>NC_138088.1:400200-1676450 GCF_964212035.1 Myotis nattereri
ACAAAAGTCGCCAGAGTAATGCGGCCTCAATTGTAAACATCAGCAGTACAGTCCTCACTTACAGGCTTTCTACACAAATTTTGAGCTGTATAAACAGGAATTCCTAATATTTGAAAGCAAATTCAAGTGAAAACGCTCGCTAAAGTGCCCGGAGTTGTAAATGTTATCAGTTTGCTGGTCATTTCACGGCTTTACACTGCTAATGTCTGTGATTACAAACGGCAGGAAATGTAGGAAGAATCTATTTACTTTAATTTCAAGGGGTTCTTCCAAGTTTTTAATCATTTCTGGGAACTCTAATTGCGTATTTTAAGAGTTTTACCACAACTAGATAGTTTTCTTACAAATATGTACTGGAACCGTCAGGGTTTTAACAGAGTCATACAAAAGTGGCCAGAGTAATGCGGCCTCAATTGTAAACATAAGCAGTACAGTCCTCACTTACAGGCTTTCTACACAAATTTTGAGCTGTATAAACAAGAATTCCTAATATTTGAAAGCAAATTCAAGTGAAAACGCTCGCTAAAGTGCCCGGAGTTGTAAATGTTATCAGTTTGCTGGTCATTTCACGGCTTTCCACTGGTAATGTCTGTGATTACAAACGGCAGGAAATGTAGGAAGAATCTATTTACTTTAATTTCAAGGGGTTCTTCCAAGTTTTTAATCATTTCTGGAAACTCTAATTACGTATTTTAAGAGTTTTACCACAACCAGAGAGTTTTCTTACAAAAATGTACTGGAACCGTCAGGATTTTAACAGAGTCATACAAAAGTCGCCAGAGTAATGCGGCCTCAATTGTAAACATAAGCAGTACAGTCCTCACTTACAGGCTTTCTACACAAATTTTGAGCTGTATAAACAAGAATTCCTAATATTTGAAAGCAAATTCAAGTGAAAACGCTCGCTAAAGCGCCCGGAGTTGTAAATGTTATCAGTTTGCTGGTCATTTCACAGCTTTCCACTGGTAATGTCTGTGATTACAAATGGCAGGAAATGTAGGAAGAATCAATTTACTTTAATTTCAAGGGGTTCTTCCAACTTTTTAATCATTTCTGGAAACTCTAATTGCGTATTTTAAGAGTTTTACCACAACTAGAGAGTTTTCTTACTAATATCTACTGGAACCGTCAGGATTTTAACAGAGTCATACAAAAGTCGCCAGAGTAATGCGGCCTCAATTGTAAACATAAGCAGTACAGTCCTCACTTACAGGCTTTCTACACAAATTTTGAGCTGTATAAACAAGAATTCCTAATATTTGATAGCAAATTCAAGTGAAAACGCTCGCTAAAGCGCCCGGAGTTGTAAATGTTATCAGTTTGCTGGTCATTTCACGGCTTTCCACTGGTAATGTCTGTGATTACAAACGGCAGGAAATGTAGGAAGAATCTATTTACTTTAATTTCAAGGGGTTCTTCCAAGTTTTTAATCATTTCTGGGAACTCTAATTGCGTATTTTAAGAGTTTTACCACAACTAGATAGTTTTCTTACAAATATGTACTGGAACCGTCAGGGTTTTAACAGAGTCATACAAAAGTCGCCAGAGTAATGCGGCCTCAATTGTAAACATAAGCAGTACAGTCCTCACTTACAGGCTTTCTACACAAATTTTGAGCTGTATAAACAAGAATTCCTAATATTTGAAAGCAAATTCAAGTGAAAACGCTCCCTAAAGTGCCCGGAGTTGTAAATATTATCAGTTTGCTGGTCATTTCACGGCTTTCCACTGGTAATGTCTGTGATTACAAACGGCAGGAAATGTAGGAAGAATCAATTTACTTTAATTTCAAGGGGTTCTTCCAACTCTTTAATCATTTCTGGAAACTCTAATTGAGTATTTTAAGAGTTTTACCACAACCAGAGAGTTTTCTTACAAATATGTACTGGAACCGTCAGGATTTTAACAGATTCATACAAAAGTCGCCAGAGTAATGCGGCCTCAATTGTAAACATAAGCAGTACAGTCCTCACTTACAGGCTTTCTACACAAATTTTGAGCTGTATAAACAAGAATTCCTAATATTTGAAAGCAAATTCAAGTGAAAACGCTCCCTAACGTGCCCGGAATTGTAAATGTTATCAGTTTGCTGGTCATTTCACGGCTTTCCACTGGTAATGTCTGTGATTACAAACGGCAGGAAATGTAGGAAGAATCTATTTACTTTAATTTCAAGGGGTTCTTCCAAGTTTTTAATCATTTCTGGAAACTCTAATTACGTATTTTAAGAGTTTTACCACAACTAGAGAGTTTTCTTACAAAAATATACTGGAACCGTCAGGATTTTAACAGAGTCATACAAAAGTCGCCAGAGTAATGCGGCCTCAATTATAAACATAAGCAGTACAGTCCTCACTTACAGGCTTTCTACACAAATTTTGACCTGTATAAACAGGAATTCCTAATATTTGAAAGCAAATTCAAGTGAAAACGCTCGCTAAAGTGCCCGGAGTTGTAAATATTATCAGTTTGCTGGTCATTTCACGGCTTTCCACTGGTAATGTCTGTGATTACAAACGGCAGGAAATGTAGGAAGAATCTATTTACTTTAATTTCAAGGGGTTCTTCCAACTTTTTAAGCATTTCTGGAAACTCTAATTGCGTATTTAAAGAGTTTTACCACAACTAGAGAGTTTTCTTACAAATATGTACTGGAACTGTCAGGATTTTAACAGAGTCATACAAAAGCCGCCAGAGTAATGCGGCCTCAATTGTAAACATAAGCAGTACAGTCCTCACTTACAGGCTTTCTACACAAATTTTGAGCTGTATAAACAAGAATTCCTAATATTTGAAAGCAAATTCAAGTGAAAACGCTCGCTAAAGTGCCCGGAGTTGTAAATGTTATCAGTTTGCTGGTCATTTCACGGCTTTCCACTGGTAATGTCTGTGATTACAAACGGCAGGAAATGTAGGAAGAATCTATTTACTTTAATTTCAAGGGGTTCTTCCAAGTTTTTAATCATTTCTGGAAACTCTAATTACGTATTTTAAGAGTTTTACCACAACCAGAGAGTTTTCTTACAAAAATGTACTGGAACCGTCAGGATTTTAACAGAGTCATACAAAAGTCGCCAGAGTAATGCGGCCTCAATTGTAAACATAAGCAGTACAGTCCTCACTTACAGGCTTTCTACACAAATTTTGAGCTGTATAAACAAGAATTCCTAATATTTGAAAGCAAATTCAAGTGAAAACGCTCGCTAAAGTGCACGGAGTTGTAAATGTTATCAGTTTGCTGGTCATTTCACAGCTTTCCACTGGTAATGTCTGTGATTACAAATGGCAGGAAATGTAGGAAGAATCAATTTACTTTAATTTCAAGGGGTTCTTCCAACTTTTTAATCATTTCTGGAAACTCTAATTGCGTATTTTAAGAGTTTTACCACAACTAGAGAGTTTTCTTACTAATATCTACTGGAACCGTCAGGATTTTAACAGAGTCATACAAAAGTCGCCAGAGTAATGCGGCCTCAATTGTAAACATAAGCAGTACAGTCCTCACTTACAGGCTTTCTACACAAATTTTGAGCTGTATAAACAAGAATTCCTAATATTTGATAGCAAATTCAAGTGAAAACGCTCGCTAAAGCGCCCGGAGTTGTAAATGTTATCAGTTTGCTGGTCATTTCACGGCTTTCCACTGGTAATGTCTGTGATTACAAACGGCAGGAAATGTAGGAAGAATCTATTTACTTTAATTTCAAGGGGTTCTTCCAAGTTTTTAATTATTTCTGGGAACTCTAATTGCGTATTTTAAGAGTTTTACCACAACTAGAGAGTTTTCTTACAAATATGTACTGGAACCGTCAGGGTTTTAACAGAGTCATACAAAAGTCGCCAGAGTAATGCGGCCTCAATTGTAAACATAAGCAGTACAGTCCTCACTTACAGGCTTTCTACACAAATTTTGAGCTGTATAAACAGGAATTCCTAATATTTGAAAGCAAATTCAAGTGAAAACGCTCGCTAAAGTGCCCCGAGTTGTAAATGTTATCAGTTTGCTGGTCATTTCACGGCTTTCCACTGGTAATGTCTGTGATTACAAACGGCAAGAAATGTAGGAAGAATCTATTTACTTTAATTTCAAGGGGTTCTTCCAAGTTTTTAATCATTTCTGGGAACTCTAATTGCGTATTTTAAGAGTTTTACCACAACTAGATAGTTTTCTTACAAATATGTACTGGAACCGTCATGCTTTTAACAGAGTCATACAAAAGTCGCCAGAGTAATGCGGCCTCAATTGTAAACATAAGCAGTACAGTCCTCACTTACAGGCTTTCTACACAATTTTTGAGCTGTATAAACAAGAATTCCTAATATTTGAAAGCAAATTCAAGTGAAAACGCTCGCTAAAGCGCCCGGAGTTGTAAATATTATCAGTTTGCTGGTCATTTCACGGCTTTCCACTGGTAATGTCTGTGATTACAAACGGCAGGAAATGTAGGAAGAATCTATTTACTTTAATTTCAAGGGGTTCTTCCAAGTTTTTAATCATTTCTGGAAACTCTAATTACGTATTTTAAGAGTTTTACCACAACCAGAGAGTTTTCTTACAAAAATGTACTGGAACCGTCAGGATTTTAACAGTCATACAAAAGTGGCCAGAGTAATGCGGCCTCAATTGTAAACATAAGCAGTACAGTCCTCACTTACAGGCTTTCTACACAAATTTTGAGCTGTATAAACAAGAATTCCTAATATTTGAAAGCAAATTCAAGTGAAAACGCTCGCTAAAGTGCCCGGAGTTGTAAATGTTATCAGTTTGCTGGTCATTTCACGGCTTTCCACTGGTAATGTCTGTGATTACAAACGGCAGGAAATGTAGGAAGAATCTATTTACTTTAATTTCAAGGGGTTCTTCCAAGTTTTTAATCATTTCTGGAAACTCTAATTACGTATTTTAAGAGTTTTACCACAACTAGAGAGTTTTCTTACAAAAATATACTGGAACCGTCAGGATTTTAACAGAGTCATACAAAAGTCGCCAGAGTAATGCGGCCTCAATTATAAACATAAGCAGTACAGTCCTCACTTACAGGCTTTCTACACAAATTTTGACCTGTATAAACAGGAATTCCTAATATTTGAAAGCAAATTCAAGTGAAAACGCTCGCTAAAGTGCCCGGAGTTGTAAATATTATCAGTTTGCTGGTCATTTCACGGCTTTCCACTGGTAATGTCTGTGATTACAAACGGCAGGAAATGTAGGAAGAATCTATTTACTTTAATTTCAAGGGGTTCTTCCAACTTTTTAAGCATTTCTGGAAACTCTAATTGCGTATTTAAAGAGTTTTACCACAACTAGAGAGTTTTCTTACAAATATGTACTGGAACTGTCAGGATTTTAACAGAGTCATACAAAAGCCGCCAGAGTAATGCGGCCTCAATTGTAAACATAAGCAGTACAGTCCTCACTTACAGGCTTTCTACACAAATTTTGAGCTGTATAAACAAGAATTCCTAATATTTGAAAGCAAATTCAAGTGAAAACGCTCGCTAAAGTGCCCGGAGTTGTAAATGTTATCAGTTTGCTGGTCATTTCACGGCTTTCCACTGGTAATGTCTGTGATTACAAACGGCAGGAAATGTAGGAAGAATCTATTTACTTTAATTTCAAGGGGTTCTTCCAAGTTTTTAATCATTTCTGGAAACTCTAATTACGTATTTTAAGAGTTTTACCACAACCAGAGAGTTTTCTTACAAAAATGTACTGGAACCGTCAGGATTTTAACAGAGTCATACAAAAGTCGCCAGAGTAATGCGGCCTCAATTGTAAACATAAGCAGTACAGTCCTCACTTACAGGCTTTCTACACAAATTTTGAGCTGTATAAACAAGAATTCCTAATATTTGAAAGCAAATTCAAGTGAAAACGCTCGCTAAAGTGCACGGAGTTGTAAATGTTATCAGTTTGCTGGTCATTTCACAGCTTTCCACTGGTAATGTCTGTGATTACAAATGGCAGGAAATGTAGGAAGAATCAATTTACTTTAATTTCAAGGGGTTCTTCCAACTTTTTAATCATTTCTGGAAACTCTAATTGCGTATTTTAAGAGTTTTACCACAACTAGAGAGTTTTCTTACTAATATCTACTGGAACCGTCAGGATTTTAACAGAGTCATACAAAAGTCGCCAGAGTAATGCGGCCTCAATTGTAAACATAAGCAGTACAGTCCTCACTTACAGGCTTTCTACACAAATTTTGAGCTGTATAAACAAGAATTCCTAATATTTGATAGCAAATTCAAGTGAAAACGCTCGCTAAAGCGCCCGGAGTTGTAAATGTTATCAGTTTGCTGGTCATTTCACGGCTTTCCACTGGTAATGTCTGTGATTACAAATGGCAGGAAATGTAGGAAGAATCTATTTACTTTAATTTCAAGGGGTTCATCCAAGTTTTTAATCATTTCTGGGAACTCTAATTGCGTATTTTAAGAGTTTTACCACAACTAGAGAGTTTTCTTACAAATATGTACTGGAACCGTCAGGGTTTTAACAGAGTCATACAAAAGTCGCCAGAGTAATGCGGCCTCAATTGTAAACATAAGCAGTACAGTCCTCACTTACAGGCTTTCTACACAAATTTTGAGCTGTATAAACAGGAATTCCTAATATTTGAAAGCAAATTCAAGTGAAAACGCTCGCTAAAGTGCCCCGAGTTGTAAATGTTATCAGTTTGCTGGTCATTTCACGGCTTTCCACTGGTAATGTCTGTGATTACAAACGGCAAGAAATGTAGGAAGAATCTATTTACTTTAATTTCAAGGGGTTCTTCCAAGTTTTTAATCATTTCTGGGAACTCTAATTGCGTATTTTAAGAGTTTTACCACAACTAGATAGTTTTCTTACAAATATGTACTGGAACCGTCATGCTTTTAACAGAGTCATACAAAAGTCGCCAGAGTAATGCGGCCTCAATTGTAAACATAAGCAGTACAGTCCTCACTTACAGGCTTTCTACACAAATTTTGAGCTGTATAAACAAGAATTCCTAATATTTGAAAGCAAATTCAAGTGAAAACGCTCGCTAAAGCGCCCGGAGTTGTAAATATTATCAGTTTGCTGGTCATTTCACGGCTTTCCACTGGTAATGTCTGTGATTACAAACGGCAGGAAATGTAGGAAGAATCTATTTACTTTAATTTCAAGGGGTTCTTCCAAGTTTTTAATCATTTCTGGAAACTCTAATTACGTATTTTAAGAGTTTTACCACAACCAGAGAGTTTTCTTACAAAAATGTACTGGAACCGTCAGGATTTTAACAGTCATACAAAAGTGGCCAGAGTAATGCGGCCTCAATTGTAAACATAAGCAGTACAGTCCTCACTTACAGGCTTTCTACACAAATTTTGAGCTGTATAAACAAGAATTCCTAATATTTGAAAGCAAATTCAAGTGAAAACGCTCGCTAAAGTGCCCGGAGTTGTAAATGTTATCAGTTTGCTGGTCATTTCACGGCTTTCCACTGGTAATGTCTGTGATTACAAACGGCAGGAAATGTAGGAAGAATCTATTTACTTTAATTTCAAGGGGTTCTTCCAAGTTTTTAATCATTTCTGGAAACTCTAATTACGTATTTTAAGAGTTTTACCACAACCAGAGAGTTTTCTTACAAAAATGTACTGGAACCGTCAGGATTTTAACAGAGTCATACAAAAGTCGCCAGAGTAATGCGGCCTCAATTGTAAACATAAGCAGTACAGTCCTCACTTACAGGCTTTCTACACAAATTTTGAGCTGTATAAACAAGAATTCCTAATATTTGAAAGCAAATTCAAGTGAAAACGCTCGCTAAAGCGCCCGGAGTTGTAAATGTTATCAGTTTGCTGGTCATTTCACAGCTTTCCACTGGTAATGTCTGTGATTACAAATGGCAGGAAATGTAGGAAGAATCAATTTACTTTAATTTCAAGGGGTTCTTCCAACTTTTTAATCATTTCTGGAAACTCTAATTGCGTATTTTAAGAGTTTTACCACAACTAGAGAGTTTTCTTACTAATATCTACTGGAACCGTCAGGATTTTAACAGAGTCATACAAAAGTCGCCAGAGTAATGCGGCCTCAATTGTAAACATAAGCAGTACAGTCCTCACTTACAGGCTTTCTACACAAATTTTGAGCTGTATAAACAAGAATTCCTAATATTTGAAAGCAAATTCAAGTGAAAACGCTCGCTAAAGCGCCCGGAGTTGTAAATGTTATCAGTTTGCTGGTCATTTCACGGCTTTCCACTGGTAATGTCTGTGATTACAAACGGCAGGAAATGTAGTAAGAATCTATTTACTTTAATTTCAAGGGGTTCTTCCAAGATTTTAATCATTTCTGGAAACTCTAATTGCGTATTTTAAGAGTTTTACCACAACTAGATAGTTTTCTTACAAATATGTACTGGAACCGTCAGGGTTTTAACAGAGTCATACAAAAGTCGCCAGAGTAATGCGCCCTCAATTGTAAACATAAGCAGTACAGTCCTCACTTACATGCTTTCTACACAAATTTTGAGCTGTATAAACAAGAATTCCTAATATTTGAAAGCAAATTCAAGTGAAAACGCTCCCTAAAGTGCCCTGAGTTGTAAATATTATCAGTTTGCTGGTCATTTCACGGCTTTCCACTGGTAATGTCTGTGATTACAAACGGCAGGAAATGTAGGAAGAATCAATTTACTTTAATTTCAAGGGGTTCTTCCAACTCTTTAATCATTTCTGGAAACTCTAATTGAGTATTTTAAGAGTTTTACCACAACCAGAGAGTTTTCTTACAAATATGTACTGGAACCGTCAGGATTTTAACAGAGTCATACAAAAGTCGCCAGAGTAATGCGGCCTCAATTGTAAACATAAGCAGTACAGTCCTCACTTACAGGCTTTCTACACAAATTTTGAGCTGTATAAACAAGAATTCCTAATATTTGAAAGCAAATTCAAGTGAAAACGCTCCCTAAAGTGCCCGGAATTGTAAATGTTATCAGTTTGCTGGTCATTTCACGGCTTTCCACTGGTAATGTCTGTGATTACAAACGGCAGGAAATGTAGGAAGAATCTATTTACTTTAATTTCAAGGGGTTCTTCCAAGTTTTTAATCATTTCTGGGAACTCTAATTGCGTATTTTAAGAGTTTTACCACAACTAGAGAGTTTTCTTACAAAAATGTACTGGAACCGTCAGGATTTTAACAGAGTCATAGAAAAGTCGCCAGAGTAATACGGCCTCAATTGTAAACATAAGCAGTACAGTCCTCACTTACAGGCTTTCTACACAAATTTTGAGCTGTATAAACAAGAATTCCTAATATTTGAAAGCAAATTCAAGTGAAAACGCTCGCTAAAGCGCCCGGAGTTGTAAATGTTATCAGTTTGCTGGTCATTTCACGGCTTTCCACTGGTAATGTCTGTGATTACAAACGGCAGGAAATGTAGTAAGAATCTATTTACTTTAATTTCAAGGGGTTCTTCCAAGATTTTAATCATTTCTGGAAACTCTAATTGCGTATTTTAAGAGTTTTACCACAACTAGAGAGTTTTCTTACAAAAATGTACTGGAACCGTCAGGATTTTAACAGAGTCATACAAAACTCGCCAGAGTAATACGGCCTCAATTGTAAACATAAGCAGTACAGTCCTCACTTACAGGCTTTCTACACAAATTTTGAGCTGTATATACAAGAATTCCTAATATTTGAAAGCAAATTCATGTGAAAACGGTCCCTAAAGCGCCCGGAGTTGTAAATATTATCAGTTTGCTGGTCATTTCACGGATTTCCACTGGTAATGTCTGTGATTACAAACGGCAGGAAATGTAGGAAGAATCTTTTACTTTAATTTCAAGGGGTTCTTCCAAGTTTTTAATCATTTCTGGGAACTCTAATTGCGTATTTTAAGAGTTTTACCACAACTAGATAGTTTTCTTACAAATATGTACTGGAACCGTCAGGGTTTTAACAGAGTCATACAAAAGTCGCCAGAGTAATGCGGCCTCAATTGTAAACATAAGCAGTACAGTCCTCACTTACAGGCTTTCTACACAAATTTTGAGCTGTATAAACAAGAATTCCTAATATTTGAAAGCAAATTCAAGTGAAAACGCTCCCTAAAGTGCCCGGAGTTGTAAATATTATCAGTTTGCTGGTCATTTCACAGCTTTCCACTGGTAATGTCTGTGATTACAAACGGCAGGAAATGTAGGAAGAATCTATTTACTTTAATTTCAAGGGGTTCTTCCAAGTTTTTAATCATTTCTGGAAACTCTAATTACGTATTTTAAGAGTTTTACCACAACTAGAGAGTTTTCTTACAAATATGTACTGGAACCGTCAGGATTTTAACAGAGTCATACAAAAGTCGCCAGAGTAATGCGGCCTCAATTGTAAACATAAGCAGTACAGTCCTCACTTACAGGCTTTCTACACAAATTTTGAGCTGTATAAACAGGAATTCCTAATATTTGAAAGCAAATTCAAGTGAAAACGCTCGCTAAAGTGCCCGGAGTTGTAAATGTTATCAGTTTGCTGGTCATTTCACGGCTTTCCACTGGTAATGTCTGTGATTACAAACGGCAGGAAATGTAGGAAGAATCTATTTACTTTAATTTCAAGGGGTTCTTCCAAGTTTTTAATCATTTCTGGGAACTCTAATTGCGTATTTTAAGAGTTTTACCACAACTAGATAGTTTTCTTACAAATATGTACTGGAACCGTCAGGATTTTAACAGAGTCATACAAAAGTCGCCAGAGTAATGCGGCCTCAATTGTAAACATAAGCAGTACAGTCCTCACTTACAGGCTTTCTACACAAATTTTGAGCTGTATAAACAAGAATTCCTAATATTTGAAAGCAAATTCAAGTGAAAACGCTCGCTAAAGCGCCCGGAGTTGTAAATGTTATCAGTTTGCTGGTCATTTCACAGCTTTCCACTGGTAATGTCTGTGATTACAAACGGCAGGAAATGTAGGAAGAATCTATTTACTTTAATTTCAAGGGGTTCTTCCAAGTTTTTAATCATTTCTGGAAACTGTAATTACGTATTTTAAGAGTTTTACCACAACTAGAGAGTTTTCTTACAAAAATGTACTGGAACCGTCAGGATTTTAACAGAGTCATAGAAAAGTCGCCAGAGTAATACGGCCTCAATTGTAAACATAAGCAGTACAGTCCTCACTTACAGGCTTTCTACACAAATTTTGAGCTGTATAAACAAGAATTCCTAATATTTGAAAGCAAATTCATGTGAAAACGGTCCCTAAAGCGCCCGGAGTTGTAAATATTATCAGTTTGCTGGTCATTTCACGGCTTTCCACTGGTAATGTCTGTGATTACAAACGGCAGGAAATGTAGGAAGAATCTATTTACTTTAATTTCAAGGGGTTCTTCCAAGTTTTTAATCATTTCTGGGAACTCTAATTGCGTATTTTAAGAGTTTTACCACAACTAGAGAGTTTTCTTACAAATATGTACTGGAACCGTCAGGATTTTAACAGAGTCATACAAAAGTCGCCAGAGTAATGCGGCCTCAATTGTAAACATAAGCAGTACAGTCCTCACTTACAGGCTTTCTACACAAATTTTGAGCTGTATAAACAAGAATTCCTAATATTTGAAAGCAAATTCAAGTGAAAACGCTCGCTAAAGCGCCCGGAGTTGTAAATGTTATCAGTTTGCTGGTCATTTCACAGCTTTCCACTGGTAATGTCTGTGATTACAAACGGCAGGAAATGTAGGAAGAATCTATTTACTTTAATTTCAAGGGGTTCTTCCAAGTTTTTAATCATTTCTGGAAACTCTAATTACGTATTTTAAGAGTTTTACCACAACTAGAGAGTTTTCTTACAAATATGTACTGGAACCATCAGGATTTTAACAGAGTCATACAAAAGTCGCCAGAGTAATGCGGCCTCAATTGTAAACATAAGCAGTACAGTCCTCACTTACAGGCTTTCTACACAAATTTTGAGCTGTATAAACAAGAATTCCTAATATTTGAAAGCAAATTCATGTGAAAACGCTCGCTAAAGCGCCCGGAGTTGTAAATGTTATCAGTTTGCTGGTCATTTCACGGCTTTCCACTGGTAATGTCTGTGATTACAAACGGCAGGAAATGTAGGAAGAATCTATTTACTTTAATTTCAAGGGGTTCTTCCAAGATTTTAATCATTTCTGGAAACTCTAATTGCGTATTTTAAGAGTTTTACCACAACTAGAGAGTTTTCTTACAGAAATGTACTGGAACCGTCAGGATTTTAACAGAGTCATACAAAAGTCGCCAGAGTAATGCGGCCTCAATTGTAAACATAAGCAGTACAGTCCTCACTTACAGGCTTTCTACACAAATTTTGAGCTGTATAAACAAGAATTCCTAATATTTGAAAGCAAATTCAAGTGAAAACGCTCGCTAAAGTGCCCGGAGTTGTAAATGTTATCAGTTTGCTGGTCATTTCACGGCTTTCCACTGGTAATGTCTGTGATTACAAACGGCAGGAAATGTAGGAAGAATCTATTTACTTTAATTTCAAGGGGTTCTTCCAAGTTTTTAATCATTTCTGGAAACTCTAATTACGTATTTTAAGAGTTTTACCACAACCAGAGAGTTTTCTTACAAAAATGTACTGGAACCGTCAGGATTTTAACAGAGTCATACAAAAGTCGCCAGAGTAATGCAGCCTCAATTGTAAACATAAGCAGTACAGTCCTCACTTACAGGCTTTCTACACAAATTTTGAGCTGTATAAACAAGAAGTCCTAATATTTGAAAGCAAATTCAAGTGAAAACGCTCGCTAAAGCGCCCGGAGTTGTAAATGTTATCAGTTTGCTGGTCATTTCACAGCTTTCCACTGGTAATGTCTGTGATTACAAATGGCAGGAAATGTAGGAAGAATCAATTTGCTTTAATTTCAAGGGGTTCTTCCAACTTTTTAATCATTTCTGGAAACTCTAATTGCGTATTTTAAGAGTTTTACCACAACTAGAGAGTTTTCTTACTAATATCTACTGGAACCGTCAGGATTTTAACAGAGTCATACAAAAGTCGCCAGAGTAATGCGGCCTCAATTGTAAACATAAGCAGTACAGTCCTCACTTACAGGCTTTCTACACAAATTTTGAGCTGTATAAACAAGAATTCCTAATATTTGATAGCAAATTCAAGTGAAAACGCTCGCTAAAGCGCCCGGAGTTGTAAATGTTATCAGTTTGCTGGTCATTTCACGGCTTTCCACTGGTAATGTCTGTGATTACAAACGGCAGGAAATGTAGGAAGAATCTATTTACTTTAATTTCAAGGGGTTCTTCCAAGTTTTTAATCATTTCTGGAAACTCTAATTACGTATTTTAAGAGTTTTACCACAACTAGAGAGTTTTCTTACAAAAATATACTGGAACCGTCAGGATTTTAACAGAGTCATACAAAAGTCGCCAGAGTAATGCGGCCTCAATTGTAAACATAAGCAGTACAGTCCTCACTTACAGGCTTTCTACACAAATTTTGACCTGTATAAACAGGAATTCCTAATATTTGAAAGCAAATTCAAGTGAAAACGCTCGCTAAAGTGCCCGGAGTTGTAAATATTATCAGTTTGCTGGTCATTTCACGGCTTTCCACTGGTAATGTCTGTGATTACAAACGGCAGGAAATGTAGGAAGAATCTATTTACTTTAATTTCAAGGGGTTCTTCCAACTTTTTAAGCATTTCTGGAAACTCTAATTGCGTATTTAAAGAGTTTTACCACAACTAGAGAGTTTTCTTACAAATATGTACTGGAACTGTCAGGATTTTAACAGAGTCATACAAAAGCCGCCAGAGTAATGCGGCCTCAATTGTAAACATAAGCAGTACAGTCCTCACTTACAGGCTTTCTACACAAATTTTGAGCTGTATAAACAAGAATTCCTAATATTTGAAAGCAAATTCAAGTGAAAACGCTCGCTAAAGTGCCCGGAGTTGTAAATGTTATCAGTTTGCTGGTCATTTCACGGCTTTCCACTGGTAATGTCTGTGATTACAAACGGCAGGAAATGTAGGAAGAATCTATTTACTTTAATTTCAAGGGGTTCTTCCAAGTTTTTAATCATTTCTGGAAACTCTAATTACGTATTTTAAGAGTTTTACCACAACCAGAGAGTTTTCTTACAAAAATGTACTGGAACCGTCAGGATTTTAACAGAGTCATACAAAAGTCGCCAGAGTAATGGGGCCTCAATTGTAAACATAAGCAGTACAGTCCTCACTTACAGGCTTTCTACACAAATTTTGAGCTGTATAAACAAGAATTCCTAATATTTGATAGCAAATTCAAGTGAAAACGCTCGCTAAAGCGCCCGGAGTTGTAAATGTTATCAGTTTGCTGGTCATTTCACGGCTTTCCACTGGTAATGTCTGTGATTACAAACGGCAGGAAATGTAGGAAGAATCGATTTACTTTAATTTCAAGGGGTTCTTCCAAGTTTTTAATCATTTCTGGAAACTCTAATTACGTATTTTAAGAGTTTTACCACAACCAGAGAGTTTTCTTACAAAAATGTACTGGAACCGTCAGGATTTTAACAGAGTCATACAAAAGTCGCCAGAGTAATGCGGCCTCAATTGTAAACATAAGCAGTACAGTCCTCACTTACAGGCTTTCTACACAAATTTTGAGCTGTATAAACAAGAATTCCTAATATTTGAAAGCAAATTCAAGTGAAAACGCTCGCTAAAGTGCACGGAGTTGTAAATGTTATCAGTTTGCTGGTCATTTCACAGCTTTCCACTGGTAATGTCTGTGATTACAAATGGCAGGAAATGTAGGAAGAATCAATTTACTTTAATTTCAAGGGGTTCTTCCAACTTTTTAATCATTTCTGGAAACTCTAATTGCGTATTTTAAGAGTTTTACCACAACTAGAGAGTTTTCTTACTAATATCTACTGGAACCGTCAGGATTTTAACAGAGTCATACAAAAGTCGCCAGAGTAATGCGGCCTCAATTGTAAACATAAGCAGTACAGTCCTCACTTACAGGCTTTCTACACAAATTTTGAGCTGTATAAACAAGAATTCCTAATATTTGATAGCAAATTCAAGTGAAAACGCTCGCTAAAGCGCCCGGAGTTGTAAATGTTATCAGTTTGCTGGTCATTTCACGGCTTTCCACTGGTAATGTCTGTGATTACAAACGGCAGGAAATGTAGGAAGAATCTATTTACTTTAATTTCAAGGGGTTCTTCCAAGTTTTTAATTATTTCTGGGAACTCTAATTGCGTATTTTAAGAGTTTTACCACAACTAGAGAGTTTTCTTACAAATATGTACTGGAACCGTCAGGGTTTTAACAGAGTCATACAAAAGTCGCCAGAGTAATGCGGCCTCAATTGTAAACATAAGCAGTACAGTCCTCACTTACAGGCTTTCTACACAAATTTTGAGCTGTATAAACAGGAATTCCTAATATTTGAAAGCAAATTCAAGTGAAAACGCTCGCTAAAGTGCCCCGAGTTGTAAATGTTATCAGTTTGCTGGTCATTTCACGGCTTTCCACTGGTAATGTCTGTGATTACAAACGGCAAGAAATGTAGGAAGAATCTATTTACTTTAATTTCAAGGGGTTCTTCCAAGTTTTTAATCATTTCTGGGAACTCTAATTGCGTATTTTAAGAGTTTTACCACAACTAGATAGTTTTCTTACAAATATGTACTGGAACCGTCATGCTTTTAACAGAGTCATACAAAAGTCGCCAGAGTAATGCGGCCTCAATTGTAAACATAAGCAGTACAGTCCTCACTTACAGGCTTTCTACACAATTTTTGAGCTGTATAAACAAGAATTCCTAATATTTGAAAGCAAATTCAAGTGAAAACGCTCGCTAAAGCGCCCGGAGTTGTAAATATTATCAGTTTGCTGGTCATTTCACGGCTTTCCACTGGTAATGTCTGTGATTACAAACGGCAGGAAATGTAGGAAGAATCTATTTACTTTAATTTCAAGGGGTTCTTCCAAGTTTTTAATCATTTCTGGAAACTCTAATTACGTATTTTAAGAGTTTTACCACAACCAGAGAGTTTTCTTACAAAAATGTACTGGAACCGTCAGGATTTTAACAGTCATACAAAAGTGGCCAGAGTAATGCGGCCTCAATTGTAAACATAAGCAGTACAGTCCTCACTTACAGGCTTTCTACACAAATTTTGAGCTGTATAAACAAGAATTCCTAATATTTGAAAGCAAATTCAAGTGAAAACGCTCGCTAAAGTGCCCGGAGTTGTAAATGTTATCAGTTTGCTGGTCATTTCACGGCTTTCCACTGGTAATGTCTGTGATTACAAACGGCAGGAAATGTAGGAAGAATCTATTTACTTTAATTTCAAGGGGTTCTTCCAAGTTTTTAATCATTTCTGGAAACTCTAATTACGTATTTTAAGAGTTTTACCACAACTAGAGAGTTTTCTTACAAAAATATACTGGAACCGTCAGGATTTTAACAGAGTCATACAAAAGTCGCCAGAGTAATGCGGCCTCAATTATAAACATAAGCAGTACAGTCCTCACTTACAGGCTTTCTACACAAATTTTGACCTGTATAAACAGGAATTCCTAATATTTGAAAGCAAATTCAAGTGAAAACGCTCGCTAAAGTGCCCGGAGTTGTAAATATTATCAGTTTGCTGGTCATTTCACGGCTTTCCACTGGTAATGTCTGTGATTACAAACGGCAGGAAATGTAGGAAGAATCTATTTACTTTAATTTCAAGGGGTTCTTCCAACTTTTTAAGCATTTCTGGAAACTCTAATTGCGTATTTAAAGAGTTTTACCACAACTAGAGAGTTTTCTTACAAATATGTACTGGAACTGTCAGGATTTTAACAGAGTCATACAAAAGCCGCCAGAGTAATGCGGCCTCAATTGTAAACATAAGCAGTACAGTCCTCACTTACAGGCTTTCTACACAAATTTTGAGCTGTATAAACAAGAATTCCTAATATTTGAAAGCAAATTCAAGTGAAAACGCTCGCTAAAGTGCCCGGAGTTGTAAATGTTATCAGTTTGCTGGTCATTTCACGGCTTTCCACTGGTAATGTCTGTGATTACAAACGGCAGGAAATGTAGGAAGAATCTATTTACTTTAATTTCAAGGGGTTCTTCCAAGTTTTTAATCATTTCTGGAAACTCTAATTACGTATTTTAAGAGTTTTACCACAACCAGAGAGTTTTCTTACAAAAATGTACTGGAACCGTCAGGATTTTAACAGAGTCATACAAAAGTCGCCAGAGTAATGCGGCCTCAATTGTAAACATAAGCAGTACAGTCCTCACTTACAGGCTTTCTACACAAATTTTGAGCTGTATAAACAAGAATTCCTAATATTTGAAAGCAAATTCAAGTGAAAACGCTCGCTAAAGTGCACGGAGTTGTAAATGTTATCAGTTTGCTGGTCATTTCACAGCTTTCCACTGGTAATGTCTGTGATTACAAATGGCAGGAAATGTAGGAAGAATCAATTTACTTTAATTTCAAGGGGTTCTTCCAACTTTTTAATCATTTCTGGAAACTCTAATTGCGTATTTTAAGAGTTTTACCACAACTAGAGAGTTTTCTTACTAATATCTACTGGAACCGTCAGGATTTTAACAGAGTCATACAAAAGTCGCCAGAGTAATGCGGCCTCAATTGTAAACATAAGCAGTACAGTCCTCACTTACAGGCTTTCTACACAAATTTTGAGCTGTATAAACAAGAATTCCTAATATTTGATAGCAAATTCAAGTGAAAACGCTCGCTAAAGCGCCCGGAGTTGTAAATGTTATCAGTTTGCTGGTCATTTCACGGCTTTCCACTGGTAATGTCTGTGATTACAAATGGCAGGAAATGTAGGAAGAATCTATTTACTTTAATTTCAAGGGGTTCATCCAAGTTTTTAATCATTTCTGGGAACTCTAATTGCGTATTTTAAGAGTTTTACCACAACTAGAGAGTTTTCTTACAAATATGTACTGGAACCGTCAGGGTTTTAACAGAGTCATACAAAAGTCGCCAGAGTAATGCGGCCTCAATTGTAAACATAAGCAGTACAGTCCTCACTTACAGGCTTTCTACACAAATTTTGAGCTGTATAAACAGGAATTCCTAATATTTGAAAGCAAATTCAAGTGAAAACGCTCGCTAAAGTGCCCCGAGTTGTAAATGTTATCAGTTTGCTGGTCATTTCACGGCTTTCCACTGGTAATGTCTGTGATTACAAACGGCAAGAAATGTAGGAAGAATCTATTTACTTTAATTTCAAGGGGTTCTTCCAAGTTTTTAATCATTTCTGGGAACTCTAATTGCGTATTTTAAGAGTTTTACCACAACTAGATAGTTTTCTTACAAATATGTACTGGAACCGTCATGCTTTTAACAGAGTCATACAAAAGTCGCCAGAGTAATGCGGCCTGAATTGTAAACATAAGCAGTACAGTCCTCACTTACAGGCTTTCTACACAAATTTTGAGCTGTATAAACAAGAATTCCTAATATTTGAAAGCAAATTCAAGTGAAAACGCTCGCTAAAGCGCCCGGAGTTGTAAATATTATCAGTTTGCTGGTCATTTCACGGCTTTCCACTGGTAATGTCTGTGATTACAAACGGCAGGAAATGTAGGAAGAATCTATTTACTTTAATTTCAAGGGGTTCTTCCAAGTTTTTAATCATTTCTGGAAACTCTAATTACGTATTTTAAGAGTTTTACCACAACCAGAGAGTTTTCTTACAAAAATGTACTGGAACCGTCAGGATTTTAACAGTCATACAAAAGTGGCCAGAGTAATGCGGCCTCAATTGTAAACATAAGCAGTACAGTCCTCACTTACAGGCTTTCTACACAAATTTTGAGCTGTATAAACAAGAATTCCTAATATTTGAAAGCAAATTCAAGTGAAAACGCTCGCTAAAGTGCCCGGAGTTGTAAATGTTATCAGTTTGCTGGTCATTTCACGGCTTTCCACTGGTAATGTCTGTGATTACAAACGGCAGGAAATGTAGGAAGAATCTATTTACTTTAATTTCAAGGGGTTCTTCCAAGTTTTTAATCATTTCTGGAAACTCTAATTACGTATTTTAAGAGTTTTACCACAACCAGAGAGTTTTCTTACAAAAATGTACTGGAACCGTCAGGATTTTAACAGAGTCATACAAAAGTCGCCAGAGTAATGCGGCCTCAATTGTAAACATAAGCAGTACAGTCCTCACTTACAGGCTTTCTACACAAATTTTGAGCTGTATAAACAAGAATTCCTAATATTTGAAAGCAAATTCAAGTGAAAACGCTCGCTAAAGCGCCCGGAGTTGTAAATGTTATCAGTTTGCTGGTCATTTCACAGCTTTCCACTGGTAATGTCTGTGATTACAAATGGCAGGAAATGTAGGAAGAATCAATTTACTTTAATTTCAAGGGGTTCTTCCAACTTTTTAATCATTTCTGGAAACTCTAATTGCGTATTTTAAGAGTTTTACCACAACTAGAGAGTTTTCTTACTAATATCTACTGGAACCGTCAGGATTTTAACAGAGTCATACAAAAGTCGCCAGAGTAATGCGGCCTCAATTGTAAACATAAGCAGTACAGTCCTCACTTACAGGCTTTCTACACAAATTTTGAGCTGTATAAACAAGAATTCCTAATATTTGAAAGCAAATTCAAGTGAAAACGCTCGCTAAAGCGCCCGGAGTTGTAAATGTTATCAGTTTGCTGGTCATTTCACGGCTTTCCACTGGTAATGTCTGTGATTACAAACGGCAGGAAATGTAGTAAGAATCTATTTACTTTAATTTCAAGGGGTTCTTCCAAGATTTTAATCATTTCTGGAAACTCTAATTGCGTATTTTAAGAGTTTTACCACAACTAGATAGTTTTCTTACAAATATGTACTGGAACCGTCAGGGTTTTAACAGAGTCATACAAAAGTCGCCAGAGTAATGCGCCCTCAATTGTAAACATAAGCAGTACAGTCCTCACTTACATGCTTTCTACACAAATTTTGAGCTGTATAAACAAGAATTCCTAATATTTGAAAGCAAATTCAAGTGAAAACGCTCCCTAAAGTGCCCTGAGTTGTAAATATTATCAGTTTGCTGGTCATTTCACGGCTTTCCACTGGTAATGTCTGTGATTACAAACGGCAGGAAATGTAGGAAGAATCAATTTACTTTAATTTCAAGGGGTTCTTCCAACTCTTTAATCATTTCTGGAAACTCTAATTGAGTATTTTAAGAGTTTTACCACAACCAGAGAGTTTTCTTACAAATATGTACTGGAACCGTCAGGATTTTAACAGAGTCATACAAAAGTCGCCAGAGTAATGCGGCCTCAATTGTAAACATAAGCAGTACAGTCCTCACTTACAGGCTTTCTACACAAATTTTGAGCTGTATAAACAAGAATTCCTAATATTTGAAAGCAAATTCAAGTGAAAACGCTCCCTAAAGTGCCCGGAATTGTAAATGTTATCAGTTTGCTGGTCATTTCACGGCTTTCCACTGGTAATGTCTGTGATTACAAACGGCAGGAAATGTAGGAAGAATCTATTTACTTTAATTTCAAGGGGTTCTTCCAAGTTTTTAATCATTTCTGGGAACTCTAATTGCGTATTTTAAGAGTTTTACCACAACTAGAGAGTTTTCTTACAAAAATGTACTGGAACCGTCAGGATTTTAACAGAGTCATAGAAAAGTCGCCAGAGTAATACGGCCTCAATTGTAAACATAAGCAGTACAGTCCTCACTTACAGGCTTTCTACACAAATTTTGAGCTGTATAAACAAGAATTCCTAATATTTGAAAGCAAATTCAAGTGAAAACGCTCGCTAAAGCGCCCGGAGTTGTAAATGTTATCAGTTTGCTGGTCATTTCACGGCTTTCCACTGGTAATGTCTGTGATTACAAACGGCAGGAAATGTAGTAAGAATCTATTTACTTTAATTTCAAGGGGTTCTTCCAAGATTTTAATCATTTCTGGAAACTCTAATTGCGTATTTTAAGAGTTTTACCACAACTAGAGAGTTTTCTTACAAAAATGTACTGGAACCGTCAGGATTTTAACAGAGTCATACAAAACTCGCCAGAGTAATACGGCCTCAATTGTAAACATAAGCAGTACAGTCCTCACTTACAGGCTTTCTACACAAATTTTGAGCTGTATATACAAGAATTCCTAATATTTGAAAGCAAATTCATGTGAAAACGGTCCCTAAAGCGCCCGGAGTTGTAAATATTATCAGTTTGCTGGTCATTTCACGGATTTCCACTGGTAATGTCTGTGATTACAAACGGCAGGAAATGTAGGAAGAATCTTTTACTTTAATTTCAAGGGGTTCTTCCAAGTTTTTAATCATTTCTGGGAACTCTAATTGCGTATTTTAAGAGTTTTACCACAACTAGATAGTTTTCTTACAAATATGTACTGGAACCGTCAGGGTTTTAACAGAGTCATACAAAAGTCGCCAGAGTAATGCGGCCTCAATTGTAAACATAAGCAGTACAGTCCTCACTTACAGGCTTTCTACACAAATTTTGAGCTGTATAAACAAGAATTCCTAATATTTGAAAGCAAATTCAAGTGAAAACGCTCCCTAAAGTGCCCGGAGTTGTAAATATTATCAGTTTGCTGGTCATTTCACAGCTTTCCACTGGTAATGTCTGTGATTACAAACGGCAGGAAATGTAGGAAGAATCTATTTACTTTAATTTCAAGGGGTTCTTCCAAGTTTTTAATCATTTCTGGAAACTCTAATTACGTATTTTAAGAGTTTTACCACAACTAGAGAGTTTTCTTACAAATATGTACTGGAACCGTCAGGATTTTAACAGAGTCATACAAAAGTCGCCAGAGTAATGCGGCCTCAATTGTAAACATAAGCAGTACAGTCCTCACTTACAGGCTTTCTACACAAATTTTGAGCTGTATAAACAGGAATTCCTAATATTTGAAAGCAAATTCAAGTGAAAACGCTCGCTAAAGTGCCCGGAGTTGTAAATGTTATCAGTTTGCTGGTCATTTCACGGCTTTCCACTGGTAATGTCTGTGATTACAAACGGCAGGAAATGTAGGAAGAATCTATTTACTTTAATTTCAAGGGGTTCTTCCAAGTTTTTAATCATTTCTGGGAACTCTAATTGCGTATTTTAAGAGTTTTACCACAACTAGATAGTTTTCTTACAAATATGTACTGGAACCGTCAGGATTTTAACAGAGTCATACAAAAGTCGCCAGAGTAATGCGGCCTCAATTGTAAACATAAGCAGTACAGTCCTCACTTACAGGCTTTCTACACAAATTTTGAGCTGTATAAACAAGAATTCCTAATATTTGAAAGCAAATTCAAGTGAAAACGCTCGCTAAAGCGCCCGGAGTTGTAAATGTTATCAGTTTGCTGGTCATTTCACAGCTTTCCACTGGTAATGTCTGTGATTACAAACGGCAGGAAATGTAGGAAGAATCTATTTACTTTAATTTCAAGGGGTTCTTCCAAGTTTTTAATCATTTCTGGAAACTGTAATTACGTATTTTAAGAGTTTTACCACAACTAGAGAGTTTTCTTACAAAAATGTACTGGAACCGTCAGGATTTTAACAGAGTCATAGAAAAGTCGCCAGAGTAATACGGCCTCAATTGTAAACATAAGCAGTACAGTCCTCACTTACAGGCTTTCTACACAAATTTTGAGCTGTATAAACAAGAATTCCTAATATTTGAAAGCAAATTCATGTGAAAACGGTCCCTAAAGCGCCCGGAGTTGTAAATATTATCAGTTTGCTGGTCATTTCACGGCTTTCCACTGGTAATGTCTGTGATTACAAACGGCAGGAAATGTAGGAAGAATCTATTTACTTTAATTTCAAGGGGTTCTTCCAAGTTTTTAATCATTTCTGGGAACTCTAATTGCGTATTTTAAGAGTTTTACCACAACTAGAGAGTTTTCTTACAAATATGTACTGGAACCGTCAGGATTTTAACAGAGTCATACAAAAGTCGCCAGAGTAATGCGGCCTCAATTGTAAACATAAGCAGTACAGTCCTCACTTACAGGCTTTCTACACAAATTTTGAGCTGTATAAACAAGAATTCCTAATATTTGAAAGCAAATTCAAGTGAAAACGCTCGCTAAAGCGCCCGGAGTTGTAAATGTTATCAGTTTGCTGGTCATTTCACAGCTTTCCACTGGTAATGTCTGTGATTACAAACGGCAGGAAATGTAGGAAGAATCTATTTACTTTAATTTCAAGGGGTTCTTCCAAGTTTTTAATCATTTCTGGAAACTCTAATTACGTATTTTAAGAGTTTTACCACAACTAGAGAGTTTTCTTACAAATATGTACTGGAACCATCAGGATTTTAACAGAGTCATACAAAAGTCGCCAGAGTAATGCGGCCTCAATTGTAAACATAAGCAGTACAGTCCTCACTTACAGGCTTTCTACACAAATTTTGAGCTGTATAAACAAGAATTCCTAATATTTGAAAGCAAATTCATGTGAAAACGCTCGCTAAAGCGCCCGGAGTTGTAAATGTTATCAGTTTGCTGGTCATTTCACGGCTTTCCACTGGTAATGTCTGTGATTACAAACGGCAGGAAATGTAGGAAGAATCTATTTACTTTAATTTCAAGGGGTTCTTCCAAGATTTTAATCATTTCTGGAAACTCTAATTGCGTATTTTAAGAGTTTTACCACAACTAGAGAGTTTTCTTACAGAAATGTACTGGAACCGTCAGGATTTTAACAGAGTCATACAAAAGTCGCCAGAGTAATGCGGCCTCAATTGTAAACATAAGCAGTACAGTCCTCACTTACAGGCTTTCTACACAAATTTTGAGCTGTATAAACAAGAATTCCTAATATTTGAAAGCAAATTCAAGTGAAAACGCTCGCTAAAGTGCCCGGAGTTGTAAATGTTATCAGTTTGCTGGTCATTTCACGGCTTTCCACTGGTAATGTCTGTGATTACAAACGGCAGGAAATGTAGGAAGAATCTATTTACTTTAATTTCAAGGGGTTCTTCCAAGTTTTTAATCATTTCTGGAAACTCTAATTACGTATTTTAAGAGTTTTACCACAACCAGAGAGTTTTCTTACAAAAATGTACTGGAACCGTCAGGATTTTAACAGAGTCATACAAAAGTCGCCAGAGTAATGCAGCCTCAATTGTAAACATAAGCAGTACAGTCCTCACTTACAGGCTTTCTACACAAATTTTGAGCTGTATAAACAAGAAGTCCTAATATTTGAAAGCAAATTCAAGTGAAAACGCTCGCTAAAGCGCCCGGAGTTGTAAATGTTATCAGTTTGCTGGTCATTTCACAGCTTTCCACTGGTAATGTCTGTGATTACAAATGGCAGGAAATGTAGGAAGAATCAATTTGCTTTAATTTCAAGGGGTTCTTCCAACTTTTTAATCATTTCTGGAAACTCTAATTGCGTATTTTAAGAGTTTTACCACAACTAGAGAGTTTTCTTACTAATATCTACTGGAACCGTCAGGATTTTAACAGAGTCATACAAAAGTCGCCAGAGTAATGCGGCCTCAATTGTAAACATAAGCAGTACAGTCCTCACTTACAGGCTTTCTACACAAATTTTGAGCTGTATAAACAAGAATTCCTAATATTTGATAGCAAATTCAAGTGAAAACGCTCGCTAAAGCGCCCGGAGTTGTAAATGTTATCAGTTTGCTGGTCATTTCACGGCTTTCCACTGGTAATGTCTGTGATTACAAACGGCAGGAAATGTAGGAAGAATCTATTTACTTTAATTTCAAGGGGTTC
Source organism: Myotis nattereri (assembly GCF_964212035.1). Taxonomy (NCBI): domain Eukaryota; kingdom Metazoa; phylum Chordata; class Mammalia; order Chiroptera; family Vespertilionidae; genus Myotis; species Myotis nattereri. The sequence goes on from NC_138088.1 coordinate 424,970, forward strand.
TTCCAAGTTTTTAATCATTTCTGGAAACTCTAATTACGTATTTTAAGAGTTTTACCACAACTAGAGAGTTTTCTTACAAAAATATACTGGAACCGTCAGGATTTTAACAGAGTCATACAAAAGTCGCCAGAGTAATGCGGCCTCAATTGTAAACATAAGCAGTACAGTCCTCACTTACAGGCTTTCTACACAAATTTTGACCTGTATAAACAGGAATTCCTAATATTTGAAAGCAAATTCAAGTGAAAACGCTCGCTAAAGTGCCCGGAGTTGTAAATATTATCAGTTTGCTGGTCATTTCACGGCTTTCCACTGGTAATGTCTGTGATTACAAACGGCAGGAAATGTAGGAAGAATCTATTTACTTTAATTTCAAGGGGTTCTTCCAACTTTTTAAGCATTTCTGGAAACTCTAATTGCGTATTTAAAGAGTTTTACCACAACTAGAGAGTTTTCTTACAAATATGTACTGGAACTGTCAGGATTTTAACAGAGTCATACAAAAGCCGCCAGAGTAATGCGGCCTCAATTGTAAACATAAGCAGTACAGTCCTCACTTACAGGCTTTCTACACAAATTTTGAGCTGTATAAACAAGAATTCCTAATATTTGAAAGCAAATTCAAGTGAAAACGCTCGCTAAAGTGCCCGGAGTTGTAAATGTTATCAGTTTGCTGGTCATTTCACGGCTTTCCACTGGTAATGTATGTGATTACAAACGGCAGGAAATGTAGGAAGAATCTATTTACTTTAATTTCAAGGGGTTCTTCCAAGTTTTTAATCATTTCTGGAAACTCTAATTACGTATTTTAAGAGTTTTACCACAACCAGAGAGTTTTCTTACAAAAATGTACTGGAACCGTCAGGATTTTAACAGAGTCATACAAAAGTCGCCAGAGTAATGGGGCCTCAATTGTAAACATAAGCAGTACAGTCCTCACTTACAGGCTTTCTACACAAATTTTGAGCTGTATAAACAAGAATTCCTAATATTTGATAGCAAATTCAAGTGAAAACGCTCGCTAAAGCGCCCGGAGTTGTAAATGTTATCAGTTTGCTGGTCATTTCACGGCTTTCCACTGGTAATGTCTGTGATTACAAACGGCAGGAAATGTAGGAAGAATCGATTTACTTTAATTTCAAGGGGTTCTTCCAAGTTTTTAATCATTTCTGGGAACTCTAATTGCGTATTTTAAGAGTTTTACCACAACTAGATAGTTTTCTTACAAATATGTACTGGAACCGTCAGGGTTTTAACAGAGTCATACAAAAGTCGCCAGAGTAATGCGGCCTCAATTGTAAACATAAGCAGTACAGTCCTCACTTACATGCTTTCTACACAAATTTTGAGCTGTATAAACAAGAATTCCTAATATTTGAAACCAAATTCAAGTGAAAACGCTCCCTAAAGTGCCCTGAGTTGTAAATATTATCAGTTTGCTGGTCATTTCACGGCTTTCCACTGGTAATGTCTGTGATTACAAACGGCAGGAAATGTAGGAAGAATCAATTTACTTTAATTTCAAGGGGTTCTTCCAACTCTTTAATCATTTCTGGAAACTCTAATTGAGTATTTTAAGAGTTTTACCACAACCAGAGAGTTTTCTTACAAATATGTACTGGAACCGTCAGGATTTTAACAGAGTCATACAAAAGTCGCCAGAGTAATGCGGCCTCAATTGTAAACATAAGCAGTACAGTCCTCACTTACAGGCTTTCTACACAAATTTTGAGCTGTATAAACAAGAATTCCTAATATTTGAAAGCAAATTCAAGTGAAAACGCTCCCTAAAGTGCCCGGAATTGTAAATGTTATCAGTTTGCTGGTCATTTCACGGCTTTCCACTGGTAATGTCTGTGATTACAAACGGCAGGAAATGTAGGAAGAATCTATTTACTTTAATTTCAAGGGGTTCTTCCAAGTTTTTAATCATTTCTGGGAACTCTAATTGCGTATTTTAAGAGTTTTACCACAACTAGAGAGTTTTCTTACAAAAATGTACTGGAACCGTCAGGATTTTAACAGAGTCATAGAAAAGTCGCCAGAGTAATACGGCCTCAATTGTAAACATAAGCAGTACAGTCCTCACTTACAGGCTTTCTACACAAATTTTGAGCTGTATAAACAAGAATTCCTAATATTTGAAAGCAAATTCAAGTGAAAACGCTCGCTAAAGCGCCCGGAGTTGTAAATGTTATCAGTTTGCTGGTCATTTCACGGCTTTCCACTGGTAATGTCTGTGATTACAAACGGCAGGAAATGTAGTAAGAATCTATTTACTTTAATTTCAAGGGGTTCTTCCAAGATTTTAATCATTTCTGGAAACTCTAATTGCGTATTTTAAGAGTTTTACCACAACTAGATAGTTTTCTTACAAATATGTACTGGAACCGTCAGGGTTTTAACAGAGTCATACAAAAGTCGCCAGAGTAATGCGCCCTCAATTGTAAACATAAGCAGTACAGTCCTCACTTACATGCTTTCTACACAAATTTTGAGCTGTATAAACAAGAATTCCTAATATTTGAAAGCAAATTCAAGTGAAAACGCTCCCTAAAGTGCCCTGAGTTGTAAATATTATCAGTTTGCTGGTCATTTCACGGCTTTCCACTGGTAATGTCTGTGATTACAAACGGCAGGAAATGTAGGAAGAATCAATTTACTTTAATTTCAAGGGGTTCTTCCAAATCTTTAATCATTTCTGGAAACTCTAATTGAGTATTTTAAGAGTTTTACCACAACCAGAGAGTTTTCTTACAAATATGTACTGGAACCGTCAGGATTTTAACAGAGTCATACAAAAGTCGCCAGAGTAATGCGGCCTCAATTGTAAACATAAGCAGTACAGTCCTCACTTACAGGCTTTCTACACAAATTTTGAGCTGTATAAACAAGAATTCCTAATATTTGAAAGCAAATTCAAGTGAAAACGCTCCCTAAAGTGCCCGGAATTGTAAATGTTATCAGTTTGCTGGTCATTTCACGGCTTTCCACTGGTAATGTCTGTGATTACAAACGGCAGGAAATGTAGGAAGAATCTATTTACTTTAATTTCAAGGGGTTCTTCCAAGTTTTTAATCATTTCTGGGAACTCTAATTGCGTATTTTAAGAGTTTTACCACAACTAGAGAGTTTTCTTACAAAAATGTACTGGAACCGTCAGGATTTTAACAGAGTCATAGAAAAGTCGCCAGAGTAATACGGCCTCAATTGTAAACATAAGCAGTACAGTCCTCACTTACAGGCTTTCTACACAAATTTTGAGCTGTATAAACAAGAATTCCTAATATTTGAAAGCAAATTCAAGTGAAAACGCTCGCTAAAGCGCCCGGAGTTGTAAATGTTATCAGTTTGCTGGTCATTTCACGGCTTTCCACTGGTAATGTCTGTGATTACAAACGGCAGGAAATGTAGTAAGAATCTATTTACTTTAATTTCAAGGGGTTCTTCCAAGATTTTAATCATTTCTGGAAACTCTAATTGCGTATTTTAAGAGTTTTACCACAACTAGAGAGTTTTCTTACAAAAATGTACTGGAACCGTCAGGATTTTAACAGAGTCATACAAAACTCGCCAGAGTAATACGGCCTCAATTGTAAACATAAGCAGTACAGTCCTCACTTACAGGCTTTCTACACAAATTTTGAGCTGTATATACAAGAATTCCTAATATTTGAAAGCAAATTCATGTGAAAACGGTCCCTAAAGCGCCCGGAGTTGTAAATATTATCAGTTTGCTGGTCATTTCACGGATTTCCACTGGTAATGTCTGTGATTACAAACGGCAGGAAATGTAGGAAGAATCTTTTACTTTAATTTCAAGGGGTTCTTCCAAGTTTTTAATCATTTCTGGGAACTCTAATTGCGTATTTTAAGAGTTTTACCACAACTAGAGAGTTTTCTTACAAATATGTACTGGAACCGTCAGGATTTTAACAGAGTCATACAAAAGTCGCCAGAGTAATGCAGCCTCAATTGTAAACATAAGCAGTACAGTCCTCACTTACAGGCTTTCTACACAAATTTTGAGCTGTATAAACAAGAAGTCCTAATATTTGAAAGCAAATTCAAGTGAAAACGCTCGCTAAAGCGCCCGGAGTTGTAAATGTTATCAGTTTGCTGGTCATTTCACAGCTTTCCACTGGTAATGTCTGTGATTACAAATGGCAGGAAATGTAGGAAGAATCAATTTGCTTTAATTTCAAGGGGTTCTTCCAACTTTTTAATCATTTCTGGAAACTCTAATTGCGTATTTTAAGAGTTTTACCACAACTAGAGAGTTTTCTTACTAATATCTACTGGAACCGTCAGGATTTTAACAGAGTCATACAAAAGTCGCCAGAGTAATGCGGCCTCAATTGTAAACATAAGCAGTACAGTCCTCACTTACAGGCTTTCTACACAAATTTTGAGCTGTATAAACAAGAATTCCTAATATTTGATAGCAAATTCAAGTGAAAACGCTCGCTAAAGCGCCCGGAGTTGTAAATGTTATCAGTTTGCTGGTCATTTCACGGCTTTCCACTGGTAATGTCTGTGATTACAAACGGCAGGAAATGTAGGAAGAATCTATTTACTTTAATTTCAAGGGGTTCTTCCAAGTTTTTAATCATTTCTGGAAACTCTAATTACGTATTTTAAGAGTTTTACCACAACTAGAGAGTTTTCTTACAAAAATATACTGGAACCGTCAGGATTTTAACAGAGTCATACAAAAGTCGCCAGAGTAATGCGGCCTCAATTGTAAACATAAGCAGTACAGTCCTCACTTACAGGCTTTCTACACAAATTTTGACCTGTATAAACAGGAATTCCTAATATTTGAAAGCAAATTCAAGTGAAAACGCTCGCTAAAGTGCCCGGAGTTGTAAATATTATCAGTTTGCTGGTCATTTCACGGCTTTCCACTGGTAATGTCTGTGATTACAAACGGCAGGAAATGTAGGAAGAATCTATTTACTTTAATTTCAAGGGGTTCTTCCAACTTTTTAAGCATTTCTGGAAACTCTAATTGCGTATTTAAAGAGTTTTACCACAACTAGAGAGTTTTCTTACAAATATGTACTGGAACTGTCAGGATTTTAACAGAGTCATACAAAAGCCGCCAGAGTAATGCGGCCTCAATTGTAAACATAAGCAGTACAGTCCTCACTTACAGGCTTTCTACACAAATTTTGAGCTGTATAAACAAGAATTCCTAATATTTGAAAGCAAATTCAAGTGAAAACGCTCGCTAAAGTGCCCGGAGTTGTAAATGTTATCAGTTTGCTGGTCATTTCACGGCTTTCCACTGGTAATGTCTGTGATTACAAACGGCAGGAAATGTAGGAAGAATCTATTTACTTTAATTTCAAGGGGTTCTTCCAAGTTTTTAATCATTTCTGGAAACTCTAATTACGTATTTTAAGAGTTTTACCACAACCAGAGAGTTTTCTTACAAAAATGTACTGGAACCGTCAGGATTTTAACAGAGTCATACAAAAGTCGCCAGAGTAATGGGGCCTCAATTGTAAACATAAGCAGTACAGTCCTCACTTACAGGCTTTCTACACAAATTTTGAGCTGTATAAACAAGAATTCCTAATATTTGATAGCAAATTCAAGTGAAAACGCTCGCTAAAGCGCCCGGAGTTGTAAATGTTATCAGTTTGCTGGTCATTTCACGGCTTTCCACTGGTAATGTCTGTGATTACAAACGGCAGGAAATGTAGGAAGAATCTATTTACTTTAATTTCAAGGGGTTCTTCCAAGTTTTTAATCATTTCTGGGAACTCTAATTGCGTATTTTAAGAGTTTTACCACAACTAGAGAGTTTTCTTACAAAAATGTACTGGAACCGTCAGGATTTTAACAGAGTCATAGAAAAGTCGCCAGAGTAATACGGCCTCAATTGTAAACATAAGCAGTACAGTCCCCACTTACAGGCTTTCTACACAAATTTTGAGCTGTATAAACAAGAATTCCTAATATTTGAAAGCAAATTCAAGTGAAAACGCTCGCTAAAGCGCCCGGAGTTGTAAATGTTATCAGTTTGCTGGTCATTTCACGGCTTTCCACTGGTAATGTCTGTGATTACAAACGGCAGGAAATGTAGTAAGAATCTATTTACTTTAATTTCAAGGGGTTCTTCCAAGATTTTAATCATTTCTGGAAACTCTAATTGCGTATTTTAAGAGTTTTACCACAACTAGAGAGTTTTCTTACAAAAATGTACTGGAACCGTCAGGATTTTAACAGAGTCATACAAAACTCGCCAGAGTAATACGGCCTCAATTGTAAACATAAGCAGTACAGTCCTCACTTACAGGCTTTCTACACAAATTTTGAGCTGTATATACAAGAATTCCTAATATTTGAAAGCAAATTCATGTGAAAACGGTCCCTAAAGCGCCCGGAGTTGTAAATATTATCAGTTTGCTGGTCATTTCACGGATTTCCACTGGTAATGTCTGTGATTACAAACGGCAGGAAATGTAGGAAGAATCTTTTACTTTAATTTCAAGGGGTTCTTCCAAGTTTTAAATCATTTCTGGGAACTCTAATTGCGTATTTTAAGAGTTTTACCACAACTAGAGAGTTTTCTTACAAATATGTACTGGAACCGTCAGGATTTTAACAGAGTCATACAAAAGTCGCCAGAGTAATGCAGCCTCAATTGTAAACATAAGCAGTACAGTCCTCACTTACAGGCTTTCTACACAAATTTTGAGCTGTATAAACAAGAAGTCCTAATATTTGAAAGCAAATTCAAGTGAAAACGCTCGCTAAAGCGCCCGGAGTTGTAAATGTTATCAGTTTGCTGGTCATTTCACAGCTTTCCACTGGTAATGTCTGTGATTACAAATGGCAGGAAATGTAGGAAGAATCAATTTGCTTTAATTTCAAGGGGTTCTTCCAACTTTTTAATCATTTCTGGAAACTCTAATTGCGTATTTTAAGAGTTTTACCACAACTAGAGAGTTTTCTTACTAATATCTACTGGAACCGTCAGGATTTTAACAGAGTCATACAAAAGTCGCCAGAGTAATGCGGCCTCAATTGTAAACATAAGCAGTACAGTCCTCACTTACAGGCTTTCTACACAAATTTTGACCTGTATAAACAGGAATTCCTAATATTTGAAAGCAAATTCAAGTGAAAACGCTCGCTAAAGTGCCCGGAGTTGTAAATATTATCAGTTTGCTGGTCATTTCACGGCTTTCCACTGGTAATGTCTGTGATTACAAACGGCAGGAAATGTAGGAAGAATCTATTTACTTTAATTTCAAGGGGTTCTTCCAACTTTTTAAGCATTTCTGGAAACTCTAATTGCGTATTTAAAGAGTTTTACCACAACTAGAGAGTTTTCTTACAAATATGTACTGGAACTGTCAGGATTTTAACAGAGTCATACAAAAGCCGCCAGAGTAATGCGGCCTCAATTGTAAACATAAGCAGTACAGTCCTCACTTACAGGCTTTCTACACAAATTTTGAGCTGTATAAACAAGAATTCCTAATATTTGAAAGCAAATTCAAGTGAAAACGCTCGCTAAAGTGCCCGGAGTTGTAAATGTTATCAGTTTGCTGGTCATTTCACGGCTTTCCACTGGTAATGTCTGTGATTACAAACGGCAGGAAATGTAGGAAGAATCTATTTACTTTAATTTCAAGGGGTTCTTCCAAGTTTTTAATCATTTCTGGAAACTCTAATTACGTATTTTAAGAGTTTTACCACAACCAGAGAGTTTTCTTACAAAAATGTACTGGAACCGTCAGGATTTTAACAGAGTCATACAAAAGTCGCCAGAGTAATGGGGCCTCAATTGTAAACATAAGCAGTACAGTCCTCACTTACAGGCTTTCTACACAAATTTTGAGCTGTATAAACAAGAATTCCTAATATTTGATAGCAAATTCAAGTGAAAACGCTCGCTAAAGCGCCCGGAGTTGTAAATGTTATCAGTTTGCTGGTCATTTCACGGCTTTCCACTGGTAATGTCTGTGATTACAAACGGCAGGAAATGTAGGAAGAATCGATTTACTTTAATTTCAAGGGGTTCTTCCAAGTTTTTAATCATTTCTGGGAACTCTAATTGCGTATTTTAAGAGTTTTACCACAACTAGATAGTTTTCTTACAAATATGTACTGGAACCGTCAGGGTTTTAACAGAGTCATACAAAAGTCGCCAGAGTAATGCGGCCTCAATTGTAAACATAAGCAGTACAGTCCTCACTTACATGCTTTCTACACAAATTTTGAGCTGTATAAACAAGAATTCCTAATATTTGAAAGCAAATTCAAGTGAAAACGCTCCCTAAAGTGCCCTGAGTTGTAAATATTATCAGTTTGCTGGTCATTTCACGGCTTTCCACTGGTAATGTCTGTGATTACAAACGGCAGGAAATGTAGGAAGAATCAATTTACTTTAATTTCAAGGGGTTCTTCCAACTCTTTAATCATTTCTGGAAACTCTAATTGAGTATTTTAAGAGTTTTACCACAACCAGAGAGTTTTCTTACAAATATGTACTGGAACCGTCAGGATTTTAACAGAGTCATACAAAAGTCGCCAGAGTAATGCGGCCTCAATTGTAAACATAAGCAGTACAGTCCTCACTTACAGGCTTTCTACACAAATTTTGAGCTGTATAAACAAGAATTCCTAATATTTGAAAGCAAATTCAAGTGAAAACGCTCCCTAAAGTGCCCGGAATTGTAAATGTTATCAGTTTGCTGGTCATTTCACGGCTTTCCACTGGTAATGTCTGTGATTACAAACGGCAGGAAATGTAGGAAGAATCTATTTACTTTAATTTCAAGGGGTTCTTCCAAGTTTTTAATCATTTCTGGGAACTCTAATTGCGTATTTTAAGAGTTTTACCACAACTAGAGAGTTTTCTTACAAAAATGTACTGGAACCGTCAGGATTTTAACAGAGTCATAGAAAAGTCGCCAGAGTAATACGGCCTCAATTGTAAACATAAGCAGTACAGTCCTCACTTACAGGCTTTCTACACAAATTTTGAGCTGTATAAACAAGAATTCCTAATATTTGAAAGCAAATTCAAGTGAAAACGCTCGCTAAAGCGCCCGGAGTTGTAAATGTTATCAGTTTGCTGGTCATTTCACGGCTTTCCACTGGTAATGTCTGTGATTACAAACGGCAGGAAATGTAGTAAGAATCTATTTACTTTAATTTCAAGGGGTTCTTCCAAGATTTTAATCATTTCTGGAAACTCTAATTGCGTATTTTAAGAGTTTTACCACAACTAGATAGTTTTCTTACAAATATGTACTGGAACCGTCAGGGTTTTAACAGAGTCATACAAAAGTCGCCAGAGTAATGCGCCCTCAATTGTAAACATAAGCAGTACAGTCCTCACTTACATGCTTTCTACACAAATTTTGAGCTGTATAAACAAGAATTCCTAATATTTGAAAGCAAATTCAAGTGAAAACGCTCCCTAAAGTGCCCTGAGTTGTAAATATTATCAGTTTGCTGGTCATTTCACGGCTTTCCACTGGTAATGTCTGTGATTACAAACGGCAGGAAATGTAGGAAGAATCAATTTACTTTAATTTCAAGGGGTTCTTCCAACTCTTTAATCATTTCTGGAAACTCTAATTGAGTATTTTAAGAGTTTTACCACAACCAGAGAGTTTTCTTACAAATATGTACTGGAACCGTCAGGATTTTAACAGAGTCATACAAAAGTCGCCAGAGTAATGCGGCCTCAATTGTAAACATAAGCAGTACAGTCCTCACTTACAGGCTTTCTACACAAATTTTGAGCTGTATAAACAAGAATTCCTAATATTTGAAAGCAAATTCAAGTGAAAACGCTCCCTAAAGTGCCCGGAATTGTAAATGTTATCAGTTTGCTGGTCATTTCACGGCTTTCCACTGGTAATGTCTGTGATTACAAACGGCAGGAAATGTAGGAAGAATCTATTTACTTTAATTTCAAGGGGTTCTTCCAAGTTTTTAATCATTTCTGGGAACTCTAATTGCGTATTTTAAGAGTTTTACCACAACTAGAGAGTTTTCTTACAAAAATGTACTGGAACCGTCAGGATTTTAACAGAGTCATAGAAAAGTCGCCAGAGTAATACGGCCTCAATTGTAAACATAAGCAGTACAGTCCTCACTTACAGGCTTTCTACACAAATTTTGAGCTGTATAAACAAGAATTCCTAATATTTGAAAGCAAATTCAAGTGAAAACGCTCGCTAAAGCGCCCGGAGTTGTAAATGTTATCAGTTTGCTGGTCATTTCACGGCTTTCCACTGGTAATGTCTGTGATTACAAACGGCAGGAAATGTAGTAAGAATCTATTTACTTTAATTTCAAGGGGTTCTTCCAAGATTTTAATCATTTCTGGAAACTCTAATTGCGTATTTTAAGAGTTTTACCACAACTAGAGAGTTTTCTTACAAAAATGTACTGGAACCGTCAGGATTTTAACAGAGTCATACAAAACTCGCCAGAGTAATACGGCCTCAATTGTAAACATAAGCAGTACAGTCCTCACTTACAGGCTTTCTACACAAATTTTGAGCTGTATATACAAGAATTCCTAATATTTGAAAGCAAATTCATGTGAAAACGGTCCCTAAAGCGCCCGGAGTTGTAAATATTATCAGTTTGCTTGTCATTTCACGGCTTTCCACTGGTAATGTCTGTGATTACAAACGGCAGGAAATGTAGGAAGAATCTTTTACTTTAATTTCAAGGGGTTCTTCCAAGTTTTTAATCATTTCTGGGAACTCTAATTGCGTATTTTAAGAGTTTTACCACAACTAGAGAGTTTTCTTACAAATATGTACTGGAACCGTCAGGATTTTAACAGAGTCATACAAAAGTCGCCAGAGTAATGCGGCCTCAATTGTAAACATAAGCAGTACAGTCCTCACTTACAGGCTTTCTACACAAATTTTGAGCTGTATAAACAAGAATTCCTAATATTTGAAAGCAAATTCAAGTGAAAACGCTCGCTAAAGTGCCCGGAGTTGTAAATGTTATCAGTTTGCTGGTCATTTCACGGCTTTCCACTGGTAATGTCTGTGATTACAAACGGCAGGAAATGTAGGAAGAATCTATTTACTTTAATTTCAAGGGGTTCTTCCAAGTTTTTAATCATTTCTGGAAACTCTAATTACGTATTTTAAGAGTTTTACCACAACCAGAGAGTTTTCTTACAAAAATGTACTGGAACCGTCAGGATTTTAACAGAGTCATACAAAAGTCGCCAGAGTAATGGGGCCTCAATTGTAAACATAAGCAGTACAGTCCTCACTTACAGGCTTTCTACACAAATTTTGAGCTGTATAAACAAGAATTCCTAATATTTGAAAGCAAATTCAAGTGAAAACGCTCGCTAAAGCGCCCGGAGTTGTAAATGTTATCAGTTTGCTGGTCATTTCACGGCTTTCCACTGGTAATGTCTGTGATTACAAACGGCAGGAAATGTAGGAAGAATCAATTTACTTTAATTTCAAGGGGTTCTTCCAACTCTTTAATCATTTCTGGAAACTCTAATTGAGTATTTTAAGAGTTTTACCACAACCAGAGAGTTTTCTTACAAATATGTACTGGAACCGTCAGGATTTTAACAGAGTCATACAAAAGTCGCCAGAGTAATGCGGCCTCAATTGTAAACATAAGCAGTACAGTCCTCACTTACAGGCTTTCTACACTAATTTTGAGCTGTATAAACAAGAATTCCTAATATTTGAAAGCAAATTCAAGTGAAAACGCTCCCTAAAGTGCCCGGAATTGTAAATGTTATCAGTTTGCTGGTCATTTCACGGCTTTCCACTGGTAATGTCTGTGATTACAAACGGCAGGAAATGTAGGAAGAATCTATTTACTTTAATTTCAAGGGGTTCTTCCAAGTTTTTAATCATTTCTGGGAACTCTAATTGCGTATTTTAAGAGTTTTACCACAACTAGAGAGTTTTCTTACAAAAATGTACTGGAACCGTCAGGATTTTAACAGAGTCATAGAAAAGTCGCCAGAGTAATACGGCCTCAATTGTAAACATAAGCAGTACAGTCCTCACTTACAGGCTTTCTACACAAATTTTGAGCTGTATAAACAAGAATTCCTAATATTTGAAAGCAAATTCAAGTGAAAACGCTCGCTAAAGCGCCCGGAGTTGTAAATGTTATCAGTTTGCTGGTCATTTCACGGCTTTCCACTGGTAATGTCTGTGATTACAAACGGCAGGAAATGTAGTAAGAATCTATTTACTTTAATTTCAAGGGGTTCTTCCAAGATTTTAATCATTTCTGGAAACTCTAATTGCGTATTTTAAGAGTTTTACCACAACTAGATAGTTTTCTTACAAATATGTACTGGAACCGTCAGGGTTTTAACAGAGTCATACAAAAGTCGCCAGAGTAATGCGCCCTCAATTGTAAACATAAGCAGTACAGTCCTCACTTACAGGCTTTCTACACAAATTTTGAGCTGTATAAACAAGAATTCCTAATATTTGAAAGCAAATTCAAGTGAAAACGCTCGCTAAAGTGCCCGGAGTTGTAAATGTTATCAGTTTGCTGGTCATTTCACGGCTTTCCACTGGTAATGTCTGTGATTACAAACGGCAGGAAATGTAGGAAGAATCTATTTACTTTAATTTCAAGGGGTTCTTCCAAGTTTTTAATCATTTCTGGAAACTCTAATTACGTATTTTAAGAGTTTTACCACAACCAGAGAGTTTTCTTACAAAAATGTACTGGAACCGTCAGGATTTTAACAGAGTCATACAAAAGTCGCCAGAGTAATGGGGCCTCAATTGTAAACATAAGCAGTACAGTCCTCACTTACAGGCTTTCTACACAAATTTTGAGCTGTATAAACAAGAATTCCTAATATTTGATAGCAAATTCAAGTGAAAACGCTCGCTAAAGCGCCCGGAGTTGTAAATGTTATCAGTTTGCTGGTCATTTCACGGCTTTCCACTGGTAATGTCTGTGATTACAAACGGCAGGAAATGTAGGAAGAATCGATTTACTTTAATTTCAAGGGGTTCTTCCAAGTTTTTAATCATTTCTGGGAACTCTAATTGCGTATTTTAAGAGTTTTACCACAACTAGATAGTTTTCTTACAAATATGTACTGGAACCGTCAGGGTTTTAACAGAGTCATACAAAAGTCGCCAGAGTAATGCGGCCTCAATTGTAAACATAAGCAGTACAGTCCTCACTTACATGCTTTCTACACAAATTTTGAGCTGTATAAACAAGAATTCCTAATATTTGAAACCAAATTCAAGTGAAAACGCTCCCTAAAGTGCCCTGAGTTGTAAATATTATCAGTTTGCTGGTCATTTCACGGCTTTCCACTGGTAATGTCTGTGATTACAAACGGCAGGAAATGTAGGAAGAATCAATTTACTTTAATTTCAAGGGGTTCTTCCAACTCTTTAATCATTTCTGGAAACTCTAATTGAGTATTTTAAGAGTTTTACCACAACCAGAGAGTTTTCTTACAAATATGTACTGGAACCGTCAGGATTTTAACAGAGTCATACAAAAGTCGCCAGAGTAATGCGGCCTCAATTGTAAACATAAGCAGTACAGTCCTCACTTACAGGCTTTCTACACAAATTTTGAGCTGTATAAACAAGAATTCCTAATATTTGAAAGCAAATTCAAGTGAAAACGCTCCCTAAAGTGCCCGGAATTGTAAATGTTATCAGTTTGCTGGTCATTTCACGGCTTTCCACTGGTAATGTCTGTGATTACAAACGGCAGGAAATGTAGTAAGAATCTATTTACTTTAATTTCAAGGGGTTCTTCCAAGTTTTTAATCATTTCTGGGAACTCTAATTGCGTATTTTAAGAGTTTTACCACAACTAGATAGTTTTCTTACAAATATGTACTGGAACCGTCAGGGTTTTAACAGAGTCATACAAAAGTCGCCAGAGTAATGCGCCCTCAATTGTAAACATAAGCAGTACAGTCCTCACTTACATGCTTTCTACACAAATTTTGAGCTGTATAAACAAGAATTCCTAATATTTGAAAGCAAATTCAAGTGAAAACGCTCCCTAAAGTGCCCTGAGTTGTAAATATTATCAGTTTGCTGGTCATTTCACGGCTTTCCACTGGTAATGTCTGTGATTACAAACGGCAGGAAATGTAGGAAGAATCAATTTACTTTAATTTCAAGGGGTTCTTCCAACTCTTTAATCATTTCTGGAAACTCTAATTGAGTATTTTAAGAGTTTTACCACAACCAGAGAGTTTTCTTACAAATATGTACTGGAACCGTCAGGATTTTAACAGAGTCATACAAAAGTCGCCAGAGTAATGCGGCCTCAATTGTAAACATAAGCAGTACAGTCCTCACTTACAGGCTTTCTACACAAATTTTGAGCTGTATAAACAAGAATTCCTAATATTTGAAAGCAAATTCAAGTGAAAACGCTCCCTAAAGTGCCCGGAATTGTAAATGTTATCAGTTTGCTGGTCATTTCACGGCTTTCCACTGGTAATGTCTGTGATTACAAACGGCAGGAAATGTAGGAAGAATCTATTTACTTTAATTTCAAGGGGTTCTTCCAAGTTTTTAATCATTTCTGGGAACTCTAATTGCGTATTTTAAGAGTTTTACCACAACTAGAGAGTTTTCTTACAAAAATGTACTGGAACCGTCAGGATTTTAACAGAGTCATAGAAAAGTCGCCAGAGTAATACGGCCTCAATTGTAAACATAAGCAGTACAGTCCTCACTTACAGGCTTTCTACACAAATTTTGAGCTGTATAAACAAGAATTCCTAATATTTGAAAGCAAATTCAAGTGAAAACGCTCGCTAAAGCGCCCGGAGTTGTAAATGTTATCAGTTTGCTGGTCATTTCACGGCTTTCCACTGGTAATGTCTGTGATTACAAACGGCAGGAAATGTAGTAAGAATCTATTTACTTTAATTTCAAGGGGTTCTTCCAAGATTTTAATCATTTCTGGAAACTCTAATTGCGTATTTTAAGAGTTTTACCACAACTAGAGAGTTTTCTTACAAAAATGTACTGGAACCGTCAGGATTTTAACAGAGTCATACAAAACTCGCCAGAGTAATACGGCCTCAATTGTAAACATAAGCAGTACAGTCCTCACTTACAGGCTTTCTACACAAATTTTGAGCTGTATATACAAGAATTCCTAATATTTGAAAGCAAATTCATGTGAAAACGGTCCCTAAAGCGCCCGGAGTTGTAAATATTATCAGTTTGCTGGTCATTTCACGGATTTCCACTGGTAATGTCTGTGATTACAAACGGCAGGAAATGTAGGAAGAATCTTTTACTTTAATTTCAAGGGGTTCTTCCAAGTTTTTAATCATTTCTGGGAACTCTAATTGCGTATTTTAAGAGTTTTACCACAACTAGAGAGTTTTCTTACAAATATGTACTGGAACCGTCAGGATTTTAACAGAGTCATACAAAAGTCGCCAGAGTAATGCGGCCTCAATTGTAAACATAAGCAGTACAGTCCTCACTTACAGGCTTTCTACACAAATTTTGAGCTGTATAAACAAGAATTCCTAATATTTGAAAGCAAATTCAAGTGAAAACGCTCGCTAAAGTGCCCGGAGTTGTAAATGTTATCAGTTTGCTGGTCATTTCACGGCTTTCCACTGGTAATGTCTGTGATTACAAACGGCAGGAAATGTAGGAAGAATCTATTTACTTTAATTTCAAGGGGTTCTTCCAAGTTTTTAATCATTTCTGGAAACTCTAATTACGTATTTTAAGAGTTTTACCACAACCAGAGAGTTTTCTTACAAAAATGTACTGGAACCGTCAGGATTTTAACAGAGTCATACAAAAGTCGCCAGAGTAATGGGGCCTCAATTGTAAACATAAGCAGTACAGTCCTCACTTACAGGCTTTCTACACAAATTTTGAGCTGTATAAACAAGAATTCCTAATATTTGAAAGCAAATTCAAGTGAAAACGCTCGCTAAAGCGCCCGGAGTTGTAAATGTTATCAGTTTGCTGGTCATTTCACGGCTTTCCACTGGTAATGTCTGTGATTACAAACGGCAGGAAATGTAGGAAGAATCAATTTACTTTAATTTCAAGGGGTTCTTCCAACTCTTTAATCATTTCTGGAAACTCTAATTGAGTATTTTAAGAGTTTTACCACAACCAGAGAGTTTTCTTACAAATATGTACTGGAACCGTCAGGATTTTAACAGAGTCATACAAAAGTCGCCAGAGTAATGCGGCCTCAATTGTAAACATAAGCAGTACAGTCCTCACTTACAGGCTTTCTACACAAATTTTGAGCTGTATAAACAAGAATTCCTAATATTTGAAAGCAAATTCAAGTGAAAACGCTCCCTAAAGTGCCCGGAATTGTAAATGTTATCAGTTTGCTGGTCATTTCACGGCTTTCCACTGGTAATGTCTGTGATTACAAACGGCAGGAAATGTAGGAAGAATCTATTTACTTTAATTTCAAGGGGTTCTTCCAAGTTTTTAATCATTTCTGGGAACTCTAATTGCGTATTTTAAGAGTTTTACCACAACTAGAGAGTTTTCTTACAAAAATGTACTGGAACCGTCAGGATTTTAACAGAGTCATAGAAAAGTCGCCAGAGTATTACGGCCTCAATTGTAAACATAAGCAGTACAGTCCTCACTTACAGGCTTTCTACACAAATTTTGAGCTGTATAAACAAGAATTCCTAATATTTGAAAGCAAATTCAAGTGAAAACGCTCGCTAAAGCGCCCGGAGTTGTAAATGTTATCAGTTTGCTGGTCATTTCACGGCTTTCCACTGGTAATGTCTGTGATTACAAACGGCAGGAAATGTAGTAAGAATCTATTTACTTTAATTTCAAGGGGTTCTTCCAAGATTTTAATCATTTCTGGAAACTCTAATTGCGTATTTTAAGAGTTTTACCACAACTAGATAGTTTTCTTACAAATATGTACTGGAACCGTCAGGGTTTTAACAGAGTCATACAAAAGTCGCCAGAGTAATGCGCCCTCAATTGTAAACATAAGCAGTACAGTCCTCACTTACATGCTTTCTACACAAATTTTGAGCTGTATAAACAAGAATGCCTAATATTTGAAAGCAAATTCAAGTGAAAACGCTCCCTAAAGTGCCCTGAGTTGTAAATATTATCAGTTTGCTGGTCATTTCACGGCTTTCCACTGGTAATGTCTGTGATTACAAACGGCAGGAAATGTAGGAAGAATCAATTTACTTTAATTTCAAGGGGTTCTTCCAACTCTTTAATCATTTCTGGAAACTCTAATTGAGTATTTTAAGAGTTTTACCACAACCAGAGAGTTTTCTTACAAATATGTACTGGAACCGTCAGGATTTTAACAGAGTCATACAAAAGTCGCCAGAGTAATGCGGCCTCAATTGTAAACATAAGCAGTACAGTCCTCACTTACAGGCTTTCTACATAAATTTTGAGCTGTATAAACAAGAATTCCTAATATTTGAAAGCAAATTCAAGTGAAAACGCTCCCTAAAGTGCCCGGAATTGTAAATGTTATCAGTTTGCTGGTCATTTCACGGCTTTCCACTGGTAATGTCTGTGATTACAAACGGCAGGAAATGTAGGAAGAATCTATTTACTTTAATTTCAAGGGGTTCTTCCAAGTTTTTAATCATTTCTGGGAACTCTAATTGCGTATTTTAAGAGTTTTACCACAACTAGAGAGTTTTCTTACAAAAATGTACTGGAACCGTCAGGATTTTAACAGAGTCATAGAAAAGTCGCCAGAGTAATACGGCCTCAATTGTAAACATAAGCAGTACAGTCCTCACTTACAGGCTTTCTACACAAATTTTGAGCTGTATAAACAAGAATTCCTAATATTTGAAAGCAAATTCAAGTGAAAACGCTCGCTAAAGCGCCCGGAGTTGTAAATGTTATCAGTTTGCTGGTCATTTCACGGCTTTCCACTGGTAATGTCTGTGATTACAAACGGCAGGAAATGTAGTAAGAATCTATTTACTTTAATTTCAAGGGGTTCTTCCAAGATTTTAATCATTTCTGGAAACTCTAATTGCGTATTTTAAGAGTTTTACCACAACTAGAGAGTTTTCTTACAAAAATGTACTGGAACCGTCAGGATTTTAACAGAGTCATACAAAACTCGCCAGAGTAATACGGCCTCAATTGTAAACATAAGCAGTACAGTCCTCACTTACAGGCTTTCTACACAAATTTTGAGCTGTATATACAAGAATTCCTAATATTTGAAAGCAAATTCATGTGAAAACGGTCCCTAAAGCGCCCGGAGTTGTAAATATTATCAGTTTGCTGGTCATTTCACGGATTTCCACTGGTAATGTCTGTGATTACAAACGGCAGGAAATGTAGGAAGAATCTTTTACTTTAATTTCAAGGGGTTCTTCCAAGTTTTTAATCATTTCTGGGAACTCTAATTGCGTATTTTAAGAGTTTTACCACAACTAGAGAGTTTTCTTACAAATATGTACTGGAACCGTCAGGATTTTAACAGAGTCATACAAAAGTCGCCAGAGTAATGCGGCCTCAATTGTAAACATAAGCAGTACAGTCCTCACTTACAGGCTTTCTACACAAATTTTGAGCTGTATAAACAAGAATTCCTAATATTTGAAAGCAAATTCAAGTGAAAACGCTCCCTAAAGTGCCCGGAGTTGTAAATATTATCAGTTTGCTGGTCATTTCACAGCTTTCCACTGGTAATGTCTGTGATTACAAACGGCAGGAAATGTAGGAAGAATCTATTTACTTTAATTTCAAGGGGTTCTTCCAAGTTTTTAATCATTTCTGGAAACTCTAATTACGTATTTTAAGAGTTTTACCACAACTAGAGAGTTTTCTTACAAATATGTACTGGAACCGTCAGGATTTTAACAGAGTCATACAAAAGTCGCCAGAGTAATGCGGCCTCAATTGTAAACATAAGCAGTACAGTCCTCACTTACAGGCTTTCTACACAAATTTTGAGCTGTATAAACAGGAATTCCTAATATTTGAAAGCAAATTCAAGTGAAAACGCTCGCTAAAGTGCCCGGAGTTGTAAATGTTATCAGTTTGCTGGTCATTTCACGGCTTTCCACTGGTAATGTCTGTGATTACAAACGGCAGGAAATGTAGGAAGAATCTATTTACTTTAATTTCAAGGGGTTCTTCCAAGTTTTTAATCATTTCTGGAAACTCTAATTACGTATTTTAAGAGTTTTACCACAACTAGAGAGTTTTCTTACAAATATGTACTGGAACCGTCAGGATTTTAACAGAGTCATACAAAAGTCGCCAGAGTAATGCGGCCTCAATTGTAAACATAAGCAGTACAGTCCTCACTTACAGGCTTTCTACACAAATTTTGAGCTGTATAAACAGGAATTCCTAATATTTGAAAGCAAATTCAAGCGAAAACGCTCGCTAAAGTGCCCGGAGTTGTAAATGTTATCAGTTTGCTGGTCATTTCACGGCTTTCCACTGGTAATGTCTGTGATTACAAACGGCAGGAAATGTAGGAAGAATCTATTTACTTTAATTTCAAGGGGTTCTTCCAAGTTTTTAATCATTTCTGGGAACTCTAATTGCGTATTTTAAGAGTTTTACCACAACTAGATAGTTTTCTTACAAATATGTACTGGAACCGTCAGGATTTTAACAGAGTCATACAAAAGTCGCCAGAGTAATGCGGCCTCAATTGTAAACATAAGCAGTACAGTCCTCACTTACAGGCTTTCTACACAAATTTTGAGCTGTATAAACAAGAATTCCTAATATTTGAAAGCAAATTCAAGTGAAAACGCTCGCTAAAGCGCCCGGAGTTGTAAATGTTATCAGTTTGCTGGTCATTTCACAGCTTTCCACTGGTAATGTCTGTGATTACAAACGGCAGGAAATGTAGGAAGAATCTATTTACTTTAATTTCAAGGGGTTCTTCCAAGTTTTTAATCATTTCTGGAAACTGTAATTACGTATTTTAAGAGTTTTACCACAACTAGAGAGTTTTCTTACAAAAATGTACTGGAACCGTCAGGATTTTAACAGAGTCATACAAAAGTCGCCAGAGTAATACGGCCTCAATTGTAAACATAAGCAGTACAGTCCTCACTTACAGGCTTTCTACACAAATTTTGAGCTGTATAAACAAGAATTCCTAATATTTGAAAGCAAATTCATGTGAAAACGGTCCCTAAAGCGCCCGGAGTTGTAAATATTATCAGTTTGCTGGTCATTTCACGGCTTTCCACTGGTAATGTCTGTGATTACAAACGGCAGGAAATGTAGGAAGAATCTATTTACTTTAATTTCAAGGGGTTCTTCCAAGTTTTTAATCATTTCTGGGAACTCTAATTGCGTATTTTAAGAGTTTTACCACAACTAGAGAGTTTTCTTACAAATATGTACTGGAACCGTCAGGATTTTAACAGAGTCATACAAAAGTCGCCAGAGTAATGCGGCCTCAATTGTAAACATAAGCAGTACAGTCCTCACTTACAGGCTTTCTACACAAATTTTGAGCTGTATAAACAAGAATTCCTAATATTTGAAAGCAAATTCAAGTGAAAACGCTCGCTAAAGCGCCCGGAGTTGTAAATGTTATCAGTTTGCTGGTCATTTCACAGCTTTCCACTGGTAATGTCTGTGATTACAAACGGCAGGAAATGTAGGAAGAATCTATTTACTTTAATTTCAAGGGGTTCTTCCAAGTTTTTAATCATTTCTGGAAACTCTAATTACGTATTTTAAGAGTTTTACCACAACTAGAGAGTTTTCTTACAAATATGTACTGGAACCATCAGGATTTTAACAGAGTCATACAAAAGTCGCCAGAGTAATGCGGCCTCAATTGTAAACATAAGCAGTACAGTCCTCACTTACAGGCTTTCTACACAAATTTTGAGCTGTATAAACAAGAATTCCTAATATTTGAAAGCAAATTCATGTGAAAACGCTCGCTAAAGCGCCCGGAGTTGTAAATGTTATCAGTTTGCTGGTCATTTCACGGCTTTCCACTGGTAATGTCTGTGATTACAAACGGCAGGAAATGTAGGAAGAATCTATTTACTTTAATTTCAAGGGGTTCTTCCAAGATTTTAATCATTTCTGGAAACTCTAATTGCGTATTTTAAGAGTTTTACCACAACTAGAGAGTTTTCTTACTAATATCTACTGGAACCGTCAGGATTTTAACAGAGTCATACAAAAGTCGCCAGAGTAATGCGGCCTCAATTGTAAACATAAGCAGTACAGTCCTCACTTACAGGCTTTCTACACAAATTTTGAGCTGTATAAACAAGAATTCCTAATATTTGATAGCAAATTCAAGTGAAAACGCTCGCTAAAGCGCCCGGAGTTGTAAATGTTATCAGTTTGCTGGTCATTTCACGGCTTTCCACTGGTAATGTCTGTGATTACAAACGGCAGGAAATGTAGGAAGAATCAATTTACTTTAATTTCAAGGGGTTCTTCAAACTCTTTAATCATTTCTGGAAACTCTAATTGAGTATTTTAAGAGTTTTACCACAACCAGAGAGTTTTCTTACAAATATGTACTGGAACCGTCAGGATTTTAACAGAGTCATACAAAAGTCGCCAGAGTAATGCGGCCTCAATTGTAAACATAAGCAGTACAGTCCTCACTTACAGGCTTTCTACACAAATTTTGAGCTGTATAAACAAGAATTCCTAATATTTGAAAGCAAATTCAAGTGAAAACGCTCCCTAAAGTGCCCGGAATTGTAAATGTTATCAGTTTGCTGGTCATTTCACGGCTTTCCACTGGTAATGTCTGTGATTACAAACGGCAGGAAATGTAGGAAGAATCTATTTACTTTAATTTCAAGGGGTTCTTCCAAGTTTTTAATCATTTCTGGAAACTCTAATTGCGTATTTTAAGAGTTTTACCACAACTAGAGAGTTTTCTTACAAATATGTACTGGAACCGTCAGGATTTTAACAGAGTCATACAAAAGTCGCCAGAGTAATGCGGCCTCAATTGTAAACATAAGCAGTACAGTCCTCACTTACAGGCTTTCTACACAAATTTTGAGCTGTATAAACAGGAATTCCTAATATTTGAAAGCAAATTCAAGTGAAAACGCTCGCTAAAGTGCCCGGAGTTGTAAATGTTATCAGTTTGCTGGTCATTTCACGGCTTTCCACTGGTAATGTCTGTGATTACAAACGGCAGGAAATGTAGGAAGAATCTATTTACTTTAATTTCAAGGGGTTCTTCCAAGATTTTAATCATTTCTGGAAACTCTAATTGCGTATTTTAAGAGTTTTACCACAACTAGAGAGTTTTCTTACAGAAATGTACTGGAACCGTCAGGATTTTAACAGAGTCATACAAAAGTCGCCAGAGTAATACGGCCTCAATTGTAAACATAAGCAGGTACAGTCCTCACTTACAGGCTTTCTACACAAATTTTGAGCTGTATCAACAAGAATTCCTAATATTTGAAAGCAAATTCATGTGAAAACCGTCCCTAAAGCGCCCGGAGTTGTAAATGTTATCAGTTTGCTGGTCATTTCACGGCTTTCCACTGGTAATGTCTGTGATTACAAACGGCAGGAAATGTAGGAAGAATCTATTTACTTTAATTTCAAGGGGTTCTTCCAACTCTTTAATCATTTCTGGGAACTCTAATTGCGTATTTTAAGAGTTTTACCACAACTAGATAGTTTTCTTACAAATATGTACTGAAACCGTCAGGATTTTAACAGAGTCATACAAAAGTCGCCAGAGTAATGTGGCCTCAATTGTAAACATAAGCAGTACAGTCCTCACTTACAGGCTTTCTACACAAATTTTGAGCTGTATAAACAAGAATTCCTAATATTTGAAAGCAAATTCAAGTGAAAACGCTCGCTAAAGTGCCCGGAGTTGTAAATGTTATCAGTTTGCTGGTCATTTCACAGCTTTCCACTGGTAATGTCTGTGATTACAAACGGCAGGAAATGTAGGAAGAATCTATTTACTTTAATTTCAAGGGGTTCTTCCAAGTTTTTAATCATTTCTGGAAACTCTAATTACGTATTTTAAGAGTTTTACCACAACTAGAGAGTTTTCTTACAAAAATGTACTGGAACCGTCAGGATTTTAACAGAGTCATACAAAAGTCGCCAGAGTAATACGGCCTCAATTGTAAACATAAGCAGTACAGTCCTCACTTACAGGCTTTCTACACAAATTTTGAGCTGTATAAACAAGAATTCCTAATATTTGAAAGCAAATTCAAGTGAAAACGCTCGCTAAAGAGCCCGGAGTTGTAAATATTATCAGTTTGCTGGTCATTTCACGGCTTTCCACTGGTAATGTCTGTGATTACAAACGGCAGGAAATGTAGGAAGAATCAATTTACTTTAATTTCAAGGGGTTCTTCCAAGTTTTTAATCATTTCTGGAAACTCTAATTGCGTATTTTAAGAGTTTTACCACAACTAGAGAGTTTTCTTACAAATATGTACTGGAACCGTCAGGATTTTAACAGAGTCATACAAAAGTCGCCAGAGTAATGCGGCCTCAATTGTAAACATAAGCAGTACAGTCCTCACTTACAGGCTTTCTACACAAATTTTGAGCTGTATAAACAAGAATTCCTAATATTTGAAAGCAAATTCAAGTGAAAACGCTCGCTAAAGCGCCCGGAGTTGTAAATGTTATCAGTTTGCTGGTCATTTCACGGCTTTCCACTGGTAATGTCTGTGATTACAAACGGCAGGAAATGTAGGAAGAATCTATTTACTTTAATTTCAAGGGGTTCTTCCAAGATTTTAATCATTTCTGGAAACTCTAATTGCGTATTTTAAGAGTTTTACCACAACTTGAGAGTTTTCTTACAAAAATGTACTGGAACCGTCAGGATTTTAACAGAGTCATAGAAAAGTCGCCAGAGTAATACGGCCTCAATTGTAAACATAAGCAGTACAGTCCTCACTTACAGGCTTTCTACACAAATTTTGAGCTGTATAAACAAGAATTCCTAATATTTGAAAGCAAATTCAAGTGAAAACGCTCGCTAAAGAGCCCGGAGTTGTAAATGTTATCAGTTTGCTGGTCATTTCACGGCTTTCCACTGGTAATGTCTGTGATTACAAACGGCAGGAAATGTAGGAAGAATCTATTTACTTTAATTTCAAGGGGTTCTTCCAAGTTTTTAATCATTTCTGGAAACTCTAATTACGTATTTTAAGAGTTTTACCACAACCAGAGAGTTTTCTTACAAAAATGTACTGGAACCGTCAGGATTTTAACAGAGTCATACAAAAGTCGCCAGAGTAATGCAGCCTCAATTGTAAACATAAGCAGTACAGTCCTCACTTACAGGCTTTCTACACAAATTTTGAGCTGTATAAACAAGAAGTCCTAATATTTGAAAGCAAATTCAAGTGAAAACGCTCGCTAAAGCGCCCGGAGTTGTAAATGTTATCAGTTTGCTGGTCATTTCATAGCTTTCCACTGGTAATGTCTGTGATTACAAATGGCAGGAAATGTAGGAAGAATCAATTTGCTTTAATTTCAAGGGGTTCTTCCAACTTTTTAATCATTTCTGGAAACTCTAATTGCGTATTTTAAGAGTTTTACCACAACTAGAGAGTTTTCTTACTAATATCTACTGGAACCGTCAGGATTTTAACAGAGTCATACAAAAGTCGCCAGAGTAATGCGGCCTCAATTGTAAACATAAGCAGTACAGTCCTCACTTACAGGCTTTCTACACAAATTTTGAGCTGTATAAACAAGAATTCCTAATATTTGATAGCAAATTCAAGTGAAAACGCTCGCTAAAGCGCCCGGAGTTGTAAATGTTATCAGTTTGCTGGTCATTTCACGGCTTTCCACTGGTAATGTCTGTGATTACAAACGGCAGGAAATGTAGGAAGAATCTTTTACTTTAATTTCAAGGGGTTCTTCCAAGTTTTTAATCATTTCTGGGAACTCTAATTGCGTATTTTAAGAGTTTTACCACAACTAGATAGTTTTCTTACAAATATGTACTGGAACCGTCAGGGTTTTAACAGAGTCATACAAAAGTCGCCAGAGTAATGCGGCCTCAATTTTAAACATAAGCAGTACAGTCCTCACTTACAGGCTTTCTACACAAATTTTGAGCTGTATAAACAAGAATTCCTAATATTTGAAAGCAAATTCAAGTGAAAACGCTCCCTAAAGTGCCCTGAGTTGTAAATATTATCAGTTTGCTGGTCATTTCACGGCTTTCCACTGGTAATGTCTGTGATTACAAACGGCAGGAAATGTAGGAAGAATCAATTTACTTTAATTTCAAGGGGTTCTTCAAACTCTTTAATCATTTCTGGAAACTCTAATTGAGTATTTTAAGAGTTTTACCACAACCAGAGAGTTTTCTTACAAATATGTACTGGAACCGTCAGGATTTTAACAGAGTCATACAAAAGTCGCCAGAGTAATGCGGCCTCAATTGTAAACATAAGCAGTACAGTCCTCACTTACAGGCTTTCTACACAAATTTTGAGCTGTATAAACAAGAATTCCTAATATTTGAAAGCAAATTCAAGTGAAAACGCTCCCTAAAGTGCCCGGAATTGTAAATGTTATCAGTTTGCTGGTCATTTCACGGCTTTCCACTGGTAATGTCTGTGATTACAAACGGCAGGAAATGTAGGAAGAATCTATTTACTTTAATTTAAAGGGGTTCTTCCAAGTTTTTAATCATTTCTGGAAACTCTAATTACGTATTTTAAGAATTTTACCACAACCAGAGAGTTTTCTTACAAAAATGTACTGGAACCGTCAGGATTTTAACAGAGTCATACAAAAGTCGCCAGAGTAATGCGGCCTCAATTGTAAACATAAGCAGTACAGTCCTCACTTACAGGCTTTCTACACAAATTTTGAGCTGTATAAACAAGAATTCCTAATATTTGAAAGCAAATTCATGTGAAAACGGTCCCTAAAGCGCCCGGAGTTGTAAATATTATCAGTTTGCTGGTCATTTCACGGCTTTCCACTGGTAATGTCTCTGATTACAAACGGCAGGAAATGTAGGAAGAATCTATTTACTTTAATTTCAAGGGGTTCTTCCAAGTTTTTAATCATTTCTGGGAACTCTAATTGCGTATTTTAAGAGTTTTACCACAACTAGATAGTTTTCTTACAAATATGTACTGGAACCGTCAGGGTTTTAACAGAGTCATACAAAAGTCGCCAGAGTAATGCGGCCTCAATTGTAAACATAAGCAGTACAGTCCTCACTTACAGGCTTTCTACACAAATTTTGAGCTGTATAAACAAGAATTCCTAATATTTGAAAGCAAATTCAAGTGAAAACGCTCCCTAAAGTGCCCGGAATTGTAAATATTATCAGTTTGCTGGTCATTTCACGGCTTTCCACTGGTAATGTCTGTGATTACAAACGGCAGGAAATGTAGGAAGAATCAATTTACTTTAATTTCAAGGGGTTCTTCAAACTCTTTAATCATTTCTGGAAACTCTAATTGAGTATTTTAAGAGTTTTACCACAACCAGAGAGTTTTCTTACAAATATGTACTGGAACCGTCAGGATTTTAACAGAGTCATACAAAAGTCGCCAGAGTAATGCGGCCTCAATTGTAAACATAAGCAGTACAGTCCTCACTTACAGGCTTTCTACACAAATTTTGAGCTGTATAAACAAGAATTCCTAATATTTGAAAGCAAATTCAAGTGAAAACGCTCCCTAAAGTGCCCGGAATTGTAAATGTTATCAGTTTGCTGGTCATTTCACGGCTTTCCACTGGTAATGTCTGTGATTACAAACGGCAGGAAATGTAGGAAGAATCTATTTACTTTAATTTCAAGGGGTTCTTCCAAGTTTTTAATCATTTCTGGGAACTCTAATTGCGTATTTTAAGAGTTTTACCACAACTAGAGAGTTTTCTTACAAATATGTACTGGAACCGTCAGGATTTTAACAGAGTCATACAAAAGTCGCCAGAGTAATGCGGCCTCAATTGTAAACATAAGCAGTATAGTCCTCACTTACAGTCTTTCTACACAAATTTTGAGCTGTATAAACAGGAATTCCTAATATTTGAAAGCAAATTCAAGTGAAAACGCTCGCTAAAGTGCCCGGAGTTGTAAATGTTATCAGTTTGCTGGTCATTTCACGGCTTTCCACTGGTAATGTCTGTGATTACAAACGGCAGGAAATGTAGGAAGAATCTATTTACTTTAATTTCAAGGGGTTCTTCCAAGATTTTAATCATTTCTGGAAACTCTAATTGCGTATTTTAAGAGTTTTACCACAACTAGAGAGTTTTCTTACAGAAATGTACTGGAACCGTCAGGATTTTAACAGAGTCATACAAAAGTCGCCAGAGTAATACGGCCTCAATTGTAAACATAAGCAGGTACAGTCCTCACTTACAGGCTTTCTACACAAATTTTGACCTGTATAAACAAGAATTCCTAATATTTGAAAGCAAATTCATGTGAAAACGGTCCCTAAAGCGCCCGGAGTTGTAAATGTTATCAGTTTGCTGGTCATTTCACGGCTTTCCACTGGTAATGTCTGTGATTACAAACGGCAGGAAATGTAGGAAGAATCTATTTACTTTAATTTCAAGGGGTTCTTCCAACTCTTTAATCATTTCTGGGAACTCTAATTGCGTATTTTAAGAGTTTTACCACAACTAGATAGTTTTCTTACAAATATGTACTGAAACCGTCAGGATTTTAACAGAGTCATACAAAAGTCGCCAGAGTAATGTGGCCTCAATTGTAAACATAAGCAGTACAGTCCTCACTTACAGGCTTTCTACACAAATTTTGAGCTGTATAAACAAGAATTCCTAATATTTGAAAGCAAATTCAAGTGAAAACGCTCGCTAAAGTGCCCGGAGTTGTAAATGTTATCAGTTTCCTGGTCATTTCACAGCTTTCCACTGGTAATGTCTGTGATTACAAACGGCAGGAAATGTAGGAAGAATCTATTTACTTTAATTTCAAGGGGTTCTTCCAAGTTTTTAATCATTTCTGGAAACTCTAATTACGTATTTTAAGAGTTTTACCACAACTAGAGAGTTTTCTTACAAAAATGTACTGGAACCGTCAGGATTTTAACAGAGTCATAGAAAAGTCGCCAGAGTAATACGGCCTCAATTGTAAACATAAGCAGTACATTCCTCACTTACAGGCTTTCTACACAAATTTTGAGCTGTATAAACAAGAATTCCTAATATTTGAAAGCAAATTCAAGTGAAAACGCTCGCTAAAGAGCCCGGAGTTGTAAATATTATCAGTTTGCTGGTCATTTCACGGCTTTCCACTGGTAATGTCTGTGATTACAAACGGCAGGAAATGTAGGAAGAATCAATTTACTTTAATTTCAAGGGGTTCTTCCAAGTTTTTAATCATTTCTGGAAACTCTAATTGCGTATTTTAAGAGTTTTACCACAACTAGAGAGTTTTCTTACAAATATGTACTGGAACCGTCAGGATTTTAACAGAGTCATACAAAAGTCGCCAGAGTAATGCGGCCTCAATTGTAAACATAAGCAGTACAGTCCTCACTTACAGGCTTTCTACACAAATTTTGAGCTGTATAAACAAGAATTCCTAATATTTGAAAGCAAATTCAAGTGAAAACGCTCGCTAAAGCGCCCGGAGTTGTAAATGTTATCAGTTTGCTGGTCATTTCACGGCTTTCCACTGGTAATGTCTGTGATTACAAACGGCAGGAAATGTAGGAAGAATCTATTTACTTTAATTTTAAGGGGTTCTTCCAAGATTTTAATCATTTCTGGAAACTCTAATTGCGTATTTTAAGAGTTTTACCACAACTTGAGAGTTTTCTTACAAAAATGTACTGGAACCGTCAGGATTTTAACAGAGTCATACAAAAGTCGCCAGAGTAATACGGCCTCAATTGTAAACATAAGCAGTACAGTCCTCACTTACAGGCTTTCTACACAAATTTTGAGCTGTATAAACAAGAATTCCTAATATTTGAAAGCAAATTCATGTGAAAACGGTCCCTAAAGCGCCCGGAATTGTAAATATTATCAGTTTGCTGGTCATTTCACGGCTTTCCACTGGTAATGCCTGTGATTACAAACGGCAGGAAATGTAGGAAGAATCTATTTACTTTAATTTCAAGGGGTTCTTCCAAGTTTTTAATCATTTCTGGGAACTCTAATTGCGTATTTTAAGAGTTTTACCACAACTAGAGAGTTTTCTTACAAAAATGTACTGGAACCGTCAGGATTTTAACAGATTCATACAAAAGTCGCCAGAGTAATGCGGCCTCAATTGTAAACATAAGCAGTACAGTCCTCACTTACAGGCTTTCTACACAAATTTTGAGCTGTATAAACAGGAATTCCTAATATTTGAAAGCAAATTCAAGTGAAAACGCTCGCTAAAGTGCCCGGAGTTGTAAATGTTATCAGTTTGCTGGTCATTTCACGGCTTTCCACTGGTAATGTCTGTGATTACAAACGGCAGGAAATGTAGGAAGAATCTATTTACTTTAATTTCAAGGGGTTCTTCCAAGATTTTAATCATTTCTGGAAACTCTAATTGCGTATTTTAAGAGTTTTACCACAACTAGAGAGTTTTCTTACAGAAATGTACTGGAACCGTCAGGATTTTAACAGAGTCATACAAAAGTCGCCAGAGTAATACGGCCTCAATTGTAAACATAAGCAGTACAGTCCTCACTTACAGGCTTTCTACACAAATTTTAAGCTGTATAAACAAGAATTCCTAATATTTGAAAGCAAATTCATGTGAAAACGGTCCCTAAAGCGCCCGGAGTTGTAAATATTATCAGTTTGCTGGTCATTTCACGGCTTTCCACTGGTAATGTCTGTGATTACAAACGGCAGGAAATGTAGGAAGAATCAATTTACTTTAATTTCAAGGGGTTCTTCCAACTTTTTAATCATTTCTGGGAACTCTAATTGCGTATTTTAAGAGTTTTACCACAACTAGAGAGTTTTCTTACTAATATGTACTGGAACCGTCAGGATTTTAACAGAGTCATACAAAAGTCGCCAGAGTAATGCGGCCTCAATTGTAAACATAAGCAGTACAGTCCTCACTTACAGGCTTTCTACACAAATTTTGAGCTGTATAAACAAGAATTCCTAATATTTGAAAGCAAATTCAAGTGAAAACGCTCGCTAAAGTGCCCGGAGTTGTAAATGTTATCAGTTTGCTGGTCATTTCACAGCTTTCCACTGGTAATGTCTGTGATTACAAACGGCAGGAAATGTAGGAAGAATCTATTTACTTTAATTTCAAGGGGTTCTTCCAAGTTTTTAATCATTTCTGGAAACTCTAATTACGTATTTTAAGAGTTTTACCACAACTAGAGAGTTTTCTTACAAAAATGTACTGGAACCGTCAGGATTTTAACAGAGTCATAGAAAAGTCGCCAGAGTAATACGGCCTCAATTGTAAACATAAGCAGTACAGTCCTCACTTACAGGCTTTCTACACAAATTTTGAGCTGTATAAACAAGAATTCCTAATATTTGAAAGCAAATTCAAGTGAAAACGCTCGCTAAAGAGCCCGGAGTTGTAAATATTATCAGTTTGCTGGTCATTTCACGGCTTTCCACTGGTAATGTCTGTGATTACAAACGGCAGGAAATGTAGGAAGAATCAATTTACTTTAATTTCAAGGGGTTCTTCCAAGTTTTTAATCATTTCTGGAAACTCTAATTGCGTATTTTAAGAGTTTTACCACAACTAGAGAGTTTTCTTACAAATATGTACTGGAACCGTCAGGATTTTAACAGAGTCATACAAAAGTCGCCAGAGTAATGCGGCCTCAATTGTAAACATAAGCAGTACAGTCCTCACTTACAGGCTTTCTACACAAATTTTGAGCTGTATAAACAAGAATTCCTAATATTTGAAAGCAAATTCAAGTGAAAACGCTCGCTAAAGTGCCCGGAGTTGTAAATGTTATCAGTTTGCTGGTCATTTCACGGCTTTCCACTGGTAATGTCTGTGATTACAAACGGCAGGAAATGTAGGAAGAATCTATTTACTTTAATTTAAAGGGGTTCTTCCAAGTTTTTAATCATTTCTGGAAACTCTAATTACGTATTTTAAGAATTTTACCACAACCAGAGAGTTTTCTTACAAAAATGTACTGGAACCGTCAGGATTTTAACAGAGTCATACAAAAGTCGCCAGAGTAATGCGGCCTCAATTGTAAACATAAGCAGTACAGTCCTCACTTACAGGCTTTCTACACAAATTTTGAGCTGTATAAACAAGAATTCCTAATATTTGAAAGCAAATTCAAGTGAAAACGCTCGCTAAAGCGCCCGGAGTTGTAAATGTTATCAGTTTGCTGGTCATTTCACGGCTTTCCACTGGTAATGTCTGTGATTACAAACGGCAGGAAATGTAGGACGAATCTATTTACTTTAATTTCAAGGGATTCTTCCAAGTTTTTAATCATTTCTGGAAACTCTAATTGCGTATTTTAAGAGTTTTACCACAACTAGAGAGTTTTCTTACAAAAATGTACTGGAACCGTCAGGATTTTAACAGAGTCATACAAAAGTCGCCAGAGTAATACGGCCTCAATTGTAAACATAAGCAGTACAGTCCTCACTTACAGGCTTTCTACACAAATTTTGAGCTGTATAAACAAGAATTCCTAATATTTGAAAGCAAATTCATGTGAAAACGGTCCCTAAAGCGCCCGGAGTTGTAAATATTATCAGTTTGCTTGTCATTTCACGGCTTTCCACTGGTAATGTCTCTGATTACAAACGGCAGGAAATGTAGGAAGAATCTATTTACTTTAATTTCAAGGGGTTCTTCCAAGTTTTTAATCATTTCTGGGAACTCTAATTGCGTATTTTAAGAGTTTTACCACAACTAGATAGTTTTCTTACAAATATGTACTGGAACCGTCAGGGTTTTAACAGAGTCATACAAAAGTCGCCAGAGTAATGCGGCCTCAATTGTAAACATAAGCAGTACAGTCCTCACTTACAGGCTTTCTACACAAATTTTGAGCTGTATAAACAGGAATTCCTAATATTTGAAAGCAAATTCAATTGAAAACGCTCGCTAAAGTGCCCGGAGTTGTAAATATTATCAGTTTGCTGGTCATTTCACGGCTTTCCACTGGTAATGTCTGTGATTACAAACGGCAGGAAATGTAGGAAGAATCAATTTACTTTAATTTCAAGGGGTTCTTCCAAGTTTTTAATCATTTCTGGAAACTCTAATTGCGTATTTTAAGAGTTTTACCACAACTAGATAGTTTTCTTACAAATATGTACTGGAACCGTCAGGGTTTTAACAGAGTCATACAAAAGTCGCCAGAGTAATGCGGCCTCAATTGTAAACATAAGCAGTACAGTCCTCACTTACAGGCTTTCTACACAAATTTTGAGCTGTATAAACAAGAATTCCTAATATTTGAAAGCAAATTCAAGTGAAAACGCTCGCTAAAGCGCCCGGAGTTGTAAATGTTATCAGTTTGCTGGTCATTTCACGGCTTTCCACTGGTAATGTCTGTGATTACAAACGGCAGGAAATGTATGAAGAATCAATTTACTTTAATTTCAAGGGGTTCTTCCAACTTTTTAATCATTTCTGGAAACTCTAATTGCGTATTTTAAGAGTTTTACCACAACTAGAGAGTTTTCTTACTAATATGTACTGGAACCGTCAGGATTTTAACAGAGTCATACAAAAGTCGCCAGAGTAATGCGGCCTCAATTGTAAACATAAGCAGTACAGTCCTCACTTACAGGCTTTCTACACAAATTTTGAGCTGTATAAACAAGAATTCCTAATATTTGACAGCAAATTCAAGTGAAAACGCTCGCTAAAGCGCCCGGAGTTGTAAATGTTATCAGTTTGCTGGTCATTTCACAGCTTTCCACTTGTAATGTCTGTGATTACAAACGGCAGGAAATATAGGAAGAATCTTTTACTTTAATTTCAAGGGGTTCTTCCAAGTTTTTAATCATTTCTGGAAACTCTAATTACGTATTTTAAGAGTTTTACCACAACTAGAGAGTTTTCTTACAAAAATGTACTGGAACCGTCAGGATTTTAACAGAGTCATAGAAAAGTCGCCAGAGTAATACGGCCTCAATTGTAAACATAAGCAGTACAGTCCTCACTTACAGGCTTTCTACACAAATTTTGAGCTGTATAAACAAGAATTCCTAATATTTGAAAGCAAATTCAAGTGAAAACGCTCGCTAAAGCGCCCGGAGTTGTAAATGTTATCAGTTTGCTGGTCATTTCACGGCTTTCCACTGGTAATGTCTGTGATTACAAACGGCAGGAAATGTAGGAAGAATCTATTTACTTTAATTTCAAGGGGTTCTTCCAAGTTTTTAATCATTTCTGGAAACTCTAATTGCGTATTTTAAGAGTTTTACCACAACTAGAGAGTTTTCTTACAAAAATGTACTGGAACCGTCAGGATTTTAACAGAGTCATACAAAAGTCGCCAGAGTAATACGGCCTCAATTGTAAACATAAGCAGTACAGTCCTCACTTACAGGCTTTCTACACAAATTTTGAGCTGTATAAACAAGAATTCCTAATATTTGAAAGCAAATTCATGTGAAAACGGTCCCTAAAGCGCCCGGAGTTGTAAATATTATCAGTTTGCTGGTCATTTTACGGCTTTCCACTGGTAATGTCTCTGATTACAAACGGCAGGAAATGTAGGAAGAATCTATTTACTTTAATTTCAAGGGGTTCTTCCAAGTTTTTAATCATTTCTGGGAACTCTAATTGCGTATTTTAAGAGTTTTACCACAACTAGAGAGTTTTCTTACAAATATGTACTGGAACCGTCAGGATTTTAACAGAGTCATACA
Source organism: Myotis nattereri (assembly GCF_964212035.1). Classification (NCBI taxonomy): domain Eukaryota; kingdom Metazoa; phylum Chordata; class Mammalia; order Chiroptera; family Vespertilionidae; genus Myotis; species Myotis nattereri. Next base: position 458,788 of record NC_138088.1, read on the forward strand.
AAAGTCGCCAGAGTAATGCGGCCTCAATTGTAAACATAAGCAGTACAGTCCTCACTTACAGGCTTTCTACACAAATTTTGAGCTGTATAAACAGGAATTCCTAATATTTGAAAGCAAATTCAAGTGAAAACGCTCGCTAAAGTGCCCGGAGTTGTAAATATTATCAGTTTGCTGGTCATTTCACGGCTTTCCACTGGTAATGTCTGTGATTACAAACGGCAGGAAATGTAGGAAGAATCAATTTACTTTAATTTCAAGGGGTTCTTCCAAGTTTTTAATCATTTCTGGAAACTCTAATTGCGTATTTTAAGAGTTTTACCACAACTAGATAGTTTTCTTACAAATATGTACTGGAACCGTCAGGGTTTAAACAGAGTCATACTAAAGTCGCCAGAGTAATGCGGCCTCAATTGTAAACATAAGCAGTACAGTCCTCACTTACAGGCTTTCTACACAAATTTTGAGCTGTATAAACAAGAATTCCTAATATTTCAATGCAAATTCAAGTGAAAACGCTCGCTAAAGCGCCCGGAGTTGTACATGTTATCAGTTTGCTGGTCATTTCACGGCTTTCCACTGGTAATGTCTGTGATTACAAACGGCAGGAAATGTAGGAAGAATCAATTTACTTTAATTTCAAGGGGTTCTTCCAACTTTTTAATCATTTCTGGAAACTCTAATTGCGTATTTTAAGAGTTTTACCACAACTAGAGAGTTTCCTTACTAATATGTACTGGAACCGTCAGGATTTTAACAGAGTCATACAAAAGTCGCCAGAGTAATGCGGCCTCAATTGTAAACATAAGCAGTACAGTCCTCACAGGCTTTCTACACAAATTTTGAGCTGTATAAACAAGAATTCCTAATATTTGAAAGCAAATTCAAGTGAAAACGCTCGCTCAAGCGCCCGGAGTTGTAAATGTTATCAGTTTGCTGGTCATTTCACGGCTTTCCACTGGTAATGTCTGTGATTACAAACGGCAGGAAATGTAGGAAGAATCAATTCACTTTAATTTCAAGGGGTTCTTCCAACTTTTTAATCATTTCTGGAAACTCTGGTTGCGTATTTTAAGAGTTTTACCTCAACTAGAGAGTTTTCTTACTAATATGTACTGGAACCGTCAGGATTTTAACAGAGTCATACAAAAGTCGCCAGAGTAATGCGGCCTCAATTGTAAACATAAGCAGTACAGTCCTCACTTACAGGCTTTCTACACAAATTTTGAGCTGTATAAACAAGAATTCCTAATATTTGAAAGCAAATTCAAGTGAAAACGCTCGCTAAAGCGCCCGGAGTTGTAAATGTTATCAGTTTGCTGGTCATTTCACGGCTTTCCACTGGTAATGTCTGTGATTACAAACGGCAGGAAATGTAGGAAGAATCAATTTACTTTAATTTCAAGGGGTTCTTCCAAGTTTTTAATCATTTCTGGGAACTCTAATTGCGTATTTTAAGAGTTTTACCACAACTAGATAGTTTTCTTACAAATATGTACTGGAAGCGTCAGGGTTTTAACAGAGTCATACAAAAGTCGCCAGAGTAATGCGGCCTCAATTGTAAACATAAGCAGTACAGTCCTCACTTACAGGCTTTCTACACAAATTTTGAGCTGTATAAACAAGAATTCCTAATATTTGAAAGCAAATTCAAGTGAAAACGCTCCCTAAAGTGCCCGGAATTGAAAATATTATCAGTTTGCTGGTCATTTCACGGCTTTCCACTGGTAATGTCTGTGATTACAAACGGCAGGAAATGTAGGAAGAATCTATTTACTTTAATTTCAAGGGGTTCTTCCAAGTTTTTAATCATTTCTGGAAACTCTAATTGCGTATTTTAAGAGTTTTACCACAACTAGAGAGTTTTCTTACAAATATGTACTGGAACCGTCAGGATTTTAACAGAGTCATACAAAAGTCGCCAGAGTAATGCGGCCTCAATTGTAAACATAAGCAGTACAGTCCTCACTTACAGGCTTTCTACACAAATTTTGAGCTGTATAAACAGGAATTCCTAATATTTGAAAGCAAATTCAAGTGAAAACGCTCGCTAAAGTGCCCGGAGTTGTAAATATTATCAGTTTGCTGGTCATTTCACGGCTTTCCACTGGTAATGTCTGTGATTACAAACGGCAGGAAATGTAGGAAGAATCAATTTACTTTAATTTCAAGGGGTTCTTCCAAGTTTTTAATCATTTCTGGAAACTCTAATTGCGTATTTTAAGAGTTTTACCACAACTAGATAGTTTTCTTACAAATATGTACTGGAACCGTCAGGGTTTAAACAGAGTCATACAAAAGTCGCCAGAGTAATGCGGCCTCAATTGTAAACATAAGCAGTACAGTCCTCACTTACAGGCTTTCTACACAAATTTTGAGCTGTATAAACAAGAATTCCTAATATTTCAAAGCAAATTCAAGTGAAAACGCTCGCTAAAGCGCCCGGAGTTGTAAATGTTATCAGTTTGCTGGTCATTTCACGGCTTTCCACTGGTAATGTCTGTGATTACAAACGGCAGGAAATGTAGGAAGAATCAATTTACTTTAATTTCAAGGGGTTCTTCCAAGTTTTTAATCATTTCTGGGAACTCTAATTGCGTATTTTAAGAGTTTTACCACAACTAGATAGTTTTCTTACAAATATGTACTGGAACCGTCAGGGTTTTAACAGAGTCATACAAAAGTCGCCAGAGTAATGCGGCCTCAATTGTAAACATAAGCAGTACAGTCCTCACTTACAGGCTTTCTACACAAATTTTGAGCTGTATAAACAAGAATTCCTAATATTTGAAAGCAAATTCAAGTGAAAACGCTCCCTAAAGTGCCCGGAATTGAAAATATTATCAGTTTGCTGGTCATTTCACGGCTTTCCACTGGTAATGTCTGTGATTACAAACGGCAGGAAATGTAGGAAGAATCTATTTACTTTAATTTCAAGGGGTTCTTCCAAGTTTTTAATCATTTCTGGGAACTCTAATTGCGTATTTTAAGAGTTTTACCACAACTAGAGAGTTTTCTTACAAAAATGTACTGGAACCGTCAGGATTTTAACAGAGTCATAGAAAAGTCGCCAGAGTAATACGGCCTCAATTGTAAACATAAGCAGTACAGTCCTCACTTACAGGCTTTCTACACAAATTTTGAGCTGTATAAACAAGAATTCCTAATATTTGAAAGCAAATTCAAGTGAAAACGCTCGCTAAAGCGCCCGGAGTTGTAAATGTTATCAGTTTGCTGGTCATTTCACGGCTTTCCACTGGTAATGTCTGTGATTACAAACGGCAGGAAATGTAGTAAGAATCTATTTACTTTAATTTCAAGGGGTTCTTCCAAGTTTTTAATCATTTCTGGAAACTCTAATTGCGTATTTTAAGAGTTTTACCACAACTAGAGAGTTTTCTTACAAAAATGTACTGGAACCGTCAGGATTTTAACAGAGTCATACAAAACTGGCCAGAGTAATACGGCCTCAATTGTAAACAAAAGCAGTACAGTCCTCACTTACAGGCTTTCTACACAAATTTTGAGCTGTATATACAAGAATTCCTAATATTTGAAAGCAAATTCATGTGAAAACGGTCCCTAAAGCGCCCGGAGTTGTAAATATTATCAGTTTGCTGGTCATTTCACGGCTTTCCACTGGTAATGTCTGTGATTACAAAGGGCAGGAAATGTAGGAAGAATCTTTTACTTTAATTTCAAGGGGTTCTTCCAAGTTTTTAATCATTTCTGGGAACTCTAATTGCGTATTTTAAGAGTTTTACCACAACTAGAGAGTTTTCTTACAAATATGTACTGGAACCGTCAGGATTTTAACAGAGTCATACAAAAGTCGCCAGAGTAATGCGGCCTCAATTGTAAACATAAGCAGTACAGTCCTCACTTACAGGCTTTCTACACAAATTTTGAGCTGTATAAACAAGAATTCCTAATATTTGAAAGCAAATTCAAGTGAAAACGCTCGCTAAAGCGCCCGGAGTTGTAAATGTTATCAGTTTGCTGGTCATTTCACGGCTTTCCACTGGTAATGTCTGTGATTACAAACGGCAGGAAATGTAGGAAGAATCAATTTACTTTAATTTCAAGGGGTTCTTCCAACTTTTTAATCATTTCTGGAAACTCTGGTTGCGTATTTTAAGAGTTTTACCACAACTAGAGAGTTTTCTTACTAATATGTACTGGAACCGTCAGGATTTTAACAGAGTCATACAAAAGTCGCCAGAGTAATGCGGCCTCAATTGTAAACATAAGCAGTACAGACCTCACTTACAGGCTTTCTACACAAATTTTGAGCTGTATAAACAAGAATTCCTAATATTTGAAAGCAAATTCAAGTGAAAACGCTCGCTAAAGCGCCCGGAGTTGTAAATGTTATCAGTTTGCTGGTCATTTCACGGCTTTCCACTGGTAATGTCTGTGATTACAAATGGCAGGAAATGTAGGAAGAATCAATTTACTTTAATTTCAAGGGGTTCTTCCAAGTTTTTAATCATTTCTGGGAACTCTAATTGCGTATTTTAAGAGTTTTACCACAACTAGATAGTTTTCTTACAAATATGTACTGGAAGCGTCAGGGTTTTAACAGAGTCATACAAAAGTCGCCAGAGTAATGCGGCCTCAATTGTAAACATAAGCAGTACAGTCCTCACTTACAGGCTTTCTACACAAATTTTGAGCTGTATAAACAAGAATTCCTAATATTTGAAAGCAAATTCAAGTGAAAACGCTCCCTAAAGTGCCCGGAATTGAAAATATTATCAGTTTGCTGGTCATTTCACGGCTTTCCACTGGTAATGTCTGTGATTACAAACGGCAGGAAATGTAGGAAGAATCTATTTACTTTAATTTCAAGGGGTTCTTCCAAGTTTTTAATCATTTCTGGGAACTCTAATTGCGTATTTTAAGAGTTTTACCACAACTAGAGAGTTTTCTTACAAATATGTACTGGAACCGTCAGGATTTTAACAGAGTCATACAAAAGTCGCCAGAGTAATGCGGCCTCAATTGTAAACATAAGCAGTACAGTCCTCACTTACAGGCTTTCTACACAAATTTTGAGCTGTATAAACAGGAATTCCTAATATTTGAAAGCAAATTCAAGTGAAAACGCTCGCTAAAGTGCCCGGAGTTGTAAATATTATCAGTTTGCTGGTCATTTCACGGCTTTCCACTGGTAATGTCTGTGATTACAAACGGCAGGAAATGTAGGAAGAATCAATTTACTTTAATTTCAAGGGGTTCTTCCAAGTTTTTAATCATTTCTGGAAACTCTAATTGCGTATTTTAAGAGTTTTACCACAACTAGATAGTTTTCTTACAAATATGTACTGGAACCGTCAGGGTTTAAACAGAGTCATACAAAAGTCGCCAGAGTAATGCGGCCTCAATTGTAAACATAAGCAGTACAGTCCTCACTTACAGGCTTTCTACACAAATTTTGAGCTGTATAAACAAGAATTCCTAATATTTGAATGCAAATTCAAGTGAAAACGCTCGCTAAAGCGCCCGGAGTTGTAAATGTTATCAGTTTGCTGGTCATTTCACGGCTTTCCACTGGTAATGTCTGTGATTACAAACGGCAGGAAATGTAGGAAGAATCAATTTACTTTAATTTCAAGGGGTTCTTCCAACTTTTTAATCATTTCTGGAAACTCTAATTGCGTATTTTAAGAGTTTTACCACAACTAGAGAGTTTTCTTACTAATATGTACTGGAACCGTCAGGATTTTAACAGAGTCATACAAAAGTCGCCAGAGTAATGCGGCCTCAATTGTAAACATAAGCAGTACAGTCCTCACTTACAGGCTTTCTACACAAATTTTGAGCTGTATAAACAAGAATTCCTAATATTTGAAAGCAAATTCAAGTGAAAACGCTCGCTAAAGCGCCCGGAGTTGTAAATGTTATCAGTTTGCTGGTCATTTCACAGCTTTCCACTGGTAATGTCTGTGATTACAAACGGCAGGAAATGTAGGAAGAATCTATTTACTTTAATTTCAAGGGGTTCTTCCAACTTTTTAATCATTTCTGGAAACTCTAATTACGTATTTTAAGAATTTTACCACAACTAGAGAGTTTTCTTACAAATATGTACTGGAACCGTCAGGATTTTAACAGAGTCATACAAAAGTCGCCAGAGTAATGCGGCCTCAATTGTAAACATAAGCAGTACAGTCCTCACAGGCTTTCTACACAAATTTTGAGCTGTATAAACAAGAATTCCTAATATTTGAAAGCAAATTCAAGTGAAAACGCTCGCTAAAGCGCCCGGAGTTGTAAATGTTATCAGTTTGCTGGTCATTTCACGGCTTTCCACTGGTAATGTCTGTGATTACAAACGGCAGGAAATGTAGGAAGAATCAATTTACTTTAATTTCAAGGGGTTCTTCCAACTTTTTAATCATTTCTGGAAACTCTGGTTGCGTATTTTAAGAGTTTTACCTCAACTAGAGAGTTTTCTTACTTATATGTACTGGAACCGTCAGGATTTTAACAGAGTCATACAAAAGTCGCCAGAGTAATGCGGCCTCAATTGTAAACATAAGCAGTACAGTCCTCACTTACAGGCTTTCTACACAAATTTTGAGCTGTATAAACAAGAATTCCTAATATTTGAAAGCAAATTCAAGTGAAAACGCTCGCTAAAGCGCCCGGAGTTGTAAATGTTATCAGTTTGCTGGTCATTTCACGGCTTTCCACTGGTAATGTCTGTGATTACAAACGGCAGGAAATGTAGGAAGAATCAATTTACTTTAATTTCAAGGGGTTCTTCCAAGTTTTTAATCATTTCTGGGAACTCTAATTGCGTATTTTAAGAGTTTTACCACAACTAGATAGTTTTCTTACAAATATGTACTGGAAGCGTCAGGGTTTTAACAGAGTCATACAAAAGTCGCCAGAGTAATGCGGCCTCAATTGTAAACATAAGCAGTACAGTCCTCACTTACAGGCTTTCTACACAAATTTTGAGCTGTATAAACAAGAATTCCTAATATTTGAAAGCAAATTCAAGTGAAAACGCTCCCTAAAGTGCCCGGAATTGAAAATATTATCAGTTTGCTGGTCATTTCACGGCTTTCCACTGGTAATGTCTGTGATTACAAACGGCAGGAAATGTAGGAAGAATCTATTTACTTTAATTTCAAGGGGTTCTTCCAAGTTTTTAATCATTTCTGGGAACTCTAATTGCGTATTTTAAGAGTTTTACCACAACTAGAGAGTTTTCTTACAAAAATGTACTGGAACCGTCAGGATTTTAACAGAGTCATAGAAAAGTCGCCAGAGTAATACGGCCTCAATTGTAAACATAAGCAGTACAGTCCTCACTTACAGGCTTTCTACACAAATTTTGAGCTGTATAAACAAGAATTCCTAATATTTGAAAGCAAATTCAAGTGAAAACGCTCGCTAAAGCGCCCGGAGTTGTAAATGTTATCAGTTTGCTGGTCATTTCACGGCTTTCCACTGGTAATGTCTGTGATTACAAACGGCAGGAAATGTAGTAAGAATCTATTTACTTTAATTTCAAGGGGTTCTTCCAAGTTTTTAATCATTTCTGGAAACTCTAATTGCGTATTTTAAGAGTTTTACCACAACTAGAGAGTTTTCTTACAAAAATGTACTGGAACCGTCAGGATTTTAACAGAGTCATACAAAACTCGCCAGAGTAATACGGCCTCAATTGTAAACATAAGCAGTACAGTCCTCACTTACAGGCTTTCTACACAAATTTTGAGCTGTATATACAAGAATTCCTAATATTTGAAAGCAAATTCATGTGAAAACGGTCCCTAAAGCGCCCGGAGTTGTAAATATTATCAGTTTGCTGGTCATTTCACGGCTTTCCACTGGTAATGTCTGTGATTACAAAGGGCAGGAAATGTAGGAAGAATCTTTTACTTTAATTTCAAGGGGTTCTTCCAAGTTTTTAATCATTTCTGGGAACTCTAATTGCGTATTTTAAGAGTTTTACCACAACTAGAGAGTTTTCTTACAAATATGTACTGGAACCGTCAGGATTTTAACAGAGTCATACAAAAGTCGCCAGAGTAATGCGGCCTCAATTGTAAACATAAGCAGTACAGTCCTCACTTACAGGCTTTCTACACAAATTTTGAGCTGTATAAACAGGAATTCCTAATATTTGAAAGCAAATTCAAGTGAAAACGCTCGCTAAAGCGCCCGGAGTTGTAAATGTTATCAGTTTGCTGGTCATTTCACGGCTTTCCACTGGTAATGTCTGTGATTACAAACGGCAGGAAATGTAGGAAGAATCAATTTACTTTAATTTCAAGGGGTTCTTCCAACTTTTTAATCATTTCTGGAAACTCTGGTTGCGTATTTTAAGAGTTTTACCTCAACTAGAGAGTTTTCTTACTAATATGTACTGGAACCGTCAGGATTTTAACAGAGTCATACAAAAGTCGCCAGAGTAATGCGGCCTCAATTGTAAACATAAGCAGTACAGTCCTCACTTACAGGCTTTCTACACAAATTTTGAGCTGTATAAACAAGAATTCCTAATATTTGAAAGCAAATTCAAGTGAAAACGCTCCCTAAAGTGCCCGGAATTGAAAATATTATCAGTTTGCTGGTCATTTCACGGCTTTCCACTGGTAATGTCTGTGATTACAAACGGCAGGAAATGTAGGAAGAATCTATTTACTTTAATTTCAAGGGGTTCTTCCAAGTTTTTAATCATTTCTGGGAACTCTAATTGCGTATTTTAAGAGTTTTACCACAACTAGAGAGTTTTCTTACAAAAATGTACTGGAACCGTCAGGATTTTAACAGAGTCATAGAAAAGTCGCCAGAGTAATACGGCCTCAATTGTAAACATAAGCAGTACAGTCCTCACTTACAGGCTTTCTACACAAATTTTGAGCTGTATAAACAAGAATTCCTAATATTTGAAAGCAAATTCAAGTGAAAACGCTCGCTAAAGCGCCCGGAGTTGTAAATGTTATCAGTTTGCTGGTCATTTCACGGCTTTCCACTGGTAATGTCTGTGATTACAAACGGCAGGAAATGTAGTAAGAATCTATTTACTTTAATTTCAAGGGGTTCTTCCGAGTTTTTAATCATTTCTGGAAACTCTAATTGCGTATTTTAAGAGTTTTACCACAACTAGAGAGTTTTCTTACAAAAATGTACTGGAACCGTCAGGATTTTAACAGAGTCATACAAAAGTCGCCAGAGTAATACGGCCTCAATTGTAAACATAAGCAGTACAGTCCTCACTTACAGGCTTTCTACACAAATTTTGAGCTGTATATACAAGAATTCCTAATATTTGAAAGCAAATTCATGTGAAAACGGTCCCTAAAGCGCCCGGAGTTGTAAATATTATCAGTTTGCTGGTCATTTCACGGCTTTCCACTGGTAATGTCTGTGATTACAAAGGGCAGGAAATGTAGGAAGAATCTTTTACTTTAATTTCAAGGGGTTCTTCCAAGTTTTTAATCATTTCTGGGAACTCTAATTGCGTATTTTAAGAGTTTTACCACAACTAGAGAGTTTTCTTACAAATATGTACTGGAACCGTCAGGATTTTAACAGAGTCATACAAAAGTCGCCAGAGTAATGCGGCCTCAATTGTAAACATAAGCAGTACAGTCCTCACTTACAGGCTTTCTACACAAATTTTGAGCTGTATAAACAGGAATTCCTAATATTTGAAAGCAAATTCAAGTGAAAACGCTCGCTAAAGCGCCCGGAGTTGTAAATGTTATCAGTTTGCTGGTCATTTCACGGCTTTCCACTGGTAATGTCTGTGATTACAAACGGCAGGAAATGTAGGAAGAATCTATTTACTTTAATTTCAAGGGGTTCTTCCAAGTTTTTAATCATTTCTGGAAACTCTAATTACGTATTTTAAGAGTTTTACCACAACTAGAGAGTTTTCTTACAAATATGTACTGGAACCGTCAGGATTTTAACAGAGTCATACAAAAGTCGCCAGAGTAATGCGGCCTCAATTGTAAACATAAGCAGTACAGTCCTCACTTACAGGCTTTCTACACAAATTTTGAGCTGTATAAACAAGAATTCCTAATATTTGAAAGCAAATTCAAGTGAAAACGCTCGCTAAAGCGCCCGGAGTTGTAAATGTTATCAGTTTGCTGGTCATTTCACGGCTTTCCACTGGTAATGTCTGTGATTACAAACGGCAGGAAATGTAGGAAGAATCTATTTACTTTAATTTCAAGGGGTTCTTCCAACTTTTTAATCATTTCTGGAAACTCTAATTGCGTATTTTAAGAGTTTTACCACAACTAGAGAGTTTTATTACTAATATGTACTGGAACCGTCAGGATTTTAACAGAGTCATACAAAAGTCGCCAGAGTAATGCGGCCTCAATTGTAAACATAAGCAGTACAGTCCTCACTTACAGGCTTTCTACACAAATTTTGAGCTGTATAAACAAGAATTCCTAATATTTGAAAGCAAATTCAAGTGAAAACGCTCGCTAAAGCGCCCGGAGTTGTAAATGTTATCAGTTTGCTGGTCATTTCACGGCTTTCCACTGGTAATGTCTGTGATTACAAACGGCAGGAAATGTAGGAAGAATCTATTTACTTTAATTTCAAGGGGTTCTTCCAACTTTTTAATCATTTCTGGAAACTCTAATTGCGTATTTTAAGAGTTTTACCACAACTAGAGAGTTTTCTTACTAATATGTACTGGAACCGTCAGGATTTTAACAGAGTCATACAAAAGTCGCCAGAGTAATGCGGCCTCAATTGTAAACATAAGCAGTACAGTCCTCACTTACAGGCTTTCTACACAAATTTTGAGCTGTATAAACAAGAATTCCTAATATTTGAAAGCAAATTCAAGTGAAAACGCTCGCTAAAGTGCCCGGAGTTGTAAATATTATCAGTTTGCTGGTCATTTCACGGCTTTCCACTGGTAATGTCTGTGATTACAAACGGCAGGAAATGTAGGAAGAATCAATTTACTTTAATTTCAAGGGGTTCTTCCAAGTTTTTAATCATTTCTGGAAACTCTAATTGCGTATTTTAAGAGTTTTACCACAACTAGAGAGTTTTCTTACAAATATGTACTGGAACCGTCAGGATTTTAACAGAGTCATACAAAAGTCGCCAGAGTAATGCGGCCTCAATTGTAAACATAAGCAGTACAGTCCTCACTTACAGGCTTTCTACACAAATTTTGAGCTGTATAAACAAGAATTCCTAATATTTGAAAGCAAATTCAAGTGAAAACGCTCGCTAAAGCGCCCGGAGTTGTAAATGTTATCAGTTTGCTGGTCATTTCACGGCTTTCCACTGGTAATGTCTGTGATTACAAACGGCAGGAAATGTAGGAAGAATCTATTTACTTTAATTTCAAGGGCTTCTTCCAACTTTTTAATCATTTCTGGAAACTCTAATTGCGTATTTTAAGAGTTTTACCACAACTAGATAGTTTTCTTACTAATATGTACTGGAACCGTCAGGATTTTAACAGAGTCATACAAAAGTCGCCAGAGTAATGCGGCCTCAATTGTAAACATAAGCAGTACAGTCCTCACTTACAGGCTTTCTACACAAATTTTGAGCTGTATAAACAAGAATTCCTAATATTTGAAAGCAAATTCAAGTGAAAACGCTCGCTAAAGCGCCCGGAGTTGTAAATGTTATCAGTTTGCTGGTCATTTCACGGCTTTCCACTGGTAATGTCTGTGATTACAAACGGCAGGAAATGTAGGAAGAATCTATTTACTTTAATTTCAAGGGGTTCTTCCAACTTTTTAATCATTTCTGGAAACTCTAATTGCGTATTTTAAGAGTTTTACCACAACTAGAGAGTTTTATTACTAATATGTACTGGAACCGTCAGGATTTTAACAGAGTCATACAAAAGTCGCCAGAGTAATGCGGCCTCAATTGTAAACATAAGCAGTACAGTCCTCACTTACAGGCTTTCTACACAAATTTTGAGCTGTATAAACAAGAATTCCTAATATTTGAAAGCAAATTCAAGTGAAAACGCTCGCTAAAGCGCCCGGAGTTGTAAATGTTATCAGTTTGCTGGTCATTTCACGGCTTTCCACTGGTAATGTCTGTGATTACAAACGGCAGGAAATGTAGGAAGAATCTATTTACTTTAATTTCAAGGGGTTCTTCCAACTTTTTAATCATTTCTGGAAACTCTAATTGCGTATTTTAAGAGTTTTACCACAACTAGAGAGTTTTCTTACTAATATGTACTGGAACCGTCAGGATTTTAACAGAGTCATACAAAAGTCGCCAGAGTAATGCGGCCTCAATTGTAAACATAAGCAGTACAGTCCTCACTTACAGGCTTTCTACACAAATTTTGAGCTGTATAAACAAGAATTCCTAATATTTGAAAGCAAATTCAAGTGAAAACGCTCGCTAAAGTGCCCGGAGTTGTAAATATTATCAGTTTGCTGGTCATTTCACGGCTTTCCACTGGTAATGTCTGTGATTACAAACGGCAGGAAATGTAGGAAGAATCAATTTACTTTAATTTCAAGGGGTTCTTCCAAGTTTTTAATCATTTCTGGAAACTCTAATTGCGTATTTTAAGAGTTTTACCACAACTAGAGAGTTTTCTTACAAATATGTACTGGAACCGTCAGGATTTTAACAGAGTCATACAAAAGTCGCCAGAGTAATGCGGCCTCAATTGTAAACATAAGCAGTACAGTCCTCACTTACAGGCTTTCTACACAAATTTTGAGCTGTATAAACAAGAATTCCTAATATTTGAAAGCAAATTCAAGTGAAAACGCTCGCTAAAGCGCCCGGAGTTGTAAATGTTATCAGTTTGCTGGTCATTTCACGGCTTTCCACTGGTAATGTCTGTGATTACAAACGGCAGGAAATGTAGGAAGAATCTATTTACTTTAATTTCAAGGGCTTCTTCCAACTTTTTAATCATTTCTGGAAACTCTAATTGCGTATTTTAAGAGTTTTACCACAACTAGATAGTTTTCTTACTAATATGTACTGGAACCGTCAGGATTTTAACAGAGTCATACAAAAGTCGCCAGAGTAATGCGGCCTCAATTGTAAACATAAGCAGTACAGTCCTCACTTACAGGCTTTCTACACAAATTTTGAGCTGTATAAACAAGAATTCCTAATATTTGAAAGCAAATTCAAGTGAAAACGCTCGCTAAAGCGCCCGGAGTTGTAAATGTTATCAGTTTGCTGGTCATTTCACGGCTTTCCACTGGTAATGTCTGTGATTACAAACGGCAGGAAATGTAGGAAGAATCAATTTACTTTAATTTCAAGGGGTTCTTCCAAGTTTTTAATCATTTCTGGGAACTCTAATTGCGTATTTTAAGAGTTTTACCACAACTAGATAGTTTTCTTACAAATATGTACTGGAAGCGTCAGGGTTTTAACAGAGTCATACAAAAGTCGCCAGAGTAATGCGGCCTCAATTGTAAACATAAGCAGTACAGTCCTCACTTACAGGCTTTCTACACAAATTTTGAGCTGTATAAACAAGAATTCCTAATATTTGAAAGCAAATTCAAGTGAAAACGCTCCCTAAAGTGCCCGGAATTGAAAATATTATCAGTTTGCTGGTCATTTCACGGCTTTCCACTGGTAATGTCTGTGATTACAAACGGCAGGAAATGTAGGAAGAATCAATTTACTTTAATTTCAAGGGGTTCTTCCAACTTTTTAATCATTTCTGGAAACTCTGGTTGCGTATTTTAAGAGTTTTACCTCAACTAGAGAGTTTTCTTACTAATATGTACTGGAACCGTCAGGATTTTAACAGAGTCATACAAAAGTCGCCAGAGTAATGCGGCCTCAATTGTAAACATAAGCAGTACAGTCCTCACTTACAGGCTTTCTACACAAATTTTGAGCTGTATAAACAAGAATTCCTAATATTTGAAAGCAAATTCAAGTGAAAACGCTCGCTAAAGCGCCCGGAGTTGTAAATGTTATCAGTTTGCTGGTCATTTCACGGCTTTCCACTGGTAATGTCTGTGATTACAAACGGCAGGAAATGTAGGAAGAATCAATTTACTTTAATTTCAAGGGGTTCTTCCAAGTTTTTAATCATTTCTGGGAACTCTAATTGCGTATTTTAAGAGTTTTACCACAACTAGAGAGTTTTCTTACAAATATGTACTGGAAGCGTCAGGGTTTTAACAGAGTCATACAAAAGTCGCCAGAGTAATGCGGCCTCAATTGTAAACATAAGCAGTACAGTCCTCACTTACAGGCTTTCTACACAAATTTTGAGCTGTATAAACAAGAATTCCTAATATTTGAAAGCAAATTCAAGTGAAAACGCTCGCTAAAGTGCCCGGAGTTGTAAATGTTATCAGTTTGCTGGTCATTTCACGGCTTTCCACTGGTAATGTCTGTGATTACAAACGGCAGGAAATGTAGGAAGAATCTATTTACTTTAATTTCAAGGGGTTCTTCCAAGTTTTTAATCATTTCTGGAAACTCTAATTACGTATTTTAAGAGTTTTACCACAACTAGAGAGTTTTCTTACAAATATGTACTGGAACCGTCAGGATTTTAACAGAGTCATACAAAAGTCGCCAGAGTAATGCGGCCTCAATTGTAAACATAAGCAGTACAGTCCTCACTTACAGGCTTTCTACACAAATTTTGAGCTGTATAAACAAGAATTCCTAATATTTGAAAGCAAATTCAAGTGAAAACGCTCGCTAAAGCGCCCGGAGTTGTAAATGTTATCAGTTTGCTGGTCATTTCACGGCTTTCCACTGTTAATGTCTGTGATTACAAACGGCAGGAAATGTAGGAAGAATCTATTTACTTTAATTTCAAGGGGTTCTTCCAACTTTTTAATCATTTCTGGAAACTCTAATTGCGTATTTTAAGAGTTTTACCACAACTAGAGAGTTTTATTACTAATATGTACTGGAACCGTCAGGATTTTAACAGAGTCATACAAAAGTCGCCAGAGTAATGGGGCCTCAATTGTAAACATAAGCAGTACAGTCCTCACTTACAGGCTTTCTACACAAATTTTGAGCTGTATAAACAAGAATTCCTAATATTTGAAAGCAAATTCAAGTGAAAACGCTCGCTAAAGCGCCCGGAGTTGTAAATGTTATCAGTTTGCTGGTCATTTCACGGCTTTCCACTGGTAATGTCTGTGATTACAAACGGCAGGAAATGTAGGAAGAATCTATTTACTTTAATTTCAAGGGGTTCTTCCAACTTTTTAATCATTTCTGGAAACTCTGCGTATTTTAAGAGTTTTACCACAACTAGAGAGTTTTCTTACTAATATGTACTGGAACCGTCAGGATTTTAACAGAGTCATACAAAAGTCGCCAGAGTAATGCGGCCTCAATTGTAAACATAAGCAGTACAGTCCTCACTTACAGGCTTTCTACACAAATTTTGAGCTGTATAAACAAGAATTCCTAATATTTGAAAGCAAATTCAAGTGAAAACGCTCGCTAAAGTGCCCGGAGTTGTAAATATTATCAGTTTGCTGGTCATTTCACGGCTTTCCACTGGTAATGTCTGTGATTACAAACGGCAGGAAATGTAGGAAGAATCAATTTACTTTAATTTCAAGGGGTTCTTCCAAGTTTTTAATCATTTCTGGAAACTCTAATTGCGTATTTTAAGAGTTTTACCACAACTAGATAGTTTTCTTACAAATATGTACTGGAACCGTCAGGGTTTAAACAGAGTCATACAAAAGTCGCCAGAGTAATGCGGCCTCAATTGTAAACATAAGCAGTACAGTCCTCACTTACAGGCTTTCTACACAAATTTTGAGCTGTATAAACAAGAATTCCTAATATTTGAAAGCAAATTCAAGTGAAAACGCTCGCTAAAGCGCCCGGAGTTGTAAATGTTATCAGTTTGCTGGTCATTTCACGGCTTTCCACTGGTAATGTCTGTGATTACAAACGGCAGGAAATGTAGGACGAATCAATTTACTTTAATTTCAAGGGGTTCTTCCAACTTTTTAATCATTTCTGGAAACTCTAATTGCGTATTTTAAGAGTTTTACCACAACTAGAGAGTTTTCTTACTAATATGTACTGGAACCGTCAGGATTTTAACAGAGTCATACAAAAGTCGCCAGAGTAATGCGGCCTCAATTGTAAACATAAGCAGTACAGTCCTCACTTACAGGCTTTCTACACAAATTTTGAGCTGTATAAACAAGAATTCCTAATATTTGAAAGCAAATTCAAGTGAAAACGCTCGCTAAAGAGCCCGGAGTTGTAAATATTATCAGTTTGCTGGTCATTTCACGGCTTTCCACTGGTAATGTCTGTGATTACAAACGGCAGGAAATGTAGGAAGAATCTATTTACTTTAATTTAAAGGGGTTCTTCCAAGTTTTTAATCATTTCTGGAAACTCTAATTACGTATTTTAAGAATTTTACCACAACCAGAGAGTTTTCTTACAAAAATGTACTGGAACCGTCAGGATTTTAACAGAGTCATACAAAAGTCGCCAGAGTAATGCGGCCTCAATTGTAAACATAAGCAGTACAGTCCTCACTTACAGGCTTTCTACACAAATTTTGAGCTGTATAAACAAGAATTCCTAATATTTGAAAGCAAATTCATGTGAAAACGGTCCCTAAAGCGCCCGGAGTTGTAAATATTATCAGTTTGCTGGTCATTTAACGGCTTTCCACTGGTAATGTCTCTGATTACAAACGGCAGGAAATGTAGGAAGAATCTATTTACTTTAATTTCAAGGGGTTCTTCCAAGTTTTTAATCATTTCTGGGAACTCTAATTGCGTATTTTAAGAGTTTTACAACAACTAGATAGTTTTCTTACAAATATGTACTGGAACCGTCAGGGTTTTAACAGAGTCATACAAAAGTCGCCAGAGTAATGCGGCCTCAATTGTAAACATAAGCAGTACAGTCCTCACTTACAGGCTTTCTACACAAATTTTGAGCTGTATAAACAGGAATTCCTAATATTTGAAAGCAAATTCAAGTGAAAACGCTCGCTAAAGTGCCCGGAGTTGTAAATGTTATCAGTTTGCTGGTCATTTCACGGCTTTCCACTGCTAATGTCTGTGATTACAAACGGCAGGAAATGTAGGAAGAATCAATTTACTTTAATTTCAAGGGGTTCTTCCAAGTTTTTAATCATTTCTGGAAACTCTAATTGCGTATTTTAAGAGTTTTACCAAAACTAGATAGTTTTCTTACAAATATGTACTGGAACCATCAGGGTTTTAACAGAGTCATACAAAAGTCGCCAGAGTAATGCGGCCTCAATTGTAAACATAAGCAGTACAGTCCTCACTTACAGGCTTTCTACACAAATTTTGAGCTGTATAAACAAGAATTCCTAATATTTGAAAGCAAATTCAAGTGAAAACGCTCGCTAAAGCGCCCGGAGTTGTAAATGTTATCAGTTTGCTGGTCATTTCACGGCTTTCCACTGGTAATGTCTGTGATTACAAACGGCAGGAAATGTAGGAAGAATCTATTTACTTTAATTTCAAGGGGTTCTTCCAACTTTTTAATCATTTCTGGAAACTCTGGTTGCGTATTTTAAGAGTTTTACCTCAACTAGAGAGTTTTCTTACTAATATGTACTGGAACCGTCAGGATTTTAACAGAGTGATACAAAAGTCGCCAGAGTAATGCGGCCTCAATTGTAAACATAAGCAGTACAGTCCTCACTTACAGGCTTTCTACACAAATTTTGAGCTGTATAAACAAGAATTCCTAATATTTGAAAGCAAATTCAAGTGAAAACGCTCGCTAAAGCGCCCGGAGTTGTAAATGTTATCAGTTTGCTGGTCATTTCACGGCTTTCCACTGGTAATGTCTGTGATTACAAACGGCAGGAAATGTAGGAAGAATCTATTTACTTTAATTTCAAGGGGTTCTTCCAAGTTTTTAATCATTTCTGGAAACTCTAATTGCGTATTTTAAGAGTTTTACCACAACTAGAGAGTTTTCTTACAAAAATGTACTGGAACCGTCAGGATTTTAACAGAGTCATACAAAACTCGCCAGAGTAATACGGCCTCAATTGTAAACATAAGCAGTACAGTCCTCACTTACAGGCTTTCTACACAAATTTTGAGCTGTATATACAAGAATTCCTAATATTTGAAAGCAAATTCATGTGAAAACGGTCCCTAAAGCGCCCGGAGTTGTAAATATTATCAGTTTGCTGGTCATTTCACGGCTTTCCACTGGTAATGTCTGTGATTACAAACGGCAGGAAATGTAGGAAGAATCTTTTACTTTAATTTCAAGGGGTTCTTCCAAGTTTTTAATCATTTCTGGGAACTCTAATTGCGTATTTTAAGAGTTTTACCACAACTAGAGAGTTTTCTTACAAATATGTACTGGAACCGTCAGGATTTTAACAGAGTCATACAAAAGTCGCCAGAGTAATGCGGCCTCAATTGTAAACATAAGCAGTACAGTCCTCACTTACAGGCTTTCTACACAAATTTTGAGCTGTATAAACAGGAATTCCTAATATTTGAAAGCAAATTCAAGTGAAAACGCTCGCTAAAGTGCCCGGAGTTGTAAATGTTATCAGTTTGCTGGTCATTTCATGGCTTTCCACTGGTAATGTCTGTGATTACAAACGGCAGGAAATGTAGGAAGAATCTATTTACTTTAATTTCAAGGGGTTCTTCCAAGTTTTTAATCATTTCTGGAAACTCTAATTACGTATTTTAAGAGTTTTACCACAACTAGAGAGTTTTCTTACAAATATGTACTGGAACCGTCAGGATTTTAACAGAGTCATACAAAAGTCGCCAGAGTAATGCGGCCTCAATTGTAAACATAAGCAGTACAGTCCTCACTTACAGGCTTTCTACACAAATTTTGAGCTGTATAAACAAGAATTCCTAATATTTGAAAGCAAATTCAAGTGAAAACGCTCGCTAAAGCGCCCGGAGTTGTAAATGTTATCAGTTTGCTGGTCATTTCACGGCTTTCCACTGGTAATGTCTGTGATTACAAACGGCAGGAAATGTAGGAAGAATCTATTTACTTTAATTTCAAGGGGTTCTTCCAACTTTTTAATCATTTCTGGAAACTCTAATTGCGTATTTTAAGAGTTTTACCACAACTAGAGAGTTTTCTTACTAATATGTACTGGAACCGTCAGGATTTTAACAGAGTCATACAAAAGTCGCCAGAGTAATGCGGCCTCAATTGTAAACATAAGCAGTACAGTCCTCACTTACAGGCTTTCTACACAAATTTTGAGCTGTATAAACAAGAATTCCTAATATTTGAAAGCAAATTCAAGTGAAAACGCTCGCTAAAGCGCCCGGAGTTGTAAATGTTATCAGTTTGCTGGTCATTTCACGGCTTTCCACTGGTAATGTCTGTGATTACAAACGGCAGGAAATGTAGGAAGAATCTATTTACTTTAATTTCAAGGGGTTCTTCCAACTTTTTAATCATTTCTGGAAACTCTAATTGCGTATTTTAAGAGTTTTACCACAACTAGAGAGTTTTCTTACTAATATGTACTGGAACCGTCAGGATTTTAACAGAGTCATACAAAAGTCGCCAGAGTAATGCGGCCTCAATTGTAAACATAAGCAGTACAGTCCTCACTTACAGGCTTTCTACACAAATTTTGAGCTGTATAAACAGGAATTCCTAATATTTGAAAGCAAATTCAAGTGAAAACGCTCGCTAAAGTGCCCGGAGTTGTAAATGTTATCAGTTTGCTGGTCATTTCACGGCTTTCCACTGGTAATGTCTGTGATTACAAACGGCAGGAAATGTAGGAAGAATCTATTTACTTTAATTTCAAGGGGTTCTTCCAAGTTTTTAATCATTTCTGGAAACTCTAATTACGTATTTTAAGAGTTTTACCACAACTAGAGAGTTTTCTTACAAATATGTACTGGAACCGACAGGATTTTAACAGAGTCATACAAAAGTCGCCAGAGTAATGCGGCCTCAATTGTAAACATAAGCAGTACAGTCCTCACTTACAGGCTTTCTACACAAATTTTGAGCTGTATAAACAAGAATTCCTAATATTTGAAAGCAAATTCAAGTGAAAACGCTCGCTAAAGCGCCCGGAGTTGTAAATGTTATCAGTTTGCTGGTCATTTCACGGCTTTCCACTGGTAATGTCTGTGATTACAAACGGCAGGAAATGTAGGAAGAATCTATTTACTTTAATTTCAAGGGGTTCTTCCAACTTTTTAATCATTTCTGGAAACTCTAATTGCGTATTTTAAGAGTTTTACCACAACTAGAGAGTTTTCTTACTAATATGTACTGGAACCGTCAGGATTTTAACAGAGTCATAGAAAAGTCGCCAGAGTAATGCGGCCTCAATTGTAAACATAAGCAGTACAGTCCTCACTTACAGGCTTTCTACACAAATTTTGAGCTGTATAAACAAGAATTCCTAATATTTGAAAGCAAATTCAAGTGAAAACGCTCGCTAAAGCGCCCGGAGTTGTAAATGTTATCAGTTTGCTGGTCATTTCACGGCTTTCCACTGGTAATGTCTGTGATTACAAACGGCAGGAAATGTAGGAAGAATCTATTTACTTTAATTTCAAGGGGTTCTTCCAACTTTTTAATCATTTCTGGAAACTCTAATTGCGTATTTTAAGAGTTTTACCACAACTAGAGAGTTTTCTTACAAATATGTACTGGAACCGTCACGATTTTAACAGAGTCATACAAAAGTCGCCAGAGTAATGCGGCCTCAATTGTAAACATAAGCAGTACAGTCCTCACTTACAGGCTTTCTACACAAATTTTGAGCTGTATAAACAAGAATTCCTAATATTTGAAAGCAAATTCAAGTGAAAACGCTCGCTAAAGCGCCCGGAGTTGTAAATGTTATCAGTTTGCTGGTCATTTCACGGCTTTCCACTGGTAATGTCTGTGATTACAAACGGCAGGAAATGTAGGAAGAATCTATTTACTTTAATTTCAAGGGGTTCTTCCAACTTTTTAATCATTTCTGGAAACTCTAATTGCGTATTTTAAGAGTTTTACCACAACTAGAGAGTTTTCTTACTAATATGTACTGGAACCGTCAGGATTTTAACAGAGTCATACAAAAGTCGCCAGAGTAATGCGGCCTCAATTGTAAACATAAGCAGTACAGTCCTCACTTACAGGCTTTCTACACAAATTTTGAGCTGTATAAACAAGAATTCCTAATATTTGAAAGCAAATTCAAGTGAAAACGCTCGCTAAAGCGCCCGGAGTTGTAAATGTTATCAGTTTGCTGGTCATTTCACGGCTTTCCACTGGTAATGTCTGTGATTACAAACGGCAGGAAATGTAGGAAGAATCTATTTACTTTAATTTCAAGGGGTTCTTCCAACTTTTTAATCATTTCTGGAAACTCTAATTGCGTATTTTAAGAGTTTTACCACAACTAGAGAGTTTTCTTACTAATATGTACTGGAACCGTCAGGATTTTAACAGAGTCATACAAAAGTCGCCAGAGTAATGCGGCCTCAATTGTAAACATAAGCAGTACAGTCCTCACTTACAGGCTTTCTACACAAATTTTGAGCTGTATAAACAAGAATTCCTAATATTTGAAAGCAAATTCAAGTGAAAACGCTCGCTAAAGCGCCCGGAGTTGTAAATGTTATCAGTTTGCTGGTCATTTCACGGCTTTCCACTGGTAATGTCTGTGATTACAAACGGCAGGAAATGTAGGAAGAATCTATTTACTTTAATTTCAAGGGGTTCTTCCAACTTTTTAATCATTTCTGGAAACTCTAATTGCGTATTTTAAGAGTTTTACCACAACTAGAGAGTTTTCTTACTAATATGTACTGGAACCGTCAGGATTTTAACAGAGTCATACAAAAGTCGCCAGAGTAATGCGGCCTCAATTGTAAACATAAGCAGTACAGTCCTCACTTACAGGCTTTCTACACAAATTTTGAGCTGTATAAACAGGAATTCCTAATATTTGAAAGCAAATTCAAGTGAAAACGGTCCCTAAAGCGCCCGGAGTTGTAAATATTATCAGTTTGCTGGTCATTTCACGGCTTTCCACTGGTAATGTCTGTGATTACAAACGGCAGGAAATGTAGGAAGAATCTTTTACTTTAATTTCAAGGGGTTCTTCCAAGTTTTTAATCATTTCTGGGAACTCTAATTGCGTATTTTAAGAGTTTTACCACAACTAGAGAGTTTTCTTACAAATATGTACTGGAACCGTCAGGATTTTAACAGAGTCATACAAAAGTCGCCAGAGTAATGCGGCCTCAATTGTAAACATAAGCAGTACAGTCCTCACTTACAGGCTTTCTACACAAATTTTGAGCTGTATAAACAGGAATTCCTAATATTTGAAAGCAAATTCAAGTGAAAACGCTCGCTAAAGTGCCCGGAGTTGTAAATGTTATCAGTTTGCTGGTCATTTCACGGCTTTCCACTGGTAATGTCTGTGATTACAAACGGCAGGAAATGTAGGAAGAATCTATTTACTTTAATTTCAAGGGGTTCTTCCAAGTTTTTAATCATTTCTGGAAACTCTAATTACGTATTTTAAGAGTTTTACCACAACTAGAGAGTTTTCTTACAAATATGTACTGGAACCGTCAGGATTTTAACAGAGTCATACAAAAGTCGCCAGAGTAATGCGGCCTCAATTGTAAACATAAGCAGTACAGTCCTCACTTACAGGCTTTCTACACAAATTTTGAGCTGTATAAACAAGAATTCCTAATATTTGAAAGCAAATTCAAGTGAAAACGCTCGCTAAAGCGCCCGGAGTTGTAAATGTTATCAGTTTGCTGGTCATTTCACGGCTTTCCACTGGTAATGTCTGTGATTACAAACGGCAGGAAATGTAGGAAGAATCTATTTACTTTAATTTCAAGGGGTTCTTCCAACTTTTTAATCATTTCTGGAAACTCTAATTACGTATTTTAAGAGTTTTACCACAACTAGAGAGTTTTCTTACAAATATGTACTGGAACCGTCAGGATTTTAACAGAGTCATACAAAAGTCGCCAGAGTAATGCGGCCTCAATTGTAAACATAAGCAGTACAGTCCTCACTTACAGGCTTTCTACACAAATTTTGAGCTGTATAAACAAGAATTCCTAATATTTGAAAGCAAATTCAAGTGAAAACGCTCGCTAAAGCGCCCGGAGTTGTAAATGTTATCAGTTTGCTGGTCATTTCACGGCTTTCCACTGGTAATGTCTGTGATTACAAACGGCAGGAAATGTAGGAAGAATCTATTTACTTTAATTTCAAGGGGTTCTTCCAACTTTTTAATCATTTCTGGAAACTCTAATTGCGTATTTTAAGAGTTTTACCACAACTAGAGAGTTTTCTTACTAATATGTACTGGAACCGTCAGGATTTTAACAGAGTCATACAAAAGTCGCCAGAGTAATGCGGCCTCAATTGTAAACATAAGCAGTACAGTCCTCACTTAAAGGCTTTCTACACAAATTTTGAGCTGTATAAACAGGAATTCCTAATATTTGAAAGCAAATTCAAGTGAAAACGCTCGCTAAAGAGCCCGGAGTTGTAAATGTTATCAGTTTGCTGGTCATTTCACGGCTTTCCACTGGTAATGTCTGTGATTACAAACGGCAGGAAATGTAGGAAGAATCTATTTACTTTAATTTCAAGGGGTTCTTCCAACTTTTTAATCATTTCTGGAAACTCTAATTACGTATTTTAAGAGTTTTACCACAACTAGAGAGTTTTCTTACAAAAATGTACTGGAACCGTCAGGATTTTAACAGAGTCATAGAAAAGTCGCCAGAGTAATACGGCCTCAATTGTAAACATAAGCAGTACAGTCCTCACTTACAGGCTTTCTACACAAATTTTGAGCTGTATAAACAAGAATTCCTAATATTTGAAAGCAAATTCAAGTGAAAACGCTCGCTAAAGCGCCCGGAGTTGTAAATGTTATCAGTTTGCTGGTCATTTCACGGCTTTCCACTGGTAATGTCTGTGATTACAAACGGCAGGAAATGTAGGAAGAATCTATTTACTTTAATTTCAAGGGGTTCTTCCAAGTTTTTAATCATTTCTGGAAACTCTAATTACGTATTTTAAGAGTTTTACCACAACTAGAGAGTTTTCTTACAAATATGTACTGGAACCGTCAGGGTTTTAACAGAGTCATACAAAAGTCGCCAGAGTAATGCGGCCTCAATTGTAAACATAAGCAGTACAGTCCTCACTTACAGGCTTTCTACACAAATTTTGAGCTGTATAAACAAGAATTCCTAATATTTGAAAGCAAATTCAAGGGAAAACGCTCGCTAAAGTGCCCGGAGTTGTAAATGTTATCAGTTTGCTGGTCATTTCACGGCTTTCCACTGGTAATGTCTGTGATTACAAACGGCAGGAAATGTAGGAAGAATCTATTTACTTTAATTTCAAGGGGTTCTTCCAAGTTTTTAATCATTTCTGGAAACTCTAATTGCGTATTTTAAGAGTTTTACCACAACTAGAGAGTTTTCTTACAAAAATGTACTGGAACCGTCAGGATTTTAACAGAGTCATACAAATGTCGCCAGAGTAATACGGCCTCAATTGTAAACATAAGCAGTACAGTCCTCACTTACAGGCTTTCTACACAAATTTTGAGCTGTATAAACAAGAATTCCTAATATTTGAAAGCAAATTTAAGTGAAAACGCTCCCTAAAGTGCCAGGAGTTGTAAATATTATCAGTTTGCTGGTCATTTCACGGCTTTCCACTGGTAATGTCTGTGATTACAAATGGCAGGAAATGTAGGAAGAATCAATTTACTTAAATATCAAGGGGTTCTTCCAAGTTTTTAATCATTTCTGGAAACTCTAATTGCGTATTTTAAGAGTTTTACCACAACTAGAGAGTTTTCTTACAAATATGTACTGGAACCGTCAGGGTTTTAACAGAGTCATACAAAAGTCGCCAGAGTAATGCGGCCTCAATTGTAAACATAAGCAGTACAGTCCTCACTTACAGGCTTTCTACACAAATTTTGAGCTGTATAAACAAGAATTCCTAATATTTGAAAGCAAATTCAAGTGAAAAGGCTCGCTAAAGTGCCCGGAGTTGTAAATGTTATCAGTTTGCTGGTCATTTCACGGCTTTCCACTGGTAATGTCTGTGATTACAAACAGCAGGAAATGTAGGAAGAATCAATTTACTTTAATTTCAAGGGGTTCTTCCAAGTTTTTAATCATTTCTGGAAACTCTAATTGCGTATTTTAAGAGTTTTACCACAACTAGAGAGTTTTCTTACGAATATCTACTGGAACCGTCAGGGTTTTAACAGAGTCATACAAAAGTCGCCAGAGTAATGCGGCCTCAATTGTAAACATAAGCAGTACAGTCCTCACTTACAGGCTTTCTACACAAATTTTGAGCTGTATAAACAAGAATTCCTAATATTTGAAAGCAAATTCAAGTGAAAACGCTCCCTAAAGTGCCCGGAGTTGTAAATATTATCAGTTTGCTGGTCATTTCACGGCTTTCCACTGGTAATGTCTGTGATTACAAACGGCAGGAAATGTAGGAAGAATCAATTTACTTTAATTTCAAGGGGTTCTTCCAAGTTTTTAATCATTTCTGGAAACTCTAATTGCGTATTTTAAGAGTTTTACCACAACTAGAGAGTTTTCTTACAAATATGTACTGGAACCGTCAGGATTTTAACAGAGTCATACAAAAGTCGCCAGAGTAATGCGGCCTCAATTGTAAACATAAGCAGTACAGTCCTCACTTACAGGCTTTCTACACAAATTTTGAGCTGTATAAACAAGAATTCCTAATATTTGAAAGCAAATTCAAGGGAAAACGCTCGCTAAAGTGCCCGGAGTTGTAAATGTTATCAGTTTGCTGGTCATTTCACGGCTTTCCACTGGTAATGTCTGTGATTACAAACGGCAGGAAATGTAGGAAGAATCTATTTACTTTAATTTCAAGGGGTTCTTCCAAGTTTTTAATCATTTCTGGAAACTCTAATTGCGTATTTTAAGAGTTTTACCACAACTAGAGAGTTTTCTTACAAAAATGTACTGGAACCGTCAGGATTTTAACAGAGTCATACAAATGTCGCCAGAGTAATACGGCCTCAATTGTAAACATAAGCAGTACAGTCCTCACTTACAGGCTTTCTACACAAATTTTGAGCTGTATAAACAAGAATTCCTAATATTTGAAAGCAAATTCAAGTGAAAACGCTCCCTAAAGTGCCCGGAGTTGTAAATATTATCAGTTTGCTGGTCATTTCACTGCTTTCCACTGGTAATGTCTGTGATTACAAACGGCAGGAAATGTAGGAAGAATCAATTTACTTTAATTTCAAGGGGTTCTTCCAAGTTTTCAATCATTTCTGGAAACTCTAATTGCGTATTTTAAGAGTTTTACCACAACCAGAGAGTTTTCTTACAAATATGTACTGGAACCGTCAGGATTTTAACAGAGTCATACAAAAGTCGCCAGAGTAATGCGGCCTCAATTGTAAACATAAGCAGTACAGTCCTCACTTACAGGCTTTCTACACAAATTTTGAGCTGTATAAACAGGAATTCCTAATATTTGAAAGCAAATTCAAGTGAAAACGCTCCCTAAAGTGCCCGGAGTTGTAAATGTTATCAGTTTGCTGGTCATTTCACGGCTTTCCACTGGTAATGTCTGTGATTACAAACGGCAGGAAATGTAGGAAGAATCAATTTACTTTAATTTCAAGGGGTTCTTCCAAGTTTTTAATCATTTCTGGAAACTCTAATTGCGTATTTTAAGAGTTTTACCACAACTAGAGAGTTTTCTTACGAATATGTACTGGAACCGTCAGGATTTTAACAGAGTCATACAAAAGTCGCCAGAGTAATGCGGCCTCAATTGTAAACATAAGCAGTACAGTCCTCACTTACAGGCTTTCTACACAAATTTTGAGCTGTATAAACAAGAATTCCTAATATTTGAAAGCAAATTCAAGTGAAAACGCTCGCTAAAGTGCCCGGAGTTGTAAATATTATCAGTTTGCTGGTCATTTCACGGCTTTCCACTGGTAATGTCTGTGATTACAAACGGCAGGAAATGTAGGAAGAATCAATTTACTTTAATTTCAAGGGGTTCTTCCAAGTTTTTAATCATTTCTGGAAACTCTAATTGCGTATTTTAAGAGTTTTACCACAACTAGAGAGTTTTCTTACAAATATGTACTGGAACCGTCAGGGTTTTAACAGAGTCATACAAAAGTCGCCAGAGTAATGCGGCCTCAATTGTAAACATAAGCAGTACAGTCCTCACTTACAGGCTTTCTACACAAATTTTGAGCTGTATAAACAAGAATTCCTAATATTTGAAAGCAAATTCAAGGGAAAACGCTCGCTAAAGTGCCCGGAGTTGTAAATGTTATCAGTTTGCTGGTCATTTCACGGCTTTCCACTGGTAATGTCTGTGATTACAAACGGCAGGAAATGTAGGAAGAATCTATTTACTTTAATTTCAAGGGGTTCTTCCAAGTTTTTAATCATTTCTGGAAACTCTAATTGCGTATTTTAAGAGTTTTACCACAACTAGAGAGTTTTCTTACAAAAATGTACTGGAACCGTCAGGATTTTAACAGAGTCATACAAATGTCGCCAGAGTAATACGGCCTCAATTGTAAACATAAGCAGTACAGTCCTCACTTACAGGCTTTCTACACAAATTTTGAGCTGTATAAACAAGAATTCCTAATATTTGAAAGCAAATTTAAGTGAAAACGCTCCCTAAAGTGCCAGGAGTTGTAAATATTATCAGTTGCTGGTCATTTCACGGCTTTCCACTGGTAATGTCTGTGATTACAAATGGCAGGAAATGTAGGAAGAATCAATTTACTTAAATATCAAGGGGTTCTTCCAAGTTTTTAATCATTTCTGGAAACTCTAATTGCGTATTTTAAGAGTTTTACCACAACTAGAGAGTTTTCTTACAAATATGTACTGGAACCGTAAGGGTTTTAACAGAGTCATACAAAAGTCGCCAGAGTAATGCGGCCTCAATTGTAAACATAAGCAGTACAGTCCTCACTTACAGGCTTTCTACACAAATTTTGAGCTGTATAAACAAGAATTCCTAATATTTGAAAGCAAATTCAAGTGAAAACGCTCCCTAAAGTGCCCGGAGTTGTAAATATTATCAGTTTGCTGGTCATTTCACGGCTTTCCGCTGGTAATGTCTGTGATTACAAACAGCAGGAAATGTAGGAAGAATCAATTTACTTTAATTTCAAGGGGTTCTTCCAAGTTTTTAATCATTTCTGGAAAATCTAATTGCGTATTTTAAGAGTTTTACCACAACTAGAGAGTTTTCTTACAAATATGTACTGGAACCGTCAGGGTTTTAACAGAGTCATACAAAAGTCGCCAGAGTAATGCGGCCTCAATTGTAAACATAAGCAGTACAGTCCTCACTTACAGGCTTTCTACACAAATTTTGAGCTGTATAAACAAGAATTCCTAATATTTGAAAGCAAATTCAAGTGAAAAGGCTCGCTAAAGTGCCCGGAGTTGTAAATGTTATCAGTTTGCTGGTCATTTCACGGCTTTCCACTGGTAATGTCTGTGATTACAAACAGCAGGAAATGTAGGAAGAATCAATTTACTTTAATTTCAAGGGGTTCTTCCAAGTTTTTAATCATTTCTGGAAACTCTAATTGCGTATTTTAAGAGTTTTACCACAACTAGAGAGTTTTCTTACGAATATGTACTGGAACCGTCAGGGTTTTAACAGAGTCATACAAAAGTCGCCAGAGTAATGCGGCCTCAATTGTAAACATAAGCAGTACAGTCCTCACTTACAGGCTTTCTACACAAATTTTGAGCTGTATAAACAAGAATTCCTAATACTTGAAAGCAAATTCAAGTGAACACGCTCGCTAAAGTGCCCGGAGTTGTAAATATTATCAGTTTGCTGGTCATTTCACGGCTTTCCACTGGTAATGTCTGTGATTACAAACGGCAGGAAATGTAGGAAGAATCAATTTACTTTAATTTCAAGGGGTTCTTCCAAGTTTTTAATCATTTCTGGAAACTCTAATTGCGTATTTTAAGAGTTTTACCACAACTAGAGAGTTTTCTTACAAATATGTACTGGAACCGTCAGGGTTTTAACAGAGTCATACAAAAGTCGCCAGAGTAATGCGGCCTCAATTGTAAACATAAGCAGTACAGTCCTCACTTACAGGCTTTCTACACAAATTTTGAGCTGTATAAACAAGAATTCCTAATATTTGAAAGCAAATTCAAGGGAAAACGCTCGCTAAAGTGCCCGGAGTTTTAAATGTTATCAGTTTGCTGGTCATTTCACGGCTTTCCACTGGTAATGTCTGTGATTACAAACGGCAGGAAATGTAGGAAGAATCTATTTACTTTAATTTCAAGGGGTTCTTCCAAGTTTTTAATCATTTCTGGAAACTCTAATTGCGTATTTTAAGAGTTTTACCACAACTAGAGAGTTTTCTTACAAAAATGTACTGGAACCGTCAGGATTTTAACAGAGTCATACAAATGTCGCCAGAGTAATACGGCCTCAATTGTAAACATGAGCAGTACAGTCCTCACTTACAGGCTTTCTACACAAATTTTGAGCTGTATAAACAAGAATTCCTAATATTTGAAAGCAAATTCAAGTGAAAACGCTCCCTAAAGTGCCCGGAGTTGTAAATATTATCAGTTTGCTGGTCATTTCACTGCTTTCCACTGGTAATGTCTGTGATTACAAACGGCAGGAAATGTAGGAAGAATCAATTTACTTTAATTTCAAGGGGTTCTTCCAAGTTTTCAATCATTTCTGGAAACTCTAATTGCGTATTTTAAGAGTTTTACCACAACCAGAGAGTTTTCTTACAAATATGTACTGGAACCGTCAGGATTTTAACAGAGTCATACAAAAGTCGCCAGAGTAATGCGGCCTCAATTGTAAACATAAGCAGTACAGTCCTCACTTACAGGCTTTCTACACAAATTTTGAGCTGTATAAACAGGAATTCCTAATATTTGAAAGCAAATTCAAGTGAAAACGCTCCCTAAAGTGCCCGGAGTTGTAAATGTTATCAGTTTGCTGGTCATTTCACGGCTTTCCACTGGTAATGTCTGTGATTACAAACGGCAGGAAATGTAGGAAGAATCAATTTACTTTAATTTCAAGGGGTTCTTCCAAGTTTTTAATCATTTCTGGAAACTCTAATTGCGTATTTTAAGAGTTTTACCACAACTAGAGAGTTTTCTTACGAATATGTACTGGAACCGTCAGGGTTTTAACAGAGTCATACAAAAGTCGCCAGAGTAATGCGGCCTCAATTGTAAACATAAGCAGTACAGTCCTCACTTACAGGCTTTCTACACAAATTTTGAGCTGTATAAACAAGAATTCCTAATATTTGAAAGCAAATTCAAGTGAACACGCTCGCTAAAGTGCCCGGAGTTGTAAATATTATCAGTTTGCTGGTCATTTCACGGCTTTCCACTGGTAATGTCTGTGATTACAAACGGCAGGAAATGTAGGAAGAATCAATTTACTTTAATTTCAAGGGGTTCTTCCAAGTTTTTAATCATTTCTGGAAACTCTAATTGCGTATTTTAAGAGTTTTACCACAACTAGAGAGTTTTCTTACAAATATGTACTGGAACCGTCAGGGTTTTAACAGAGTCATACAAAAGTCGCCAGAGTAATGCGGCCTCAATTGTAAACATAAGCAGTACAGTCCTCACTTACAGGCTTTCTACACAAATTTTGAGCTGTATAAACAAGAATTCCTAATATTTGAAAGCAAATTCAAGGGAAAACGCTCGCTAAAGTGCCCGGAGTTGTAAATGTTATCAGTTTGCTGGTCATTTCACGGCTTTCCACTGGTAATGTCTGTGATTACAAACGGCAGGAAATGTAGGAAGAATCTATTTACTTTAATTTCAAGGGGTTCTTCCAAGTTTTTAATCATTTCTGGAAACTCTAATTGCGTATTTTAAGAGTTTTACCACAACTAGAGAGTTTTCTTACAAAAATGTACTGGAACCGTCAGGATTTTAACAGAGTCATACAAATGTCGCCAGAGTAATACGGCCTCAATTGTAAACATGAGCAGTACAGTCCTCACTTACAGGCTTTCTACACAAATTTTGAGCTGTATAAACAAGAATTCCTAATATTTGAAAGCAAATTCAAGTGAAAACGCTCCCTAAAGTGCCCGGAGTTGTAAATATTATCAGTTTGCTGGTCATTTCACTGCTTTCCACTGGTAATGTCTGTGATTACAAACGGCAGGAAATGTAGGAAGAATCAATTTACTTTAATTTCAAGGGGTTCTTCCAAGTTTTCAATCATTTCTGGAAACTCTAATTGCGTATTTTAAGAGTTTTACCACAACCAGAGAGTTTTCTTACAAATATGTACTGGAACCGTCAGGATTTTAACAGAGTCATACAAAAGTCGCCAGAGTAATGCGGCCTCAATTGTAAACATAAGCAGTACAGTCCTCACTTACAGGCTTTCTACACAAATTTTGAGCTGTATAAACAAGAATTCCTAATATTTGAAAGCAAATTCAAGTGAAAACGCTCGCTAAAGTGCCCGGAGTTGTAAATGTTATCAGTTTGCTGGTCATTTCACGGCTTTCCACTGGTAATGTCTGTGATTACAAACAGCAGGAAATGTAGGAAGAATCAATTTACTTTAATTTCAAGGGGTTCTTCCAAGTTTTTAATCATTTCTGGAAACTCTAATTGCGTATTTTAAGAGTTTTACCACAACTAGAGAGTTTTCTTACAAATATGTACTGGAACCGTCAGGATTTTAACAGAGTCATACAAAAGTCGCCAGAGTAATGCGGCCTCAATTGTAAACATAAGCAGTACAGTCCTCACTTACAGGCTTTCTACACAAATTTTGAGCTGTATAAACAAGAATTCCTAATATTTGAAAGCAAATTCAAGGGAAAACGCTCGCTAAAGTGCCCGGAGTTGTAAATGTTATCAGTTTGCTGGTCATTTCACGGCTTTCCACTGGTAATGTCTGTGATTACAAACGGCAGGAAATGTAGGAAGAATCTATTTACTTTAATTTCAAGGGGTTCTTCCAAGTTTTTAATCATTTCTGGAAACTCTAATTGCGTATTTTAAGAGTTTTACCACAACTAGAGAGTTTTCTTACAAAAATGTACTGGAACCGTCAGGATTTTAACAGAGTCATACAAATGTCGCCAGAGTAATACGGCCTCAATTGTAAACATAAGCAGTACAGTCCTCACTTACAGGCTTTCTACACAAATTTTGAGCTGTATAAACAAGAATTCCTAATATTTGAAAGCAAATTCAAGTGAAAACGCTCCCTAAAGTGCCCGGAGTTGTAAATATTATCAGTTTGCTGGTCATTTCACGGCTTTCCACTGGTAATGTCTGTGATTACAAACGGCAGGAAATGTAGGAAGAATCAATTTACTTTAATTTCAAGGGGTTCTTCCAAGTTTTTAATCATTTCTGGAAACTCTAATTGCGTATTTTAAGAGTTTTACCACAACCAGAGAGTTTTCTTACAAATATGTACTGGAACCGTCAGGATTTTAACAGAGTCATACAAAAGTCGCCAGAGTAATGCGGCCTCAATTGTAAACATAAGCAGTACAGTCCTCACTTACAGGCTTTCTACACAAATTTTGAGCTGTATAAACAGGAATTCCTAATATTTGAAAGCAAATTCAAGTGAAAACGCTCCCTAAAGTGCCCGGAGTTGAAAATGTTATCAGTTTGCTGGTCATTTCACGGCTTTCCACTGGTAATGTCTGTGATTACAAACGGCAGGAAATGTAGGAAGAATCTATTTACTTTAATTTCAAGGGGTTCTTCCAAGTTTTTAATCATTTCTGGAAACTCTAATTGCGTATTTTAAGAGTTTTACCACAACTAGAGAGTTTTCTTACAAAAATGTACTGGAACCCTCAGGATTTTAACAGAGTCATACAAATGTCGCCAGAGTAATACGGCCTCAATTGTAAACATAAGCAGTACAGTCCTCACTTACAGGCTTTCTACACAAATTTTGAGCTGTATAAACAAGAATTCCTAATATTTGAAAGCAAATGTAAGTGAAAACGCTCCCTAAAGTGCCAGGAGTTGTAAATATTATCAGTTTGCTGGTCATTTCACGGCTTTCCACTGGTAATGTGTGTGATTACAAATGGCAGGAAATGTAGGAAGAATCAATTTACTTAAATATCAAGGGGTTCTTCCAAGTTTTTAATCATTTCTGGAAACTCTAATTGCGTATTTTAAGAGTTTTACCACAACTAGAGAGTTTTCTTACAAATATGTACTGGAACCGTCAGGGTTTTAACAGAGTCATACAAAAGTCGCCAGAGTAATGCGGCCTCAATTGTAAACATAAGCAGTACAGTCCTCACTTACAGGCTTTCTACACAAATTTTGAGCTGTATAAACAAGAATTCCTAATATTTGAAAGCAAATTCAAGTGAAAACGCTCCCTAAAGTGCCCGGAGTTGTAAATATTATCAGTTTGCTGGTCATTTCACGGCTTTCCGCTGGTAATGTCTGTGATTACAAACAGCAGGAAATGTAGGAAGAATCAATTTACTTTAATTTCAAGGGGTTCTTCCAAGTTTTTAATCATTTCTGGAAAATCTAATTGCGTATTTTAAGAGTTTTACCACAACTAGAGAGTTTTCTTACAAATATGTACTGGAACCGTCAGGGTTTTAACAGAGTCATACAAAAGTCGCCAGAGTAATGCGGCCTCAATTGTAAACATAAGCAGTACAGTCCTCACTTACAGGCTTTCTACACAAATTTTGAGCTGTATAAACAAGAATTCCTAATATTTGAAAGCAAATTCAAGTGAAAAGGCTCGCTAAAGTGCCCGGAGTTGTAAATGTTATCAGTTTGCTGGTCATTTCACGGCTTTCCACTGGTAATGTCTGTGATTACAAACAGCAGGAAATGTAGGAAGAATCAATTTACTTTAATTTCAAGGGGTTCTTCCAAGTTTTTAATCATTTCTGGAAACTCTAATTGCGTATTTTAAGAGTTTTACCACAACTAGAGAGTTTTCTTACGAATATGTACTGGAACCGTCAGGATTTTAACAGAGTCATACAAAAGTCGCCAGAGTAATGCGGCCTCAATTGTAAACATAAGCAGTACAGTCCTCACTTACAGGCTTTCTACACAAATTTTGAGCTGTATAAACAAGAATTCCTAATATTTGAAAGCAAATTCAAGTGAAAACGCTCGCTAAAGTGCCCGGAGTTGTAAATATTATCAGTTTGCTGGTCATTTCACGGCTTTCCCCTGGTAATGTCTGTGATTACAAACGGCAGGAAATGTAGGAAGAATCAATTTACTTTAATTTCAAGGGGTTCTTCCAAGTTTTTAATCATTTCTGGAAACTCTAATTGCGTATTTTAAGAGTTTTACCACAACTAGAGAGTTTTCTTACAAATATGTACTGGAACCGTCAGGGTTTTAACAGAGTCATAAAAAGTCGCCAGAGTAATGCGGCCTCAATTGTAAACATAAGCAGTACAGTCCTCACTTACAGGCTTTCTACACAAATTTTGAGCTGTATAAACAAGAATTCCTAATATTTGAAAGCAAATTCAAGTGAAAACGCTCCCTAAAGTGCCCGGAGTTGTAAATATTATCAGTTTGCTGGTCATTTCACGGCTTTCCACTGGTAATGTCTGTGATTACAAACGGCAGGAAATGTAGGAAGAATCAATTTACTTTAATTTCAAGGGGTTCTTCCAAGTTTTTAATCATTTCCTGAAACTCTAATTGCGTATTTTAAGAGTTTTACCACAACTAGAGAGTTTTCTTACAAATATGTACTGGAACCGTCAGGGTTTTAACAGAGTCATACAAAAGTCGCCAGAGTAATGCGGACTCAATTGTAAACATAAGCAGTACAGTCCTCACTTACAGGCTTTCTACACAAATTTTGAGCTGTATAAACAGGAATTCCTAATATTTGAAAGCAAATTCAAGTGAAAACGCTCGCCAAAGTGCCCGGAGTTGTAAATGTTATCAGTTTGCTGGTCATTTCACGGCTTTCCACTGGTAATGTCTGTGATT
Source organism: Myotis nattereri (assembly GCF_964212035.1). Taxonomy (NCBI): domain Eukaryota; kingdom Metazoa; phylum Chordata; class Mammalia; order Chiroptera; family Vespertilionidae; genus Myotis; species Myotis nattereri. The sequence continues at coordinate 493,833 of NC_138088.1, forward strand.
ACAAACGGCAGGATATGTAGGAAGAATCTATTTACTTTAATTTCAAGGGGTTCTTCCAAGTTTTTAATCATTTCTGGAAACTCTAATTGCGTATTTTAAGAGTTTTACCACAACTAGATAGTTTTCTTACAAAAATGTACTGGAACCGTCAGGATTTTAACAGAGTCATACAAAAGTCGCCAGAGTAATGCGGCCTCAATTGTAAACATAAGCAGTACAGTCCTCACTTACAGGCTTTCTACACAAATTTTGAGCTGTATAAACAAGAATTCCTAATATTTGAAAGCAAATTCAAGTGAAAACGCTCCCTAAAGTGCCCGGAGTTGTAAATATTATCAGTTTGCTGGTCATTTCACGGCTTTCCACTGGTAATGTCTGTGATTACAAACGGCAGGAAATGTAGGAAGAATCAATTTACTTTAATTTCAAGGGGTTCTTCCAAGTTTTTAATCATTTCTGGAAACTCTAATTGCGTATTTTAAGAGTTTTACCACAACTAGAGAGTTTTCTTACAAATATGTACTGGAACCGTCAGGATTTTAACAGAGTCATACAAAAGTCGCCAGAGTAATGCGGCCTCAATTGTAAACATAAGCAGTACAGTCCTCACTTACAGGCTTTCTACACAAATTTTGAGCTGTATAAACAAGAATTCCTAATATTTGAAAGCAAATTCAAGTGAAAACGCTCGCTAAAGTGCCCGGAGTTGTAAATGTTATCAGTTTGCTGGTCATTTCACGGCTTTCCACTGGTAATGTCTGTGATTACAAACGGCAGGAAATGTAGGAAGAATCAATTTACTTTAATTTCAAGGGGTTCTTCCAAGTTTTTAATCATTTCTGGAAACTCTAATTGCGTATTTTAAGAGTTTTACCACAACTAGAGAGTTTTCTTACAAAACTGTACTGGAACCGTCAGGATTTTAACAGAGTCATACAAATATCGCCAGAGTAATACGGCCTCAATTGTAAACATAAGCAGTACAGTCCTCACTTACAGGCTTTCTACACAAATTTTGAGCTGTATAAACAAGAATTCCTAATATTTGAAAGCAAATTCAAGTGAAAACGCTCGCTAAAGTGCCCGGAGTTGTAAATGTTATCAGTTTGCTGGTCATTTCACGGCTTTCCACTGGTAATGTCTGTGATTACAAACAGCAGGAAATGTAGGAAGAATCAATTTACTTTAATTTCAAGGGGTTCTTCCAAGTTTTTAATCATTTCTGGAAACTCTAATTGCGTATTTTAAGAGTTTTACCACAACTAGAGAGTTTTCTTACAAATATGTACTGGAACCGTCAGGATTTTAACAGAGTCATACAAAAGTCGCCAGAGTAATGCGGCCTCAATTGTAAACATAAGCAGTACAGTCCTCACTTACAGGCTTTCTACACAAATTTTGAGCTGTATAAACAAGAATTCCTAATATTTGAAAGCAAATTCAAGGGAAAACGCTCGCTAAAGTGCCCGGAGTTGTAAATGTTATCAGTTTGCTGGTCATTTCACGGCTTTCCACTGGTAATGTCTGTGATTACAAACGGCAGGAAATGTAGGAAGAATCTATTTACTTTAATTTCAAGGGGTTCTTCCAAGTTTTTAATCATTTCTGGAAACTCTAATTGCGTATTTTAAGAGTTTTACCACAACTAGAGAGTTTTCTTACAAAAATGTACTGGAACCGTCAGGATTTTAACAGAGTCATACAAATGTCGCCAGAGTAATACGGCCTCAATTGTAAACATAAGCAGTACAGTCCTCACTTACAGGCTTTCTACACAAATTTTGAGCTGTATAAACAAGAATTCCTAATATTTGAAAGCAAATTCAAGTGAAAACGCTCCCTAAAGTGCCCGGAGTTGTAAATATTATCAGTTTGCTGGTCATTTCACGGCTTTCCACTGGTAATGTCTGTGATTACAAACGGCAGGAAATGTAGGAAGAATCAATTTACTTTAATTTCAAGGGGTTCTTCCAAGTTTTTAATCATTTCTGGAAACTCTAATTGCGTATTTTAAGAGTTTTACCACAACCAGAGAGTTTTCTTACAAATATGTACTGGAACCGTCAGGATTTTAACAGAGTCATACAAAAGTCGCCAGAGTAATGCGGCCTCAATTGTAAACATAAGCAGTACAGTCCTCACTTACAGGCTTTCTACACAAATTTTGAGCTGTATAAACAGGAATTCCTAATATTTGAAAGCAAATTCAAGTGAAAACGCTCGCCAAAGTGCCCGGAGTTGTAAATGTTATCAGTTTGCTGGTCATTTCACGGCTTTCCACTGGTAATGTCTGTGATTACAAACGGCAGGATATGTAGGAAGAATCTATTTACTTTAATTTCAAGGGGTTCTTCCAAGTTTTTAATCATTTCTGGAAACTCTAATTGCGTATTTTAAGAGTTTTACCACAACTAGATAGTTTTCTTACAAAAATGTACTGGAACCGTCAGGATTTTAACAGAGTCATACAAAAGTCGCCAGAGTAATGCGGCCTCAATTGTAAACATAAGCAGTACAGTCCTCACTTACAGGCTTTCTACACAAATTTTGAGCTGTATAAACAAGAATTCCTAATATTTGAAAGCAAATTCAAGTGAAAACGCTCCCTAAAGTGCCCGGAGTTGTAAATATTATCAGTTTGCTGGTCATTTCACGGCTTTCCACTGGTAATGTCTGTGATTACAAACGGCAGGAAATGTAGGAAGAATCAATTTACTTTAATTTCAAGGGGTTCTTCCAAGTTTTTAATCATTTCTGGAAACTCTAATTGCGTATTTTAAGAGTTTTACCACAACTAGAGAGTTTTCTTACAAATATGTACTGGAACCGTCAGGATTTTAACAGAGTCATACAAAAGTCGCCAGAGTAATGCGGCCTCAATTGTAAACATAAGCAGTACAGTCCTCACTTACAGGCTTTCTACACAAATTTTGAGCTGTATAAACAAGAATTCCTAATATTTGAAAACAAATTCAAGTGAAAACGCTCGCTAAAGTGCCCGGAGTTGTAAATGTTATCAGTTTGCTGGTCATTTCACGGCTTTCCACTGGTAATGTCTGTGATTACAAACGGCAGGAAATGTAGGAAGAATCAATTTACTTTAATTTCAAGGGGTTCTTCCAAGTTTTTAATCATTTCTGGAAACTCTAATTGCGTATTTTAAGAGTTTTACCACAACTAGAGAGTTTTCTTACAAAAATGTACTGGAACCGTCAGGATTTTAACAGAGTCATACAAATATCGCCAGAGTAATACGGCCTCAATTGTAAACATAAGCAGTACAGTCCTCACTTACAGGCTTTCTACACAAATTTTGAGCTGTATAAACAAGAATTCCTAATATTTGAAAGCAAATTCAAGTGAAAACGCTCCCTAAAGTTCCCGGAGTTGTAAATATTATCAGTTTGCTGGTCATTTCACGGCTTTCCACTGGTAATGTCTGTGATTACAAACGGCAGAAAATGTAGGAAGAATCAATTTACTTTAATTTCAAGGGGTTCTTCCAAGTTTTTAATCATTTCTGGAAACTCTAATTGCGTATTTTAAGAGTTTTACCACAACTAGACAGTTTTCTTACAAATATGTACTGGAACCGTCAGGATTTAAACAGAGTCATACAAAAGTCGCCAGAGTAATGCGGCCTCAATTGTAAACATAAGCAGTACAGTCCTCACTTACAGGCTTTCTACACAAATTTTGAGCTGTATAAACAAGAATTCCTAATATTTGAAAGCAAATTCAAGTGAAAACGCTCGCTAAAGTGCCCGGAGTTGTAAATGTTATCAGTTTGCTGGTCATTTCACGGCTTTCCACTGGTAATGTCTGTGATTACAAACAGCAGGAAATGTAGGAAGAATCAATTTACTTTAATTTCAAGGGGTTCTTCCAAGTTTTTAATCATTTCTGGAAACTCTAATTGCGTATTTTAAGAGTTTTACCACAACTAGAGAGTTTTCTTACAAATATGTACTGGAACCGTCAGGATTTTAACAGAGTCATACAAAAGTCGCCAGAGTAATGCGGCCTCAATTGTAAACATAAGCAGTACAGTCCTCACTTACAGGCTTTCTACACAAATTTTGAGCTGTATAAACAAGAATTCCTAATATTTGAAAGCAAATTCAAGGGAAAACGCTCGCTAAAGTGCCCGGAGTTGTAAATGTTATCAGTTTGCTGGTCATTTCACGGCTTTCCACTGGTAATGTCTGTGATTACAAACGGCAGGAAATGTAGGAAGAATCTATTTACTTTAATTTCAAGGGGTTCTTCCAAGTTTTTAATCATTTCTGGAAACTCTAATTGCGTATTTTAAGAGTTTTACCACAACTAGAGAGTTTTCTTACAAAAATGTACTGGAACCGTCAGGATTTTAACAGAGTCATACAAATGTCGCCAGAGTAATACGGCCTCAATTGTAAACATAAGCAGTACAGTCCTCACTTACAGGCTTTCTACACAAATTTTGAGCTGTATAAACAAGAATTCCTAATATTTGAAAGCAAATTCAAGTGAAAACGCTCCCTAAAGTGCCCGGAGTTGTAAATATTATCAGTTTGCTGGTCATTTCACTGCTTTCCACTGGTAATGTCTGTGATTACAAACGGCAGGAAATGTAGGAAGAATCAATTTACTTTAATTTCAAGGGGTTCTTCCAAGTTTTCAATCATTTCTGGAAACTCTAATTGCGTATTTTAAGAGTTTTACCACAACCAGAGAGTTTTCTTACAAATATGTACTGGAACCGTCAGGATTTTAACAGAGTCATACAAAAGTCGCCAGAGTAATGCGGCCTCAATTGTAAACATAAGCAGTACAGTCCTCACTTACAGGCTTTCTACACAAATTTTGAGCTGTATAAACAGGAATTCCTAATATTTGAAAGCAAATTCAAGTGAAAACGCTCCCTAAAGTGCCCGGAGTTGTAAATGTTATCAGTTTGCTGGTCATTTCACGGCTTTCCACTGGTAATGTCTGTGATTACAAACGGCAGGAAATGTAGGAAGAATCTATTTACTTTAATTTCAAGGGGTTCTTCCAAGTTTTTAATCATTTCTGGAAACTCTAATTGCGTATTTTAAGAGTTTTACCACAACTAGAGAGTTTTCTTACAAAAATGTACTGGAACCGTCAGGGTTTTAACAGAGTCATACAAAAGTCGCCAGAGTAATGCGGCCTCAATTGTAAACATAAGCAGTACAGTCCTCACTTACAGGCTTTCTACACAAATTTTGAGCTGTATAAACAAGAATTCCTAATATTTGAAAGCAAATTTAAGTGAAAACGCTCCCTAAAGTGCCAGGAGTTGTAAATATTATCAGTTTGCTGGTCATTTCACGGCTTTCCACTGGTAATGTCTGTGATTACAAATGGCAGGAAATGTAGGAAGAATCAATTTACTTAAATATCAAGGGGTTCTTCCAAGTTTTTAATCATTTCTGGAAACTCTAATTGCGTATTTTAAGAGTTTTACCACAACTAGAGAGTTTTCTTACAAATATGTACTGGAACCGTCAGGGTTTTAACAGAGTCATACAAAAGTCGCCAGAGTAATGCGGCCTCAATTGTAAACATAAGCAGTACAGTCCTCACTTACAGGCTTTCTACACAAATTTTGAGCTGTATAAACAAGAATTCCTAATATTTGAAAGGAAATTCAAGTGAAAACGCTCGCTAAAGTGCCCGGAGTTGTAAATGTTATCAGTTTGCTGGTCATTTCACGGCTTTCCACTGGTAATGTCTGTGATTACAAACGGCAGGAAATGTAGGAAGAATCAATTTACTTTAATTTCAAGGGGTTCTTCCAAGTTTTTAATCATTTCTGGAAACTCTAATTGCGTATTTTAAGAGTTTTACCACAACTAGAGAGTTTTCTTACAAAACTGTACTGGAACCGTCAGGATTTTAACAGAGTCATACAAATATCGCCAGAGTAATACGGCCTCAATTGTAAACATAAGCAGTACAGTCCTCACTTACAGGCTTTCTACACAAATTTTGAGCTGTATAAACAAGAATTCCTAATATTTGAAAGCAAATTCAAGTGAAAACGCTCGCTAAAGTGCCCGGAGTTGTAAATGTTATCAGTTTGCTGGTCATTTCACGGCTTTCCACTGGTAATGTCTGTGATTACAAACAGCAGGAAATGTAGGAAGAATCAATTTACTTTAATTTCAAGGGGTTCTTCCAAGTTTTTAATCATTTCTGGAAACTCTAATTGCGTATTTTAAGAGTTTTACCACAACTAGAGAGTTTTCTTACAAATATGTACTGGAACCGTCAGGATTTTAACAGAGTCATACAAAAGTCGCCAGAGTAATGCGGCCTCAATTGTAAACATAAGCAGTACAGTCCTCACTTACAGGCTTTCTACACAAATTTTGAGCTGTATAAACAAGAATTCCTAATATTTGAAAGCAAATTCAAGGGAAAACGCTCGCTAAAGTGCCCGGAGTTGTAAATGTTATCAGTTTGCTGGTCATTTCACGGCTTTCCACTGGTAATGTCTGTGATTACAAACGGCAGGAAATGTAGGAAGAATCTATTTACTTTAATTTCAAGGGGTTCTTCCAAGTTTTTAATCATTTCTGGAAACTCTAATTGCGTATTTTAAGAGTTTTACCACAACTAGAGAGTTTTCTTACAAAAATGTACTGGAACCGTCAGGATTTTAACAGAGTCATACAAATGTCGCCAGAGTAATACGGCCTCAATTGTAAACATAAGCAGTACAGTCCTCACTTACAGGCTTTCTACACAAATTTTGAGCTGTATAAACAAGAATTCCTAATATTTGAAAGCAAATTCAAGTGAAAACGCTCCCTAAAGTGCCCGGAGTTGTAAATATTATCAGTTTGCTGGTCATTTCACGGCTTTCCACTGGTAATGTCTGTGATTACAAACGGCAGGAAATGTAGGAAGAATCAATTTACTTTAATTTCAAGGGGTTCTTCCAAGTTTTTAATCATTTCTGGAAACTCTAATTGCGTATTTTAAGAGTTTTACCACAACCAGAGAGTTTTCTTACAAATATGTACTGGAACCGTCAGGATTTTAACAGAGTCATACAAAAGTCGCCAGAGTAATGCGGCCTCAATTGTAAACATAAGCAGTACAGTCCTCACTTACAGGCTTTCTACACAAATTTTGAGCTGTATAAACAGGAATTCCTAATATTTGAAAGCAAATTCAAGTGAAAACGCTCGCCAAAGTGCCCGGAGTTGTAAATGTTATCAGTTTGCTGGTCATTTCACGGCTTTCCACTGGTAATGTCTGTGATTACAAACGGCAGGATATGTAGGAAGAATCTATTTACTTTAATTTCAAGGGGTTCTTCCAAGTTTTTAATCATTTCTGGAAACTCTAATTGCGTATTTTAAGAGTTTTACCACAACTAGATAGTTTTCTTACAAAAATGTACTGGAACCGTCAGGATTTTAACAGAGTCATACAAAAGTCGCCAGAGTAATGCGGCCTCAATTGTAAACATAAGCAGTACAGTCCTCACTTACAGGCTTTCTACACAAATTTTGAGCTGTATAAACAAGAATTCCTAATATTTGAAAGCAAATTCAAGTGAAAACGCTCCCTAAAGTGCCCGGAGTTGTAAATATTATCAGTTTGCTGGTCATTTCACGGCTTTCCACTGGTAATGTCTGTGATTACAAACGGCAGGAAATGTAGGAAGAATCAATTTACTTTAATTTCAAGGGGTTCTTCCAAGTTTTTAATCATTTCTGGAAACTCTAATTGCGTATTTTAAGAGTTTTTCCACAACTAGAGAGTTTTCTTACAAATATGTACTGGAACCGTCAGGATTTTAACAGAGTCATACAAAAGTCGCCAGAGTAATGCGGCCTCAATTGTAAACATAAGCAGTACAGTCCTCACTTACAGGCTTTCTACACAAATTTTGAGCTGTATAAACAAGAATTCCTAATATTTGAAAACAAATTCAAGTGAAAACGCTCGCTAAAGTGCCCGGAGTTGTAAATGTTATCAGTTTGCTGGTCATTTCACGGCTTTCCACTGGTAATGTCTGTGATTACAAACGGCAGGAAATGTAGGAAGAATCAATTTACTTTAATTTCAAGGGGTTCTTCCAAGTTTTTAATCATTTCTGGAAACTCTAATTGCGTATTTTAAGAGTTTTACCACAACTAGAGAGTTTTCTTACAAAAATGTACTGGAACCGTCAGGATTTTAACAGAGTCATACAAATATCGCCAGAGTAATACGGCCTCAATTGTAAACATAAGCAGTACAGTCCTCACTTACAGGCTTTCTACACAAATTTTGAGCTGTATAAACAAGAATTCCTAATATTTGAAAGCAAATTCAAGTGAAAACGCTCCCTAAAGTTCCCGGAGTTGTAAATATTATCAGTTTGCTGGTCATTTCACGGCTTTCCACTGGTAATGTCTGTGATTACAAACGGCAGAAAATGTAGGAAGAATCAATTTACTTTAATTTCAAGGGGTTCTTCCAAGTTTTTAATCATTTCTGGAAACTCTAATTGCGTATTTTAAGAGTTTTACCACAACTAGACAGTTTTCTTACAAATATGTACTGGAACCGTCAGGATTTAAACAGAGTCATACAAAAGTCGCCAGAGTAATGCGGCCTCAATTGTAAACATAAGCAGTACAGTCCTCACTTACAGGCTTTCTACACAAATTTTGAGCTGTATAAACAAGAATTCCTAATATTTGAAAGCAAATTCAAGTGAAAACGCTCGCTAAAGTGCCCGGAGTTGTAAATGTTATCAGTTTGCTGGTCATTTCACGGCTTTCCACTGGTAATGTCTGTGATTACAAACAGCAGGAAATGTAGGAAGAATCAATTTACTTTAATTTCAAGGGGTTCTTCCAAGTTTTTAATCATTTCTGGAAACTCTAATTGCGTATTTTAAGAGTTTTACCACAACTAGAGAGTTTTCTTACAAATATGTACTGGAACCGTCAGGATTTTAACAGAGTCATACAAAAGTCGCCAGAGTAATGCGGCCTCAATTGTAAACATAAGTAGTACAGTCCTCACTTACAGGCTTTCTACACAAATTTTGAGCTGTATAAACAAGAATTCCTAATATTTGAAAGCAAATTCAAGGGAAAACGCTCGCTAAAGTGCCCGGAGTTGTAAATGTTATCAGTTTGCTGGTCATTTCACGGCTTTCCACTGGTAATGTCTGTGATTACAAACTGCAGGAAATGTAGGAAGAATCTATTTACTTTAATTTCAAGGGGTTCTTCCAAGTTTTTAATCATTTCTGGAAACTCTAATTGCGTATTTTAAGAGTTTTACCACAACTAGAGAGTTTTCTTACAAAAATGTACTGGAACCGTCAGGATTTTAACAGAGTCATACAAATGTCGCCAGAGTAATACGGCCTCAATTGTAAACATAAGCAGTACAGTCCTCACTTACAGGCTTTCTACACAAATTTTGAGCTGTATAAACAAGAATTCCTAATATTTGAAAGCAAATTCAAGTGAAAACGCTCCCTAAAGTGCCCGGAGTTGTAAATATTATCAGTTTGCTGGTCATTTCACTGCTTTCCACTGGTAATGTCTGTGATTACAAACGGCAGGAAATGTAGGAAGAATCAATTTACTTTAATTTCAAGGGGTTCTTCCAAGTTTTCAATCATTTCTGGAAACTCTAATTGCGTATTTTAAGAGTTTTACCACAACCAGAGAGTTTTCTTACAAATATGTACTGGAACCGTCAGGATTTTAACAGAGTCATACAAAAGTCGCCAGAGTAATGCGGCCTCAATTGTAAACATAAGCAGTACAGTCCTCACTTACAGGCTTTCTACACAAATTTTGAGCTGTATAAACAGGAATTCCTAATATTTGAAAGCAAATTCAAGTGAAAACGCTCCCTAAAGTGCCCGGAGTTGTAAATGTTATCAGTTTGCTGGTCATTTCACGGCTTTCCACTGGTAATGTCTGTGATTACAAACGGCAGGAAATGTAGGAAGAATCTATTTACTTTAATTTCAAGGGGTTCTTCCAAGTTTTTTATCATTTCTGGAAACTCTAATTGCGTATTTTAAGAGTTTTACCACAACTAGAGAGTTTTCTTACAAAAATGTACTGGAACCGTCAGGGTTTTAACAGAGTCATACAAAAGTCGCCAGAGTAATGCGGCCTCAATTGTAAACATAAGCAGTACAGTCCTCACTTACAGGCTTTCTACACAAATTTTGAGCTGTATAAACAAGAATTCCTAATATTTGAAAGCAAATTTAAGTGAAAACGCTCCCTAAAGTGCCAGGAGTTGTAAATATTATCAGTTTGCTGGTCATTTCACGGCTTTCCACTGGTAATGTCTGTGATTACAAATGGCAGGAAATGTAGGAAGAATCAATTTACTTAAATATCAAGGGGTTCTTCCAAGTTTTTAATCATTTCTGGAAACTCTAATTGCGTATTTTAAGAGTTTTACCACAACTAGAGAGTTTTCTTACAAATATGTACTGGAACCGTCAGGGTTTTAACAGAGTCATACAAAAGTCGCCAGAGTAATGCGGCCTCAATTGTAAACATAAGCAGTACAGTCCTCACTTACAGGCTTTCTACACAAATTTTGAGCTGTATAAACAAGAATTCCTAATATTTGAAAGCAAATTCAAGGGAAAACGCTCGCTAAAGTGCCCGGAGTTGTAAATGTTATCAGTTTGCTGGTCATTTCACGGCTTTCCACTGGTAATGTCTGTGATTACAAACAGCAGGAAATGTAGGAAGAATCAATTTACTTTAATTTCAAGGGGTTCTTCCAAGTTTTTAATCATTTCTGGAAACTCTAATTGCGTATTTTAAGAGTTTTACCACAACTAGAGAGTTTTCTTACGAATATGTACTGGAACCGTCAGGATTTTAACAGAGTCATACAAAAGTCGCCAGAGTAATGCGGCCTCAATTGTAAACATAAGCAGTACAGTCCTCACTTACAGGCTTTCTACACAAATTTTGAGCTGTATAAACAAGAATTCCTAATATTTGAAAGCAAATTCAAGTGAAAACGCTCGCTAAAGTGCCCGGAGTTGTAAATATTATCAGTTTGCTGGTCATTTCACGGCTTTCCACTGGTAATGTCTGTGATTACAAACGGCAGGAAATGTAGGAAGAATCAATTTACTTTAATTTCAAGGGGTTCTTCCAAGTTTTTAATCATTTCTGGAAACTCTAATTGCGTATTTTAAGAGTTTTACCACAACTAGAGAGTTTTCTTACGAATATGTACTGGAACCGTCAGGGTTTTAACAGAGTCATACAAAAGTCGCCAGAGTAATGCGGCCTCAATTGTAAACATAAGCAGTACAGTCCTCACTTACAGGCTTTCTACACAAATTTTGAGCTGTATAAACAAGAATTCCTAATATTTGAAAGCAAATTCAAGTGAAAACGCTCCCTAAAGTGCCCGGAGTTGTAAATATTATCAGTTTGCTGGTCATTTCACGGCTTTCCACTGGTAATGTCTGTGATTACAAACGGCAGGAAATGTAGGAAGAATCAATTTACTTTAATTTCAAGGGGTTCTTCCAAGTTTTTAATCATTTCTGGAAACTCTAATTGCGTATTTTAAGAGTTTTACCACAACTAGAGAGTTTTCTTACAAAAATGTACTGGAACCGTCAGGATTTTAACAGAGTCATACAAATATCGCCAGAGTAATACGGCCTCAATTGTAAACATAAGCAGTACAGTCCTCACTTACAGGCTTTCTACACAAATTTTGAGCTGTATAAACAAGAATTCCTAATATTTGAAAGCAAATTCAAGTGAAAACGCTCCCTAAAGTGCCCGGAGTTGTAAATATTATCAGTTTGCTGGTCATTTCACGGCTTTCCACTGGTAATGTCTGTGATTACAAACGGCAGGAAATGTAGGAAGAATCAATTTACTTTAATTTCAAGGGGTTCTTCCAAGTTTTTAATCATTTCTGGAAACTCTAATTGCGTATTTTAAGAGTTTTACCACAACTAGACAGTTTTCTTACAAATATGTACTGGAACCGTCAGGATTTAAACAGAGTCATACAAAAGTCGCCAGAGTAATGCGGCCTCAATTGTAAACATAAGCAGTACAGTCCTCACTTACAGGCTTTCTACACAAATTTTGAGCTGTATAAACAAGAATTCCTAATATTTGAAAGCAAATTCAAGTGAAAACGCTCGCTAAAGTGCCCGGAGTTGTAAATGTTATCAGTTTGCTGGTCATTTCACGGCTTTCCACTGGTAATGTCTGTGATTACAAACAGCAGGAAATGTAGGAAGAATCAATTTACTTTAATTTCAAGGGGTTCTTCCAAGTTTTTAATCATTTCTGGAAACTCTAATTGCGTATTTTAAGAGTTTTACCACAACTAGAGAGTTTTCTTACAAATATGTACTGGAACCGTCAGGATTTTAACAGAGTCATACAAAAGTCGCCAGAGTAATGCGGCCTCAATTGTAAACATAAGCAGTACAGTCCTCACTTACAGGCTTTCTACACAAATTTTGAGCTGTATAAACAAGAATTCCTAATATTTGAAAGCAAATTCAAGTGAAAACGCTCCCTAAAGTGCCCGGAGTTGTAAATATTATCAGTTTGCTGGTCATTTCACGGCTTTCCACTGGTAATGTCTGTGATTACAAACGGCAGGAAATGTAGGAAGAATCAATTTACTTTAATTTCAAGGGGTTCTTCCAAGTTTTTAATCATTTCTGGAAACTCTAATTGCGTATTTTAAGAGTTTTACCACAACTAGACAGTTTTCTTACAAATATGTACTGGAACCGTCAGGATTTAAACAGAGTCATACAAAAGTCGCCAGAGTAATGCGGCCTCAATTGTAAACATAAGCAGTACAGTCCTCACTTACAGGCTTTCTACACAAATTTTGAGCTGTATAAACAAGAATTCCTAATATTTGAAAGCAAATTCAAGTGAAAACGCTCGCTAAAGTGCCCGGAGTTGTAAATGTTATCAGTTTGCTGGTCATTTCACGGCTTTCCACTGGTAATGTCTGTGATTACAAACAGCAGGAAATGTAGGAAGAATCAATTTACTTTAATTTCAAGGGGTTCTTCCAAGTTTTTAATCATTTCTGGAAACTCTAATTGCGTATTTTAAGAGTTTTACCACAACTAGAGAGTTTTCTTACAAATATGTACTGGAACCGTCAGGATTTTAACAGAGTCATACAAAAGTCGCCAGAGTAATGCGGCCTCAATTGTAAACATAAGCAGTACAGTCCTCACTTACAGGCTTTCTACACAAATTTTGAGCTGTATAAACAAGAATTCCTAATATTTGAAAGCAAATGTAAGTGAAAACGCTCCCTAAAGTGCCAGGAGTTGTAAATATTATCAGTTTGCTGGTCATTTCACGGCTTTCCACTGGTAATGTGTGTGATTACAAATGGCAGGAAATGTAGGAAGAATCAATTTACTTAAATATCAAGGGGTTCTTCCAAGTTTTTAATCATTTCTGGAAACTCTAATTGCGTATTTTAAGAGTTTTACCACAACTAGAGAGTTTTCTTACAAATATGTACTGGAACCGTCAGGGTTTTAACAGAGTCATACAAAAGTCGCCAGAGTAATGCGGCCTCAATTGTAAACATAAGCAGTACAGTCCTCACTTACAGGCTTTCTACACAAATTTTGAGCTGTATAAACAAGAATTCCTAATATTTGAAAGCAAATTCAAGTGAAAACGCTCCCTAAAGTGCCCGGAGTTGTAAATATTATCAGTTTGCTGGTCATTTCACGGCTTTCCGCTGGTAATGTCTGTGATTACAAACAGCAGGAAATGTAGGAAGAATCAATTTACTTTAATTTCAAGGGGTTCTTCCAAGTTTTTAATCATTTCTGGAAAATCTAATTGCGTATTTTAAGAGTTTTACCACAACTAGAGAGTTTTCTTACAAATATGTACTGGAACCGTCAGGGTTTTAACAGAGTCATACAAAAGTCGCCAGAGTAATGCGGCCTCAATTGTAAACATAAGCAGTACAGTCCTCACTTACAGGCTTTCTACACAAATTTTGAGCTGTATAAACAAGAATTCCTAATATTTGAAAGCAAATTCAAGTGAAAAGGCTCGCTAAAGTGCCCGGAGTTGTAAATGTTATCAGTTTGCTGGTCATTTCACGGCTTTCCACTGGTAATGTCTGTGATTACAAACAGCAGGAAATGTAGGAAGAATCAATTTACTTTAATTTCAAGGGGTTCTTCCAAGTTTTTAATCATTTCTGGAAACTCTAATTGCGTATTTTAAGAGTTTTACCACAACTAGAGAGTTTTCTTACGAATATGTACTGGAACCGTCAGGATTTTAACAGAGTCATACAAAAGTCGCCAGAGTAATGCGGCCTCAATTGTAAACATAAGCAGTACAGTCCTCACTTACAGGCTTTCTACACAAATTTTGAGCTGTATAAACAAGAATTCCTAATATTTGAAAGCAAATTCAAGTGAAAACGCTCGCTAAAGTGCCCGGAGTTGTAAATATTATCAGTTTGCTGGTCATTTCACGGCTTTCCACTGGTAATGTCTGTGATTACAAACGGCAGGAAATGTAGGAAGAATCAATTTACTTTAATTTCAAGGGGTTCTTCCAAGTTTTTAATCATTTCTGGAAACTCTAATTGCGTATTTTAAGAGTTTTACCACAACTAGAGAGTTTTCTTACAAATATGTACTGGAACCGTCAGGGTTTTAACAGAGTCATAAAAAGTCGCCAGAGTAATGCGGCCTCAATTGTAAACATAAGCAGTACAGTCCTCACTTACAGGCTTTCTACACAAATTTTGAGCTGTATAAACAAGAATTCCTAATATTTGAAAGCAAATTCAAGTGAAAACGCTCCCTAAAGTGCCCGGAGTTGTAAATATTATCAGTTTGCTGGTCATTTCACGGCTTTCCACTGGTAATGTCTGTGATTACAAACGGCAGGAAATGTAGGAAGAATCAATTTACTTTAATTTCAAGGGGTTCTTCCAAGTTTTTAATCATTTCTGGAAACTCTAATTGCGTATTTTAAGAGTTTTACCACAACCAGAGAGTTTTCTTACAAATATGTACTGGAACCGTCAGGATTTTAACAGAGTCATACTAAAGTCGCCAGAGTAATGCGGCCTCAATTGTAAACATAAGCAGTAAAGTCCTCACTTACAGGCTTTCTACACAAATTTTGAGCTGTATAAACAGGAATTCCTAATATTTGAAAGCAAATTCAAGTGAAAACGCTCGCTAAAGTGCCCGGAGTTGTGAATATTATCAGTTTGCTGGTCATTTCACGGCTTTCCACTGGTAATGTCTGTGATTACAAACGGCAGGAAATGTAGGAAGAATCAATTTACTTTAATTTCAAGGGGTTCTTCCAAGTTTTTAATCATTTCCTGAAACTCTAATTGCGTATTTTAAGAGTTTTACCACAACTAGAGAGTTTTCTTACAAATATGTACTGGAACCGTCAGGGTTTTAACAGAGTCATACAAAAGTCGCCAGAGTAATGCGGCCTCAATTGTAAACATAAGCAGTACAGTCCTCACTTACAGGCTTTCTACACAAATTTTGAGCTGTATAAACAGGAATTCCTAATATTTGAAAGCAAATTCAAGTGAAAACGCTCGCCAAAGTGCCCGGAGTTGTAAATGTTATCAGTTTGCTGGTCATTTCACGGCTTTCCACTGGTAATGTCTGTGATTACAAACGGCAGGATATGTAGGAAGAATCTATTTACTTTAATTTCAAGGGGTTCTTCCAAGTTTTTAATCATTTCTGGAAACTCTAATTGCGTATTTTAAGAGTTTTACCACAACTAGATAGTTTTCTTACAAAAATGTACTGGAACCGTCAGGATTTTAACAGAGTCATACAAAAGTCGCCAGAGTAATGCGGCCTCAATTGTAAACATAAGCAGTACAGTCCTCACTTACAGGCTTTCTACACAAATTTTGAGCTGTATAAACAAGAATTCCTAATATTTGAAAGCAAATTCAAGTGAAAACGCTCCCTAAAGTGCCCGGAGTTGTAAATATTATCAGTTTGCTGGTCATTTCACGGCTTTCCACTGGTAATGTCTGTGATTACAAACGGCAGGAAATGTAGGAAGAATCAATTTACTTTAATTTCAAGGGGTTCTTCCAAGTTTTTAATCATTTCTGGAAACTCTAATTGCGTATTTTAAGAGTTTTACCACAACTAGAGAGTTTTCTTACAAAACTGTACTGGAACCGTCAGGATTTTAACAGAGTCATACAAATATCGCCAGAGTAATACGGCCTCAATTGTAAACATAAGCAGTACAGTCCTCACTTACAGGCTTTCTACACAAATTTTGAGCTGTATAAACAAGAATTCCTAATATTTGAAAGCAAATTCAAGTGAAAACGCTCGCTAAAGTGCCCGGAGTTGTAAATGTTATCAGTTTGCTGGTCATTTCACGGCTTTCCACTGGTAATGTCTGTGATTACAAACAGCAGGAAATGTAGGAAGAATCAATTTACTTTAATTTCAAGGGGTTCTTCCAAGTTTTTAATCATTTCCTGAAACTCTAATTGCGTATTTTAAGAGTTTTACCACAACTAGAGAGTTTTCTTACAAATATGTACTGGAACCGTCAGGATTTTAACAGAGTCATACAAAAGTCGCCAGAGTAATGCGGCCTCAATTGTAAACATAAGCAGTACAGTCCTCACTTACAGGCTTTCTACACAAATTTTGAGCTGTATAAACAAGAATTCCTAATATTTGAAAGCAAATTCAAGGGAAAACGCTCGCTAAAGTGCCCGGAGTTGTAAATGTTATCAGTTTGCTGGTCATTTCACGGCTTTCCACTGGTAATGTCTGTGATTACAAACGGCAGGAAATGTAGGAAGAATCTATTTACTTTAATTTCAAGGGGTTCTTCCAAGTTTTTAATCATTTCTGGAAACTCTAATTGCGTATTTTAAGAGTTTTACCACAACTAGAGAGTTTTCTTACAAAAATGTACTGGAACCGTCAGGATTTTAACAGAGTCATACAAATGTCGCCAGAGTAATACGGCCTCAATTGTAAACATAAGCAGTACAGTCCTCACTTACAGGCTTTCTACACAAATTTTGAGCTGTATAAACAAGAATTCCTAATATTTGAAAGCAAATTCAAGTGAAAACGCTCCCTAAAGTGCCCGGAGTTGTAAATATTATCAGTTTGCTGGTCATTTCACGGCTTTCCACTGGTAATGTCTGTGATTACAAACGGCAGGAAATGTAGGAAGAATCAATTTATTTTAATTTCAAGGGGTTCTTCCAAGTTTTTAATCATTTCTGGAAACTCTAATTGCGTATTTTAAGAGTTTTACCACAACCAGAGAGTTTTCTTACAAATATGTACTGGAACCGTCAGGATTTTAACAGAGTCATACAAAAGTCGCCAGAGTAATGCGGCCTCAATTGTAAACATAAGCAGTACAGTCCTCACTTACAGGCTTTCTACACAAATTTTGAGCTGTATAAACAGGAATTCCTAATATTTGAAAGCAAATTCAAGTGAAAACGCTCCCTAAAGTGCCCGGAGTTGTAAATATTATCAGTTTGCTGGTCATTTCACGGCTTTCCACTGGTAATGTCTGTGATTACAAACGGCAGGAAATGTAGGAAGAATCAATTTACTTTAATTTCAAGGGGTTCTTCCAAGTTTTTAATCATTTCTGGAAACTCTAATTGCGTATTTTAAGAGTTTTACCACAACCAGAGAGTTTTCTTACAAATATGTACTGGAACCGTCAGGATTTTAACAGAGTCATACTAAAGTCGCCAGAGTAATGCGGCCTCAATTGTAAACATAAGCAGTAAAGTCCTCACTTACAGGCTTTCTACACAAATTTTGAGCTGTATAAACAGGAATTCCTAATATTTGAAAGCAAATTCAAGTGAAAACGCTCGCTAAAGTGCCCGGAGTTGTGAATATTATCAGTTTGCTGGTCATTTCACGGCTTTCCACTGGTAATGTCTGTGATTACAAATGGCAGGATATGTAGGAAGAATCTATTTACTTTAATTTCAAGGGGTTCTTCCAAGTTTTTAATCATTTCTGGAAACTCTAATTGCGTATTTTAAGAGTTTTACCACAACTAGATAGTTTTCTTACAAAAATGTACTGGAACCGTCAGGATTTTAACAGAGTCATACAAAAGTCGCCAGAGTAATGCGGCCTCAATTGTAAACATAAGCAGTACAGTCCTCACTTACAGGCTTTCTACACAAATTTTGAGCTGTATAAACAAGAATTCCTAATATTTGAAAGCAAATTCAAGTGAAAACGCTCGCTAAAGTGCCCGGAGTTGTAAATGTTATCAGTTTGCTGGTCATTTCACGGCTTTCCACTGGTAATGTCTGTGATTACAAACGGCAGGAAATGTAGGAAGAATCAATTTACTTTAATTTCAAGGGGTTCTTCCAAGTTTTTAATCATTTCTGGAAACTCTAATTGCGTATTTTAAGAGTTTTACCACAACTAGAGAGTTTTCTTAAAAAACTGTACTGGAACCGTCAGGATTTTAACAGAGTCATACAAATATCGCCAGAGTAATACGGCCTCAATTGTAAACATAAGCAGTACAGTCCTCACTTACAGGCTTTCTACACAAATTTTGAGCTGTATAAACAAGAATTCCTAATATTTGAAAGCAAATTCAAGTGAAAACGCTCGCTAAAGTGCCCGGAGTTGTAAATGTTATCAGTTTGCTGGTCATTTCACGGCTTTCCACTGGTAATGTCTGTGATTACAAACAGCAGGAAATGTAGGAAGAATCAATTTACTTTAATTTCAAGGGGTTCTTCCAAGTTTTTAATCATTTCTGGAAACTCTAATTGCGTATTTTAAGAGTTTTACCACAACTAGAGAGTTTTCTTACAAATATGTACTGGAACCGTCAGGGTTTTAACAGAGTCATACAAAAGTCGCCAGAGTAATGCGGCCTCAATTGTAAACATAAGCAGTACAGTCCTCACTTACAGGCTTTCTACACAAATTTTGAGCTGTATAAACAAGAATTCCTAATATTTGAAAGCAAATTCAAGTGAAAACGCTCCCTAAAGTGCCCGGAGTTGTAAATATTATCAGTTTGCTGGTCATTTCACGGCTTTCCGCTGGTAATGTCTGTGATTACAAACAGCAGGAAATGTAGGAAGAATCAATTTACTTTAATTTCAAGGGGTTCTTCCAAGTTTTTAATCATTTCTGGAAAATCTAATTGCGTATTTTAAGAGTTTTACCACAACCAGAGAGTTTTCTTACAAATATGTACTGGAACCGTCAGGATTTTAACAGAGTCATACAAAAGTCGCCAGAGTAATGCGGCCTCAATTGTAAACATAAGCAGTACAGTCCTCACTTACAGGCTTTCTACACAAATTTTGAGGTGTATAAACAGGAATTCCTAATATTTGAAAGCAAATTCAAGTGAAAACGCTCCCTAAAGTGCCCGGAGTTGTAAATGTTATCAGTTTGCTGGTCATTTCACGGCTTTCCACTGGTAATGTCTGTGATTACAAACGGCAGGAAATGTAGGAAGAATCTATTTACTTTAATTTCAAGGGGTTCTTCCAAGTTTTTAATCATTTCTGGAAACTCTAATTGCGTATTTTAAGAGTTTTACCACAACTAGAGAGTTTTCTTACAAAAATGTACTGGAACCGTCAGGATTTTAACAGAGTCATACAAATGTCGCCAGAGTAATACGGCCTCAATTGTAAACATAAGCAGTACAGTCCTCACTTACAGGCTTTCTACACAAATTTTGAGCTGTATAAACAAGAATTCCTAATATTTGAAAGCAAATTTAAGTGAAAACGCTCCCTAAAGTGCCAGGAGTTGTAAATATTATCAGTTTGCTGGTCATTTCACGGCTTTCCACTGGTAATGTCTGTGATTACAAATGGCAGGAAATGTAGGAAGAATCAATTTACTTAAATATCAAGGGGTTCTTCCAAGTTTTTAATCATTTCTGGAAACTCTAATTGCGTATTTTAAGAGTTTTACCACAACTAGAGAGTTTTCTTACAAATATGTACTGGAACCGTCAGGGTTTTAACAGAGTCATACAAAAGTCGCCAGAGTAATGCGGCCTCAATTGTAAACATAAGCAGTACAGTCCTCACTTACAGGCTTTCTACACAAATTTTGAGCTGTATAAACAAGAATTCCTAATATTTGAAAGCAAATTCAAGTGAAAAGGCTCGCTAAAGTGCCCGGAGTTGTAAATGTTATCAGTTTGCTGGTCATTTCACGGCTTTCCACTGGTAATGTCTGTGATTACAAACAGCAGGAAATGTAGGAAGAATCAATTTACTTTAATTTCAAGGGGTTCTTCCAAGTTTTTAATCATTTCTGGAAACTCTAATTGCGTATTTTAAGAGTTTTACCACAACTAGAGAGTTTTCTTACGAATATGTACTGGAACCGTCAGGATTTTAACAGAGTCATACAAAAGTCGCCAGAGTAATGCGGCCTCAATTGTAAACATAAGCAGTACAGTCCTCACTTACAGGCTTTCTACACAAATTTTGAGCTGTATAAACAAGAATTCCTAATATTTGAAAGCAAATTCAAGTGAAAACGCTCGCTAAAGTGCCCGGAGTTGTAAATATTATCAGTTTGCTGGTCATTTCACGGCTTTCCACTGGTAATGTCTGTGATTACAAACGGCAGGAAATGTAGGAAGAATCAATTTACTTTAATTTCAAGGGGTTCTTCCAAGTTTTTAATCATTTCTGGAAACTCTAATTGCGTATTTTAAGAGTTTTACCACAACTAGAGAGTTTTCTTACAAATATGTACTGGAACCGTCAGGGTTTTAACAGAGTCATACAAAAGTCGCCAGAGTAATGCGGCCTCAATTGTAAACATAAGCAGTACAGTCCTCACTTACAGGCTTTCTACACAAATTTTGAGCTGTATAAACAAGAATTCCTAATATTTGAAAGCAAATTCAAGTGAAAACGCTCCCTAAAGTGCCCGGAGTTGTAAATATTATCAGTTTGCTGGTCATTTCACGGCTTTCCACTGGTAATGTCTGTGATTACAAACGGCAGGAAATGTAGGAAGAATCAATTTACTTTAATTTCAAGGGGTTCTTCCAAGTTTTTAATCATTTCTGGAAACTCTAATTGCGTATTTTAAGAGTTTTACCACAACTAGACAGTTTTCTTACAAATATGTACTGGAACCGTCAGGATTTAAACAGAGTCATACAAAAGTCGCCAGAGTAATGCGGCCTCAATTGTAAACATAAGCAGTACAGTCCTCACTTACAGGCTTTCTACACAAATTTTGAGCTGTATAAACAAGAATTCCTAATATTTGAAAGCAAATTCAAGTGAAAACGCTCGCTAAAGTGCCCGGAGTTGTAAATATTTTCAGTTTGCTGGTCATTTCACGGCTTTCCACTGGTAATGTCTGTGATTACAAACGGCAGGAAATGTAGGAAGAATCTATTTACTTTAATTTCAAGGGGTTCTTCTAAGTTTTTAATCATTTCTGGGAACTCTAATTGCGTATTTTAAGAGTTTTACAACAAATAGATAGTTTTTTTACAAATATGTACTGGAACCGTCAGGGTTTTAACAGAGTCATACAAAAGTCGCCAGAGTAATACGGCCTCAATTGTAAACATAAGCAGTACAGTCCTCACTTACAGGCTTTCTACACAAATTTTGAGCTGTATAAACAAGAATTCTTAATATTTGAAAGCAAATTCAAGTGAAAACGCTCGCTAAAGTGCCCGGAGTTGTAAATGTTATCAGTTTGCTGGTCATTTCACGGCTTTCCACTGGTAATGTCTGTGATTACAAACAGCAGGAAATGTAGGAAGAATCAATTTACTTTAATTTCAAGGGGTTCTTCCAAGTTTTTAATCATTTCTGGAAACTCTAATTGCGTATTTTAAGAGTTTTACCACAACTAGAGAGTTTTCTTACAAATATGTACTGGAACCGTCAGGATTTTAACAGAGTCATACAAAAGTCGCCAGAGTAATGCGGCCTCAATTGTAAACATAAGCAGTACAGTCCTCACTTACAGGCTTTCTACACAAATTTTGAGCTGTATAAACAAGAATTCCTAATATTTGAAAGCAAATTCAAGGGAAAACGCTCGCTAAAGTGCCCGGAGTTGTAAATGTTATCAGTTTGCTGGTCATTTCACGGCTTTCCACTGGTAATGTCTGTGATTACAAACGGCAGGAAATGTAGGAAGAATCTATTTACTTTAATTTCAAGGGGTTCTTCCAAGTTTTTAATCATTTTTGGAAACTCTAATTGCGTATTTTAAGAGTTTTACCACAACTAGAGAGTTTTCTTACAAAAATGTACTGGAACCGTCAGGATTTTAACAGAGTCATACAAAAGTCGCCAGAGTAATGCGGCCTCAATTGTAAACATAAGCAGTACAGTCCTCACTTACAGGCTTTCTACACAAATTTTGAGCTGTATAAACAGGAATTCCTAATATTTGAAAGCAAATTCAAGTGAAAACACTCCCTAAAGTTCCCGGAGTTGTAAATATTATCAGTTTGCTGGTCATTTCACGGCTTTCCACTGGTAATGTCTGTGATTACAAACGGCAGGAAATGTAGGAAGAATCTATTTACTTTAATTTCAAGGGGTCCTTCCAAGTTTTTAATCATTTCTGGAAACTCTAATTGCGTATTTTAAGAGTTTTACCACAACTAGAGAGTTTTCTTACAAAAATGTACTGGAACCGTCAGGATTTTAACAGAGTCATACAAATGTCGCCAGAGTAATACGGCCTCAATTGTAAACATAAGCAGTACAGTCCTCACTTACAGGCTTTCTACACAAATTTTGAGCTGTATAAACAAGAATTCCTAATATTTGAAAGCAAATTTAAGTGAAAACGCTCCCTAAAGTGCCAGGAGTTGTAAATATTATCAGTTTGCTGGTCATTTCACGGCTTTCCACTGGTAATGTCTGTGATTACAAATGGCAGGAAATGTAGGAAGAATCAATTTACTTAAATATCAAGGGGTTCTTCCAAGTTTTTAATCATTTCTGGAAACTCTAATTGCGTATTTTAAGAGTTTTACCACAACTAGAGAGTTTTCTTACAAATATGTACTGGAACCGTCAGGGTTTTAACAGAGTCATACAAAAGTCGCCAGAATAATGCGGCCTCAATTGTAAACATAAGCAGTACAGTCCTCACTTACAGGCTTTCTACACAAATTTTGAGCTGTATAAACAAGAATTCCTAATATTTGAAAGCAAATTCAAGTGAAAACGCTCCCTATAGTGCCCGGAGTTGTAAATATTATCAGTTTGCTGGTCATTTCACGGCTTTCCGCTGGTAATGTCTGTGATTACAAACAGCAGGAAATGTAGGAAGAATCAATTTACTTTAATTTCAAGGGGTTCTTCCAAGTTTTTAATCATTTCTGGAAAATCTAATTGCGTATTTTAAGAGTTTTACCACAACTAGAGAGTTTTCTTACAAATATGTACTGGAACCGTCAGGGTTTTAACAGAGTCATACAAAAGTCGCCAGAGTAATGCGGCCTCAATTGTAAACATAAGCAGTACAGTCCTCACTTACAGGCTTTCTACACAAATTTTGAGCTGTATAAACAAGAATTCCTAATATTTGAAAGCAAATTCAAGTGAAAACGCTCGCTAAAGTGCCCGGAGTTGTGAATATTATCAGTTTGCTGGTCATTTCACGGCTTTCCACTGGTAATGTCTGTGATTACAAACGGCAGGATATGTAGGAAGAATCAATTTACTTTAATTTCAAGGGGTTCTTCCAAGTTTTTAATCATTTCCTGAAACTCTAATTGCGTATTTTAAGAGTTTTACCACAACTAGACAGTTTTCTTACAAATATGTACTGGAACCGTCAGGATTTAAACAGAGTCATACAAAAGTCGCCAGAGTAATGCGGCCTCAATTGTAAACATAAGCAGTACAGTCCTCACTTACAGGCTTTCTACACAAATTTTGAGCTGTATAAACAAGAATTCCTAATATTTGAAAGCAAATTCAAGTGAAAACGCTCGCTAAAGTGCCCAGAGTTGTAAATATTATCAGTTTGCTGGTCATTTCACGGCTTTCCACTGGTAATGTCTGTGATTACAAACAGCAGGAAATGTAGGAAGAATCAATTTACTTTAATTTCAAGGGGTTCTTCCAAGTTTTTAATCATTTCTGGAAACTCTAATTGCGTATTTTAAGAGTTTTACCACAACTAGAGAGTTTTCTTACAAATATGTACTGGAACCGTCAGGATTTTAACAGAGTGATACAAAAGTCGCCAGAGTAATGCGGCCTCAATTGTAAACATAAGCAGTACAGTCCTCACTTACAGGCTTTCTACACAAATTTTGAGCTGTATAAACAAGAATTCCTAATATTTGAAAGCAAATTCAAGTGAAAACGCTCGCTAAAGTGCCCGGAGTTGTAAATGTTATCAGTTTGCTGGTCATTTCACGGCTTTCCACTGGTAATGTCTGTGATTACAAACGGCAGGAAATGTAGGAAGAATCAATTTACTTTAATTTCAAGGGGTTCTTCCAAGTTTTTAATCATTTCTGGAAACTCTAATTGCGTATTTTAAGAGTTTTACCACAACTAGAGAGTTTTCTTACAAATATGTACTGGAACCATCAGGATTTTAACAGAGTCATACAAAAGTCGCCAGAGTAATGCGGCCTCAATTGTAAACATAAGCAGTACAGTCCTCACTTACAGGCTTTCTACACAAATTTTGAGCTGTATAAACAAGAATTCCTAATATTTGAAAGCAAATTCAAGTGCAAACGCTCGCTAAAGTGCCCGGAGTTGTAAATGTTATCAGTTTGCTGGTCATTTCACGGCTTTCCACTGGTAATGTCTGTGATTACAAACGGCAGGAAATGTAGGAAGAATCTATTTACTTTAATTTCAAGGGGTTCTTCCAAGTTTTTAATCATTTCTGGAAACTCTAATTGCGTATTTTAAGAGTTTTACCACAACTAGAGAGTTTTCTTACAAAAATGTACTGGAACCGTCAGGATTTTAACAGAGCCATACAAATATCGCCAGAGTAATACGGCCTCAATTGTAAACATAAGCAGTACAGTCCTCACTTACAGGCTTTCTACACAAATTTTGAGCTGTATAAACAAGAATTCCTAATATTTGAAAGCAAATTCAAGTGAAAACGCTCCCTAAAGTGCCCGGAGTTGTAAATATTATCAGTTTGCTGGTCATTTCACGGCTTTCCACTGGTAATGTCTGTGATTACAAACGGCAGGAAATGTAGGAAGAATCAATTTACTTTAATTTCAAGGGGTTCTTCCAAGTTTTTAATCATTTCTGGAAACTCTAATTGCGTATTTTAAGAGTTTTACCACAACTAGACAGTTTTCTTACAAATATGTACTGGAACCGTCAGGATTTAAACAGAGTCATACAAAAGTCGCCAGAGTAATGCGGCCTCAATTGTAAACATAAGCAGTACAGTCCTCACTTACAGGCTTTCTACACAAATTTTGAGCTGTATAAACAAGAATTCCTAATATTTGAAAGCAAATTCAAGTGAAAACGCTCGCTAAAGTGCCCGGAGTTGTAAATGTTATCAGTTTGCTGGTCATTTCACGGCTTTCCACTGGTAATGTCTGTGATTACAAACGGCAGGAAATGTAGGAAGAATCTATTTACTTTAATTTCAAGGGGTTCTTCCAAGTTTTTAATCATTTCTGGAAACTCTAATTGCGTATTTTAAGAGTTTTACCACAACTAGATAGTTTTCTTACAAAAATGTACTGGAACCGTCAGGATTTTAACAGAGTCATACAAAAGTCGCCAGAGTAATGCGGCCTCAATTGTAAACATAAGCAGTACAGTCCTCACTTACAGGCTTTCTACACAAATTTTGAGCTGTATAAACAAGAATTCCTAATATTTGAAAGCAAATTCAAGTGAAAACGCTCGCTAAAGTGCCCGGAGTTGTAAATGTTTTCAGTTTGCTGGTCATTTCACGGCTTTCCACTGGTAATGTCTGTGATTACAAACAGCAGGAAATGTAGGAAGAATCAATTTACTTTAATTTCAAGGGGTTCTTCCAAGTTTTTAATCATTTCTGGAAACTCTAATTGCGTATTTTAAGAGTTTTACCACAACTAGAGAGTTTTCTTACAAATATGTACTGGAACCGTCAGGATTTTAACAGAGTCATACAAAAGTCGCCAGAGTAATGCGGCCTCAATTGTAAACATAAGCAGTACAGTCCTCACTTACAGGCTTTCTACACAAATTTTGAGCTGTATAAACAAGAATTCCTAATATTTGAAAGCAAATTCAAGTGAAAACGCTCGCTAAAGTGCCCGGAGTTGTAAATGTTATCAGTTTGCTGGTCATTTCACGGCTTTCCACTGGTAATGTCTGTGATTACAAACGGCAGGAAATGTAGGAAGAATCTATTTACTTTAATTTCAAGGGGTTCTTCCAAGTTTTTAATCATTTCTGGAAACTCTAATTGCGTATTTTAAGAGTTTTACCACAACTAGAGAGTTTTCTTACAAATATGTACTGGAACCGTCAGGGTTTTAACAGAGTCATACAAAAGTCGCCAGAGTAATGCGGCCTCAATTGTAAACATAAGCAGTACAGTCCTCACTTACAGGCTTTCTACACAAATTTTGAGCTGTATAAACAAGAATTCCTAATATTTGAAAGCAAATTCAAGTGAAAACGCTCGCTAAAGTGCCCGGAGTTGTGAATATTATCAGTTTGCTGGTCATTTCACGGCTTTCCACTGGTAATGTCTGTGATTACAAACGGCAGGAAATGTAGGAAGAATCAATTTACTTTAATTTCAAGGGGTTCTTCCAAGTTTTTAATCATTTCCTGAAACTCTAATTGCGTATTTTAAGAGTTTTACCACAACTAGAGAGTTTTCTTACAAATATGTACTGGAACCGTCAGGGTTTTAACAGAGTCATACAAAAGTCGCCAGAGTAATGCGGCCTCAATTGTAAACATAAGCAGTACAGTCCTCACTTACAGGCTTTCTACACAAATTTTGAGCTGTATAAACAGGAATTCCTAATATTTGAAAGCAAATTTAAGTGAAAACGCTCGCCAAAGTGCCCGGAGTTGTAAATGTTATCAGTTTGCTGGTCATTTCACGGCTTTCCACTGGTAATGTCTGTGATTACAAACGGCAGGATATGTAGGAAGAATCTATTTACTTTAATTTCAAGGGGTTCTTCCAAGTTTTTAATCATTTCTGGAAACTCTAATTGCGTATTTTAAGAGTTTTACCACAACTAGATAGTTTTCTTACAAAAATGTACTGGAACCGTCAGGATTTTAACAGAGTCATACAAAAGTCGCCAGAGTAATGCGGCCTCAATTGTAAACATAAGCAGTACAGTCCTCACTTACAGGCTTTCTACACAAATTTTGAGCTGTATAAACAAGAATTCCTAATATTTGAAAGCAAATTCAAGTGAAAACGCTCCCTAAAGTGCCCGGAGTTGTAAATATTATCAGTTTGCTGGTCATTTCACGGCTTTCCGCTGGTAATGTCTGTGATTACAAACGGCAGGAAATGTAGGAAGAATCAATTTACTTTAATTTCAAGGGGTTCTTCCAAGTTTTTAATCATTTCTGGAAACTCTAATTGCGTATTTTAAGAGTTTTACCACAACTAGAGAGTTTTCTTACAAATATGTACTGGAACCGTCAGGATTTTAACAGAGTCATACAAAAGTCGCCAGAGTAATGCGGCCTCAATTGTAAACATAAGCAGTACAGTCCTCACTTACAGGCTTTCTACACAAATTTTGAGCTGTATAAACAAGAATTCCTAATATTTGAAAGCAAATTCAAGTGAAAACGCTCGCTAAAGTGCCCAGAGTTGTAAATGTTATCAGTTTGCTGGTCATTTCACGGCTTTCCACTGGTAATGTCTGTGATTACAAACGGCAGGAAATGTAGGAAGAATCAATTTACTTTAATTTCAAGGGGTTCTTCCAAGTTTTTAATCATTTCTGGAAACTCTAATTGCGTATTTTAAGAGTTTTACCACAACTAGAGAGTTTTCTTACAAAAATGTACTGGAACCGTCAGGATTTTAACAGAGTCATACAAATATCGCCAGAGTAATACGGCCTCAATTGTAAACATAAGCAGTACAGTCCTCACTTACAGGCTTTCTACACAAATTTTGAGCTGTATAAACAAGAATTCCTAATATTTGAAAGCAAATTCAAGTGAAAACGCTCCCTAAAGTTCCCGGAGTTGTAAATATTATCAGTTTGCTGGTCATTTCACGGCTTTCCACTGGTAATGTCTGTGATTACAAACGGCAGGAAATGTAGGAAGAATCAATTTACTTTAATTTCAAGGGGTTCTTCCAAGTTTTTAATCATTTCTGGAAACTCTAATTGCGTATTTTAAGAGTTTTACCACAACTAGACAGTTTTCTTACAAATATGTACTGGAACCGTCAGGATTTTAACAGAGTCATACAAAAGTCGCCAGAGTAATGCGGCCTCAATTGTAAACATAAGCAGTACAGTCCTCACTTACAGGCTTTCTACACAAATTTTGAGCTGTATAAACAACAATTCCTAATATTTGAAAGCAAATTCAAGTGAAAACGCTCGCTAAAGTGCCCGGAGTTGTAAATGTTATCAGTTTGCTGGTCATTTCACGGCTTTCCACTGGTAATGTCTGTGATTACAAACGGCAGGAAATGTAGGAAGAATCTATTTACTTTAATTTCAAGGGGTTCTTCCAAGTTTTTAATCATTTCTGGAAACTCTAATTGCGTATTTTAAGAGTTTTACCACAACTAGAGAGTTTTCTTACAAATATGTACTGGAACCGTCAGGGTTTTAACAGAGTCATACAAAAGTCGCCAGAGTAATGCGGCCTCAATTGTAAACATAAGCAGTACAGTCCTCACTTACAGGCTTTCTACACAAATTTTGAGCTGTATAAACAAGAATTCCTAATATTTGAAAGCAAATTCAAGTGAAAACGCTCCCTAAAGTGCCCGGAGTTGTGAATATTATCAGTTTGCTGGTCATTTCACGGCTTTCCACTGGTAATGTCTGTGATTACAAACGGCAGGAAATGTAGGAAGAATCAATTTACTTTAATTTCAAGGGGTTCTTCCAAGTTTTTAATCATTTCTGGAAACTCTAATTGCGTATTTTAAGAGTTTTACCACAACTAGAGAGTTTTCTTACAAATATGTACTGGAACCGTCAGGATTTTAACAGAGTCATACATAAGTCGCCAGAGTAATGCGGCCTCAATTGTAAACATAAGCAGTACAGTCCTCACTTACAGGCTTTCTACACAGATTTTGAGCTGTATAAACAAGAATTCCTAATATTTGAAAGCAAATTCAAGTGAAAACGCTCGCTAAAGTGCCCGGAGTTGTAATTGTTATCAGTTTGCTGGTCATTTCACGGCTTTCCACTGGTAATGTCTGTGATTACAAACGGCAGGAAATGTAGGAAGAATCAATTTACTTTAATTTCAAGGGGTTCTTCCAAGTTTTTAATCATTTCTGGAAACTCTAATTGCGTATTTTAAGAGTTTTACCACAACTAGAGAGTTTTCTTACAAAAATGTACTGGAACCGTCAGGATTTTAACAGAGTCATACAAATATCGCCAGAGTAATACGGCCTCAATTGTAAACATAAGCAGTACAGTCCTCACTTACAGGCTTTCTACACAAATTTTGAGCTGTATAAACAAGAATTCCTAATATTTGAAAGCAAATTCAAGTGAAAACGCTCCCTAAAGTGCCCGGAGTTGTAAATATTATCAGTTTGCTGGTCATTTCACGGCTTTCCACTGGTAATGTCTGTGATTACAAACGGCAGGAAATGTAGGAAGAATCAATTTACTTTAATTTCAAGGGGTTCTTCCAAGTTTTTAATCATTTCTGGAAACTCTAATTGCGTATTTTAAGAGTTTTACCACAACTAGACAGTTTTCTTACAAATATGTACTGGAACCGTCAGGATTTAAACAGAGTCATACAAAAGTCGCCAGAGTAATGCGGCCTCAATTGTAAACATAAGCAGTACAGTCCTCACTTACAGGCTTTCTACACAAATTTTGAGCTGTATAAACAAGAATTCCTAATATTTGAAAGCAAATTCAAGTGAAAACGCTCGCTAAAGT
Source organism: Myotis nattereri (assembly GCF_964212035.1). NCBI lineage: Eukaryota > Metazoa > Chordata > Mammalia > Chiroptera > Vespertilionidae > Myotis > Myotis nattereri. The sequence continues at coordinate 524,021 of NC_138088.1, forward strand.
GCCCGGAGTTGTAAATATTATCAGTTTGCTGGTCATTTCACGGCTTTCCACTGGTAATGTCTGTGATTACAAACAGCAGGAAATGTAGGAAGAATCAATTTACTTTAATTTCAAGGGGTTCTTCCAAGTTTTTAATCATTTCTGGAAACTCTAATTGCGTATTTTAAGAGTTTTACCACAACTAGAGAGTTTTCTTACAAATATGTACTGGTACCGTCAGGATTTTAACAGAGTCATACAAAAGTCGCCAGAGTAATGCGGCCTCAATTGTAAACATAAGCAGTACAGTCCTCACTTACAGGCTTTCTACACAAATTTTGAGCTGTATAAACAAGAATTCCTAATATTTGAAAGCAAATTCAAGTGAAAACGCTCGCTAAAGTGCCCAGTGTTGTAAATGTTATCAGTTTGCTGGTCATTTCACGGCTTTCCACTGGTAATGTCTGTGATTACAAACGGCAGGAAATGTAGGAAGAATCAATTTACTTTAATTTCAAGGGGTTCTTCCAAGTTTTTAATCATTTCTGGAAACTCTAATTGCGTATTTTAAGAGTTTTACCACAACTAGAGAGTTTTCTTACAAAAATGTACTGGAACCGTCAGGATTTTAACAGAGTCATACAAATGTCGCCAGAGTAATACGGCCTCAATTGTAAACATAAGCAGTACAGTCCTCACTTACAGGCTTTCTACACAAATTTTGAGCTGTATAAACAAGAATTCCTAATATTTGAAAGCAAATTCAAGTGAAAACGCTCCCTAAAGTTCCCGGAGTTGTAAATATTATCAGTTTGCTGGTCATTTCACGGCTTTCCACTGGTAATGTCTGTGATTACAAACGGCAGGAAATGTAGGAAGAATCAATTTACTTTAATTTCAAGGGGTTCTTCCAAGTTTTTAATCATTTCTGGAAACTCTAATTGCGTATTTTAAGAGTTTTACCACAACTAGACAGTTTTCTTACAAATATGTACTGGAACCGTCAGGATTTAAACAGAGTCATACAAAAGTCGCCAGAGTAATGCGGCCTCAATTGTAAACATAAGCAGTACAGTCCTCACTTACAGGCTTTCTACACAAATTTTGAGCTGTATAAACAAGAATTCCTAATATTTGAAAGCAAATTCAAGTGAAAACGCTCGCTAAAGTGCCCGGAGTTGTAAATGTTTTCAGTTTGCTGGTCATTTCACGGCTTTCCACTGGTAATGTCTGTGATTACAAACGGCAGGAAATGTAGGAAGAATCTATTTACTTTAATTTCAAGGGGTTCTTCTAAGTTTTTAATCATTTCTGGGAACTCTAATTGCGTATTTTAAGAGTTTTACCACAAATAGATAGATTTTTTACAAATATGTACTGGAACCGTCAGGGTTTTAACAGAGTCATACAAAAGTCGCCAGAGTAATACGGCCTCAATTGTAAACATAAGCAGTACAGTCCTCACTTACAGGCTTTCTACACAAATTTTGAGCTGTATAAACAAGAATTCCTAATATTTGAAAGCAAATTCAAGTGAAAACGCTCGCTAAAGTGCCCGGAGTTGTAAATGTTATCAGTTTGCTGGTCATTTCACGGCTTTCCACTGGTAATGTCTGTGATTACAAACAGCAGGAAATGTAGGAAGAATCAATTTACTTTAATTTCAAGGGGTTCTTCCAAGTTTTTAATCATTTCTGGAAACTCTAATTGCGTATTTTAAGAGTTTTACCACAACTAGAGAGTTTTCTTACAAATATGTACTGGAACCGTCAGGATTTTAACAGAGTCATACAAAAGTCGCCAGAGTAATGCGGCCTCAATTGTAAACATAAGCAGTACAGTCCTCACTTACAGGCTTTCTACACAAATTTTGAGCTGTATAAACAAGAATTCCTAATATTTGAAAGCAAATTCAATGGAAAACGCTCGCTAAAGTGTCCGGAGTTGTAAATGTTATCAGTTTGCTGGTCATTTCACGGCTTTCCACTGGTAATGTCTGTGATTACAAACGGCAGGAAATGTAGGAAGAATCTATTTACTTTAATTTCAAGGGGTTCTTCCAAGTTTTTAATCATTTCTGGAAACTCTAATTGCGTATTTTAAGAGTTTTACCACAACCAGAGAGTTTTCTTACAAATATGTACTGGAACCGTCAGGATTTTAACAGAGTCATACAAAGGTCGCCAGAGTAATGCGGCCTCAATTGTAAACATAAGCAGTACAGTCCTCACTTACAGGCTTTCTACACAAATTTTGAGCTGTATAAACAGGAATTCCTAATATTTGAAAGCAAATTCAAGTGAAAACGCTCCCTAAAGTGCCCGGAGTTGTAAATGTTATCAGTTTGCTGGTCATTTCACGGCTTTCCACTGGTAATGTCTGTGATTACAAACGGCAGGAAATGTAGGAAGAATCTATTTACTTTAATTTCAAGGGGTTCTTCCAAGTTTTTAATCATTTCTGGAAACTCTAATTGCGTATTTTAAGAGTTTTACCACAACTAGAGAGTTTTCTTACAAAAATGTACTGGAACCGTCAGGATTTTAACAGAGTCATACAAAAGTCGCCAGAGTAATGCGGCCTCAATTGTAAACATAAGCAGTACAGTCCTCACTTACAGGCTTTCTACACAAATTTTGAGCTGTATAAACAGGAATTCCTAATATTTGAAAGCAAATTCAAGTGAAAACGCTCGCTAAAGTGCCCGGAGTTGTAAATGTTATCAGTTTGCTGGTCATTTCACGGCTTTCCACTGGTAATGTCTGTGATTAAAAACGGCAGGAAATGTAGGAAGAATCTATTTACTTTAATTTCAATTGGTTCTTCCAAGTTTTTAATCATTTCTGGAAACTCTAATTGCGTATTTTAAGAGTTTTACCACAACTAGAGAGTTTTCTTACAAAAATGTACTGGAACCGTCAGGATTTTAACAGAGTCATACAAATGTCGCCAGAGCAATACGGCCTCAATTGTAAACATAAGCAGTACAGTCCTCACTTACAGGCTTTCTACACAAATTTTGAGCTGTATAAACAAGAATTCCTAATATTTGAAAGCAAATTTAAGTGAAAACGCTCCCTAAAGTGCCCGGAGTTGTAAATATTATCAGTTTGCTGGTCATTTCACGGCTTTCCGCTGGTAATGTCTGTGATTACAAACAGCAGGAAATGTAGGAAGAATCAATTTACTTTAATTTCAAGGGGTTCTTCCAAGTTTTTAATCATTTCTGGAAACTCTAATTGCGTATTTTAAGAGTTTTACCACAACCAGAGAGTTTTCTTACAAATATGTACTGGAACCGTCAGGATTTTAACAGAGTCATACAAAAGTCGCCAGAGTAATGCGGCCTCAATTGTAAACATAAGCAGTACAGGCCTCACTTACAGGCTTTCTACACAAATTTTGAGCTGTATAAACAGGAATTCCTAATATTTGAAAGCAAATTCAAGTGAAAACGCTCCCTAAAGTGCCCGGAGTTGTAAATGTTATCAGTTTGCTGGTCATTTCACGGCTTTCCACTGGTAATGTCTGTGATTACAAACGGCAGGAAATGTAGGAAGAATCTATTTACTTTAATTTCAAGGGGTTCTTCCAAGTTTTTAATCATTTCTGGAAACTCTAATTGCGTATTTTAAGAGTTTTACCACAACTAGAGAGTTTTCTTACAAATATGTACTGGAACCGTCAGGGTTTTAACAGAGTCATACAAAAGTCGCCAGAGTAATGCGGCCTCAATTGTAAACATAAGCAGTACAGTCCTCACTTACAGGCTTTCTACACAAATTTTCAGCTGTATAAACAAGAATTCCTAATATTTGAAAGCAAATTCAAGTGAAAACGCTCGCTAAAGTGCCCGGAGTTGTAAATGTTATCAGTTTGCTGGTCATTTCACGGCTTTCCACTGGTAATGTCTGTGATTACAAACGGCAGGAAATGTAGGAAGAATCTATTTACTTTAATTTTAAGGGGTTCTTCCAAGTTTTTAATCATTTCTGGGAACTCTAATTGCGTATTTTAAGAGTTTTACCACAACTAGAGAGTTTTCTTACAAATATGTACTGGAACCGTCAGGGTTTTAACAGAGTCATACAAAAGTCGCCAGAGTAATGCGGCCTCAATTGTAAACATAAGCAGTACAGTCCTCACTTACAGGCTTTCTACACAAATTTTGAGCTGTATAAACAGGAATTCCTAATATTTGAAAGCAAATTCAAGTGAAAACGCTCGCCAAAGTGCCCGGAGTTGTAAATGTTATCAGTTTGCTGGTCATTTCACGGCTTTCCACTGGTAATGTCTGTGATTACAAACGGCAGGATATGTAGGAAGAATCTATTTACTTTAATTTCAAGGGGTTCTTCCAAGTTTTTAATCATTTCTGGAAACTCTAATTGCGTATTTTAAGAGTTTTACCACAACTAGATAGTTTTCTTACAAAAATGTACTGGAACCGTCAGGATTTTAACAGAGTCATACAAAAGTCGCCAGAGTAATGCGGCCTCAATTGTAAACATAAGCAGTACAGTCCTCACTTACAGGCTTTCTACACAAATTTTGAGCTGTATAAACAAGAATTCCTAATATTTGAAAGCAAATTCAAGTGAAAACGCTCCCTAAAGTGCCCGGAGTTGTAAATATTATCAGTTTGCTGGTCATTTCACGGCTTTCCACTGGTAATGTCTGTGATTACAAACGGCAGGAAATGTAGGAAGAATCAATTTACTTTAATTTCAAGGGGTTCTTCCAAGTTTTTAATCATTTCTGGAAACTCTAATTGCGTATTTTAAGAGTTTTACCACAACTAGAGAGTTTTCTTACAAATATGTACTGGAACCGTCAGGGTTTTAACAGAGTCATACAAAAGTCGCCAGAGTAATGCGGCCTCAATTGTAAACATAAGCAGTACAGTCCTCACTTACAGGCTTTCTACACAAATTTTCAGCTGTATAAACAAGAATTCCTAATATTTGAAAGCAAATTCAAGTGAAAACGCTCGCTAAAGTGCCCGGAGTTGTAAATGTTATCAGTTTGCTGGTCATTTCACGGCTTTCCACTGGTAATGTCTGTGATTACAAACGGCAGGAAATGTAGGAAGAATCTATTTACTTTAATTTTAAGGGGTTCTTCCAAGTTTTTAATCATTTCTGGGAACTCTAATTGCGTATTTTAAGAGTTTTACCACAACTAGAGAGTTTTCTTACAAATATGTACTGGAACCGTCAGGGTTTTAACAGAGTCATACAAAAGTCGCCAGAGTAATGCGGCCTCAATTGTAAACATAAGCAGTACAGTCCTCACTTACAGGCTTTCTACAGAAATTTTGAGCTGTATAAACAGGAATTCCTAATATTTGAAAGCAAATTCAAGTGAAAACGCTCGCCAAAGTGCCCGGAGTTGTAAATGTTATCAGTTTGCTGGTCATTTCACGGCTTTCCACTGGTAATGTCTGTGATTACAAACGGCAGGATATGTAGGAAGAATCTATTTACTTTAATTTCAAGGGGTTCTTCCAAGTTTTTAATCATTTCTGGAAACTCTAATTGCGTATTTTAAGAGTTTTACCACAACTAGATAGTTTTCTTACAAAAATGTACTGGAACCGTCAGGATTTTAACAGAGTCATACAAAAGTCGCCAGAGTAATGCGGCCTCAATTGTAAACATAAGCAGTACAGTCCTCACTTACAGGCTTTCTACACAAATTTTGAGCTGTATAAACAAGAATTCCTAATATTTGAAAGCAAATTCAAGTGAAAACGCTCCCTAAAGTGCCCGGAGTTGTAAATATTATCAGTTTGCTGGTCATTTCACGGCTTTCCACTGGTAATGTCTGTGATTACAAACGGCAGGAAATGTAGGAAGAATCAATTTACTTTAATTTCAAGGGGTTCTTCCAAGTTTTTAATCATTTCTGGAAACTCTAATTGCGTATTTTAAGAGTTTTACCACAACTAGAGAGTTTTCTTACAAATATGTACTGGAACCGTCAGGATTTTAACAGAGTCATACAAAAGTCGCCAGAGTAATGCGGCCTCAATTGTAAACATAAGCAGTACAGTCCTCACTTACAGGCTTTCTACACAAATTTTGAGCTGTATAAACAAAAATTCCTAATATTTGAAAGCAAATTCAAGTGAAAACGCTCCCTAAAGTGCCCGGAGTTGTAAATATTATCAGTTTGCTGGTCATTTCACGGCTTTCCACTGGTAATGTCTGTGATTACAAACGGCAGGAAATGTAGGAAGAATCAATTTACTTTAATTTCAAGGGGTTCTTCCAAGTTTTTAATCATTTCTGGAAACTCTAATTGCGTATTTTAAGAGTTTTACCACAACTAGAGAGTTTTCTTACAAATATGTACTGGAACCGTCAGGATTTTAACAGAGTCATACAAAAGTCGCCAGAGTAATGCGGCCTCAATTGTAAACATAAGCAGTACAGTCCTCACTTACAGGCTTTCTACACAAATTTTGAGCTGTATAAACAGGAATTCCTAATATTTGAAAGCAAATTCAAGTGAAAACGCTCCCTAAAGTGCCCGAAGTTGTAAATTTTATCAGTTTGCTGGTCATTTCACAGCTTTCCACTGGTAATGTCTGTGATTACAAACGGCAGGAAATGTAGGAAGAATCTATTTACTTTAATTTCAAGGGGTTCTTCCAAGTTTTTAATCATTTCTGGAAACTCTAATTGCGTATTTTAAGAGTTTTACCACAACTAGAGAGTTTTCTTACAAAAATGTACTGGAACCGTCAGGATTTTAACAGAGTCATACAAATGTCGCCAGAGTAATACGGCCTCAATTGTAAACATAAGCAGTACAGTCCTCACTTACAGGCTTTCTACACAAATTTTGAGCTGTATAAACAAGAATTCCTAATATTTGAAAGCAAATTTAAGTGAAAACGCTCCCTAAAGTGCCCGGAGTTGTAAATATTATCAGTTTGCTGGTCATTTCACGGCTTTCCACTGGTAATGTCTGTGATTACAAATGGCAGGAAATGTAGGAAGAATCAATTTACTTAAATATCAAGGGGTTCTTCCAAGTTTTTAATCATTTCTGGAAACTCTAATTGCGTATTTTAAGAGTTTTACCACAACTAGAGAGTTTTCTTACAAATATGTACTGGAACCGTCAGGGTTTTAACAGAGTCATACAAAAGTCGCCAGAGTAATGCGGCCTCAATTGTAAACATAAGCAGTACAGTCCTCACTTACAGGCTTTCTACACAAATTTTGAGCTGTATAAACAAGAATTCCTAATATTTGAAAGCAAATTCAAGTGAAAAGGCTCGCTAAAGTGCCCGGAGTTGTAAATGTTATCAGTTTGCTGGTCATTTCACGGCTTTCCACTGGTAATGTCTGTGATTACAAACAGCAGGAAATGTAGGAAGAATCAATTTACTTTAATTTCAAGGGGTTCTTCCAAGTTTTTAATCATTTCTGGAAATTCTAATTGCGTATTTTAAGAGTTTTACCACAACTAGATAGTTTTCTTACGAATATGTACTGGAACCGTCAGGATTTTAACAGAGTCATACAAAAGTCGCCAGAGTAATGCGGCCTCAATTGTAAACATAAGCAGTACAGTCCTCACTTACAGGCTTTCTACACAAATTTTGAGCTGTATAAACAAGAATTCCTAATATTTGAAAGCAAATTCAAGTGCAAACGCTCGCTAAAGTGCCCGGAGTTGTAAATATTATCAGTTTGCTGGTCATTTCACGGCTTTCCACTGGTAATGTCTGTGATTACAAACGGCAGGAAATGTAGGAAGAATCAATTTACTTTAATTTCAAGGGGTTCTTCCAAGTTTTTAATCATTTCTGGAAACTCTAATTGCGTATTTTAAGAGTTTTACCACAACTAGAGAGTTTTCTTACAAATATGTACTGGAACCGTCAGGGTTTTAACAGAGTCATACAAAAGTCGCCAGAGTAATGCGGCCTCAATTGTAAACATAAGCAGTACAGTCCTCACTTACAGGCTTTCTACACAAATTTTGAGCTGTATAAACAAGAATTCCTAATATTTGAAAGCAAATTCAAGTGAAAACGCTCCCTAAAGTGCCCGGAGTTGTAAATATTATCAGTTTGCTGGTCATTTCACGGCTTTCCACTGGTAATGTCTGTGATTACAAACGGCAGGAAATGTAGGAAGAATCAATTTACTTTAATTTCAAGGGGTTCTTCCAAGTTTTTAATCATTTCTGGAAACTCTAATTGCGTATTTTAAGAGTTTTACCACAACTAGACAGTTTTCTTACAAATATGTACTGGAACCGTCAGGATTTTAACAGAGTCATACAAAAGTCGCCAGAGTAATGCGGCCTCAATTGTAAACATAAGCAGTACAGTCCTCACTTACAGGCTTTCTACACAAATTTTGAGCTGTATAAACAAGAATTCCTAATATTTGAAAGCAAATTCAAGGGAAAACGCTCGCTAAAGTGTCCGGAGTTGTAAATGTTATCAGTTTGCTGGTCATTTCACGGCTTTCCACTGGTAATGTCTGTGATTACAAACGGCAGGAAATGTAGGAAGAATCTATTTACTTTAATTTCAAGGGGTTCTTCCAAGTTTTTAATCATTTCTGGAAACTCTAATTGCGTATTTTAAGAGTTTTACCACAACTAGAGAGTTTTCTAACAAAAATGTACTGGAACCGTCAGGATTTTAACAGAGTCATACAAATGTCGCCAGAGTAATACGGCCTCAATTGTAAACATAAGCAGTACAGTCCTCACTTACAGGCTTTCTACACAAATTTTGAGCTGTATAAACAAGAATTCCTAATATTTGAAAGCAAATTCAAGTGAAAACGCTCCCTAAAGTGCCCGGAGTTGTAAATATTATCAGTTTGCTGGTCATTTCACGGCTTTCCACTGGTAATGTCTGTGATTACAAACGGCAGGAAATGTAGGAAGAATCAATTTACTTTAATTTCAAGGGGTTCTTCCAAGTTTTTAATCATTTCTGGAAACTCTAATTGCGTATTTTAAGAGTTTTACCACAACCAGAGAGTTTTCTTACAAATATGTACTGGAACCGTCAGGATTTTAACAGAGTCATACAAAAGTCGCCAGAGTAATGCGGCCTCAATTGTAAACATAAGCAGTACAGTCCTCACTTACAGGCTTTCTACACAAATTTTGAGCTGTATAAACAGGAATTCCTAATATTTGAAAGCAAATTCAAGTGAAAACGCTCCCTAAAGTGCCAGGAGTTGTAAATATTATCAGTTTGCTGGTCATTTCACGGCTTTCCGCTGGTAATGTCTGTGATTACAAACAGCAGGAAATGTAGGGAGAATCAATTTACTTTAATTTCAAGGGGTTCTTCCAAGTTTTTAATCATTTCTGGAAAATCTAATTGCGTATTTTAAGAGTTTTACCACAACTAGAGAGTTTTCTTACAAATATGTACTGGAACCGGCAGGGTTTTAACAGAGTCATACAAAAGTCGCCAGAGTAATGCGGCCTCAATTGTAAACATAAGCAGTACAGTCCTCACTTACAGGCTTTCTACACAAATTTTGAGCTGTATAAACAAGAATTCCTAATATTTGAAAGCAAATTCAAGTGAAAAGGCTCGCTAAAGTGCCCGGAGTTGTAAATGTTATCAGTTTGCTGGTCATTTCACGGCTTTCCACTGGTAATGTCTGTGATTACAAACAGCAGGAAATGTAGGAAGAATCAATTTACTTTAATTTCAAGGGGTTCTTCCAAGTTTTTAATCATTTCTGGACACTCTAATTGCGTATTTTAAGAGTTTTACCACAACTAGATAGTTTTCTTACGAATATGTACTGGAACCGTCAGGATTTTAACAGAGTCATACAAAAGTCGCCAGAGTAATGCGGCCTCAATTGTAAACATAAGCAGTACAGTCCTCACTTACAGGCTTTCTACACAAATTTTGAGCTGTATAAACAAGAATTCCTAATATTTGAAAGCAAATTCAAGTGAAAACGCTCGCTTAAGTGCCCGGAGTTGTAAATATTATCAGTTTGCTGGTCATTTCACGGCTTTCCACTGGTAATGTCTGTGATTACAAACGGCAGGAAATGTAGGAAGAATCAATTTACTTTAATTTCAAGGGGTTCTTCCAAGTTTTTAATCATTTCTGGAAACTCTAATTGCGTATTTTAAGAGTTTTACCACAACCAGAGAGTTTTATTACAAATATGTACTGGAACCGTCAGGATTTTAACAGAGTCATACTAAAGTCGCCAGAGTAATGCGGCCTCAATTGTAAACATAAGCAGTAAAGTCCTCACTTACAGGCTTTCTACACAAATTTTGAGCTGTATAAACAGGAATTCCTAATATTTGAAAGCAAATTCAAGTGAAAACGCTCGCTAAAGTGCCCGGAGTTGTAAATGTTATCAGTTTGCTGGTCATTTCACGGCTTTCCACTGGTAATGTCTGTGATTACAAACGGCAGGAAATGTAGGAAGAATCTATTTACTTTAATTTCAAGGGGTTCTTCCAAGTTTTTAATCATTTCTGGAAACTCTAATTACGTATTTTAAGAGTTTTACCACAACTAGAGAGTTTTCTTACAAAAATGTACTGGAACCGTCAGGATTTTAACAGAGTCATACAAAAGTCGCCAGAGTAATGCGGCCTCAATTGTAAACATAAGCAGTACAGTCCTCACTTACAGGCTTTCTACACAAATTTTGAGCTGTATAAACAGGAATTCCTAATATTTGAAAGCAAATTCAAGTGAAAACGCTCGCTAAAGTGCCCGGAGTTGTAAATGTTATCAGTTTGCTGGTCATTTCACGGCTTTCCACTGGTAATGTCTGTGATTACAAACGGCAGGAAATGTAGGAAGAATCTATTTACTTTAATTTCAATTGGTTCTTCCAAGTTTTTAATCATTTCTGGAAACTCTAATTGCGTATTTTAAGAGTTTTACCACAACTAGAGAGTTTTCTTACAAAAATGTACTGGAACCGTCAGGATTTTAACAGAGTCATACAAATGTCGCCAGAGCAATACGGCCTCAATTGTAAACATAAGCAGTACAGTCCTCACTTACAGGCTTTCTACACAAATTTTGAGCTGTATAAACAAGAATTCCTAATATTTGAAAGCAAATTTAAGTGAAAACGCTCCCTAAAGTGCCCGGAGTTGTAAATATTATCAGTTTGCTGGTCATTTCACGGCTTTCCGCTGGTAATGTCTGTGATTACAAACAGCAGGAAATGTAGGAAGAATCAATTTACTTTAATTTCAAGGGGTTCTTCCAAGTTTTTAATCATTTCTGGAAACTCTAATTGCGTATTTTAAGAGTTTTACCACAACCAGAGAGTTTTCTTACAAATATGTACTGGAACCGTCAGGATTTTAACAGAGTCATACAAAAGTCGCCAGAGTAATGCGGCCTCAATTGTAAACATAAGCAGTACAGGCCTCACTTACAGGCTTTCTACACAAATTTTGAGCTGTATAAACAGGAATTCCTAATATTTGAAAGCAAATTCAAGTGAAAACGCTCCCTAAAGTGCCCGGAGTTGTAAATGTTATCAGTTTGCTGGTCATTTCACGGCTTTCCACTGGTAATGTCTGTGATTACAAACGGCAGGAAATGTAGGAAGAATCTATTTACTTTAATTTCAAGGGGTTCTTCCAAGTTTTTAATCATTTCTGGAAACTCTAATTGCGTATTTTAAGAGTTTTACCACAACTAGAGAGTTTTCTTACAAATATGTACTGGAACCGTCAGGGTTTTAACAGAGTCATACAAAAGTCGCCTGAGTAATGCGGCCTCAATTGTAAACATAAGCAGTACAGTCCTCACTTACAGGCTTTCTACACAAATTTTGAGCTGTATAAACAAGAATTCCTAATATTTGAAAGCAAATTCAAGTGAAAACGCTCGCTAAAGTGCCCGGAGTTGTAAATGTTATCAGTTTGCTGGTCATTTCACGGCTTTCCACTGGTAATGTCTGTGATTACAAACGGCAGGAAATGTAGGAAGAATCTATTTACTTTAATTTTAAGGGGTTCTTCCAAGTTTTTAATCATTTCCTGAAACTCTAATTGCGTATTTTAAGAGTTTTACCACAACTAGAGAGTTTTCTTACAAATATGTACTGGAACCGTCAGGGTTTTAACAGAGTCATACAAAAGTCGCCAGAGTAATGCGGCCTCAATTGTAAACATAAGCAGTACAGTCCTCACTTACAGGCTTTCTACACAAATTTTGAGCTGTATAAACAGGAATTCCTAATATTTGAAAGCAAATTCAAGTGAAAACGCTCGCCAAAGTGCCCGGAGTTGTAAATGTTATCAGTTTGCTGGTCATTTCACGGCTTTCCACTGGTAATGTCTGTGATTACAAACGGCAGGATATGTAGGAAGAATCTATTTACTTTAATTTCAAGGGGTTCTTCCAAGTTTTTAATCATTTCTGGAAACTCTAATTGCGTATTTTAAGAGTTTTACCACAACTAGATAGTTTTCTTACAAAAATGTACTGGAACCGTCAGGATTTTAACAGAGTCATACAAAAGTCGCCAGAGTAATGCGGCCTCAATTGTAAACATAAGCAGTACAGTCCTCACTTACAGGCTTTCTACACAAATTTTGAGCTGTATAAACAAGAATTCCTAATATTTGAAAGCAAATTCAAGTGAAAACGCTCGCCAAAGTGCCCGGAGTTGTAAATGTTATCAGTTTGCTGGTCATTTCACGGCTTTCCACTGGTAATGTCTGTGATTACAAACGGCAGGATATGTAGGAAGAATCTATTTACTTTAATTTCAAGGGGTTCTTCCAAGTTTTTAATCATTTCTGGACACTCTAATTGCGTATTTTAAGAGTTTTACCACAACTAGATAGTTTTCTTACAAAAATGTACTGGAACCGTCAGGATTTTAACAGAGTCATACAAAAGTCGCCAGAGTAATGCGGCCTCAATTGTAAACATAAGCAGTACAGTCCTCACTTACAGGCTTTCTACACAAATTTTGAGCTGTATAAACAAGAATTCCTAATATTTGAAAGCAAATTCAAGTGAAAAGGCTCGCTAAAGTGCCCGGAGTTGTAAATGTTATCAGTTTGCTGGTCATTTCACGGCTTTCCACTGGTAATGTCTGTGATTACAAACAGCAGGAAATGTAGGAAGAATCAATTTACTTTAATTTCAAGGGGTTCTTCCAAGTTTTTAATCATTTCTGGAAATTCTAATTGCGTATTTTAAGAGTTTTACCACAACTAGATAGTTTTCTTACGAATATGTACTGGAACCTTCAGGATTTTAACAGAGTCATACAAAAGTCGCCAGAGTAATGCGGCCTCAATTGTAAACATAAGCAGTACAGTCCTCACTTACAGGCTTTCTACACAAATTTTGAGCTGTATAAACAAGAATTCCTAATATTTGAAAGCAAATTCAAGTGAAAACGCTCGCTAAAGTGCCCGGAGTTGTAAATATTATCAGTTTGCTGGTCATTTCACGGCTTTCCACTGGTAATGTCTGTGATTACAAACGGCAGGAAATGTAGGAAGAATCAATTTACTTTAATTTCAAGGGGTTCTTCCAAGTTTTTAATCATTTCTGGAAACTCTAATTGCGTATTTTAAGAGTTTTACCACAACTAGGGAGTTTTCTTACAAATATGTACTGGAACCGTCAGGGTTTTAACAGAGTCATACAAAAGTCGCCAGAGTAATGCGGCCTCAATTGTAAACATAAGCAGTACAGTCCTCACTTACAGGCTTTCTACACAAATTTTGAGCTGTATAAACAAGAATTCCTAATATTTGAAAGCAAATTCAAGTGAAAACGCTCGCTTAAGTGCCCGGAGTTTTAAATATTATCAGTTTGCTGGTCATTTCACGGCTTTCCACTGGTAATGTCTGTGATTACAAACGGCAGGAAATGTAGGAAGAATCAATTTACTTTAATTTCAAGGGGTTCTTCCAAGTTTTTAATCATTTCTGGAAACTCTAATTGCGTATTTTAAGAGTTTTACCACAACTAGACAGTTTTCTTACAAATATGTACTGGAACCGTCAGGATTTTAACAGAGTCATACAAAAGTCGCCAGAGTAATGCGGCCTCAATTGTAAACATAAGCAGTACAGTCCTCACTTACAGGCTTTCTACACAAATTTTGAGCTGTATAAACAAGAATTCCTAATATTTGAAAGCAAATTCAAGTGAAAACGCTCGCTAAAGTGCCCGGAGTTGTAAATGTTTTCAGTTTGCTGGTCATTTCACGGCTTTCCACTGGTAATGTCTGTGATTACAAACGGCAGGAAATCTAGGAAGAATCTATTTACTTTAATTTCAAGGGGTTCTTCTAAGTTTTTAATCATTTCTGGGAACTCTAATTGCGTATTTTAAGAGTTTTACCACAAATAGATAGTTTTTTTACAAATATGTACTGGAACCGTCAGGGTTTTAACAGAGTCATACAAAAGTCGCCAGAGTAATACGGCCTCAATTGTAAACATAAGCAGTACAGTCCTCACTTACAGGCTTTCTACACAAATTTTGAGCTGTATAAACAAGAATTCCTAATATTTGAAAGCAAATTCAAGTGAAAACGCTCGCTAAAGTGCCCGGAGTTGTAAATGTTATCAGTTTGCTGGTCATTTCACGGCTTTCCACTGGTAATGTCTGTGATTACAAACAGCAGGAAATGTAGGAAGAATCAATTTACTTTAATTTCAAGGGGTTCTTCCAAGTTTTTAATCATTTCTGGAAACTCTAATTGCGTATTTTAAGAGTTTTACCACAACTAGAGAGTTTTCTTACAAATATGTACTGGAACCGTCAGGATTTTAACAGAGTCATACAAAAGTCGCCAGAGTAATGCGGCCTCAATTGTAAACATAAGCAGTACAGTCCTCACTTACAGGCTTTCTACACAAATTTTGAGCTGTATAAACAAGAATTCCTAATATTTGAAAGCAAATTCAAGGGAAAACGCTCGCTAAAGTGTCCGGAGTTGTAAATGTTATCAGTTTGCTGGTCATTTCACGGCTTTCCACTGGTAATGTCTGTGATTACAAACGGCAGGAAATGTAGGAAGAATCTATTTACTTTAATTTCAAGGGGTTCTTCCAAGTTTTTAATCATTTCTGGAAACTCTAATTGCGTATTTTAAGAGTTTTACCACAACTAGAGAGTTTTCTTACAAAAATGTACTGGAACCGTCAGGATTTTAACAGAGTCATACAAATGTCGCCAGAGTAATACGGCCTCAATTGTAAACATAAGCAGTACAGTCCTCACTTACAGGCTTTCTACACAAATTTTGAGCTGTATAAACAAGAATTCCTAATATTTGAAAGCAAATTCAAGTGAAAACGCTCCCTAAAGTGCCCGGAGTTGTAAATATTATCAGTTTGCTGGTCATTTCACGGCTTTCCACTGGTAATGTCTGTGATTATAAACGGCAGGAAATGTAGGAAGAATCAATTTACTTTAATTTCAAGGGGTTCTTACAAGTTTTTAATCATTTCTGGAAACTCTAATTGCGTATTTTAAGAGTTTTACCACAACCAGAGAGTTTTCTTACAAATATGTACTGGAACCGTCAGGATTTTAACAGAGTCATACAAAAGTCGCCAGAGTAATGCGGCCTCAATTGTAAACATAAGCAGTACAGTCCTCACTTACAGGCTTTCTACACAAATTTTGAGCTGTATAAACAGGAATTCCTAATATTTGAAAGCAAATTCAAGTGAAAACGCTCCCTAAAGTGCCCGGAGTTGTAAATGTTATCAGTTTGCTGGTCATTTCACGGCTTTCCACTGGTAATGTCTGTGATTACAAACGGCAGGAAATGTAGGAAGAATCTATTTACTTTAATTTCAAGGGGTTCTTCCAAGTTTTTAATCATTTCTGGAAACTCTAATTGCGTATTTTAAGAGTTTTACCACAACTAGAGAGTTTTCTTACAAAAATGTACTGGAACCGTCAGGATTTTAACAGAGTCATACAAATGTCGCCAGAGTAATACGGCCTCAATTGTAAACATAAGCAGTACAGTCCTCACTTACAGGCTTTCTACACAAATTTTGAGCTGTATAAACAAGAATTCCTAATATTTGAAAGCAAATTTAAGTGAAAACGCTCCCTAAAGTGCCAGGAGTTGTAAATATTATCAGTTTGCTGGTCATTTCACGGCTTTCCACTGGTAATGTCTGTGATTACAAATGGCAGGAAATGTAGGAAGAATCAATTTACTTAAATATCAAGGGGTTCTTCCAAGTTTTTAATCATTTCTGGAAACTCTAATTGCGTATTTTAAGAGTTTTACCACAACTAGAGAGTTTTCTTACAAATATGTACTGGAACCGTCAGGGTTTTAACAGAGTCATACAAAAGTCGCCAGAGTAATGCGGCCTCAATTGTAAACATAAGCAGTACAGTCCTCACTTACAGGCTTTCTACACAAATTTTGAGCTGTATAAACAAGAATTCCTAATATTTGAAAGCAAATTCAAGTGAAAACGCTCCCTAAAGTGCCCGGAGTTGTAAATATTATCAGTTTGCTGGTCATTTCACGGCTTTCCGCTGGTAATGTCTGTGATTACAAACAGCAGGAAATGTAGGAAGAATCAATTTACTTTAATTTCAAGGGGTTCTTCCAAGTTTTTAATCATTTCTGGAAAATCTAATTGCGTATTTTAAGAGTTTTACCACAACTAGAGAGTTTTCTTACAAATATGTACTGGAACCGTCAGGGTTTTAACAGAGTCATACAAAAGTCGCCAGAGTAATGCGGCCTCAATTGTAAACATAAGCAGTACAGTCCTCACTTACAGGCTTTCTACACAAATTTTGAGCTGTATAAACAAGAATTCCTAATATTTGAAAGCAAATTCAAGTGAAAAGGCTCGCTAAAGTGCCCGGAGTTGTAAATGTTATCAGTTTGCTGGTCATTTCACGGCTTTCCACTGGTAATGTCTGTGATTACAAACAGCAGGAAATGTAGGAAGAATCAATTTACTTTAATTTCAAGGGGTTCTTCCAAGTTTTTAATCATTTCTGGAAACTCTAATTGCGTATTTTAAGAGTTTTACCACAACCAGAGAGTTTTCTTACAAATATGTACTGGAACCGTCAGGATTTTAACAGAGTCATACAAAAGTCGCCAGAGTAATGCGGCCTCAATTGTAAACATAAGCAGTACAGGCCTCACTTACAGGCTTTCTACACAAATTTTGAGCTGTATAAACAGGAATTCCTAATATTTGAAAGCAAATTCAAGTGAAAACGCTCCCTAAAGTGCCCGGAGTTGTAAATGTTATCAGTTTGCTGGTCATTTCACGGCTTTCCACTGGTAATGTCTGTGATTACAAACGGCAGGAAATGTAGGAAGAATCTATTTACTTTAATTTCAAGGGGTTCTTCCAAGTTTTTAATCATTTCTGGAAACTCTAATTGCGTATTTTAAGAGTTTTACCACAACTAGAGAGTTTTCTTACAAATATGTACTGGAACCGTCAGGGTTTTAACAGAGTCATACAAAAGTCGCCTGAGTAATGCGGCCTCAATTGTAAACATAAGCAGTACAGTCCTCACTTACAGGCTTTCTACACAAATTTTGAGCTGTATAAACAAGAATTCCTAATATTTGAAAGCAAATTCAAGTGAAAACGCTCGCTAAAGTGCCCGGAGTTGTAAATGTTATCAGTTTGCTGGTCATTTCACGGCTTTCCACTGGTAATGTCTGTGATTACAAACGGCAGGAAATGTAGGAAGAATCTATTTACTTTAATTTTAAGGGGTTCTTCCAAGTTTTTAATCATTTCCTGAAACTCTAATTGCGTATTTTAAGAGTTTTACCACAACTAGAGAGTTTTCTTACAAATATGTACTGGAACCGTCAGGGTTTTAACAGAGTCATACAAAAGTCGCCAGAGTAATGCGGCCTCAATTGTAAACATAAGCAGTACAGTCCTCACTTACAGGCTTTCTACACAAATTTTGAGCTGTATAAACAGGAATTCCTAATATTTGAAAGCAAATTCAAGTGAAAACGCTCGCCAAAGTGCCCGGAGTTGTAAATGTTATCAGTTTGCTGGTCATTTCACGGCTTTCCACTGGTAATGTCTGTGATTACAAACGGCAGGATATGTAGGAAGAATCTATTTACTTTAATTTCAAGGGGTTCTTCCAAGTTTTTAATCATTTCTGGAAACTCTAATTGCGTATTTTAAGAGTTTTACCACAACTAGATAGTTTTCTTTCAAAAATGTACTGGAACCGTCAGGATTTTAACAGAGTCATACAAAAGTCGCCAGAGTAATGCGGCCTCAATTGTAAACATAAGCAGTACAGTCCTCACTTACAGGCTTTCTACACAAATTTTGAGCTGTATAAACAAGAATTCCTAATATTTGAAAGCAAATTCAAGTGAAAACGCTCGCCAAAGTGCCCGGAGTTGTAAATGTTATCAGTTTGCTGGTCATTTCACGGCTTTCCACTGGTAATGTCTGTGATTACAAACGGCAGGATATGTAGGAAGAATCTATTTACTTTAATTTCAAGGGGTTCTTCCAAGTTTTTAATCATTTCTGGACACTCTAATTGCGTATTTTAAGAGTTTTACCACAACTAGATAGTTTTCTTACAAAAATGTACTGGAACCGTCAGGATTTTAACAGAGTCATACAAAAGTCGCCAGAGTAATGCGGCCTCAATTGTAAACATAAGCAGTACAGTCCTCACTTACAGGCTTTCTACACAAATTTTGAGCTGTATAAACAAGAATTCCTAATATTTGAAAGCAAATTCAAGTGAAAAGGCTCGCTAAAGTGCCCGGAGTTGTAAATGTTATCAGTTTGCTGGTCATTTCACGGCTTTCCACTGGTAATGTCTGTGATTACAAACAGCAGGAAATGTAGGAAGAATCAATTTACTTTAATTTCAAGGGGTTCTTCCAAGTTTTTAATCATTTCTGGAAACTCTAATTGCGTATTTTAAGAGTTTTACCACAACTAGAGAGTTTTCTTACAAATATGTACTGGAACCGTCAGGATTTTAACAGAGTCATACAAAAGTCGCCAGAGTAATGCGGCCTCAATTGTAAACATAAGCAGTACAGTCCTCACTTACAGGCTTTCTACACAAATTTTGAGCTGTATAAACAAGAATTCCTAATATTTGAAAGCAAATTCAAGGGAAAACGCTCGCTAAAGTGTCCGGAGTTGTAAATGTTATCAGTTTGCTGGTCATTTCACGGCTTTCCACTGGTAATGTCTGTGATTACAAACGGCAGGAAATGTAGGAAGAATCTATTTACTTTAATTTCAAGGGGTTCTTCCAAGTTTTTAATCATTTCTGGAAACTCTAATTGCGTATTTTAAGAGTTTTACCACAACTAGAGAGTTTTCTTACAAAAATGTACTGGAACCGTCAGGATTTTAACAGAGTCATACAAATGTCGCCAGAGTAATACGGCCTCAATTGTAAACATAAGCAGTACAGTCCTCACTTACAGGCTTTCTACACAAATTTTGAGCTGTATAAACAAGAATTCCTAATATTTGAAAGCAAATTCAAGTGAAAACGCTCCCTAAAGTGCCCGGAGTTGTAAATATTATCAGTTTGCTGGTCATTTCACGGCTTTCCACTGGTAATGTCTGTGATTATAAACGGCAGGAAATGTAGGAAGAATCAATTTACTTTAATTTCAAGGGGTTCTTCCAAGTTTTTAATCATTTCTGGAAACTCTAATTGCGTATTTTAAGAGTTTTACCACAACCAGAGAGTTTTCTTACAAATATGTACTGGAACCGTCAGGATTTTAACAGAGTCATACAAAAGTCGCCAGAGTAATGCGGCCTCAATTGTAAACATAAGCAGTACAGTCCTCACTTACAGGCTTTCTACACAAATTTTGAGCTGTATAAACAGGAATTCCTAATATTTGAAAGCAAATTCAAGTGAAAACGCTCCCTAAAGTGCCCGGAGTTGTAAATGTTATCAGTTTGCTGGTCATTTCACGGCTTTCCACTGGTAATGTCTGTGATTACAAACGGCAGGAAATGTAGGAAGAATCTATTTACTTTAATTTCAAGGGGTTCTTCCAAGTTTTTAATCATTTCTGGAAACTCTAATTGCGTATTTTAAGAGTTTTACCACAACTAGAGAGTTTTCTTACAAAAATGTACTGGAACCGTCAGGATTTTAACAGAGTCATACAAATGTCGCCAGAGTAATACGGCCTCAATTGTAAACATAAGCAGTACAGTCCTCACTTACAGGCTTTCTACACAAATTTTGAGCTGTATAAACAAGAATTCCTAATATTTGAAAGCAAATTTAAGTGAAAACGCTCCCTAAAGTGCCAGGAGTTGTAAATATTATCAGTTTGCTGGTCATTTCACGGCTTTCCACTGGTAATGTCTGTGATTACAAATGGCAGGAAATGTAGGAAGAATCAATTTACTTAAATATCAAGGGGTTCTTCCAAGTTTTTAATCATTTCTGGAAACTCTAATTGCGTATTTTAAGAGTTTTACCACAACTAGAGAGTTTTCTTACAAATATGTACTGGAACCGTCAGGGTTTTAACAGAGTCATACAAAAGTCGCCAGAGTAATGCGGCCTCAATTGTAAACATAAGCAGTACAGTCCTCACTTACAGGCTTTCTACACAAATTTTGAGCTGTATAAACAAGAATTCCTAATATTTGAAAGCAAATTCAAGTGAAAACGCTCCCTAAAGTGCCCGGAGTTGTAAATATTATCAGTTTGCTGGTCATTTCACGGCTTTCCGCTGGTAATGTCTGTGATTACAAACAGCAGGAAATGTAGGAAGAATCAATTTACTTTAATTTCAAGGGGTTCTTCCAAGTTTTTAATCATTTCTGGAAAATCTAATTGCGTATTTTAAGAGTTTTACCACAACTAGAGAGTTTTCTTACAAATATGTACTGGAACCGTCAGGGTTTTAACAGAGTCATACAAAAGTCGCCAGAGTAATGCGGCCTCAATTGTAAACATAAGCAGTACAGTCCTCACTTACAGGCTTTCTACACAAATTTTGAGCTGTATAAACAAGAATTCCTAATATTTGAAAGCAAATTCAAGTGAAAAGGCTCGCTAAAGTGCCCGGAGTTGTAAATGTTATCAGTTTGCTGGTCATTTCACGGCTTTCCACTGGTAATGTCTGTGATTACAAACAGCAGGAAATGTAGGAAGAATCAATTTACTTTAATTTCAAGGGGTTCTTCCAAGTTTTTAATCATTTCTGGAAATTCTAATTGCGTATTTTAAGAGTTTTACCACAACTAGATAGTTTTCTTACGAATATGTACTGGAACCGTCAGGATTTTAACAGAGTCATACAAAAGTCGCCAGAGTAATGCGGCCTCAATTGTAAACATAAGCAGTACAGTCCTCACTTACAGGCTTTCTACACAAATTTTGAGCTGTATAAACAAGAATTCCTAATATTTGAAAGCAAATTCAAGTGAAAACGCTCGCTAAAGTGCCCGGAGTTGTAAATATTATCAGTTTGCTGGTCATTTCACGGCTTTCCACTGGTAATGTCTGTGATTACAAACGGCAGGAAATGTAGGAAGAATCAATTTACTTTAATTTCAAGGGGTTCTTCCAAGTTTTTAATCATTTCTGGAAACTCTAATTGCGTATTTTAAGAGTTTTACCACAACTAGAGAGTTTTCTTACAAATATGTACTGGAACCGTCAGGGTTTTAACAGAGTCATACAAAAGTCGCCAGAGTAATGCGTCCTCAATTGTAAACATAAGCAGTACAGTCCTCACTTACAGGCTTTCTACACAAATTTTGAGCTGTATAAACAAGAATTCCTAATATGTGAAAGCAAATTCAAGTGAAAACGCTCCCTAAAGTGCCCGGAGTTGTAAATATTATCAGTTTGCTGGTCATTTCACGGCTTTCCACTGGTAATGTCTGTGATTACAAACGGCAGGAAATGTAGGAAGAATCAATTTACTTTAATTTCAAGGGGTTCTTCCAAGTTTTTAATCATTTCTGGAAACTCTAATTACGTATTTTAAGAGTTTTACCACAACTAGAGAGTTTTCTTACAAAAATGTACTGGAACCGTCAGGATTTTAACAGAGTCATACAAAAGTCGCCAGAGTAATGCGGCCTCAATTGTAAACATAAGCAGTACAGTCCTCACTTACAGGCTTTCTACACAAATTTTGAGCTGTATAAACAGGAATTCCTAATATTTGAAAGCAAATTCAAGTGAAAACGCTCGCTAAAGTGCCCGGAGTTGTAAATGTTATCAGTTTGCTGGTCATTTCACGGCTTTCCACTGGTAATGTCTGTGATTACAAACGGCAGGAAATGTAGGAAGAATCTATTTACTTTAATTTCAAGGGGTTCTTCCAAGTTTTTAATCATTTCTGGAAACTCTAATTGCGTATTTTAAGAGTTTTACCACAACTAGAGAGTTTTCTTACAAAAATGTACTGGAACCGTCAGGATTTTAACAGAGTCATACAAATGTCGCCAGAGCAATACGGCCTCAATTGTAAACATAAGCAGTACAGTCCTCACTTACAGGCTTTCTACACAAATTTTGAGCTGTATGAACAAGAATTCCTAATATTTGAAAGCAAATTTAAGTGAAAACGCTCCCTAAAGTGCCCGGAGTTGTAAATATTATCAGTTTGCTGGTCATTTCACGGCTTTCCGCTGGTAATGTCTGTGATTACAAACAGCAGGAAATGTAGGAAGAATCAATTTACTTTAATTTCAAGGGGTTCTTCCAAGTTTTTAATCATTTCTGGAAACTCTAATTGCGTATTTTAAGAGTTTTACCACAACCAGAGAGTTTTCTTACAAATATGTACTGGAACCGTCAGGATTTTAACAGAGTCATACAAAAGTCGCCAGAGTAATGCGGCCTCAATTGTAAACATAAGCAGTACAGGCCTCACTTACAGGCTTTCTACACAAATTTTGAGCTGTATAAACAGGAATTCCTAATATTTGAAAGCAAATTCAAGTGAAAACGCTCCCTAAAGTGCCCGGAGTTGTAAATGTTATCAGTTTGCTGGTCATTTCACGGCTTTCCACTGGTAATGTCTGTGATTACAAACGGCAGGAAATGTAGGAAGAATCTATTTACTTTAATTTCAAGGGGTTCTTCCAAGTTTTTAATCATTTCTGGAAACTCTAATTACGTATTTTAAGAGTTTTACCACAACTAGAGAGTTTTCTTACAAATATGTACTGGAACCGTCAGGGTTTTAACAGAGTCATACAAAAGTCGCCTGAGTAATGCGGCCTCAATTGTAAACATAAGCAGTACAGTCCTCACTTACAGGCTTTCTACACAAATTTTGAGCTGTATAAACAAGAATTCCTAATATTTGAAAGCAAATTCAAGTGAAAACGCTCGCTAAAGTGCCCGGAGTTGTAAATGTTATCAATTTGCTGGTCATTTCACGGCTTTCCACTGGTAATGTCTGTGATTACAAACGGCAGGAAATGTAGGAAGAATCTATTTACTTTAATTTTAAGGGGTTCTTCCAAGTTTTTAATCATTTCTGGGAACTCTAATTGCGTATTTTAAGAGTTTTACCACAACTAGAGAGTTTTCTTACAAATATGTACTGGAACCGTCAGGGTTTTAACAGAGTCATACAAAAGTCGCCAGAGTAATGCAGCCTCAATTGTAAACATAAGCAGTACAGTCCTCACTTACAGGCTTTCTACACAAATTTTGAGCTGTATAAACAAGAATTCCTAATATTTGAAAGCAAATTCAAGTGAAAACGCTCGCTAAAGTGCCCGGAGTTGTGAATATTATCAGTTTGCTGGTCATTTCACGGCTTTCCACTGGTAATGTCTGTGATTACAAACGGCAGGAAATGTAGGAAGAATCAATTTACTTTAATTTCAAGGGGTTCTTCCAAGTTTTTAATCATTTCCTGAAACTCTAATTGCGTATTTTAAGAGTTTTACCACAACTAGAGAGTTTTCTTACAAATATGTACTGGAACCGTCAGGGTTTTAACAGAGTCATACAAAAGTCGCCAGAGTAATGCGGCCTCAATTGTAAACATAAGCAGTACAGTCCTCACTTACAGGCTTTCTACACAAATTTTGAGCTGTATAAACAAGAATTCCTAATATTTGAAAGCAAATTCAAGTGAAAAGGCTCGCTAAAGTGCCCGGAGTTGTAAATGTTATCAGTTTGCTGGTCATTTCACGGCTTTCCACTGGTAATGTCTGTGATTACAAACAGCAGGAAATGTAGGAAGAATCAATTTACTTTAATTTCAAGGGGTTCTTCCAAGTTTTTAATCATTTCTGGAAATTTTAATTGCGTATTTTAAGAGTTTTACCACAACTAGATAGTTTTCTTACGAATATGTACTGGAACCGTCAGGATTTTAACAGAGTCATACAAAAGTCGCCAGAGTAATGCGGCCTCAATTGTAAACATAAGCAGTACAGTCCTCACTTACAGGCTTTCTACACAAATTTTGAGCTGTATAAACAAGAATTCCTAATATTTGAAAGCAAATTCAAGTGAAAACGCTCGCTAAAGTGCCCGGAGTTGTAAATATTATCAGTTTGCTGGTCATTTCACGGCTTTCCACTGGTAATGTCTGTGATTACAAACGGCAGGAAATGTAGGAAGAATCAATTTACTTTAATTTCAAGGGGTTCTTCCAAGTTTTTAATCATTTCTGGAAACTCTAATTGCGTATTTTAAGAGTTTTACCACAACTAGAGAGTTTTCTTACAAATATGTACTGGAACCGTCAGGGTTTTAACAGAGTCATACAAAAGTCGCCAGAGTAATGCGGCCTCAATTGTAAACATAAGCAGTACAGTCCTCACTTACAGGCTTTCTACACAAATTTTGAGCTGTATAAACAAGAATTCCTAATATTTGAAAGCAAATTCAAGTGAAAACGATCCCTAAAGTGCCCGGAGTTTTAAATATTATCAGTTTGCTGGTCATTTCACGGCTTTCCACTGGTAATGTCTGTGATTACAAACGGCAGGAAATGTAGGAAGAATCAATTTACTTTAATTTCAAGGGGTTCTTCCAAGTTTTTAATCATTTCTGGAAACTCTAATTGCGTATTTTAAGAGTTTTACCACAACCAGAGAGTTTTCTTACAAATATGTACTGGAATCGTCAGGATTTTAACAGAGTCATACTAAAGTCGCCAGAGTAATGCGGCCTCAATTGTAAACATAAGCAGTAAAGTCCTCACTTACAGGCTTTCTACACAAATTTTGAGCTGTATAAACAGGAATTCCTAATATTTGAAAGCAAATTCAAGTGAAAACGCTCGCTAAAGTGCCCGGAGTTGTAAATGTTATCAGTTTGCTGGTCATTTCACGGCTTTCCACTGGTAATGTCTGTGATTACAAACGGCAGGAAATGTAGGAAGAATCTATTTACTTTAATTTCAAGGGGTTCTTCCAAGTTTTTAATCATTTCTGGAAACTCTAATTACGTATTTTAAGAGTTTTACCACAACTAGAGAGTTTTCTTACAAAAATGTACTGGAACCGTCAGGATTTTAACAGAGTCATACATAAGTCGCCAGAGTAATGCGGCCTCAATTGTAAACATAAGCAGTACAGTCCTCACTTACAGGCTTTCTACACAAATTTTGAGCTGTATAAACAGGAATTCCTAATATTTGAAAGCAAATTCAAGTGAAAACGCTCGCTAAAGTGCCCGGAGTTGTAAATGTTATCAGTTTGCTGGTCATTTCACGGCTTTCCACTGGTAATGTCTGTGATTACAAACGGCAGGAAATGTAGGAAGAATCTATTTACTTTAATTTCAAGGGGTTCTTCCAAGTTTTTAATCATTTCTGGAAACTCTAATTGCGTATTTTAAGAGTTTTACCACAACTAGAGAGTTTTCTTACAAAAATGTACTGGAACCGTCAGGATTTTAACAGAGTCATACAAATGTCGCCAGAGCAATACGGCCTCAATTGTAAACATAAGCAGTACAGTCCTCACTTACAGGCTTTCTACACAAATTTTGAGCTGTATGAACAAGAATTCCTAATATTTGAAAGCAAATTTAAGTGAAAACGCTCCCTAAAGTGCCCGGAGTTGTAAATATTATCAGTTTGCTGGTCATTTCACGGCTTTCCGCTGGTAATGTCTGTGATTACAAACAGCAGGAAATGTAGGAAGAATCAATTTACTTTAATTTCAAGGGGTTCTTCCAAGTTTTTAATCATTTCTGGAAACTCTAATTGCGTATTTTAAGAGTTTTACCACAACCAGAGAGTTTTCTTACAAATATGTACTGGAACCGTCAGGATTTTAACAGAGTCATACAAAAGTCGCCAGAGTAATGCGGCCTCAATTGTAAACATAAGCAGTACAGGCCTCACTTACAGGCTTTCTACACAAATTTTGAGCTGTATAAACAGGAATTCCTAATATTTGAAAGCAAATTCAAGTGAAAACGCTCCCTAAAGTGCCCGGAGTTGTAAATGTTATCAGTTTGCTGGTCATTTCACGGCTTTCCACTGGTAATGTCTGTGATTACAAACGGCAGGAAATGTAGGAAGAATCTATTTACTTTAATTTCAAGGGGTTCTTCCAAGTTTTTAATCATTTCTGGAAACTCTAATTACGTATTTTAAGAGTTTTACCACAACTAGAGAGTTTTCTTACAAATATGTACTGGAACCGTCAGGGTTTTAACAGAGTCATACAAAAGTCGCCTGAGTAATGCGGCCTCAATTGTAAACATAAGCAGTACAGTCCTCACTTACAGGCTTTCTACACAAATTTTGAGCTGTATAAACAAGAATTCCTAATATTTGAAAGCAAATTCAAGTGAAAACGCTCGCTAAAGTGCCCGGAGTTGTAAATGTTATCAATTTGCTGGTCATTTCACGGCTTTCCACTGGTAATGTCTGTGATTACAAACGGCAGGAAATGTAGGAAGAATCTATTTACTTTAATTTTAAGGGGTTCTTCCAAGTTTTTAATCATTTCTGGGAACTCTAATTGCGTATTTTAAGAGTTTTACCACAACTAGAGAGTTTTTTACAAATATGTACTGGAACCGTCAGGGTTTTAACAGAGTCATACAAAAGTCGCCAGAGTAATGCAGCCTCAATTGTAAACATAAGCAGTACAGTCCTCACTTACAGGCTTTCTACACAAATTTTGAGCTGTATAAACAAGAATTCCTAATATTTGAAAGCAAATTCAAGTGAAAACGCTCGCTAAAGTGCCCGGAGTTGTGAATATTATCAGTTTGCTGGTCATTTCACGGCTTTCCACTGGTAATGTCTGTGATTACAAACGGCAGGAAATGTAGGAAGAATCAATTTACTTTAATTTCAAGGGGTTCTTCCAAGTTTTTAATCATTTCCTGAAACTCTAATTGCGTATTTTAAGAGTTTTACCACAACTAGAGAGTTTTCTTACAAATATGTACTGGAACCGTCAGGGTTTTAACAGAGTCATACAAAAGTCGCCAGAGTAATGCGGCCTCAATTGTAAACATAAGCAGTACAGTCCTCACTTACAGGCTTTCTACACAAATTTTGAGCTGTATAAACAAGAATTCCTAATATTTGAAAGCAAATTCAAGTGAAAAGGCTCGCTAAAGTGCCCGGAGTTGTAAATGTTATCAGTTTGCTGGTCATTTCACGGCTTTCCACTGGTAATGTCTGTGATTACAAACAGCAGGAAATGTAGGAAGAATCAATTTACTTTAATTTCAAGGGGTTCTTCCAAGTTTTTAATCATTTCTGGAAATTTTAATTGCGTATTTTAAGAGTTTTACCACAACTAGATAGTTTTCTTACGAATATGTACTGGAACCGTCAGGATTTTAACAGAGTCATACAAAAGTCGCCAGAGTAATGCGGCCTCAATTGTAAACATAAGCAGTACAGTCCTCACTTACAGGCTTTCTACACAAATTTTGAGCTGTATAAACAAGAATTCCTAATATTTGAAAGCAAATTCAAGTGAAAACGCTCGCTAAAGTGCCCGGAGTTGTAAATATTATCAGTTTGCTGGTCATTTCACGGCTTTCCACTGGTAATGTCTGTGATTACAAACGGCAGGAAATGTAGGAAGAATCAATTTACTTTAATTTCAAGGGGTTCTTCCAAGTTTTTAATCATTTCTGGAAACTCTAATTGCGTATTTTAAGAGTTTTACCACAACTAGAGAGTTTTCTTACAAATATGTACTGGAACCGTCAGGGTTTTAACAGAGTCATACAAAAGTCGCCAGAGTAATGCGGCCTCAATTGTAAACATAAGCAGTACAGTCCTCACTTACAGGCTTTCTACACAAATTTTGAGCTGTATAAACAAGAATTCCTAATATTTGAAAGCAAATTCAAGTGAAAACGATCCCTAAAGTGCCCGGAGTTTTAAATATTATCAGTTTGCTGGTCATTTCACGGCTTTCCACTGGTAATGTCTGTGATTACAAACGGCAGGAAATGTAGGAAGAATCAATTTACTTTAATTTCAAGGGGTTCTTCCAAGTTTTTAATCATTTCTGGAAACTCTAATTGCGTATTTTAAGAGTTTTACCACAACCAGAGAGTTTTCTTACAAATATGTACTGGAATCGTCAGGATTTTAACAGAGTCATACTAAAGTCGCCAGAGTAATGCGGCCTCAATTGTAAACATAAGCAGTAAAGTCCTCACTTACAGGCTTTCTACACAAATTTTGAGCTGTATAAACAGGAATTCCTAATATTTGAAAGCAAATTCAAGTGAAAACGCTCGCTAAAGTGCCCGGAGTTGTAAATGTTATCAGTTTGCTGGTCATTTCACGGCTTTCCACTGGTAATGTCTGTGATTACAAACGGCAGGAAATGTAGGAAGAATCTATTTACTTTAATTTCAAGGGGTTCTTCCAAGTTTTTAATCATTTCTGGAAACTCTAATTACGTATTTTAAGAGTTTTACCACAACTAGAGAGTTTTCTTACAAAAATGTACTGGAACCGTCAGGATTTTAACAGAGTCATACATAAGTCGCCAGAGTAATGCGGCCTCAATTGTAAACATAAGCAGTACAGTCCTCACTTACAGGCTTTCTACACAAATTTTGAGCTGTATAAACAGGAATTCCTAATATTTGAAAGCAAATTCAAGTGAAAACGCTCGCTAAAGTGCCCGGAGTTGTAAATGTTATCAGTTTGCTGGTCATTTCACGGCTTTCCACTGGTAATGTCTGTGATTACAAACGGCAGGAAATGTAGGAAGAATCTATTTACTTTAATTTCAAGGGGTTCTTCCAAGTTTTTAATCATTTCTGGAAACTCTAATTGCGTATTTTAAGAGTTTTACCACAACTAGAGAGTTTTCTTACAAAAATGTACTGGAACCGTCAGGATTTTAACAGAGTCATACAAATGTCGCCAGAGTAATACGGCCTCAATTGTAAACATAAGCAGTACAGTCCTCACTTACAGGCTTTCTACACAAATTTTGAGCTGTATAAACAAGAATTCCTAATATTTGAAAGCAAATTCAAGTGAAAACGCTCGCTAAAGTGCCCGGAGTTGTAAATATTATCAGTTTGCTGGTCATTTCACGGCTTTCCACTGGTAATGTCTGTGATTACAAACGGCAGGAAATGTAGGAAGAATCAATTTACTTTAATTTCAAGGGGTTCTTCCAAGTTTTTAATCATTTCTGGAAACTCTAATTACGTATTTTAAGAGTTTTACCACAACTAGAGAGTTTTCTTACAAAAATGTACTGGAACCGTCAGGATTTTAACAGAGTCATACATAAGTCGCCAGAGTAATGCGGCCTCAATTGTAAACATAAGCAGTACAGTCCTCACTTACAGGCTTTCTACACAAATTTTGAGCTGTATAAACAGGAATTCCTAATATTTGAAAGCAAATTCAAGTGAAAACGCTCGCTAAAGTGCCCGGAGTTGTAAATGTTATCAGTTTGCTGGTCATTTCACGGCTTTCCACTGGTAATGTCTGTGATTACAAACGGCAGGAAATGTAGGAAGAATCTATTTACTTTAATTTCAAGGGGTTCTTCCAAGTTTTTAATCATTTCTGGAAACTCTAATTGCGTATTTTAAGAGTTTTACCACAACTAGAGAGTTTTCTTACAAAAATGTACTGGAACCGTCAGGATTTTAACAGAGTCATACAAATGTCGCCAGAGTAATACGGCCTCAATTGTAAACATAAGCAGTACAGTCCTCACTTACAGGCTTTCTACACAAATTTTGAGCTGTATAAACAAGAATTCCTAATATTTGAAAGCAAATTCAAGTGAAAACGCTCGCTAAAGTGCCCGGAGTTGTAAATATTATCAGTTTGCTGGTCATTTCACGGCTTTCCACTGGTAATGTCTGTGATTACAAACGGCAGGAAATGTAGGAAGAATCAATTTACTTTAATTTCAAGGGGTTCTTCCAAGTTTTTAATCATTTCTGGAAACTCTAATTGCGTATTTTAAGAGTTTTACCACAACTAGAGAGTTTTCTTACAAATATGTACTGGAACCGTCAGGGTTTTAACAGAGTCATACAAAAGTCGCCAGAGTAATGCGGCCTCAATTGTAAACATAAGCAGTACAGTCCTCACTTACAGGCTTTCTACACAAATTTTGAGCTGTATAAACAAGAATTCCTAATATGTGAAAGCAAATTCAAGTGAAAACGCTCCCTAAAGTGCCCGGAGTTGTAAATATTATCAGTTTGCTGGTCATTTCACGGCTTTCCACTGGTAATGTCTGTGATTACAAACGGCAGGAAATGTAGGAAGAATCAATTTACTTTAATTTCAAGGGGTTCTTCCAAGTTTTTAATCATTTCTGGAAACTCTAATTACGTATTTTAAGAGTTTTACCACAACTAGAGAGTTTTCTTACAAAAATGTACTGGAACCGTCAGGATTTTAACAGAGTCATACAAAAGTCGCCAGAGTAATGCGGCCTCAATTGTAAACATAAGCAGTACAGTCCTCACTTACAGGCTTTCTACACAAATTTTGAGCTGTATAAACAGGAATTCCTAATATTTGAAAGCAAATTCAAGTGAAAACGCTCGCTAAAGTGCCCGGAGTTGTAAATGTTATCAGTTTGCTGGTCATTTCACGGCTTTCCACTGGTAATGTCTGTGATTACAAACGGCAGGAAATGTAGGAAGAATCTATTTACTTTAATTTCAATTGGTTCTTCCAAGTTTTTAATCATTTCTGGAAACTCTAATTGCGTATTTTAAGAGTTTTACCACAACTAGAGAGTTTTCTTACAAAAATGTACTGGAACCGTCAGGATTTTAACAGAGTCATACAAATGTCGCCAGAGCAATACGGCCTCAATTGTAAACATAAGCAGTACAGTCCTCACTCACAGGCTTTCTACACAAATTTTGAGCTGTATAAACAAGAATTCCTAATATTTGAAAGCAAATTTAAGTGAAAACGCTCCCTAAAGTGCCCGGAGTTGTAAATATTATCAGTTTGCTGGTCATTTCACGGCTTTCCGCTGGTAATGTCTGTGATTACAAACAGCAGGAAATGTAGGAAGAATCAATTTACTTTAATTTCAAGGGGTTCTTCCAAGTTTTTAATCATTTCTGGAAACTCTAATTGCGTATTTTAAGAGTTTTACCAGAACCAGAGAGTTTTCTTACAAATATGTACTGGAACCGTCAGGATTTTAACAGAGTCATACAAAAGTCGCCAGAGTAATGCGGCCTCAATTGTAAACATAAGCAGTACAGGCCTCACTTACAGGCTTTCTACACAAATTTTGAGCTGTATAAACAGGAATTCCTAATATTTGAAAGCAAATTCAAGTGAAAACGCTCCCTAAAGTGCCCGGAGTTGTAAATGTTATCAGTTTGCTGGTCATTTCACGGCTTTCCACTGGTAATGTCTGTGATTACAAACGGCAGGAAATGTAGGAAGAATCTATTTACTTTAATTTCAAGGGGTTCTTCCAAGTTTTTAATCATTTCTGGAAACTCTAATTACGTATTTTAAGAGTTTTACCACAACTAGAGAGTTTTCTTACAAATATGTACTGGAACCGTCAGGGTTTTAACAGAGTCATACAAAAGTCGCCTGAGTAATGCGGCCTCAATTGTAAACATAAGCAGTACAGTCCTCACTTACAGGCTTTCTACACAAATTTTGAGCTGTATAAACAAGAATTCCTAATATTTGAAAGCAAATTCAAGTGAAAACGCTCGCTAAAGTGCCCGGAGTTGTAAATGTTATCAATTTGCTGGTCATTTCACAGCTTTCCACTGGTAATGTCTGTGATTACAAACGGCAGGAAATGTAGGAAGAATCTATTTACTTTAATTTTAAGGGGTTCTTCCAAGTTTTTAATCATTTCTGGGAACTCTAATTGCGTATTTTAAGAGTTTTACCACAACTAGAGAGTTTTCTTACAAATATGTACTGGAACCGTCAGGGTTTTAACAGTCATACAAAAGTCGCCAGAGTAATGCAGCCTCAATTGTAAACATAAGCAGTACAGTCCTCACTTACAGGCTTTCTACACAAATTTTGAGCTGTATAAACAAGAATTCCTAATATTTGAAAGCAAATTCAAGTGAAAACGCTCGCTAAAGTGCCCGGAGTTGTGAATATTATCAGTTTGCTGGTCATTTCACGGCTTTCCACTGGTAATGTCTGTGATTACAAACGGCAGGAAATGTAGGAAGAATCAATTTACTTTAATTTCAAGGGGTTCTTCCAAGTTTTTAATCATTTCCTGAAACTCTAATTGCGTATTTTAAGAGTTTTACCACAACTAGAGAGTTTTCTTACAAATATGTACTGGAACCGTCAGGGTTTTAACAGAGTCATACAAAAGTCGCCAGAGTAATGCGGCCTCAATTGTAAACATAAGCAGTACAGTCCTCACTTACAGGCTTTCTACACAAATTTTGAGCTGTATAAACAAGAATTCCTAATATTTGAAAGCAAATTCAAGTGAAAAGGCTCGCTAAAGTGCCCGGAGTTGTAAATGTTATCAGTGTGCTGGTCATTTCACGGCTTTCCACTGGTAATGTCTGTGATTACAAACAGCAGGAAATGTAGGAAGAATCAATTTACTTTAATTTCAAGGGGTTCTTCCAAGTTTTTAATCATTTCTGGAAATTTTAATTGCGTATTTTAAGAGTTTTACCACAACTAGATAGTTTTCTTACGAATATGTACTGGAACCGTCAGGATTTTAACAGAGTCATACAAAAGTCGCCAGAGTAATGCGGCCTCAATTGTAAACATAAGCAGTACAGTCCTCACTTACAGGCTTTCTACACAAATTTTGAGCTGTATAAACAAGAATTCCTAATATTTGAAAGCAAATTCAAGTGAAAACGCTCGCTAAAGTGCCCGGAGTTGTAAATATTATCAGTTTGCTGGTCATTTCACGGCTTTCCACTGGTAATGTCTGTGATTACAAACGGCAGGAAATGTAGGAAGAATCAATTTACTTTAATTTCAAGGGGTTTTTCCAAGTTTTTAATCATTTCTGGAAACTCTAATTGCGTATTTTAAGAGTTTTACCACAACCAGAGAGTTTTCTTACAAATATGTACTGGAACCGTCAGGATTTTAACAGAGTCATACTAAAGTCGCTAGAGTAATGCGGCCTCAATTGTAAACATAAGCAGTAAAGTCCTCACTTACAGGCTTTCTACACAAATTTTGAGCTGTATAAACAGGAATTCCTAATATTTGAAAGCAAATTCAAGTGAAAACGCTCGCTAAAGTGCCCGGAGTTGTAAATGTTATCAGTTTGCTGGTCATTTCACGGCTTTCCACTGGTAATGTCTGTGATTACAAACGGCAGGAAATGTAGGAAGAATCTATTTACTTTAATTTCAAGGGGTTCTTCCAAGTTTTTAATCATTTCTGGAAACTCTAATTACGTATTTTAAGAGTTTTACCACAACTAGAGAGTTTTCTTACAAAAATGTACTGGAACCGTCAGGATTTTAACAGAGTCATACATAAGTCGCCAGAGTAATGCGGCCTCAATTGTAAACATAAGCAGTACAGTCCTCACTTACAGGCTTTCTACACAAATTTTGAGCTGTATAAACAGGAATTCCTAATATTTGAAAGCAAATTCAAGTGAAAACGCTCGCTAAAGTGCCCGGAGTTGTAAATGTTATCAGTTTGCTGGTCATTTCACGGCTTTCCACTGGTAATGTCTGTGATTACAAACGGCAGGAAATGTAGGAAGAATCTATTTACTTTAATTTCAAGGGGTTCTTCCAAGTTTTTAATCATTTCTGGAAACTCTAATTGCGTATTTTAAGAGTTTTACCACAACTAGAGAGTTTTCTTACAAAAATGTACTGGAACCGTCAGGATTTTAACAGAGTCATACAAATGTCGCCAGAGTAATACGGCCTCAATTGTAAACATAAGCAGTACAGTCCTCACTTACAGGCTTTCTACACAAATTTTGAGCTGTATAAACAAGAATTCCTAATATTTGAAAGCAAATTTAAGTGAAAACGCTCCCTAAAGTGCCCGGAGTTGTAAATATTATCAGTTTGCTGGTCATTTCACGGCTTTCCACTGGTAATGTCTGTGATTACAAATGGCAGGAAATGTAGGAAGAATCAATTTACTTAAATATCAAGGGGTTCTTCCAAGTTTTTAATCATTTCTGGAAACTCTAATTGCGTATTTTAAGAGTTTTACCACAACTAGAGAGTTTTCTTACAAATCTGTACTGGAACCGTCAGGGTTTTAACAGAGTCATACTAAAGTCGCCAGAGTAATGCGGCCTCAATTGTAAACATAAGCAGTACAGTCCTCACTTACAGGCTTTCTACACAAATTTTGAGCTGTATAAACAAGAATTCCTAATATTTGAAAGCAAATTCAAGTGAAAACGCTCCCTAAAGTGCCCGGAGTTGTAAATATTATCAGTTTGCTGGTCATTTCACGGCTTTCCGCTGGTAATGTCTGTGATTACAAACAGCAGGAAATGTAGGAAGAATCAATTTACTTTAATTTCAAGGGGTTCTTCCAAGTTTTTAATCATTTCTGGAAACTCTAATTGCGTATTTTAAGAGTTTTACCACAACTAGAGAGTTTTCTTACAAATATGTACTGGAACCGTCAGTGTTTTAACAGAGTCATACAAAAGTCGCCAGAGTAATGCGGCCTCAATTGTAAACATAAGCAGTACAGTCCTCACTTACAGGCTTTCTACACAAATTTTGAGCTGTATAAACAAGAATTCCTAATATTTGAAAGCAAATTCAAGTGAAAAGGCTCGCTAAAGTGCCCGGAGTTGTAAATGTTATCAGTTTGCTGGTCATTTCACGGCTTTCCACTGGTAATGTCTGTGATTACAAACAGCAGGAAATGTAGGAAGAATCAATTTACTTTAATTTCAAGGGGTTCTTCCAAGTTTTTAATCATTTCTGGAAATTCTAATTGCGTATTTTAAGAGTTTTACCACAACTAGATAGTTTTCTTACGAATATGTACTGGAACCGTCAGGATTTTAACAGAGTCATACAAAAGTCGCGAGAGTAATGCGGCCTCAATTGTAAACATAAGCAGTACAGTCCTCACTTACAGGCTTTCTACACAAATTTTGAGCTGTATAAACAAGAATTCCTAATATTTGAAAGCAAATTCAAGTGAAAACGCTCGCTAAAGTGCCCGGAGTTGTAAATATTATCAGTTTGCTGGTCATTTCACGGCTTTCCACTGGTAATGTCTGTGATTACAAACGGCAGGAAATGTAGGAAGAATCAATTTACTTTAATTTCAAGGGGTTCTTCCAAGTTTTTAATCATTTCTGGAAACTCTAATTGCGTATTTTAAGAGTTTTACCACAACTAGAGAGTTTTCTTACAAATATGTACTGGAACCGTCAGGGTTTTAACAGAGTCATACAAAAGTCGCCAGAGTAATGCGGCCTCAATTGTAAACATAAGCAGTACAGTCCTCACTTACAGGCTTTCTACACAAATTTTGAGCTGTATAAACAAGAATTCCTAATATGTGAAAGCAAATTCAAGTGAAAACGCTCCCTAAAGTGCCCGGAGTTGTAAATATTATCAGTTTGCTGGTCATTTCACGGCTTTCCACTGGTAATGTCTGTGATTACAAACGGCAGGAAATGTAGGAAGAATCAATTTACTTTAATTTCAAGGGGTTCTTCCAAGTTTTTAATCATTTCTGGAAACTCTAATTACGTATTTTAAGAGTTTTACCACAACTAGAGAGTTTTCTTACAAAAATGTACTGGAACCGTCAGGATTTTAACAGAGTCATACAAAAGTCGCCAGAGTAATGCGGCCTCAATTGTAAACATAAGCAGTACAGTCCTCACTTACAGGCTTTCTACACAAATTTTGAGCTGTATAAACAGGAATTCCTAATATTTGAAAGCAAATTCAAGTGAAAACGCTCGCTAAAGTGCCCGGAGTTGTAAATGTTATCAGTTTGCTGGTCATTTCACGGCTTTCCACTGGTAATGTCTGTGATTACAAACGGCAGGAAATGTAGGAAGAATCTATTTACTTTAATTTCAATTGGTTCTTCCAAGTTTTTAATCATTTCTGGAAACTCTAATTGCGTATTTTAAGAGTTTTACCACAACTAGAGAGTTTTCTTACAAAAATGTACTGGAACCGTCAGGATTTTAACAGAGTCATACAAATGTCGCCAGAGCAATACGGCCTCAATTGTAAACATAAGCAGTACAGTCCTCACTCACAGGCTTTCTACACAAATTTTGAGCTGTATAAACAAGAATTCCTAATATTTGAAAGCAAATTTAAGTGAAAACGCTCCCTAAAGTGCCCGGAGTTGTAAATATTATCAGTTTGCTGGTCATTTCACGGCTTTCCGCTGGTAATGTCTGTGATTACAAACAGCAGGAAATGTAGGAAGAATCAATTTACTTTAATTTCAAGGGGTTCTTCCAAGTTTTTAATCATTTCTGGAAACTCTAATTGCGTATTTTAAGAGTTTTACCACAACCAGAGAGTTTTCTTACAAATATGTACTGGAACCGTCAGGATTTTAACAGAGTCATACAAAAGTCGCCAGAGTAATGCGGCCTCAATTGTAAACATAAGCAGTACAGGCCTCACTTACAGGCTTTCTACACAAATTTTGAGCTGTATAAACAGGAATTCCTAATATTTGAAAGCAAATTCAAGTGAAAACGCTCCCTAAAGTGCCCGGAGTTGTAAATGTTATCAGTTTGCTGGTCATTTCACGGCTTTCCACTGGTAATGTCTGTGATTACAAACGGCAGGAAATGTAGGAAGAATCTATTTACTTTAATTTCAAGGGGTTCTTCCAAGTTTTTAATCATTTCTGGAAACTCTAATTACGTATTTTAAGAGTTTTACCACAACTAGAGAGTTTTCTTACAAATATGTACTGGAACCGTCAGGGTTTTAACAGAGTCATACAAAAGTCGCCTGAGTAATGCGGCCTCAATTGTAAACATAAGCAGTACAGTCCTCACTTACAGGCTTTCTACACAAATTTTGAGCTGTATAAACAAGAATTCCTAATATTTGAAAGCAAATTCAAGTGAAAACGCTCGCTAAAGTGCCCGGAGTTGTAAATGTTATCAATTTGCTGGTCATTTCACAGCTTTCCACTGGTAATGTCTGTGATTACAAACGGCAGGAAATGTAGGAAGAATCTATTTACTTTAATTTTAAGGGGTTCTTCCAAGTTTTTAATCATTTCTGGGAACTCTAATTGCGTATTTTAAGAGTTTTACCACAACTAGAGAGTTTTCTTACAAATATGTACTGGAACCGTCAGGGTTTTAACAGAGTCATACAAAAGTCGCCAGAGTAATGCAGCCTCAATTGTAAACATAAGCAGTACAGTCCTCACTTACAGGCTTTCTACACAAATTTTGAGCTGTATAAACAAGAATTCCTAATATTTGAAAGCAAATTCAAGTGAAAACGCTCGCTAAAGTGCCCGGAGTTGTGAATATTATCAGTTTGCTGGTCATTTCACGGCTTTCCACTGGTAATGTCTGTGATTACAAACGGCAGGAAATGTAGGAAGAATCAATTTACTTTAATTTCAAGGGGTTCTTCCAAGTTTTTAATCATTTCCTGAAACTCTAATTGCGTATTTTAAGAGTTTTACCACAACTAGAGAGTTTTCTTACAAATATGTACTGGAACCGTCAGGGTTTTAACAGAGTCATACAAAAGTCGCCAGAGTAATGCGGCCTCAATTGTAAACATAAGCAGTACAGTCCTCACTTACAGGCTTTCTACACAAATTTTGAGCTGTATAAACAAGAATTCCTAATATTTGAAAGCAAATTCAAGTGAAAAGGCTCGCTAAAGTGCCCGGAGTTGTAAATGTTATCAGTGTGCTGGTCATTTCACGGCTTTCCACTGGTAATGTCTGTGATTACAAACAGCAGGAAATGTAGGAAGAATCAATTTACTTTAATTTCAAGGGGTTCTTCCAAGTTTTTAATCATTTCTGGAAATTTTAATTGCGTATTTTAAGAGTTTTACCACAACTAGATAGTTTTCTTACGAATATGTACTGTTACCGTCAGGATTTTAACAGAGTCATACAAAAGTCGCCAGAGTAATGCGGCCTCAATTGTAAACATAAGCAGTACAGTCCTCACTTACAGGCTTTCTACACAAATTTTGAGCTGTATAAACAAGAATTCCTAATATTTGAAAGCAAATTCAAGTGAAAACGCTCGCTAAAGTGCCCGGAGTTGTAAATATTATCAGTTTGCTGGTCATTTCACGGCTTTCCACTGGTAATGTCTGTGATTACAAACGGCAGGAAATGTAGGAAGAATCAATTTACTTTAATTTCAAGGGGTTTTTCCAAGTTTTTAATCATTTCTGGAAACTCTAATTGCGTATTTTAAGAGTTTTACCACAACCAGAGAGTTTTCTTACAAATATGTACTGGAACCGTCAGGATTTTAACAGAGTCATACTAAAGTCGCTAGAGTAATGCGGCCTCAATTGTAAACATAAGCAGTAAAGTCCTCACTTACAGGCTTTCTACACAAATTTTGAGCTGTATAAACAGGAATTCCTAATATTTGAAAGCAAATTCAAGTGAAAACGCTCGCTAAAGTGCCCGGAGTTGTAAATGTTATCAGTTTGCTGGTCATTTCACGGCTTTCCACTGGTAATGTCTGTGATTACAAACGGCAGGAAATGTAGGAAGAATCTATTTACTTTAATTTCAAGGGGTTCTTCCAAGTTTTTAATCATTTCTGGAAACTCTAATTACGTATTTTAAGAGTTTTACCACAACTAGAGAGTTTTCTTACAAAAATGTACTGGAACCGTCAGGATTTTAACAGAGTCATACATAAGTCGCCAGAGTAATGCGGCCTCAATTGTAAACATAAGCAGTACAGTCCTCACTTACAGGCTTTCTACACAAATTTTGAGCTGTATAAACAGGAATTCCTAATATTTGAAAGCAAATTCAAGTGAAAACGCTCGCTAAAGTGCCCGGAGTTGTAAATGTTATCAGTTTGCTGGTCATTTCACGGCTTTCCACTGGTAATGTCTGTGATTACAAACGGCAGGAAATGTAGGAAGAATCTATTTACTTTAATTTCAAGGGGTTCTTCCAAGTTTTTAATCATTTCTGGAAACTCTAATTGCGTATTTTAAGAGTTTTACCACAACTAGAGAGTTTTCTTACAAAAATGTACTGGAACCGTCAGGATTTTAACAGAGTCATACAAATGTCGCCAGAGTAATACGGCCTCAATTGTAAACATAAGCAGTACAGTCCTCACTTACAGGCTTTCTACACAAATTTTGAGCTGTATAAACAAGAATTCCTAATATTTGAAAGCAAATTTAAGTGAAAACGCTCCCTAAAGTGCCCGGAGTTGTAAATATTATCAGTTTGCTGGTCATTTCACGGCTTTCCACTGGTAATGTCTGTGATTACAAATGGCAGGAAATGTAGGAAGAATCAATTTACTTAAATATCAAGGGGTTCTTCCAAGTTTTTAATCATTTCTGGAAACTCTAATTGCGTATTTTAAGAGTTTTACCACAACTAGAGAGTTTTCTTACAAATCTGTACTGGAACCGTCAGGGTTTTAACAGAGTCATACAAAAGTCGCCAGAGTAATGCGGCCTCAATTGTAAACATAAGCAGTACAGTCCTCACTTACAGGCTTTCTACACAAATTTTGAGCTGTATAAACAAGAATTCCTAATATTTGAAAGCAAATTCA
Source organism: Myotis nattereri (assembly GCF_964212035.1). Taxonomy (NCBI): domain Eukaryota; kingdom Metazoa; phylum Chordata; class Mammalia; order Chiroptera; family Vespertilionidae; genus Myotis; species Myotis nattereri. The sequence continues at coordinate 564,212 of NC_138088.1, forward strand.
AGTGAAAACGCTCCCTAAAGTGCCCGGAGTTGTAAATATTATCAGTTTGCTGGTCATTTCACGGCTTTCCGCTGGTAATGTCTGTGATTACAAACAGCAGGAAATGTAGGAAGAATCAATTTACTTTAATTTCAAGGGGTTCTTCCAAGTTTTTAATCATTTCTGGAAACTCTAATTGCGTATTTTAAGAGTTTTACCACAACTAGAGAGTTTTCTTACAAATATGTACTGGAACCGTCAGTGTTTTAACAGAGTCATACAAAAGTCGCCAGAGTAATGCGGCCTCAATTGTAAACATAAGCAGTACAGTCCTCACTTACAGGCTTTCTACACAAATTTTGAGCTGTATAAACAAGAATTCCTAATATTTGAAAGCAAATTCAAGTGAAAAGGCTCGCTAAAGTGCCCGGAGTTGTAAATGTTATCAGTTTGCTGGTCATTTCACGGCTTTCCACTGGTAATGTCTGTGATTACAAACAGCAGGAAATGTAGGAAGAATCAATTTACTTTAATTTCAAGGGGTTCTTCCAAGTTTTTAATCATTTCTGGAAATTCTAATTGCGTATTTTAAGAGTTTTACCACAACTAGATAGTTTTCTTACGAATATGTACTGGAACCGTCAGGATTTTAACAGAGTCATACAAAAGTCGCGAGAGTAATGCGGCCTCAATTGTAAACATAAGCAGTACAGTCCTCACTTACAGGCTTTCTACACAAATTTTGAGCTGTATAAACAAGAATTCCTAATATTTGAAAGCAAATTCAAGTGAAAACGCTCGCTAAAGTGCCCGGAGTTGTAAATATTATCAGTTTGCTGGTCATTTCACGGCTTTCCACTGGTAATGTCTGTGATTACAAACGGCAGGAAATGTAGGAAGAATCAATTTACTTTAATTTCAAGGGGTTCTTCCAAGTTTTTAATCATTTCTGGAAACTCTAATTGCGTATTTTAAGAGTTTTACCACAACTAGAGAGTTTTCTTACAAATATGTACTGGAACCGTCAGGGTTTTAACAGAGTCATACAAAAGTCGCCAGAGTAATGCGGCCTCAATTGTAAACATAAGCAGTACAGTCCTCACTTACAGGCTTTCTACACAAATTTTGAGCTGTATAAACAAGAATTCCTAATATTTGAAAGCAAATTCAAGTGAAAACGCTCCCTAAAGTGCCCGGAGTTGTAAATATTATCAGTTTGCTGGTCATTTCACGGCTTTCCACTGGTAATGTCTGTGATTACAAACGGCAGGAAATGTAGGAAGAATCAATTTACTTTAATTTCAAGGGGTTCTTCCAAGTTTTTAATCATTTCTGGAAACTCTAATTGCGTATTTTAAGAGTTTTACCACAACCAGAGAGTTTTCTTACAAATATGTACTGGAACCGTCAGGATTTTAACAGAGTCATACTAAAGTCGCCAGAGTAATGCGGCCTCAATTGTAAACATAAGCAGTAAAGTCCTCACTTACAGGCTTTCTACACAAATTTTGAGCCTTATAAACAGGAATTCCTAATATTTGAAAGCAAATTCAAGTGAAAACGCTCGCTAAAGTGCCCGGAGTTGTAAATGTTATCAGTTTGCTGGTCATTTCACGGCTTTCCACTGGTAATGTCTGTGATTACAAACGGCAGGAAATGTAGGAAGAATCTATTTACTTTAATTTCAAGGGGTTCTTCCAAGTTTTTAATCATTTCTGGAAACTCTAATTACGTATTTTAAGAGTTTTACCACAACTAGAGAGTTTTCTTACAAAAATGTACTGGAACCGTCAGGATTTTAACAGAGTCATACAAAAGTCGCCAGAGTAATGCGGCCTCAATTGTAAACATAAGCAGTACAGTCCTCACTTACAGGCTTTCTACACAAATTTTGAGCTGTATAAACAAGAATTCCTAATATTTGAAAGCAAATTCAAGTGAAAACGCTCGCTAAAGTGCCCGGAGTTGTAAATGTTATCAGTTTGCTGGTCATTTCACGGCTTTCCACTGGTAATGTCTGTGATTACAAACGGCAGGAAATGTAGGAAGAATCAATTTACTTAAATATCAAGGGGTTCTTCCAAGTTTTTAATCATTTCTGGAAACTCTAATTGCGTATTTTAAGAGTTTTACCACAACTAGAGAGTTTTCTTACAAATCTGTACTGGAACCGTCAGGGTTTTAACAGAGTCATACAAAAGTCGCCAGAGTAATGCGGCCTCAATTGTAAACATAAGCAGTACAGTCCTCACTTACAGGCTTTCTACACAAATTTTGAGCTGTATAAACAAGAATTCCTAATATTTGAAAGCAAATTCAAGTGAAAACGCTCCCTAAAGTGCCCGGAGTTGTAAATATTATCAGTTTGCTGGTCATTTCACGGCTTTCCGCTGGTAATGTCTGTGATTACAAACAGCAGGAAATGTAGGAAGAATCAATTTACTTTAATTTCAAGGGGTTCTTCCAAGTTTTTAATCATTTCTGGAAACTCTAATTGCGTATTTTAAGAGTTTTACCACAACTAGAGAGTTTTCTTACAAATATGTACTGGAACCGTCAGTGTTTTAACAGAGTCATACAAAAGTCGCCAGAGTAATGCGGCCTCAATTGTAAACATAAGCAGTACAGTCCTCACTTACAGGCTTTCTACACAAATTTTGAGCTGTATAAACAAGAATTCCTAATATTTGAAAGCAAATTCAAGTGAAAAGGCTCGCTAAAGTGCCCGGAGTTGTAAATGTTATCAGTTTGCTGGTCATTTCACGGCTTTCCACTGGTAATGTCTGTGATTACAAACAGCAGGAAATGTAGGAAGAATCAATTTACTTTAATTTCAAGGGGTTCTTCCAAGTTTTTAATCATTTCTGGAAATTCTAATTGCGTATTTTAAGAGTTTTACCACAACTAGATAGTTTTCTTACGAATATGTACTGGAACCGTCAGGATTTTAACAGAGTCATACAAAAGTCGCGAGAGTAATGCGGCCTCAATTGTAAACATAAGCAGTACAGTCCTCACTTACAGGCTTTCTACACAAATTTTGAGCTGTATAAACAAGAATTCCTAATATTTGAAAGCAAATTCAAGTGAAAACGCTCGCTAAAGTGCCCGGAGTTGTAAATATTATCAGTTTGCTGGTCATTTCACGGCTTTCCACTGGTAATGTCTGTGATTACAAACGGCAGGAAATGTAGGAAGAATCAATTTACTTTAATTTCAAGGGGTTCTTCCAAGTTTTTAATCATTTCTGGAAACTCTAATTGCGTATTTTAAGAGTTTTACCACAACTAGAGAGTTTTCTTACAAATATGTACTGGAACCGTCAGGGTTTTAACAGAGTCATACAAAAGTCGCCAGAGTAATGCGGCCTCAATTGTAAACATAAGCAGTACAGTCCTCACTTACAGGCTTTCTACACAAATTTTGAGCTGTATAAACAAGAATTCCTAATATTTGAAAGCAAATTCAAGTGAAAACGCTCCCTAAAGTGCCCGGAGTTGTAAATATTATCAGTTTGCTGGTCATTTCACGGCTTTCCACTGGTAATGTCTGTGATTACAAACGGCAGGAAATGTAGGAAGAATCAATTTACTTTAATTTCAAGGGGTTCTTCCAAGTTTTTAATCATTTCTGGAAACTCTAATTGCGTATTTTAAGAGTTTTACCACAACCAGAGAGTTTTCTTACAAATATGTACTGGAACCGTCAGGATTTTAACAGAGTCATACTAAAGTCGCCAGAGTAATGCGGCCTCAATTGTAAACATAAGCAGTAAAGTCCTCACTTACAGGCTTTCTACACAAATTTTGAGCCTTATAAACAGGAATTCCTAATATTTGAAAGCAAATTCAAGTGAAAACGCTCGCTAAAGTGCCCGGAGTTGTAAATGTTATCAGTTTGCTGGTCATTTCACGGCTTTCCACTGGTAATGTCTGTGATTACAAACGGCAGGAAATGTAGGAAGAATCTATTTACTTTAATTTCAAGGGGTTCTTCCAAGTTTTTAATCATTTCTGGAAACTCTAATTACGTATTTTAAGAGTTTTACCACAACTAGAGAGTTTTCTTACAAAAATGTACTGGAACCGTCAGGATTTTAACAGAGTCATACAAAAGTCGCCAGAGTAATGCGGCCTCAATTGTAAACATAAGCAGTACAGTCCTCACTTACAGGCTTTCTACACAAATTTTGAGCTGTATAAACAAGAATTCCTAATATTTGAAAGCAAATTCAAGTGAAAACGCTCGCTAAAGTGCCCGGAGTTGTAAATGTTATCAGTTTGCTGGTCATTTCACGGCTTTCCACTGGTAATGTCTGTGATTACAAACGGCAGGAAATGTAGGAAGAATCAATTTACTTAAATATCAAGGGGTTCTTCCAAGTTTTTAATCATTTCTGGAAACTCTAATTGCGTATTTTAAGAGTTTTACCACAACTAGAGAGTTTTCTTACAAATCTGTACTGGAACCGTCAGGGTTTTAACAGAGTCATACAAAAGTCGCCAGAGTAATGCGGCCTCAATTGTAAACATAAGCAGTACAGTCCTCACTTACAGGCTTTCTACACAAATTTTGAGCTGTATAAACAAGAATTCCTAATATTTGAAAGCAAATTCAAGTGAAAACGCTCCCTAAAGTGCCCGGAGTTGTAAATATTATCAGTTTGCTGGTCATTTCACGGCTTTCCGCTGGTAATGTCTGTGATTACAAACAGCAGGAAATGTAGGAAGAATCAATTTACTTTAATTTCAAGGGGTTCTTCCAAGTTTTTAATCATTTCTGGAAACTCTAATTGCGTATTTTAAGAGTTTTACCACAACTAGAGAGTTTTCTTACAAATATGTACTGGAACCGTCAGTGTTTTAACAGAGTCATACAAAAGTCGCCAGAGTAATGCGGCCTCAATTGTAAACATAAGCAGTACAGTCCTCACTTACAGGCTTTCTACACAAATTTTGAGCTGTATAAACAAGAATTCCTAATATTTGAAAGCAAATTCAAGTGAAAAGGCTCGCTAAAGTGCCCGGAGTTGTAAATGTTATCAGTTTGCTGGTCATTTCACGGCTTTCCACTGGTAATGTCTGTGATTACAAACAGCAGGAAATGTAGGAAGAATCAATTTACTTTAATTTCAAGGGGTTCTTCCAAGTTTTTAATCATTTCTGGAAATTCTAATTGCGTATTTTAAGAGTTTTACCACAACTAGATAGTTTTCTTACGAATATGTACTGGAACCGTCAGGATTTTAACAGAGTCATACAAAAGTCGCGAGAGTAATGCGGCCTCAATTGTAAACATAAGCAGTACAGTCCTCACTTACAGGCTTTCTACACAAATTTTGAGCTGTATAAACAAGAATTCCTAATATTTGAAAGCAAATTCAAGTGAAAACGCTCGCTAAAGTGCCCGGAGTTGTAAATATTATCAGTTTGCTGGTCATTTCACGGCTTTCCACTGGTAATGTCTGTGATTACAAACGGCAGGAAATGTAGGAAGAATCAATTTACTTTAATTTCAAGGGGTTCTTCCAAGTTTTTAATCATTTCTGGAAACTCTAATTGCGTATTTTAAGAGTTTTACCACAACTAGAGAGTTTTCTTACAAATATGTACTGGAACCGTCAGGGTTTTAACAGAGTCATACAAAAGTCGCCAGAGTAATGCGGCCTCAATTGTAAACATAAGCAGTACAGTCCTCACTTACAGGCTTTCTACACAAATTTTGAGCTGTATAAACAAGAATTCCTAATATTTGAAAGCAAATTCAAGTGAAAACGCTCCCTAAAGTGCCCGGAGTTGTAAATATTATCAGTTTGCTGGTCATTTCACGGCTTTCCACTGGTAATGTCTGTGATTACAAACGGCAGGAAATGTAGGAAGAATCAATTTACTTTAATTTCAAGGGGTTCTTCCAAGTTTTTAATCATTTCTGGAAACTCTAATTGCGTATTTTAAGAGTTTTACCACAACCAGAGAGTTTTCTTACAAATATGTACTGGAACCGTCAGGATTTTAACAGAGTCATACTAAAGTCGCCAGAGTAATGCGGCCTCAATTGTAAACATAAGCAGTAAAGTCCTCACTTACAGGCTTTCTACACAAATTTTGAGCTGTATAAACAGGAATTCCTAATATTTGAAAGCAAATTCAAGTGAAAACGCTCGCTAAAGTGCCCGGAGTTGTAAATGTTATCAGTTTGCTGGTCATTTCACGGCTTTCCACTGGTAATGTCTGTGATTACAAACGGCAGGAAATGTAGGAAGAATCTATTTACTTTAATTTCAAGGGGTTCTTCCAAGTTTTTAATCATTTCTGGAAACTCTAATTACGTATTTTAAGAGTTTTACCACAACTAGAGAGTTTTCTTACAAAAATGTACTGGAACCGTCAGGATTTTAACAGAGTCATACAAAAGTCGCCAGAGTAATGCGGCCTCAATTGTAAACATAAGCAGTACAGTCCTCACTTACAGGCTTTCTACACAAATTTTGAGCTGTATAAACAAGAATTCCTAATATTTGAAAGCAAATTCAAGTGAAAACGCTCGCTAACGTGCCCGGAGTTGTAAATGTTATCAGTTTGCTGGTCATTTCACGGCTTTCCACTGGTAATGTCTGTGATTACAAACGGCAGGAAATGTAGGAAGAATCAATTTACTTTAATTTCAAGGGGTTCTTCCAAGTTTTTAATCATTTCTGGAAGCTCTAATTGCGTATTTTAAGAGTTTTACCAAAACTAGAGAGTTTTCTTACAAATATGTACTGGAACCGTCTGGATTTTAACAGAGTCATACAAAAGTCGCCAGAGTAATGCGGCCTCAATTGTAAACATAAGCAGTACAGTCCTCACTTACAGGCTTTCTACACAAATTTTGAGCTGTATAAACAAGAATTCCTAATATTTGAAAGCAAATTCAAGTGAAAACGCTCCCTAAAGTGCCCGGAGTTGTAAATATTATCAGTTTGCTGGTCATTTCACGGCTTTCCACTGGTAATGTCTGTGATTACAAATGGCAGGAAATGTAGGAAGAATCAATTTACTTAAATATCAAGGGGTTCTTCCAAGTTTTTAATCATTTCTGGAAACTCTAATTGCGTATTTTAAGAGTTTTACCACAACTAGAGAGTTTTCTTACAAATCTGTACTGGAACCGTCAGGGTTTTAACAGAGTCATACAAAAGTCGCCAGAGTAATGCGGCCTCAATTGTAAACATAAGCAGTACAGTCCTCACTTACAGGCTTTCTACACAAATTTTGAGCTGTATAAACAAGAATTCCTAATATTTGAAAGCAAATTCAAGTGAAAACGCTCCCTAAAGTGCCCGGAGTTGTAAATATTATCAGTTTGCTGGTCATTTCACGGCTTTCCGCTGGTAATGTCTGTGATTACAAACAGCAGGAAATGTAGGAAGAATCAATTTACTTTAATTTCAAGGGGTTCTTCCAAGTTTTTAATCATTTCTGGAAACTCTAATTGCGTATTTTAAGAGTTTTACCACAACTAGAGAGTTTTCTTACAAATATGTACTGGAACCGTCAGGGTTTTAACAGAGTCATACAAAAGTCGCCAGAGTAATGCGGCCTCAATTGTAAACATAAGCAGTACAGTCCTCACTTACAGGCTTTCTACACAAATTTTGAGCTGTATAAACAAGAATTCCTAATATTTGAAAGCAAATTCAAGTGAAAAGGCTCGCTAAAGTGCCCGGAGTTGTAAATGTTATCAGTTTGCTGGTCATTTCACGGCTTTCCACTGGTAATGTCTGTGATTACAAACAGCAGGAAATGTAGGAAGAATCAATTTACTTTAATTTCAAGGGGTTCTTCCAAGTTTTTAATCATTTCTGGAAATTCTAATTGCGTATTTTAAGAGTTTTACCACAACTAGATAGTTTTCTTACGAATATGTACTGGAACCGTCAGGATTTTAACAGAGTCATACAAAAGTCGCGAGAGTAATGCGGCCTCAATTGTAAACATAAGCAGTACAGTCCTCACTTACAGGCTTTCTACACAAATTTTGAGCTGTATAAACAAGAATTCCTAATATTTGAAAGCAAATTCAAGTGAAAACGCTCGCTAAAGTGCCCGGAGTTGTAAATATTATCAGTTTGCTGGTCATTTCACGGCTTTCCACTGGTAATGTCTGTGATTACAAACGGCAGGAAATGTAGGAAGAATCAATTTACTTTAATTTCAAGGGGTTCTTCCAAGTTTTTAATCATTTCTGGAAACTCTAATTGCGTATTTTAAGAGTTTTACCACAACTAGAGAGTTTTCTTACAAATATGTACTGGAACCGTCAGGGTTTTAACAGAGTCATACAAAAGTCGCCAGAGTAATGCGGCCTCAATTGTAAACATAAGCAGTACAGTCCTCACTTACAGGCTTTCTACACAAATTTTGAGCTGTATAAACAAGAATTCCTAATATTTGAAAGCAAATTCAAGTGAAAACGCTCCCTAAAGTGCCCGGAGTTGTAAATATTATCAGTTTGCTGGTCATTTCACGGCTTTCCACTGGTAATGTCTGTGATTACAAACGGCAGGAAATGTAGGAAGAATCAATTTACTTTAATTTCAAGGGGTTCTTCCAAGTTTTTAATCATTTCTGGAAACTCTAATTGCGTATTTTAAGAGTTTTACCACAACCAGAGAGTTTTCTTACAAATATGTACTGGAACCGTCAGGATTTTAACAGAGTCATACTAAAGTCGCCAGAGTAATGCGGCCTCAATTGTAAACATAAGCAGTAAAGTCCTCACTTACAGGCTTTCTACACAAATTTTGAGCTGTATAAACAGGAATTCCTAATATTTGAAAGCAAATTCAAGTGAAAACGCTCGCTAAAGTGCCCGGAGTTGTAAATGTTATCAGTTTGCTGGTCATTTCACGGCTTTCCACTGGTAATGTCTGTGATTACAAACGGCAGGAAATGTAGGAAGAATCTATTTACTTTAATTTCAAGGGGTTCTTCCAAGTTTTTAATCATTTCTGGAAACTCTAATTGCGTATTTTAAGAGTTTTACCACAACTAGAGAGTTTTCTTACAAATATGTACTGGAACCGTCAGGGTTTTAACAGAGTCATACAAAAGTCGCCAGAGTAATGCGGCCTCAATTGTAAACATAAGCAGTACAGTCCTCACTTACAGGCTTTCTACACAAATTTTGAGCTGTATAAACAAGAATTCCTAATATTTGAAAGCAAATTCAAGTGAAAAGGCTCGCTAAAGTGCCCGGAGTTGTAAATGTTATCAGTTTGCTGGTCATTTCACGGCTTTCCACTGGTAATGTCTGTGATTACAAACAGCAGGAAATGTAGGAAGAATCAATTTACTTTAATTTCAAGGGGTTCTTCCAAGTTTTTAATCATTTCTGGAAATTCTAATTGCGTATTTTAAGAGTTTTACCACAACTAGATAGTTTTCTTACAAAAATGTACTGGAACCGTCAGGATTTTAACAGAGTCATACAAAAGTCGCCAGAGTAATGCGGCCTCAATTGTAAACATAAGCAGTACAGTCCTCACTTACAGGCTTTCTACACAAATTTTGAGCTGTATAAACAAGAATTCCTAATATTTGAAAGCAAATTCAAGTGAAAACGCTCGCTAAAGTGCCCGGAGTTGTAAATATTATCAGTTTGCTGGTCATTTCACGGCTTTCCACTGGTAATGTCTGTGATTACAAACGGCAGGAAATGTAGGAAGAATAATTTACTTTAATTTCAAGGGGTTCTTCCAAGTTTTTAATCATTTCTGGAAACTCTAATTGCGTATTTTAAGAGTTTTACCACTAGAGAGGTTTCTTACAAATATGTACTGGAACCGTCAGGGTTTTAACAGAGTCATACAAAAGTCGCCAGAGTAATGCGGCCTCAATTGTAAACATAAGCAGTACAGTCCTCACTTACAGGCTTTCTACACAAATTTTGAGCTGTATAAACAAGAATTCCTAATATTTGAAAGCAAATTCAAGTGAAAACGCTCCCTAAAGTGCCCGGAGTTGTAAATATTATCAGTTTGCTGGTCATTTCACGGCTTTCCACTGGTAATGTCTGTGATTACAAACGGCAGGAAATGTAGGAAGAATCAATTTACTTTAATTTTAAGGGGTTCTTCCAAGTTTTTAATCATTTCTGGGAACTCTAATTGCGTATTTTAAGAGTTTTACCACAACTAGATAGTTTTCTTACAAATATGTACTGGAACCGTCAGGGTTTTAACAGAGTCATACAAAAGTCGCCAGAGTAATTCGGCCTCAATTGTAAACATAAGCAGTACAGTCCTCACTTACAGGCTTTCTACACAAATTTTGAGCTGTATAAACAAGAATTCCTAATATTTGAAAGCAAATTCACGTGAAAACGCTCCCTAAAGTGCCCGGAGTTGTAAATATTATCAGTTTGCTGGTCATTTCACGGCTTTCCACTGGTAATGTCTGTGATTACAAACAGCAGGAAATGTAGGAAGAATCAATTTACTTTAATTTCAAGGGGTTCTTCCAAGTTTTTAATCATTTCTGGAAACTCTAATTGCGTATTTTAAGAGTTTTACCACAACTAGAGAGTTTTCTTACAAATATGTACTGGAACCGTCAGGGTTTTAACAGAGTCATACAAAAGTCGCCAGAGTAATGCGGCCTCAATTGTAAACATAAGCAGTACAGTCCTCACTTACAGGCTTTCTACACAAATTTTGAGCTGTATAAACAAGAATTCCTAATATTTGAAAGCAAATTCAAGTGAAAAGGCTCGCTAAAGTGCCCGGAGTTGTAAATGTTATCAGTTTGCTGGTCATTTCACGGCTTTCCACTGGTAATGTCTGTGATTACAAACAGCAGGAAATGTAGGAAGAATCAATTTACTTTAATTTCAAGGGGTTCTTCCAAGTTTTTAATCATTTCTGGAAATTCTAATTGCGTATTTTAAGAGTTTTACCACAACTAGATAGTTTTCTTACAAAAATGTACTGGAACCGTCAGGATTTTAACAGAGTCATACAAAAGTCGCCAGAGTAATGCGGCCTCAATTGTAAACATAAGCAGTACAGTCCTCACTTACAGGCTTTCTACACAAATTTTGAGCTGTATAAACAAGAATTCCTAATATTTGAAAGCAAATTCAAGTGAAAACGCTCGCTAAAGTGCCCGGAGTTGTAAATATTATCAGTTTGCTGGTCATTTCACGGCTTTCCACTGGTAATGTCTGTGATTACAAACGGCAGGAAATGTAGGAAGAATCAATTTACTTTAATTTCAAGGGGTTCTTCCAAGTTTTTAATCATTTCTGGAAACTCTAATTGCGTATTTTAAGAGTTTTACCACTAGAGAGGTTTCTTACAAATATGTACTGGAACCGTCAGGGTTTTAACAGAGTCATACAAAAGTCGCCAGAGTAATGCGGCCTCAATTGTAAACATAAGCAGTACAGTCCTCACTTACAGGCTTTCTACACAAATTTTGAGCTGTATAAACAAGAATTCCTAATATTTGAAAGCAAATTCAAGTGAAAACGCTCCCTAAAGTGCCCGGAGTTGTAAATATTATCAGTTTGCTGGTCATTTCACGGCTTTCCGCTGGTAATGTCTGTGATTACAAACAGCAGGAAATGTAGGAAGAATCAATTTACTTTAATTTCAAGGGGTTCTTCCAAGTTTTTAATCATTTCTGGAAACTCTAATTGCGTATTTTAAGAGTTTTACCACAACTAGAGAGTTTTCTTACAAATATGTACTGGAACCGTCAGGGTTTTAACAGAGTCATACAAAAGTCGCCAGAGTAATGCGGCCTCAATTGTAAACATAAGCAGTACAGTCCTCACTTACAGGCTTTCTACACAAATTTTGAGCTGTATAAACAAGAATTCCTAATATTTGAAAGCAAATTCAAGTGAAAAGGCTCGCTAAAGTGCCCGGAGTTGTAAATGTTATCAGTTTGCTGGTCATTTCACGGCTTTCCACTGGTAATGTCTGTGATTACAAACAGCAGGAAATGTAGGAAGAATCAATTTACTTTAATTTCAAGGGGTTCTTCCAAGTTTTTAATCATTTCTGGAAATTCTAATTGCGTATTTTAAGAGTTTTACCACAACTAGATAGTTTTCTTACGAATATGTACTGGAACCGTCAGGATTTTAACAGAGTCATACAAAAGTCGCGAGAGTAATGCGGCCTCAATTGTAAACATAAGCAGTACAGTCCTCACTTACAGGCTTTCTACACAAATTTTGAGCTGTATAAACAAGAATTCCTAATATTTGAAAGCAAATTCAAGTGAAAACGCTCGCTAAAGTGCCCGGAGTTGTAAATATTATCAGTTTGCTGGTCATTTCACGGCTTTCCACTGGTAATGTCTGTGATTACAAACGGCAGGAAATGTAGGAAGAATCAATTTACTTTAATTTCAAGGGGTTCTTCCAAGTTTTTAATCATTTCTGGAAACTCTAATTGCGTATTTTAAGAGTTTTACCACAACTAGAGAGTTTTCTTACAAATATGTACTGGAACCGTCAGGGTTTTAACAGAGTCATACAAAAGTCGCCAGAGTAATGCGGCCTCAATTGTAAACATAAGCAGTACAGTCCTCACTTACAGGCTTTCTACACAAATTTTGAGCTGTATAAACAAGAATTCCTAATATTTGAAAGCAAATTCAAGTGAAAACGCTCCCTAAAGTGCCCGGAGTTGTAAATATTATCAGTTTGCTGGTCATTTCACGGCTTTCCACTGGTAATGTCTGTGATTACAAACGGCAGGAAATGTAGGAAGAATCAATTTACTTTAATTTCAAGGGGTTCTTCCAAGTTTTTAATCATTTCTGGAAACTCTAATTGCGTATTTTAAGAGTTTTACCACAACCAGAGAGTTTTCTTACAAATATGTACTGGAACCGTCAGGATTTTAACAGAGTCATACTAAAGTCGCCAGAGTAATGCGGCCTCAATTGTAAACATAAGCAGTAAAGTCCTCACTTACAGGCTTTCTACACAAATTTTGAGCCTTATAAACAGGAATTCCTAATATTTGAAAGCAAATTCAAGTGAAAACGCTCGCTAAAGTGCCCGGAGTTGTAAATGTTATCAGTTTGCTGGTCATTTCACGGCTTTCCACTGGTAATGTCTGTGATTACAAACGGCAGGAAATGTAGGAAGAATCAATTTACTTTAATTTCAAGGGGTTCTTCCAAGTTTTTAATCATTTCTGGAAATTCTAATTGCGTATTTTAAGAGTTTTACCACAACTAGATAGTTTTCTTACAAAAATGTACTGGAACCGTCAGGATTTTAACAGAGTCATACCAAAGTCCCCAGAGTAATGCGGCCTCAATTGTAAACATAAGCAGTACAGTCCTCACTTACAGGCTTTCTACACAAATTTTGAGCTGTATAAACAAGAATTCCTAATATTTGAAAGCAAATTCAAGTGAAAACGCTCGCTAAAGTGCCCGGAGTTGTAAATATTATCAGTTTGCTGGTCATTTCACGGCTTTCCACTGGTAATGTCTGTGATTACAAACGGCAGGAAATGTAGGAAGAATCAATTTACTTTAATTTCAAGGGGTTCTTCCAAGTTTTTAATCATTTCTGGAAACTCTAATTGCGTATTTTAAGAGTTTTACCACTAGAGAGGTTTCTTACAAATATGTACTGGAACCGTCAGGGTTTTAACAGAGTCATACAAAAGTCGCCAGAGTAATGCGGCCTCAATTGTAAACATAAGCAGTACAGTCCTCACTTACAGGCTTTCTACACAAATTTTGAGCTGTATAAACAAGAATTCCTAATATTTGAAAGCAAATTCAAGTGAAAACGCTCCCTAAAGTGCCCGGAGTTGTAAATATTATCAGTTTGCTGGTCATTTCACGGCTTTCCGCTGGTAATGTCTGTGATTACAAACAGCAGGAAATGTAGGAAGAATCAATTTACTTTAATTTCAAGGGGTTCTTCCAAGTTTTTAATCATTTCTGGAAACTCTAATTGCGTATTTTAAGAGTTTTACCACAACTAGAGAGTTTTCTTACAAATATGTACTGGAACCGTCAGGGTTTTAACAGAGTCATACAAAAGTCGCCAGAGTAATGCGGCCTCAATTGTAAACATAAGCAGTACAGTCCTCACTTACAGGCTTTCTACACAAATTTTGAGCTGTATAAACAAGAATTCCTAATATTTGAAAGCAAATTCAAGTGAAAAGGCTCGCTAAAGTGCCCGGAGTTGTAAATGTTATCAGTTTGCTGGTCATTTCACGGCTTTCCACTGGTAATGTCTGTGATTACAAACAGCAGGAAATGTAGGAAGAATCAATTTACTTTAATTTCAAGGGGTTCTTCCAAGTTTTTAATCATTTCTGGAAATTCTAATTGCGTATTTTAAGAGTTTTACCACAACTAGATAGTTTTCTTACGAATATGTACTGGAACCGTCAGGATTTTAACAGAGTCATACAAAAGTCGCGAGAGTAATGCGGCCTCAATTGTAAACATAAGCAGTACAGTCCTCACTTACAGGCTTTCTACACAAATTTTGAGCTGTATAAACAAGAATTCCTAATATTTGAAAGCAAATTCAAGTGAAAACGCTCGCTAAAGTGCCCGGAGTTGTAAATATTATCAGTTTGCTGGTCATTTCACGGCTTTCCACTGGTAATGTCTGTGATTACAAACGGCAGGAAATGTAGGAAGAATCAATTTACTTTAATTTCAAGGGGTTCTTCCAAGTTTTTAATCATTTCTGGAAACTCTAATTGCGTATTTTAAGAGTTTTACCACAACTAGAGAGTTTTCTTACAAATATGTACTGGAACCGTCAGGGTTTTAACAGAGTCATACAAAAGTCGCCAGAGTAATGCGGCCTCAATTGTAAACATAAGCAGTACAGTCCTCACTTACAGGCTTTCTACACAAATTTTGAGCTGTATAAACAAGAATTCCTAATATTTGAAAGCAAATTCAAGTGAAAACGCTCCCTAAAGTGCCCGGAGTTGTAAATATTATCAGTTTGCTGGTCATTTCACGGCTTTCCACTGGTAATGTCTGTGATTACAAACGGCAGGAAATGTAGGAAGAATCAATTTACTTTAATTTCAAGGGGTTCTTCCAAGTTTTTAATCATTTCTGGAAACTCTAATTGCGTATTTTAAGAGTTTTACCACAACCAGAGAGTTTTCTTACAAATATGTACTGGAACCGTCAGGATTTTAACAGAGTCATACTAAAGTCGCCAGAGTAATGCGGCCTCAATTGTAAACATAAGCAGTAAAGTCCTCACTTACAGGCTTTCTACACAAATTTTGAGCCTTATAAACAGGAATTCCTAATATTTGAAAGCAAATTCAAGTGAAAACGCTCGCTAAAGTGCCCGGAGTTGTAAATGTTATCAGTTTGCTGGTCATTTCACGGCTTTCCACTGGTAATGTCTGTGATTACAAACGGCAGGAAATGTAGGAAGAATCAATTTACTTTAATTTCAAGGGGTTCTTCCAAGTTTTTAATCATTTCTGGAAATTCTAATTGCGTATTTTAAGAGTTTTACCACAACTAGATAGTTTTCTTACAAAAATGTACTGGAACCGTCAGGATTTTAACAGAGTCATACCAAAGTCCCCAGAGTAATGCGGCCTCAATTGTAAACATAAGCAGTACAGTCCTCACTTACAGGCTTTCTACACAAATTTTGAGCTGTATAAACAAGAATTCCTAATATTTGAAAGCAAATTCAAGTGAAAACGCTCGCTAAAGTGCCCGGAGTTGTAAATATTATCAGTTTGCTGGTCATTTCACGGCTTTCCACTGGTAATGTCTGTGATTACAAACGGCAGGAAATGTAGGAAGAATCAATTTACTTTAATTTCAAGGGGTTCTTCCAAGTTTTTAATCATTTCTGGAAACTCTAATTGCGTATTTTAAGAGTTTTACCACTAGAGAGGTTTCTTACAAATATGTACTGGAACCGTCAGGGTTTTAACAGAGTCATACAAAAGTCGCCAGAGTAATGCGGCCTCAATTGTAAACATAAGCAGTACAGTCCTCACTTACAGGCTTTCTACACAAATTTTGAGCTGTATAAACAAGAATTCCTAATATTTGAAAGCAAATTCAAGTGAAAACGCTCCCTAAAGTGCCCGGAGTTGTAAATATTATCAGTTTGCTGGTCATTTCACGGCTTTCCGCTGGTAATGTCTGTGATTACAAACAGCAGGAAATGTAGGAAGAATCAATTTACTTTAATTTCAAGGGGTTCTTCCAAGTTTTTAATCATTTCTGGAAACTCTAATTGCGTATTTTAAGAGTTTTACCACAACTAGAGAGTTTTCTTACAAATATGTACTGGAACCGTCAGGGTTTTAACAGAGTCATACAAAAGTCGCCAGAGTAATGCGGCCTCAATTGTAAACATAAGCAGTACAGTCCTCACTTACAGGCTTTCTACACAAATTTTGAGCTGTATAAACAAGAATTCCTAATATTTGAAAGCAAATTCAAGTGAAAACGCTCGCTAAAGTGCCCGGAGTTGTAAATGTTATCAGTTTGCTGGTCATTTCACGGCTTTCCACTGGTAATGTCTGTGATTACAAACAGCAGGAAATGTAGGAAGAATCAATTTACTTTAATTTCAAGGGGTTCTTCCAAGTTTTTAATCATTTCTGGAAATTCTAATTGCGTATTTTAAGAGTTTTACCACAACTAGATAGTTTTCTTACGAATATGTACTGGAACCGTCAGGATTTTAACAGAGTCATACAAAAGTCGCGAGAATAATGCGGCCTCAATTGTAAACATAAGCAGTACAGTCCTCACTTACAGGCTTTCTACACAAATTTTGAGCTGTATAAACAAGAATTCCTAATATTTGAAAGCAAATTCAAGTGAAAACGCTCGCTAAAGTGCCCGGAGTTGTAAATATTATCAGTTTGCTGGTCATTTCACGGCTTTCCACTGGTAATGTCTGTGATTACAAACGGCAGGAAATGTAGGAAGAATCAATTTACTTTAATTTCAAGGGGTTCTTCCAAGTTTTTAATCATTTCTGGAAACTCTAATTGCGTATTTTAAGAGTTTTACCACAACTAGAGAGTTTTCTTACAAATATGTACTGGAACCGTCAGGGTTTTAACAGAGTCATACAAAAGTCGCCAGAGTAATGCGGCCTCAATTGTAAACATAAGCAGTACAGTCCTCACTTACAGGCTTTCTACACAAATTTTGAGCTGTATAAACAAGAATTCCTAATATTTGAAAGCAAATTCAAGTGAAAACGCTCCCTAAAGTGCCCGGAGTTGTAAATATTATCAGTTTGCTGGTCATTTCACGGCTTTCCACTGGTAATGTCTGTGATTACAAACGGCAGGAAATGTAGGAAGAATCAATTTACTTTAATTTCAAGGGGTTCTTCCAAGTTTTTAATCATTTCTGGAAACTCTAATTGCGTATTTTAAGAGTTTTACCACAACCAGAGAGTTTTCTTACAAATATGTACTGGAACCGTCAGGATTTTAACAGAGTCATACTAAAGTCGCCAGAGTAATGCGGCCTCAATTGTAAACATAAGCAGTAAAGTCCTCACTTACAGGCTTTCTACACAAATTTTGAGCCTTATAAACAGGAATTCCTAATATTTGAAAGCAAATTCAAGTGAAAACGCTCGCTAAAGTGCCCGGAGTTGTAAATGTTATCAGTTTGCTGGTCATTTCACGGCTTTCCACTGGTAATGTCTGTGATTACAAACGGCAGGAAATGTAGGAAGAATCTATTTACTTTAATTTCAAGGGGTTCTTCCAAGTTTTTAATCATTTCTGGAAACTCTAATTACGTATTTTAAGAGTTTTACCACAACTAGAGAGTTTTCTTACAAAAATGTACTGGAACCGTCAGGATTTTAACAGAGTCATACAAAAGTCGCCAGAGTAATGCGGCCTCAATTGTAAACATAAGCAGTACAGTCCTCACTTACAGGCTTTCTACACAAATTTTGAGCTGTATAAACAAGAATTCCTAATATTTGAAAGCAAATTCAAGTGAAAACGCTCGCTAACGTGCCCGGAGTTGTAAATGTTATCAGTTTGCTGGTCATTTCACGGCTTTCCACTGGTAATGTCTGTGATTACAAACGGCAGGAAATGTAGGAAGAATCAATTTACTTTAATTTCAAGGGGTTCTTCCAAGTTTTTAATCATTTCTGGAAGCTCTAATTGCGTATTTTAAGAGTTTTACCAAAACTAGAGAGTTTTCTTACAAATATGTACTGGAACCGTCTGGATTTTAACAGAGTCATACAAAAGTCGCCAGAGTAATGCGGCCTCAATTGTAAACATAAGCAGTACAGTCCTCACTTACAGGCTTTCTACACAAATTTTGAGCTGTATAAACAAGAATTCCTAATATTTGAAAGCAAATTCAAGTGAAAACGCTCGCTAAAGTGCCCGGAGTTGTAAATGATATCAGTTTGCTGGTCATTTCACGGCTTTCCACTGGTAATGTCTGTGATTACAAACGGCAGGAAATGTAGGAAGAATCTATTTACTTTAATTTCAAAAGGTTCTTCCAAGTTTTTAATCATTTCTGGAAACTCTAATTACGTATTTTAAGAGTTTTACCACAACTAGAGAGTTTTCTTACAAAAATGTACTGGAACCGAAAGGATAATAACAGATTCATACAAAAGTCGCCAGAGTAATGCGGCCTCAATTGTAAACATAAGCAGTACAGTCCTCACTTACAGGCTTTCTACACAAATTTTCAGCTGTATAAACAAGAATTCCTAATATTTGAAAGCAAAATCAAGTGAAAACGCTCGCTAAAGTGCCCGGAGTTGTAAATGTTATCAGTTTGCTGGTCATTTCACGGCTTTCCACTGGTAATGTCTGTGATTACAAACGGCAGGAAATGTAGGAAGAATCTATTTACTTTAATTTTAAGGGGTTCTTCCAAGTTTTTAATCATTTCTGGGAACTCTAATTGCGTATTTTAAGAGTTTTACCACAACTAGATAGTTTTCTTACAAATATGTACTGGAACCGTCAGGGTTTTAACAGAGTCATACAAAAGTCGCCAGAGTAATTCGGCCTCAATTGTAAACATAAGCAGTACAGTCCTCACTTACAGGCTTTCTACACAAATTTTGAGCTGTATAAACAAGAATTCCTAATATTTGAAAGCAAATTCACGTGAAAACGCTCCCTAAAGTGCCCGGAGTTGTAAATATTATCAGTTTGCTGGTCATTTCACGGCTTTCCACTGGTAATGTCTGTGATTACAAACAGCAGGAAATGTAGGAAGAATCAATTTACTTTAATTTCAAGGGGTTCTTCCAAGTTTTTAATCATTTCTGGAAACTCTAATTGCGTATTTTAAGAGTTTTACCACAACTAGAGAGTTTTCTTACAAATATGTACTGGAACCGTCAGGGTTTTAACAGAGTCATACAAAAGTCGCCAGAGTAATGCGGCCTCAATTGTAAACATAAGCAGTACAGTCCTCACTTACAGGCTTTCTACACAAATTTTGAGCTGTATAAACAAGAATTCCTAATATTTGAAAGCAAATTCAAGTGAAAAGGCTCGCTAAAGTGCCCGGAGTTGTAAATGTTATCAGTTTGCTGGTCATTTCACGGCTTTCCACTGGTAATGTCTGTGATTACAAACAGCAGGAAATGTAGGAAGAATCAATTTACTTTAATTTCAAGGGGTTCTTCCAAGTTTTTAATCATTTCTGGAAATTCTAATTGCGTATTTTAAGAGTTTTACCACAACTAGATAGTTTTCTTACAAAAATGTACTGGAACCGTCAGGATTTTAACAGAGTCATACAAAAGTCGCCAGAGTAATGCGGCCTCAATTGTAAACATAAGCAGTACAGTCCTCACTTACAGGCTTTCTACACAAATTTTGAGCTGTATAAACAAGAATTCCTAATATTTGAAAGCAAATTCAAGTGAAAACGCTCGCTAAAGTGCCCGGAGTTGTAAATATTATCAGTTTGCTGGTCATTTCACGGCTTTCCACTGGTAATGTCTGTGATTACAAACGGCAGGAAATGTAGGAAGAATCAATTTACTTTAATTTCAAGGGGTTCTTCCAAGTTTTTAATCATTTCTGGAAACTCTAATTGCGTATTTTAAGAGTTTTACCACTAGAGAGGTTTCTTACAAATATGTACTGGAACCGTCAGGGTTTTAACAGAGTCATACAAAAGTCGCCAGAGTAATGCGGCCTCAATTGTAAACATAAGCAGTACAGTCCTCACTTACAGGCTTTCTACACAAATTTTGAGCTGTATAAACAAGAATTCCTAATATTTGAAAGCAAATTCAAGTGAAAACGCTCCCTAAAGTGCCCGGAGTTGTAAATATTATCAGTTTGCTGGTCATTTCACGGCTTTCCACTGGTAATGTCTGTGATTACAAACGGCAGGAAATGTAGGAAGAATCAATTTACTTTAATTTTAAGGGGTTCTTCCAAGTTTTTAATCATTTCTGGGAACTCTAATTGCGTATTTTAAGAGTTTTACCACAACTAGATAGTTTTCTTACAAATATGTACTGGAACCGTCAGGGTTTTAACAGAGTCATACAAAAGTCGCCAGAGTAATACGGCCTCAATTGTAAACATAAGCAGTACAGTCCTCACTTACAGGCTTTCTACACAAATTTTGAGCTGTATAAACAAGAATTCCTAATATTTGAAAGCAAATTCAAGTGAAAACGCTCGCTAAAGTGCCCGGAGTTGTAAATGTTATCAGTTTGCTGGTCATTTCACGGCTTTCCACTGGTAATGTCTGTGATTACAAACGGCAGGAAATGTAGGAAGAATCTATTTACTTTAATTTCAAGGGGTTCTTCCAAGTTTTTAATCATTTCTGGAAACTCTAATTGCGTATTTTAAGAGTTTTACCACAACTAGATAGTTTTCTTACAAAAATGTACTGGAACCGTCAGGATTTTAACAGAGTCATACAAATGTCGCCAGAGTAATACGGCCTCAATTGTAAACATAAGCAGTACAGTCCTCACTTACAGGCTTTCTACACAAATTTTGAGCTGTATAAACAAAAATTCCTAATATTTGAAAGCAAATTCAAGTGAAAACGCTCCCTAAAGTGCCCGGAGTTGTAAATATTATCAGTTTGCTGGTCATTTCACGGCTTTCCACTGGTAATGTCTGTGATTACAAATGGCAGGAAATGTAGGAAGAATCAATTTACTTTAATTTCAAGGGGTTCTTCCAAGTTTTTAATCATTTCTGGAAACTCTAATTGCGTATTTTAAGAGTTTTACCACAACCAGAGAGTTTTCTTACAAATATGTACTGGAACCGTCAGGATTTTAACAGAGTCATACAAAAGTCGCCAGAGTAATGCGGCCTCAATTGTAAACATAAGCAGTACAGTCCTCACTTACAGGCTTTCTACACAAATTTTGAGCTGTATAAACAGGAATTCCTAATATTTGAAAGCAAATTCAAGTGAAAACGCTCCCTAAAGTGCCCGAAGTTGTAAATTTTATCAGTTTGCTGGTCATTTCACGGCTTTCCACTGGTAATGTCTGTGATTACAAACGGCAGGAAATGTAGGAAGAATCTATTTACTTTAATTTCAAGGGGTTCTTCCAAGTTTTTAATCATTTCTGGAAACTCTAATTGCGTATTTTAAGAGTTTTACCACAACTAGAGAGTTTTCTTACAAAAATGTACTGGAACCGTCAGGATTTTAACAGAGTCATACAAATGTCGCCAGAGTAATACGGCCTCAATTGTAAACATAAGCAGTACAGTCCTCACTTACAGGCTTTCTACACAAATTTTGAGCTGTATAAACAAGAATTCCTAATATTTGAAAGCAAATTCAAGTGAAAACGCTCCCTAAAGTGCCCGGAGTTGTAAATATTATCAGTTTGCTGGTCATTTCACGGCTTTCCACTGGTAATGTCTGTGATTACAAACGGCAGGAAATGTAGGAAGAATCAATTTACTTTAATTTCAAGGGGTTCTTCCAAGTTTTTAATCATTTCTGGAAACTCTAATTGCGTATTTTAAGAGTTTTACCACAACCAGAGAGTTTTCTTACAAATATGTACTGGAACCGTCAGGATTTTAACAGAGTCATACTAAAGTCGCCAGAGTAATGCGGCCTCAATTGTAAACATAAGCAGTAAAGTCCTCACTTACAGGCTTTCTACACAAATTTTGAGCTGTATAAACAGGAATTCCTAATATTTGAAAGCAAATTCAAGTGAAAACGCTCGCTAAAGTGCCCGGAGTTGTAAATGTTATCAGTTTGCTGGTCATTTCACGGCTTTCCACTGGTAATGTCTGTGATTACAAACGGCAGGAAATGTAGGAAGAATCTATTTACTTTAATTTCAAGGGGTTCTTCCAAGTTTTTAATCATTTCTGGAAACTCTAATTACGTATTTTAAGAGTTTTACCACAACTAGAGAGTTTTCTTACAAAAATGTACTGGAACCGTCAGGATTTTAACAGAGTCATACAAAAGTCGCCAGAGTAATGCGGCCTCAATTGTAAACATAAGCAGTACAGTCCTCACTTACAGGCTTTCTACACAAATTTTGAGCTGTATAAACAAGAATTCCTAATATTTGAAAGCAAATTCAAGTGAAAACGCTCGCTAACGTGCCCGGAGTTGTAAATGTTATCAGTTTGCTGGTCATTTCACGGCTTTCCACTGGTAATGTCTGTGATTACAAACGGCAGGAAATGTAGGAAGAATCAATTTACTTTAATTTCAAGGGGTTCTTCCAAGTTTTTAATCATTTCTGGAAGCTCTAATTGCGTATTTTAAGAGTTTTACCAAAACTAGAGAGTTTTCTTACAAATATGTACTGGAACCGTCTGGATTTTAACAGAGTCATACAAAAGTCGCCAGAGTAATGCGGCCTCAATTGTAAACATAAGCAGTACAGTCCTCACTTACAGGCTTTCTACACAAATTTTGAGCTGTATAAACAAGAATTCCTAATATTTGAAAGCAAATTCAAGTGAAAACGCTCCCTAAAGTGCCCGGAGTTGTAAATATTATCAGTTTGCTGGTCATTTCACGGCTTTCCACTGGTAATGTCTGTGATTACAAATGGCAGGAAATGTAGGAAGAATCAATTTACTTAAATATCAAGGGGTTCTTCCAAGTTTTTAATCATTTCTGGAAACTCTAATTGCGTATTTTAAGAGTTTTACCACAACTAGAGAGTTTTCTTACAAATCTGTACTGGAACCGTCAGGGTTTTAACAGAGTCATACAAAAGTCGCCAGAGTAATGCGGCCTCAATTGTAAACATAAGCAGTACAGTCCTCACTTACAGGCTTTCTACACAAATTTTGAGCTGTATAAACAAGAATTCCTAATATTTGAAAGCAAATTCAAGTGAAAACGCTCCCTAAAGTGCCCGGAGTTGTAAATATTATCAGTTTGCTGGTCATTTCACGGCTTTCCGCTGGTAATGTCTGTGATTACAAACAGCAGGAAATGTAGGAAGAATCAATTTACTTTAATTTCAAGGGGTTCTTCCAAGTTTTTAATCATTTCTGGAAACTCTAATTGCGTATTTTAAGAGTTTTACCACAACTAGAGAGTTTTCTTACAAATATGTACTGGAACCGTCAGGGTTTTAACAGAGTCATACAAAAGTCGCCAGAGTAATGCGGCCTCAATTGTAAACATAAGCAGTACAGTCCTCACTTACAGGCTTTCTACACAAATTTTGAGCTGTATAAACAAGAATTCCTAATATTTGAAAGCAAATTCAAGTGAAAAGGCTCGCTAAAGTGCCCGGAGTTGTAAATGTTATCAGTTTGCTGGTCATTTCACGGCTTTCCACTGGTAATGTCTGTGATTACAAACAGCAGGAAATGTAGGAAGAATCAATTTACTTTAATTTCAAGGGGTTCTTCCAAGTTTTTAATCATTTCTGGAAATTCTAATTGCGTATTTTAAGAGTTTTACCACAACTAGATAGTTTTCTTACGAATATGTACTGGAACCGTCAGGATTTTAACAGAGTCATACAAAAGTCGCGAGAGTAATGCGGCCTCAATTGTAAACATAAGCAGTACAGTCCTCACTTACAGGCTTTCTACACAAATTTTGAGCTGTATAAACAAGAATTCCTAATATTTGAAAGCAAATTCAAGTGAAAACGCTCGCTAAAGTGCCCGGAGTTGTAAATATTATCAGTTTGCTGGTCATTTCACGGCTTTCCACTGGTAATGTCTGTGATTACAAACGGCAGGAAATGTAGGAAGAATCAATTTACTTTAATTTCAAGGGGTTCTTCCAAGTTTTTAATCATTTCTGGAAACTCTAATTGCGTATTTTAAGAGTTTTACCACAACTAGAGAGTTTTCTTACAAATATGTACTGGAACCGTCAGGGTTTTAACAGAGTCATACAAAAGTCGCCAGAGTAATGCGGCCTCAATTGTAAACATAAGCAGTACAGTCCTCACTTACAGGCTTTCTACACAAATTTTGAGCTGTATAAACAAGAATTCCTAATATTTGAAAGCAAATTCAAGTGAAAACGCTCCCTAAAGTGCCCGGAGTTGTAAATATTATCAGTTTGCTGGTCATTTCACGGCTTTCCACTGGTAATGTCTGTGATTACAAACGGCAGGAAATGTAGGAAGAATCAATTTACTTTAATTTCAAGGGGTTCTTCCAAGTTTTTAATCATTTCTGGAAACTCTAATTGCGTATTTTAAGAGTTTTACCACAACCAGAGAGTTTTCTTACAAATATGTACTGGAACCGTCAGGATTTTAACAGAGTCATACTAAAGTCGCCAGAGTAATGCGGCCTCAATTGTAAACATAAGCAGTAAAGTCCTCACTTACAGGCTTTCTACACAAATTTTGAGCTGTATAAACAGGAATTCCTAATATTTGAAAGCAAATTCAAGTGAAAACGCTCGCTAAAGTGCCCGGAGTTGTAAATGTTATCAGTTTGCTGGTCATTTCACGGCTTTCCACTGGTAATGTCTGTGATTACAAACGGCAGGAAATGTAGGAAGAATCTATTTACTTTAATTTCAAGGGGTTCTTCCAAGTTTTTAATCATTTCTGGAAACTCTAATTACGTATTTTAAGAGTTTTACCACAACTAGAGAGTTTTCTTACAAAAATGTACTGGAACCGTCAGGATTTTAACAGAGTCATACAAAAGTCGCCAGAGTAATGCGGCCTCAATTGTAAACATAAGCAGTACAGTCCTCACTTACAGGCTTTCTACACAAATTTTGAGCTGTATAAACAAGAATTCCTAATATTTGAAAGCAAATTCAAGTGAAAACGCTCGCTAACGTGCCCGGAGTTGTAAATGTTATCAGTTTGCTGGTCATTTCACGGCTTTCCACTGGTAATGTCTGTGATTACAAACGGCAGGAAATGTAGGAAGAATCAATTTACTTTAATTTCAAGGGGTTCTTCCAAGTTTTTAATCATTTCTGGAAGCTCTAATTGCGTATTTTAAGAGTTTTACCAAAACTAGAGAGTTTTCTTACAAATATGTACTGGAACCGTCTGGATTTTAACAGAGTCATACAAAAGTCGCCAGAGTAATGCGGCCTCAATTGTAAACATAAGCAGTACAGTCCTCACTTACAGGCTTTCTACACAAATTTTGAGCTGTATAAACAAGAATTCCTAATATTTGAAAGCAAATTCAAGTGAAAACGCTCGCTAAAGTGCCCGGAGTTGTAAATGATATCAGTTTGCTGGTCATTTCACGGCTTTCCACTGGTAATGTCTGTGATTACAAACGGCAGGAAATGTAGGAAGAATCTATTTACTTTAATTTCAAAAGGTTCTTCCAAGTTTTTAATCATTTCTGGAAACTCTAATTACGTATTTTAAGAGTTTTACCACAACTAGAGAGTTTTCTTACAAATATGTACTGGAACCGTCAGGGTTTTAACAGAGTCATACAAAAGTCGCCAGAGTAATTCGGCCTCAATTGTAAACATAAGCAGTACAGTCCTCACTTACAGGCTTTCTACACAAATTTTGAGCTGTATAAACAAGAATTCCTAATATTTGAAAGCAAATTCACGTGAAAACGCTCCCTAAAGTGCCCGGAGTTGTAAATATTATCAGTTTGCTGGTCATTTCACGGCTTTCCACTGGTAATGTCTGTGATTACAAACAGCAGGAAATGTAGGAAGAATCAATTTACTTTAATTTCAAGGGGTTCTTCCAAGTTTTTAATCATTTCTGGAAATTCTAATTGCGTATTTTAAGAGTTTTACCACAACTAGATAGTTTTCTTACAAAAATGTACTGGAACCGTCAGGATTTTAACAGAGTCATACAAAAGTCGCCAGAGTAATGCGGCCTCAATTGTAAACATAAGCAGTACAGTCCTCACTTACAGGCTTTCTACACAAATTTTGAGCTGTATAAACAAGAATTCCTAATATTTGAAAGCAAATTCAAGTGAAAACGCTCGCTAAAGTGCCCGGAGTTGTAAATATTATCAGTTGGCTGGTCATTTCACGGCTTTCCACTGGTAATGTCTGTGATTACAAACGGCAGGAAATGTAGGAAGAATCAATTTACTTTAATTTCAAGGGGTTCTTCCAAGTTTTTAATCATTTCTGGAAACTCTAATTGCGTATTTTAAGAGTTTTACCACTAGAGAGGTTTCTTACAAATATGTACTGGAACCGTCAGGGTTTTAACAGAGTCATACAAAAGTC
This sequence comes from Myotis nattereri, assembly GCF_964212035.1. Classification (NCBI taxonomy): domain Eukaryota; kingdom Metazoa; phylum Chordata; class Mammalia; order Chiroptera; family Vespertilionidae; genus Myotis; species Myotis nattereri. Next base: position 590,887 of record NC_138088.1, read on the forward strand.
GCCAGAGTAATGCGGCCTCAATTGTAAACATAAGCAGTACAGTCCTCACTTACAGGCTTTCTACACAAATTTTGAGCTGTATAAACAAGAATTCCTAATATTTGAAAGCAAATTCAAGTGAAAACGCTCCCTAAAGTGCCCGGAGTTGTAAATATTATCAGTTTGCTGGTCATTTCACGGCTTTCCACTGGTAATGTCTGTGATTACAAACGGCAGGAAATGTAGGAAGAATCAATTTACTTTAATTTTAAGGGGTTCTTCCAAGTTTTTAATCATTTCTGGGAACTCTAATTGCGTATTTTAAGAGTTTTACCACAACTAGATAGTTTTCTTACAAATATGTACTGGAACCGTCAGGGTTTTAACAGAGTCATACAAAAGTCGCCAGAGTAATTCGGCCTCAATTGTAAACATAAGCAGTACAGTCCTCACTTACAGGCTTTCTACACAAATTTTGAGCTGTATAAACAAGAATTCCTAATATTTGAAAGCAAATTCACGTGAAAACGCTCCCTAAAGTGCCCGGAGTTGTAAATATTATCAGTTTGCTGGTCATTTCACGGCTTTCCACTGGTAATGTCTGTGATTACAAACAGCAGGAAATGTAGGAAGAATCAATTTACTTTAATTTCAAGGGGTTCTTCCAAGTTTTTAATCATTTCTGGAAACTCTAATTGCGTATTTTAAGAGTTTTACCACAACTAGAGAGTTTTCTTACAAATATGTACTGGAACCGTCAGGGTTTTAACAGAGTCATACAAAAGTCGCCAGAGTAATGCGGCCTCAATTGTAAACATAAGCAGTACAGTCCTCACTTACAGGCTTTCTACACAAATTTTGAGCTGTATAAACAAGAATTCCTAATATTTGAAAGCAAATTCAAGTGAAAAGGCTCGCTAAAGTGCCCGGAGTTGTAAATGTTATCAGTTTGCTGGTCATTTCACGGCTTTCCACTGGTAATGTCTGTGATTACAAACAGCAGGAAATGTAGGAAGAATCAATTTACTTTAATTTCAAGGGGTTCTTCCAAGTTTTTAATCATTTCTGGAAATTCTAATTGCGTATTTTAAGAGTTTTACCACAACTAGATAGTTTTCTTACAAAAATGTACTGGAACCGTCAGGATTTTAACAGAGTCATACAAAAGTCGCCAGAGTAATGCGGCCTCAATTGTAAACATAAGCAGTACAGTCCTCACTTACAGGCTTTCTACACAAATTTTGAGCTGTATAAACAAGAATTCCTAATATTTGAAAGCAAATTCAAGTGAAAACGCTCGCTAAAGTGCCCGGAGTTGTAAATATTATCAGTTTGCTGGTCATTTCACGGCTTTCCACTGGTAATGTCTGTGATTACAAACGGCAGGAAATGTAGGAAGAATCAATTTACTTTAATTTCAAGGGGTTCTTCCAAGTTTTTAATCATTTCTGGAAACTCTAATTGCGTATTTTAAGAGTTTTACCACTAGAGAGGTTTCTTACAAATATGTACTGGAACCGTCAGGGTTTTAACAGAGTCATACAAAAGTCGCCAGAGTAATGCGGCCTCAATTGTAAACATAAGCAGTACAGTCCTCACTTACAGGCTTTCTACACAAATTTTGAGCTGTATAAACAAGAATTCCTAATATTTGAAAGCAAATTCAAGTGAAAACGCTCCCTAAAGTGCCCGGAGTTGTAAATATTATCAGTTTGCTGGTCATTTCACGGCTTTCCGCTGGTAATGTCTGTGATTACAAACAGCAGGAAATGTAGGAAGAATCAATTTACTTTAATTTCAAGGGGTTCTTCCAAGTTTTTAATCATTTCTGGAAACTCTAATTGCGTATTTTAAGAGTTTTACCACAACTAGAGAGTTTTCTTACAAATATGTACTGGAACCGTCAGGGTTTTAACAGAGTCATACAAAAGTCGCCAGAGTAATGCGGCCTCAATTGTAAACATAAGCAGTACAGTCCTCACTTACAGGCTTTCTACACAAATTTTGAGCTGTATAAACAAGAATTCCTAATATTTGAAAGCAAATTCAAGTGAAAAGGCTCGCTAAAGTGCCCGGAGTTGTAAATGTTATCAGTTTGCTGGTCATTTCACGGCTTTCCACTGGTAATGTCTGTGATTACAAACAGCAGGAAATGTAGGAAGAATCAATTTACTTTAATTTCAAGGGGTTCTTCCAAGTTTTTAATCATTTCTGGAAATTCTAATTGCGTATTTTAAGAGTTTTACCACAACTAGATAGTTTTCTTACGAATATGTACTGGAACCGTCAGGATTTTAACAGAGTCATACAAAAGTCGCGAGAGTAATGCGGCCTCAATTGTAAACATAAGCAGTACAGTCCTCACTTACAGGCTTTCTACACAAATTTTGAGCTGTATAAACAAGAATTCCTAATATTTGAAAGCAAATTCAAGTGAAAACGCTCGCTAAAGTGCCCGGAGTTGTAAATATTATCAGTTTGCTGGTCATTTCACGGCTTTCCACTGGTAATGTCTGTGATTACAAACGGCAGGAAATGTAGGAAGAATCAATTTACTTTAATTTCAAGGGGTTCTTCCAAGTTTTTAATCATTTCTGGAAACTCTAATTGCGTATTTTAAGAGTTTTACCACAACTAGAGAGTTTTCTTACAAATATGTACTGGAACCGTCAGGGTTTTAACAGAGTCATACAAAAGTCGCCAGAGTAATGCGGCCTCAATTGTAAACATAAGCAGTACAGTCCTCACTTACAGGCTTTCTACACAAATTTTGAGCTGTATAAACAAGAATTCCTAATATTTGAAAGCAAATTCAAGTGAAAACGCTCCCTAAAGTGCCCGGAGTTGTAAATATTATCAGTTTGCTGGTCATTTCACGGCTTTCCACTGGTAATGTCTGTGATTACAAACGGCAGGAAATGTAGGAAGAATCAATTTACTTTAATTTCAAGGGGTTCTTCCAAGTTTTTAATCATTTCTGGAAACTCTAATTGCGTATTTTAAGAGTTTTACCACAACCAGAGAGTTTTCTTACAAATATGTACTGGAACCGTCAGGATTTTAACAGAGTCATACTAAAGTCGCCAGAGTAATGCGGCCTCAATTGTAAACATAAGCAGTAAAGTCCTCACTTACAAGCTTTCTACACAAATTTTGAGCCTTATAAACAGGAATTCCTAATATTTGAAAGCAAATTCAAGTGAAAACGCTCGCTAAAGTGCCCGGAGTTGTAAATGTTATCAGTTTGCTGGTCATTTCACGGCTTTCCACTGGTAATGTCTGTGATTACAAACGGCAGGAAATGTAGGAAGAATCTATTTACTTTAATTTCAAGGGGTTCTTCCAAGTTTTTAATCATTTCTGGAAACTCTAATTACGTATTTTAAGAGTTTTACCACAACTAGAGAGTTTTCTTACAAAAATGTACTGGAACCGTCAGGATTTTAACAGAGTCATACAAAAGTCGCCAGAGTAATGCGGCCTCAATTGTAAACATAAGCAGTACAGTCCTCACTTACAGGCTTTCTACACAAATTTTGAGCTGTATAAACAAGAATTCCTAATATTTGAAAGCAAATTCAAGTGAAAACGCTCGCTAACGTGCCCGGAGTTGTAAATGTTATCAGTTTGCTGGTCATTTCACGGCTTTCCACTGGTAATGTCTGTGATTACAAACGGCAGGAAATGTAGGAAGAATCAATTTACTTTAATTTCAAGGGGTTCTTCCAAGTTTTTAATCATTTCTGGAAGCTCTAATTGCGTATTTTAAGAGTTTTACCAAAACTAGAGAGTTTTCTTACAAATATGTACTGGAACCGTCTGGATTTTAACAGAGTCATACAAAAGTCGCCAGAGTAATGCGGCCTCAATTGTAAACATAAGCAGTACAGTCCTCACTTACAGGCTTTCTACACAAATTTTGAGCTGTATAAACAAGAATTCCTAATATTTGAAAGCAAATTCAAGTGAAAACACTCGCTAAAGTGCCCGGAGTTGTAAATGATATCAGTTTGCTGGTCATTTCACGGCTTTCCACTGGTAATGTCTGTGATTACAAACGGCAGGAAATGTAGGAAGAATCTATTTACTTTAATTTCAAAAGGTTCTTCCAAGTTTTTAATCATTTCTGGAAACTCTAATTACGTATTTTAAGAGTTTTACCACAACTAGAGAGTTTTCTTACAAAAATGTACTGGAACCGAAAGGATTTTAACAGATTCATACAAAAGTCGCCAGAGTAATGCGGCCTCAATTGTAAACATAAGCAGTACAGTCCTCACTTACAGGCTTTCTACACAAATTTTCAGCTGTATAAACAAGAATTCCTAATATTTGAAAGCAAAATCAAGTGAAAACGCTCGCTAAAGTGCCCGGAGTTGTAAATGTTATCAGTTTGCTGGTCATTTCACGGCTTTCCACTGGTAATGTCTGTGATTACAAACGGCAGGAAATGTAGGAAGAATCTATTTACTTTAATTTTAAGGGGTTCTTCCAAGTTTTTAATCATTTCTGGGAACTCTAATTGCGTATTTTAAGAGTTTTACCACAACTAGATAGTTTTCTTACAAATATGTACTGGAACCGTCAGGGTTTTAACAGAGTCATACAAAAGTCGCCAGAGTAATTCGGCCTCAATTGTAAACATAAGCAGTACAGTCCTCACTTACAGGCTTTCTACACAAATTTTGAGCTGTATAAACAAGAATTCCTAATATTTGAAAGCAAATTCACGTGAAAACGCTCCCTAAAGTGCCCGGAGTTGTAAATATTATCAGTTTGCTGGTCATTTCACGGCTTTCCACTGGTAATGTCTGTGATTACAAACAGCAGGAAATGTAGGAAGAATCAATTTACTTTAATTTCAAGGGGTTCTTCCAAGTTTTTAATCATTTCTGGAAACTCTAATTGCGTATTTTAAGAGTTTTACCACAACTAGAGAGTTTTCTTACAAATATGTACTGGAACCGTCAGGGTTTTAACAGAGTCATACAAAAGTCGCCAGAGTAATGCGGCCTCAATTGTAAACATAAGCAGTACAGTCCTCACTTACAGGCTTTCTACACAAATTTTGAGCTGTATAAACAAGAATTCCTAATATTTGAAAGCAAATTCACGTGAAAACGCTCCCTAAAGTGCCCGGAGTTGTAAATATTATCAGTTTGCTGGTCATTTCACGGCTTTCCACTGGTAATGTCTGTGATTACAAACAGCAGGAAATGTAGGAAGAATCAATTTACTTTAATTTCAAGGGGTTCTTCCAAGTTTTTAATCATTTCTGGAAATTCTAATTGCGTATTTTAAGAGTTTTACCACAACTAGATAGTTTTCTTACAAAAATGTACTGGAACCGTCAGGATTTTAACAGAGTCATACAAAAGTCGCCAGAGTAATGCGGCCTCAATTGTAAACATAAGCAGTACAGTCCTCACTTACAGGCTTTCTACACAAATTTTGAGCTGTATAAACAAGAATTCCTAATATTTGAAAGCAAATTCAAGTGAAAACGCTCGCTAAAGTGCCCGGAGTTGTAAATATTATCAGTTTGCTGGTCATTTCACGGCTTTCCACTGGTAATGTCTGTGATTACAAACGGCAGGAAATGTAGGAAGAATCAATTTACTTTAATTTCAAGGGGTTCTTCCAAGTTTTTAATCATTTCTGGAAACTCTAATTGCGTATTTTAAGAGTTTTACCACTAGAGAGGTTTCTTACAAATATGTACTGGAACCGTCAGGGTTTTAACAGAGTCATACAAAAGTCGCCAGAGTAATGCGGCCTCAATTGTAAACATAAGCAGTACAGTCCTCACTTACAGGCTTTCTACACAAATTTTGAGCTGTATAAACAAGAATTCCTAATATTTGAAAGCAAATTCAAGTGAAAACGCTCCCTAAAGTGCCCGGAGTTGTAAATATTATCAGTTTGCTGGTCATTTCACGGCTTTCCACTGGTAATGTCTGTGATTACAAACGGCAGGAAATGTAGGAAGAATCAATTTACTTTAATTTTAAGGGGTTCTTCCAAGTTTTTAATCATTTCTGGGAACTCTAATTGCGTATTTTAAGAGTTTTACCACAACTAGATAGTTTTCTTACAAATATGTACTGGAACCGTCAGGGTTTTAACAGAGTCATACAAAAGTCGCCAGAGTAATTCGGCCTCAATTGTAAACATAAGCAGTACAGTCCTCACTTACAGGCTTTCTACACAAATTTTGAGCTGTATAAACAAGAATTCCTAATATTTGAAAGCAAATTCACGTGAAAACGCTCCCTAAAGTGCCCGGAGTTGTAAATATTATCAGTTTGCTGGTCATTTCACGGCTTTCCACTGGTAATGTCTGTGATTACAAACAGCAGGAAATGTAGGAAGAATCAATTTACTTTAATTTCAAGGGGTTCTTCCAAGTTTTTAATCATTTCTGGAAACTCTAATTGCGTATTTTAAGAGTTTTACCACAACTAGAGAGTTTTCTTACAAATATGTACTGGAACCGTCAGGGTTTTAACAGAGTCATACAAAAGTCGCCAGAGTAATGCGGCCTCAATTGTAAACATAAGCAGTACAGTCCTCACTTACAGGCTTTCTACACAAATTTTGAGCTGTATAAACAAGAATTCCTAATATTTGAAAGCAAATTCAAGTGAAAAGGCTCGCTAAAGTGCCCGGAGTTGTAAATGTTATCAGTTTGCTGGTCATTTCACGGCTTTCCACTGGTAATGTCTGTGATTACAAACAGCAGGAAATGTAGGAAGAATCAATTTACTTTAATTTCAAGGGGTTCTTCCAAGTTTTTAATCATTTCTGGAAATTCTAATTGCGTATTTTAAGAGTTTTACCACAACTAGATAGTTTTCTTACAAAAATGTACTGGAACCGTCAGGATTTTAACAGAGTCATACAAAAGTCGCCAGAGTAATGCGGCCTCAATTGTAAACATAAGCAGTACAGTCCTCACTTACAGGCTTTCTACACAAATTTTGAGCTGTATAAACAAGAATTCCTAATATTTGAAAGCAAATTCAAGTGAAAACGCTCGCTAAAGTGCCCGGAGTTGTAAATATTATCAGTTTGCTGGTCATTTCACGGCTTTCCACTGGTAATGTCTGTGATTACAAACGGCAGGAAATGTAGGAAGAATCAATTTACTTTAATTTCAAGGGGTTCTTCCAAGTTTTTAATCATTTCTGGAAACTCTAATTGCGTATTTTAAGAGTTTTACCACTAGAGAGGTTTCTTACAAATATGTACTGGAACCGTCAGGGTTTTAACAGAGTCATACAAAAGTCGCCAGAGTAATGCGGCCTCAATTGTAAACATAAGCAGTACAGTCCTCACTTACAGGCTTTCTACACAAATTTTGAGCTGTATAAACAAGAATTCCTAATATTTGAAAGCAAATTCACGTGAAAACGCTCCCTAAAGTGCCCGGAGTTGTAAATGTTATCAGTTTGCTGGTCATTTCACGGCTTTCCACTGGTAATGTCTGTGATTACAAACAGCAGGAAATGTAGGAAGAATCAATTTACTTTAATTTCAAGGGGTTCTTCCAAGTTTTTAATCATTTCTGGAAATTCTAATTGCGTATTTTAAGAGTTTTACCACAACTAGATAGTTTTCTTACAAAAATGTACTGGAACCGTCAGGATTTTAACAGAGTCATACAAAAGTCGCCAGAGTAATGCGGCCTCAATTGTAAACATAAGCAGTACAGTCCTCACTTACAGGCTTTCTACACAAATTTTGAGCTGTATAAACAAGAATTCCTAATATTTGAAAGCAAATTCAAGTGAAAACGCTCGCTAAAGTGCCCGGAGTTGTAAATATTATCAGTTTGCTGGTCATTTCACGGCTTTCCACTGGTAATGTCTGTGATTACAAACGGCAGGAAATGTAGGAAGAATCAATTTACTTTAATTTCAAGGGGTTCTTCCAAGTTTTTAATCATTTCTGGAAACTCTAATTGCGTATTTTAAGAGTTTTACCACTAGAGAGGTTTCTTACAAATATGTACTGGAACCGTCAGGGTTTTAACAGAGTCATACAAAAGTCGCCAGAGTAATGCGGCCTCAATTGTAAACATAAGCAGTACAGTCCTCACTTACAGGCTTTCTACACAAATTTTGAGCTGTATAAACAAGAATTCCTAATATTTGAAAGCAAATTCAAGTGAAAACGCTCCCTAAAGTGCCCGGAGTTGTAAATATTATCAGTTTGCTGGTCATTTCACGGCTTTCCACTGGTAATGTCTGTGATTACAAACGGCAGGAAATGTAGGAAGAATCAATTTACTTTAATTTTAAGGGGTTCTTCCAAGTTTTTAATCATTTCTGGGAACTCTAATTGCGTATTTTAAGAGTTTTACCACAACTAGATAGTTTTCTTACAAATATGTACTGGAACCGTCAGGGTTTTAACAGAGTCATACAAAAGTCGCCAGAGTAATACGGCCTCAATTGTAAACATAAGCAGTACAGTCCTCACTTACAGGCTTTCTACACAAATTTTGAGCTGTATAAACAAGAATTCCTAATATTTGAAAGCAAATTCAAGTGAAAACGCTCGCTAAAGTGCCCGGAGTTGTAAATGTTATCAGTTTGCTGGTCATTTCACGGCTTTCCACTGGTAATGTCTGTGATTACAAACGGCAGGAAATGTAGGAAGAATCTATTTACTTTAATTTCAAGGGGTTCTTCCAAGTTTTTAATCATTTCTGGAAACTCTAATTGCGTATTTTAAGAGTTTTACCACAACTAGATAGTTTTCTTACAAAAATGTACTGGAACCGTCAGGATTTTAACAGAGTCATACAAATGTCGCCAGAGTAATACGGCCTCAATTGTAAACATAAGCAGTACAGTCCTCACTTACAGGCTTTCTACACAAATTTTGAGCTGTATAAACAAAAATTCCTAATATTTGAAAGCAAATTCAAGTGAAAACGCTCCCTAAAGTGCCCGGAGTTGTAAATATTATCAGTTTGCTGGTCATTTCACGGCTTTCCACTGGTAATGTCTGTGATTACAAACGGCAGGAAATGTAGGAAGAATCAATTTACTTTAATTTCAAGGGGTTCTTCCAAGTTTTTAATCATTTCTGGAAACTCTAATTGCGTATTTTAAGAGTTTTACCACAACCAGAGAGTTTTCTTACAAATATGTACTGGAACCGTCAGGATTTTAACAGAGTCATACAAAAGTCGCCAGAGTAATGCGGCCTCAATTGTAAACATAAGCAGTACAGTCCTCACTTACAGGCTTTCTACACAAATTTTGAGCTGTATAAACAGGAATTCCTAATATTTGAAAGCAAATTCAAGTGAAAACGCTCCCTAAAGTGCCCGAAGTTGTAAATTTTATCAGTTTGCTGGTCATTTCACGGCTTTCCACTGGTAATGTCTGTGATTACAAACGGCAGGAAATGTAGGAAGAATCTATTTACTTTAATTTCAAGGGGTTCTTCCAAGTTTTTAATCATTTCTGGAAACTCTAATTGCGTATTTTAAGAGTTTTACCACAACTAGAGAGTTTTCTTACAAAAATGTACTGGAACCGTCAGGATTTTAACAGAGTCATACAAATGTCGCCAGAGTAATACGGCCTCAATTGTAAACATAAGCAGTACAGTCCTCACTTACAGGCTTTCTACACAAATTTTGAGCTGTATAAACAAGAATTCCTAATATTTGAAAGCAAATTTAAGTGAAAACGCTCCCTAAAGTGCCCGGAGTTGTAAATATTATCAGTTTGCTGGTCATTTCACGGCTTTCCACTGGTAATGTCTGTGATTACAAATGGCAGGAAATGTAGGAAGAATCAATTTACTTAAATATCAAGGGGTTCTTCCAAGTTTTTAATCATTTCTGGAAACTCTAATTGCGTATTTTAAGAGTTTTACCACAACTAGAGAGTTTTCTTACAAATATGTACTGGAACCGTCAGGGTTTTAACAGAGTCATACAAAAGTCGCCAGAGTAATGCGGCCTCAATTGTAAACATAAGCAGTACAGTCCTCACTTACAGGCTTTCTACACAAATTTTGAGCTGTATAAACAAGAATTCCTAATATTTGAAAGCAAATTCAAGTGAAAAGGCTCGCTAAAGTGCCCGGAGTTGTAAATGTTATCAGTTTGCTGGTCATTTCACGGCTTTCCACTGGTAATGTCTGTGATTACAAACAGCAGGAAATGTAGGAAGAATCAATTTACTTTAATTTCAAGGGGTTCTTCCAAGTTTTTAATCATTTCTGGAAATTCTAATTGCGTATTTTAAGAGTTTTACCACAACTAGATATTTTTCTTACGAATATGTACTGGAACCGTCAGGATTTTAACAGAGTCATACAAAAGTCGCCAGAGTAATGCGGCCTCAATTGTAAACATAAGCAGTACAGTCCTCACTTACAGGCTTTCTACACAAATTTTGAGCTGTATAAACAAGAATTCCTAATATTTGAAAGCAAATTCAAGTGCAAACGCTCGCTAAAGTGCCCGGAGTTGTAAATATTATCAGTTTGCTGGTCATTTCACGGCTTTCCACTGGTAATGTCTGTGATTACAAACGGCAGGAAATGTAGGAAGAATCAATTTACTTTAATTTCAAGGGGTTCTTCCAAGTTTTTAATCATTTCTGGAAACTCTAATTGCGTATTTTAAGAGTTTTACCACAACTAGAGAGTTTTCTTACAAATATGTACTGGAACCGTCAGGGTTTTAACAGAGTGATACAAAAGTCGCCAGAGTAATGCGGCCTCAATTGTAAACATAAGCAGTACAGTCCTCACTTACAGGCTTTCTACACAAATTTTGAGCTGTATAAACAAGAATTCCTAATATTTGAAAGCAAATTCAAGTGAAAACGCTCCCTAAAGTGCCCGGAGTTTTAAATATTATCAGTTTGCTGGTCATTTCACGGCTTTCCACTGGTAATGTCTGTGATTACAAACGGCAGGAAATGTAGGAAGAATCAATTTACTTTAATTTCAAGGGGTTCTTCCAAGTTTTTAATCATTTCTGGAAACTCTAATTGCGTATTTTAAGAGTTTTACCACAACTAGAGAGTTTTCTTACAAAAATGTACTGGAACCGTCAGGATTTTAACAGAGTCATACAAAAGTCGCCAGAGTAATGCGGCCTCAATTGTAAACATAAGCAGTACAGTCCTCACTTACAGGCTTTCTACACAAATTTTGAGCTGTATAAACAAGAATTCCTAATATTTGAAAGCAAATTCAAGTGAAAACGCTCGCTAAAGTGCCCGGAGTTGTAAATGTTTTCAGTTTGCTGGTCATTTCACGGCTTTCCACTGGTAATGTCTGTGATTACAAACGGCAGGAAATGTAGGAAGAATCTATTTACTTTAATTTCAAGGGGTTCTTCTAAGTTTTTAATCATTTCTGGGAACTCTAATTGCGTATTTTAAGAGTTTTACCACAAATAGATAGTTTTTTTACAAATATGTACTGGAACCGTCAGGGTTTTAACAGAGTCATACAAAAGTCGCCAGAGTAATACGGCCTCAATTGTAAACATAAGCAGTACAGTCCTCACTTACAGGCTTTCTACACAAATTTTGAGCTGTATAAACAAGAATTCCTAATATTTGAAAGCAAATTCAAGTGAAAACGCTCGCTAAAGTGCCCGGAGTTGTAAATGTTATCAGTTTGCTGGTCATTTCACGGCTTTCCACTGGTAATGTCTGTGATTACAAACAGCAGGAAATGTAGGAAGAATCAATTTACTTTAATTTCAAGGGGTTCTTCCAAGTTTTTAATCATTTCTGGAAACTCTAATTGCGTATTTTAAGAGTTTTACCACAACTAGAGAGTTTTCTTACAAATATGTACTGGAACCGTCAGGATTTTAACAGAGTCATACAAAAGTCGCCAGAGTAATGCGGCCTCAATTGTAAACATAAGCAGTACAGTCCTCACTTACAGGCTTTCTACACAAATTTTGAGCTGTATAAACAAGAATTCCTAATATTTGAAAGCAAATTCAAGGGAAAACGCTCGCTAAAGTGTCCGGAGTTGTAAATGTTATCAGTTTGCTGGTCATTTCACGGCTTTCCACTGGTAATGTCTGTGATTACAAACGGCAGGAAATGTAGGAAGAATCTATTTACTTTAATTTCAAGGGGTTCTTCCAAGTTTTTAATCATTTCTGGAAACTCTAATTGCGTATTTTAAGAGTTTTACCACAACTAGAGAGTTTTCTTACAAAAATGTACTGGAACCGTCAGGATTTTAACAGAGTCATACAAATGTCGCCAGAGTAATACGGCCTCAATTGTAAACATAAGCAGTACAGTCCTCACTTACAGGCTTTCTACACAAATTTTGAGCTGTATAAACAAGAATTCCTAATATTTGAAAGCAAATTCAAGTGAAAACGCTCCCTAAAGTGCCTGGAGTTGTAAATATTATCAGTTTGCTGGTCATTTCACGGCTTTCCACTGGTAATGTCTGTGATTACAAACGGCAGGAAATGTAGGAAGAATCAATTTACTTTAATTTCAAGGGGTTCTTCCAAGTTTTTAATCATTTCTGGAAACTCTAATTGCGTATTTTAAGAGTTTTACCACAACCAGAGAGTTTTCTTACAAATATGTACTGGAACCGTCAGGATTTTAACAGAGTCATACAAAAGTCGCCAGAGTAATGCGGCCTCAATTGTAAACATAAGCAGTACAGTCCTCACTTACAGGCTTTCTACACAAATTTTGAGCTGTATAAACAGGAATTCCTAATATTTGAAAGCAAATTCAAGTGAAAACGCTCCCTAAAGTGCCCGGAGTTGTAAATGTTATCAGTTTGCTGGTCATTTCACGGCTTTCCACTGGTCATGTCTGTGATTACAAACGGCAGGAAATGTAGGAAGAATCTATTTACTTTAATTTCAAGGGGTTCTTCCAAGTTTTTAATCATTTCTGGAAACTCTAATTGCGTATTTTAAGAGTTTTACCACAACTAGAGAGTTTTCTTACAAAAATGTACTGGAACCGTCAGGATTTTAACAGAGTCATACAAATGTCGCCAGAGTAATACGGCCTCAATTGTAAACATAAGCAGTACAGTCCTCACTTACAGGCTTTCTACACAAATTTTGAGCTGTATAAACAAGAATTCCTAATATTTGAAAGCAAATTCAAGTGAAAACGCTCCCTAAAGTGCCCGGAGTTGTAAATATTATCAGTTTGCTGGTCATTTCACGGCTTTCCGCTGGTAATGTCTGTGATTACAAACAGCAGGAAATGTAGGAAGAATCAATTTACTTTAATTTCAAGGGGTTCTTCCAAGTTTTTAATCATTTCTGGAAAATCTAATTGCGTATTTTAAGAGTTTTACCACAACTAGAGAGTTTTCTTACAAATATGTACTGGAACCGTCAGGGTTTTAACAGAGTCATACAAAAGTCGCCAGAGTAATGCGGCCTCAATTGTAAACATAAGCAGTACAGTCCTCACTTACAGGCTTTCTACACAAATTTTGAGCTGTATAAACAAGAATTCCTAATATTTGAAAGCAAATTCAAGTGAAAAGGCTCGCTAAAGTGCCCGGAGTTGTAAATGTTATCAGTTTGCTGGTCATTTCACGGCTTTCCACTGGTAATGTCTGTGATTACAAACAGCAGGAAATGTAGGAAGAATCAATTTACTTTAATTTCAAGGGGTTCTTCCAAGGTTTTAATCATTTCTGGAAATTCTAATTGCGTATTTTAAGAGTTTTACCACAACTAGATAGTTTTCTTACGAATATGTACTGGAACCGTCAGGATTTTAACAGAGTCATACAAAAGTCGCCAGAGTAATGCGGCCTCAATTGTAAACATAAGCAGTACAGTCCTCACTTACAGGCTTTCTACACAAATTTTGAGCTGTATAAACAAGAATTCCTAATATTTGAAAGCAAATTCAAGTGCAAACGCTCGCTAAAGTGCCCGGAGTTGTAAATATTATCAGTTTGCTGGTCATTTCACGGCTTTCCACTGGTAATGTCTGTGATTACAAACGGCAGGAAATGTAGGAAGAATCAATTTACTTTAATTTCAAGGGGTTCTTCCAAGTTTTTAATCATTTCTGGAAACTCTAATTGCGTATTTTAAGAGTTTTACCACAACTAGAGAGTTTTCTTACAAATATGTACTGGAACCGTCAGGGTTTTAACAGAGTGATACAAAAGTCGCCAGAGTAATGCGGCCTCAATTGTAAACATAAGCAGTACAGTCCTCACTTACAGGCTTTCTACACAAATTTTGAGCTGTATAAACAAGAATTCCTAATATTTGAAAGCAAATTCAAGTGAAAACGCTCCCTAAAGTGCCCGGAGTTTTAAATATTATCAGTTTGCTGGTCATTTCACGGCTTTCCACTGGTAATGTCTGTGATTACAAACGGCAGGAAATGTAGGAAGAATCAATTTACTTTAATTTCAAGGGGTTCTTCCAAGTTTTTAATCATTTCTGGAAACTCTAATTGCGTATTTTAAGAGTTTTACCACAACTAGAGAGTTTTCTTACAAAAATGTACTGGAACCGTCAGGATTTTAACAGAGTCATACAAAAGTCGCCAGAGTAATGCGGCCTCAATTGTAAACATAAGCAGTACAGTCCTCACTTACAGGCTTTCTACACAAATTTTGAGCTGTATAAACAAGAATTCCTAATATTTGAAAGCAAATTCAAGTGAAAACGCTCGCTAAAGTGCCCGGAGTTGTAAATGTTTTCAGTTTGCTGGTCATTTCACGGCTTTCCACTGGTAATGTCTGTGATTACAAACGGCAGGAAATGTAGGAAGAATCTATTTACTTTAATTTCAAGGGGTTCTTCTAAGTTTTTAATCATTTCTGGGAACTCTAATTGCGTATTTTAAGAGTTTTACCACAAATAGATAGTTTTTTTACAAATATGTACTGGAACCGTCAGGGTTTTAACAGAGTCATACAAAAGTCGCCAGAGTAATACGGCCTCAATTGTAAACATAAGCAGTACAGTCCTCACTTACAGGCTTTCTACACAAATTTTGAGCTGTATAAACAAGAATTCCTAATATTTGAAAGCAAATTCAAGTGAAAACGCTCGCTAAAGTGCCCGGAGTTGTAAATGTTATCAGTTTGCTGGTCATTTCACGGCTTTCCACTGGTAATGTCTGTGATTACAAACAGCAGGAAATGTAGGAAGAATCAATTTACTTTAATTTCAAGGGGTTCTTCCAAGTTTTTAATCATTTCTGGAAACTCTAATTGCGTATTTTAAGAGTTTTACCACAACTAGAGAGTTTTCTTACAAATATGTACTGGAACCGTCAGGATTTTAACAGAGTCATACAAAAGTCGCCAGAGTAATGCGGCCTCAATTGTAAACATAAGCAGTACAGTCCTCACTTACAGGCTTTCTACACAAATTTTGAGCTGTATAAACAAGAATTCCTAATATTTGAAAGCAAATTCAAGGGAAAACGCTCGCTAAAGTGTCCGGAGTTGTAAATGTTATCAGTTTGCTGGTCATTTCACGGCTTTCCACTGGTAATGTCTGTGATTACAAACGGCAGGAAATGTAGGAAGAATCTATTTACTTTAATTTCAAGGGGTTCTTCCAAGTTTTTAATCATTTCTGGAAACTCTAATTGCGTATTTTAAGAGTTTTACCACAACTAGAGAGTTTTCTTACAAAAATGTACTGGAACCGTCAGGATTTTAACAGAGTCATACAAATGTCGCCAGAGTAATACGGCCTCAATTGTAAACATAAGCAGTACAGTCCTCACTTACAGGCTTTCTACACAAATTTTGAGCTGTATAAACAAGAATTCCTAATATTTGAAAGCAAATTCAAGTGAAAACGCTCCCTAAAGTGCCTGGAGTTGTAAATATTATCAGTTTGCTGGTCATTTCACGGCTTTCCACTGGTAATGTCTGTGATTACAAACGGCAGGAAATGTAGGAAGAATCAATTTACTTTAATTTCAAGGGGTTCTTCCAAGTTTTTAATCATTTCTGGAAACTCTAATTGCGTATTTTAAGAGTTTTACCACAACCAGAGAGTTTTCTTACAAATATGTACTGGAACCGTCAGGATTTTAACAGAGTCATACAAAAGTCGCCAGAGTAATGCGGCCTCAATTGTAAACATAAGCAGTACAGTCCTCACTTACAGGCTTTCTACACAAATTTTGAGCTGTATAAACAGGAATTCCTAATATTTGAAAGCAAATTCAAGTGAAAACGCTCCCTAAAGTGCCCGGAGTTGTAAATGTTATCAGTTTGCTGGTCATTTCACGGCTTTCCACTGGTCATGTCTGTGATTACAAACGGCAGGAAATGTAGGAAGAATCTATTTACTTTAATTTCAAGGGGTTCTTCCAAGTTTTTAATCATTTCTGGAAACTCTAATTGCGTATTTTAAGAGTTTTACCACAACTAGAGAGTTTTCTTACAAAAATGTACTGGAACCGTCAGGATTTTAACAGAGTCATACAAATGTCGCCAGAGTAATACGGCCTCAATTGTAAACATAAGCAGTACAGTCCTCACTTACAGGCTTTCTACACAAATTTTGAGCTGTATAAACAAGAATTCCTAATATTTGAAAGCAAATTCAAGTGAAAACGCTCCCTAAAGTGCCCGGAGTTGTAAATATTATCAGTTTGCTGGTCATTTCACGGCTTTCCGCTGGTAATGTCTGTGATTACAAACAGCAGGAAATGTAGGAAGAATCAATTTACTTTAATTTCAAGGGGTTCTTCCAAGTTTTTAATCATTTCTGGAAAATCTAATTGCGTATTTTAAGAGTTTTACCACAACTAGAGAGTTTTCTTACAAATATGTACTGGAACCGTCAGGGTTTTAACAGAGTCATACAAAAGTCGCCAGAGTAATGCGGCCTCAATTGTAAACATAAGCAGTACAGTCCTCACTTACAGGCTTTCTACACAAATTTTGAGCTGTATAAACAAGAATTCCTAATATTTGAAAGCAAATTCAAGTGAAAAGGCTCGCTAAAGTGCCCGGAGTTGTAAATGTTATCAGTTTGCTGGTCATTTCACGGCTTTCCACTGGTAATGTCTGTGATTACAAACAGCAGGAAATGTAGGAAGAATCAATTTACTTTAATTTCAAGGGGTTCTTCCAAGGTTTTAATCATTTCTGGAAATTCTAATTGCGTATTTTAAGAGTTTTACCACAACTAGATAGTTTTCTTACGAATATGTACTGGAACCGTCAGGATTTTAACAGAGTCATACTAAAGTCGCCAGAGTAATGCGGCCTCAATTGTAAACATAAGCAGTAAAGTCCTCACTTACAGGCTTTCTACACAAATTTTGAGCTGTATAAACAGGAATTCCTAATATTTGAAAGCAAATTCAAGTGAAAACGCTCGCTAAAGTGCCCGGAGTTGTAAATGTTATCAGTTTGCTGGTCATTTCACGGCTTTCCACTGGTAATGTCTGTGATTACAAACGGCAGGAAATGTAGGAAGAATCTATTTACTTTAATTTCAAGGGGTTCTTCCAAGTTTTTAATCATTTCTGGAAACTCTAATTACGTATTTTAAGAGTTTTACCACAACTAGAGAGTTTTCTTACAAAAATGTACTGGAACCGTCAGGATTTTATCAGAGTCATACAAAAGTCGCCAGAGTAATGCGGCCTCAATTGTAAACATAAGCAGTACAGTCCTCACTTACAGGCTTTCTACACAAATTTTGAGCTGTATAAACAGGAATTCCTAATATTTGAAAGCAAATTCAAGTGAAAACGCTCGCTAAAGTGCCCGGAGTTGTAAATTTTATCAGTTTGCTGGTCATTTCACGGCTTTCCACTGGTAATGTCTGTGATTACAAACGGCAGGAAATGTAGGAAGAATCTATTTACTTTAATTTCAATTGGTTCTTCCAAGTTTTTAATCATTTCTGGAAACTCTAATTGCGTATTTTAAGAATTTTACCACAACTAGAGAGTTTTCTTACAAAAATGTACTGGAACCGTCAGGATTTTAACAGAGTCATACAAATGTCGCCAGAGCAATACGGCCTCAATTGTAAACATAAGCAGTACAGTCCTCACTTACAGGCTTTCTACACAAATTTTGAGCTGTATAAACAAGAATTCCTAATATTTGAAAGCAAATTTAAGTGAAAACGCTCCCTAAAGTGCCCGGAGTTGTAAATATTATCAGTTTGCTGGTCATTTCACGGCTTTCCGCTGGTAATGTCTGTGATTACAAACAGCAGGAAATGTAGGAAGAATCAATTTACTTTAATTTCAAGGGGTTCTTCCAAGTTTTTAATCATTTCTGGAAACTCTAATTGCGTATTTTAAGTGTTTTACCACAACCAGAGAGTTTTCTTACAAATATGTACTGGAACCGTCAGGATTTTAACAGAGTCATACAAAAGTCGCCAGAGTAATGCGGCCTCAATTGTAAACATAAGCAGTACAGGCCTCACTTACAGGCTTTCTACACAAATTTTGAGCTGTATAAACAGGAATTCCTAATATTTGAAAGCAAATTCAAGTGAAAACGCTCCCTAAAGTGCCCGGAGTTGTAAATGTTATCAGTTTGCTGGTCATTTCACGGCTTTCCACTGGTAATGTCTGTGATTACAAACGGCAGGAAATGTAGGAAGAATCTATTTACTTTAATTTCAAGGGGTTCTTCCAAGTTTTTAATCATTTCTGGAAACTCTAATTGCGTATTTTAAGAGTTTTACCACAACTAGAGAGTTTTCTTACAAATATGTACTGGAACCGTCAGGGTTTTAACAGAGTCATACAAAAGTCGCCAGAGTAATGCGGCCTCAATTGTAAACATAAGCAGTACAGTCCTCACTTACAGGCTTTCTACACAAATTTTGAGCTGTATAAACAAGAATTCCTAATATTTGAAAGCAAATTCAAGTGAAAAGGCTCGCTAAAGTGCCCGGAGTTGTAAATGTTATCAGTTTGCTGGTCATTTCACGGCTTTCCACTGGTAATGTCTGTGATTACAAACAGCAGGAAATGTAGGAAGAATCAATTTACTTTAATTTCAAGGGGTTCTTCCAAGTTTTTAATCATTTCTGGAAATTCTAATTGCGTATTTTAAGAGTTTTACCACAACTAGATAGTTTTCTTACAAAAATGTACTGGAACCGTCAGGATTTTAACAGAGTCATACAAAAGTCGCCAGAGTAATGCGGCCTCAATTGTAAACATAAGCAGTACAGTCCTCACTTACAGGCTTTCTACACAAATTTTGAGCTGTATAAACAAGAATTCCTAATATTTGAAAGCAAATTCAAGTGAAAACGCTCGCTAAAGTGCCCGGAGTTGTAAATATTATCAGTTTGCTGGTCATTTCACGGCTTTCCACTGGTAATGTCTGTGATTACAAACGGCAGGAAATGTAGGAAGAATCAATTTACTTTAATTTCAAGGGGTTCTTCCAAGTTTTTAATCATTTCTGGAAACTCTAATTGCGTATTTTAAGAGTTTTACCACTAGAGAGGTTTCTTACAAATATGTACTGGAACCGTCAGGGTTTTAACAGAGTCATACAAAAGTCGCCAGAGTAATGCGGCCTCAATTGTAAACATAAGCAGTACAGTCCTCACTTACAGGCTTTCTACACAAATTTTGAGCTGTATAAACAAGAATTCCTAATATTTGAAAGCAAATTCAAGTGAAAACGCTCCCTAAAGTGCCCGGAGTTGTAAATATTATCAGTTTGCTGGTCATTTCACGGCTTTCCACTGGTAATGTCTGTGATTACAAACGGCAGGAAATGTAGGAAGAATCAATTTACTTTAATTTTAAGGGGTTCTTCCAAGTTTTTAATCATTTCTGGGAACTCTAATTGCGTATTTTAAGAGTTTTACCACAACTAGATAGTTTTCTTACAAATATGTACTGGAACCGTCAGGGTTTTAACAGAGTCATACAAAAGTCGCCAGAGTAATACGGCCTCAATTGTAAACATAAGCAGTACAGTCCTCACTTACAGGCTTTCTACACAAATTTTGAGCTGTATAAACAAGAATTCCTAATATTTGAAAGCAAATTCAAGTGAAAACGCTCGCTAAAGTGCCCGGAGTTGTAAATGTTATCAGTTTGCTGGTCATTTCACGGCTTTCCACTGGTAATGTCTGTGATTACAAACGGCAGGAAATGTAGGAAGAATCTATTTACTTTAATTTCAAGGGGTTCTTCCAAGTTTTTAATCATTTCTGGAAACTCTAATTGCGTATTTTAAGAGTTTTACCACAACTAGATAGTTTTCTTACAAAAATGTACTGGAACCGTCAGGATTTTAACAGAGTCATACAAATGTCGCCAGAGTAATACGGCCTCAATTGTAAACATAAGCAGTACAGTCCTCACTTACAGGCTTTCTACACAAATTTTGAGCTGTATAAACAAAAATTCCTAATATTTGAAAGCAAATTCAAGTGAAAACGCTCCCTAAAGTGCCCGGAGTTGTAAATATTATCAGTTTGCTGGTCATTTCACGGCTTTCCACTGGTAATGTCTGTGATTACAAACGGCAGGAAATGTAGGAAGAATCAATTTACTTTAATTTCAAGGGGTTCTTCCAAGTTTTTAATCATTTCTGGAAACTCTAATTGCGTATTTTAAGAGTTTTACCACAACCAGAGAGTTTTCTTACAAATATGTACTGGAACCGTCAGGATTTTAACAGAGTCATACAAAAGTCGCCAGAGTAATGCGGCCTCAATTGTAAACATAAGCAGTACAGTCCTCACTTACAGGCTTTCTACACAAATTTTGAGCTGTATAAACAGGAATTCCTAATATTTGAAAGCAAATTCAAGTGAAAACGCTCCCTAAAGTGCCCGAAGTTGTAAATTTTATCAGTTTGCTGGTCATTTCACGGCTTTCCACTGGTAATGTCTGTGATTACAAACGGCAGGAAATGTAGGAAGAATCTATTTACTTTAATTTCAAGGGGTTCTTCCAAGTTTTTAATCATTTCTGGAAACTCTAATTGCGTATTTTAAGAGTTTTACCACAACTAGAGAGTTTTCTTACAAAAATGTACTGGAACCGTCAGGATTTTAACAGAGTCATACAAATGTCGCCAGAGTAATACGGCCTCAATTGTAAACATAAGCAGTACAGTCCTCACTTACAGGCTTTCTACACAAATTTTGAGCTGTATAAACAAGAATTCCTAATATTTGAAAGCAAATTTAAGTGAAAACGCTCCCTAAAGTGCCCGGAGTTGTAAATATTATCAGTTTGCTGGTCATTTCACGGCTTTCCACTGGTAATGTCTGTGATTACAAATGGCAGGAAATGTAGGAAGAATCAATTTACTTAAATATCAAGGGGTTCTTCCAAGTTTTTAATCATTTCTGGAAACTCTAATTGCGTATTTTAAGAGTTTTACCACAACTAGAGAGTTTTCTTACAAATATGTACTGGAACCGTCAGGGTTTTAACAGAGTCATACAAAAGTCGCCAGAGTAATGCGGCCTCAATTGTAAACATAAGCAGTACAGTCCTCACTTACAGGCTTTCTACACAAATTTTGAGCTGTATAAACAAGAATTCCTAATATTTGAAAGCAAATTCAAGTGAAAAGGCTCGCTAAAGTGCCCGGAGTTGTAAATGTTATCAGTTTGCTGGTCATTTCACGGCTTTCCACTGGTAATGTCTGTGATTACAAACAGCAGGAAATGTAGGAAGAATCAATTTACTTTAATTTCAAGGGGTTCTTCCAAGTTTTTAATCATTTCTGGAAATTCTAATTGCGTATTTTAAGAGTTTTACCACAACTAGATATTTTTCTTACGAATATGTACTGGAACCGTCAGGATTTTAACAGAGTCATACAAAAGTCGCCAGAGTAATGCGGCCTCAATTGTAAACATAAGCAGTACAGTCCTCACTTACAGGCTTTCTACACAAATTTTGAGCTGTATAAACAAGAATTCCTAATATTTGAAAGCAAATTCAAGTGCAAACGCTCGCTAAAGTGCCCGGAGTTGTAAATATTATCAGTTTGCTGGTCATTTCACGGCTTTCCACTGGTAATGTCTGTGATTACAAACGGCAGGAAATGTAGGAAGAATCAATTTACTTTAATTTCAAGGGGTTCTTCCAAGTTTTTAATCATTTCTGGAAACTCTAATTGCGTATTTTAAGAGTTTTACCACAACTAGAGAGTTTTCTTACAAATATGTACTGGAACCGTCAGGATTTTAACAGAGTCATACAAAAGTCGCCAGAGTAATGCGGCCTCAATTGTAAACATAAGCAGTACAGTCCTCACTTACAGGCTTTCTACACAAATTTTGAGCTGTATAAACAAGAATTCCTAATATTTGAAAGCAAATTCAAGTGAAAACGCTCCCTAAAGTGCCCGGAGTTTTAAATATTATCAGTTTGCTGGTCATTTCACGGCTTTCCACTGGTAATGTCTGTGATTACAAACGGCAGGAAATGTAGGAAGAATCAATTTACTTTAATTTCAAGGGGTTCTTCCAAGTTTTTAATCATTTCTGGAAACTCTAATTGCGTATTTTAAGAGTTTTACCACAACTAGAGAGTTTTCTTACAAAAATGTACTGGAACCGTCAGGATTTTAACAGAGTCATACAAATATCGCCAGAGTAATACGGCCTCAATTGTAAACATAAGCAGTACAGTCCTCACTTACAGGCTTTCTACACAAATTTTGAGCTGTATAAACAAGAATTCCTAATATTTGAAAGCAAATTCAAGTGAAAACGCTCCCTAAAGTTCCCGGAGTTGTAAATATTATCAGTTTGCTGGTCATTTCACGGCTTTCCACTGGTAATGTCTGTGATTACAAACAGCAGGAAATGTAGGAAGAATCAATTTACTTTAATTTCAAGGGGTTCTTCCAAGTTTTTAATCATTTCTGGAAACTCTAATTGCGTATTTTAAGAGTTTTACCACAACTAGACAGTTTTCTTACAAATATGTACTGGAACCGTCAGGATTTAAACAGAGTCATACAAAAGTCGCCAGAGTAATGCGGCCTCAATTGTAAACATAAGCAGTACAGTCCTCACTTACAGGCTTTCTACACAAATTTTGAGCTGTATAAACAAGAATTCCTAATATTTGAAAGCAAATTCAAGTGAAAACGCTCGCTAAAGTGCCCGGAGTTGTAAATGTTTTCAGTTTGCTGGTCATTTCACGGCTTTCCACTGGTAATGTCTGTGATTACAAACGGCAGGAAATGTAGGAAGAATCTATTTACTTTAATTTCAAGGGGTTCTTCTAAGTTTTTAATCATTTCTGGGAACTCTAATTGCGTATTTTAAGAGTTTTACCACAAATAGATAGTTTTTTTACAAATATGTACTGGAACCGTCAGGGTTTTAACAGAGTCATACAAAAGTCGCCAGAGTAATACGGCCTCAATTGTAAACATAAGCAGTACAGTCCTCACTTACAGGCTTTCTACACAAATTTTGAGCTGTATAAACAAGAATTCCTAATATTTGAAAGCAAATTCAAGTGAAAACGCTCGCTAAAGTGCCCGGAGTTGTAAATGTTATCAGTTTGCTGGTCATTTCACGGCTTTCCACTGGTAATGTCTGTGATTACAAACAGCAGGAAATGTAGGAAGAATCAATTTACTTTAATTTCAAGGGGTTCTTCCAAGTTTTTAATCATTTCTGGAAACTCTAATTGCGTATTTTAAGAGTTTTACCACAACTAGAGAGTTTTCTTACAAATATGTACTGGAACCGTCAGGATTTTAACAGAGTCATACAAAAGTCGCCAGAGTAATGCGGCCTCAATTGTAAACATAAGCAGTACAGTCCTCACTTACAGGCTTTCTACACAAATTTTGAGCTGTATAAACAAGAATTCCTAATATTTGAAAGCAAATTCAAGGGAAAACGCTCGCTAAAGTGTCCGGAGTTGTAAATGTTATCAGTTTGCTGGTCATTTCACGGCTTTCCACTGGTAATGTCTGTGATTACAAACGGCAGGAAATGTAGGAAGAATCTATTTACTTTAATTTCAAGGGGTTCTTCCAAGTTTTTAATCATTTCTGGAAACTCTAATTGCGTATTTTAAGAGTTTTACCACAACTAGAGAGTTTTCTTACAAAAATGTACTGGAACCGTCAGGATTTTAACAGAGTCATACAAATGTCGCCAGAGTAATACGGCCTCAATTGTAAACATAAGCAGTACAGTCCTCACTTACAGGCTTTCTACACAAATTTTGAGCTGTATAAACAAGAATTCCTAATATTTGAAAGCAAATTCAAGTGAAAACGCTCCCTAAAGTGCCCGGAGTTGTAAATTTTATCAGTTTGCTGGTCATTTCACGGCTTTCCACTGGTAATGTCTGTGATTACAAACGGCAGGAAATGTAGGAAGAATCTATTTACTTTAATTTCAATTGGTTCTTCCAAGTTTTTAATCATTTCTGGAAACTCTAATTGCGTATTTTAAGAATTTTACCACAACTAGAGAGTTTTCTTACAAAAATGTACTGGAACCGTCAGGATTTTAACAGAGTCATACAAATATCGCCAGAGCAATACGGCCTCAATTGTAAACATAAGCAGTACAGTCCTCACTTACAGGCTTTCTACACAAATTTTGAGCTGTATAAACAAGAATTCCTAATATTTGAAAGCAAATTTAAGTGAAAACGCTCCCTAAAGTGCCCGGAGTTGTAAATATTATCAGTTTGCTGGTCATTTCACGGCTTTCCGCTGGTAATGTCTGTGATTACAAACAGCAGGAAATGTAGGAAGAATCAATTTACTTTAATTTCAAGGGGTTCTTCCAAGTTTTTAATCATTTCTGGAAACTCTAATTGCGTATTTTAAGAGTTTTACCACAACCAGAGAGTTTTCTTACAAATATGTACTGGAACCGTCAGGATTTTAACAGAGTCATACAAAAGTCGCCAGAGTAATGCGGCCTCAATTGTAAACATAAGCAGTACAGGCCTCACTTACAGGCTTTCTACACAAATTTTGAGCTGTATAAACAGGAATTCCTAATATTTGAAAGCAAATTCAAGTGAAAACGCTCCCTAAAGTGCCCGGAGTTGTAAATGTTATCAGTTTGCTGGTCATTTCACGGCTTTCCACTGGTAATGTCTGTGATTACAAACGGCAGGAAATGTAGGAAGAATCTATTTACTTTAATTTCAAGGGGTTCTTCCAAGTTTTTAATCATTTCTGGAAACTCTAATTGCGTATTTTAAGAGTTTTACCACAACTAGAGAGTTTTCTTACAAATATGTACTGGAACCGTCAGGGTTTTAACAGAGTCATACAAAAGTCGCCAGAGTAATGCGGCCTCAATTGTAAACATAAGCAGTACAGTCCTCACTTACAGGCTTTCTACACAAATTTTGAGCTGTATAAACAAGAATTCCTAATATTTGAAAGCAAATTCAAGTGAAAAGGCTCGCTAAAGTGCCCGGAGTTGTAAATGTTATCAGTTTGCTGGTCATTTCACGGCTTTCCACTGGTAATGTCTGTGATTACAAACAGCAGGAAATGTAGGAAGAATCAATTTACTTTAATTTCAAGGGGTTCTTCCAAGTTTTTAATCATTTCTGGAAATTCTAATTGCGTATTTTAAGAGTTTTACCACAACTAGATAGTTTTCTTACAAAAATGTACTGGAACCGTCAGGATTTTAACAGAGTCATACAAAAGTCGCCAGAGTAATGCGGCCTCAATTGTAAACATAAGCAGTACAGTCCTCACTTACAGGCTTTCTACACAAATTTTGAGCTGTATAAACAAGAATTCCTAATATTTGAAAGCAAATTCAAGTGAAAACGCTCGCTAAAGTGCCCGGAGTTGTAAATATTATCAGTTTGCTGGTCATTTCACGGCTTTCCACTGGTAATGTCTGTGATTACAAACGGCAGGAAATGTAGGAAGAATCAATTTACTTTAATTTCAAGGGGTTCTTCCAAGTTTTTAATCATTTCTGGAAACTCTAATTGCGTATTTTAAGAGTTTTAGCACTAGAGAGGTTTCTTACAAATATGTACTGGAACCGTCAGGGTTTTAACAGAGTCATACAAAAGTCGCCAGAGTAATGCGGCCTCAATTGTAAACATAAGCAGTACAGTCCTCACTTACAGGCTTTCTACACAAATTTTGAGCTGTATAAACAAGAATTCCTAATATTTGAAAGCAAATTCAAGTGAAAACGCTCCCTAAAGTGCCCGGAGTTGTAAATATTATCAGTTTGCTGGTCATTTCACGGCTTTCCACTGGTAATGTCTGTGATTACAAACGGCAGGAAATGTAGGAAGAATCAATTTACTTTAATTTTAAGGGGTTCTTCCAAGTTTTTAATCATTTCTGGGAACTCTAATTGCGTATTTTAAGAGTTTTACCACAACTAGATAGTTTTCTTACAAATATGTACTGGAACCGTCAGGGTTTTAACAGAGTCATACAAAAGTCGCCAGAGTAATACGGCCTCAATTGTAAACATAAGCAGTACAGTCCTCACTTACAGGCTTTCTACACAAATTTTGAGCTGTATAAACAAGAATTCCTAATATTTGAAAGCAAATTCAAGTGAAAACGCTCGCTAAAGTGCCCGGAGTTGTAAATGTTATCAGTTTGCTGGTCATTTCACGGCTTTCCACTGGTAATGTCTGTGATTACAAACGGCAGGAAATGTAGGAAGAATCTATTTACTTTAATTTCAAGGGGTTCTTCCAAGTTTTTAATCATTTCTGGAAACTCTAATTGCGTATTTTAAGAGTTTTACCACAACTAGATAGTTTTCTTACAAAAATGTACTGGAACCGTCAGGATTTTAACAGAGTCATACAAATGTCGCCAGAGTAATACGGCCTCAATTGTAAACATAAGCAGTACAGTCCTCACTTACAGGCTTTCTACACAAATTTTGAGCTGTATAAACAAAAATTCCTAATATTTGAAAGCAAATTCAAGTGAAAACGCTCCCTAAAGTGCCCGGAGTTGTAAATATTATCAGTTTGCTGGTCATTTCACGGCTTTCCACTGGTAATGTCTGTGATTACAAACGGCAGGAAATGTAGGAAGAATCAATTTACTTTAATTTCAAGGGGTTCTTCCAAGTTTTTAATCATTTCTGGAAACTCTAATTGCGTATTTTAAGAGTTTTACCACAACCAGAGAGTTTTCTTACAAATATGTACTGGAACCGTCAGGATTTTAACAGAGTCATACAAAAGTCGCCAGAGTAATGCGGCCTCAATTGTAAACATAAGCAGTACAGTCCTCACTTACAGGCTTTCTACACAAATTTTGAGCTGTATAAACAGGAATTCCTAATATTTGAAAGCAAATTCAAGTGAAAACGCTCACTAAAGTGCCCGAAGTTGTAAATGTTATCAGTTTGCTGGTCATTTCACGGCTTTCCACTGGTAATGTCTGTGATTACAAACGGCAGGAAATGTAGGAAGAATCTATTTACTTTAATTTCAAGGGGTTCTTCCAAGTTTTTAATCATTTCTGGAAACTCTAATTGCGTATTTTAAGAGTTTTACCACAACTAGAGAGTTTTCTTACAAATATGTACTGGAACCGTCAGGGTTTTAACAGAGTCATACAAAAGTCGCCAGAGTAATGCGGCCTCAATTGTAAACATAAGCAGTACAGTCCTCACTTACAGGCTTTCTACACAAATTTTGAGCTGTATAAACAAGAATTCCTAATATTTGAAAGCAAATTCAAGTGAAAAGGCTCGCTAAAGTGCCCGGAGTTGTAAATGTTATCAGTTTGCTGGTCATTTCACGGCTTTCCACTGGTAATGTCTGTGATTACAAACAGCAGGAAATGTAGGAAGAATCAATTTACTTTAATTTCAAGGGGTTCTTCCAAGTTTTTAATCATTTCTGGAAATTCTAATTGCGTATTTTAAGAGTTTTACCACAACTAGATAGTTTTCTTACAAAAATGTACTGGAACCGTCAGGATTTTAACAGAGTCATACAAAAGTCGCCAGAGTAATGCGGCCTCAATTGTAAACATAAGCAGTACAGTCCTCACTTACAGGCTTTCTACACAAATTTTGAGCTGTATAAACAAGAATTCCTAATATTTGAAAGCAAATTCAAGTGAAAACGCTCGCTAAAGTGCCCGGAGTTGTAAATATTATCAGTTTGCTGGTCATTTCACGGCTTTCCACTGGTAATGTCTGTGATTACAAACGGCAGGAAATGTAGGAAGAATCAATTTACTTTAATTTCAAGGGGTTCTTCCAAGTTTTTAATCATTTCTGGAAACTCTAATTGCGTATTTTAAGAGTTTTAGCACTAGAGAGGTTTCTTACAAATATGTACTGGAACCGTCAGGGTTTTAACAGAGTCATACAAAAGTCGCCAGAGTAATGCGGCCTCAATTGTAAACATAAGCAGTACAGTCCTCACTTACAGGCTTTCTACACAAATTTTGAGCTGTATAAACAAGAATTCCTAATATTTGAAAGCAAATTCAAGTGAAAACGCTCCCTAAAGTGCGCGGAGTTGTAAATATTATCAGTTTGCTGGTCATTTCACGGCTTTCCACTGGTAATGTCTGTGATTACAAACGGCAGGAAATGTAGGAAGAATCAATTTACTTTAATTTTAAGGGGTTCTTCCAAGTTTTTAATCATTTCTGGGAACTCTAATTGCGTATTTTAAGAGTTTTACCACAACTAGATAGTTTTCTTACAAATATGTACTGGAACCGTCAGGGTTTTAACAGAGTCATACAAAAGTCGCCAGAGTAATACGGCCTCAATTGTAAACATAAGCAGTACAGTCCTCACTTACAGGCTTTCTACACAAATTTTGAGCTGTATAAACAAGAATTCCTAATATTTGAAAGCAAATTCAAGTGAAAACGCTCGCTAAAGTGCCCGGAGTTGTAAATGTTATCAGTTTGCTGGTCATTTCACGGCTTTCCACTGGTAATGTCTGTGATTACAAACGGCAGGAAATGTAGGAAGAATCTATTTACTTTAATTTCAAGGGGTTCTTCCAAGTTTTTAATCATTTCTGGAAACTCTAATTGCGTATTTTAAGAGTTTTACCACAACTAGATAGTTTTCTTACAAAAATGTACTGGAACCGTCAGGATTTTAACAGAGTCATACAAATGTCGCCAGAGTAATACGGCCTCAATTGTAAACATAAGCAGTACAGTCCTCACTTACAGGCTTTCTACACAAATTTTGAGCTGTATAAACAAAAATTCCTAATATTTGAAAGCAAATTCAAGTGAAAACGCTCCCTAAAGTGCCCGGAGTTGTAAATATTATCAGTTTGCTGGTCATTTCACGGCTTTCCACTGGTAATGTCTGTGATTACAAACGGCAGGAAATGTAGGAAGAATCAATTTACTTTAATTTCAAGGGGTTCTTCCAAGTTTTTAATCATTTCTGGAAACTCTAATTGCGTATTTTAAGAGTTTTACCACAACCAGAGAGTTTTCTTACAAATATGTACTGGAACCGTCAGGATTTTAACAGAGTCATACAAAAGTCGCCAGAGTAATGCGGCCTCAATTGTAAACATAAGCAGTACAGTCCTCACTTACAGGCTTTCTACACAAATTTTGAGCTGTATAAACAGGAATTCCTAATATTTGAAAGCAAATTCAAGTGAAAACGCTCACTAAAGTGCCCGAAGTTGTAAATTTTATCAGTTTGCTGGTCATTTCACGGCTTTCCACTGGTAATGTCTGTGATTACAAACGGCAGGAAATGTAGGAAGAATCTATTTACTTTAATTTCAAGGGGTTCTTCCAAGTTTTTAATCATTTCTGGAAACTCTAATTGCGTATTTTAAGAGTTTTACCACAACTAGAGAGTTTTCTTACAAAAATGTACTGGAACCGTCAGGATTTTAACAGAGTCATACAAATGTCGCCAGAGTAATACGGCCTCAATTGTAAACATAAGCAGTACAGTCCTCACTTACAGGCTTTCTACACAAATTTTGAGCTGTATAAACAAGAATTCCTAATATTTGAAAGCAAATTTAAGTGAAAACGCTCCCTAAAGTGCCCGGAGTTGTAAATATTATCAGTTTGCTGGTCATTTCACGGCTTTCCACTGGTAATGTCTGTGATTACAAATGGCAGGAAATGTAGGAAGAATCAATTTACTTAAATATCAAGGGGTTCTTCCAAGTTTTTAATCATTTCTGGAAACTCTAATTGCGTATTTTAAGAGTTTTACCACAACTAGAGAGTTTTCTTACAAATATGTACTGGAACCGTCAGGGTTTTAACAGAGTCATACAAAAGTCGCCAGAGTAATGCGGCCTCAATTGTAAACATAAGCAGTACAGTCCTCACTTACAGGCTTTCTACACAAATTTTGAGCTGTATAAACAAGAATTCCTAATATTTGAAAGCAAATTCAAGTGAAAAGGCTCGCTAAAGTGCCCGGAGTTGTAAATGTTATCAGTTTGCTGGTCATTTCACGGCTTTCCACTGGTAATGTCTGTGATTACAAACAGCAGGAAATGTAGGAAGAATCAATTTACTTTAATTTCAAGGGGTTCTTCCAAGTTTTTAATCATTTCTGGAAATTCTAATTGCGTATTTTAAGAGTTTTACCACAACTAGATATTTTTCTTACGAATATGTACTGGAACCGTCAGGATTTTAACAGAGTCATACAAAAGTCGCCAGAGTAATGCGGCCTCAATTGTAAACATAAGCAGTACAGTCCTCACTTACAGGCTTTCTACACAAATTTTGAGCTGTATAAACAAGAATTCCTAATATTTGAAAGCAAATTCAAGTGCAAACGCTCGCTAAAGTGCCCGGAGTTGTAAATATTATCAGTTTGCTGGTCATTTCACGGCTTTCCACTGGTAATGTCTGTGATTACAAACGGCAGGAAATGTAGGAAGAATCAATTTACTTTAATTTCAAGGGGTTCTTCCAAGTTTTTAATCATTTCTGGAAACTCTAATTGCGTATTTTAAGAGTTTTACCACAACTAGAGAGTTTTCTTACAAATATGTACTGGAACCGTCAGGGTTTTAACAGAGTCATACAAAAGTCGCCAGAGTAATGCGGCCTCAATTGTAAACATAAGCAGTACAGTCCTCACTTACAGGCTTTCTACACAAATTTTGAGCTGTATAAACAAGAATTCCTAATATTTGAAAGCAAATTCAAGTGAAAACGCTCCCTAAAGTGCCCGGAGTTTTAAATATTATCAGTTTGCTGGTCATTTCACGGCTTTCCACTGGTAATGTCTGTGATTACAAACGGCAGGAAATGTAGGAAGAATCAATTTACTTTAATTTCAAGGGGTTCTTCCAAGTTTTTAATCATTTCTGGAAACTCTAATTGCGTATTTTAAGAGTTTTACCACAACTAGAGAGTTTTCTTACAAAAATGTACTGGAACCGTCAGGATTTTAACAGAGTCATACAAATATCGCCAGAGTAATACGGCCTCAATTGTAAACATAAGCAGTACAGTCCTCACTTACAGGCTTTCTACACAAATTTTGAGCTGTATAAACAAGAATTCCTAATATTTGAAAGCAAATTCAAGTGAAAACGCTCCCTAAAGTTCCCGGAGTTGTAAATATTATCAGTTTGCTGGTCATTTCACGGCTTTCCACTGGTAATGTCTGTGATTACAAACAGCAGGAAATGTAGGAAGAATCAATTTACTTTAATTTCAAGGGGTTCTTCCAAGTTTTTAATCATTTCTGGAAACTCTAATTGCGTATTTTAAGAGTTTTACCACAACTAGACAGTTTTCTTACAAATATGTACTGGAACCGTCAGGATTTAAACAGAGTCATACAAAAGTCGCCAGAGTAATGCGGCCTCAATTGTAAACATAAGCAGTACAGTCCTCACTTACAGGCTTTCTACACAAATTTTGAGCTGTATAAACAAGAATTCCTAATATTTGAAAGCAAATTCAAGTGAAAACGCTCGCTAAAGTGCCCGGAGTTGTAAATGTTTTCAGTTTGCTGGTCATTTCACGGCTTTCCACTGGTAATGTCTGTGATTACAAACGGCAGGAAATGTAGGAAGAATCTATTTACTTTAATTTCAAGGGGTTCTTCTAAGTTTTTAATCATTTCTGGGAACTCTAATTGCGTATTTTAAGAGTTTTACCACAAATAGATAGTTTTTTTACAAATATGTACTGGAACCGTCAGGGTTTTAACAGAGTCATACAAAAGTCGCCAGAGTAATACGGCCTCAATTGTAAACATAAGCAGTACAGTCCTCACTTACAGGCTTTCTACACAAATTTTGAGCTGTATAAACAAGAATTCCTAATATTTGAAAGCAAATTCAAGTGAAAACGCTCGCTAAAGTGCCCGGAGTTGTAAATGTTATCAGTTTGCTGGTCATTTCACGGCTTTCCACTGGTAATGTCTGTGATTACAAACAGCAGGAAATGTAGGAAGAATCAATTTACTTTAATTTCAAGGGGTTCTTCCAAGTTTTTAATCATTTCTGGAAACTCTAATTGCGTATTTTAAGAGTTTTACCACAACTAGAGAGTTTTCTTACAAATATGTACTGGAACCGTCAGGATTTTAACAGAGTCATACAAAAGTCGCCAGAGTAATGCGGCCTCAATTGTAAACATAAGCAGTACAGTCCTCACTTACAGGCTTTCTACACAAATTTTGAGCTGTATAAACAAGAATTCCTAATATTTGAAAGCAAATTCAAGGGAAAACGCTCGCTAAAGTGTCCGGAGTTGTAAATGTTATCAGTTTGCTGGTCATTTCACGGCTTTCCACTGGTAATGTCTGTGATTACAAACGGCAGGAAATGTAGGAAGAATCTATTTACTTTAATTTCAAGGGGTTCTTCCAAGTTTTTAATCATTTCTGGAAACTCTAATTGCGTATTTTAAGAGTTTTACCACAACTAGAGAGTTTTCTTACAAAAATGTACTGGAACCGTCAGGATTTTAACAGAGTCATACAAATGTCGCCAGAGTAATACGGCCTCAATTGTAAACATAAGCAGTACAGTCCTCACTTACAGGCTTTCTACACAAATTTTGAGCTGTATAAACAAGAATTCCTAATATTTGAAAGCAAATTCAAGTGAAAACGCTCCCTAAAGTGCCTGGAGTTGTAAATATTATCAGTTTGCTGGTCATTTCACGGCTTTCCACTGGTAATGTCTGTGATTACAAACGGCAGGAAATGTAGGAAGAATCAATTTACTTTAATTTCAAGGGGTTCTTCCAAGTTTTTAATCATTTCTGGAAACTCTAATTGCGTATTTTAAGAGTTTTACCACAACCAGAGAGTTTTCTTACAAATATGTACTGGAACCGTCAGGATTTTAACAGAGTCATACAAAAGTCGCCAGAGTAATGCGGCCTCAATTGTAAACATAAGCAGTACAGTCCTCACTTACAGGCTTTCTACACAAATTTTGAGCTGTATAAGCAGGAATTCCTAATATTTGAAAGCAAATTCAAGTGAAAACGCTCCCTAAAGTGCCCGGAGTTGTAAATGTTATCAGTTTGCTGGTCATTTCACGGCTTTCCACTGGTCATGTCTGTGATTACAAACGGCAGGAAATGTAGGAAGAATCTATTTACTTTAATTTCAAGGGGTTCTTCCAAGTTTTTAATCATTTCTGGAAACTCTAATTGCGTATTTTAAGAGTTTTACCACAACTAGAGAGTTTTCTTACAAAAATGTACTGGAACCGTCAGGATTTTAACAGAGTCATACAAATGTCGCCAGAGTAATACGGCCTCAATTGTAAACATAAGCAGTACAGTCCTCACTTACAGGCTTTCTACACAAATTTTGAGCTGTATAAACAAGAATTCCTAATATTTGAAAGCAAATTTAAGTGAAAACGCTCCCTAAAGTGCCAGGAGTTGTAAATATTATCAGTTTGCTGGTCATTTCACGGCTTTCCACTGGTAATGTCTGTGATTACAAATGGCAGGAAATGTAGGAAGAATCAATTTACTTAAATATCAAGGGGTTCTTCCAAGTTTTTAATCATTTCTGGAAACTCTAATTGCGTATTTTAAGAGTTTTACCACAACTAGAGAGTTTTCTTACAAATATGTACTGGAACCGTCAGGGTTTTAACAGAGTCATACAAAAGTCGCCAGAGTAATGCGGCCTCAATTGTAAACATAAGCAGTACAGTCCTCACTTACAGGCTTTCTACACAAATTTTGAGCTGTATAAACAAGAATTCCTAATATTTGAAAGCAAATTCAAGTGAAAACGCTCCCTAAAGTGCCCGGAGTTGTAAATATTATCAGTTTGCTGGTCATTTCACGGCTTTCCGCTGGTAATGTCTGTGATTACAAACAGCAGGAAATGTAGGAAGAATCAATTTACTTTAATTTCAAGGGGTTCTTCCAAGTTTTTAATCATTTCTGGAAAATCTAATTGCGTATTTTAAGAGTTTTACCACAACTAGAGAGTTTTCTTACAAATATGTACTGGAACCGTCAGGGTTTTAACAGAGTCATACAAAAGTCGCCAGAGTAATGCGGCCTCAATTGTAAACATAAGCAGTACAGTCCTCACTTACAGGCTTTCTACACAAATTTTGAGCTGTATAAACAAGAATTCCTAATATTTGAAAGCAAATTCAAGTGAAAAGGCTCGCTAAAGTGCCCGGAGTTGTAAATGTTATCAGTTTGCTGGTCATTTCACGGCTTTCCACTGGTAATGTCTGTGATTACAAACAGCAGGAAATGTAGGAAGAATCAATTTACTTTAATTTCAAGGGGTTCTTCCAAGTTTTTAATCATTTCTGGAAATTCTAATTGCGTATTTTAAGAGTTTTACCACAACTAGATAGTTTTCTTACGAATATGTACTGGAACCGTCAGGATTTTAACAGAGTCATACTAAAGTCGCCAGAGTAATGCGGCCTCAATTGTAAACATAAGCAGTAAAGTCCTCACTTACAGGCTTTCTACACAAATTTTGAGCTGTATAAACAGGAATTCCTAATATTTGAAAGCAAATTCAAGTGAAAACGCTCGCTAAAGTGCCCGGAGTTGTAAATGTTATCAGTTTGCTGGTCATTTCACGGCTTTCCACTGGTAATGTCTGTGATTACAAACGGCAGGAAATGTAGGAAGAATCTATTTACTTTAATTTCAAGGGGTTCTTCCAAGTTTTTAATCATTTCTGGAAACTCTAATTGCGTATTTTAAGAGTTTTACCACAACTAGAGAGTTTTCTTACAAAAATGTACTGGAACCGTCAGGATTTTAACAGAGTCATACAAAAGTCGCCAGAGTAATGCGGCCTCAATTGTAAACATAAGCAGTACAGTCCTCACTTACAGGCTTTCTACACAAATTTTGAGCTGTATAAACAGGAATTCCTAATATTTGAAAGCAAATTCAAGTGAAAACGCTCGCTAAAGTGCCCGGAGTTGTAAATTTTATCAGTTTGCTGGTCATTTCACGGCTTTCCACTGGTAATGTCTGTGATTACAAACGGCAGGAAATGTAGGAAGAATCTATTTACTTTAATTTCAATTGGTTCTTCCAAGTTTTTAATCATTTCTGGAAACTCTAATTGCGTATTTTAAGAATTTTACCACAACTAGAGAGTTTTCTTACAAAAATGTACTGGAACCGTCAGGATTTTAACAGAGTCATACAAATGTCGCCAGAGCAATACGGCCTCAATTGTAAACATAAGCAGTACAGTCCTCACTTACAGGCTTTCTACACAAATTTTGAGCTGTATAAACAAGAATTCCTAATATTTGAAAGCAAATTTAAGTGAAAACGCTCCCTAAAGTGCCCGGAGTTGTAAATATTATCAGTTTGCTGGTCATTTCACGGCTTTCCGCTGGTAATGTCTGTGATTACAAACAGCAGGAAATGTAGGAAGAATCAATTTACTTTAATTTCAAGGGGTTCTTCCAAGTTTTTAATCATTTCTGGAAACTCTAATTGCGTATTTTAAGAGTTTTACCACAACCAGAGAGTTTTCTTACAAATATGTACTGGAACCGTCAGGATTTTAACAGAGTCATACAAAAGTCGCCAGAGTAATGCGGCCTCAATTGTAAACATAAGCAGTACAGGCCTCACTTACAGGCTTTCTACACAAATTTTGAGCTGTATAAACAGGAATTCCTAATATTTGAAAGCAAATTCAAGTGAAAACGCTCCCTAAAGTGCCCGGAGTTGTAAATGTTATCAGTTTGCTGGTCATTTCACGGCTTTCCACTGGTAATGTCTGTGATTACAAACGGCAGGAAATGTAGGAAGAATCTATTTACTTTAATTTCAAGGGGTTCTTCCAAGTTTTTAATCATTTCTGGAAACTCTAATTGCGTATTTTAAGAGTTTTACCACAACTAGAGAGTTTTCTTACAAATATGTACTGGAACCGTCAGTGTTTTAACAGAGTCATACAAAAGTCGCCTGAGTAATGCGGCCTCAATTGTAAACATAAGCAGTACAGTCCTCACTTACAGGCTTTCTACACAAATTTTCAGCTGTATAAACAAGAATTCCTAATATTTGAAAGCAAATTCAAGTGAAAACGCTCGCTAAAGTGCCCGGAGTTGTAAATGTTATCAGTTTGCTGGTCATTTCACGGCTTTCCACTGGTAATGTCTGTGATTACAAACGGCAGGAAATGTAGGAAGAATCTATTTACTTTAATTTTAAGGGGTTCTTCCAAGTTTTTAATCATTTCTGGGAACTCTAATTGCGTATTTTAAGAGTTTTACCACAACTAGAGAGTTTTCTTACAAATATGTACTGGAACCGTCAGGGTTTTAACAGAGTCATACAAAAGTCGCCAGAGTAATGCAGCCTCAATTGTAAACATAAGCAGTACAGTCCTCACTTACAGGCTTTCTACACAAATTTTGAGCTGTATAAACAAGAATTCCTAATATTTGAAAGCAAATTCAAGTGAAAACGCTCGCTAAAGTGCCCGGAGTTGTAAATGTTTTCAGTTTGCTGGTCATTTCACGGCTTTCCACTGGTAATGTCTGTGATTACAAACGGCAGGAAATGTAGGAAGAATCTATTTACTTTAATTTCAAGGGGTTCTTCCAAGTTTTTAATCATTTCTGGAAACTCTAATTGCGTATTTTAAGAGTTTTACCACAACTAGAGAGTTTTCTTACAAAAATGTACTGGAACCGTCAGGATTTTAACAGAGTCATACAAATATCGCCAGAGTAATACGGCCTCAATTGTAAACATAAGCAGTACAGTCCTCACTTACAGGCTTTCTACACAAATTTTGAGCTGTATAAACAAGAATTCCTAATATTTGAAAGCAAATTCAAGTGAAAACGCTCCCTAAAGTGCCCGGAGTTGTAAATATTATCAGTTTGCTGGTCATTTCACGGCTTTCCACTGGTAATGTCTGTGATTACAAACGGCAGGAAATGTAGGAAGAATCAATTTACTTTAATTTCAAGGGGTTCTTCCAAGTTTTTAATCATTTCTGGAAACTCTAATTGCGTATTTTAAGAGTTTTACCACAACTAGACAGTTTTCTTACAAATATGTACTGGAACCGTCAGGATTTAAACAGAGTCATACAAAAGTCGCCAGAGTAATGCGGCCTCAATTGTAAACATAAGCAGTACAGTCCTCACTTACAGGCTTTCTACACAAATTTTGAGCTGTATAAACAAGAATTCCTAATATTTGAAAGCAAATTCAAGTGAAAACGCTCGCTAAAGTGCCCGGAGTTGTAAATGTTTTCAGTTTGCTGGTCATTTCACGGCTTTCCACTGGTAATGTCTGTGATTACAAACGGCAGGAAATGTAGGAAGAATCTATTTACTTTAATTTCAAGGGGTTCTTCCAAGTTTTTAATCATTTCTGGAAACTCTAATTGCGTATTTTAAGAGTTTTACCACAACTAGATAGTTTTCTTACAAAAATGTACTGGAACCGTCAGGATTTTAACAGAGTCATACAAATGTCGCCAGAGTAATACGGCCTCAATTGTAAACATAAGCAGTACAGTCCTCACTTACAGGCTTTCTACACAAATTTTGAGCTGTATAAACAAGAATTCCTAATATTTGAAAGCAAATTCAAGTGAAAACGCTCCCTAAAGTGCCCGGAGTTGTAAATATTATCAGTTTGCTGGTCATTTCACGGCTTTCCACTGGTAATGTCTGTGATTACAAACGGCAGGAAATGTAGGAAGAATCAATTTACTTTAATTTCAAGGGGTTCTTCCAAGTTTTTAATCATTTCTGGAAACTCTAATTGCGTATTTTAAGAGTTTTACCACAACTAGAGAGTTTTCTTACAAATATGTACTGGAACCGTCAGGGTTTTAACAGAGTCATACAAAAGTCGCCTGAGTAATGCGGCCTCAATTGTAAACATAAGCAGTACAGTCCTCACTTACAGGCTTTCTACACAAATTTTCAGCTGTATAAACAAGAATTCCTAATATTTGAAAGCAAATTCAAGTGAAAACGCTCGCTAAAGTGCCCGGAGTTGTAAATGTTATCAGTTTGCTGGTCATTTCACGGCTTTCCACTGGTAATGTCTGTGATTACAAACGGCAGGAAATGTAGGAAGAATCTATTTACTTTAATTTTAAGGGGTTCTTCCAAGTTTTTAATCATTTCTGGGAACTTTAATTGCGTATTTTAAGAGTTTTACCACAACTAGAGAGTTTTCTTACAAATATGTACTGGAACCGTCAGGATTTTAACAGAGTCATACAAAAGTCGCCAGAGTAATGCGGCCTCAATTGTAAACATAAGCAGTACAGTCCTCACTTACAGGCTTTCTACACAAATTTTGAGCTGTATAAACAAGAATTCCTAATATTTGAAAGCAAATTCAAGTGAAAACGCTCCCTAAAGTGCCCGGAGTTGTAAATATTATCAGTTTGCTGGTCATTTCACGGCTTTCCACTGGTAATGTCTGTGATTACAAACGGCAGGAAATGTAGGAAGAATCAATTTACTTTAATTTCAAGGGGTTCTTCCAAGTTTTTAATCATTTCTGGAAACTCTAATTGCGTATTTTAAGAGTTTTACCACAACTAGAGAGTTTTCTTACAAATATGTACTGGAACCGTCAGGATTTTAACAGAGTCATACAAAAGTCGCCAGAGTAATGCGGCCTCAATTGTAAACATAAGCAGTACAGTCCT
This sequence comes from Myotis nattereri, assembly GCF_964212035.1. NCBI lineage: Eukaryota > Metazoa > Chordata > Mammalia > Chiroptera > Vespertilionidae > Myotis > Myotis nattereri. The sequence continues at coordinate 629,978 of NC_138088.1, forward strand.
CACTTACAGGCTTTCTACACAAATTTTGAGCTGTATAAACAAGAATTCCTAATATTTGAAAGCAAATTCAAGTGAAAACGCTCGCTAAAGTGCCCGGAGTTGTAAATGTTATCAGTTTGCTGGTCATTTCACGGCTTTCCACTGGTAATGTCTGTGATTACAAACGGCAGGAAATGTAGGAAGAATCTATTTACTTTAATTTCAAGGGGTTCTTCCAAGTTTTTAATCATTTCTGGAAACTCTAATTGCGTATTTTAAGAGTTTTACCACAACTAGAGAGTTTTCTTACAAAAATGTACTGGAACCGTCAGGATTTTAACAGAGTCATACAAATATCGCCAGAGTAATACGGCCTCAATTGTAAACATAAGCAGTACAGTCCTCACTTACAGGCTTTCTACACAAATTTTGAGCTGTATAAACAAGAATTCCTAATATTTGAAAGCAAATTCAAGTGAAAACGCTCCCTAAAGTGCCCGGAGTTGTAAATATTATCAGTTTGCTGGTCATTTCACGGCTTTCCACTCGTAATGTCTGTGATTACAAACGGCAGGAAATGTAGGAAGAATCTATTTACTTTAATTTCAAGGGGTTCTTCCAAGTTTTTAATCATTTCTGGAAACTCTAATTGCGTATTTTAAGAGTTTTACCACAACTAGATAGTTTTCTTACAAAAATGTACTGGAACCGTCAGGATTTTAACAGAGTCATACAAATGTCGCCAGAGTAATACGGCCTCAATTGTAAACATAAGCAGTACAGTCCTCACTTACAGGCTTTCTACACAAATTTTGAGCTGTATAAACAAGAATTCCTAATATTTGAAAGCAAATTCAAGTGAAAACGCTCCCTAAAGTGCCCGGAGTTGTAAATATTATCAGTTTGCTGGTCATTTCACGGCTTTCCACTGGTAATGTCTGTGATTACAAACGGCAGGAAATGTAGGAAGAATCAATTTACTTTAATTTCAAGGGGTTCTTCCAAGTTTTTAATCATTTCTGGAAACTCTAATTGCGTATTTTAAGAGTTTTACCACAACTAGAGAGTTTTCTTACAAATATGTACTGGAACCGTCAGGGTTTTAACAGAGTCATACAAAAGTCGCCTGAGTAATGCGGCCTCAATTGTAAACATAAGCAGTACAGTCCTCACTTACAGGCTTTCTACACAAATTTTCAGCTGTATAAACAAGAATTCCTAATATTTGAAAGCAAATTCAAGTGAAAACGCTCGCTAAAGTGCCCGGAGTTGTAAATGTTATCAGTTTGCTGGTCATTTCACGGCTTTCCACTGGTAATGTCTGTGATTACAAACGGCAGGAAATGTAGGAAGAATCTATTTACTTTAATTTTAAGGGGTTCTTCCAAGTTTTTAATCATTTCTGGGAACTCTAATTGCGTATTTTAAGAGTTTTACCACAACTAGAGAGTTTTCTTACAAATATGTACTGGAACCGTCAGGGTTTTAACAGAGTCATACAAAAGTCGCCAGAGTAATGCAGCCTCAATTGTAAACATAAGCAGTACAGTCCTCACTTACAGGCTTTCTACACAAATTTTGAGCTGTATAAACAAGAATTCCTAATATTTGAAAGCAAATTCAAGTGAAAACGCTCGCTAAAGTGCCCGGAGTTGTGAATATTATCAGTTTGCTGGTCATTTCACGGCTTTCCACTGGTAATGTCTGTGATTACAAACGGCAGGAAATGTAGGAAGAATCAATTTACTTTAATTTCAAGGGGTTCTTCCAAGTTTTTAATCATTTCCTGAAACTCTAATTGCGTATTTTAAGAGTTTTACCACAACTAGAGAGTTTTCTTACAAATATGTACTGGAACCGTCAGGGTTTTAACAGAGTCATACAAAAGTCGCCAGAGTAATGCGGCCTCAATTGTAAACATAAGCAGTACAGTCCTCACTTACAGGCTTTCTACACAAATTTTGAGCTGTATAAACAAGAATTCCTAATATTTGAAAGCAAATTCAAGTGAAAAGGCTCGCTAAAGTGCCCGGAGTTGTAAATGTTATCAGTTTGCTGGTCATTTCACGGCTTTCCACTGGTAATGTCTGTGATTACAAACAGCAGGAAATGTAGGAAGAATCAATTTACTTTAATTTCAAGGGGTTCTTCCAAGTTTTTAATCATTTCTGGAAATTTTAATTGCGTATTTTAAGAGTTTTACCACAACTAGATAGTTTTCTTACGAATATGTACTGGAACCGTCAGCATTTTAACAGAGTCATACAAAAGTCGCCAGAGTAATGCGGCCTCAATTGTAAACATAAGCAGTACAGTCCTCACTTACAGGCTTTCTACACAAATTTTGAGCTGTATAAACAAGAATTCCTAATATTTGAAAGCAAATTCAAGTGAAAACGCTCGCTAAAGTGCCCGGAGTTGTAAATATTATCAGTTTGCTGGTCATTTCACGGCTTTCCACTGGTAATGTCTGTGATTACAAACGGCAGGAAATGTAGGAAGAATCAATTTACTTTAATTTCAAGGGGTTCTTCCAAGTTTTTAATCATTTCAGGAAACTCTAATTGCGTATTTTAAGAGTTTTACCACAACTAGAGAGTTTTCTTACAAATATGTACTGGAACCGTCAGGGTTTTAACAGAGTCATACAAAAGTCGCCAGAGTAATGCGGCCTCAATTGTAAACATAAGCAGTACAGTCCTCACTTACAGGCTTTCTACACAAATTTTGAGCTGTATAAACAAGAATTCCTAATATTTGAAAGCAAATTCAAGTGAAAACGATCCCTAAAGTGCCCGGAGTTGTAAATATTATCAGTTTGCTGGTCATTTCACGGCTTTCCACTGGTAATGTCTGTGATTACAAACGGCAGGAAATGTAGGAAGAATCTATTTACTTTAATTTCAAGGGGTTCTTCCAAGTTTTTAATCATTTCTGGAAACTCTAATTACGTATTTTAAGAGTTTTACCACAACTAGAGAGTTTTCTTACAAAAATGTACTGGAACCGAAAGGATTTTAACAGATTCATACAAAAGTCGCCAGAGTAATGCGGCCTCAATTGTAAACATAAGCAGTACAGTCCTCACTTACAGGCTTTCTACACAAATTTTGAGCTGTATAAACAGGAATTCCTAATATTTGAAAGCAAATTCAAGTGAAAACGCTCGCTAAAGTGCCCGGAGTTGTAAATGTTATCAGTTTGCTGGTCATTTCACGGCTTTCCACTGGTAATGTCTGTGATTACAAACGGCAGGAAATGTAGGAAGAATCTATTTACTTTAATTTCAAGGGGTTCTTCCAAGTTTTTAATCATTTCTGGAAACTCTAATTGCGTATTTTAAGAGTTTTACCACAACTAGAGAGTTTTCTTACAAAAATGTACTGGAACCGTCAGGATTTTAACAGAGTCATACAAATGTCGCCAGAGTAATACGGCCTCAATTGTAAACATAAGCAGTACAGTCCTCACTTACAGGCTTTCTACACAAATTTTGAGCTGTATAAACAAGAATTCCTAATATTTGAAAGCAAATTTAAGTGAAAACGCTCCCTAAAGTGCCCGGAGTTGTAAATATTATCAGTTTGCTGGTCATTTCACGGCTTTCCACTGGTAATGTCTGTGATTACAAATGGCAGGAAATGTAGCAAGAATCAATTTACTTAAATATCAAGGGGTTCTTCCAAGTTTTTAATCATTTCTGGAAACTCTAATTGCGTATTTTAAGAGTTTTACCACAACTAGAGAGTTTTCTTACAAATCTGTACTGGAACCGTCAGGGTTTTAACAGAGTCATACAAAAGTCGCCAGAGTAATGCGGCCTCAATTGTAAACATAAGCAGTACAGTCCTCACTTACAGGCTTTCTACACAAATTTTGAGCTGTATAAACAAGAATTCCTAATATTTGAAAGCAAATTCAAGTGAAAAGGCTCGCTAAAGTGCCCGGAGTTGTAAATGTTATCAGTTTGCTGGTCATTTCACGGCTTTCCACTGGTAATGTCTGTGATTACAAACAGCAGGAAATGTAGGAAGAATCAATTTACTTTAATTTCAAGGGGTTCTTCCAAGTTTTTAATCATTTCTGGAAATTCTAATTGCGTATTTTAAGAGTTTTACCACAACTAGATAGTTTTCTTACGAATATGTACTGGAACCGTCAGGATTTTAACAGAGTCATACAAAAGTCGCCAGAGTAATGCGGCCTCAATTGTAAACATAAGCAGTACAGTCCTCACTTACAGGCTTTCTACACAAATTTTGAGCTGTATAAACAAGAATTCCTAATATTTGAAAGCAAATTCAAGTGAAAACGCTCGCTAAAGTGCCCGGAGTTGTAAATATTATCAGTTTGCTGGTCATTTCACGGCTTTCCACTGGTAATGTCTGTGATTACAAACGGCAGGAAATGTAGGAAGAATCAATTTACTTTAATTTCAAGGGGTTCTTCCAAGTTTTTAATCATTTCTGGAAACTCTAATTGCGTATTTTAAGAGTTTTACCACAACTAGAGAGTTTTCTTACAAATATGTACTGGAACCGTCAGGGTTTTAACAGAGTCATACAAAAGTCGCCAGAGTAATGCGGCCTCAATTGTAAACATAAGCAGTACAGTCCTCACTTACAGGCTTTCTACACAAATTTTGAGCTGTATAAACAAGAATTCCTAATATTTGAAAGCAAATTCAAGTGAAAACGCTCCCTAAAGTGCCCGGAGTTGTAAATATTATCAGTTTGCTGGTCATTTCACGGCTTTCCACTGGTAATGTCTGTGATTACAAACGGCAGGAAATGTAGGAAGAATCAATTTACTTTAATTTCAAGGGGTTCTTCCAAGTTTTTAATCATTTCTGGAAACTCTAATTGCGTATTTTAAGAGTTTTACCACAACCAGAGAGTTTTCTTACAAATATGTACTGGAACCGTCAGGATTTTAACAGAGTCATACTAAAGTCGCCAGAGTAATGCGGCCTCAATTGTAAACATAAGCAGTAAAGTCCTCACTTACAGGCTTTCTACACAAATTTTGAGCTGTATAAACAGGAATTCCTAATATTTGAAAGCAAATTCAAGTGAAAACGCTCGCTAAAGTGCCCGGAGTTGTAAATGTTATCAGTTTGCTGGTCATTTCACGGCTTTCCACTGGTAATGTCTGTGATTACAAACGGCAGGAAATGTAGGAAGAATCTATTTACTTTAATTTCAAGGGGTTCTTCCAAGTTTTTAATCATTTCTGGAAACTCTAATTACGTATTTTAAGAGTTTTACCACAACTAGAGAGTTTTCTTACAAAAATGTACTGGAACCGTCAGGATTTTAACAGAGTCATACAAAAGTCGCCAGAGTAATGCGGCCTCAATTGTAAACATAAGCAGTACAGTCCTCACTTACAGGCTTTCTACACAAATTTTGAGCTGTATAAACAAGAATTCCTAATATTTGAAAGCAAATTCAAGTGAAAACGCTCGCTAAAGTGCCCGGAGTTGTAAATGATATCAGTTTGCTGGTCATTTCACGGCTTTCCACTGGTAATGTCTGTGATTACAAACGGCAGGAAATGTAGGAAGAATCTATTTACTTTAATTTCAAAAGGTTCTTCCAAGTTTTTAATCATTTCTGGAAACTCTAATTACGTATTTTAAGAGTTTTACCACAACTAGAGAGTTTTCTTACAAAAATGTACTGGAACCGAAAGGATTTTAACAGATTCATACAAAAGTCGCCAGAGTAATGCGGCCTCAATTGTAAACATAAGCAGTACAGTCCTCACTTACAGGCTTTCTACACAAATTTTCAGCTGTATAAACAAGAATTCCTAATATTTGAAAGCAAAATCAAGTGAAAACGCTCGCTAAAGTGCCCGGAGTTGTAAATGTTATCAGTTTGCTGGTCATTTCACGGCTTTCCACTGGTAATGTCTGTGATTACAAACGGCAGGAAATGTAGGAAGAATCTATTTACTTTAATTTTAAGGGGTTCTTCCAAGTTTTTAATCATTTCTGGGAACTCTAATTGCGTATTTTAAGAGTTTTACCACAACTAGATAGTTTTCTTACAAATATGTACTGGAACCGTCAGGGTTTTAACAGAGTCATACAAAAGTCGCCAGAGTAATTCGGCCTCAATTGTAAACATAAGCAGTACAGTCCTCACTTACAGGCTTTCTACACAAATTTTGAGCTGTATAAACAAGAATTCCTAATATTTGAAAGCAAATTCACGTGAAAACGCTCCCTAAAGTGCCCGGAGTTGTAAATATTATCAGTTTGCTGGTCATTTCACGGCTTTCCACTGGTAATGTCTGTGATTACAAACAGCAGGAAATGTAGGAAGAATCAATTTACTTTAATTTCAAGGGGTTCTTCCAAGTTTTTAATCATTTCTGGAAACTCTAATTGCGTATTTTAAGAGTTTTACCACAACTAGAGAGTTTTCTTACAAATATGTACTGGAACCGTCAGGGTTTTAACAGAGTCATACAAAAGTCGCCAGAGTAATGCGGCCTCAATTGTAAACATAAGCAGTACAGTCCTCACTTACAGGCTTTCTACACAAATTTTGAGCTGTATAAACAAGAATTCCTAATATTTGAAAGCAAATTCAAGTGAAAAGGCTCGCTAAAGTGCCCGGAGTTGTAAATGTTATCAGTTTGCTGGTCATTTCACGGCTTTCCACTGGTAATGTCTGTGATTACAAACAGCAGGAAATGTAGGAAGAATCAATTTACTTTAATTTCAAGGGGTTCTTCCAAGTTTTTAATCATTTCTGGAAATTCTAATTGCGTATTTTAAGAGTTTTACCACAACTAGATAGTTTTCTTACAAAAATGTACTGGAACCGTCAGGATTTTAACAGAGTCATACAAAAGTCGCCAGAGTAATGCGGCCTCAATTGTAAACATAAGCAGTACAGTCCTCACTTACAGGCTTTCTACACAAATTTTGAGCTGTATAAACAAGAATTCCTAATATTTGAAAGCAAATTCAAGTGAAAACGCTCGCTAAAGTGCCCGGAGTTGTAAATATTATCAGTTTGCTGGTCATTTCACGGCTTTCCACTGGTAATGTCTGTGATTACAAACGGCAGGAAATGTAGGAAGAATCAATTTACTTTAATTTCAAGGGGTTCTTCCAAGTTTTTAATCATTTCTGGAAACTCTAATTGCGTATTTTAAGAGTTTTACCACTAGAGAGGTTTCTTACAAATATGTACTGGAACCGTCAGGGTTTTAACAGAGTCATACAAAAGTCGCCAGAGTAATGCGGCCTCAATTGTAAACATAAGCCGTACAGTCCTCACTTACAGGCTTTCTACACAAATTTTGAGCTGTATAAACAAGAATTCCTAATATTTGAAAGCAAATTCAAGTGAAAACGCTCCCTAAAGTGCCCGGAGTTGTAAATATTATCAGTTTGCTGGTCATTTCACGGCTTTCCACTGGTAATGTCTGTGATTACAAACGGCAGGAAATGTAGAAAGAATCAATTTACTTTAATTTCAAGGGGTTCTTCCAAGTTTTTAATCATTTCTGGAAACTCTAATTGCGTATTTTAAGAGTTTTACCACAACCAGAGAGTTTTCTTACAAATATGTACTGGAACCGTCAGGATTTTAACAGAGTCATACAAAAGTCGCCAGAGTAATGCGGCCTCAATTGTAAACATAAGCAGTACAGTCCTCACTTACAGGCTTTCTACACAAATTTTGAGCTGTATAAACAGGAATTCCTAATATTTGAAAGCAAATTCAAGTGAAAACGCTCGCTAAAGTGCCCGGAGTTGTAAATGTTATCAGTTTGCTGGTCATTTCACGGCTTTCCACTGGTAATGTCTGTGATTACAAACGGCAGGAAATGTAGGAAGAATCTATTTACTTTAATTTCAAGGGGTTCTTCCAAGTTTTTAATCATTTCTGGAAACTCTAATTACGTATTTTAAGAGTTTTACCACAACTAGAGAGTTTTCTTACAAAAATGTACTGGAACCGTCAGGATTTTAACAGAGTCATACAAAAGTCGCCAGAGTAATGCGGCCTCAATTGTAAACATAGGCAGTACAGTCCTCACTTACAGGCTTTCTACACAAATTTTGAGCTGTATAAACAAGAATTCCTAATATTTGAAAGCAAATTCAAGTGAAAACGCTCGCTAAAGTGCCCGGAGTTGTAAATGTTATCAGTTTGCTGGTCATTTCACGGCTTTCCACTGGTAATGTCTGTGATTACAAACGGCAGGAAATGTAGGAAGAATCTATTTACTTTAATTTCAAGGGGTTCTTCCAAGTTTTTAATCATTTCTGGAAACTCTAATTACGTATTTTAAGAGTTTTACCACAACTAGAGAGTTTTCTTACAAAAATGTACTGGAACCGTCAGGATTTTAACAGAGTCATACAAAAGTCGCCAGAGTAATGCGGCCTCAATTGTAAACATAAGCAGTACAGTCCTCACTTACAGGCTTTCTACACAAATTTTGAGCTGTATAAACAAGAATTCCTAATATTTGAAAGCAAATTCAAGTGAAAACGCTCGCTAAAGTGCCCGGAGTTGTAAATGTTATCAGTTTGCTGGTCATTTCACGGCTTTCCACTGGTAATGTCTGTGATTACAAACGGCAGGAAATGTAGGAAGAATCTATTTACTTTAAATTCAAGGGGTTCTTCCAAGTTTTTAATCATTACTGGGAACTCTAATTGCGTATTTTAAGAGTTTTACCACAACTAGATAGTTTTCTTACAAATATGTACTGGAACCGTCAGGGTTTTAACAGAGTCATACAAAAGTCGCCAGAGTAATACGGCCTCAATTGTAAACATAAGCAGTACAGTCCTCACTTACAGGCTTTCTACACAAATTTTGAGCTGTATAAACAAGAATTCCTAATATTTGAAAGCAAATTCAAGTGAAAACGCTCCCTAAAGTGCCCAGAGTTGTAAATATTATCAGTTTGCTGGTCATTTCACGGCTTTCCGCTGGTAATGTCTGTGATTACAAACAGCAGGAAATGTAGGAAGAATCAATTTACTTTAATTTCAAGGGGTTCTTCCAAGTTTTTAACCATTTCTGGAAACTCTAATTGCGTATTTTAAGAGTTTTACCACAACTAGAGAGTTTTCTTACAAATATGTACTGGAACCGTCAGGGTTTTAACAGAGTCATACAAAAGTCGCCAGAGTAATGCGGCCTCAATTGTAAACATAAGCAGTACAGTCCTCACTTACAGGCTTTCTACACAAATTTTGAGCTGTATAAACAAGAATTCCTAATATTTGAAAGCAAATTCAAGTGAAAAGGCTCGCTAAAGTGCCCGGAGTTGTAAATGTTATCAGTTTGCTGGTCATTTCACGGCTTTCCACTGGTAATGTCTGTGATTACAAACAGCAGGAAATGTAGGAAGAATCAATTTACTTTAATTTCAAGGGGTTCTTCCAAGTTTTTAATCATTTCTGGAAATTCTAATTGCGTATTTTAAGAGTTTTACCACAACTAGATAGTTTTCTTACGAATATGTACTGGAACCGTCAGGATTTTAACAGAGTCATACAAAAGTCGCCAGAGTAATGCGGCCTCAATTGTAAACATAAGCAGTACAGTCCTCACTTACAGGCTTTCTACACAAATTTTGAGCTGTATAAACAAGAATTCCTAATATTTGAAAGCAAATTCAAGTGAAAACGCTCGCTAAAGTGCCCGGAGTTGTAAATATTATCAGTTTGCTGGTCATTTCACGGCTTTCCACTGGTAATGTCTGTGATTACAAACGGCAGGAAATGTAGGAAGTATCAATTTACTTTAATTTCAAGGGGTTCTTCCAAGTTTTTAATCATTTCTGGAAACTCTAATTGCGTATTTTAAGAGTTTTACCACAACTAGAGAGTTTTCTTACAAATATGTACTGGAAACGTCAGGGTTTTAACAGAGTCATACAAAAGTCGCCAGAGTAATGCGGCCTCAATTGTAAACATAAGCAGTACAGTCCTCACTTACAGGCTTTCTACACAAATTTTGAGCTGTATAAACAAGAATTCCTAATATTTGAAAGCAAATTCAAGTGAAAACGCTCGCTAAAGTGCCCGGAGTTGTGAATATTATCAGTTTGCTGGTCATTTCACGGCTTTCCACTGGTAATGTCTGTGATTACAAACGGCAGGAAATGTAGGAAGAATCAATTTACTTTAATTTCAAGGGGTTCTTCCAAGTTTTTAATCATTTCCTGAAACTCTAATTGCGTATTTTAAGAGTTTTACCACAACTAGAGAGTTTTCTTACAAATATGTACTGGAACCGTCAGGGTTTTAACAGAGTCATACAAAAGTCGCCAGAGTAATGCGGCCTCAATTGTAAACATAAGCAGTACAGTCCTCACTTACAGGCTTTCTACACAAATTTTGAGCTGTATAAACAGGAATTCCTAATATTTGAAAGCAAATTCAAGTGAAAACGCTCGCCAAAGTGCCCGGAGTTGTAAATGTTATCAGTTTGCTGGTCATTTCACGGCTTTCCACTGGTAATGTCTGTGATTACAAACGGCAGGATATGTAGGAAGAATCTATTTACTTTAATTTCAAGGGGTTCTTCCAAGTTTTTAATCATTTCTGGAAACTCTAATTGCGTATTTTAAGAGTTTTACCACAACTAGATAGTTTTCTTACAAAAATGTACTGGAACCGTCAGGATTTTAACAGAGTCATACAAAAGTCGCCAGAGTAATGCGGCCTCAATTGTAAACATAAGCAGTACAGTCCTCACTTACAGGCTTTCTACACAAATTTTGAGCTGTATAAACAAGAATTCCTAATATTTGAAAGCAAATTCAAGTGAAAACGCTCCCTAAAGTGCCCGGAGTTGTAAATATTATCAGTTTGCTGGTCATTTCACGGCTTTCCACTGGTAATGTCTGTGATTACAAACGGCAGGAAATGTAGGAAGAATCAATTTACTTTAATTTCAAGGGGTTCTTCCAAGTTTTTAATCATTTCTGGAAACTCTAATTGCGTATTTTAAGAGTTTTACCACAACTAGAGAGTTTTCTTACAAATATGTACTGGAACCGTCAGGATTTTAACAGAGTCATACAAAAGTCGCCAGAGTAATGCGGCCTCAATTGTAAACATAAGCAGTACAGTCCTCACTTACAGGCTTTCTACACAAATTTTGAGCTGTATAAACAAGAATTCCTAATATTTGAAAGCAAATTCAAGTGAAAACGCTCGCTAAAGTGCCCGGAGTTGTAAATGTTATCAGTTTGCTGGTCATTTCACGGCTTTCCACTGGTAATGTCTGTGATTACAAACGGCAGGAAATGTAGGAAGAATCTATTTACTTTAATTTCAAGGGGTTCTTCCAAGTTTTTAATCATTTCTGGAAACTCTAATTGCGTATTTTAAGAGTTTTACCACAACTAGACAGTTTTCTTACAAATATGTACTGGAACCGTCAGGATTTAAACAGAGTCATACAAAAGTCGCCAGAGCAATGCGGCCTCAATTGTAAACATAAGCAGTACAGTCCTCACTTACAGGCTTTCTACACAAATTTTGAGCTGTATAAACAAGAATTCCTAATATTTGAAAGCAAATTCAAGTGAAAACGCTCGCTAAAGTGCCCGGAGTTGTAAATGTTATCAGTTTGCTGGTCATTTCACGGCTTTCCACTGGTAATGTCTGTGATTACAAACGGCAGGAAATGTAGGAAGAATCTATTTACTTTAATTTCAAGGGGTTCTTCCAAGTTTTTAATCATTTCTGGAAACTCTAATTGCGTATTTTAAGAGTTTTACCACAACTAGAGAGTTTTCTTACAAATATGTACTGGAACCGTCAGGGTTTTAACAGAGTCATACAAAAGTCGCCAGAGTAATGCGGCCTCAATTGTAAACATAAGCAGTACAGTCCTCACTTACAGGCTTTCTACACAAATTTTGAGCTGTATAAACAAGAATTCCTAATATTTGAAAGCAAATTCAAGTGAAAACGCTCCCTAAAGTGCCCGGAGTTGTAAATATTATCAGTTTGCTGGTCATTTCACGGCTTTCCACTGGTAATGTCTGTGATTACAAACGGCAGGAAATGTAGGAAGAATCAATTTACTTTAATTTCAAGGGGTTCTTCCAAGTTTTTAATCATTTCTGGAAACTCTAATTGCGTATTTTAAGAGTTTTACCACAACCAGAGAGTTTTCTTACAAATATGTACTGGAACCGTCAGGATTTTAACAGAGTCATACTAAAGTCGCCAGAGTAATGCGGCCTCAATTGTAAACATAAGCAGTAAAGTCCTCACTTACAGGCTTTCTACACAAATTTTGAGCCGTATAAACAGGAATTCCTAATATTTGAAAGCAAATTCAAGTGAAAACGCTCGCTAAAGTGCCCGGAGTTGTAAATGTTATCAGTTTGCTGGTCATTTCACGGCTTTCCACTGGTAATGTCTGTGATTACAAACGGCAGGAAATGTAGGAAGAATCTATTTACTTTAATTTCAAGGGGTTCTTCCAAGTTTTTAATCATTTCTGGGAACTCTAATTGCGTATTTTAAGAGTTTTACCACAACTAGAGAGTTTTCTTACAAATATGTACTGGAACCGTCAGGGTTTTAACAGAGTCATACAAAAGTCGCCAGAGTAATGCGGCCTCAATTGTAAACATAAGCAGTACAGTCCTCACTTACAGGCTTTCTACACAAATTTTGAGCTGTATAAACAAGAATTCCTAATATTTGAAAGCAAATTCAAGTGAAAAGGCTCGCTAAAGTGCCCGGAGTTGTAAATGTTATCAGTTTGCTGGTCATTTCACGGCTTTCCACTGGTAATGTCTGTGATTACAAACAGCAGGAAATGTAGGAAGAATCAATTTACTTTAATTTCAAGGGGTTCTTCCAAGTTTTTAATCATTTCTGGAAATTCTAATTGCGTATTTTAAGAGTTTTACCACAACTAGATAGTTTTCTTACAAAAATGTACTGGAACCGTCAGGATTTTAACAGAGTCATACAAAAGTCGCCAGAGTAATGCGGCCTCAATTGTAAACATAAGCAGTACAGTCCTCACTTACAGGCTTTCTACACAAATTTTGAGCTGTATAAACAAGAATTCCTAATATTTGAAAGCAAATTCAAGTGAAAACACTCGCTAAAGTGCCCGGAGTTGTAAATATTATCAGTTTGCTGGTCATTTCACGGCTTTCCACTGGTAATGTCTGTGATTACAAACGGCAGGAAATGTAGGAAGAATCAATTTACTTTAATTTCAAGGGGTTCTTCCAAGTTTTTAATCATTTCTGGAAACTCTAATTGCGTATTTTAAAAGTTTTACCACAACCAGAGAGTTTTCTTACAAATATGTACTGGAACCGTCAGGATTTTAACAGAGTCATACTAAAGTCGCCAGAGTAATGCGGCCTCAATTGTAAACATAAGCAGTAAAGTCCTCACTTACAGGCTTTCTACACAAATTTTGAGCTGTATAAACAGGAATTCCTAATATTTGAAAGCAAATTCAAGTGAAAACGCTCGCTAAAGTGCCCGGAGTTGTAAATGTTATCAGTTTGCTGGTCATTTCACGGCTTTCCACTGGTAATGTCTGTGATTACAAACGGCAGGAAATGTAGGAAGAATCTATTTACTTTAATTTCAAAAGGTTCTTCCAAGTTTTTAATCATTTCTGGAAACTCTAATTACGTATTTTAAGAGTTTTACCACAACTAGAGAGTTTTCTTACAAAAATGTACTGGAACCGAAAGGATTTTAACAGATTCATACAAAAGTCGCCAGAGTAATGCGGCCTCAATTGTAAACATAAGCAGTACAGTCCTCACTTACAGGCTTTCTACACAAATTTTCAGCTGTATAAACAAGAATTCCTAATATTTGAAAGCAAAATCAAGTGAAAACGCTCGCTAAAGTGCCCGGAGTTGTAAATATTATCAGTTTGCTGGTCATTTCACGGCTTTCCACTGGTAATGTCTGTGATTACAAACGGCAGGAAATGTAGGAAGAATCAATTTACTTTAATTTCAAGGGGTTCTTCCAAGTTTTTAATCATTTCTGGAAACTCTAATTGCGTATTTTAAGAGTTTTACCACTAGAGAGGTTTCTTACAAATATGTACTGGAACCGTCAGGGTTTTAACAGAGTCATACAAAAGTCGCCAGAGTAATGCGGCCTCAATTGTAAACATAAGCAGTACAGTCCTCACTTACAGGCTTTCTACACAAATTTTGAGCTGTATAAACAAGAATTCCTAATATTTGAAAGCAAATTCAAGTGAAAACGCTCCCTAAAGTGCCCGGAGTTGTAAATATTATCAGTTTGCTGGTCATTTCACGGCTTTCCACTGGTAATGTCTGTGATTACAAACGGCAGGAAATGTAGAAAGAATCAATTTACTTTAATTTCAAGGGGTTCTTCCAAGTTTTTAATCATTTCTGGAAACTCTAATTGCGTATTTTAAGAGTTTTACCACAACCAGAGAGTTTTCTTACAAATATGTACTGGAACCGTCAGGATTTTAACAGAGTCATACAAAAGTCGCCAGAGTAATGCGGCCTCAATTGTAAACATAAGCAGTACAGTCCTCACTTACAGGCTTTCTACACAAATTTTGAGCTGTATAAACAGGAATTCCTAATATTTGAAAGCAAATTCAAGTGAAAACGCTCGCTAAAGTGCCCGGAGTTGTAAATGTTATCAGTTTGCTGGTCATTTCACGGCTTTCCACTGGTAATGTCTGTGATTACAAACGGCAGGAAATGTAGGAAGAATCTATTTACTTTAATTTCAAGGGGTTCTTCCAAGTTTTTAATCATTTCTGGAAACTCTAATTACGTATTTTAAGAGTTTTACCACAACTAGAGAGTTTTCTTACAAAAATGTACTGGAACCGTCAGGATTTTAACAGAGTCATACAAAAGTCGCCAGAGTAATGCGGCCTCAATTGTAAACATAAGCAGTACAGTCCTCACTTACAGGCTTTCTACACAAATTTTGAGCTGTATAAACAAGAATTCCTAATATTTGAAAGCAAATTCAAGTGAAAAGGCTCGCTAAAGTGCCCGGAGTTGTAAATGTTATCAGTTTGCTGGTCATTTCACGGCTTTCCACTGGTAATGTCTGTGATTACAAACGGCAGGAAATGTAGGAAGAATCTATTTACTTTAATTTCAAGGGGTTCTTCCAAGTTTTTAATCATTACTGGGAACTCTAATTGCGTATTTTAAGAGTTTTACCACAACTAGATAGTTTTCTTACAAATATGTACTGGAACCGTCAGGGTTTTAACAGAGTCATACAAAAGTCGCCAGAGTAATACGGCCTCAATTGTAAACATAAGCAGTACAGTCCTCACTTACAGGCTTTCTACACAAATTTTGAGCTGTATAAACAAGAATTCCTAATATTTGAAAGCAAATTCAAGTGAAAACGCTCCCTAAAGTGCCCAGAGTTGTAAATATTATCAGTTTGCTGGTCATTTCACGGCTTTCCGCTGGTAATGTCTGTGATTACAAACAGCAGGAAATGTAGGAAGAATCAATTTACTTTAATTTCAAGGGGTTCTTCCAAGTTTTTAATCATTTCTGGAAACTCTAATTGCGTATTTTAAGAGTTTTACCACAACTAGAGAGTTTTCTTACAAATATGTACTGGAACCGTCAGGGTTTTAACAGAGTCATACAAAAGTCGCCAGAGTAATGCGGCCTCAATTGTAAACATAAGCAGTACAGTCCTCACTTACAGGCTTTCTACACAAATTTTGAGCTGTATAAAGAAGAATTCCTAATATTTGAAAGCAAATTCAAGTGAAAAGGCTCGCTAAAGTGCCCGGAGTTGTAAATGTTATCAGTTTGCTGGTCATTTCACGGCTTTCCACTGGTAATGTCTGTGATTACAAACAGCAGGAAATGTAGGAAGAATCAATTTACTTTAATTTCAAGGGGTTCTTCCAAGTTTTTAATCATTTCTGGAAATTCTAATTGCGTATTTTAAGAGTTTTACCACAACTAGATAGTTTTCTTACGAATATGTACTGGAACCGTCAGGATTTTAACAGAGTCATACAAAAGTCGCCAGAGTAATGCGGCCTCAATTGTAAACATAAGCAGTACAGTCCTCACTTACAGGCTTTCTACACAAATTTTGAGCTGTATAAACAAGAATTCCTAATATTTGAAAGCAAATTCAAGTGAAAACGCTCGCTAAAGTGCCCGGAGTTGTAAATATTATCAGTTTGCTGGTCATTTCACGGCTTTCCACTGGTAATGTCTGTGATTACAAACGGCAGGAAATGTAGGAAGTATCAATTCACTTTAATTTCAAGGGGTTCTTCCAAGTTTTTAATCATTTCTGGAAACTCTAATTGCGTATTTTAAGAGTTTTACCACAACTAGAGAGTTTTCTTACAAATATGTACTGGAAACGTCAGGGTTTTAACAGAGTCATACAAAAGTCGCCAGAGTAATGCGGCCTCAATTGTAAACATAAGCAGTACAGTCCTCACTTACAGGCTTTCTACACAAATTTTGAGCTGTATAAACAAGAATTCCTAATATTTGAAAGCAAATTCAAGTGAAAACGCTCGCTAAAGTGCCCGGAGTTGTGAATATTGTCAGTTTGCTGGTCATTTCACGGCTTTCCACTGGTAATGTCTGTGATTACAAACGGCAGGAAATGTAGGAAGAATCATTTTACTTTAATTTCAAGGGGTTCTTCCAAGTTTTTAATCATTTCCTGAAACTCTAATTGCGTATTTTAAGAGTTTTACCACAACTAGAGAGTTTTCTTACAAATATGTACTGGAACCGTCAGGGTTTTAACAGAGTCATACAAAAGTCGCCAGAGTAATGCGGCCTCAATTGTAAACATAAGCAGTACAGTCCTCACTTACAGGCTTTCTACACAAATTTTGAGCTGTATAAACAGGAATTCCTAATATTTGAAAGCAAATTCAAGTGAAAACGCTCGCCAAAGTGCCCGGAGTTGTAAATGTTATCAGTTTGCTGGTCATTTCACGGCTTTCCACTGGTAATGTCTGTGATTACAAACGGCAGGATATGTAGGAAGAATCTATTTACTTTAATTTCAAGGGGTTCTTCCAAGTTTTTAATCATTTCTGGAAACTCTAATTGCGTATTTTAAGAGTTTTACCACAACTAGATAGTTTTCTTACAAAAATGTACTGGAACCGTCAGGATTTTAACAGAGTCATACAAAAGTCGCCAGAGTAATGCGGCCTCAATTGTAAACATAAGCAGTACAGTCCTCACTTACAGGCTTTCTACACAAATTTTGAGCTGTATAAACAAGAATTCCTAATATTTGAAAGCAAATTCAAGTGAAAACGCTCCCTAAAGTGCCCGGAGTTGTAAATATTATCAGTTTGCTGGTCATTTCACGGCTTTCCACTGGTAATGTCTGTGATTACAAACGGCAGGAAATGTAGGAAGAATCAATTTACTTTAATTTCAAGGGGTTCTTCCAAGTTTTTAATCATTTCTGGAAACTCTAATTGCGTATTTTAAGAGTTTTACCACAACTAGAGAGTTTTCTTACAAATATGTACTGGAACCGTCAGGATTTTAACAGAGTCATACAAAAGTCGCCAGAGTAATGCGGCCTCAATTGTAAACATAAGCAGTACAGTCCTCACTTACAGGCTTTCTACACAAATTTTGAGCTGTATAAACAAGAATTCCTAATATTTGAAAGCAAATTCAAGTGAAAACGCTCGCTAAAGTGCCCGGAGTTGTAAATGTTATCAGTTTGCTGGTCATTTCACGGCTTTCCACTGGTAATGTCTGTGATTACAAACGGCAGGAAATGTAGGAAGAATCTATTTACTTTAATTTCAAGGGGTTCTTCCAAGTTTTTAATCATTTCTGGAAACTCTAATTGCGTATTTTAAGAGTTTTACCACAACTAGACAGTTTTCTTACAAATATGTACTGGAAACGTCAGGATTTAAACAGAGTCATACAAAAGTCGCCAGAGCAATGCGGCCTCAATTGTAAACATAAGCAGTACAGTCCTCACTTACAGGCTTTCTACACAAATTTTGAGCTGTATAAACAAGAATTCCTAATATTTGAAAGCAAATTCAAGTGAAAACGCTCGCTAAAGTGCCCGGAGTTGTAAATGTTATCAGTTTGCTGGTCATTTCACGGCTTTCCACTGGTAATGTCTGTGATTACAAACGGCAGGAAATGTAGGAAGAATCTATTTACTTTAATTTCAAGGGGTTCTTCCAAGTTTTTAATCATTTCAGGAAACTCTAATTGCGTATTTTAAGAGTTTTACCACAACTAGATAGTTTTCTTACAAAAATGTACTGGAACCGTCAGGATTTTAACAGAGTCATACAAATGTCGCCAGAGTAATACGGCCTCAATTGTAAACATAAGCAGTACAGTCCTCACTTACAGGCTTTCTACACAAATTTTGAGCTGTATAAACAAGAATTCCTAATATTTGAAAGCAAATTCAAGTGAAAACGCTCGCTAAAGTGCCCGGAGTTGTAAATATTATCAGTTTGCTGGTCATTTCACGGCTTTCCACTGGTAAAGTCTGTGATTACAAACAGCAGGAAATGTAGGAAGAATCAATTTACTTTAATTTCAAGGGGTTCTTCCAAGTTTTTAATCATTTCTGGAAACTCTAATTGCGTATTTTAAGAGTTTTACCACAACTAGAGAGTTTTCTTACAAATATGTACTGGAACCGTCAGGATTTTAACAGAGTCATACAAAAGTCGCCAGAGTAATGCGGCCTCAATTGTAAACATAAGCAGTACAGTCCTCACTTACAGGCTTTCTACACAAATTTTGAGCTGTATAAACAAGAATTCCTAATATTTGAAAGCAAATTCAAGTGAAAACGCTCGCTAAAGTGCCCGGAGTTGTAAATGTTATCAGTTTGCTGGTCATTTCACGGCTTTCCACTGGTAATGTCTGTGATTACAAACGACAGGAAATGTAGGAAGAATCTATTTACTTTAATTTCAAGGGGTTCTTCCAAGTTTTTAATCATTTCTGGAAACTCTAATTGCGTAAATTAAGAGTTTTACCACAACTAGAGAGTTTTCTTACAAAAATGTACTGGAACCGTCAGGATTTTAACAGAGTCATACAAATGTCGCCAGAGTAATACGGCCTCAATTGTAAACATAAGCAGTACAGTCCTCACTTACAGGCTTTCTACACAAATTTTGAGCTGTATAAACAAGAATTCCTAATATTTGAAAGCAAATTCAAGTGAAAACGCTCGCTAAAGTGCCCGGAGTTGTAAATATTATCAGTTTGCTGGTCATTTCACGGCTTTCCACTGGTAAAGTCTGTGATTACAAACAGCAGGAAATGTAGGAAGAATCAATTTACTTTAATTTCAAGGGGTTCTTCCAAGTTTTTAATCATTTCTGGAAACTCTAATTGCGTATTTTAAGAGTTTTACCACAACTAGAGAGTTTTCTTACAAATATGTACTGGAACCGTCAGGATTTTAACAGAGTCATACAAAAGTCGCCAGAGTAATGCGGCCTCAATTGTAAACATAAGCAGTACAGTCCTCACTTACAGGCTTTCTACACAAATTTTGAGCTGTATAAACAAGAATTCCTAATATTTGAAAGCAAATTCAAGTGAAAACGCTCGCTAAAGTGCCCGGAGTTGTAAATGTTATCAGTTTGCTGGTCATTTCACGGCTTTCCACTGGTAATGTCTGTGATTACAAACGACAGGAAATGTAGGAAGAATCTATTTACTTTAATTTCAAGGGGTTCTTCCAAGTTTTTAATCATTTCTGGAAACTCTAATTGCGTAAATTAAGAGTTTTACCACAACTAGAGAGTTTTCTTACAAAAATGTACTGGAACCGTCAGGATTTTAACAGAGTCATACAAATGTCGCCAGAGTAATACGGCCTCAATTGTAAACATAAGCAGTACAGTCCTCACTTACAGGCTTTCTACACAAATTTTGAGCTGTATAAACAAGAATTCCTAATATTTGAAAGCAAATTCAAGTGAAAACGCTCCCTAAAGTGCCCGGAGTTGTAAATATTATCAGTTTGCTGGTCATTTCACGGCTTTCCACTGGTAATGTCTGTGATTACAAACGGCAGGAAATGTAGGAAGAATCAATTTACTTTAATTTCAAGGGGTTCTTCCAAGTTTTTAATCATTTCTGGAAACTCTAATTGCGTATTTTAAGAGTTTTACCACAACCAGAGAGTTTTCTTACAAATATGTACTGGAACCGTCAGGATTTTAACAGAGTCATACAAAAGTCGCCAGAGTAATGCGGCCTCAATTGTAAACATAAGCAGTACAGTCCTCACTTACAGGCTTTCTACACAAATTTTGAGCTGTATAAACAAGAATTCCTAATATTTGAAAGCAAATTCAAGTGAAAACGCTCCCTAAAGTGCCCGGAGTTGTAAATGTTATCAGTTTGCTGGTCATTTCACGGCTTTCCACTGGTAATGTCTGTGATTACAAACGGCAGGAAATGTAGGAAGAATCTATTTACTTTAATTTCAAGGGGTTCTTCCAAGTTTTTAATCATTTCTGGAAACTATAATTACGTATTTTAAGACTTTTACCACAACTAGAGAGTTTTCTTACAAATATGTACTGGAACCGAAAGGATTTTAACAGAGTCATACAAAAGTCGCCAGAGTAATGCGGCCTCAATTGTAAACATAAGCAGTACAGTCCTCACTTACAGGCTTTCTACACAAATTTTGAGCTGTATAAACAAGAATTCCTAATATTTGAAAGCAAATTCAAGTGAAAACGCTCGCTAAAGTGCCCGGAGTTGTAAATATTATCAGTTTGCTGGTCATTTCACGGCTTTCCACTGGTAATGTCTGTGATTACAAACGGCAGGAAATGTAGGAAGAATCTATTTACTTTAATTTCAAGGGGTTCTTCCAAGTTTTTAATCATTTCTGGGAACTCTAATTGCGTATTTTAAGAGTTTTACCACAACTAGAGAGTTTTCTTACAAATATGTACTGGAACCGTCAGGGTTTTAACAGAGTCATACAAAAGTCGCCAGAGTAATGCGGCCTCAATTGTAAACATAAGCAGTACAGTCCTCACTTACAGGCTTTCTACACAAATTTTGAGCTGTATAAACAAGAATTCCTAATATTTGAAAGCAAATTCAAGTGAAAACGCTCGCTAAAGTGCCCGGAGTTGTCAATGTTATCAGTTTGCTGGTCATTTCACGGCTTTCCACTGGTAATGTCTGTGATTACAAACGGCAGGAAATGTAGGAAGAATCTATTTACTTTAATTTCAAGGGGTTCTTCCAAGTTTTTAATCATTTCTGGAAACTCTAATTGCGTATTTTAAGAGTTTTACCACAACTAGATAGTTTTCTTACAAAAATGTACTGGAACCGTCAGGATTTTAACAGAGTCATACAAATGTCGCCAGAGTAATACGGCCTCAATTGTAAACATAAGCAGTACAGTCCTCACTTACAGGCTTTCTACACAAATTTTGAGCTGTATAAACAAGAATTCCTAATATTTGAAAGCAAATTCAAGTGAAAACGCTCGCTAAAGTGCCCGGAGTTGTCAATGTTATCAGTTTGCTGGTCATTTCACGGCTTTCCACTGGTAATGTCTGTGATTACAAACGGCAGGAAATGTAGGAAGAATCTATTTACTTTAATTTCAAGGGGTTCTTCCAAGTTTTTAATCATTTCTGGAAACTCTAATTGCGTATTTTAAGAGTTTTACCACAACTAGAGAGTTTTCTTACAAATATGTACTGGAACCGTCAGGGTTTTAACAGAGTCATACAAAAGTCGCCAGAGTAATGCGGCCTCAATTGTAAACATAAGCAGTACAGTCCTCACTTACAGGCTTTCTACACAAATTTTGAGCTGTATAAACAAGAATTCCTAATATTTGAAAGCAAATTCAAGTGAAAACGCTCGCTAAAGTGCCCGGAGTTGTAAATGTTATCAGTTTGCTGGTCATTTCACGGCTTTCCACTGGTAATGTCTGTGATTACAAACGGCAGGAAATGTAGGAAGAATCAATTTACTTTAATTTCAAGGGGTTCTTCCAAGTTTTTAATCATTTCTGGAAACTCTAATTGCGTATTTTAAGAGTTTTACCACAACCAGAGAGTTTTCTTACAAATATGTACTGGAACCGTCAGGATTTTAACAGAGTCATACAAAAGTCGCCAGAGTAATGCGGCCTCAATTGTAAACATAAGCAGTACAGTCCTCACTTACAGGCTTTCTACACAAATTTTGAGCTGTATAAACAAGAATTCCTAATATTTGAAAGCAAATTCAAGTGAAAACGCTCCCTAAAGTGCCCGGAGTTGTAAATGTTATCAGTTTGCTGGTCATTTCACGGCTTTCCACTGGTAATGTCTGTGATTACAAACGGCAGGAAATGTAGGAAGAATCTATTTACTTTAATTTCAAGGGGTTCTTCCAAGTTTTTAATCATTTCTGGAAACTATAATTACGTATTTTAAGACTTTTACCACAACTAGAGAGTTTTCTTACAAATATGTACTGGAACCGAAAGGATTTTAACAGAGTCATACAAAAGTCGCCAGAGTAATGCGGCCTCAATTGTAAACATAAGCAGTACAGTCCTCACTTACAGGCTTTCTACACAAATTTTGAGCTGTATAAACAAGAATTCCTAATATTTGAAAGCAAATTCAAGTGAAAACGCTCGCTAAAGTGCCCGGAGTTGTAAATATTATCAGTTTGCTGGTCATTTCACGGCTTTCCACTGGTAATGTCTGTGATTACAAACGGCAGGAAATGTAGGAAGAATCTATTTACTTTAATTTCAAGGGGTTCTTCCAAGTTTTTAATCATTTCTGGGAACTCTAATTGCGTATTTTAAGTGTTTTACCACAACTAGAGAGTTTTCTTACAAATATGTACTGGAACCGTCAGGGTTTTAACAGAGTCATACAAAAGTCGCCAGAGTAATGCGGCCTCAATTGTAAACATAAGCAGTACAGTCCTCACTTACAGGCTTTCTACACAAATTTTGAGCTCTATAAACAAGAATTCCTAATATTTGAAAGCAAATTCAAGTGAAAACGCTCGCTAAAGTGCCCGGAGTTGTCAATGTTATCAGTTTGCTGGTCATTTCACGGCTTTCCACTGGTAATGTCTGTGATTACAAACGGCAGGAAATGTAGGAAGAATCTATTTACTTTAATTTCAAGGGGTTCTTCCAAGTTTTTAATCATTTCTGGAAACTATAATTACGTATTTTAAGACTTTTACCACAACTAGAGAGTTTTCTTACAAATATGTACTGGAACCGAAAGGATTTTAACAGAGTCATACAAAAGTCGCCAGAGTAATGCGGCCTCAATTGTAAACATAAGCAGTACAGTCCTCACTTACAGGCTTTCTACACAAATTTTGAGCTGTATAAACAAGAATTCCTAATATTTGAAAGCAAATTCAAGTGAAAACGCTCGCTAAAGTGCCCGGAGTTGTAAATATTATCAGTTTGCTGGTCATTTCACGGCTTTCCACTGGTAATGTCTGTGATTACAAACGGCAGGAAATGTAGGAAGAATCTATTTACTTTAATTTCAAGGGGTTCTTCCAAGTTTTTAATCATTTCTGGGAACTCTAATTGCGTATTTTAAGTGTTTTACCACAACTAGAGAGTTTTCTTACAAATATGTACTGGAACCGTCAGGGTTTTAACAGAGTCATACAAAAGTCGCCAGAGTAATGCGGCCTCAATTGTAAACATAAGCAGTACAGTCCTCACTTACAGGCTTTCTACACAAATTTTGAGCTCTATAAACAAGAATTCCTAATATTTGAAAGCAAATTCAAGTGAAAACGCTCGCTAAAGTGCCCGGAGTTGTCAATGTTATCAGTTTGCTGGTCATTTCACGGCTTTCCACTGGTAATGTCTGTGATTACAAACGGCAGGAAATGTAGGAAGAATCTATTTACTTTAATTTCAAGGGGTTCTTCCAAGTTTTTAATCATTTCTGGAAACTCTAATTGCGTATTTTAAGAGTTTTACCACAACTAGAGAGTTTTCTTACAAAAATGTACTGGAACCGTCAGGATTTTAACAGAGTCATACAAATGTCGCCAGAGTAATACGGCCTCAATTGTAAACATAAGCAGTACAGTCCTCACTTACAGGCTTTCTACACAAATTTTGAGCTGTATAAACAAGAATTCCTAATATTTGAAAGCAAATTCAAGTGAAAACGCTCCCTAAAGTGCCCGGAGTTGTAAATATTATCAGTTTGCTGGTCATTTCACGGCTTTCCACTGGTAATGACTGTGATTACAAACAGCAGGAAATGTAGGAAGAATCAATTTACTTTAATTTCAAGGGGTTCTTCCAAGTTTTTAATCATTTCTGGAAACTCTAATTGCGTATTTTAAGAGTTTTACCACAACTAGAGAGTTTTCTTACAAATATGTACTGGAATCGTCAGGGTTTTAACAGAGTCATACAAAAGTCGCCAGAGTAATGCGGCCTCAATTGTAAACATAAGCAGTACAGTCCTCACTTACAGGCTTTCTACACAAATTTTGAGCTGTATAAACAAGAATTCCTAATATTTGGAATCAAATTCAAGTGAAAACGCTCCCTAAAGTGCCCGGAGTTGTAAATATTATCAGTTTGCTGGTCATTTCACGGCTTTCCACTGGTAATGTCTGTGATTACAAACGGCAGGAAATGTAAGAAGAATCTATTTACTTTAATTTCAAGGGGTTCTTCCAAGTTTTTAATCATTTCTGGAAACTCTAATTGCGTATTTTAAGAGTTTTACCACAACTAGAGAGTTTTCTTACAAATATGTACTGGAACCATCAGGATTTTAACAGAGTCATACAAAAGTCGCCAGAGTAATGCGGCCTCAATTGTAAACATAAGCAGTACAGTCCTCACTTACAGGCTTTCTACAAAAATTTTGAGCTGTATAAACAAGAATTCCTAATATTTGAAAGCAAATTCAAGTGAAAACGCTCCCTAAATTGCCCGGAGTTGTAAATATTATCAGTTTGCTGGTCATTTCACGGCTTTCCACTGGTAATGTCTGTGATTACAAACGGCAGGAAATGTAGGAAGAATCAATTTACTTTAATTTCAAGGGGTTCTTCCAACTTTTTAATCATTTCTGGAAACTCTAATTGCGTATTTTAAGGGTTTTTCCAAAACTAGAGAGTTTTCTTACAACTATGTTCTGCAACCGTAAGGATTTTAACTGAGTCATACAAAAGTCGCCAGAGTAATTCGGCCTCACTTGTAAACATAAGCAGTATAGACCTCACTTACAGGCTTTCTACACAAATTTTTAGCTGTATAAACAAGAATTCCTAATATTTGAAAGCAAATTCAAGTGAAAACGCTCCCTAAAGTGCCCAGAGTTGTAAATATTATCAGTTAGCTGATCATTTCACGGCTTTCCACTGGTAATTTCTATGATTACAAACAGCAGGAAATGAAGGAAGAATCTATTTTCTTTTATTTCAAGTGGTTCTTCGAAGTTTTTAATCATTTCTGGAAACTCTAATTGCGTATTTGAAGAATTTTACCACAACTAGAGAGTTTTCTTACAAATATGTACTGGAACCGTAAGGATTTAAACTGAGTCATACAATAGTCGCCAGAGTAATTCGGCCTCACTTGTAAATATAAGCAGTATAGTCCTCACTTACAGGCTTTCTACACAAATTTTGAGCTTTATAAACAAGAATTCCTAATATTTGAAAGCAAATTCAAGTGAAAACGCTCCCTAAAGTGTCCGGAGTTGTAAATATTATCAGTTTGCTGGTCATTTCACGGCTTTCCACTGGTAATGTCTGTGATTACAAAGGGCAGGAAATGTAGGAAGAATCTATTTACTTTTATTTCAAGTCGTTCTTCCAAGTTTTTAATCATTTCTGGAAACTCTAATTGCGTATTTTAAGAGTTTTACCACAACTAGAGAGTTTTCTTACAAATATGTACTGGAACCGTAAGGATTTTAATTCAATCATACAATAGTCGCCAGAGTAATGCGGCCTCACTTGTAAACATAAGCTGTATAGTCCTCACTTACAGGCTTTCAACATAAATTTTGAGCTGTATAAACAAGAATTCCTAATATTTGAAAGCAAATTAACGTCAAAACGCTCCCTAAAGTGCCCGGAGTTGTAAATATTATCAGTTTGCTGGTCATTTCAAGGCTTTCCACTGGTAATGTCTGTGATTACAAACTTCAGGAAATGTAGTAAGAATCTATTTACCTTTATTTCAGGTGATTCTTCCAAGTTTTTAATCATTTCTGGAAACTCTAATTGCGTATTTTAAGAGTTTTTCCACAACTAGAGAGTTTTCTTACAACTATGTACTGCAGCCGTAAGGATTTTAACTGAGTCATACAAAAGTCGCCAGAGTAATTCGGCCTCAGTTGTAAACATTAGCTGTATAGTCCTCAATTACAGGCTTTCTACACAAATTTTGAGCTGTATAAACAAGAATTCCTAATAATTGAAAACAAATTCAAATGAAAACGCTCCCTAAAGTGCCCGGAGTTGTAAATATTATCAGTTTGCTGGTCATTTCACGGCTTTCCTCTGGTAATGTCTGTGATAACAAACGGGAGGAAATGTGGGAAGAATCTATTTAATTTTATTTCAAGTGATTCTTCCAAGTTTTTAATCATTTCTGGAAACTCTAATTGCGTATTTTAAGAGTTTTTCCACAACTAGAGAGTTTTCTTACAACTATTTTCTGCAACCGTAAGGATTTTAACTGAGTCATACAAAAGTCGCCAGAGTAATTCGGCCTCACTTGTAAACATAAGCAGTATAGACCTCACTTACAGGCTTTCTACACAAATTTTGAGCTGTATAAACAAGAATTCCTAATATTTGAAAGCAAATTCAAGTGAAAACGCTCCCTAAAGTGCCCAGAGTTGTAAATATTATCAGTTTGCTGGTCATTTCACGGCTTTACACTGGTAATGTCTGTGATTACAAACGGGAGGAAATGTGGGAAGAATCTATTTACTTTTATTTCAAGTGATTCTTCCAAGTTTTTAATCATTTCTGGAAACTCTAATTGCGTATTTTAAGAGTTTTACCACAACTAGAGTGTTTTCTTACAAATATGTACTGGAACCATACGGATTTTATCTGAGTCTTACAAAATTCGCCAGATAATTCGGCCTCAATTGTTAACATACGTAGTATAGACTTAACTTTCAGGCTTTCTACACAAATTTTGAGCTGTATAAACAAGAATTCCTAATATTTGAAAGCAAATTCAAGTGAAAACGCTCACTAAAGTGCCCGGGGTTGTAAATATTATCAGTTTGCTGGTCATTTCAAGGCTTTCCACTGGTAATGTCTGTGATTACAAACGGCAGGAAATGTAGGAAGAATCTATTTACTTTTATTTCAAGTGATTCTTCCAAGTTTTTAATAATTTCTGGAAACTCTAATTGCGTATTTTAAGAGTTTTTCCACAACTAGAGAGTTTTCATACAACTATGTACTGCAACCGTAAGGATTTTAACTGAGTCATACAAAAGTCGCCAGAGTAATTCGGCCTCACTTGTAAACATAAGCAGTATAGACCTCACTTACAGGCTTTCTACACAAATTTTTAGCTGTATAAACAAGAATTCCTAATATTTGAAAGCAAATTCAAGTGAAAACGCTCCCTAAAGTGCCCAGAGTTGTAAATATTATCAGTTTGCTGATCATTTCACGGCTTTCCACTGGTAATGTCTATGATTACAAATGGCAGGAAATGAAGGAAGAATCTATTTTCTTTTATTTCAAGTGGTTCTTCGAAGTTTTTAATCATTTCTGGAAACTCTAATTGCGTATTTGAAGAATTTTACCACAACTAGAGAGTTTTCTTACAAATATGTACTGGAACCGTAAGGATTTAAACTGAGTCATACAATAGTCGCCAGAGTAATTCGGCCTCACTTGTAAATATAAGCAGTATAGTCCTCACTTACAGGCTTTCTACACAAATTTTGAGCTTTATAAACAAGAATTCCTAATATTTGAAAGCAAATTCAAGTGAAAACGCTCCCTAAAGTGTCCGGAGTTGTAAATATTATCAGTTTGCTGGTCATTTCACGGCTTTCCACTGGTAATGTCTGTGATTACAAAGGGCAGGAAATGTAGGAAGAATCTATTTACTTTTATTTCAAGTCGTTCTTCCAAGTTTTTAATCATTTCTGGAAACTCTAATTGCGTATTTTAAGAGTTTTACCACAACTAGAGAGTTTTCTTACAAATATGTACTGGAACCGTAAGGATTTTAATTCAATCATACAATAGTCGCCAGAGTAATGCGGCCTCACTTGTAAACATAAGCTGTATAGTCCTCACTTACAGGCTTTCAACATAAATTTTGAGCTGTATAAACAAGAATTCCTAATATTTGAAAGCAAATTAACGTCAAAACGCTCCCTAAAGTGCCCGGAGTTGTAAATATTATCAGTTTGCTGGTCATTTCAAGGCTTTCCACTGGTAATGTCTGTGATTACAAACTTCAGGAAATGTAGTAAGAATCTATTTACCTTTATTTCAGGTGATTCTTCCAAGTTTTTAATCATTTCTGGAAACTCTAATTGCGTATTTTAAGAGTTTTTCCACAACTAGAGAGTTTTCTTACAACTATGTACTGCAGCCGTAAGGATTTTAACTGAGTCATACAAAAGTCGCCAGAGTAATTCGGCCTCAGTTGTAAACATTAGCTGTATAGTCCTCAATTACAGGCTTTCTACACAAATTTTGAGCTGTATAAACAAGAATTCCTAATAATTGAAAACAAATTCAAATGAAAACGCTCCCTAAAGTGCCCGGAGTTGTAAATATTATCAGTTTGCTGGTCATTTCACGGCTTTCCTCTGGTAATGTCTGTGATAACAAACGGGAGGAAATGTGGGAAGAATCTATTTAATTTTATTTCAAGTGATTCTTCCAAGTTTTTAATCATTTCTGGAAACTCTAATTGCGTATTTTAAGAGTTTTTCCACAACTAGAGAGTTTTCTTACAACTATTTTCTGCAACCGTAAGGATTTTAACTGAGTCATACAAAAGTCGCCAGAGTAATTCGGCCTCACTTGTAAACATAAGCAGTATAGACCTCACTTACAGGCTTTCTACACAAATTTTGAGCTGTATAAACAAGAATTCCTAATATTTGAAAGCAAATTCAAGTGAAAACGCTCCCTAAAGTGCCCAGAGTTGTAAATATTATCAGTTTGCTGGTCATTTCACGGCTTTACACTGGTAATGTCTGTGATTACAAACGGGAGGAAATGTGGGAAGAATCTATTTACTTTTATTTCAAGTGATTCTTCCAAGTTTTTAATCATTTCTGGAAACTCTAATTGCGTATTTTAAGAGTTTTACCACAACTAGAGTGTTTTCTTACAAATATGTACTGGAACCATACGGATTTTATCTGAGTCTTACAAAATTCGCCAGATAATTCGGCCTCAATTGTTAACATACGTAGTATAGACTTAACTTTCAGGCTTTCTACACAAATTTTGAGCTGTATAAACAAGAATTCCTAATATTTGAAAGCAAATTCAAGTGAAAACGCTCACTAAAGTGCCCGGGGTTGTAAATATTATCAGTTTGCTGGTCATTTCAAGGCTTTCCACTGGTAATGTCTGTGATTACAAACGGCAGGAAATGTAGGAAGAATCTATTTACTTTTATTTCAAGTGATTCTTCCAAGTTTTTAATAATTTCTGGAAACTCTAATTGCGTATTTTAAGAGTTTTTCCACAACTAGAGAGTTTTCATACAACTATGTACTGCAACCGTAAGGATTTTAACTGAGTCATACAAAAGTCGCCAGAGTAATTCGGCCTCACTTGTAAACATAAGCAGTATAGACCTCACTTACAGGCTTTCTACACAAATTTTTAGCTGTATAAACAAGAATTCCTAATATTTGAAAGCAAATTCAAGTGAAAACGCTCCCTAAAGTGCCCAGAGTTGTAAATATTATCAGTTTGCTGATCATTTCACGGCTTTCCACTGGTAATGTCTATGATTACAAATGGCAGGAAATGAAGGAAGAATCTATTTTCTTTTATTTCAAGTGGTTCTTCGAAGTTTTTAATCATTTCTGGAAACTCTAATTGCGTATTTGAAGAATTTTACCACAACTAGAGAGTTTTCTTACAAATATGTACTGGAACCGTAAGGATTTAAACTGAGTCATACAATAGTCGCCAGAGTAATTCGGCCTCACTTGTAAATATAAGCAGTATAGTCCTCACTTACAGGCTTTCTACACAAATTTTGAGCTTTATAAACAAGAATTCCTAATATTTGAAAGCAAATTCAAGTGAAAACGCTCCCTAAAGTGTCCGGAGTTGTAAATATTATCAGTTTGCTGGTCATTTCACGGCTTTCCACTGGTAATGTCTGTGATTACAAAGGGCAGGAAATGTAGGAAGAATCTATTTACTTTTATTTCAAGTCGTTCTTCCAAGTTTTTAATCATTTCTGGAAACTCTAATTGCGTATTTTAAGAGTTTTACCACAACTAGAGAGTTTTCTTACAAATATGTACTGGAACCATAAGGATTTTAACTGAGTCTTACAAAATTCGGCAGAGTAATTCGGCCTCAATTGTAAACATACGCAGTATAGACTTCACTTTCAGGCTTTCTACACAAATTTTGAGCTGTATAAACAAGAATTCCTAATATTTGAAAGCAAATTCAAGTGAAAACGCTCGCTAAAGTGCCCGGAGTTGTAAATGTTATCAGTTTGCTGGTCATTTCACGGCTTTCCACTGGTAATGTCTGTGATTACAAACGGCAGGAAATGTAGGAAGAATCAATTTACTTTAATTTCAAGGGGTTCTTCCAAGTTTTTAATCATTTCTGGAAACTCTAATTGCGTATTTTAAGAGTTTTACCACAACTAGAGAGTTTTCTTACAAATATGTACTGGAACCGTCAGGGTTTTAACAGAGTCATACAAAAGTCGCCAGAGTAATGCGGCCTCAATTGTAAACATAAGCAGTACAGTCCTCACTTACAGGCTTTCTACACAAATTTTGAGCTGTATAAACAAGAATTCCTAATATTTGAAAGCAAATTCAAGTGAAAACGCTCGCTAAAGTGCCCGGAGTTGTAAATGTTATCAGTTTGCTGGTCATTTCACGGCTTTCCACTGGTAATGTCTGTGATTACAAACGGCAGGAAATGTAGGAAGAATCAATTTACTTTAATTTCAAGGGGTTCTTCCAAGTTTTTAATCATTTCTGGAAACTCTAATTGCGTATTTTAAGAGTTTTACCACAACCAGAGAGTTTTCTTACAAATATGTACTGGAACCGTCAGGATTTTAACAGAGTCATACAAAAGTCGCCAGAGTAATGCGGCCTCAATTGTAAACATAAGCAGTACAGTCCTCACTTACAGGCTTTCTACACAAATTTTGAGCTGTATAAACAAGAATTCCTAATATTTGAAAGCAAATTCAAGTGAAAACGCTCCCTAAAGTGCCCGGAGTTGTAAATGTTATCAGTTTGCTGGTCATTTCACGGCTTTCCACTGGTAATGTCTGTGATTACAAACGGCAGGAAATGTAGGAAGAATCTATTTACTTTAATTTCAAGGGGTTCTTCCAAGTTTTTAATCATTTCTGGAAACTATAATTACGTATTTTAAGACTTTTACCACAACTAGAGAGTTTTCTTACAAATATGTACTGGAACCGAAAGGATTTTAACAGAGTCATACAAAAGTCGCCAGAGTAATGCGGCCTCAATTGTAAACATAAGCAGTACAGTCCTCACTTACAGGCTTTCTACACAAATTTTGAGCTGTATAAACAAGAATTCCTAATATTTGAAAGCAAATTCAAGTGAAAACGCTCGCTAAAGTGCCCGGAGTTGTAAATATTATCAGTTTGCTGGTCATTTCACGGCTTTCCACTGGTAATGTCTGTGATTACAAACGGCAGGAAATGTACGAAGAATCTATTTACTTTAATTTCAAGGGGTTCTTCCAAGTTTTTAATCATTTCTGGGAACTCTAATTGCGTATTTTAAGAGTTTTACCACAACTAGAGAGTTTTCTTACAAATATGTACTGGAACCGTCAGGGTTTTAACAGAGTCATACAAAAGTCGCCAGAGTAATGCGGCCTCAATTGTAAACATAAGCAGTACAGTCCTCACTTACAGGCTTTCTACACAAATTTTGAGCTGTATAAACAAGAATTCCTAATATTTGAAAGCAAATTCATGTGAAAACGCTCGCTAAAGTGCCCGGAGTTGTCAATGTTATCAGTTTGCTGGTCATTTCACGGCTTTCCACTGGTAATGTCTGTGATTACAAACGGCAGGAAATGTAGGAAGAATCTATTTACTTTAATTTCAAGGGGTTCTTCCAAGTTTTTAATCATTTCTGGAAACTCTAATTGCGTATTTTAAGAGTTTTACCACAACTAGATAGTTTTCTTACAAAAATGTACTGGAACCGTCAGGATTTTAACAGAGTCATACAAATGTCGCCAGAGTAATACGGCCTCAATTGTAAACATAAGCAGTACAGTCCTCACTTACAGGCTTTCTACACAAATTTTGAGCTGTATAAACAAGAATTCCTAATATTTGAAAGCAAATTCAAGTGAAAACGCTCCCTAAAGTGCCCGGAGTTGTAAATATTATCAGTTTGCTGGTCATTTCACGGCTTTCCACTGGTAATGTCTGTGATTACAAACGGCAGGAAATGTAGGAAGAATCAATTTACTTTAATTTCAAGGGGTTCTTCCAAGTTTTTAATCATTTCTGGAAACTCTAATTGCGTATTTTAAGAGTTTTACCACAACTAGAGAGTTTTCTTACAAATATGTACTGGAACCGTCAGGATTTTAACAGAGTCGTACAAAAGTCGCCAGAGTAATGCGGCCTCAATTGTAAACATAAGCAGTACAGTCCTCACTTACAGGCTTTCTACACAAATTTTGAGCTGTATAAACAAGAATTCCTAATATTTGAAAGCAAATTCAAGTGAAAACGCTCGCTAAAGTGCCCGGAGTTGTCAATGTTATCAGTTTGCTGGTCATTTCACGGCTTTCCACTGGTAATGTCTGTGATTACAAACGGCAGGAAATGTAGGAAGAATCTACTTACTTTAATTTCAAGGGGTTCTTCCAAGTTTTTAATCATTTCTGGAAACTCTAATTGCGTATTTTAAGAGTTTTACCACAACTAGAGAGTTTTCTTACAAAAATGTACTGGAACCGTCAGGATTTTAACAGAGTCATACAAATGTCGCCAGAGTAATACGGCCTCAATTGTAAACATAAGCAGTACAGTCCTCACTTACAGGCTTTCTACACAAATTTTGAGCTGTATAAACAAGAATTCCTAATATTTGAAAGCAAATTCAAGTGAAAACGCTCCCTAAAGTGCCCGGAGTTGTAAATATTATCAGTTTGCTGGTCATTTCACGGCTTTCCACTGGTAATGACTGTGATTACAAACAGCAGGAAATGTAGGAAGAATCAATTTACTTTAATTTCAAGGGGTTCTTCCAAGTTTTTAATCATTTCTGGAAACTCTAATTGCGTATTTTAAGAGTTTTACCACAACTAGAGAGTTTTCTTACAAATATGTACTGGAACCGTCAGGGTTTTAACAGAGTCATACAAAAGTCGCCAGAGTAATGCGGCCTCAATTGTAAACATAAGCAGTACAGTCCTCACTTACAGGCTTTCTACACAAATTTTGAGCTGTATAAACAAGAATTCCTAATATTTGGAAGCAAATTCAAGTGAAAACGCTCCCTAAAGTGCCCGGAGTTGTAAATATTATCAGTTTGCTGGTCATTTCACGGCTTTCCACTGGTAATGTCTGTGATTACAAACGGCAGGAAATGTAAGAAGAATCTATTTACTTTAATTTCAAGGGGTTCTTCCAAGTTTTTAATCATTTCTGGAAACTCTAATTGCGTATTTTAAGAGTTTTACCACAACTAGAGAGTTTTCTTACAAATATGTACTGGAACCATCAGGATTTTAACAGAGTCATACAAAAGTCGCCAGAGTAATGCGGCCTCAATTGTAAACATAAGCACTACAGTCCTCACTTACAGGCTTTCTACAAAAATTTTGAGCTGTATAAACAAGAATTCCTAATATTTGAAAGCAAATTCAAGTGAAAACGCTCCCTAAATTGCCCGGAGTTGTAAATATTATCAGTTTGCTGGTCATTTCACGGCTTTCCACTGGTAATGTCTGTGATTACAAACGGCAGGAAATGTAGGAAGAATCAATTTACTTTAATTTCAAGGGGTTCTTCCAACTTTTTAATCATTTCTGGAAACTCTAATTGCGTATTTTAAGGGTTTTTCCAAAACTAGAGAGTTTTCTTACAACTATGTTCTGCAACCGTAAGGATTTTAACTGAGTCATACAAAAGTCGCCAGAGTAATTCGGCCTCACTTGTAAACATAAGCAGTATAGACCTCACTTACAGGCTTTCTACACAAATTTTTAGCTGTATAAACAAGAATTCCTAATATTTGAAAGCAAATTCAAGTGAAAACGCTCCCTAAAGTGCCCAGAGTTGTAAATATTATCAGTTTGCTGATCATTTCACGGCTTTCCACTGGTAATGTCTATGATTACAAATGGCAGGAAATGAAGGAAGAATCTATTTTCTTTTATTTCAAGTGGTTCTTCGAAGTTTTTAATCATTTCTGGAAACTCTAATTGCGTATTTGAAGAATTTTACCACAACTAGAGAGTTTTCTTACAAATATGTACTGGAACCGTAAGGATTTAAACTGAGTCATACAATAGTCGCCAGAGTAATTCGGCCTCACTTGTAAATATAAGCAGTATAGTCCTCACTTACAGGCTTTCTACACAAATTTTGAGCTTTATAAACAAGAATTCCTAATATTTGAAAGCAAATTCAAGTGAAAACGCTCCCTAAAGTGTCCGGAGTTGTAAATATTATCAGTTTGCTGGTCATTTCACGGCTTTCCACTGGTAATGTCTGTGATTACAAAGGGCAGGAAATGTAGGAAGAATCTATTTACTTTTATTTCAAGTCGTTCTTCCAATTTTTTAATCATTTCTGGAAACTCTAATTGCGTATTTTAAGAGTTTTACCACAACTAGAGAGTTTTCTTACAAATATGTACTGGAACCATAAGGATTTTAACTCAATCATACAATAGTCGCCAGAGTAATGCGGCCTCACTTGTAAACATAAGCTGTATAGTCCTCACTTACAGGCTTTCAACACAAATTTTGAGCTGTATAAACAAGAATTCCTAATATTTGAAAGCAAATTAACGTCAAAACGCTCCCTAAAGTGCCCGGAGTTGTAAATATTATCAGTTTGCTGGTCATTTCAAGGCTTTCCACTGGTAATGTCTGTGATTACAAACTTCAGGAAATGTAGTAAGAATCTATTTACCTTTATTTCAGGTGATTCTTCCAAGTTTTTAATCATTTCTGGAAACTCTAATTGCGTATTTTAAGAGTTTTTCCACAACTAGAGAGTTTTCTTACAACTATGTACTGCAGCCGTAAGGATTTTAACTGAGTCATACAAAAGTCGCCAGAGTAATTCGGCCTCAGTTGTAAACATTAGCTGTATAGTCCTCAATTACAGGCTTTCTACACAAATTTTGAGCTGTATAAACAAGAATTCCTAATAATTGAAAACAAATTCAAATGAAAACGCTCCCTAAAGTGCCCGGAGTTGTAAATATTATCAGTTTGCTGGTCATTTCACGGCTTTCCTCTGGTAATGTCTGTGATAACAAACGGGAGGAAATGTGGGAAGAATCTATTTAATTTTATTTCAAGTGATTCTTCCAAGTTTTTAATCATTTCTGGAAACTCTAATTGCGTATTTTAAGAGTTTTTCCACAACTAGAGAGTTTTCTTACAACTATTTTCTGCAACCGTAAGGATTTTAACTTAGTCATACAAAAGTCGCCAGAGTAATTCGGCCTCACTTGTAAACATAAGCAGTATAGACCTCACTTACAGGCTTTCTACACAAATTTTGAGCTGTATAAACAAGAATTCCTAATATTTGAAAGCAAATTCAAGTGAAAACGCTCCCTAAAGTGCCCAGAGTTGTAAATATTATCAGTTTGCTGGTCATTTCACGGCTTTACACTGGTAATGTCTGTGATTACAAACGGGAGGAAATGTGGGAAGAATCTATTTACTTTTATTTCAAGTGATTCTTCCAAGTTTTTAATCATTTCTGGAAACTCTAATTGCGTATTTTAAGAGTTTTACCACAACTAGAGTGTTTTCTTACAAATATGTACTGGAACCATACGGATTTTATCTGAGTCTTACAAAATTCGCCAGATAATTCGGCCTCAATTGTTAACATACGTAGTATAGACTTAACTTTCAGGCTTTCTACACAAATTTTGAGCTGTATAAACAAGAATTCCTAATATTTGAAAGCAAATTCAAGTGAAAACGCTCACTAAAGTGCCCGGGGTTGTAAATATTATCAGTTTGCTGGTCATTTCAAGGCTTTCCACTGGTAATGTCTGTGATTACAAACGGCAGGAAATGTAGGAAGAATCTATTTACTTTTATTTCAAGTGATTCTTCCAAGTTTTTAATAATTTCTGGAAACTCTAATTGCGTATTTTAAGAGTTTTTCCACAACTAGAGAGTTTTCATACAACTATGTACTGCAACCGTAAGGATTTTAACTGAGTCATACAAAAGTCGCCAGAGTAATTCGGCCTCACTTGTAAACATAAGCAGCATAGACCTCACTTACAGGCTTTCTACACAAATTTTTAGCTGTATAAACAAGAATTCCTAATATTTGAAAGCAAATTCAAGTGAAAACGCTCCCTAAAGTGCCCAGAGTTGTAAATATTATCAGTTTGCTGATCATTTCACGGCTTTCCACTGGTAATGTCTATGATTACAAATGGCAGGAAATGAAGGAAGAATCTATTTTCTTTTATTTCAAGTGGTTCTTCGAAGTTTTTAATCATTTCTGGAAACTCTAATTGCGTATTTGAAGAATTTTACCACAACTAGAGAGTTTTCTTACAAATATGTACTGGAACCGTAAGGATTTAAACTGAGTCATACAATAGTCGCCAGAGTAATTCGGCCTCACTTGTAAATATAAGCAGTATAGTCCTCACTTACAGGCTTTCTACACAAATTTTGAGCTTTATAAACAAGAATTCCTAATATTTGAAAGCAAATTCAAGTGAAAACGCTCCCTAAAGTGTCCGGAGTTGTAAATATTATCAGTTTGCTGGTCATTTCACGGCTTTCCACTGGTAATGTCTGTGATTACAAAGGGCAGGAAATGTAGGAAGAATCTATTTACTTTTATTTCAAGTCGTTCTTCCAAGTTTTTAATCATTTCTGGAAACTCTAATTGCGTATTTTAAGAGTTTTACCACAACTAGAGAGTTTTCTTACAAATATGTACTGGAACCATAAGGATTTTAACTGAGTCTTACAAAATTCGGCAGAGTAATTCGGCCTCAATTGTAAACATACGCAGTATAGACTTCACTTTCAGGCTTTCTACACAAATTTTGAGCTGTATAAACAAGAATTCCTAATATTTGAAAGCAAATTCAAGTGAAAACGCTCCCTAAAGTGCCCGGGGTTATAAATATTATCAGTTTGCTGGTCATTTCACGGCTTTCCACTGGTAATGTCTGTGATTACAAACGGCAGGAAATGTAGGAAGAATCTATTTACTTTATTTCAAGTCGTTCTTCCAAGTTTTGAATCATTTCTGGAAACTCTAATTGCGTATTTTAAGAGTTTTTCCACAACTAGAGAGTTTTCTTACAACTATGTACTGCAGCCGTAAGGATTTTAACTGAGTCATACAAAATTCGCCAGAGTAATGCGGCCTCTATTGTAAACATAAGCAGTATAGACTTCACTTACAGGCTTTCTACACAAATTTTGAGCTGTATAAACAAGAATTCCTAATATTTGGAAGCAAATTAACGTGAAAACGCTCCCTAAAGTGCCCGGAGTTGTAAATATTATCAGTTTGCTGGTCATTTCACGGCTTTCCTCTGGTAATGTCTGTGATTACAAACGGCAGGAAATGTAGGAAGAATCTATTTCCTTTTATTTCAAGTGGTTCTTCCAAGTTTTTAATCATCTCTGGAAACTCTAATTGCGTATTTTAAGAGTTTTTCCACAACTAGAGAGTTTTCTTACAACTATGTACTGCAGCCGTAAGGATTTTAACTGAGTCATACAAAAGTCGCCAGAGTAATTCGGCCTCAGTTGTAAACATTAGCTGTATAGTCCTCACTTACAGGCTTTCTACACAAATTTTGAGCTGTATAAACAAGAATTCCTAATAATTGAAAACAAATTCAAATGAAAACGCTCCCTAAAGTGCCCGGAGTTGTAAATATTATCAGTTTGCTGGTCATTTCACGGCTTTCCTCTGGTAATGTCTGTGATAACAAACGGGAGGAAATGTGGGAAGAATCTATTTAATTTTATTTCAAGTGATTCTTCCAAGTTTTTAATCATTTCTCGAAACTCTAATTGCGTATTTTAAGAGTTTTTCCACAACTAGAGAGTTTTCTTACAACTATTTTCTGCAACCGTAAGGATTTTAACTGAGTCATACAAAAGTCGCCAGAGTAATTCGGCCTCACTTGTAAAGATAAGCAGTATAGACCTCACTTACAGGCTTTCTACACAAATTTTGAGCTGTATAAACAAGAATTCCTAATATTTGAAAACAAATTCAAATGAAAACGCTCCCTAAAGTGCCCGGAGTTGTAAATATTATCAGTTTGCTGGTCATTTCACGGCTTTCCTCTGGTAATGTCTGTGATTACAAACGGCAGGAAATGTAGGAAGAATCTATTTCCTTTTATTTCAAGTGGTTCTTCCAAGTTTTTAATCATCTCTGGAAACTCTAATTACGTATTTTAAGAGTTTTTCCACAACTGGAGAGTTTTCTTACAACTATGTACTGCAGCCATAAGGATTTTGACTGAGTCATACAAAAGTCGCCAGAGTAATTCGGCCTCACTTGTAGACATAAGCAGTATAGTCCTCACTTACAGGCTTTTTACACAAATTTTGAGCTGTATAAACAAGAATTCCTAATATTTGAAAGCAAATTCAAGTGAAAACGCTCCCTAAAGTGCCCGGAGTTGTAAATATTATCAGTTTGCTGGTCATTTCACGGCTTTCCACTGGTAATGTCTGTGATTACAAACGGCAGGAAATGTAGGAAGAATCTATTTACTTTTATTTCAAGTCGTTCTTACAAGTTTTGAATCATTTCAGGAAACTCTAATTGGGTATTTAAAGAGTTTTACCACAACTAGAGAGTTTTCTTACAAATATGTACTGGAACCGTAAGGATTTTAACTGAGTCATACAATAGTCGCCAGAGTAATGCGGCCTCACTTGTAAACATAAGCTGTATAGTCCTCACTTACAGGCTTTCTACACAAATTTTGAGCTGTATAAACAAGAATTCCTAATATTTGAAAACAAATTCAAATGAAAACGCTCCCTAAAGTGCCCGGAGTTGTAAATATTATCAGTTTGCTGGTCATTTCACGGCTTTCCTCTGGTAATGTCTGTGATTACAAACGGCAGGAAATGTAGGAAGAATCTATTTCCTTTTATTTCAAGTGGTTCTTCCAAGTTTTTAATCATCTCTGGAAACTCTAATTGCGTATTTTAAGAGTTTTTCCACAACTAGAGAGTTTTCTTACAACTATGTACTGCAGCCGTAAGGATTTTAACTGAGTCATACAAAAGTCGCCAGAGTAATTCGGCCTCAGTTGTAAACATAAGCTGTATAGTCCTCAATTACAGGCTTTCTACACAAATTTTGAGCTGTATAAACAAGAATTCCTAATATTTGGAAGCAAATTAACGTGAAAACGCTCCCTAAAGTGCCCGGAGTTGTAAATATTATCAGTTTGCTGGTCATTTCACGGCTTTCCTCTGGTAATGTCTGTGATTACAAACGGCAGGAAATGTAGGAAGAATCTATTTCCTTTTATTTCAAGTGGTTCTTCCAAGTTTTTAATCATCTCTGGAAACTCTAATTGCGTATTTTAAGAGTTTTTCCACAACTAGAGAGTTTTCTTACAACTATGTACTGCAGCCGTAAGGATTTTAACTGAGTCATACAAAAGTCGCCAGAGTAATTCGGCCTCAGTTGTAAACATTAGCTGTATAGTCCTCACTTACAGGCTTTCTACACAAATTTTGAGCTGTATAAACAAGAATTCCTAATAATTGAAAACAAATTCAAATGAAAACGCTCCCTAAAGTGCCCGGAGTTGTAAATATTATCAGTTTGCTGGTCATTTCACGGCTTTCCTCTGGTAATGTCTGTGATAACAAACGGGAGGAAATGTGGGAAGAATCTATTTACTTTTATTTCAAGTCGTTCTTACAAGTTTTGAATCATCTCTGGAAACTCTAATTGCGTATTTTAGAGTTTTTCCACAACTAGAGAGTTTTCTTACAACTATGTACTGCAGCCGTAAGGATTTTAACTGAGTCATACAAAAGTTGCCAGAGTAATTCGGCCTCAGTTGTAAACATTAGCTGTATATTCCTCAATTACAGGCTTTCTACACAAATTTTGAGCTGTATAAACAAGAATTCCTAATATTTGAAAGCAAATTCAAGTGAAAACGCTCCCTAAAGTGCCCAGAGTTGTAAATATTATCAGTTTGCTGGTCATTTCACGGCTTTACACTGGTAATGTCTGTGATTACAAACGGGAGGAAATGTGGGAAGAATCTATTTACTTTTATTTCAAGTGATTCTTCCAAGTTTTTAATCATTTCTGGAAACTCTAATTGCGTATTTTAAGAGTTTTACCACAACTAGAGAGTTTTCTTACAGATATGTACTGGAACCGTAATGATTTTAACTGAGTCATACAAAATTCGCCAGAGTAATGCGGCCTCTATTGTAAACATAAGCAGTATAGACTTCACTTACAGGCTTTCTACACAAATTTTGAGCTGTATAAACAAGAATTCCTAATATTTGGAAGCAAATTCAATTGAAAACGCTCCCTAAAGTGCCCGGAGTTGTAAATATTATCAGTTTGCTGGTCATTTCACGGCTTTCCACTGGTAATGTCTGTGATTACAAACGGCAGGAAATGTAGGAAGAATCGATTTACTTTTATTTCAAGTCGTTCTTACAAGTTTTGAATCATTTCTGGAAACTCTAATTGCGTATTTTAAGAGTTTTACCACAACTAGAGAGTTTTCTTACAAATATGTACTGGAAACGTAAGGATTTTAACTGAGTCATACAATAGTCGCCAGAGTAATGCGGCCTCACTTGTAAACATAAGCTGTATAGTCCTCACTTACAGGCTTTCTACACAAATTTTGAGCTGTATAAACAAGAATTCCTAATAATTGAAAACAAATTCAAATGAAAACGCTCCCTAAAGTGCCCGGAGTTG
The DNA here is from genome assembly GCF_964212035.1 of Myotis nattereri. Classification (NCBI taxonomy): domain Eukaryota; kingdom Metazoa; phylum Chordata; class Mammalia; order Chiroptera; family Vespertilionidae; genus Myotis; species Myotis nattereri. The sequence goes on from NC_138088.1 coordinate 671,433, forward strand.
TAAATATTATCAGTTTGCTGGTCATTTCACGGCTTTCCTCTGGTAATGTCTGTGATAACAAACGGGAGGAAATGTGGGAAGAATCTATTTACTTTTATTTCAAGTCGTTCTTACAAGTTTTGAATCATCTCTGGAAACTCTAATTGCGTATTTTAAGAGTTTTTCCACAACTAGAGAGTTTTCTTACAACTATGTACTGCAGCCGTAAGGATTTTAACTGAGTCATACAAAAGTCGCCAGAGTAATTCGGCCTCAGTTGTAAACATAAGCTGTATAGTCCTCAATTACAGGCTTTCTACACAAATTTTGAGCTGTATAAACAAGAATTCCTAATATTTGGAAGCAAATTAACGTGAAAACGCTCCCTAAAGTGCCCGGAGTTGTAAATATTATCAGTTTGCTGGTCATTTCACGGCTTTCCTCTGGTAATGTCTGTGATTACAAACGGCAGGAAATGTAGGAAGAATCTATTTCCTTTTATTTCAAGTGGTTCTTCCAAGTTTTTAATCATCTCTGGAAACTCTAATTGCGTATTTTAAGAGTTTTTCCACAACTAGAGAGTTTTCTTACAACTATGTACTGCAGCCGTAAGGATTTTAACTGAGTCATACAAAAGTCGCCAGAGTAATTCGGCCTCAGTTGTAAACATTAGCTGTATAGTCCTCAATTACAGGCTTTCTACACAAATTTTGAGCTGTATAGACAAGAATTCCTAATAATTGAAAACAAATTCAAATGAAAACGCTCCCTAAAGTGCCCGGAGTTGTAAATATTATCAGTTTGCTGGTCATTTCACGGCTTTCCTCTGGTAATGTCTGTGATAACAAACGGGAGGAAATGTGGGAAGAATCTATTTAATTTTATTTCAAGTGATGCTTCCAAGTTTTTAATCATTTCTGGAAACTCAAATTGCGTATTTTAAGAGTTTTTCCACAACTAGAGAGTTTTCTTACAACTATTTTCTGCAACCGTAAGGATTTTAACTGAGTCATACAAAAGTCGCCAGAGTAATTCGGCCTCACTTGTAAATATAAGCAGTATAGACCTCACTTATAGGCTTTCTACACAAATTTTGAGCTGTATAAACAAGAATTCCTAATATTTGAAAGCAAATTCAAGTGAAAACGCTCCCTAAAGTGCCCAGAGTTGTAAATATTATCAGTTTGCTGGTCATTTCACGGCTTTACACTGGTAATGTCTGTGATTACAAACGGGAGGAAATGTGGGAAGAATCTATTTACTTTTATTTCAAGTGATTCTTCCAAGTTTTTAATCATTTCTGGAAACTCTAATTGCGTATTTTAAGAGTTTTACCACAACTAGAGAGTTTTCTTACAGATATGTACTGGAACCGTAATGATTTTAACTGAGTCATACAAAATTCGCCAGAGTAATGCGGCCTCTATTGTAAACATAAGCAGTATAGACTTCACTTACAGGCTTTCTACACAAATTTTGAGCTGTATAAACAAGAATTCCTAATATTTGGAAGCAAATTCAATTGAAAACGCTCCCTAAAGTGCCCGGAGTTGTAAATATTATCAGTTTGCTGGTCATTTCACGGCTTTCCACTGGTAATGTCTGTGATTACAAACGGCAGGAAATGTAGGAAGAATCGATTTACTTTTATTTCAAGTCGTTCTTACAAGTTTTGAATCATTTCTGGAAACTCTAATTGCGTATTTTAAGAGTTTTACCACAACTAGAGAGTTTTCTTACAAATATGTACTGGAAACGTAAGGATTTTAACTGAGTCATACAATAGTCGCCAGAGTAATGCGGCCTCACTTGTAAACATAAGCTGTATAGTCCTCACTTACAGGCTTTCTACACAAATTTTGAGCTGTATAAACAAGAATTCCTAATATTTGAAAGCAAATTAACGTCAAAACGCTCCCTAAAGTGCCCGGAGTTGTAAATATTATCAGTTTGCTGGTCATTTCACGGCTTTCCTCTGGTAATGTCTGTGATTACAAACGGCAGGAAATGTAGGAAGAATCTATTTCCTTTTATTTCAAGTGGTTCTTCCAAGTTTTTAATCATCTCTGGAAACTCTAATTGCGTATTTTAAGAGTTTTTCCACAACTAGAGAGTTTTCTTACAACTATGTACTGCAGCCGTAAGGATTTTAACTGAGTCATACAAAAGTCGCCAGAGTAATTCGGCCTCAGTTGTAAACATAAGCTGTATAGTCCTCAATTACAGGTTTTCTACACAAATTTTGAGCTGTATAAACAAGAATTCCTAATAATTGAAAGCAAATTCAAGTGAAAACGCTCCCTAAAGTGCCCGGAGTTGTAAATATTATCAGTTTGCTGGTCATTTCACGGCTTTCCACTGGTAATGTCTGTGATTACAAACGGGAGGAAATGTGGGAAGAATCTATTTACTTTAATTTCAAGTGATTCTTCCAAGTTTTTAATCATTTCTGAAAACTCTAATTGCGTATTTTAAGAGTTTTTCCACAACTAGAGCGTTTTCTTACAACTATGTACTGGAACCGTCAGGATTTTAACTTAGTATTACAATAGTCGCCAGAGTAATTCGGCCTCACTTGTAAACATAAGCAGTATAGACCTCACTTACAGGCTTTCTACACAAATTTTGAGCTGTATAAACAAGAATTCCTAATATTTGAAAGCAAATTAACGTCAAAACGCTCCCTAAAGTGCCCGGAGTTGTAAATATTATCAGTTTGCTCGTTATTTCACGGCTTTCCTCTGGTAATGTCTGTGATTACAAACGGCAGGAAATGTAGGAAGAATCTATTTCCTTTTATTTCAAGTGGTTCTTCCAAGTTTTTAATCATCTCTGGAAACTCTAATTGCGTATTTTAAGAGTTTTTCCACAACTAGAGAGTTTTCTTACAACTATGTACTGCAGCCGTAAGGATTTTAACTGAGTCATACAAAAGTCGCCAGAGTATTGCGGCCTCAATTGTAAACATAAGCAGTACAGTCCTCACTTACAGGTTTTCTACACAAATTTTGAGCTGTATAAACAAGAATTCCTAATAATTGAAAGCAATTTCAAGTGAAAACGCTCCCTAAAGTGCCCGGAGTTGTAAATATTATCAGTTTGCTGGTCATTTCACGGCTTTCCACTGGTAATGTCTGTGATTACAAACGGAAGGAAATGTGGGAAGAATCTATTTACTTTAATTTCAAGTGATTCTTCCAAGTTTTTAATCATTTCTGGAAACTCTAATTGCGTATTTTAAGAGTTTTTCCACAACTAGAGAGTTTTCTTACAACTATGTACTGGAACCGTCAGGATTTTAACTTAGTATTACAATAGTCGCCAGAGTAATTCGGCCTCACTTGTAAACATAAGCAGTATAGACCTCACTTACAGGCTTTCTACACAAATTTTGAGCTGTATAAACAAGAATTCCTAATATTTCAAAGCAAATTCAAGTGAAAACGCTCCCTAAAGTGCCCAGAGTTGTAAATATTATCAGTTTGCTGGTCATTTCACGGCTTTCCACTGGTAATGTCTATGATTACAAATGGCAGGAAATGAAGGAAGAATCTATTTACTTTTATTTCAAGTGATTCTTCCAAGTTTTTAATCATTTCTGGAAACTCTAATTGCGTATTTTAAGAGTTTTTCCACAACTAGAGAGTTTCTTACAACTATGTACTGCAACCGTAAGGATTTTAACTGAGTCATACAATAGTCGCCAGAGTAATTCGGCCTCACTTGTAAACATAAGCTGTATAGTCCTCACTTACAGGCTTTCTACACAAATTTTGAGCTGTATAAACAAGAATTCCTAATATTTGGAAGCAAATTAACGTCAAAACGCTCCCTAAAGTGCCCGGAGTTGTAAATATTATCAGTTTGCTGGTCATTTCACGGCTTTCCTCTGGTAATGTCTGTGATTACAAACGGCTGGAAATGTAGGAAGAATCGATTTACTTTTATTTCAGGTGGTTCTTCCAAGTTTTTAATCATCTCTGGAAACTCTAATTGCGTATTTTAAGAGTTTTCTACAACTAGAGAGTTTTCTTACAACTATGTACTGGAACCGTCAGGATTTTAACTGAGTCATACAAAAGTCGCCAGAGTAATTCGGCCTCACTTGTAAACATAAGCAGTATAGTCCTCACTTACAGGCTTTCTACACAAATTTTGAGCTGTATAAACAAGAATTCCTAATATTTGAAAGCAAATTCAAGTGAAAACGCTCCCTAAAGTGCCCGGAGTTGTAAATATTATCAGTTTACTCGTCATTTCACGGCTTTCCACTGGTAATGTCTGTGATTACAAACGGCAGGAAATGTAGGAAGAATCGATTCACATTAATTTCAAGTGGTTCTTCCAAGTTTTTAATCATTTCTGGAAACTCTAATTGCGTATTTTAAGAGTTTTTCCAAAACTAGAGAGTTTTCTTACAACTATGTTCTGCAACTGTAAGGATTTTAACTGAGTCATACAAAAGTCGCCAGAGTAATTCGGCCTCACTTGTAAACATAAGCAGTATAGACCTCACTTACAGGCTTTCTACACAAATTTTGAGCTGTATAAACAAGAATTCCTAATATTTGAAAGCAAATTCAAGTGAAAACGCTCCCTAAAGTGCCCAGAGTTGTAAATATTATCAGTTTGCTGGTCATTTCACGGCTTTGACTGGTAATGTCTATGATTACAAATGGCAGGAAATGAAGAAGAATCTATTTTCTTTTATTTCAAGTGGTTCTTCGAAGTTTTTAATCATTTCTGGAAACTCTAATTGCGTATTTGAAGAATTTTACCACAACTAGAGAGTTTTCTTACAAATATGTACTGGAACCGTAAGGATTTAAATTGAGTCATACAATAGTCGCCAGAGTAATTCGGCCTCACTTGTAAATATAAGCAGTATAGTCCTCACTTACAGGCTTTCTACACAAATTTTGAGCTTTATAAACAAGAATTCCTAATATTTGAAAGCAAATTCAAGTGAAAACGCTCCCTAAAGTGCCCTGAGTTGTAAATATTATCAGTTTGCTTGTCATTTCTCGGCTTTCCACTGGTAATGTCTGTGATTACAAATGGCAGGCAATGTAGGAAGAATCTATTTACATTTATTTCAAGTGGTTCTTCCAAGTTTTAATCATTTCTGGAAACTCTAATTGAGTATTTTAAGAGTTTTACCACAACTAGAGAGTTTTCTTAAAATATGTACTGGAACCATAATGATTTTAACTGAGTCATACAAAATTCGCCAGAGTAATGCGGCCTCTATTGTAAACATAAGCAGTATAGACTTCACTTACAGGCTTTCTACACAAATTTTGAGCTGTATAAACAAGAATTCCTAATATTTGGAAGCAAATTCAAGTGAAAACGCTCCCTAAGGGTCCGGAGTTGTAAATATTATCAGTTTGCTGGTCATTTCACGGCTTTCCACTGGTAATGTCTGTGATTACAAAGGGCAGGAAATGTAGGAAGAATCTATTTACTTTTATTTCAAGTCGTTCTTCCAAGTTTTTAATCATTTCTGGAAACTCTAATTGCGTATTTTAAGAGTTTTACCACAACTAGAGAGTTTTCTTACAAATATGTACTGGAACCGTAAGGATTTTAACTCAATCATACAATAGTCGCCAGAGTAATGCGGCCTCACTTGTAAACATAAGCTGTATAGTCCTCACTTACAGGCTTTCTACACAAATTTTGAGCTGTATAAACAACAATTCCTAATATTTGAAAGCAAATTAACGTCAAAACGCTCCCTAAAGTGCCCGGAGTTGTAAATATTATCAGTTTGCTGGTCATTTCAAGGCTTTCCTCTGGTAATGTCTGTGATTACAAACGGCAGGAAATGTAGGAAGAATCGATTTACTTTTATTTCAAGTGGTTCTTCCAAGTTTTTAATCATCTCTGGAAACTCTAATTGCGTATTTTAAGAGTTTTTCCACAACTAGAGAGTTGTCTTACAACTATGTTCTTCAACCGTAAGGATTTTAACTGAGTCATACAAAAGTCGCCAGAGTAATTCAGCCTCAGTTGTAAACATAAGCAGTGTATTCCTCACTTACAGGCTTTTTACACAAATTTTGAGCTGTATAAACAAGAATTCCTAATATTTGAAAGCAAATTCAAGTGAAAACGCTGCCTAAAGTGCCCTGAGTTGTAAATATTATCAGTTTGCTGGTCATTTCTCGGCTTTCCACTGGTAATGTCTGTGATTACAAATGGCAGGCAATGTAGGAAGAATCTATTTACTTTTATTTCAAGTGGTTCTTCCAAGTTTTTAATCATTTCTGGAAACTCTAATTGCGTATTTTAAGAGTTTTACCACAACTAGAGAGTTTTCTTACAAATATGTACTGGAACCGTAATGATTTTAACTGAGTCATACAAAATTCGCCAGAGTAATGCGTCCTCTATTGTAAACATAAGCAGTATAGACTTCACTTACAGGCTTTCTACACAAATTTTGAGCTGTATAAACAACAATTCCTAATATTTGAAAGCAAATTAACGTCAAAACGCTCCCTAAAGTGCCCGGAGTTGTAAATATTATCAGTTTGCTGGTCATTTCAAGGCTTTCCTCTGGTAATGTCTGCGATTACAAACGGCAGGAAATGTAGGAAGAATCTATTTACTTTTATTTCAAGTGGTTCTTCCAAGTTTTTAATCATCTCTGGAAACTCTAATTGCGTATTTTAAGAGTTTTACCACAACTAGAGAGTTGTCTTACATCTATGTTCTGCAACCGTAAGGATTTTAACTGAGTCATACAAAAGTCGCCAGAGTAATTCAGCCTCAGTTGTAAACATAAGCAGTATAGTCCTCACTTACAGGCTTTCTACACAAATTTTGAGCTGTATAAACAAGAATTCCTAATATTTGAAAGCAAATTCAAGTGAAAACGCTCCCTAAAGTGATCGGAGTTGTAAATATTATCAGTTTGCTGGTCATTTCACGGCTTTCCACTGGTAATGTCTGTGATTACAAAGGGCAGGAAATGTAGGAAGAATCTATTTACTTTTATTTCAAGTCGTTCTTCCAAGTTTTTAATCATTTCTGGAAACTCTAATTGCGTATTTTAAGAGTTTTACCACAACTAGAGAGTTTTCTTACAAATATTTACTGGAACAGTAAGGATTTAAACTGAGTCATACAATAGTCGCCAGAGTAATTCGGCCTCACTTGTAAATATAAGCAGTGTATTCCTCACTTACAGGCTTTTTACACAAATTTTGAGCTGTATAAACAAGAATTCCTAATATTTGAAAGCAAATTCAAGTGAAAACGCTGCCTAAAGTGCCCTGAGTTGTAAATATTATCAGTTTGCTGGTCATTTCTCGGCTTTCCACTGGTAATGTCTGTGATTACAAATGGCAGGCAATGTAGGAAGAATCTATTTACTTTTATTTCAAGTGGTTCTTCCAAGTTTTTAATCATTTTTGGAAACTCTAATTGCGTATTTTAAGAGTTTTACCACAACTAGAGAGTTTTCTTACAAATATGTACTGGAACCGTAATGATTTTAACTGAGTCATACAAAATTCGCCAGAGTAATGCGGCCTCTATTGTAAACATAAGCAGTATAGACTTCACTTACAGGCTTTCTACACAAATTTTGAGCTGTATAAACAAGAATTCCTAATATTTGAAAGCAAATTCAAGTGAAAACGCTCCCTAAAGTGTCCGGAGTAGTAAATATTATCAGTTTGCTGGTCATTTCACGGCTTTCCACTGGTAATGTCTGTGATTACAAAGGGCAGGAAATGTAGGAAGAATCTATTTACTTTTATTTCAAGTCGTTCTTCCAAGTTTTTAATCATTTCTGGAAACTCTAATTGCGTATTTTAAGAGTTTTACCACAACTAGAGAGTTTCTTACAAATATGTACTGGAACCGTCAGGATTTTAACTGAGTCATACAATAGTCGCCAGAGTAATGCGGACTCACTTGTAAACATAAGCTGTATTGTCCTCACTTACAGGCTTTCTACACAAATTTTGAGCTGTATAAACAACAATTCCTAATATTTGAAAGCAAATTAACGTCAAAACGCTCCCTAAAGTGCCCGGAGTTGTGAATATTATCAGTTTGCTGGTCATTTCACGGCTTTCCTCTGGTAATGTCTGTGATTACAAACGGCAGGAAATGTAGGAAGAATCTATTTCCTTTTATTTCAAGTGGTTCTTCCAAGTTTTTAATCATCTCTGGAAACTCTAATTGCGTATTTTAAGAGTTTTTCCACAACTAGAGAATTTTCTTACAACTATGTACTGCAGCCGTAAGGATTTAAACTGAGTCATACAATAGTCGCCAGAGTAATTCGGCATCACTTGTAAACATAAGCTGTATAGTCCTCACTTACAGGCTTTCTACACAAATTTTGAGCTGTATAAACAAGAATTCCTAATATTTGAAAGCAAATTCAAGTGAAAACGCTCCCTAAAGTGCCAGAGTTGTAAATATTATCAGTTTGCTGGTGATTTCTCGGCTTTCCACTGGTAATGTCTGTGATTACAAATGGCAGGAAATGTAGGAAGAATCTATTTACTTTAATTTCAAGTGGTTCTTCCAAGTTTTTAATCATTTCTGGAAACTCTAATTGAGTATTTTAAGAGTTTTACCACAACTAGAGAGTTTTCTTACAAATATGTACTGGAACCATAATGATTTTAACTGAGTCATACAAAAGTCGCCAGAGTAATGCGGCCTCTATTGTAAACATAAGCAGTATAGACTTCACTTTCAGGCTTTCTACACAAATTTTGAGCTGTATAAACAAGAATTCCTAATATTTGGAAGCAAATTCAATTGAAAACGCTCCCTAAAGTGTCCGGAGTTGTAAATATTATCAGTTTGCTGGTCATTTCACGGCTTTCCACTGGTAATGTCTGTGATTACAAAGGGCAGGAAATGTTGGAAGAATCTATTTACTTTTATTTCAAGTCGTTCTTCCAAGTTTTTAATCATTTCTGGAAACTCTAATTGCATATTTTAAGAGTTTTACCACAACTAGAGAATTTTCTTACAAATAAGTACTGGAACAGTAAGGATTTAAACTGAGTCATACAATAGTCGCCAGAGTAATGCGGCCTCACTTGTAAACATAAGCTGTATTGTCCTCACTTACAGGCTTTCTACACAAATTTTGAGCTGTATAAACAAGAATTCCTAATATTTGAAAGCAAATTCTAGTGAAAAAGCTGCCTAAAGTGCCCTGAGTTGTAAATATTATCAGTTTGCTGGTCATTTCTCGGCTTTCCACTGGTAATGTCTGTGATTACAAATGGCAAGAAATGTAGGAAGAATCTATTTACTTTTATTTCAAGTGGTTCTTCCAAGTTTTTAATCATTTCTGGAAACCCTAATTGCGTATTTTAAGAGTTTTACCACAACTAGAGAGTTTTCTTACAAATATGTACTGGAACCGTAATGATTTTAACTGAGTCATATAAAATTCGCCAGAGTAATGCGGCCTCTATTGTAAACATAAGCAGTATAGACTTCACTTACAGGCTTTCTACACAAATTTTGAGCTGTATAAACAAGAATTCCTAATATTTGAAAGCAAATTCAAGTGAAAACGCTCCCTAAAGTTTCCGGAGTTGTAAATATTATCAGTTTGCTGGTCATTTCACGGCTTTCCACTGGTAATGTCTCTGATTACAAAGGGCAGGAAATGTAGGAAGAATCTATTTACTTTTATTTCAAGTCGTTCTTCCAAGTTTTGAATCATTTCTGAAAACTCTAATTGGGTATTTTAAGAGTTTTACCACAACTAGAGAGTTTTCTTACAAATATGTACTGGAACCGTAAGGATTTTAACTGAGTCATACAATAGTCGCCAGAGTAATGCGGCCTCACTTGTAAACATAAGCTGTATAGTCCTCACCTACAGGCTTTCTACACAAATTTTGAGCTCTATAAACAAGAATTCCTAATATTTGAAAGCAAATTCAAGTGAAAACGCTCCCTAAAGTGCCCGGAGTTGTAAATATTATCAGTTTGCTGGTCATTTCACGGCTTTCCTCTGGTAATGTCTGTGATTACAAACGGGAGGAAATGTGGGAAGAATCTATTTACTTTTATTTCAAGTGATTCTTCCAAGTTTTTAATCATTTCTGGAAACTCTAATAGCGTATTTTAAGAGTTTTTCCACAACTAGAGCGTTTTCTTACAACTATGTACTGGAACCGTCAGGATTTTAACTTAGTATTACAATAGTCGCCAGAGTAATTCGGCCTCACTTGTAAACATAAGCAGTATAGACCTCACTTACAGGCTTTCTACACAAATTTTGAGCTGTATAAACAAGAATTCCTAATATTTGAAAGCAAATTCAAGTGAAAACGCTCCCTAAAGTGCCCAGAGTTGTAAATATTATCAGTTTGCTGGTCATTTCACGGCTTTCCACTGGTAATGTCTATGATTACAAATGGCAGGAAATGAAGGAAGAATCTATTTTCTTTTATTTCAAGTGGTTCTTCGAAGTTTTTAATCATTTCTGGAAACTCTCATTGCGTATTTGAAGAATTTTACCACAACTAGAGAGTTTTCATACAAATATGTACTGGAACCGTAAGGATTTAAACTGAGTCATACAATAGTAGCCAGAGTAATTCGGCCTCACTTGTAAATATAAGCAGTATAGTCCTCATTTACAGGCTTTCTACACAAATTTTGAGCTGTATAAACAAGAATTCCTAATATTTGAAAGCAAATTCAAGTGAAAACGCTCCCTAAAGAGCCCGGGGTTGTAAATATTATCAGTTTGCTGGTCATTTCAAGGCTTTCCACTGGTAATATCTGTGATTACAAACGGCAGGAAATGTAGGAAGAATCTATTTACTTTTATTTCAAGTGATTCTTCCAAGTTTTTAATCATTTCTGGAAACTCTAATTGCGTATTTTAAGAGTTTTTCCACAACTAGAGAGTTTCTTACAACTATGTACTGCAACCGTAAGGATTTTAACTGAGTCATACAATAGTCGCCAGAGTAATTCGGCCTCACTTGTAAACATAAGCTGTATAGTCCTCACTTACAGGCTTTCTACACAAATTTTGAGCTGTATAAACAAGAATTCCTAATATTTGGAAGCAAATTAACGTCAAAACGCTCCCTAAAGTGCCCGGAGTTGTAAATATTATCAGTTTGCTGGTCATTTCAAGGCTTTCCTCTGGTAATGTCTGTGATTACAAACGGCAGGAAATGTAGGAAGAATCTATTTACTTTTATTTCAAGTGGTTCTTCCAAGTTTTTAATCATCTCTGGAAACTCTAATTGCGTATTTTAAGAGTTTTTCCACAACTAGAGAGTTTTCTTACAACTATGTTCTGCAACCGTAAGGATTTTAACTGAGTCATACAAAAGTCGCCAGAGTAATTCGGCCTCACTTGTAAACATAAGCAGTATAGTCCTCACTTACAGGCTTTCTACACAAATTTTGAGCTGTATAAACAAGAATTCCTAATATATGAAAGCAAATTCAAGTGAAAACGCTCCCTAAAGTGCCCAGAGTTGTAAATATTATCAGTTTGCTGGTCATTTCACGGCTTTCCACTGGTAATGTCTGTGATTACAAAGGGCAGGAAATGTAGGAAGAATCTATTTACTTTTATTTCAAGTCGTTCTTCCAAGTTTTTAATCATTTCTGGAAACTCTAATTGCGTATTTTAAGAGTTTTACCACAACTAGAGAGTTTTCTTACAAATATGTACTGGAACAGTAAGGATTTAAACTGAGTCATACAATAGTCGCCAGAGTAATTCGGCCTCACTTGTAAATATAAGCAGTGTATTCCTCACTTACAGGCTTTTTACACAAATTTTGAGCTGTATAAACAAGAATTCCTAATATTTGAAAGCAAATTCAAGTGAAAACGCTGCCTAAAGTTCCCTGAGTTGTAAATATTATCAGTTTGCTGGTCATTTCTCGGCTTTCCACTGGTAATGTCTGTGATTACAAATGGCAGGCAATGTAGGAAGAATCTATTTATTTTTATTTCAAGTGGTTGTTCCAAGTTTTTACATTTCTGGAAACTCTAATTGCGTATTTTAAGAGTTATACCACAACTAGAGAGTTTTCTTACAAATATGTACTGGAACCGTAAGGATTTTAACTGAGTCATACAAAAGTCGCCAGAGTAATTCGCACTCACTTGTAAACATAAGCAGTATAGTCCTCACTTACAGGCTTTCTACACAAATTTTGAGCTGTATAAACAAGAATTCCTAATATTTGAAAGCAAATTCAAGTGAAAAAGCTCCCTAAAGTGCCCGGAGTTGTAAATATTATCAGTTTACTCGTCATTTCACGGCTTTCCACTGGTAATGTCTGTGATTACAAACGGCAGGAAATGTAGGAAGAATCGATTTACTTTAATTTCAACTGCTTATTCCAAGTTTTTAATCATTTCTGGAAACTCTAATTGCGGATTTTAAGAGTTTTTCCAAAACTAGATAGTTTTCTAACAACTATGTTCTGCAACCGTAAGGATTTTAACTGAGTCATACAAAAGTCGCCAGAGTAATTCGGCCTCACTTGTAAACATAAGCAGTATAGACCTCACTTACAGATTTTCTACACAAATTTTGAGCTGTATAAACAAGAATTCCTAATATTTCAAAGCAAATTCAAGTGAAAACGCTCCCTAAAGTGCCCAGAGTTGTAAATATTATCAGTTTGCTGGTCATTTCACGGCTTTCCACTGGTAATGTCTATGATTACAAATGGCAGGAAATGAAGGAAGAATCTATTTTCTTTTATTTCAAGTGGTTCTTCCAAGTTTTTAATCATTTCTGGAAACTCTAATTGTGTATTTGAAGAATTTTACCTCAACTAGAGAGTTTTCTTACAAATATGTACTGGAACCATAAGGATTTAAACTGAGTCATACAATAGTCGCCAGAGTAATTCGGCCTCACTTGTAAATATAAGCAGTATAGTCCTCACTTACAGGCTTTCTACACAAATATGGAGCTGTATAAACAAGAATTCCTAATATTTGAAAGCAAATTCAAGTGAAAACGCTCCCTAAAGTGCCAGAGTTGTAAATATTATCAGTTTGCTTGTGATTTCTCGGCTTTCCACTGGTAATGTCTGTGATTACAAATGGCAGGAAATGTAGGAAGAATCTATTTACTTTTATTTCAAGTGGTTCTTCCAAGTTTTTAATCATTTCTGGAAACTCTAATTGAGTATTTTAAGAATTTTACCACAACTAGAGAGTTTTCTTACAAATATGTACTGGAACCATAATGATTTTAACTGAGTCATACAAAAGTCGCCAGAGTAATGCGGCCTCTATTGTAAACATAAGCAGTATAGACTTCACTTACAGGCTTTCTACACAAATTTTGAGCTGTATAAACAAGAATTCCTAATATTTGGAAGCAAATTCAAGTGAAAACGCTCCCTAAAGTGTCCGGAGTTGTAAATATTATCAGTTTGCTGGTCATTTCACGGCTTTCCACTGGTAATGTCTGTGATTACAAAGGGCAGGAAATGCAGGAAGAATCTATTTACTTTTATTTCAAGTCGTTCTTCCAAGTTTTTAATCATTTCTGGAAACTCTAATTACGTATTTAAGAGTTTTACCACAACTAGAGAGTTTTCTTACAAATATGTACTGGAACAGTAAGGATTTAAACTGAGTCATACAATAGTCGCCAGAGTAATTCGGCCTCACTTGTAAATATAAGCAGTGTATTCCTCACTTACAGGCTTTCTACACAAATTTTGAGCTGTATAAACAAGAATTCCTAATATTTGAAAGCAAATTCAAGTGAAAACGCTGCCTAAAGTGCCCTGAGTTGTAAATATTATCAGTTTGCTGGTCATTTCTCGGCTTTCCACTGGTAATGTCTGTGATTACAAATGGCAGGAAATGTAGGAAGAATCTATTTACTTTTATTTCAAGTGGTTCTTCCAAGTTTTTAATCATTTCTGGAAACTCTAATTGCGTATTTTAAGAGTTTTACCACAACTAGAGAGTTTTCTTACAAATATGTACTGGAACCGTAATGATTTTAACTGAGTCATACAAAATTCGCCAGAGTAATGCGGCCTCTATTGTAAACATAAGCATTATAGACTTCACTTACAGGCTTTCTACACAAATTTTGAGCTGTATAAACAAGAATTCCTAATATTTGAAAGCAAATTCAAGTGAAAACGCTCCCTAAAGTTTCCGGAGTTGTAAATGTTATCAGTTTGCTGGTCATTTCACGGCTTTCCACTGGTAATGTCTGTGATTACAAAGGGCAGGAAATGTAGGAAGAATCTATTTACTTTTATTTCAAGTCGTTCTTCCAAGTTTTTAATCATTTCTGGAAACTCTAATTGCGTATTTTAAGAGTTTTACCACAACTAGAGAGTTTCTTACAAATATGTACTGGAACCGTCAGGATTTTAACTGAGTCATACAATAGTCGCCAGAGTAATGCGGCCTCACTTGTAAACATAAGCTGTATTGTCCTCACTTACAGGCTTTCTACACAAATTTTGAGCTGTATAAACAAGAATTCCTAATATTTGAAAGCAAATCAAGTGAAAACGCTGCCTAAATTGCCCTGAGTTGTAAATATTATCAGTTTGCTGGTCATTTCTCGGCTTTCCACTGGTAATGTCTGTGATTACAAATGGCAGGAAATGTAGGAAGAATCTATTTACTTTTATTTCAAGTGGTTCTTCCAAGTTTTTAATCATTTCTGGAAACTCTAATTGCGTATTTTAAGAGTTTTACCACAACTCGAGAGTTTTCTTACAGATATGTACTATAACCGAAATGATTTTAACTGAGTCATACAAAATTCGCCAGAGTAATGCGGCCTCTATTGTAAACATAAGCAGTATAAACTTCACTTACAGGCTTTCTACACAACTTTTGAGCTGTATAAACAAGAATTCCTAATATTTGAAAGCAAATTCAAGTGAAAAGGCTGCCTAAAGTGCCCTGAGTTGTAAATATTATAAGTTTGCTGGTCATTTCTCGGCTTTCCACTGGTAATGTCTGTGATTACAAATGGCAGGAAATGTAGGAAGAATCTATTTACTTTTATTTCAAGTGGTTCTTCCAAGTTTTTAATCATTTCTGGAAACAATAATTGCGTATTTTAAGAGTTTTACCACAACTAGAGAGTTTTCTTACAAATATGTACTGGAAGCGTAATGATTTTAACTGAGTCATACAAAATTCGCCAGAGTAATGCGGCCTCTATTGTAAACATAAGCAGTATAGACTTCACTTACAGGCTTTCTACACAAATTTTGAGCTGTATAAACAAGAATTCCTAATATTTGAAAGCAAATTCAAGTGAAAACGCTCCCTAAAGTGCCCGGAGTTGTAAATATTATCAGTTTACTCGTCATTTCACGGCTTTCCACTGGTAATGTCTGTGATTACAAACGGCAGGAAATGTAGGAAGAATCGATTTACTTTAATTTCAACTGCTTATTCCAAGTTTTTAATCATTTCTGGAAACTCTAATTGCGGATTTTAAGAGTTTTTCCAAAACTAGATAGTTTTCTAACAACTATGTTCTGCAACCGTAAGGATTTTAACTGAGTCATACAAAAGTCGCCAGAGTAATTCGGCCTCACTTGTAAACATAAGCAGTATAGACCTCACTTACAGATTTTCTACACAAATTTTGAGCTGTATAAACAAGAATTCCTAATATTTCAAAGCAAATTCAAGTGAAAACGCTCCCTAAAGTGCCAAGAGTTGTAAATATTATCAGTTTGCTGGTCATTTCACGGCTTTCCACTGGTAATGTCTATGATTACAAATGGCAGGAAATGAAGGAAGAATCTATTTTCTTTTATTTCAAGTGGTTCTTCCAAGTTTTTAATCATTTCTGGAAACTCTAATTGTGTATTTGAAGAATTTTACCTCAACTAGAGAGTTTTCTTACAAATATGTACTGGAACCATAAGGATTTAAACTGAGTCATACAATAGTCGCCAGAGTAATTCGGCCTCACTTGTAAATATAAGCAGTATAGTCCTCACTTACAGGCTTTCTACACAAATATGGAGCTGTATAAACAAGAATTCCTAATATTTGAAAGCAAATTCAAGTGAAAACGCTCCCTAAAGTGCCAGAGTTGTAAATATTATCAGTTTGCTTGTGATTTCTCGGCTTTCCACTGGTAATGTCTGTGATTACAAATGGCAGGAAATGTAGGAAGAATCTATTTACTTTTATTTCAAGTGGTTCTTCCAAGTTTTTAATCATTTCTGGAAACTCTAATTGAGTATTTTAAGAGTTTTACCACAACTAGAGAGTTTTCTTACAAATATGTACTGGAACCATAATGATTTTAACTGAGTCATACAAAAGTCGCCAGAGTAATGCGGCCTCTATTGTAAACATAAGCAGTATAGACTTCACTTACAGGCTTTCTACACAAATTTTGAGCTGTATAAACAAGAATTCCTAATATTTGGAAGCAAATTCAAGTGAAAACGCTCCCTAAAGTGTCCGGAGTTGTAAATATTATCAGTTTGCTGGTCATTTCACGGCTTTCCACTGGTAATGTCTGTGATTACAAAGGGCAGGAAATGCAGGAAGAATCTATTTACTTTTATTTCAAGTCGTTCTTCCAAGTTTTTAATCATTTCTGGAAACTCTAATTACGTATTTAAGAGTTTTACCACAACTAGAGAGTTTTCTTACAAATATGTACTGGAACAGTAAGGATTTAAACTGAGTCATACAATAGTCGCCAGAGTAATTCGGCCTCACTTGTAAATATAAGCAGTGTATTCCTCACTTACAGGCTTTCTACACAAATTTTGAGCTGTATAAACAAGAATTCCTAATATTTGAAAGCAAATTCAAGTGAAAACGCTGCCTAAAGTGCCCTGAGTTGTAAATATTATCAGTTTGCTGGTCATTTCTCGGCTTTCCACTGGTAATGTCTGTGATTACAAATGGCAGGAAATGTAGGAAGAATCTATTTACTTTTATTTCAAGTGGTTCTTCCAAGTTTTTAATCATTTCTGGAAACTCTAATTGCGTATTTTAAGAGTTTTACCACAACTAGAGAGTTTTCTTACAAATATGTACTGGAACCGTAATGATTTTAACTGAGTCATACAAAATTCGCCAGAGTAATGCGGCCTCTATTGTAAACATAAGCATTATAGACTTCACTTACAGGCTTTCTACACAAATTTTGAGCTGTATAAACAAGAATTCCTAATATTTGAAAGCAAATTCAAGTGAAAACGCTCCCTAAAGTTTCCGGAGTTGTAAATGTTATCAGTTTGCTGGTCATTTCACGGCTTTCCACTGGTAATGTCTGTGATTACAAAGGGCAGGAAATGTAGGAAGAATCTATTTACTTTTATTTCAAGTCGTTCTTCCAAGTTTTTAATCATTTCTGGAAACTCTAATTGCGTATTTTAAGAGTTTTACCACAACTAGAGAGTTTCTTACAAATATGTACTGGAACCGTCAGGATTTTAACTGAGTCATACAATAGTCGCCAGAGTAATGCGGCCTCACTTGTAAACATAAGCTGTATTGTCCTCACTTACAGGCTTTCTACACAAATTTTGAGCTGTATAAACAAGAATTCCTAATATTTGAAAGCAAATCAAGTGAAAACGCTGCCTAAAGTGCCCTGAGTTGTAAATATTATCAGTTTGCTGGTCATTTCTCGGCTTTCCACTGGTAATGTCTGTGATTACAAATGGCAGGAAATGTAGGAAGAATCTATTTACTTTTATTTCAAGTGGTTCTTCCAAGTTTTTAATCATTTCTGGAAACTCTAATTGCGTATTTTAAGAGTTTTACCACAACTCGAGAGTTTTCTTACAGATATGTACTATAACCGAAATGATTTTAACTGAGTCATACAAAATTCGCCAGAGTAATGCGGCCTCTATTGTAAACATAAGCAGTATAAACTTCACTTACAGGCTTTCTACACAACTTTTGAGCTGTATAAACAAGAATTCCTAATATTTGAAAGCAAATTCAAGTGAAAAGGCTGCCTAAAGTGCCCTGAGTTGTAAATATTATAAGTTTGCTGGTCATTTCTCGGCTTTCCACTGGTAATGTCTGTGATTACAAATGGCAGGAAATGTAGGAAGAATCTATTTACTTTTATTTCAAGTGGTTCTTCCAAGTTTTTAATCATTTCTGGAAACAATAATTGCGTATTTTAAGAGTTTTACCACAACTAGAGAGTTTTCTTACAAATATGTACTGGAAGCGTAATGATTTTAACTGAGTCATACAAAATTCGCCAGAGTAATGCGGCCTCTATTGTAAACATAAGCAGTATAGACTTCACTTACAGGCTTTCTACACAAATTTTGAGCTGTATAAACAAGAATTCCTAATATTTGAAAGCAAATTCAAGTGAAAACGCTCCCTAAAGTTTCCGGAGTTGTAAATGTTATCAGTTTGCTGGTCATTTCACGGCTTTCCACTGGTAATGTCTGTGATTACAAAGGGCAGGAAATGTAGGAACAATCTATTTACTTTTATTTCAAGTCGTTCTTCCAAGTTTTTAATCATTTCTGGAAACTCTAATTGCGTATTTTAAGAGTTTTACCACAACTAGAGAGTTTTCTTACAAATTTGTACTGGAACCGTAAGGATTTTAACTGAGTCATACAATAGTCGCCAGAGTAATGCGGCCTCACTTGTAAACATAAGCTGTATTGTCCTCACTTACAGGCTTTCTACACAAATTTTGAGCTGTATAAACAAGAATTCCTAATATTCGAAAGCAAATTAACGTCACAACGCTCCCTAAAGTGCCTGGAGTTGTAAATATTATCAGTTTGCTGGTCATTTCACGGCTTTCCTCTGGTAATGTCTGTGATTACAAACGGCAGGAAATGTAGGAAGAATCGATTTACTTTTATTTCAGGTGGTTCTTCCAAGTTTTTAATGATCTCTGGAAACTCTAATTGCGTATTTTAAGAGTTTTCTACAACTAGAGAGTTTTCTTACAACTATGTACTGGAACCGTTAGGATTTTAACTGAGTCATACAAAAGTCGCCAGAGTAATTCGGCCTCACTTGTAAACATAAGCAGTATAGTTCTGACTTATAGGCTTTCTACACAAATTTTGAACTGTATAAACAAGAATTCCTAATATTTGAAAGCAAATTCAAGTGAAAACGCTCCCTAAAGTGCCCGGAGTTGTAAATATTATCAGTTTACTCGTCATTTCACGGCTTTCGACTGGTAATATCTGTGATTACAAATGGCAGGAAATGTAGGAAGAATCTATTTACTTTTATTTCAAGTGGTTCTTCCAAGTTTTTAATCATTTCTGGAAACTCTAATTGAGTATTTTAGGAGTTTTACCACAACTAGAGAGTTTTCTTACAAATATGTACTGGAACCATAATGATTTTAACTGAGTCATACAAAAGTCGCCAGAGTAATGCGGCCTCTATTGTAAACATAAGCAGTATAGACTTCACTTACAGGCTTCCTACACAAATTTTGAGCTGTATAAACAAGAATTCCTAATATTTGGAAGCAAATTCAAGTGAAAACTCTCCCTAAAGTGTCCGGAGTTGTAAATATTATCAGTTTGCTGGTCATTTCACGGCTTTCCACTGGTAATGTCTGTGATTACAAAGGGCAGGAAATGTAGGAAGAATCTATTTACTTTTATTTCATGTCGTTCTTCCAAGTTTTTAATCATTTCTGGAAACTCTAATTGCGTATTTTAAGAGTCTTACCACAACTAGAGAGTTTTCTTACAAATATGTACTGGAACAGTAATGATTTTAACTGAGTCATACAAAATTCGCCAGAGTAATGCGGCCTCTATTGTAAACATAAGCAGTATAGACTTCACTTACAGGCTTTCTACACAAATTTTGAGCTGTATAAACAAGAATTCCTAATATTTGAAAGCAAATTCAAGTGAAAACGCTCCCTAAAGTGTCCGGAGTTGTAAATATTATCAGTTTGCTGGTCATTTCACGGCTTTCCACTGGTAATGTCTGTGATTACAAAGGGCAGGAAATGTAGGAAGAATCTATTTCCTTTTATTTCAAGTCGTTCTTCCAAGTTTTTAATAATCTCTGGAAACTCTAACTGCGTATTTTAAGAGTTTTTCCACAACTAGAGAGTTTTCTTACAACTATGTACTGCAGCCGTAAGGATTTTAACTGAGTCATACAAAAGTCGCCAGAGTAATTCGGCCTCAGTTGTAAACATAAGCTGTATAGTCCTCAATTACAGGCTTTCTACACAAATTTTGAGCTGTATAAACAAGAATTCCTAATAATTGAAAGCAAATTCAAGTGAAAACGCTCCCTAAAGTGCCTGAAGTTGTAAATATTTTCAGTTTGCTGGTCATTTCACGGCTTTCCACTGGTAATGTCTGTGATTACAAACGGGAGGAAATGTGGGAAGAATCTATTTACTTTTATTTCAAGTGATTCTTCCAAGTTTTTAATCATTTCTGGAAACTCTAATTGCGTATTTTAAGAGTTTTTCCACAACTAGAACGTTTTCTTACAACTATGTACTGGAACCGTCAGGATTTTAACTGAGTCATACAATAGTCGCCAGAGTAATGGGGCCTCACTTGTAAACATAAGCTGTATAGTCCTCACTTACAGGCTTTCTACACAAATTTTGAGCTGTATAAACAAGAATTCCTAATATTTGAAAGCAAATTCAAGTGAAAACGCTCCCTAAAGTGTCCGGAGTTGTAAATATTATCAGTTTGCTGGTCATTTCACGGCTTTCCTCTGGTAAAGTCTGTGATTAAAAACGGCAGGAAATGTAGGAAGAATCGATTTACTTTTATTTCAAGTGGTTCTTCCAAGTTTTTAATCATTTCTGGAAACTCTAATTGCGTATTTTAAGAGTTTTACCACAACTAGAGAGTTTTCTTACAAATATGTACTGGAACAGTAAGGATTTAAACTGAGTCATACAATAGTCGCCAGAGTAATTCGGCCTCACTTGTAAATATAAGCAGTGTATTCCTCACTTACAGGCTTTCTACACAAATTTTGAGCTGTATAAACAAGAATTCCTAATATTTGAAAGCAAATTCAAGTGAAAACGCTACCTAAAGTGCCCTGAGTTGTAAATATTATCAGTTTGCTGGTCATTTCTCGGCTTTCCACTGGTAATGTCTGTGATTACAAATGGCAGGAAATGTAGGAAGAATCTATTTACTTTTATTTCCAGTGGTTCTTCCAAGTTTTTAATCATTTCTGGAAACTCTAATTGCGTATTTTAAGAGTTTTACCACAACTAGAGAGTTTTCTTACAAATATGTACTGGAACCGTAATGATTTTAACTGAGTCATACAAAATTCGCCAGAGTAATGCGGCCTCTATTGTAAACATAAGCAGTATAGACTTCACTTACAGGCTTTCTACACAAATTTTGAGCTGTATAAACAAGAATTCCTAATATTTGAAAGCAAATTCAAGTGAAAACGCTCCCTAAAGTGTCCGGAGTTGTAAATGTTATCAGTTTGCTGGTCATTTCACGGCTTTCCACTGGTAATGTCTGTGATTACAAAGGGCAGGAAATGTAGGAAGAATCTATTTCCTTTTATTTCAAGTCGTTCTTCCAAGTTTTTAATCATCTCTGGAAACTCTAACTGCGTATTTTAAGAGTTTTTCCACAACTAGAGAGTTTTCTTACAACTATGTACTGCAGCCGTAAGGATTTTAACTGAGTCATACAAAAGTCGCCAGAGTAATTCGGCCTCAGTTGTAAACATAAGCTGTATAGTCCTCAATTACAGGCTTTCTACACAAATTTTGAGCTGTATAAACAAGAATTCCTAATAATTGAAAGCAAATTCAAGTGAAAACGCTCCCTAAAGTGCCTGAAGTTGTAAATATTTTCAGTTTGCTGGTCATTTCACGGCTTTCCACTGGTAATGTCTGTGATTACAAACGGGAGGAAATGTGGGAAGAATCTATTTACTTTTATTTCAAGTGATTCTTCCAAGTTTTTAATCATTTCTGGAAACTCTAATTGCGTATTTTAAGAGTTTTTCCACAACTAGAACGTTTTCTTACAACTATGTACTGGAACCGTCAGGATTTTAACTGAGTCATACAATAGTCGCCAGAGTAATGCGGCCTCACTTGTAAACATAAGCTGTATAGTCCTCACTTACAGGCTTTCTACACAAATTTTGAGCTGTATAAACAAGAATTCCTAATATTTGAAAGCAAATTCAAGTGAAAACGCTCCCTAAAGTGTCCGGAGTTGTAAATATTATCAGTTTGCTGGTCATTTCACGGCTTTCCTCTGGTAAAGTCTGTGATTACAAACGGCAGGAAATGTAGGAAGAATCGATTTACTTTTATTTCAAGTGGTTCTTCCAAGTTTTTAATCATTTCTGGAAACTCTAATTGCGTATTTTAAGAGTTTTACCACAACTAGAGAGTTTTCTTACAAATATGTACTGGAACCGTAATGATTTTAACTGAGTCATACAAAATTCGCCAGAGTAATGCGGCCTCTATTGTCAACATAAGCAGTATAGACTTCACTTACAGGCTTTGTACACAAATTTTGAGCTGTATAAACAAAAATTCCAAATATTTGGAAGCAAATTCAATTGAAAACGCTCCCTAAAGTGCCCGGAGTTGTAAATATTATCAGTTTGCTGGTCATTTCACGGCTTTCCTCTGGTAATGTCTGTGATTACAAACGGCAGGAAATGTAGGAAGAATCTATTTCCTTTTATTTCAAGTGGTTCTTCCAAGTTTTTAATCATCTCTGGAAACTCTAATTGCGTATTTTAAGAGTTTTTCCACAACTAGAGAGTTTTCTTACAACTATGTTCTGCAGCCGTAAGGATTTTAACTGAGTCATACAAAAGTCGCCAGAGTAATTCGGCCTCAGTTGTAAACATAAGCTGTATAGTCCTCAATTACAGGCTTTCTACACAAATTTTGAGCTGTATAAACAAGAATTCCTAATAATTGAAAGCAAATTCAAGTGAAAACGCTCCCTAAAGTGCCTGAAGTTGTAAATATTTTCAGTTTGCTGGTCATTTCACGGCTTTCCACTGGTAATGTCTGTGATTACAAACGGGAGGAAATGTGGGAAGAATCTATTTACTTTTATTTCAAGTGATTCTTCCAAGTTTTTAATCATTTCTGGAAACTCTAATTGTGTATTTTAAGAGTTTTTCCACAACTAGAACGTTTTCTTACAACTATGTACTGGAACCGTCAGGATTTTAACTGAGTCATACAATAGTCGCCAGAGTAATGCGGCCTCACTTGTAAACATAAGCTGTATAGTCCTCACTTACAGGCTTTCTACACAAATTTTGAGCTGTATAAACAAGAATTCCTAATATTTGAAAGCAAATTCAAGTGAAAACGCTCCCTAAAGTGTCCGGAGTTGTAAATATTATCAGTTTGCTGGTCATTTCACGGCTTTCCTCTGGTAAAGTCTGTGATTACAAACGGCAGGAAATGTAGGAAGAATCGATTTACTTTTATTTCAAGTGGTTCTTCCAAGTTTTTAATCATTTCTGGAAACTCTAATTGCGTATTTTAAGAGTTTTACCACAACTAGAGAGTTTTCTTACAAATATGTACTGGAACCGTAATGATTTTAACTGAGTCATACAAAATTCGCCAGAGTAATGCGGCCTCTATTGTCAACATAAGCAGTATAGACTTCACTTACAGGCTTTGTACACAAATTTTGAGCTGTATAAACAAAAATTCCAAATATTTGGAAGCAAATTCAATTGAAAACGCTCCCTAAAGTGCCCGGAGTTGTAAATATTATCAGTTTGCTGGTCATTTCACGGCTTTCCTCTGGTAATGTCTGTGATTACAAACGGCAGGAAATGTAGGAAGAATCTATTTCCTTTTATTTCAGGTGGTTCTTCCAAGTTTTTAATGATCTCTGGAAACTCTAATTGCGTATTTTAAGAGTTTTCTACAACTAGAGAGTTTTCTTACAACTATGTACTGGAACCGTTAGGATTTTAACTGAGTCATACAAAAGTCGCCAGAGTAATTCGGCCTCACTTGTAAACATAAGCAGTATAGTTCTGACTTATAGGCTTTCTACACAAATTTTGAACTGTATAAACAAGAATTCCTAATATTTGAAAGCAAATTCAAGTGAAAACGCTCCCTAAAGTGCCCGGAGTTGTAAATATTATCAGTTTACTCGTCATTTCACGGCTTTCCACTGGTAATATCTGTGATTACAAATGGCAGGAAATGTAGGAAGAATCTATTTACTTTTATTTCAAGTGGTTCTTCCAAGTTTTTAATCATTTCTGGAAACTCTAATTGAGTATTTTAGGAGTTTTACCACAACTAGAGAGTTTTCTTACAAATATGTACTGGAACCATAATGATTTTAACTGAGTCATACAAAAGTCGCCAGAGTAATGCGGCCTCTATTGTAAACATAAGCAGTATAGACTTCACTTACAGGCTTCCTACACAAATTTTGAGCTGTATAAACAAGAATTCCTAATATTTGGAAGCAAATTCAAGTGAAAACTCTCCCTAAAGTGTCCGGAGTTGTAAATATTATCAGTTTGCTGGTCATTTCACGGCTTTCCACTGGTAATGTCTGTGATTACAAAGGGCAGGAAATGTAGGAAGAATCTATTTACTTTTATTTCATGTCGTTCTTCCAAGTTTTTAATCATTTCTGGAAACTCTAATTGCGTATTTTAAGAGTCTTACCACAACTAGAGAGTTTTCTTACAAATATGTACTGGAACAGTAATGATTTTAACTGAGTCATACAAAATTCGCCAGAGTTATGCGGCCTCTATTGTAAACAAAAGCAGTATAGACTTCACTTACAGGCTTTCTACACAAATTTTGAGCTGTATAAACAAGAATTCCTAATATTTGAAAGCAAATTCAAGTGAAAACGCTCCCTAAAGTGTCCGGAGTTGTAAATATTATCAGTTTGCTGGTCATTTCACGGCTTTCCACTGGTAATGTCTGTGATTACAAAGGGCAGGAAATGTAGGAAGAATCTATTTCCTTTTATTTCAAGTCGTTCTTCCAAGTTTTTAATAATCTCTGGAAACTCTAACTGCGTATTTTAAGAGTTTTTCCACAACTAGAGAGTTTTCTTACAACTATGTACTGCAGCCGTAAGGATTTTAACTGAGTCATACAAAAGTCGCCAGAGTAAT
The DNA here is from genome assembly GCF_964212035.1 of Myotis nattereri. NCBI lineage: Eukaryota > Metazoa > Chordata > Mammalia > Chiroptera > Vespertilionidae > Myotis > Myotis nattereri. Next base: position 696,552 of record NC_138088.1, read on the forward strand.
TCGGCCTCAGTTGTAAACATAAGCTGTATAGTCCTCAATTACAGGCTTTCTACACAAATTTTGAGCTGTATAAACAAGAATTCCTAATAATTGAAAGCAAATTCAAGTGAAAACGCTCCCTAAAGTGCCTGAAGTTGTAAATATTTTCAGTTTGCTGGTCATTTCACGGCTTTCCACTGGTAATGTCTGTGATTACAAACGGGAGGAAATGTGGGAAGAATCTATTTACTTTTATTTCAAGTGATTCTTCCAAGTTTTTAATCATTTCTGGAAACTCTAATTGCGTATTTTAAGAGTTTTTCCACAACTAGAACGTTTTCTTACAACTATGTACTGGAACGGTCAGGATTTTAACTGAGTCATACAATAGTCGCCAGAGTAATGGGGCCTCACTTGTAAACATAATCTGTATAGTCCTCACTTACAGGCTTTCTACACAAATTTTGAGCTGTATAAACAAGAATTCCTAATATTTGAAAGCAAATTCAAGTGAAAACGCTCCCTAAAGTGTCCGGAGTTGTAAATATTATCAGTTTGCTGGTCATTTCACGGCTTTCCTCTGGTAAAGTCTGTGATTAAAAACGGCAGGAAATGTAGGAAGAATCGATTTACTTTTATTTCAAGTGGTTCTTCCAAGTTTTTAATCATTTCTGGAAACTCTAATTGCGTATTTTAAGAGTTTTACCACAACTAGAGAGTTTTCTTACAAATATGTACTGGAACAGTAAGGATTTAAACTGAGTCATACAATAGTCGCCAGAGTAATTCGGCCTCACTTGTAAATATAAGCAGTGTATTCCTCACTTACAGGCTTTCTACACAAATTTTGAGCTGTATAAACAAGAATTCCTAATATTTGAAAGCAAATTCAAGTGAAAACGCTACCTAAAGTGCCCTGAGTTGTAAATATTATCAGTTTGCTGGTCATTTCTCGGCTTTCCACTGGTAATGTCTGTGATTACAAATGGCAGGAAATGTAGGAAGAATCTATTTACTTTTATTTCCAGTGGTTCTTCCAAGTTTTTAATCATTTCTGGAAACTCTAATTGCGTATTTTAAGAGTTTTACCACAACTAGAGAGTTTTCTTACAAATATGTACTGGAACCGTAATGATTTTAACTGAGTCATACAAAATTCGCCAGAGTAATGCGGCCTCTATTGTAAACATAAGCAGTATAGACTTCACTTACAGGCTTTCTACACAAATTTTGAGCTGTATAAACAAGAATTCCTAATATTTGAAAGCAAATTCAAGTGAAAACGCTCCCTAAAGTGTCCGGAGTTGTAAATATTATCAGTTTGCTGGTCATTTCACGGCTTTCCACTGGTAATGTCTGTGATTACAAAGGGCAGGAAATGTAGGAAGAATCTATTTCCTTTTATTTCAAGTCGTTCTTCCAAGTTTTTAATCATCTCTGGAAACTCTAACTGCGTATTTTAAGAGTTTTTCCACAACTAGAGAGTTTTCTTACAACTATGTACTGCAGCCGTAAGGATTTTAACTGAGTCATACAAAAGTCGCCAGAGTAATTCGGCCTCAGTTGTAAACATAAGCTGTATAGTCCTCAATTACAGGCTTTCTACACAAATTTTGAGCTGTATAAACAAGAATTCCTAATAATTGAAAGCAAATTCAAGTGAAAACGCTCCCTAAAGTGCCTGAAGTTGTAAATATTTTCAGTTTGGTGGTCATTTCACGGCTTTCCACTGGTAATGTCTGTGATTACAAACGGGAGGAAATGTGGGAAGAATCTATTTACTTTTATTTCAAGTGATTCTTCCAAGTTTTTAATCATTTCTGGAAACTCTAATTGCGTATTTTAAGAGTTTTTCCACAACTAGAACGTTTTCTTACAACTATGTACTGGAACCGTCAGGATTTTAACTGAGTCATACAATAGTCGCCAGAGTAATGCGGCCTCACTTGTAAACATAAGCTGTATAGTCCTCACTTACAGGCTTTCTACACAAATTTTGAGCTGTATAAACAAGAATTCCTAATATTTGAAAGCAAATTCAAGTGAAAACGCTCCCTAAAGTGTCCGGAGTTGTAAATATTATCAGTTTGCTGGTCATTTCACGGCTTTCCTCTGGTAAAGTCTGTGATTACAAACGGCAGGAAATGTAGGAAGAATCGATTTACTTTTATTTCAAGTGGTTCTTCCAAGTTTTTAATCATTTCTGGAAACTCTAATTGCGTATTTTAAGAGTTTTACCACAACTAGAGAGTTTTCTTACAAATATGTACTGGAACCGTAATGATTTTAACTGAGTCATACAAAATTCGCCAGAGTAATGCGGCCTCTATTGTCAACATAAGCAGTATAGACTTCACTTACAGGCTTTGTACACAAATTTTGAGCTGTATAAACAAAAATTCCAAATATTTGGAAGCAAATTCAATTGAAAACGCTCCCTAAAGTGCCCGGAGTTGTAAATATTATCAGTTTGCTGGTCATTTCACGGCTTTCCTCTGGTAATGTCTGTGATTACAAACGGCAGGAAATGTAGGAAGAATCTATTTCCTTTTATTTCAAGTGGTTCTTCCAAGTTTTTAATCATCTTTGGAAACTCTAATTGCGTATTTTAAGAGTTTTTCCACAACTAGAGAGTTTTCTTACAACTATGTTCTGCAGCCGTAAGGATTTTAACTGAGTCATACAAAAGTCGCCAGAGTAATGCGGCCTCAATTGTAAACATAAGCTGTATAGTCCTCAATTACAGGCTTTCTACACAAATTTTGAGCTGTATAAACAAGAATTCCTAATAATTGAAAGCAAATTCAAGTGAAAACGCTCCCTAAAGTGCCCGAAGTTGTAAATATTTTCAGTTTGCTGGTCATTTCACGGCTTTCCACTGGTAATGTCTGTGATTACAAACGGGAGGAAATGTGGGAAGAATCTATTTACTTTTATTTCAAGTGATTCTTCCAAGTTTTTAATCATTTCTGGAAACTCTAATTGCGTATTTTAAGAGTTTTTCCACAACTAGAGCGTTTTCTTACAACTATGTACTGGAACCGTCAGGATTTTAACTGAGTCATACAATAGTCGCCAGAGTAATGCGGCCTCACTTGTAAACATAATCTGTATAGTCCTCACTTACAGGCTTTCTACACAAATTTTGAGCTGTATAAACAAGAATTCCTAATATTTCAAAGCAAATTCAAGTGAAAACACTCCCTAAAGTGCCCGGAGTTGTAAATATTATCAGTTTACTCGTCATTTCACGGCTTTCCACTGGTAATGTCTGTGATTACAAACGGCAGGAAATGTAGGAAGAATCGATTCACATTAATTTCAAGTGGTTCTTCCAAGTTTTTAATCATTTCTGGAAACTCTAATTGCGTATTTTAAGAGTTTTTCCAAAACTAGAGAGTTTTCTTACAACTATGTTCTGCAACTGTAAGGATTTTAACTGAGTCATACAAAAGTCGCCAGAGTAATTCGGCCTCACTTGTAAACATAAGCAGTATAGACCTCACTTACAGGCTTTCTACACAAATTTTGAGCTGTATAAACAAGAATTCCTAATATTTGAAAGCAAATTCAAGTGAAAACGCTCCCTAAAGTGCCCAGAGTTGTAAATATTATCAGTTTGCTGGTCATTTCACGGCTTTGACTGGTAATGTCTATGATTACAAATGGCAGGAAATGAAGGAAGAATCTGTTTTCTTTTATTTCAAGTGGTTCTTCGAAGTTTTTAATCATTTCTGGAAACTCTAATTGCGTATTTGAAGAATTTTACCACAACTAGAGAGTTTTCTTACAAATATGTACTGGAACCGTAAGGATTTAAATTGAGTCATACAATAGTCGCCAGAGTAATTCGGCCTCACTTGTAAATATAAGCAGTATAGTCCTCACTTACAGGCTTTCTACACAAATTTTGAGCTTTATAAACAAGAATTCCTAATATTTGTAAGCAAATTCAAGTGAAAACGCTACCTAAAGTGCCCTGAGTTGTAAATATTATCAGTTTGCTGGTCATTTCTCGGCTTTCCACTGGTAATGTCTGTGATTACAAATGGCAGGCAATGTAGGAAGAATCTATTTACATTTATTTCAAGTGGTTCTTCCAAGTTTTTAATCATTTCTGGAAACTCTAATTGAGTATTTTAAGAGTTTTACCACAACTAGAGAGTTTTCTTACAAATATGTACTGGAACCATAATGATTTTAACTGAGTCATACAAAATTCGCCAGAGTAATGCGGCCTCTATTGTAAACATAAGCAGTATAGACTTCACTTACAGGCTTTCTACACAAATTTTGAGCTGTATAAACAAGAATTCCTAATATTTGGAAGCAAATTCAAGTGAAAACGCTCCCTAAGGGTCCGGAGTTGTAAATATTATCAGTTTGCTGGTCATTTCACGGCTTTCCACTGGTAATGTCTGTGATTACAAAGGGCAGGAAATGTAGGAAGAATCTATTTACTTTTATTTCAAGTCGTTCTTCCAAGTTTTTAATCATTTCTGGAAACTCTAATTGCGTATTTTAAGAGTTTTACCACAACTAGAGAGTTTTCTTACAAATATGTACTTGAACCGTAAGGATTTTAACTCAATCATACAATAGTCGCCAGAGTAATGCGGCCTCACTTGTAAACATAAGCTGTATAGTCCTCACTTACAGGCTTTCTACACAAATTTTGAGCTGTATAAACAACAATTCCTAATATTTGAAAGCAAATTAACGACAAAACGCTCCCTAAAGTGCCCGGAGTTGTAAATATTATCAGTTTGCTGGTCATTTCAAGGCTTTCCTCTGGTAATGTCTGTGATTACAAACGGCAGGAAATGTAGGAAGAATCGATTTACTTTTATTTCAAGTGGTTCTTCCAAGTTTTTAATCATCTCTGGAAACTCTAATTGCGTATTTTAAGAGTTTTTCCACAACTAGAGAGTTGTCTTACAACTATGTTCTGCAACCGTAAGAATTTTAACTGAGTCATACAAAAGTCGCCAGAGTAATTCAGCCTCAGTTGTAAACATTAGCAGTATAGTCCTCACTTACAGGCTTTCTACACAAATTTTGAGCTGTATAAACAAGAATTCCTAATATTTGAAAGCAAATTCAAGTGAAAACGCTCCCTAAAGTGATCGGAGTTGTAAATATTATCAGTTTGCTGGTCATTTCACGGCTTTCCACTGGTAATGTCTGTGATTACAAAGGGCAGGAAATGTAGGAAGAATCTATTTATTTTTATTTCAAGTCGTTCTTCCAAGTTTTTAATCATTTCTGGAAACTCTAATTGCGTATTTTAAGAGTTTTACCACAACTAGAGAGTTTTCTTACAAATATGTACTGGAACAGTAAGGATTTAAACTGAGTCATACAATAGTCGCCAGAGTAATTCGGCCTCACTTGTAAATATAAGCAGTGTATTCCTCACTTACAGGCTTTTTACACAAATTTTGAGCTGTATAAACAAGAATTCCTAATATTTGAAAGCAAAGTCAAGTGAAAACGCTGCCTTAAGTGCCCTGAGTTGTAAATATTATCAGTTTGCTGGTCATTTCTCGGCTTTCCACTGGTAATGTCTGTGATTACAAATGGCAGGCAATGTAGGAAGAATCTATTTACTTTTATTTCAAGTGGTTCTTCCAAGTTTTTAATCATTTCTGGAAACTCTAATTGCGTATTTTAAGAGTTTTACCACAACTAGAGAGTTTTCTTACAAATATGTACTGGAACCGTAATGATTTTAACTGAGTCATACAAAATTCGCCAGAGTAATGCGTCCTCTATTGTAAACATAAGCAGTATAGACTTCACTTACAGGCTTTCTACACAAATTTTGAGCTGTATAAACAAGAATTCCTAATATTTGAAAGCAAATTCAAGTGAAAACGCTCCCTAAAGTGTCCGGAGTAGTAAACATTATCAGTTTGCTGGTCATTTCACGGCTTTCCACTGGTAATGTCTGTGATTACAAAGGGCAGGAAATGTAGGAAGAATCTATTTACTTTTATTTCAAGTCGTTCTTCCAAGTTTTTAATCATTTCTGGAAACTCTAATTGCGTATTTTAAGAGTTTTACCACAACTAGAGAGTTTCTTAAAAATATGTACTGGAACCGTCAGGATTTTAACTGAGTCATACAATAGTCGCCAGAGTAATGCGGCCTCACTTGTAAACATAAGCTGTATTGTCCTCACTTACAGGCTTTCTACACAAATTTTGAGCTGTATAAACAACAATTCCTAATATTTGAAAGCAAATTAACGTCAAAATGCTCCCTAAAGTGCCCGGAGTTGTAAATATTATAAGTTTGCTGGTCATTTCACGGCTTTCCTCTGGTAATGTCTGTGATTACAAACGGCAGGAAATGTAGGAAGAATCTATTTCCTTTTATTTCAAGTGGTTCTTCCAAGTTTTTAATCATCTCTGGAAACTCTAATTGCGTATTTTAAGAGTTTTTCCACAACTAGAGAATTTTCTTACAACTATGTACTGCAGCCGTATGGATTTTAACTGAGTCATACAATAGTCGCCAGAGTAATTCGGCATCACTTGTAAACATAAGCTGTATAGTCCTCACTTACAGGCTTTCTACACAAATATTGAGCTGTATAAACAACAATTCCTAATATTTGAAAGCAAATTAACGTCAAAACGCTCCCTAAAGTTCCTGGAGTTGTAAATATTATCAGTTTGCTGGTCATTTCACGGCTTTCCTCTGGTAATGTCTGTGATTACAAACGGCAGGAAATGTAGGAAGAATCGATTTACTTTTATTTCAGGTGGTTCTTCCAAGTTTTTAATCATCTCTGGAAACTCTAATTGCGTATTTTAAGAGTTTTCTACAACTAGAGAGTTTTCTTACAACTATGTACTGGAACCGTTAGGATTTTAACTGAGTCATACAAAAGTCGCCAGAGTAATTCGGCCTCACTTGTAAACATAAGCAGTATAGACCTCACTTACAGGCTTTCTACACAAAGTTTGAGCTGTATAAACAAGAATTCCTAATATTTGAAAGCAAATTCAAGTGAAAACGCTACCTAAAGTGCCCTGAGTTGTAAATATTATCAGTTTGCTGGTCATTTCTCGGCTTTCCACTGGTAATGTCTGTGATTACAAATGGCAGGAAATGTAGGAAGAATCTATTTACTTTTATTTCCAGTGGTTCTTCCAAGTTTTTAATCATTTCTGGAAACTCTAATTGCGTATTTTAAGAGTTTTACCACAACTAGAGAGTTTTCTTACAAATATGTACTGGATCCGTAATGATTTTAACTGAGTCATACAAAATTCGCCAGAGTAATGCGGCCTCTATTGTAAACATAAGCAGTATAGACTTCACTTACAGGCTTTCTACACAAATTTTGAGCTGTATAAACAAGAATTCCTAATATTTGAAAGCAAATTCAAGTGAAAACGCTCCCTAAAGTGTCTGGAGTTGTAAATGTTATCAGTTTGCTGGTCATTTCACGGCTTTCCACTGGTAATGTCTGTGATTACAAAGGGCAGGAAATGTAGGAAGAATCTATTTCCTTTTATTTCAAGTCGTTCTTCCAAGTTTTTAATCATCTCTGGAAACTCTAACTGCGTATTTTAAGAGTTTTTCCACAACTAGAGAGTTTTCTTACAACTATGTACTGCAGCCGTAAGGATTTTAACTGAGTCATACAAAAATCGCCAGAGTAATTCGGCCTCAGTTGTAAACATAAGCTGTATAGTCCTCAATTACAGGCTTTCTACACAAATTTTGAGCTGTATAAACAAGAATTCCTAATAATTGAAAGCAAATTCAAGTGAAAACGCTCCCTAAAGTGCCTGAAGTTGTAAATATTTTCAGTTTGCTGGTCATTTCACGGCTTTCCACTGGTAATGTCTGTGATTACAAACGGGAGGAAATGTGGGAAGAATCTATTTACTTTTATTTCAAGTGATTCTTCCAAGTTTTTAATCATTTCTGGAAACTCTAATTGCGTATTTTAAGAGTTTTTCCACAACTAGAACGTTTTCTTACAACTATGTACTGGAACCGTCAGGATTTTAACTGAGTCATACAATAGTCGCCAGAGTAATGCGGCCTCACTTGTAAACATAAGCTGTATAGTCCTCACTTACAGGCTTTCTACACAAATTTTGAGCTGTATAAACAAGAATTCCTAATATTTGAAAGCAAATTCAAGTGAAAACGCTCCCTAAAGTGTCCGGAGTTGTAAATATTATCAGTTTGCTGGTCATTTCACGGCTTTCCTCAGGTAAAGTCTGTGATTACAAACGGCAGGAAATGTAGGAAGAATCGATTTACTTTTATTTCAAGTGGTTCTTCCAAGTTTTTAATCATTTCTGGAAACTCTAATTGCGTATTTTAAGAGTTTTACCACAACTAGAGAGTTTTCTTACAAATATGTACTGGAACCGTAATGATTTTAACTGAGTCATACAAAATTCGCCAGAGTAATGCGGCCTCTATTGTAAACATAAGCAGTATAGACTTCACTTACAGGCTTTGTACACAAATTTTGAGCTGTATAAACAAGAATTCCAAATATTTGGAAGCAAATTCAATTGAAAACGCTCCCTAAAGTGCCCGGAGTTGTAAATATTATCAGTTTGCTGGTCATTTCACGGCTTTCCTCTGGTAATGTCTGTGATTACAAACGGCAGGAAATGTAGGAAGAATCTATTTCCTTTTATTTCAAGTGGTTCTTCCAAGTTTTTAATCATCTCTGGAAACTCTAATTGCGTATTTTAAGAGTTTTTCCACAACTAGAGAGTTTTCTTACAACTATGTTCTGCAGCCGTAAGTATTTTAACTGAGTCATACAAAAGTCGCCAGAGTAATGCGGCCTCAATTGTAAACATAAGCTGTATAGTCCTCAATTACAGGCTTTCTACACAAATTTTGAGCTGTATAAACAAGAATTCCTAATAATTGAAAGCAAATTCAAGTGAAAACGCTCCCTAAAGTGCCCGAAGTTGTAAATATTTTCAGTTTGCTGGTCATTTCACGGCTTTCCACTGGTAATGTCTGTGATTACAAACGGGAGGAAATGTGGGAAGAATCTATTTACTTTTATTTCAAGTGATTCTTCCAAGTTTTTAATCATTTCTGGAAACTCTAATTGCGTATTTTAAGAGTTTTTCCACAACTAGAGCGTTTTCTTACAACTATGTACTGGAACCGTCAGGATTTTAACTGAGTCATACAATAGTCGCCAGAGTAATGCGGCCTCACTTGTAAACATAATCTGTATAGTCCTCACTTACAGGCTTTCTACACAAATTTTGAGCTGTATAAACAAGAATTCCTAATATTTGAAAGCAAATTAACGTCAAAACGCTCCCTAAAGTGCCCGGAGTTGTAAATATTATCAGTTTGCTGGTCATTTCACGGCTTTCCTCTGGTAATGTCTGTGATTACAAACGGCAGGAAATGTAGGAAGAATCTATTTCTTTTTATTTCAAGTGGTTCTTCCAAGTTTTTAATCATCTCTGGAAACTCTAATTGCGTATTTTAAGAGTTTTTCCACAACTAGAGAGTTTTCTTACAACTATGTTCTGCAGCCGTAAGGATTTTAACTGAGTCATACAAAAGTCGCCAGAGTAATGCGGCCTCATTTGTAAACATAAGCTGTATAGTCCTCAATTACAGGCTTTCTACACAAATTTTGAGCTGTATAAACAAGAATTCCTAATAATTGAAAGCAAATTCAAGTGAAAACGCTCCCTAAAGTGCCCGAAGTTGTAAATATTTTCAGTTTGCTGGTCATTTCACGGCTTTCCACTGGTAATGTCTGTGATTACAAACGGGAGGAAATGTGGGAAGAATCTATTTACTTTTATTTCAAGTGATTCTTCCAAGTTTTTAATCATTTCTGGAAACTCTAATTGCGTATTTTAAGAGTTTTTCCACAACTAGAGCGTTTTCTTACAACTATGTACTGGAACCGTCAGGATTTTAACTGAGTCATACAATAGTCGCCAGAGTAATGCGGCCTCACTTGTAAACATAATCTGTATAGTCCTCACTTACAGGCTTTCTACACAAATTTTGAGCTGTATAAACAAGAATTCCTAATATTTGAAAGCAAATTAACGTCAAAACGCTCCCTAAAGTGCCCGGAGTTGTAAATATTATCAGTTTGCTGGTCATTTCACGGCTTTCCTCTGGTAATGTCTGTGATTACAAATGGCAGGAAATGTAGGAAGAATCTATTTCCTTTTATTTCAAGTGGTTCTTCCAAGTTTTTAATCATCTCTGGAAACTCTAATTGCGTATTTTAAGAGTTTTTCCACAACTAGAGAGTTTTCTTACAAATATGTTCTGCAACCGTAAGGATTTTTCCTGAGTAATACAAAAGTCGCCAGAGTAATTCGGCCTCACTTGTAAACATAAGCAGTATAGACGTCACTTACAGGCTTTCTACACAAATTTTGAGCTGTATAAACAAGAATTCCTAATATTTCAAAGCAAATTCAAGTGAAAACACTCCCTAAAGTGCCCGGAGTTGTAAATATTATCAGTTTACTCGTCATTTCACGGCTTTCCACTGGTAATGTCTGTGATTACAAACGGCAGGAAATGTAGGAAGAATCGATTCACATTAATTTCAAGTGGTTCTTCCAAGTTTTTAATCATTTCTGGAAACTCTAATTGCGTATTTTAAGAGTTTTTCCAAAACTAGAGAGTTTTCTTACAACTATGTTCTGCAACTGTAAGGATTTTAACTGAGTCATACAAAAGTCGCCAGAGTAATTCGGCCTCACTTGTAAACATAAGCAGTATAGACCTCACTTACAGGCTTTCTACACAAATTTTGAGCTGGATAAACAAGAATTCCTAATATTTGAAAGCAAATTCAAGTGAAAACGCTCCCTAAAGTGCCCAGAGTTGTAAATATTATCAGTTTGCTGGTCATTTCACGGCTTTGACTGGTAATGTCTATGATTACAAATGGCAGGAAATGAAGGAAGAATCTATTTTCTTTTATTTCAAGTGGTTCTTCGAAGTTTTTAATCATTTCTGGAAACTCTAATTGCGTATTTGAAGAATTTTACCACAACTAGAGAGTTTTCTTACAAATATGTACTGGAACCGTAAGGATTTAAATTGAGTCATACAATAGTCGCCAGAGTAATTCGGCCTCACTTGTAAATATAAGCAGTATAGTCCTCACTTACAGGCTTTCTACACAAATTTTGAGCTTTATAAACAAGAATTCCTAATATTTGAAAGCAAATTCAAGTGAAAACGCTCCCTAAAGTGCCCTGAGTTGTAAATATTATCAGTTTGCTGGTCATTTCTCGGCTTTCCACTGGTAATGTCTGTGATTACAAATGGCAGGCAATGTAGGAAGAATCTATTTACATTTATTTCAAGTGGTTCTTCCAAGTTTTTAATCATTTCTGGAAATTCTAATTGAGTATTTTAAGAGTTTTACCACAACTAGAGAGTTTTCTTACAAATATGTACTGGAACCATAATGATTTTAACTGAGTCATACAAAATTCGCCAGAGTAATGCGGCCTCTATTGTAAACATAAGCAGTATAGACTTCACTTACAGGCTTTCTACACAAATTTTGAGCTGTATAAACAAGAATTCCTAATATTTGAAAGCAAATTAACGACAAAACGCTCCCTAAAGTGCCCGGAGTTGTAAATATTATCACTTTGCTGGTCATTTCAAGGCTTTCCTCTGGTAATGTCTGTGATTACAAACGGCAGGAAATGTAGGAAGAATCGATTTACTTTTATTTCAAGTGGTTCTTCCAAGTTTTTAATCATCTCTGGAAACTCTAATTGCGTATTTTAAGAGTTTTTCCACAACTAGAGAGTTGTCTTACAACTATGTTCTGCAACCGTAAGAATTTTAACTGAGTCATACAAAAGTCGCCAGAGTAATTCAGCCTCAGTTGTAAACATAAGCAGTATAGTCCTCACTTACAGGCTTTCTACACAAATTTTGAGCTGTATAAACAAGAATTCCTAATATTTGAAAGCAAATTCAAGTGAAAACGCTCCCTAAAGTGATCGGAGTTGTAAATATTATCAGTTTGCTGGTCATTTCACGGCTTTCCACTGGTAATGTCTGTGATTACAAAGGGCAGGAAATGTAGGAAGAATCTATTTACTTTTATTTCAAGTCGTTCTTCCAAGTTTTTAATCATTTCTGGAAACTCTAATTGCGTATTTTAAGAGTTTTACCACAACTAGAGAGTTTTCTTACAAATATGTACTGGAACAGTAAGGATTTAAACTGAGTCATACAATAGTCGCCAGAGTAATTCGGCCTCACTTGTAAATATAAGCAGTGTATTCCTCACTTACAGCCTTTTTACACAAATTTTGAGCTGTATAAACAAGAATTCCTAATATTTGAAAGCAAATTCAAGTGAAAACGCTGCCTTAAGTGCCCTGAGTTGTAAATATTATCAGTTTGCTGGTCATTTCTCGGCTTTCCACTGGTAATGTCTGTGATTACAAATGGCAGGCAATGTAGGAAGAATCTATTTACTTTTATTTCAAGTGGTTCTTCCAAGTTTTTAATCATTTCTGGAAACTCTAATTGCGTATTTTAAGAGTTTTACCACAACTAGAGAGTTTTCTTACAAATATGTACTGGAACCATAATGATTTTAACTGAGTCATACAAAATTCGCCAGAGTAATGCGGCCTCTATTGTAAACATAAGCAGTATAGACTTCACTTACAGGCTTTCTACACAAATTTTGAGCTGTATAAACAAGAATTCCTAATATTTGGAAGCAAATTCAAGTGAAAACGCTCCCTAAGGGTCCGGAGTTGTAAATATTATCAGTTTGCTGGTCATTTCACGGCTTTCCACTGGTAATGTCTGTGATTACAAAGGGCAGGAAATGTAGGAAGAATCTATTTACTTTTATTTCAAGTCGTTCTTCCAAGTTTTTAATCATTTCTGGAAACTCTAATTGCGTATTTTAAGAGTTTTACCACAACTAGAGAGTTTTCTTACAAATATGTACTTGAACCGTAAGGATTTTAACTCAATCATACAATAGTCGCCAGAGTAATGCGGCCTCACTTGTAAACATAAGCTGTATAGTCCTCACTTACAGGCTTTCTACACAAATTTTGAGCTGTATAAACAACAATTCCTAATATTTGAAAGCAAATTAACGACAAAACGCTCCCTAAAGTGCCCGGAGTTGTAAATATTATCACTTTGCTGGTCATTTCAAGGCTTTCCTCTGGTAATGTCTGTGATTACAAACGGCAGGAAATGTAGGAAGAATCGATTTACTTTTATTTCAAGTGGTTCTTCCAAGTTTTTAATCATCTCTGGAAACTCTAATTGCGTATTTTAAGAGTTTTTCCACAACTAGAGAGTTGTCTTACAACTATGTTCTGCAACCGTAAGAATTTTAACTGAGTCATACAAAAGTCGCCAGAGTAATTCAGCCTCAGTTGTAAACATAAGCAGTATAGTCCTCACTTACAGGCTTTCTACACAAATTTTGAGCTGTATAAACAAGAATTCCTAATATTTGAAAGCAAATTCAAGTGAAAACGCTCCCTAAAGTGATCGGAGTTGTAAATATTATCAGTTTGCTGGTCATTTCACGGCTTTCCACTGGTAATGTCTGTGATTACAAAGGGCAGGAAATGTAGGAAGAATCTATTTACTTTTATTTCAAGTCGTTCTTCCAAGTTTTTAATCATTTCTGGAAACTCTAATTGCGTATTTTAAGAGTTTTACCACAACTAGAGAGTTTTCTTACAAATATGTACTGGAACAGTAAGGATTTAAACTGAGTCATACAATAGTCGCCAGAGTAATTCGGCCTCACTTGTAAATATAAGCAGTGTATTCCTCACTTACAGGCTTTTTACACAAATTTTGAGCTGTATAAACAAGAATTCCTAATATTTGAAAGCAAATTCAAGTGAAAACGCTGCCTTAAGTGCCCTGAGTTGTAAATATTATCAGTTTGCTGGTCATTTCTCGGCTTTCCACTGGTAATGTCTGTGATTACAAATGGCAGGCAATGTAGGAAGAATCTATTTACTTTTATTTCAAGTGGTTCTTCCAAGTTTTTAATCATTTCTGGAAACTCTAATTGCGTATTTTAAGAGTTTTACCACAACTAGAGAGTTTTCTTACAAATATGTACTGGAACCGTAATGATTTTAACTGAGTCATAAAAAATTCGCCAGAGTAATGCGTCCTCTATTGTAAACATAAGCAGTATAGACTTCACTTACAGGCTTTCTACACAAATTTTGAGCTGTATAAACAAGAATTCCTAATATTTGAAAGCAAATTCAAGTGAAAACGCTCCCTAAAGTGTCCGGAGTAGTAAATATTATCAGTTTGCTGGTCATTTCACGGCTTTCCACTGGTAATGTCTGTGATTACAAAGGGCAGGAAATGTAGGAAGAATCTATTTACTTTTATTTCAAGTCGTTCTTCCAAGTTTTTAATCATTTCTGGAAACTCTAATTGCGTATTTTAAGAGTTTTACCACAACTAGAGAGTTTCTTAAAAATATGTACTGGAACCGTAAGGATTTTAACTGAGTCATACAATAGTCGCCAGAGTAATGCGGACTCACTTGTAAACATAAGCTGTATTGTCCTCACTTACAGGCTTTCTACACAAATTTTGAGCTGTATAAACAACAATTCCTAATATTTGAAAGCAAATTAACGTCAAAACGCTCCCTAAAGTGCCCGGAGTTGTAAATATTATCAGTTTGCTGGTCATTTCACGGCTTTCCTCTGGTAATGTCTGTGATTACAAACGGCAGGAAATGTAGGAAGAATCTATTTCCTTTTATTTCAAGTGGTTCTTCCAAGTTTTTAATCATCTCTGGAAACTCTAATTGCGTATTTTAAGAGTTTTTCCACAACTAGAGAATTTTCTTACAACTATGTACTGCAGCCGTATGGATTTTAACTGAGTCATACAATAGTCGCCAGAGTAATTCGGCATCACTTGTACACATAAGCTGTATAGTCCTCACTTACAGGCTTTCTACACAAATTTTGAGCTGTATAAACAACAATTCCTAATATTTGAAAGCAAATTAACGTCAAAACGCTCCCTAAAGTGCCTGGAGTTGTAAATATTATCAGTTTGCTGGTCATTTCACGGCTTTCCTCTGGTAATGTCTGTGATTACAAACGGCAGGAAATGTAGGAAGAATCGATTTACTTTTATTTCAGGTGGTTCTTCCAAGTTTTTAATCATCTCTGGAAACTCTAATTGCGTATTTTAAGAGTTTTCTACAACTAGAGAGTTTTCTTACAACTATGTACTGGAACCGTTAGGATTTTAACTGAGTCATACAAAAGTCGCCAGAGTAATTCGGCCTCACTTGTAAACATAAGCAGTATAGACCTCACTTACAGGCTTTCTACACAAATTTTGAGCTGTATAAACAAGAATTCCTAATATTTCAAAGCAAATTCAAGTGAAAACGCTCCCTAAAGTGCCCAGAGTTGTAAATATTATCAGTTTGCTGGTCATTTCACGGCTTTCCACTGGTAATGTCTATGATTACAAATGGCAGGAAATGAAGGAAGAATCTATTTTCTTTTATTTCAAGTGGTTCTTCCAAGTTTTTAATCATTTCTGGAAACTCTAATTGCGTATTTGAAGAATTTTACCACAACTAGA
The DNA here is from genome assembly GCF_964212035.1 of Myotis nattereri. NCBI lineage: Eukaryota > Metazoa > Chordata > Mammalia > Chiroptera > Vespertilionidae > Myotis > Myotis nattereri. Next base: position 712,176 of record NC_138088.1, read on the forward strand.
GAGTTTTCTTACAAATATGTACTGGAACCGTAAGGATTTAAACTGAGTCATACAATAGTCGCCAGAGTAATTCGGCCTCATTTGTAAATATAAGCAGTATAGTCCTCACTTACAGGCTTTCTACACAAATTTTGAGCTGTATAAACAAGAATTCCTAATATTTGAAAGCAAATTCAAGTGAAAACGCTCCCTAAAGTGCCAGAGTTGTAAATATTATCAGTTTGCTGGTGATTTCTCGGCTTTCCACTGGTAATGTCTGTGATTACAAATGGCAGGAAATGTAGGAAGAATCTATTTACTTTTATTTCAAGTGGTTCTTCCAAGTTTTTAATCATTTCTGGAAACTCTAATTGAGTATTTTAAGAGTTTTACCACAACTAGAGAGTTTTCTTACAAATATGTACTGGAACCATAATGATTTTAACTGAGTCATACAAAAGTCGCCAGAGTAATGCGGCCTCTATTGTAAACATAAGCAGTATAGACTTCACTTACAGGCTTTCTACACAAATTTTGAGCTGTATAAACAAGAATTCCTAATATTTGGAAGCAAATTCAATTGAAAACGCTCCCTAAAGTGTCCGGAGTTGTAAATATTATCAGTTTGCTGGTCATTTCACGGCTTTCCACTGGTAATGTCTGTGATTACAAAGGGCAGGAAATGTTGGAAGAATCTATTTACTTTTATTTCAAGTCGTTCTTCCAAGTTTTTAATCATTTCTGGAAACTCTAATTGCGTATTTTAAGAGTTTTACCACAACTAGAGAGTTTTCTTACAAATATGTACTGGAACAGTAAGGATTTAAACTGAGTCATACAATAGTCGCCAGAGTAATGCGGCCTCACTTGTAAACATAAGCTGTATTGTCCTCACTTACAGGCTTTCTACACAAATTTTGAGCTGTATAAACAAGAATTCCTAATATTTGAAAGCAAATTCAAGTGAAAAAGCTGCCTAAAGTGCCCTGAGTTGTAAATATTATCAGTTTGCTGGTCATTTCTCGGCTTTCCACTGGTAATGTCTGTGATTACAAATGGCAGGAAATGTAGGAAGAATCTATTTACCTTTATTTCAAGTGGTTCTTCCAAGTTTTTAATCATTTCTGGAAACCCTAATTGCGTATTTTAAGAGTTTTACCACAACTAGAGAGTTTTCTTACAAATATGTACTGGAACCGTAATGATTTTAACTGAGTCATACAAAATTCGCCAGAGTAATGCGGCCTCACTTGTAAACAGAAGCAGTATAGACCTCACTTACAGGCTTTCTACACAAATTTTGAGCTGTATAAACAAGAATTCCTAATATTTGAAAGCAAATTCAAGTGAAAACGCTCCCTAAAGTGCCCAGAGTTGTAAATATTATCAGTTTGCTGGTCATTTCACGGCTTTCCACTGGTAATGTCTATGATTACAAATGGCAGGAAATGAAGGAAGAATCTATTTTCTTTTATTTCAAGTGGTTCTTCCAAGTTTTTAATCATTTCTGGAAACTCTAATTGCGTATTTGAAGAATTTTACCACAACTAGAGAGTTTTCTTACAAATATGTACTGGAACCGTAAGGATTTAAACTGAGTCATACAATAGTCGCCAGAGTAATTCGGCCTCATTTGTAAATATAAGCAGTATAGTCCTCACTTACAGGCTTTCTACACAAATTTTGAGCTGTATAAACAAGAATTCCTAATATTTGAAAGCAAATTCAAGTGAAAACGCTCCCTAAAGTGCCAGAGTTGTAAATATTATCAGTTTGCTGGTGATTTCTCGGCTTTCCACTGGTAATGTCTGTGATTACAAATGGCAGGAAATGTAGGAAGAATCTATTTACTTTTATTTCAAGTGGTTCTTCCAAGTTTTTAATCATTTCTGGAAACTCTAATTGAGTATTTTAAGAGTTTTACCACAACTAGAGAGTTTTCTTACAAATATGTACTGGAACCATAATGATTTTAACTGAGTCATACAAAAGTCGCCAGAGTAATGCGGCCTCTATTGTAAACATAAGCAGTATAGACTTCACTTACAGGCTTTCTACACAAATTTTGAGCTGTATAAACAAGAATTCCTAATATTTGGAAGCAAATTCAATTGAAAACGCTCCCTAAAGTGTCCGGAGTTGTAAATATTATCAGTTTGCTGGTCATTTCACGGCTTTCCACTGGTAATGTCTGTGATTACAAAGGGCAGGAAATGTTGGAAGAATCTATTTACTTTTATTTCAAGTCGTTCTTCCAAGTTTTTAATCATTTCTGGAAACTCTAATTGCGTATTTTAAGAGTTTTACCACAACTAGAGAGTTTTCTTACAAATATGTACTGGAACAGTAAGGATTTAAACTGAGTCATACAATAGTCGCCAGAGTAATGCGGCCTCACTTGTAAACATAAGCTGTATTGTCCTCACTTACAGGCTTTCTACACAAATTTTGAGCTGTATAAACAACAATTCCTAATATTTGAAAGCAAATTAACGACAAAACGCTCCCTAAAGTGCCCGGAGTTGTAAATATTATCACTTTGCTGGTCATTTCAAGGCTTTCCTCTGGTAATGTCTGTGATTACAAACGGCAGGAAATGTAGGAAGAATCGATTTACTTTTATTTCAAGTGGTTCTTCCAAGTTTTTAATCATCTCTGGAAACTCTAATTGCGTATTTTAAGAGTTTTTCCACAACTAGAGAGTTGTCTTACAACTATGTTCTGCAACCGTAAGAATTTTAACTGAGTCATACAAAAGTCGCCAGAGTAATTCAGCCTCAGTTGTAAACATAAGCAGTATAGTCCTCACTTACAGGCTTTCTACACAAATTTTGAGCTGTATAAACAAGAATTCCTAATATTTGAAAGCAAATTCAAGTGAAAACGCTCCCTAAAGTGATCGGAGTTGTAAATATTATCAGTTTGCTGGTCATTTCACGGCTTTCCACTGGTAATGTCTGTGATTACAAAGGGCAGGAAATGTAGGAAGAATCTATTTACTTTTATTTCAAGTCGTTCTTCCAAGTTTTTAATCATTTCTGGAAACTCTAATTGCGTATTTTAAGAGTTTTACCACAACTAGAGAGTTTTCTTACAAATATGTACTGGAACAGTAAGGATTTAAACTGAGTCATACAATAGTCGCCAGAGTAATTCGGCCTCACTTGTAAACATAAGCAGTGTATTCCTCACTTACAGGCTTTTTACACAAATTTTGAGCTGTATAAACAAGAATTCCTAATATTTGAAAGCAAATTCAAGTGAAAACGCTGCCTTAAGTGCCCTGAGTTGTAAATATTATCAGTTTGCTGGTCATTTCTCGGCTTTCCACTGGTAATGTCTGTGATTACAAATGGCAGGCAATGTAGGAAGAATCTATTTACTTTTATTTCAAGTGGTTCTTCCAAGTTTTTAATCATTTCTGGAAACTCTAATTGCGTATTTTAAGAGTTTTACCACAACTAGAGAGTTTTCTTACAAATATGTACTGGAACCGTAATGATTTTAACTGAGTCATAAAAAATTCGCCAGAGTAATGCGTCCTCTATTGTAAACATAAGCAGTATAGACTTCACTTACAGGCTTTCTACACAAATTTTGAGCTGTATAAACAAGAATTCCTAATATTTGAAAGCAAATTCAAGTGAAAACGCTCCCTAAAGTGTCCGGAGTAGTAAATATTATCAGTTTGCTGGTCATTTCACGGCTTTCCACTGGTAATGTCTGTGATTACAAAGGGCAGGAAATGTAGGAAGAATCTATTTACTTTTATTTCAAGTCGTTCTTCCAAGTTTTTAATCATTTCTGGAAACTCTAATTGCGTATTTTAAGAGTTTTACCACAACTAGAGAGTTTCTTAAAAATATGTACTGGAACCGTAAGGATTTTAACTGAGTCATACAATAGTCGCCAGAGTAATGCGGACTCACTTGTAAACATAAGCTGTATTGTCCTCACTTACAGGCTTTCTACACAAATTTTGAGCTGTATAAACAACAATTCCTAATATTTGAAAGCAAATTAACGTCAAAACGCTCCCTAAAGTGCCCGGAGTTGTAAATATTATCAGTTTGCTGGTCATTTCACGGCTTTCCTCTGGTAATGTCTGTGATTACAAACGGCAGGAAATGTAGGAAGAATCTATTTCCTTTTATTTCAAGTGGTTCTTCCAAGTTTTTAATCATCTCTGGAAACTCTAATTGCGTATTTTAAGAGTTTTTCCACAACTAGAGAATTTTCTTACAACTATGTACTGCAGCCGTATGGATTTTAACTGAGTCATACAATAGTCGCCAGAGTAATTCGGCATCACTTGTACACATAAGCTGTATAGTCCTCACTTACAGGCTTTCTACACAAATTTTGAGCTGTATAAACAACAATTCCTAATATTTGAAAGCAAATTAACGTCAAAACGCTCCCTAAAGTGCCTGGAGTTGTAAATATTATCAGTTTGCTGGTCATTTCACGGCTTTCCTCTGGTAATGTCTGTGATTACAAACGGCAGGAAATGTAGGAAGAATCGATTTACTTTTATTTCAGGTGGTTCTTCCAAGTTTTTAATCATCTCTGGAAACTCTAATTGCGTATTTTAAGAGTTTTCTACAACTAGAGAGTTTTCTTACAACTATGTACTGGAACCGTTAGGATTTTAACTGAGTCATACAAAAGTCGCCAGAGTAATTCGGCCTCACTTGTAAACATAAGCAGTATAGACCTCACTTACAGGCTTTCTACACAAATTTTGAGCTGTATAAACAAGAATTCCTAATATTTCAAAGCAAATTCAAGTGAAAACGCTCCCTAAAGTGCCCAGAGTTGTAAATATTATCAGTTTGCTGGTCATTTCACGGCTTTCCACTGGTAATGTCTATGATTACAAATGGCAGGAAATGAAGGAAGAATCTATTTTCTTTTATTTCAAGTGGTTCTTCCAAGTTTTTAATCATTTCTGGAAACTCTAATTGCGTATTTGAAGAATTTTACCACAACTAGAGAGTTTTCTTACAAATATGTACTGGAACCGTAAGGATTTAAACTGAGTCATACAATAGTCACCAGAGTAATTCGGCCTCATTTGTAAATATAAGCAGTATAGTCCTCACTTACAGGCTTTCTACACAAATTTTGAGCTGTATAAACAAGAATTCCTAATATTTGAAAGCAAATTCAAGTGAAAACGCTCCCTAAAGTGCCAGAGTTGTAAATATTATCAGTTTGCTGGTGATTTCTCGGCTTTCCACTGGTAATGTCTGTGATTACAAATGGCAGGAAATGTAGGAAGAATCTATTTACTTTTATTTCAAGTGGTTCTTCCAAGTTTTTAATCATTTCTGGAAACTCTAATTGAGTATTTTAAGAGTTTTACCACAACTAGAGAGTTTTCTTACAAATATGTACTGGAACCATAATGATTTTAACTGAGTCATACAAAAGTCGCCAGAGTAATGCGGCCTCTATTGTAAACATAAGCAGTATAGACTTCACTTACAGGCTTTCTACACAAATTTTGAGCTGTATAAACAAGAATTCCTAATATTTGGAAGCAAATTCAATTGAAAACGCTCCCTAAAGTGTCCGGAGTTGTAAATATTATCAGTTTGCTGGTCATTTCACGGCTTTCCACTGGTAATGTCTGTGATTACAAAGGGCAGGAAATGTTGGAAGAATCTATTTACTTTTATTTCAAGTCGTTCTTCCAAGTTTTTAATCATTTCTGGAAACTCTAATTGCGTATTTTAAGAGTTTTACCACAACTAGAGAGTTTTCTTACAAATATGTACTGGAACAGTAAGGATTTAAACTGAGTCATACAATAGTCGCCAGAGTAATGCGGCCTCACTTGTAAACATAAGCTGTATTGTCCTCACTTACAGGCTTTCTACACAAATTTTGAGCTGTATAAACAACAATTCCTAATATTTGAAAGCAAATTAACGACAAAACGCTCCCTAAAGTGCCCGGAGTTGTAAATATTATCACTTTGCTGGTCATTTCAAGGCTTTCCTCTGGTAATGTCTGTGATTACAAACGGCAGGAAATGTAGGAAGAATCGATTTACTTTTATTTCAAGTGGTTCTTCCAAGTTTTTAATCATCTCTGGAAACTCTAATTGCGTATTTTAAGAGTTTTTCCACACCTAGAGAGTTGTCTTACAACTATGTTCTGCAACCGTAAGAATTTTAACTGAGTCATACAAAAGTCGCCAGAGTAATTCAGCCTCAGTTGTAAACATAAGCAGTATAGTCCTCACTTACAGGCTTTCTACACAAATTTTGAGCTGTATAAACAAGAATTCCTAATATTTGAAAGCAAATTCAAGTGAAAACGCTCCCTAAAGTGATCGGAGTTGTAAATATTATCAGTTTGCTGGTCATTTCACGGCTTTCCACTGGTAATGTCTGTGATTACAAAGGGCAGGAAATGTAGGAAGAATCTATTTACTTTTATTTCAAGTCGTTCTTCCAAGTTTTTAATCATTTCTGGAAACTCTAATTGCGTATTTTAAGAGTTTTACCACAACTAGAGAGTTTTCTTACAAATATGTACTGGAACAGTAAGGATTTAAACTGAGTCATACAATAGTCGCCAGAGTAATTCGGCCTCACTTGTAAATATAAGCAGTGTATGCCTCACTTACAGGCTTTTTACACAAATTTTGAGCTGTATAAACAAGAATTCCTAATATTTGAAAGCAAATTCAAGTGAAAACGCTGCCTTAAGTGCCCTGAGTTGTAAATATTATCAGTTTGCTGGTCATTTCTCGGCTTTCCACTGGTAATGTCTGTGATTACAAATGGCAGGCAATGTAGGAAGAATCTATTTACTTTTATTTCAAGTGGTTCTTCCAAGTTTTTAATCATTTCTGGAAACTCTAATTGCGTATTTTAAGAGTTTTACCACAACTAGAGAGTTTTCTTACAAATATGTACTGGAACCGTAATGATTTTAACTGAGTCATAAAAAATTCGCCAGAGTAATGCGTCCTCTATTGTAAACATAAGCAGTATAGACTTCACTTACAGGCTTTCTACACAAATTTTGAGCTGTATAAACAAGAATTCCTAATATTTGAAAGCAAATTCAAGTGAAAACGCTCCCTAAAGTGTCCGGAGTAGTAAATATTATCAGTTTGCTGGTCATTTCACGGCTTTCCACTGGTAATGTCTGTGATTACAAAGGGCAGGAAATGTAGGAAGAATCTATTTACTTTTATTTCAAGTCGTTCTTCCAAGTTTTTAATCATTTCTGGAAACTCTAATTGCGTATTTTAAGAGTTTTACCACAACTAGAGAGTTTCTTAAAAATATGTACTGGAACCGTAAGGATTTTAACTGAGTCATACAATAGTCGCCAGAGTAATGCGGACTCACTTGTAAACATAAGCTGTATTGTCCTCACTTACAGGCTTTCTACACAAATTTTGAGCTGTATAAACAACAATTCCTAATATTTGAAAGCAAATTAACGTCAAAACGCTCCCTAAAGTGCCCGGAGTTGTAAATATTATCAGTTTGCTGGTCATTTCACGGCTTTCCTCTGGTAATGTCTGTGATTACAAACGGCAGGAAATGTAGGAAGAATCTATTTCCTTTTATTTCAAGTGGTTCTTCCAAGTTTTTAATCATCTCTGGAAACTCTAATTGCGTATTTTAAGAGTTTTTCCACAACTAGAGAATTTTCTTACAACTATGTACTGCAGCCGTATGGATTTTAACTGAGTCATACAATAGTCGCCAGAGTAATTCGGCATCACTTGTACACATAAGCTGTATAGTCCTCACTTACAGGCTTTCTACACAAATTTTGAGCTGTATAAACAACAATTCCTAATATTTGAAAGCAAATTAACGTCAAAACGCTCCCTAAAGTGCCTGGAGTTGTAAATATTATCAGTTTGCTGGTCATTTCACGGCTTTCCTCTGGTAATGTCTGTGATTACAAACGGCAGGAAATGTAGGAAGAATCGATTTACTTTTATTTCAGGTGGTTCTTCCAAGTTTTTAATCATCTCTGGAAACTCTAATTGCGTATTTTAAGAGTTTTCTACAACTAGAGAGTTTTCTTACAACTATGTACTGGAACCGTTAGGATTTTAACTGAGTCATACAAAAGTCGCCAGAGTAATTCGGCCTCACTTGTAAACATAAGCAGTATAGACCTCACTTACAGGCTTTCTACACAAATTTTGAGCTGTATAAACAAGAATTCCTAATATTTCAAAGCAAATTCAAGTGAAAACGCTCCCTAAAGTGCCCAGAGTTGTAAATATTATCAGTTTGCTGGTCATTTCACGGCTTTCCACTGGTAATGTCTATGATTACAAATGGCAGGAAATGAAGGAAGAATCTATTTTCTTTTATTTCAAGTGGTTCTTCCAAGTTTTTAATCATTTCTGGAAACTCTAATTGCGTATTTGAAGAATTTTACCACAACTAGAGAGTTTTCTTACAAATATGTACTGGAACCGTAAGGATTTAAACTGAGTCATACAATAGTCGCCAGAGTAATTCGGCCTCATTTGTAAATATAAGCAGTATAGTCCTCACTTACAGGCTTTCTACACAAATTTTGAGCTGTATAAACAAGAATTCCTAATATTTGAAAGCAAATTCAAGTGAAAACGCTCCCTAAAGTGCCAGAGTTGTAAATATTATCAGTTTGCTGGTGATTTCTCGGCTTTCCACTGGTAATGTCTGTGATTACAAATGGCAGGAAATGTAGGAAGAATCTATTTACTTTTATTTCAAGTGGTTCTTCCAAGTTTTTAATCATTTCTGGAAACTCTAATTGAGTATTTTAAGAGTTTTACCACAACTAGAGAGTTTTCTTACAAATATGTACTGGAACCATAATGATTTTAACTGAGTCATACAAAAGTCGCCAGAGTAATGCGGCCTCTATTGTAAACATAAGCAGTATAGACTTCACTTACAGGCTTTCTACACAAATTTTGAGCTGTATAAACAAGAATTCCTAATATTTGGAAGCAAATTCAATTGAAAACGCTCCCTAAAGTGTCCGGAGTTGTAAATATTATCAGTTTGCTGGTCATTTCACGGCTTTCCACTGGTAATGTCTGTGATTACAAAGGGCAGGAAATGTTGGAAGAATCTATTTACTTTTATTTCAAGTCGTTCTTCCAAGTTTTTAATCATTTCTGGAAACTCTAATTGCGTATTTTAAGAGTTTTACCACAACTAGAGAGTTTTCTTACAAATATGTACTGGAACAGTAAGGATTTAAACTGAGTCATACAATAGTCGCCAGAGTAATGCGGCCTCACTTGTAAACATAAGCTGTATTGTCCTCACTTACAGGCTTTCTACACAAATTTTGAGCTGTATAAACAAGAATTCCTAATATTTGAAAGCAAATTCAAGTGAAAAAGCTGCCTAAAGTGCCCTGAGTTGTAAATATTATCAGTTTGCTGGTCATTTCTCGGCTTTCCACTGGTATTGTCTGTGATTACAAATGGCAGGAAATGTAGGAAGAATCTATTTACTTTTATTTCAAGTGGTTCTTCCAAGTTTTTAATCATTTCTGGAAACCCTAATTGCGTATTTTAAGAGTTTTACCACAACTAGAGAGTTTTCTTACAAATATGTACTGGAACCGTAATGATTTTAACTGAGTCATACAAAATTCGCCAGAGTAATGCGGCCTCACTTGTAAACAGAAGCAGTATAGACCTCACTTACAGGCTTTCTACACAAATTTTGAGCTGTATAAACAAGAATTCCTAATATTTGAAAGCAAATTCAAGTGAAAACGCTCCCTAAAGTGCCCAGAGTTGTAAATATTATCAGTTTGCTGGTCATTTCACGGCTTTCCACTGGTAATGTCTATGATTACAAATGGCAGGAAATGAAGGAAGAATCTATTTTCTTTTTTTTCAAGTGGTTCTTCCAAGTTTTTAATCATTTCTGGAAACTCTAATTGCATATTTGAAGAATTTTACCACAACTAGAGAGTTTTCTTACAAATATGTACTGGAACCGTAAGGATTTAAACTGAGTCATACAATAGTCGCCAGAGTAATTCGGCCTCATTTGTAAATATAAGCAGTATAGTCCTCACTTACAGGCTTTCTACACAAATTTTGAGCTGTATAAACAAGAATTCCTAATATTTGAAAGCAAATTCAAGTGAAAACGCTCCCTAAAGTGCCAGAGTTGTAAATATTATCAGTTTGCTGGTGATTTCTCGGCTTTCCACTGGTAATGTTTGTGATTACAAATGGCAGGCAATGTAGGAAGAATCTATTTACTTTTATTTCAAGTGGTTCTTCCAAGTTTTTAATCATTTCTGGAAACTCTAATTGAGTATTTTAAGAGTTTTACCACAACTAGAGAGTTTTCTTACAAATATGTACTGGAACCATAATGATTTTAACTGAGTCATACAAAAGTCGCCAGAGTAATGCGGCCTCTATTGTAAACATAAGCAGTATAGACTTCACTTACAGGCTTTCTACACAAATTTTGAGCTGTATAAACAAGAATTCCTAATATTTGGAAGCAAATTCAATTGAAAACGCTCCCTAAAGTGTCCGGAGTTGTAAATATTATCAGTTTGCTGGTCATTTCACGGCTTTCCACTGGTAATGTCTGTGATTACAAAGGGCAGGAAATGTTGGAAGAATCTATTTACTTTTATTTCAAGTCGTTCTTCCAAGTTTTTAATCATTTCTGGAAACTCTAATTGCGTATTTTAAGAGTTTTACCACAACTAGAGAGTTTTCTTACAAATATGTACTGGAACAGTAAGGATTTAAACTGAGTCATACAATAGTCGCCAGAGTAATGCGGCCTCACTTGTAAACATAAGCTGTATTGTCCTCACTTACAGGCTTTCTACACAAATTTTGAGCTGTATAAACAAGAATTCCTAATATTTGAAAGCAAATTCAAGTGAAAAAGCTGCCTAAAGTGCCCTGAGTTGTAAATATTATCAGTTTGCTGGTCATTTCTCGGCTTTCCACTGGTAATGTCTGTGATTACAAATGGCAGGAAATGTAGGAAGAATCTATTTACTTTTATTTCAAGTGGTTCTTCCAAGTTTTTAATCATTTCTGGAAACCCTAATTGCGTATTTTAAGAGTTTTACCACAACTAGAGAGTTTTCTTACAAATATGTACTGGAACCGTAATGATTTTAACTGAGTCATACAATAGTCGCCAGAGTAATTCGGCCTCATTTGTAAATATAAGCTGTATTGTCCTCACTTACAGGCTTTCTACACAAATTTTGAGCTGTATAAACAAGAATTCCTAATATTTGAAAGCAAATTCAAGTGAAAACGCTCCCTAAAGTGCCCAGAGTTGTAAATATTATCAGTTTGCTGGTCATTTCACGGCTTTCCACTGGTAATGTCTATGATTACAAATGGCAGGAAATGAAGGAAGAATCTATTTTCTTTTTTTTCAAGTGGTTCTTCCAAGTTTTTAATCATTTCTGGAAACTCTAATTGCGTATTTGAAGAATTTTACCACAACTAGAGAGTTTTCTTACAAATATGTACTGGAACCGTAAGGATTTAAACTGAGTCATACAATAGTCGCCAGAGTAATTCGGCCTCATTTGTAAATATAAGCAGTATAGTCCTCACTTACAGGCTTTCTACACAAATTTTGAGCTGTATAAACAAGAATTCCTAATATTTGAAAGCAAATTCAAGTGAAAACGCTCCCTAAAGTGCCAGAGTTGTAAATATTATCAGTTTGCTGGTGATTTCTCGGCTTTCCACTGGTAATGTTTGTGATTACAAATGGCAGGCAATGTAGGAAGAATCTATTTACTTTTATTTCAAGTGGTTCTTCCAAGTTTTTAATCATTTCTGGAAACCCTAATTGCGTATTTTAAGAGTTTTACCACAACTAGAGAGTTTTCTTACAAATATGTACTGGAACCGTAATGATTTTAACTGAGTCATACAATAGTCGCCAGAGTAATTCGGCCTCATTTGTAAATATAAGCTGTATTGTCCTCACTTACAGGCTTTCTACACAAATTTTGAGCTGTATAAACAAGAATTCCTAATATTTGAAAGCAAATTCAAGTGAAAACGCTCCCTAAAGTGCCCAGAGTTGTAAATATTATCAGTTTGCTGGTCATTTCACGGCTTTCCACTGGTAATGTCTATGATTACAAATGGCAGGAAATGAAGGAAGAATCTATTTTCTTTTTTTTCAAGTGGTTCTTCCAAGTTTTTAATCATTTCTGGAAACTCTAATTGCGTATTTGAAGAATTTTACCACAACTAGAGAGTTTTCTTACAAATATGTACTGGAACCGTAAGGATTTAAACTGAGTCATACAATAGTCGCCAGAGTAATTCGGCCTCATTTGTAAATATAAGCAGTATAGTCCTCACTTACAGGCTTTCTACACAAATTTTGAGCTGTATAAACAAGAATTCCTAATATTTGAAAGCAAATTCAAGTGAAAACGCTCCCTAAAGTGCCAGAGTTGTAAATATTATCAGTTTGCTGGTGATTTCTCGGCTTTCCACTGGTAATGTTTGTGATTACAAATGGCAGGCAATGTAGGAAGAATCTATTTACTTTTATTTCAAGTGGTTCTTCCAAGTTTTTAATCATTTCTGGAAACTCTAATTGAGTATTTTAAGAGTTTTACCACAACTAGAGAGTTTTCTTACAAATATGTACTGGAACCATAATGATTTTAACTGAGTCATACAAAAGTCGCCAGAGTAATGCGGCCTCTATTGTAAACATAAGCAGTATAGACTTCACTTACAGGCTTTCTACACAAATTTTGAGCTGTATAAACAAGAATTCCTAATATTTGGAAGCAAATTCAATTGAAAACGCTCCCTAAAGTGTCCGGAGTTGTAAATATTATCAGTTTGCTGGTCATTTCACGGCTTTCCACTGGTAATGTCTGTGATTACAAAGGGCAGGAAATGTTGGAAGAATCTATTTACTTTTATTTCAAGTCGTTCTTCCAAGTTTTTAATCATTTCTGGAAACTCTAATTGCGTATTTTAAGAGTTTTACCACAACTAGAGAGTTTTCTTACAAATATGTACTGGAACAGTAAGGATTTAAACTGAGTCATACAATAGTCGCCAGAGTAATGCGGCCTCACTTGTAAACATAAGCTGTATTGTCCTCACTTACAGGCTTTCTACACAAATTTTGAGCTGTATAAACAAGAATTCCTAATATTTGAAAGCAAATTCAAGTGAAAAAGCTGCCTAAAGTGCCCGGAGTTGTAAATATTATCAGTTTGCTGGTCATTTCACGGCTTTCCTCTGGTAATGTCTGTGATTACAAACGGCAGGAAATGTAGGAAGAATCTATTTCCTTTTATTTCAAGTGGTTCTTCCAAGTTTTTAATCATCTCTGGAAACTCAAATAGCGTATTTTAAGAGTTTTTCCACAACTAGAGCGTTTTCTTACAACTATGTACTGGAACCGTCAGGATTTTAACTTAGTATTACAATAGTCGCCAGAGTAATTCGGCCTCACTTGTAAACAGAAGCAGTATAGACCTCACTTACAGGCTTTCTACACAAATTTTGAGCTGTATAAACAAGAATTCCTAATATTTGAAAGCAAATTCAAGTGAAAACGCTCCCTAAAGTGCCCAGAGTTGTAAATATTATCAGTTTGCTGGTCATTTCACGGCTTTCCACTGGTAATGTCTATGATTACAAATGGCAGGAAATGAAGGAAGAATCTATTTTCTTTTATTTCAAGTGGTTCTTCGAAGTTTTTAATCATTTCTGGAAACTCTCATTGCGTATTTGAAGAATTTTACCACAACTAGAGAGTTTTCATACAAATATGTACTGGAACCGTAAGGATTTAAACTGAGTCATACAATAGAAGCCAGAGTAATTCGGCCTCACTTGTAAATATAAGCAGTATAGTCCTCATTTACAGGCTTTCTACACAAATTTTAGCTGTATAAACAAGAATTCCTAATATTTGAAAGCAAATTCAAGTGAAAACGCTGCCTAAAGAGCCCGGGGTTGTAAATATTATCAGTTTGCTGGTCATTTCAAGGCTTTCCACTGGTAATATCTGTGATTACAAACGGCAGGAAATGTAGGAAGAATCTATTTACTTTTATTTCAAGTGATTCTTCCAAGTTTTTAATCATTTCTGGAAACTCTAATTGCGTATTTTAAGAGTTTTTCCACAACTAGAGAGTTTTTTACAACTATGTACTACAACCCTAAGGATTTTAACTGAGTCATACAATAGTCGCCAGAGTAATTCGGCCTCACTTGTAAACATAAGCTGTATAGTCCTCACTTACAGGCTTTCTACACAAATTTTGAGCTGCATAAACAAGAATTCCTAATATTTGGAAGCAAATTAACGTCAAAACGCTCCCTAAAGTGCCCGGAGTTGTAAATATTATCAGTTTGCTGGTCATTTCACGGCTTTCCTCTGGTAATGTCTGTGATTACAAACGGCAGGAAATGTAGGAAGAATCGATTTACTTTTATTTCAGGTGGTTCTTCCAAGTTTTTAATCATCTCTGGAAACTCTAATTGCGTATTTTAAGAGTTTTCTACAACTAGAGAGTTTTCTTACAACTATGTTCTGCAACCGTAAGGATTTTAACTGAGTCATACAAAAGTCGCCAGAGTAATTCGGCCTCACTTGTAAACATAAGCAGTATAGACCTCACTTACAGGCTTTCTACACAAATTTTGAGCTTTATAAACAAGAATTCCTAATAATTGAAAGCAAATTCAAGTGAAAACGCTCCCTAAAGTGCCCTGAGTTTAAATATTATCAGTTTGCTGGTCATTTCTCGGCTTTCCACTGGTAATGTCTGTGATTACAAATGGCAGGCAATGTAGGAAGAATCTGTTTACTTTTATTTCAAGTGGTTCTTCCAAGTTTTTAATCATTTCTGGAAATTCTAATTGAGTATTTTATGAGTTTTACCACAACTAGAGAGTTTTCTTACAAATATGTACTGGAACCATAATGATTTTAACTGAGTCATACAAAATTCGCCAGAGTAATGCGGCCTCTATTGTAAACATAAGCAGTATAGACTTCACTTACAGGCTTTCTACACAAATTTTGAGCTGTATAAACAAGAATTCCTAATATTTGGAAGCAAATTCAAGTGAAAACGCTCCCTAAAGTGTCCGGAGTTGTAAATATTATCAGTTTGCTGGTCATTTCACGGCTTTCGACTGGTAATGTCTGTGATTACAAACGGCAGGAAATGTAGGAAGAATCGATTTACTTTTATTTCAAGTGGTTCTTCCAAGTTTTTAATCATTTCTGGAAACTCTAATTGCGTATTTTAAGTGTTTTACCACAACTAGAGAGTTTTCTTACAAATATGTACTGGAACAGTAAGGATTTAAACTGAGTCATACAATAGTCGCCAGAGTAATTCGGCCTCACTTGTAAATATAAGCAGTGTATTCCTCACTTACAGGCTTTCTACACAAATTTTGAGCTGTATAAACAAGAATTCCTAATATTTGAAAGCAAATTCAAGTGAAAACGCTACCTAAAGTGCCCTGAGTTGTAAATATTATCAGTTTGCTGGTCATTTCTCGGCTTTCCACTGGTAATGTCTGTGATTACAAATGGCAGGAAATGTAGGAAGAATCTATTTACTTTTATTTCCAGTGGTTCTTCCAAGTTTTTAATCATTTCTGGAAACTCTAATTGCGTATTTTAAGAGTTTTACCACAACTAGAGAGTTTTCTTACAAATATGTACTGGAACCGTAATGATTTTAACTGAGTCATACAAAAGTCGCCAGAGTAATGCGGCCTCTATTGTAAACATAAGCAGTATAGACTTCACTTACAGGCTTTGTACACAAATTTTGAGCTGTATAAACAAAAATTCCAAATATTTGGAAGCAAATTCAATTGAAAACGCTCCCTAAAGTGCCCGGAGTTGTAAATATTATCAGTTTGCTGGTCATTTCACGGCTTTCCTCTGGTAATGTCTGTGATTACAAACGGCAGGAAATGTAGGAAGAATCTATTTCCTTTTATTTCAAGTGGTTCTTCCAAGTTTTTAATCATCTCTGGAAACTCTAATTGCGTATTTTAAGAGTTTTTCCACAACTAGAGAGTTTTCTTACAACTATGTTCTGCAGCCGTAAGGATTTTAACTGAGTCATACAAAAGTCGCCAGAGTAATGCGGCCTCAATTGTAAACATAAGCTGTATAGTCCTCAATTACAGGCTTTCTACACAAATTTTGAGCTGTATAAACAAGAATTCCTAATAATTGAAAGCAAATTCAAGTGAAAACGCTCCCTAAAGTGCCCGAAGTTGTAAATATTTTCAGTTTGCTGGTCATTTCACGGCTTTCCACTGGTAATGTCTGTGATTACAAACGGGAGGAAATGTGGGAAGAATCTATTTACTTTTATTTCAAGTGATTCTTCCAAGTTTTTAATCATTTCTGGAAACTCTAATTGCGTATTTTAAGAGTTTTTCCACAACTAGAGCGTTTTCTTACAACTATGTACTGGAACCGTCAGGATTTTAACTGAGTCATACAATAGTCGCCAGAGTAATGCGGCCTCACTTGTAAACATAATCAGTATAGTCCTCACTTACAGGCTTTCTACACAAATTTTGAGCTGTATAAACAAGAATTCCTAATATTTGAAAGCAAATTAACGTCAAAACGCTCCCTAAAGTGCCCGGAGTTGTAAATATTATCAGTTTGCTGGTCATTTCACGGCTTTCCTCTGGTAATGTCTGTGATTACAAACGGCAGGAAATGTAGGAAGAATCTATTTCCTTTTATTTCAAGTGGTTCTTCCAAGTTTTTAATCATCTCTGGAAACTCTAATTGCGTATTTTAAGAGTTTTTCCACAACTAGAGAGTTTTCTTACAAATATGTTCTGCAACCGTAAGGATTTTTCCTGAGTCATACAAAAGTCGCCAGAGTAATTCGGCCTCACTTGTAAACATAAGCAGTATAGACGTCACTTACAGGCTTTCTACACAAATTTTGAGCTGTATAAACAAGAATTCCTAATATTTCAAAGCAAATTCAAGTGAAAACACTCCCTAAAGTGCCCGGAGTTGTAAATATTATCAGTTTACTCGTCATTTCACGGCTTTCCACTGGTAATGTCTGTGATTACAAACGGTAGGAAATGTAGGAAGAATCGATTCACATTAATTTCAAGTGGTTCTTCCAAGTTTTTAATCATTTCTGGAAACTCTAATTGCGTATTTTAAGAGTTTTTCCAAAACTAGAGAGTTTTCTTACAACTATGTTCTGCAACTGTAAGGATTTTAACTGAGTCATACAAAAGTCGCCAGAGTAATTCGGCCTCACTTGTAAACATAAGCAGTATAGACCTCACTTACAGGCTTTCTACACAAATTTTGAGCTGTATAAACAAGAATTCCTAATATTTGAAAGCAAATTCAAGTGAAAACGCTCCCTAAAGTGCCCAGAGTTGTAAATATTATCAGTTTGCTGGTCATTTCACGGCTTTGACTGGTAATGTCTATGATTACAAATGGCAGGAAATGAAGGAAGAATCTATTTTCTTTTATTTCAAGTGGTTCTTCGAAGTTTTTAATCATTTCTGGAAACTCTAATTGCGTATTTGAAGAATTTTACCACAACTAGAGAGTTTTCTTACAAATATGTACTGGAACCGTAAGGATTTAAATTGAGTCATACAATAGTCGCCAGAGTAATTCGGCCTCACTTGTAAATATAAGCAGTATAGTCCTCACTTACAGGCTTTCTACACAAATTTTGAGCTTTATAAACAAGAATTCCTAATATTTGAAAGCAAATTCAAGTGAAAACGCTCCCTAAAGTGCCCTGAGTTGTAAATATTATCAGTTTGCTGGTCATTTCTCGGCTTTCCACTGGTAATGTCTGTGATTACAAATGGCAGCCAATGTAGGAAGAATCTATTTACATTTATTTCAAGTGGTTCTTCCAAGGTTTTAATCATTTCTGGAAACTCTAATTGAGTATTTTAAGAGTTTTACCACAACTAGAGAGTTTTCTTACAAATATGTACTGGAACCATAATGATTTTAACTGAGTCATACAAAATTCGCCAGAGTAATGCGGCCTCTATTGTAAACATAAGCAGTATAGACTTCACTTACAGGCTTTCTACACAAATTTTGAGCTGTATAAACAAGAATTCCTAATATTTGGAAGCAAATTCAAGTGAAAACGCTCCCTAAGGGTCCGGAGTTGTAAATATTATCAGTTTGCTGGTCATTTCACGGCTTTCCACTGGTAATGTCTGTGATTACAAAGGGCAGGAAATGTAGGAAGAATCTATTTACTTTTATTTCAAGTCGTTCTTCCAAGTTTTTAATCATTTCTGGAAACTCTAATTGCGTATTTTAAGAGTTTTACCACAACTAGAGAGTTTTCTTACAAATATGTACTTGAACCGTAAGGATTTTAACTCAATCATACAATAGTCGCCAGAGTAATGCGGCCTCACTTGTAAACATAAGCTGTATAGTCCTCACTTACAGGCTTTCTACACAAATTTTGAGCTGTATAAACAACAATTCCTAATATTTGAAAGCAAATTAACGACAAAACGCTCCCTAAAGTGCCCGGAGTTGTAAATATTATCAGTTTGCTGGTCATTTCAAGGCTTTCCTCTGGTAATGTCTGTGATTACAAACGGCAGGAAATGTAGGAAGAATCGATTTACTTTTATTTCAAGTGGTTCTTCCAAGTTTTTAATCATTTCTGGAAACTCTAATTGCGTATTTTAAGAGTTTTACCACAACTAGAGAGTTTTCTTACAAATATGTACTGGAACAGTAAGGATTTAAACTGAGTCATACAATAGTCGCCAGAGTAATTCGGCCTCACTTGTAAATATAAGCAGTGTATTCCTCACTTACAGGCTTTTTACACAAATTTTGAGCTGTATAAACAAGAATTCCTAATATTTGAAAGCAAATTCAAGTGAAAACGCTGCCTTAAGTGCCCTGAGTTGTAAATATTATCAGTTTGCTGGTCATTTCTCGGCTTTCCACTGGTAATGTCTGTGATTACAAATGGCAGGCAATGTAGGAAGAATCTATTTACTTTTATTTCAAGTGGTTCTTCCAAGTTTTTAATCATTTCTGGAAACTCTAATTGCGTATTTTAAGAGTTTTACCACAACTAGAGAGTTTTCTTACAAATATGTACTGGAACCGTAATGATTTTAACTGAGTCATACAAAATTCGCCAGAGTAATGCGTCCTCTATTGTAAACATAAGCAGTATAGACTTCACTTACAGGCTTTCTACACAAATTTTGAGCTGTATAAACAAGAATTCCTAATATTTGAAAGCAAATTCAAGTGAAAACGCTCCCTAAAGTGTCCGGAGTAGTAAATATTATCAGTTTGCTGGTCATTTCACGGCTTTCCACTGGTAATGTCTGTGATTACAAAGGGCAGGAAATGTAGGAAGAATCTATTTACTTTTATTTCAAGTCGTTCTTCCAAGTTTTTAATCATTTCTGGAAACTCTAATTGCGTATTTTAAGAGTTTTACCACAACTAGAGAGTTTCTTACAAATATGTACTGGAACCGTAAGGATTTTAACTGAGTCATACAATAGTCGCCAGAGTAATGCGGACTCACTTGTAAACAGAAGCAGTATAGACCTCACTTACAGGCTTTCTACACAAATTTTGAGCTGTATAAACAAGAATTCCTAATATTTGAAAGCAAATTCAAGTGAAAACGCTCCCTAAAGTGCCCAGAGTTGTAAATATTATCAGTTTGCTGGTCATTTCACGGCTTTCCACTGGTAATGTCTATGATTACAAATGGCAGGAAATGAAGGAAGAATCTATTTTCTTTTATTTCAAGTGGTTCTTCCAAGTTTTTAATCATTTCTGGAAACTCTAATTGCGTATTTGAAGAATTTTACCACAACTAGAGAGTTTTCTTACAAATATGTACTGGAACCGTAAGGATTTAAACTGAGTCATACAATAGTCGCCAGAGTAATTCGGCCTCATTTGTAAATATAAGCAGTATAGTCCTCACTTACAGGCTTTCTACACAAATTTTGAGCTGTATAAACAAGAATTCCTAATATTTGAAAGCAAATTCAAGTGAAAACGCTCCCTAAAGTGCCAGAGTTGTAAATATTATCAGTTTGCTGGTGATTTCTCGGCTTTCCACTGGTAATGTCTGTGATTACAAATGGCAGGAAATGTAGGAAGAATCTATTTACTTTTATTTCAAGTGGTTCTTCCAAGTTTTTAATCATTTCTGGAAACTCTAATTGAGTATTTTAAGAGTTTTACCACAACTAGAGAGTTTTCTTACAAATATGTACTGGAACCATAATGATTTTAACTGAGTCATACAAAAGTCGCCAGAGTAATGCGGCCTCTATTGTAAACATAAGCAGTATAGACTTCACTTACAGGCTTTGTACACAAATTTTGAGCTGTATAAACAAAAATTCCAAATATTTGGAAGCAAATTCAATTGAAAACGCTCCCTAAAGTGCCCGGAGTTGTAAATATTATCAGTTTGCTGGTCATTTCACGGCTTTCCTCTGGTAATGTCTGTGATTACAAACGGCAGGAAATGTAGGAAGAATCTATTTCCTTTTATTTCAAGTGGTTCTTCCAAGTTTTTAATCATCTCTGGAAACTCTAATTGCGTATTTTAAGAGTTTTTCCACAACTAGAGAGTTTTCTTACAACTATGTTCTGCAGCCGTAAGGATTTTAACTGAGTCATACAAAAGTCGCCAGAGTAATGCGGCCTCAATTGTAAACATAAGCTGTATAGTCCTCAATTACAGGCTTTCTACACAAATTTTGAGCTGTATAAACAAGAATTCCTAATAATTGAAAGCAAATTCAAGTGAAAACGCTCCCTAAAGTGCCCGAAGTTGTAAATATTTTCAGTTTGCTGGTCATTTCACGGCTTTCCACTGGTAATGTCTGTGATTACAAACGGGAGGAAATGTGGGAAGAATCTATTTACTTTTATTTCAAGTGATTCTTCCAAGTTTTTAATCATTTCTGGAAACTCTAATTGCGTATTTTAAGAGTTTTTCCACAACTAGAGCGTTTTCTTACAACTATGTACTGGAACCGTCAGGATTTTAACTGAGTCATACAATAGTCGCCAGAGTAATGCGGCCTCACTTGTAAACATAATCAGTATAGTCCTCACTTACAGGCCTTCTACACAAATTTTGAGCTGTATAAACAAGAATTCCTAATATTTGAAAGCAAATTAACGTCAAAACGCTCCCTAAAGTGCCCGGAGTTGTAAATATTATCAGTTTGCTGGTCATTTCACGGCTTTCCTCTGGTAATGTCTGTGATTACAAACGGCAGGAAATGTAGGAAGAATCTATTTCCTTTTATTTCAAGTGGTTCTTCCAAGTTTTTAATCATCTCTGGAAACTCTAATTGCGTATTTTAAGAGTTTTTCCACAACTAGAGAGTTTTCTTACAAATATGTTCTGCAACCGTAAGGATTTTTCCTGAGTCATACAAAAGTCGCCAGAGTAATTCGGCCTCACTTGTAAACATAAGCAGTATAGACGTCACTTACAGGCTTTCTACACAAATTTTGAGCTGTATAAACAAGAATTCCTAATATTTCAAAGCAAATTCAAGTGAAAACACTCCCTAAAGTGCCCGGAGTTGTAAATATTATCAGTTTACTCGTCATTTCACGGCTTTCCACTGGTAATGTCTGTGATTACAAACGGCAGGAAATGTAGGAAGAATCGATTCACATTAATTTCAAGTGGTTCTTCCAAGTTTTTAATCATTTCTGGAAACTCTAATTGCGTATTTTAAGAGTTTTTCCAAAACTAGAGAGTTTTCTTACAAATATGTACTGGAACCGTAAGGATTTAAATTGAGTCATACAATAGTCGCCAGAGTAATTCGGCCTCATTTGTAAATATAAGCAGTATAGTCCTCACTTACAGGCTTTCTACACAAATTTTGAGCTTTATAAACAAGAATTCCTAATATTTGAAAGCAAATTCAAGTGAAAACGCTCCCTAAAGTGCCCTGAGTTGTAAATATTATCAGTTTGCTGGTCATTTCTCGGCTTTCCACTGGTAATGTCTGTGATTACAAATGGCAGCCAATGTAGGAAGAATCTATTTACATTTATTTCAAGTGGTTCTTCCAAGGTTTTAATCATTTCTGGAAACTCTAATTGAGTATTTTAAGAGTTTTACCACAACTAGAGAGTTTTCTTACAAATATGTACTGGAACCATAATGATTTTAACTGAGTCATACAAAATTCGCCAGAGTAATGCGGCCTCTATTGTAAACATAAGCAGTATAGACTTCACTTACAGGCTTTCTACACAAATTTTGAGCTGTATAAACAAGAATTCCTAATATTTGGAAGCAAATTCAAGTGAAAACGCTCCCTAAGGGTCCGGAGTTGTAAATATTATCAGTTTGCTGGTCATTTCACGGCTTTCCACTGGTAATGTCTGTGATTACAAAGGGCAGGAAATGTAGGAAGAATCTATTTACTTTTATTTCAAGTCGTTCTTCCAAGTTTTTAATCATTTCTGGAAACTCTAATTGCGTATTTTAAGAGTTTTACCACAACTAGAGAGTTTTCTTACAAATATGTACTTGAACCGTAAGGATTTTAACTCAATCATACAATAGTCGCCAGAGTAATGCGGCCTCACTTGTAAACATAAGCTGTATAGTCCTCACTTACAGGCTTTCTACACAAATTTTGAGCTGTATAAACAACAATTCCTAATATTTGAAAGCAAATTAACGACAAAACGCTCCCTAAAGTGCCCGGAGTTGTAAATATTATCAGTTTGCTGGTCATTTCAAGGCTTTCCTCTGGTAATGTCTGTGATTACAAACGGCAGGAAATGTAGGAAGAATCGATTTACTTTTATTTCAAGTGGTTCTTCCAAGTTTTTAATCATTTCTGGAAACTCTAATTGCGTATTTTAAGAGTTTTACCACAACTAGAGAGTTTTCTTACAAATATGTACTGGAACAGTAAGGATTTAAACTGAGTCATACAATAGTCGCCAGAGTAATTCGGCCTCACTTGTAAATATAAGCAGTGTATTCCTCACTTACAGGCTTTTTACACAAATTTTGAGCTGTATAAACAAGAATTCCTAATATTTGAAAGCAAATTCAAGTGAAAACGCTGCCTTAAGTGCCCTGAGTTGTAAATATTATCAGTTTGCTGGTCATTTCTCGGCTTTCCACTGGTAATGTCTGTGATTACAAATGGCAGGCAATGTAGGAAGAATCTATTTACTTTTATTTCAAGTGGTTCTTCCAAGTTTTTAATCATTTCTGGAAACTCTAATTGCGTATTTTAAGAGTTTTACCACAACTAGAGAGTTTTCTTACAAATATGTACTGGAACCGTAATGATTTTAACTGAGTCATACAAAATTCGCCAGAGTAATGCGTCCTCTATTGTAAACATAAGCAGTATAGACTTCACTTACAGGCTTTCTACACAAATTTTGAGCTGTATAAACAAGAATTCCTAATATTTGAAAGCAAATTCAAGTGAAAACGCTCCCTAAAGTGTCCGGAGTAGTAAATATTATCAGTTTGCTGGTCATTTCACGGCTTTCCACTGGTAATGTCTGTGATTACAAAGGGCAGGAAATGTAGGAAGAATCTATTTACTTTTATTTCAAGTCGTTCTTCCAAGTTTTTAATCATTTCTGGAAACTCTAATTGCGTATTTTAAGAGTTTTACCACAACTAGAGAGTTTCTTAAAAATATGTACTGGAACCGTAAGGATTTTAACTGAGTCATACAATAGTCGCCAGAGTAATGCGGACTCACTTGTAAACAGAAGCAGTATAGACCTCACTTACAGGCTTTCTACACAAATTTTGAGCTGTATAAACAAGAATTCCTAATATTTGAAAGCAAATTCAAGTGAAAACGCTCCCTAAAGTGCCCAGAGTTGTAAATATTATCAGTTTGCTGGTCATTTCACGGCTTTCCACTGGTAATGTCTATGATTACAAATGGCAGGAAATGAAGGAAGAATCTATTTTCTTTTATTTCAAGTGGTTCTTCCAAGTTTTTAATCATTTCTGGAAACTCTAATTGCGTATTTGAAGAATTTTACCACAACTAGAGAGTTTTCTTACAAATATGTACTGGAACCGTAAGGATTTAAACTGAGTCATACAATAGTCGCCAGAGTAATTCGGCCTCATTTGTAAATATAAGCAGTATAGTCCTCACTTACAGGCTTTCTACACAAATTTTGAGCTGTATAAACAAGAATTCCTAATATTTGAAAGCAAATTCAAGTGAAAACGCTCCCTAAAGTGCCAGAGTTGTAAATATTATCAGTTTGCTGGTGATTTCTCGGCTTTCCACTGGTAATGTCTGTGATTACAAATGGCAGGAAATGTAGGAAGAATCTATTTACTTTTATTTCAAGTGGTTCTTCCAAGTTTTTAATCATTTCTGGAAACTCTAATTGAGTATTTTAAGAGTTTTACCACAACTAGAGAGTTTTCTTACAAATATGTACTGGAACCATAATGATTTTAACTGAGTCATACAAAAGTCGCCAGAGTAATGCGGCCTCTATTGTAAACATAAGCAGTATAGACTTCACTTACAGGCTTTCTACACAAATTTTGAGCTGTATAAACAAGAATTCCTAATATTTGGAAGCAAATTCAATTGAAAACGCTCCCTAAAGTGTCCGGAGTTGTAAATATTATCAGTTTGCTGGTCATTTCACGGCTTTCCACTGGTAATGTCTGTGATTACAAAGGGCAGGAAATGTTGGAAGAATCTATTTACTTTTATTTCAAGTCGTTCTTCCAAGTTTTTAATCATTTCTGGAAACTCTAATTGCGTATTTTAAGAGTTTTACCACAACTAGAGAGTTTTCTTACAAATATGTACTGGAACAGTAAGGATTTAAACTGAGTCATACAATAGTCGCCAGAGTAATGCGGCCTCACTTGTAAACATAAGCTGTATTGTCCTCACTTACAGGCTTTCTACACAAATTTTGAGCTGTATAAACAAGAATTCCAAATATTTGAAAGCAAATTCAAGTGAAAAAGCTGCCTAAAGTGCCCTGAGTTGTAAATATTATCAGTTTGCTGGTCATTTCTCGGCTTTCCACTGGTAATGTCTGTGATTACAAATGGCAGGAAATGTAGGAAGAATCTATTTACTTTTATTTCAAGTGGTTCTTCCAAGTTTTTAATCATTTCTGGAAACCCTAATTGCGTATTTTAAGAGTTTTACCACAACTAGAGAGTTTTCTTACAAATATGTACTGGAACCGTAATGATTTTAACTGAGTCAAACAAAATTCGCCAGAGTAATGCGGCCTCTATTGTAAACATAAGCAGTATAGACTTCACTTACAGGCTTTCTACACAAATTTTGAGCTGTATAAACAAGAATTCCTAATATTTGAAAGCAAATTCAAGTGAAAACGCTCCCTAAAGTTTCCGGAGTTGTAAATATTATCAGTTTGCTGGTCATTTCACGGCTTTCCACTGGTAATGTCTGTGATTACAAAGGGCAGGAAATGTAGGAAGAATCTATTTACTTTTATTTCAAGTCGTTCTTCCAAGTTTTGAATCATTTCTGGAAACTCTAATTGGGTATTTTAAGAGTTTTACCACAACTAGAGAGTTTTCTTACAAATATGTACTGGAACCGTAAGGATTTTAACTGAGTCATACAATAGTCGCCAGAGTAATGCGGCCTCACTTGTAAACATAAGCTGTATAGTCCTCACTTACAGGCTTTCTACACAAATTTTGAGCTGTATAAACAAGAATTCCTAATATTTGAAAGCAAATTCAAGTGAAAACGCTCCGTAAAGTGCCCGGAGTTGTAAATATTATCAGTTTGCTGGTCATTTCACGGCTTTCCTCTGGTAATGTCTGTGATTACAAACGGCAGGAAATGTAGGAAGAATCTATTTCCTTTTATTTCAAGTGGTTCTTCCAAGTTTTTAATCATCTCTGGAAACTCAAATAGCGTATTTTAAGAGTTTTTCCACAACTAGAGCGTTTTCTTACAACTATGTACTGGAACCGTCAGGATTTTAACTTAGTATTACAATAGTCGCCAGAGTAATTCGGCCTCACTTGTAAACAGAAGCAGTATAGACCTCACTTACAGGCTTTCTACACAAATTTTGAGCTGTATAAACAAGAATTCCTAATATTTGAAAGCAAATTCAAGTGAAAACGCTCCCTAAAGTGCCCAGAGTTGTAAATATTATCAGTTTGCTGGTCATTTCACGGCTTTCCACTGGTAATGTCTATGATTACAAATGGCAGGAAATGAAGGAAGAATCTATTTTCTTTTATTTCAAGTGGTTCTTCGAAGTTTTTAATCATTTCTGGAAACTCTCATTGCGTATTTGAAGAATTTTACCACAACTAGAGAGTTTTCATACAAATATGTACTGGAACCGTAAGGATTTAAACTGAGTCATACAATAGAAGCCAGAGTAATTCGGCCTCACTTGTAAATATAAGCAGTATAGTCCTCATTTACAGGCTTTCTACACAAATTTTAGCTGTATAAACAAGAATTCCTAATATTTGAAAGCAAATTCAAGTGAAAACGCTCCCTAATGTGCCCGGAGTTGTAAATATTATCAGTTTGCTGGTCATTTCACGGCTTTCCTCTGGTAATGTCTGTGATTACAAACGGCAGGAAATGTAGGAAGAATCGATTTACTTTTATTTCAGGTGGTTCTTCCAAGTTTTTAATCATCTCTGGAAACTCTAATTGCGTATTTTAAGAGTTTTCTACAACTAGAGAGTTTTCTTACAACTATGTTCTGCAACCGTAAGGATTTTAACTGAGTCATACAAAAGTCGCCAGAGTAATTCGGCCTCACTTGTAAACATAAGCAGTATAGACCTCACTTACAGGCTTTCTACACAAATTTTGAGCTTTATAAACAAGAATTCCTAATAATTGAAAGCAAATTCAAGTGAAAACGCTCCCTAAAGTGCCCTGAGTTGTAAATATTATCAGTTTGCTGGTCATTTCTCGGCTTTCCACTGGTAATGTCTGTGATTACAAATGGCAGGCAATGTAGGAAGAATCTGTTTACTTTTATTTCAAGTGGTTCTTCCAAGTTTTTAATCATTTCTGGAAATTCTAATTGAGTATTTTATGAGTTTTACCACAACTAGAGAGTTTTCTTACAAATATGTACTGGAACCATAATGATTTTAACTGAGTCATACAAAATTCGCCAGAGTAATGCGGCCTCTATTGTAAACATAAGCAGTATAGACTTCACTTACAGGCTTTCTACACAAATTTTGAGCTGTATAAACAAGAATTCCTAATATTTGGAAGCAAATTCAAGTGAAAACGCTCCCTAAAGTGTCCGGAGTTGTAAATATTATCAGTTTGCTGGTCATTTCACGGCTTTCGACTGGTAATGTCTGTGATTACAAACGGCAGGAAATGTAGGAAGAATCGATTTACTTTTATTTCAAGTGGTTCTTCCAAGTTTTTAATCATTTCTGGAAACTCTAATTGCGTATTTTAAGTGTTTTACCACAACTAGAGAGTTTTCTTACAAATATGTACTGGAACAGTAAGGATTTAAACTGAGTCATACAATAGTCGCCAGAGTAATTCGGCCTCACTTGTAAATATAAGCAGTGTATTCCTCACTTACAGGCTTTCTACACAAATTTTGAGCTGTATAAACAAGAATTCCTAATATTTGAAAGCAAATTCAAGTGA
Source organism: Myotis nattereri (assembly GCF_964212035.1). NCBI lineage: Eukaryota > Metazoa > Chordata > Mammalia > Chiroptera > Vespertilionidae > Myotis > Myotis nattereri. The sequence goes on from NC_138088.1 coordinate 739,909, forward strand.
AAACGCTACCTAAAGTGCCCTGAGTTGTAAATATTATCAGTTTGCTGGTCATTTCTCGGCTTTCCACTGGTAATGTCTGTGATTACAAATGGCAGGAAATGTAGGAAGAATCTATTTACTTTTATTTCCAGTGGTTCTTCCAAGTTTTTAATCATTTCTGGAAACTCTAATTGCGTATTTTAAGAGTTTTACCACAACTAGAGAGTTTTCTTACAAATATGTACTGGAACCGTAATGATTTTAACTGAGTCATACAAAAGTCGCCAGAGTAATGCGGCCTCTATTGTAAACATAAGCAGTATAGACTTCACTTACAGGCTTTGTACACAAATTTTGAGCTGTATAAACAAAAATTCCAAATATTTGGAAGCAAATTCAATTGAAAACGCTCCCTAAAGTGCCCGGAGTTGTAAATATTATCAGTTTGCTGGTCATTTCACGGCTTTCCTCTGGTAATGTCTGTGATTACAAACGGCAGGAAATGTAGGAAGAATCTATTTCCTTTTATTTCAAGTGGTTCTTCCAAGTTTTTAATCATCTCTGGAAACTCTAATTGCGTATTTTAAGAGTTTTTCCACAACTAGAGAGTTTTCTTACAACTATGTTCTGCAGCCGTAAGGATTTTAACTGAGTCATACAAAAGTCGCCAGAGTAATGCGGCCTCAATTGTAAACATAAGCTGTATAGTCCTCAATTACAGGCTTTCTACACAAATTTTGAGCTGTATAAACAAGAATTCCTAATAATTGAAAGCAAATTCAAGTGAAAACGCTCCCTAAAGTGCCCGAAGTTGTAAATATTTTCAGTTTGCTGGTCATTTCACGGCTTTCCACTGGTAATGTCTGTGATTACAAACGGGAGGAAATGTGGGAAGAATCTATTTACTTTTATTTCAAGTGATTCTTCCAAGTTTTTAATCATTTCTGGAAACTCTAATTGCGTATTTTAAGAGTTTTTCCACAACTAGAGCGTTTTCTTACAACTATGTACTGGAACCGTCAGGATTTTAACTGAGTCATACAATAGTCGCCAGAGTAATGCGGCCTCACTTGTAAACATAATCAGTATAGTCCTCACTTACAGGCTTTCTACACAAATTTTGAGCTGTATAAACAAGAATTCCTAATATTTGAAAGCAAATTAACGTCAAAACGCTCCCTAAAGTGCCCGGAGTTGTAAATATTATCAGTTTGCTGGTCATTTCACGGCTTTCCTCTGGTAATGTCTGTGATTACAAACGGCCGGAAATGTAGGAAGAATCTATTTCCTTTTATTTCAAGTGGTTCTTCCAAGTTTTTAATCATCTCTGGAAACTCTAATTGCGTATTTTAAGAGTTTTTCCACAACTAGAGAGTTTTCTTACAAATATGTTCTGCAACCGTAAGGATTTTTCCTGAGTCATACAAAAGTCGCCAGAGTAATTCGGCCTCACTTGTAAACATAAGCAGTATAGACGTCACTTACAGGCTTTCTACACAAATTTTGAGCTGTATAAACAAGAATTCCTAATATTTCAAAGCAAATTCAAGTGAAAACACTCCCTAAAGTGCCCGGAGTTGTAAATATTATCAGTTTACTCGTCATTTCACGGCTTTCCACTGGTAATGTCTGTGATTACAAACGGCAGGAAATGTAGGAAGAATCGATTCACATTAATTTCAAGTGGTTCTTCCAAGTTTTTAATCATTTCTGGAAACTCTAATTGCGTATTTTAAGAGTTTTTCCAAAACTAGAGAGTTTTCTTACAACTATGTTCTGCAACTGTAAGGATTTTAACTGAGTCATACAAAAGTCGCCAGAGTAATTCGGCCTCACTTGTAAACATAAGCAGTATAGACCTCACTTACAGGCTTTCTACACAAATTTTGAGCTGTATAAACAAGAATTCCTAATATTTGAAAGCAAATTCAAGTGAAAACGCTCCCTAAAGTGCCCAGAGTTGTAAATATTATCAGTTTGCTGGTCATTTCACGGCTTTGACTGGTAATGTCTATGATTACAAATGGCAGGAAATGAAGGAAGAATCTATTTTCTTTTATTTCAAGTGGTTCTTCGAAGTTTTTAATCATTTCTGGAAACTCTAATTGCGTATTTGAAGAATTTTACCACAACTAGAGAGTTTTCTTACAAATATGTACTGGAACCGTAAGGATTTAAATTGAGTCATACAATAGTCGCCAGAGTAATTCGGCCTCACTTGTAAATATAAGCAGTATAGTCCTCACTTACAGGCTTTCTACACAAATTTTGAGCTTTATAAACAAGAATTCCTAATATTTGAAAGCAAATTCAAGTGAAAACGCTCCCTAAAGTGCCCTGAGTTGTAAATATTATCAGTTTGCTGGTCATTTCTCGGCTTTCCACTGGTAATGTCTGTGATTACAAATGGCAGCCAATGTAGGAAGAATCTATTTACATTTATTTCAAGTGGTTCTTCCAAGGTTTTAATCATTTCTGGAAACTCTAATTGAGTATTTTAAGAGTTTTACCACAACTAGAGAGTTTTCTTACAAATATGTACTGGAACCATAATGATTTTAACTGAGTCATACAAAATTCGCCAGAGTAATGCGGCCTCTATTGTAAACATAAGCAGTATAGACTTCACTTACAGGCTTTCTACACAAATTTTGAGCTGTATAAACAAGAATTCCTAATATTTGGAAGCAAATTCAAGTGAAAACGCTCCCTAAGGGTCCGGAGTTGTAAATATTATCAGTTTGCTGGTCATTTCACGGCTTTCCACTGGTAATGTCTGTGATTACAAAGGGCAGGAAATGTAGGAAGAATCTATTTACTTTTATTTCAAGTCGTTCTTCCAAGTTTTTAATCATTTCTGGAAACTCTAATTGCGTATTTTAAGAGTTTTACCACAACTAGAGAGTTTTCTTACAAATATGTACTTGAACCGTAAGGATTTTAACTCAATCATACAATAGTCGCCAGAGTAATGCGGCCTCACTTGTAAACATAAGCTGTATAGTCCTCACTTACAGGCTTTCTACACAAATTTTGAGCTGTATAAACAACAATTCCTAATATTTGAAAGCAAATTAACGACAAAACGCTCCCTAAAGTGCCCGGAGTTGTAAATATTATCAGTTTGCTGGTCATTTCAAGGCTTTCCTCTGGTAATGTCTGTGATTACAAACGACAGGAAATGTAGGAAGAATCGATTTACTTTTATTTCAAGTGGTTCTTCCAAGTTTTTAATCATTTCTGGAAACTCTAATTGCGTATTTTAAGAGTTTTACCACAACTAGAGAGTTTTCTTACAAATATGTACTGGAACAGTAAGGATTTAAACTGAGTCATACAATAGTCGCCAGAGTAATTCGGCCTCACTTGTAAATATAAGCAGTGTATTCCTCACTTACAGGCTTTTTACACAAATTTTGAGCTGTATAAACAAGAATTCCTAATATTTGAAAGCAAATTCAAGTGAAAACGCTGCCTTAAGTGCCCTGAGTTGTAAATATTATCAGTTTGCTGGTCATTTCTCGGCTTTCCACTGGTAATGTCTGTGATTACAAATGGCAGGCAATGTAGGAAGAATCTATTTACTTTTATTTCAAGTGGTTCTTCCAAGTTTTTAATCATTTCTGGAAACTCTAATTGCGTATTTTAAGAGTTTTACCACAACTAGAGAGTTTTCTTACAAATATGTACTGGAACCGTAATGATTTTAACTGAGTCATACAAAATTCGCCAGAGTAATGCGTCCTCTATTGTAAACATAAGCAGTATAGACTTCACTTACAGGCTTTCTACACAAATTTTGAGCTGTATAAACAAGAATTCCTAATATTTGAAAGCAAATTCAAGTGAAAACGCTCCCTAAAGTGTCCGGAGTAGTAAATATTATCAGTTTGCTGGTCATTTCACGGCTTTCCACTGGTAATGTCTGTGATTACAAAGGGCAGGAAATGTAGGAAGAATCTATTTACTTTTATTTCAAGTCGTTCTTCCAAGTTTTTAATAATTTCTGGAAACTCTAATTGCGTATTTTAAGAGTTTTACCACAACTAGAGAGTTTCTTAAAAATATGTACTGGAACCGTAAGGATTTTAACTGAGTCATACAATAGTCGCCAGAGTAATGCGGACTCACTTGTAAACATAAGCTGTATTGTCCTCACTTACAGGCTTTCTACACAAATTTTGAGCTGTATAAACAACAATTCCTAATATTTGAAAGCAAATTAACGTCAAAACGCTCCCTAAAGTGCCCGGAGTTGTAAATATTATCAGTTTGCTGGTCATTTCATGGCTTTCCTCTGGTAATGTCTGTCATTACAAACGGCAGGAAATGTAGGAAGAATCGATTTACTTTTATTTCAGGTGGTTCTTCCAAGTTTTTAATCATCTCTGGAAACTCTAATTGCGTATTTTAAGAGTTTTCTACAACTAGAGAGTTTTCTTACAACTATGTACTGGAACCGTTAGGATTTTAACTGAGTCATACAAAAGTCGCCAGAGTAATTCGGCCTCACTTGTAAACATAAGCAGTATAGACCTCACTTACAGGCTTTCTACACAAATTTTGAGCTGTATAAACAAGAATTCCTAATATTTGAAAGCAAATTCAAGTGAAAACGCTACCTAAAGTGCCCTGAGTTGTAAATATTATCAGTTTGCTGGTCATTTCTCGGCTTTCCACTGGTAATGTCTGTGATTACAAATGGCAGGAAATGTAGGAAGAATCTATTTACTTTTATTTCCAGTGGTTCTTCCAAGTTTTTAATCATTTCTGGAAACTCTAATTGCGTATTTTAAGAGTTTTACCACAACTAGAGAGTTTTCTTACAAATATGTACTGGAACCGTAATGATTTTAACTGAGTCATACAAAATTCGCCAGAGTAATGCGGCCTCTATTGTAAACATAAGCAGTATAGACTTCACTTACAGGCTTTCTACACAAATTTTGAGCTGTATAAACAAGAATTCCTAATATTTGAAAGCAAATTCAAGTGAAAACGCTCCCTAAAGTGTCCGGAGTTGTAAATGTTATCAGTTTGCTGGTCATTTCACGGCTTTCCACTGGTAATGTCTGTGATTACAAAGGGCAGGAAATGTAGGAAGAATCTATTTCCTTTTATTTCAAGTCGTTCTTCCAAGTTTTTAATCATCTCTGGAAACTCTAACTGCGTATTTTAAGAGTTTTTCCACAACTAGAGAGTTTTCTTACAACTATGTACTGCAGCCGTAAGGATTTTAACTGAGTCATACAAAAGTCGCCAGAGTAATTCGGCCTCAGTTGTAAACATAAGCTGTATAGTCCTCAATTACAGGCTTTCTACACAAATTTTGAGCTGTATAAACAAGAATTCCTAATAATTGAAAGCAAATTCAAGTGAAAACGCTCCCTAAAGTGCCTGAAGTTGTAAATATTTTCAGTTTGCTGGTCATTTCACGGCTTTCCACTGGTAATGTCTGTGATTACAAACGGGAGGAAATGTGGGAAGAATCTATTTACTTTTATTTCAAGTGATTCTTCCAAGTTTTTAATCATTTCTGGAAACTCTAATTGCGTATTTTAAGAGTTTTTCCACAACTAGAACGTTTTCTTACAACTATGTACTGGAACCGTCAGGATTTTAACTGAGTCATACAATAGTCGCCAGAGTAATGCGGCCTCACTTGTAAACATAAGCTGTATAGTCCTCACTTACAGGCTTTCTACACAAATTTTGAGCTGTATAAACAAGAATTCCTAATATTTGAAAGCAAATTCAAGTGAAAACGCTCCCTAAAGTGTCCGGAGTTGTAAATATTATCAGTTTGCTGGTCATTTCACGGCTTTCCTCTGGTAAAGTCTGTGATTACAAACGGCAGGAAATGTAGGAAGAATCGATTTACTTTTATTTCAAGTGGTTCTTCCAAGTTTTTAATCATTTCTGGAAACTCTAATTGCGTATTTTAAGAGTTTTACCACAACTAGAGAGTTTTCTTACAAATATGTACTGGAACCGTAATGATTTTAACTGAGTCATACAAAATTCGCCAGAGTAATGCGGCCTCTATTGTAAACATAAGCAGTATAGACTTCACTTACAGGCTTTGTACACAAATTTTGAGCTGTATAAAAAAAAATTCCAAATATTTGGAAGCAAATTCAATTGAAAACGCTCCCTAAAGTGCCCGGAGTTGTAAATATTATCAGTTTGCTGGTCATTTCACGGCTTTCCTCTGGTAATGTCTGTGATTACAAACGGCAGGAAATGTAGGAAGAATCTATTTCCTTTTATTTCAAGTGGTTCTTCCAAGTTTTTAATCATCTCTGGAAACTCTAATTGCGTATTTTAAGAGTTTTTCCACAACTAGAGAGTTTTCTTACAACTATGTTCTGCAGCCGTAAGGATTTTAACTGAGTCATACAAAAGTCGCCAGAGTAATGCGGCCTCAATTGTAAACATAAGCTGTATAGTCCTCAATTACAGGCTTTCTACACAAATTTTGAGCTGTATAAACAAGAATTCCTAATAATTGAAAGCAAATTCAAGTGAAAACGCTCCCTAAAGTGCCCGAAGTTGTAAATATTTTCAGTTTGCTGGTCATTTCACGGCTTTCCACTGGTAATGTCTGTGATTACAAACGGGAGGAAATGTGGGAAGAATCTATTTACTTTTATTTCAAGTGATTCTTCCAAGTTTTTAATCATTTCTGGAAACTCTAATTGCGTATTTTAAGAGTTTTTCCACAACTAGAGCGTTTTCTTACAACTATGTACTGGAACCGTCAGGATTTTAACTGAGTCATACAATAGTCGCCAGAGTAATGCGGCCTCACTTGTAAACATAATCTGTATAGTCCTCACTTACAGGCTTTCTACACAAATTTTGAGCTGTATAAACAAGAATTCCTAATATTTGAAAGCAAATTAACGTCAAAACGCTCCCTAAAGTGCCCGGAGTTGTAAATATTATCAGTTTGCTGGTCATTTCACGGCTTTCCTCTGGTAATGTCTGTGATTACAAACGGCAGGAAATGTAGGAAGAATCTATTTCCTTTTATTTCAAGTGGTTCTTCCAAGTTTTTAATCATCTCTGGAAACTCTAATTGCGTATTTTAAGAGTTTTTCCACAACTAGAGAGTTTTCTTACAAATATGTTCTGCAACCGTAAGGATTTTTCCTGAGTCATACAAAAGTCGCCAGAGTAATTCGGCCTCACTTGTAAACATAAGCAGTATAGACGTCACTTACAGGTTTTCTACACAAATTTTGAGCTGTATAAACAAGAATTCCTAATATTTCAAAGCAAATTCAAGTGAAAACACTCCCTAAAGTGCCCGGAGTTGTAAATATTATCAGTTTACTCGTCATTTCACGGCTTTCCACTGGTAATGTCTGTGATTACAAACGGCAGGAAATGTAGGAAGAATCGATTCACATTAATTTCAAGTGGTTCTTCCAAGTTTTTAATCATTTCTGGAAACTCTAATTGCGTATTTTAAGAGTTTTTCCAAAACTAGAGAGTTTTCTTACAACTATGTTCTGCAACTGTAAGGATTTTAACTGAGTCATACAAAAGTCGCCAGAGTAATTCGGCCTCACTTGTAAACATAAGCAGTATAGACCTCACTTACAGGCTTTCTACACAAATTTTGAGCTGTATAAACAAGAATTCCTAATATTTGAAAGCAAATTCAAGTGAAAACGCTCCCTAAAGTGCCCAGAGTTGTAAATATTATCAGTTTGCTGGTCATTTCACGGCTTTGACTGGTAATGTCTATGATTACAAATGGCAGGAAATGAAGGAAGAATCTATTTTCTTTTATTTCAAGTGGTTCTTCGAAGTTTTTAATCATTTCTGGAAACTCTAATTGCGTATTTGAAGAATTTTACCACAACTAGAGAGTTTTCTTACAAATATGTACTGGAACCGTAAGGATTTAAATTGAGTCATACAATAGTCGCCAGAGTAATTCGGCCTCACTTGTAAATATAAGCAGTATAGTCCTCACTTACAGGCTTTCTACACAAATTTTGAGCTTTATAAACAAGAATTCCTAATATTTGAAAGCAAATTCAAGTGAAAACGCTCCCTAAAGTGCCCTGAGTTGTAAATATTATCAGTTTGCTGGTCATTTCTCGGCTTTCCACTGGTAATGTCTGTGATTACAAATGGCAGCCAATGTAGGAAGAATCTATTTACATTTATTTCAAGTGGTTCTTCCAAGTTTTTAATCATTTCTGGAAACTCTAATTGAGTATTTTAAGAGTTTTACCACAACTAGAGAGTTTTCTTACAAATATGTACTGGAACCATAATGATTTTAACTGAGTCATACAAAATTCGCCAGAGTAATGCGGCCTCTATTGTAAACATAAGCAGTATAGACTTCACTTACAGGCTTTCTACACAAATTTTGAGCTGTATAAACAAGAATTCCTAATATTTGGAAGCAAATTCAAGTGAAAACGCTCCCTAACGGTCCGGAGTTGTAAATATTATCAGTTTGCTGGTCATTTCACGGCTTTCCACTGGTAATGTCTGTGATTACAAAGGGCAGGAAATGTAGGAAGAATCTATTTAGTTTTATTTCAAGTCGTTCTTCGAAGTTTTTAATCATTTCTGGAAACTCTAATTGCGTATTTTAAGAGTTTTACCACAACTAGAGAGTTTTCTTACAAATATGTACTTGAACCGTAAGGATTTTAACTCAATCATACAATAGTCGCCAGAGTAATGCGGCCTCACTTGTAAACATAAGCTGTATAGTCCTCACTTACAGGCTTTCTACACAAATTTTGAGCTGTATAAACAACAATTCCTAATATTTGAAAGCAAATTAACGACAAAACGCTCCCTAAAGTGCCCGGAGTTGTAAATATTATCAGTTTGCTGGTCATTTCAAGGCTTTCCTCTGGTAATGTCTGTGATTACAAACGGCAGGAAATGTAGGAAGAATCGATTTACTTTTATTTCAAGTGGTTCTTCCAAGTTTTTAATCATCTCTGGAAACTCTAATTGCGTATTTTAAGAGTTTTTCCACAACTAGAGAGTTGTCTTACAACTATGTTCTGCAACCGTAAGAATTTTAACTGAGTCATACAAAAGTCGCCAGAGTAATTCAGCCTCAGTTGTAAACATAAGCAGTATAGTCCTCACTTACAGGCTTTCTACACAAATTTTGAGCTGTATAAACAAGAATTCCTAATATTTCAAAGCAAATTCAAGTGAACACGCTCCCTAAAGTGATCGGAGTTGTAAATATTATCAGTTTGCTGGTCATTTCACGGCTTTCCACTGGTAATGTCTGTGATTACAAAGGGCAGGAAATGTAGGAAGAATCTATTTACTTTTATTTCAAGTCGTTCTTCCAAGTTTTTAATCATTTCTGGAAACTCTAATTGCGTATTTTAAGAGTTTTACCACAACTAGAGAGTTTTCTTACAAATATGTACTGGAACAGTAAGGATTTAAACTGAGTCATACAATAGTCGCCAGAGTAATTCGGCCTCACTTGTAAATATAAGCAGTGTATTCCTCACTTACAGGCTTTTTACACAAATTTTGAGCTGTATAAACAAGAATTCCTAATATTTGAAAGCAAATTCAAGTGAAAACGCTGCCTTAAGTGCCCTGAGTTGTAAATATTATCAGTTTGCTGGTCATTTCTCGGCTTTCCACTGGTAATGTCTGTGATTACAAATGGCAGGCAATGTAGGAAGAATCTATTTACTTTTATTTCAAGTGGTTCTTCCAAGTTTTTAATCATTTCTGGAAACTCTAATTGCGTATTTTAAGAGTTTTACCACAACTAGAGAGTTTTCTTACAAATATGTACTGGAACCGTAATGATTATAACTGAGTCATACAAAATTCGCCAGAGTAATGCGTCCTCTATTGTAAACATAAGCAGTATAGACTTCACTTACAGGCTTTCTACACAAATTTTGAGGTGTATAAACAAGAATTCCTAATATTTGAAAGCAAATTCAAGTGAAAACGCTCCATAAAGTGTCCGGAGTAGTAAATATTATCAGTTTGCTGGTCATTTCACGGCTTTCCACTGGTAATGTCTGTGATTACAAAGGGCAGGAAATGTAGGAAGAATCTATTTACTTTTATTTCAAGTCGTTCTTCCAAGTTTTTAATCATTTCTGGAAACTCTAATTGCGTATTTTAAGAGTTTTACCACAACTAGAGAGTTTCTTAAAAATATGTACTGGAACCATAAGGATTTTAACTGAGTCATACAATAGTCGCCAGAGTAATGCGGACTCACTTGTAAACATAAGCTGTATTGTCCTCACTTACAGGCTTTCTACACAAATTTTGAGCTGTATAAACAACAATTCCTAATATTTGAAAGCAAATTAACGTCAAAAAGCTCCCTAAAGTGCCCGGAGTTGTAAATATTATCAGTTTGCTGGTCATTTCACGGCTTTCCTCTGGTAATGTCTGTGATTACAAACGGCAGGAAATGTAGGAAGAATCTATTTCCTTTTATTTCAAGTGGTTCTTCCAAGTTTTTAATCATCTCTGGAAACTCTAATTGCGTATTTTAAGAGTTTTTCCACAACTAGAGAATTTTCTTACAACTATGTACTGCAGCCGTATGGATTTTAACTGAGTCATACAATAGTCGCCAGAGTAATTCGGCATCACTTGTAAACATAAGCTGTATAGTCCTCACTTACAGGCTTTCTACACAAATTTTGAGCTGTATAAACAACAATTCCTAATATTTGAAAGCAAATTAACGTCAAAACGCTCCCTAAAGTGCCTGGAGTTGTAAATATTATCAGTTTGCTGGTCATTTCACGGCTTTCCTCTGGTAATGTCTGTGATTACAAACGGCAGGAAATGTAGGAAGAATCGATTTACTTTTATTTCAGGTGGTTCTTCCAAGTTTTTAATCATCTCTGGAAACTCTAATTGCGTATTTTAAGAGTTTTCTACAACTAGAGAGTTTTCTTACAACTATGTACTGGAACCGTTAGGATTTTAACTGAGTCATACAAAAGTCGCCAGAGTAATTCGGCCTCACTTGTAAACATAAGCAGTATAGACCTCACTTACAGGCTTTCTACACAAATTTTGAGCTGTATAAACAAGAATTCCTAATATTTGAAAGCAAATTCAAGTGAAAACGCTCCCTAAAGTGCCCAGAGTTGTAAATATTATCAGTTTGCTGGTCATTTCACGGCTTTCCACTGGTAATGTCTATGATTACAAATGGCAGGAAATGAAGGAAGAATCTATTTTCTTTTATTTCAAGTGGTTCTTCCAAGTTTTTAATCATTTCTGGAAACTCTAATTGCGTATTTGAAGAATTTTACCACAACTAGAGAGTTTTCTTACAAATATGTACTGGAACCGTAAGGATTTAAACTGAGTCATACAATAGTCGCCAGAGTAATTCGGCCTCATTTGTAAATATAAGCAGTATAGTCCTCACTTACAGGCTTTCTACACAAATTTTGAGCTGTATAAACAAGAATTCCTAATATTTGAAAGCAAATTCAAGTGAAAACGCTCCCTAAAGTGCCAGAGTTGTAAATATTATCAGTTTGCTGGTGATTTCTCGGCTTTCCACTGGTAATGTCTGTGATTACAAATGGCAGGAAATGTAGGAAGAATCTATTTACTTTTATTTCAAGTCGTTCTTCCAAGTTTTTAATCATTTCTGGAAACTCTAATTGAGTATTTTAAGAGTTTTACCACAACTAGAGAGTTTTCTTACAAATATGTACTGGAACCATAATGATTTTAACTGAGTCATACAAAAGTCGCCAGAGTAATGCGGCCTCTATTGTAAACATAAGCAGTATAGACTTCACTTACAGGCTTTCTACACAAATTTTGAGCTGTATAAACAAGAATTCCTAATATTTGGAAGCAAATTCAATTGAAAACGCTCCCTAAAGTGTCCGGAGTTGTAAATATTATCAGTTTGCTGGTCATTTCACGGCTTTCCACTGGTAATGTCTGTGATTACAAAGGGCAGGAAATGTTGGAAGAATCTATTTACTTTTATTTCAAGTCGTTCTTCCAAGTTTTTAATCATTTCTGGAAACTCTAATTGCGTATTTTAAGAGTTTTACCACAACTAGAGAGTTTTCTTACAAATATGTACTGGAACAGTAAGGATTTAAACTGAGTCATACAATAGTCGCCAGAGTAATGCGGCCTCACTTGTAAACATAAGCTGTATTGTCCTCACTTACAGGCTTTCTACACAAATTTTGAGCTGTATAAACAAGAATTCCTAATATTTGAAAGCAAATTCAAGTGAAAAAGCTGCCTAAAGTGCCCTGAGTTGTAAATATTATCAGTTTGCTGGTCATTTCTCGGCTTTCCACTGGTAATGTCTGTGATTACAAATGGCAGGAAATGAAGGAAGAATCTATTTACTTTTATTTCAAGTGGTTCTTCCAAGTTTTTAATCATTTCTGGAAACCCTAATTGCGTATTTTAAGAGTTTTACCACAACTAGAGAGTTTTCTTACAAATATGTACTGGAACCGTAATGATTTTAACTGAGTCATACAAAATTCGCCAGAGTAATGCGGCCTCTATTGTAAACATAAGCAGTATAGACTTCACTTACAGGCTTTCTACACAAATTTTGAGCTGTATAAACAAGAATTCCTAATATTTGAAAGCAAATTCAAGTGAAAACGCTCCCTAAAGTTTCCGGAGTTGTAAATATTATCAGTTTGCTGGTCATTTCACGGCTTTCCACTGGTAATGTCTGTGATTACAAAGGGCAGGAAATGTAGGAAGAATCTATTTACTTTTATTTCAAGTCGTTCTTCCAAGTTTTGAATCATTTCTGGAAACTCTAATTGGGTATTTTAAGAGTTTTACCACAACTAGAGAGTTTTCTTACAAATATGTACTGGAACCGTAAGGATTTTAACTGAGTCATACAATAGTCGCCAGAGTAATGCGGCCTCACTTGTAAACATAAGCTGTATAGTCCTCACTTACAGGCTTTCTACACAAATTTTGAGCTGTATAAACAAGAATTCCTAATATTTGAAAGCAAATTCAAGTGAAAACGCTCCCTAAAGTGCCCGGAGTTGTAAATATTATCAGTTTGCTGGTCATTTCACGGCTTTCCTCTGGTAATGTCTGTGATTACAAACGGCAGGAAATGTAGGAAGAATCTATTTCCTTTTATTTCAAGTGGTTCTTCCAAGTTTTTAATCATCTCTGGAAACTCAAATAGCGTATTTTAAGAGTTTTTCCACAACTAGAGCGTTTTCTTACAACTATGTACTGGAACCGTCAGGATTTTAACTTAGTATTACAATAGTCGCCAGAGTAATTCGGCCTCACTTGTAAACAGAAGCAGTATAGACCTCACTTACAGGCTTTCTACACAAATTTTGAGCTGTATAAACAAGAATTCCTAATATTTGAAAGCAAATTCAAGTGAAAACGCTCCCTAAAGTGCCCAGAGTTGTAAATATTATCAGTTTGCTGGTCATTTCACGGCTTTCCACTGGTAATGTCTATGATTACAAATGGCAGGAAATGAAGGAAGAATCTATTTTCTTTTATTTCAAGTGGTTCTTCGAAGTTTTTAATCATTTCTGGAAACTCTCATTGCGTATTTGAAGAATTTTACCACAACTAGAGAGTTTTCATACAAATATGTACTGGAACCGTAAGGATTTAAACTGAGTCATACAATAGAAGCCAGAGTAATTCGGCCTCACTTGTAAATATAAGCAGTATAGTCCTCATTTACAGGCTTTCTACACAAATTTTGAGCTGTATAAACAAGAATTCCTAATATTTGGAAGCAAATTCAAGTGAAAACGCTGCCTAAAGAGCCCGGGGTTGTAAATATTATCAGTTTGCTGGTCATTTCAAGGCTTTCCACTGGTAATATCTGTGATTACAAACGGCAGGAAATGTAGGAAGAATCTATTTACTTTTATTTCAAGTGATTCTTCCAAGTTTTTAATCATTTCTGGAAACTCTAATTGCGTATTTTAAGAGTTTTTCCACAACTAGAGAGTTTTTTACAACTATGTACTACAACCCTAAGGATTTTAACTGAGTCATACAATAGTCGCCAGAGTAATTCGGCCTCACTTGTAAACATAAGCAGTATAGACCTCACTTACAGGCTTTCTACACAAATTTTGAGCTTTATAATCAAGAATTCCTAATAATTGAAAGCAAATTCAAGTGAAAACACTCCCTAAAGTGCCCTGAGTTGTAAATATTATCAGTTTGCTGGTCATTTCTCGGCTTTCCACTGGTAATGTCTGTGATTACAAATGGCAGGCAATGTAGGAAGAATCTGTTTACTTTTATTTCAAGTCGTTCTTCCAAGTTTTTAATCATTTCTGGAAACTCTAATTGAGTATTTTAAGAGTTTTACCACAACTAGAGAGTTTTCTTACAAATATGTACTGGAACCATAATGATTTTAACTGAGTCATACAAAAGTCGCCAGAGTAATGCGGCCTCTATTGTAAACATAAGCAGTATAGACTTCACTTACAGGCTTTCTACACAAATTTTGAGCTGTATAAACAAGAATTCCTAATATTTGGAAGCAAATTCAAGTGAAAACGCTCCCTAAAGTGTCCGGAGTTGTAAATATTATCTCTTTGCTGGTCATTTCACGGCTTTCCACTGGTAATGTCTGTGATTACAAAGGGCAGGAAATGTAGGAAGAATCTATTTACTTTTATTTCAAGTCGTTCTTCCAAGTTTTTAATCATTTCTGGAAACTCTAATTGCGTATTTTAAGAGTTTTACCACAACTAGAGAGTTTTCTTACAAATATGTACTGGAACCGTAAGGATTTTAACTCAATCATACAATAGTCGCCAGAGTAATGCGGCCTCACTTGTAAACATAAGCTGTATAGTCCTCACTTACAGGCTTTCAACACAAATTTTGAGCTGTATAAACAAGAATTCCTAATATTTGAAAGCAAATTAACGTCAAAACGCTCCCTAAAGTGCCCGGAGTTGTAAATATTATCAGTTTGCTGGTCATTTCAAGGCTTTCCTCTGGTAATGTCTGTGATTACAAACGGCAGGAAATGTAGGAAGAATCAATTTACTTTTATTTCAAGTGGTTCTTCCAAGTTTTTAATCATCACTGGAAACTCTAATTGCGTATTTTAAGAGTTTTTCCACAACTAGAGAGTTTTCTTACAACTATGTTCTGCAACCGTAAGGATTTTAACTGAGTCATACAAAAGTCGCCAGAGTAATTCGGCCTCACTTGTAAACATAAGCTGTATTGTCCTCACTTACAGGCTTTCTACACAAATTTTGAGCTGTATAAACAAGAATTCCTAATATATGAAAGCAAATTCAAGTGAAAACGCTCCCTAAAGTGCCCAGAGTTGTAAATATTATCAGTTTGCTGGTCATTTCAAGGCTTTCCACTGGTAATGTCTGTGATTACAAAGGGCAGGAAATGTAGGAAGAATCTATTTACTTTTATTTCAAGTCGTTCTTCCAAGTTTTTAATCATTTCTGGAAACTCTAATTGAGTATTTTAAGAGTTTTACCACAACTAGAGAGTTTTCTTACAAATATGTACTGGAACCATAATGATTTTAACTGAGTCATACAAAAGTCGCCAGAGTAATGCGGCCTCTATTGTAAACATAAGCAGTATAGACTTCACTTACAGGCTTTCTACACAAATTTTGAGCTGTATAAACAAGAATTCCTAATATTTGGAAGCAAATTCAATTGAAAACGCTCCCTAAAGTGTCCGGAGTTGTAAATATTATCAGTTTGCTGGTCATTTCACGGCTTTCCACTGGTAATGTCTGTGATTACAAAGGGCAGGAAATGTTGGAAGAATCTATTTACTTTTATTTCAAGTCGTTCTTCCAAGTTTTTAATCATTTCTGGAAACTCTAATTGCGTATTTTAAGAGTTTTACCACAACTAGAGAGTTTTCTTACAAATATGTACTGGAACAGTAAGGATTTAAACTGAGTCATACAATCGTCGCCAGAGTAATGCGGCCTCACTTGTAAACATAAGCTGTATTGTCCTCACTTACAGGCTTTCTACACAAATTTTGAGCTGTATAAACAAGAATTCCTAATATTTGAAAGCAAATTCAAGTGAAAAAGCTGCCTAAAGTGCCCTGAGTTGTAAATATTATCAGTTTGCTGGTCATTTCTCGGCTTTCCACTGGTAATGTCTGTGATTACAAATGGCAGGAAATGTAGGAAGAATCTATTTACTTTTATTTCAAGTGGTTCTTCCAAGTTTTTAATCATTTCTGGAAACCCTAATTGCGTATTTTAAGAGTTTTACCACAACTAGAGAGTTTTCTTACAAATATGTACTGGAACCGTAATGATTTTAACTGAGTCATACAAAATTCGCCAGAGTAATGTGGCCTCTATTGTAAACATAAGCAGTATAGACTTCACTTACAGGCTTTCTACACAAATTTTGAGCTGTATAAACAAGAATTCCTAATATTTGAAAGCAAATTCAAGTGAAAACGCTCCCTAAAGTGTCCGGAGTTGTAAATATTATCAGTTTGCTGGTCATTTCACGGCTTTCCTCTGGTAATGTCTGTGATTACAAACGGCAGGAAATGTAGGAAGAATCGATTTACTTTTATTTCAGGTGGTTCTTCCAAGTTTTTAATCATCTCTGGAAACTCTAATTGCGTATTTTAAGAGTTTTCTACAACTAGAGAGTTTTCTTACAACTATGTTCTGCAACCGTAAGGATTTTAACTGAGTCATACAAAAGTCGCCAGAGTAATTCGGCCTCACTTGTAAACATAAGCAGTATAGACCTCACTTACAGGCTTTCTACACAAATTTTGAGCTTTATAAACAAGAATTCCTAATATTTGAAAGCAAATTCAAGTGAAAACGCTCCCTAAAGTGCCCTGAGTTGTAAATATTATCAGTTTGCTGGTCATTTCTCGGCTTTCCACTGGTAATGTCTGTGATTACAAATGGCAGGAAATGTAGGAAGAATCTATTTACTTTTATTTCAAGTGGTTCTTCCAAGTTTTTAATCATTTCTGGAAACCCTAATTGCGTATTTTAAGAGTTTTACCACAACTAGAGAGTTTTCTTACAAATATGTACTGGAACCGTAATGATTTTAACTGAGTCATACAAAATTCGCCAGAGTAATGCGGCCTCTATTGTAAACATAAGCAGTATAGACTTCACTTACAGGCTTTCTACACAAATTTTGAGCTGTATAAACAAGAATTCCTAATATTTGAAAGCAAATTCAAGTGAAAACGCTCCCTAAAGTTTCCGGAGTTGTAAATATTATCAGTTTGCTGGTCATTTCACGGCTTTCCACTGGTAATGTCTGTGATTACAAAGGGCAGGAAATGTAGGAAGAATCTATTTACTTTTATTTCAAGTCGTTCTTCCAAGTTTTGAATCATTTCTGGAAACTCTAATTGGGTATTTTAAGAGTTTTACCACAACTAGAGAGTTTTCTTACAAATATGTACTGGAACCGTAAGGATTTTAACTGAGTCATACAATAGTCGCCAGAGTAATGCGGCCTCACTTGTAAACATAAGCTGTATAGTCCTCACTTACAGGCTTTCTACACAAATTTTGAGCTGTATAAACAACAATTCCTAATATTTGAATGCAAATTCAAGTGAAAACGCTCCCTAAAGTGCCCGGAGTTGTAAATATTATCAGTTTGCTGGTCATTTCACGGCTTTCCTCTGGTAATGTCTGTGATTACAAACGGCAGGAAATGTAGGAAGAATCTATTTCCTTTTATTTCAAGTGGTTCTTCCAAGTTTTTGATCATCTCTGGAAACTCTAATAGCGCATTTTAAGAGTTTTTCCACAACTAGAGCGTTTTCTTACAACTATGTACTGGAACCGTCAGGATTTTAACTTAGTATTACAATAGTCGCCAGAGTAATTCGGCCTCACTTGTAAACAGAAGCAGTATAGACCTCACTTACAGGCTTTCTACACAAATTTTGAGCTGTATAAACAAGAATTCCTAATATTTGAAAGCAAATTCAAGTGAAAACGCTCCCTAAAGTGCCCAGAGTTGTAAATATTATCAGTTTGCTGGTCATTTCACGGCTTTCCACTGGTAATGTCTATGATTACAAATGGCAGGAAATGAAGGAAGAATCTATTTTCTTTTATTTCAAGTGGTTCTTCGAAGTTTTTAATCATTTCTGGAAACTCTCATTGCGTATTTGAAGAATTTTACCACAACTAGAGAGTTTTCATACAAATATGTACTGGAACCGTAAGGATTTAAACTGAGTCATACAATAGAAGCCAGAGTAATTCGGCCTCACTTGTAAATATAAGCAGTATAGTCCTCATTTACAGGCTTTCTACACAAATTTTGAGCTGTATAAACAAGAATTCCTAATATTTGGAAGCAAATTCAAGTGAAAACGCTGCCTAAAGAGCCCGGGGTTGTAAATATTATCAGTTTGCTGGTCATTTCAAGGCTTTCCACTGGTAATATCTGTGATTACAAACGGCAGGAAATGTAGGAAGAATCTATTTACTTTTATTTCAAGTGATTCTTCCAAGTTTTTAATCATTTCTGGAAACTCTAATTGCGTATTTTAAGAGTTTTTCCACAACTAGAGAGTTTTTTACAACTATGTACTACAACCGTAAGGATTTTAACTGAGTCATACAATAGTCGCCAGAGTAATTCGGCCTCACTTGTAAACATAAGCTGTATAGTCCTCACTTACAGGCTTTCTACACAAATTTTGAGCTGTATAAACAAGAATTCCTAATATTTGGAAGCAAATTAACGTCAAAACGCTCCCTAAAGTGCCCGGAGTTGTAAATATTATCAGTTTGCTGGTCATTTCACGGCTTTCCTCTGGTAATGTCTGTGATTACAAACGGCAGGAAATGTAGGAAGAATCGATTTACTTTTATTTCAGGTGGTTCTTCCAAGTTTTTAATCATCTCTGGAAACTCTAATTGCGTATTTTAAGAGTTTTCTACAACTAGAGAGTTTTCTTACAACTATGTTCTGCAACCGTAAGGATTTTAACTGAGTCATACAAAAGTCGCCAGAGTAATTCGGCCTCACTTGTAAACATAAGCAGTATAGACCTCACTTACAGGCTTTCTACACAAATTTTGAGCTTTATAAACAAGAATTCCTAATAATTGAAAGCAAATTCAAGTGAAAACGCTCCCTAAAGTGCCCTGAGTTGTAAATATTATCAGTTTGCTGGTCATTTCTCGGCTTTCCACTGGTAATGTCTGTGATTACAAATGGCAGGCAATGTAGGAAGAATCTGTTTACTTTTATTTCAAGTGGTTCTTCCAAGTTTTTAATCATTTCTGGAAACTCTAATTGAGTATTTTATGAGTTTTACCACAACTAGAGAGTTTTCTTACAAATATGTACTGGAACCATAATGATTTTAACTGAGTCATACAAAATTCGCCAGAGTAATGCGGCCTCTATTGTAAACATAAGCAGTATAGACTTCACTTACAGGCTTTCTACACAAATTTTGAGCTGTATAAACAAGAATTCCTAATATTTGGAAGCAAATTCAAGTGAAAACGCTCCCTAAAGTGTCCGGAGTTGTAAATATTATCAGTTTGCTGGTCATTTCACGGCTTTCCACTGGTAATGTCTGTGATTACAAAGGGCAGGAAATGTAGGAAGAATCTATTTACTTTTATTTCAAGTCGTTCTTCCAAGTTTTTAATCATTTCTGGAAACTCTAATTGCGTATTTTAAGAGTTTTACCACAACTAGAGAGTTTTCTTACAAATATGTACTGGAACAGTAAGGATTTAAACTGAGTCATACAATAGTCGCCAGAGTAATTCGGCCTCACTTGTAAATATAAGCAGTGTATTCCTCACTTACAGGCTTTCAACACAAATTTTGAGCTGTATAAACAAGAATTCCTAATATTTGAAAGCAAATTAACGTCAAAACGCTCCCTAAAGTGCCCGGAGTTGTAAATATTATCAGTTTGCTGGTCATTTCAAGGCTTTCCTCTGGTAATGTCTGTGATTACAAACGGCAGGAAATGTAGGAAGAATCAATTTACTTTTATTTCAAGTGGTTCTTCCAAGTTTTTAATCATCACTGGAAACTCTAATTGCGTATTTTAAGAGTTTTTCCACAACTAGAGAGTTTTCTTACAACTATGTTCTGCAACCGTAAGGATTTTAACTGAGTCATACAAAAGTCGCCAGAGTAATTCGGCCTCACTTGTAAACATAAGCTGTATTGTCCTCACTTACAGGCTTTCTACACAAATTTTGAGCTGTATAAACAAGAATTCCTAATATATGAAAGCAAATTCAAGTGAAAACGCTCCCTAAAGTGCCCAGAGTTGTAAATATTATCAGTTTGCTGGTCATTTCAAGGCTTTCCACTGGTAATGTCTGTGATTACAAAGGGCAGGAAATGTAGGAAGAATCTATTTACTTTTATTTCAAGTCGTTCTTCCAAGTTTTTAATCATTTCTGGAAACTCTAATTGAGTATTTTAAGAGTTTAACCACAACTAGAGAGTTTTCTTACAAATATGTACTGGAACCATAATGATTTTAACTGAGTCATACAAAAGTCGCCAGAGTAATGCGGCCTCTATTGTAAACATAAGCAGTATAGACTTCACTTACAGGCTTTCTACACAAATTTTGAGCTGTATAAACAAGAATTCCTAATATTTGGAAGCAAATTCAATTGAAAACGCTCCCTAAAGTGTCCGGAGTTGTAAATATTATCAGTTTGCTGGTCATTTCACGGCTTTCCACTGGTAATGTCTGTGATTACAAAGGGCAGGAAATGTTGGAAGAATCTATTTACTTTTATTTCAAGTCGTTCTTCCAAGTTTTTAATCATTTCTGGAAACTCTAATTGCGTATTTTAAGAGTTTTACCACAACTAGAGAGTTTTCTTACAAATATGTACTGGAACAGTAAGGATTTAAACTGAGTCATACAATCGTCGCCAGAGTAATGCGGCCTCACTTGTAAACATAAGCTGTATTGTCCTCACTTACAGGCTTTCTACACAAATTTTGAGCTGTATAAACAAGAATTCCTAATATTTGAAAGCAAATTCAAGTGAAAAAGCTGCCTAAAGTGCCCTGAGTTGGAAATATTATCAGTTTGCTGGTCATTTCTCGGCTTTCCACTGGTAATGTCTGTGATTACAAACGGCAGGAAATGTAGGAAGAATCGATTTACTTTTATTTCAGGTGGTTCTTCCAAGTTTTTAATCATCTCTGGAAACTCTAATTGCGTATTTTAAGAGTTTTCTACAACTAGAGAGTTTTCTTACAACTATGTTCTGCAACCGTAAGGATTTTAACTGAGTCATACAAAAGTCGCCAGAGTAATTCGGCCTCACTTGTAAACATAAGCAGTATAGACCTCACTTACAGGCTTTCTACACAAATTTTGAGCTTTATAAACAAGAATTCCTAATATTTGAAAGCAAATTCAAGTGAAAACGCTCCCTAAAGTGCCCTGAGTTGTAAATATTATCAGTTTGCTGGTCATTTCTCGGCTTTCCACTGGTAATGTCTGTGATTACAAATGGCAGGCAATGTAGGAAGAATCTGTTTACTTTTATTTCAAGTGGTTCTTCCAAGTTTTTAATCATTTCTGGAAACTCTAATTGAGTATTTTATGAGTTTTACCACAACTAGAGAGTTTCCTTACAAATATGTACTGGAACCATAATGATTTTAACTGAGTCATACAAAATTCGCCAGAGTAATGCGGCCTCTATTGTAAACATAAGCAGTATAGACTTCACTTACAGGCTTTCTACACAAATTTTGAGCTGTATAAACAAGAATTCCTAATATTTGGAAGCAAATTCAAGTGAAAACGCTCCCTAAAGTGTCCGGAGTTGTAAATATTATCAGTTTGCTGGTCATTTCACGGCTTTCCACTGGTAATGTCTGTGATTACAAAGGGCAGGAAATGTAGGAAGAATCTATTTACTTTTATTTCAAGTCGTTCTTCCAAGTTTTTAATCATTTCTGGAAACTCTAATTGCGTATTTTAAGAGTTTTACCACAACTAGAGAGTTTTCTTACAAATATGTACTGGAACAGTAAGGATTTCAACTGAGTCATACAATAGTCGCCAGAGTAATTCGGCCTCACTTGTAAATATAAGCAGTGTATTCCTCACTTACAGGCTTTTTACACAAATTTTGAGCTGTATAAACAAGAATTCCTAATATTTGAAAGCAAATTCAAGTGAAAACGCTGCCTAAAGTTCCCTGAGTTGTAAATATTATCAGTTTGCTGGTCATTTCAAGGTTTTCCTCTGGTAATGTCTGTGATTACAAACGGCAGGAAATGTAGGAAGAATCAATTTACTTTTATTTCAAGTGGTTCTTCCAAGTTTTTAATCATCACTGGAAACTCTAATTGCGTATTTTAAGAGTTTTTCCACAACTAGAGAGTTTTCTTACAACTATGTTCTGCAACCGTAAGGATTTTAACTGAGTCATACAAAAGTCGCCAGAGTAATTCGGCCTCACTTGTAAACATAAGCTGTATTGTCCTCACTTACAGGCTTTCTACACAAATTTTGAGCTGTATAAACAAGAATTCCTAATATATGAAAGCAAATTCAAGTGAAAACGCTCCCTAAAGTGCCCAGAGTTGTAAATATTATCAGTTTGCTGGTCATTTCAAGGCTTTCCACTGGTAATGTCTGTGATTACAAAGGGCAGGAAATGTAGGAAGAATCTATTTACTTTTATTTCAAGTCGTTCTTCCAAGTTTTTAATCATTTCTGGAAACTCTAATTGAGTATTTTAAGAGTTTAACCACAACTAGAGAGTTTTCTTACAAATATGTACTGGAACCATAATGATTTTAACTGAGTCATACAAAAGTCGCCAGAGTAATGCGGCCTCTATTGTAAACATAAGCAGTATAGACTTCACTTACAGGCTTTCTACACAAATTTTGAGCTGTATAAACAAGAATTCCTAATATTTGGAAGCAAATTCAATTGAAAACGCTCCCTAAAGTGTCCGGAGTTGTAAATATTATCAGTTTGCTGGTCATTTCACGGCTTTCCACTGGTAATGTCTGTGATTACAAAGGGCAGGAAATGTTGGAAGAATCTATTTACTTTTATTTCAAGTCGTTCTTCCAAGTTTTTAATCATTTCTGGAAACTCTAATTGCGTATTTTAAGAGTTTTACCACAACTAGAGAGTTTTCTTACAAATATGTACTGGAACAGTAAGGATTTAAACTGAGTCATACAATCGTCGCCAGAGTAATGCGGCCTCACTTGTAAACATAAGCTGTATTGTCCTCACTTACAGGCTTTCTACACAAATTTTGAGCTGTATAAACAAGAATTCCTAATATTTGAAAGCAAATTCAAGTGAAAAAGCTGCCTAAAGTGCCCTGAGTTGGAAATATTATCAGTTTGCTGGTCATTTCTCGGCTTTCCACTGGTAATGTCTGTGATTACAAACGGCAGGAAATGTAGGAAGAATCGATTTACTTTTATTTCAGGTGGTTCTTCCAAGTTTTTAATCATCTCTGGAAACTCTAATTGCGTATTTTAAGAGTTTTCTACAACTAGAGAGTTTTCTTACAACTATGTTCTGCAACCGTAAGGATTTTAACTGAGTCATACAAAAGTCGCCAGAGTAATTCGGCCTCACTTGTAAACATAAGCAGTATAGACCTCACTTACAGGCTTTCTACACAAATTTTGAGCTTTATAAACAAGAATTCCTAATATTTGAAAGCAAATTCAAGTGAAAACGCTCCCTAAAGTGCCCTGAGTTGTAAATATTATCAGTTTGCTGGTCATTTCTCGGCTTTCCACTGGTAATGTCTGTGATTACAAATGGCAGGCAATGTAGGAAGAATCTGTTTACTTTTATTTCAAGTGGTTCTTCCAAGTTTTTAATCATTTCTGGAAACTCTAATTGAGTATTTTATGAGTTTTACCACAACTAGAGAGTTTCCTTACAAATATGTACTGGAACCATAATGATTTTAACTGAGTCATACAAAATTCGCCAGAGTAATGCGGCCTCTATTGTAAACATAAGCAGTATAGACTTCACTTACAGGCTTTCTACACAAATTTTGAGCTGTATAAACAAGAATTCCTAATATTTGGAAGCAAATTCAAGTGAAAACGCTCCCTAAAGTGTCCGGAGTTGTAAATATTATCAGTTTGCTGGTCATTTCACGGCTTTCCACTGGTAATGTCTGTGATTACAAAGGGCAGGAAATGTAGGAAGAATCTATTTACTTTTATTTCAAGTCGTTCTTCCAAGTTTTTAATCATTTCTGGAAACTCTAATTGCGTATTTTAAGAGTTTTACCACAACTAGAGAGTTTTCTTACAAATATGTACTGGAACAGTAAGGATTTCAACTGAGTCATACAATAGTCGCCAGAGTAATTCGGCCTCACTTGTAAATATAAGCAGTGTATTCCTCACTTACAGGCTTTTTACACAAATTTTGAGCTGTATAAACAAGAATTCCTAATATTTGAAAGCAAATTCAAGTGAAAACGCTGCCTAAAGTTCCCTGAGTTGTAAATATTATCAGTTTGCTGGTCATTTCTCGGCTTTCCACTGGTAATGTCTGTGATTACAAATGGCAGGCAATGTAGGAAGAATCTATTTACTTTTATTTCAAGTGGTTCTTCCAAGTTTTTACATTTCTGGAAACTCTAATTGCATATTTTAAGAGTTTTACCACAACTAGAGAGTTTTCTTACAAATATGTACTGGAACCGTAAGGATTTTAACTGAGTCATACAAAAGTCGCCAGAGTAATTCGGACTCACTTGTAAACATAAGCAGTATAGTCCTCACTTACAGGCTTTCTACACAAATTTTGAGCTGTATAAACAAGAATTCCTAATATTTGAAAGCAAATTCAAGTGAAAAAGCTCCCTAAAGTGCCCGGAGTTGTAAATATTATCAGTTTACTCGTCATTTCACGGCTTTCCACTGGTAATGTCTGTGATTACAAACGGCAGGAAATGTAGGAAGAATCGATTTACTTTAATTTCAAGTGGTTATTCCAAGTTTTTAATCATTTCTGGAAACTCTAATTGCGGATTTTAAGAGTTTTTCCAAAACTAGAGAGTTTTCTAACAACTATGTTCTGCAACCGTAAGGATTTTAACTGAGTCATACAAAAGTCGCCAGAGTAATTCGGCCTCACTTGTAAACATAAGCAGTATAGACCTCACTTACAGATTTTCTACACAAATTTTGAGCTGTATAAACAAGAATTCCTAATATTTCAAAGCAAATTCAAGTGAAAACGCTCCCTAAAGTGCCAGAGTTGTAAATATTATCAGTTTGCTGGTGATTTCTCGGCCTTCCACTGGTATTGTCTGTGATTACAAATGGCAGGAAATGTAGGAAGAATCTATTTACTTTTATTTCAAGTGGTTCTTCCAAGTTTTTAATCATTTCTGGAAACTCTAATTGAGTATTTTAAGAGTTTTACCACAACTAGAGAGTTTTCTTACAAATATGTACTGGAACCATAATGATTTTAACTGAGTCATACAAAAGTCGCCAGAGTAATGCGGCCTCTATTGTAAACATAAGCAGTATAGACTTCACTTACAGGCTTTCCACACAAATTTTGAGCTGTATAAACAAGAATTCCTAATATTTGAAAGCAAATTAACGTCAAAACGCTCCCTAAAGTGCCCGGAGTTGTAAATATTATCAGTTTGCTGGTCATTTCACGGCTTTCCTCTGGTAATGTCTGTGATTACAAACGGCAGGAAATGTAGGAAGAATCTATTTCCTTTTATTTCAAGTGGTTCTTCCAAGTTTTTAATCATCTCTGGAAACTCTAATAGCGTATTTTAAGAGTTTTTCCACAACTAGAGCGTTTTCTTACAACTATGTACTGGAACCGTCAGGATTTTAACTTAGTATTACAATAGTCGCCAGAGTAATTCGGCCTCACTTGTAAACATAAGCAGTATAGACCTCACTTACAGGCTTTCTACACAAATTTTGAGCTGTATAAACAAGAATTCCTAATATTTGAAAGCAAATTCAAGTGAAAACGCTCCCTAAAGTGCCCAGAGTTGTAAATATTATCAGTTTGCTGGTCATTTCACCGCTTTCCACTGGTAATGTCTATGATTACAAATGGCAGGAAATGAAGGAAGAATCTATTTTCTTTTATTTCAAGTGGTTCTTCGAAGTTTTTAATCATTTCTGGAAACTCTCATTGCGTATTTGAAGAATTTTACCACAACTAGAGAGTTTTCATACAAATATGTACTGGAACCGTAAGGATTTAAACTGAGTCATACAATAGAAGCCAGAGTAATTCGGCCTCACTTGTAAATATAAGCAGTATAGTCCTCATTTACAGGCTTTCTACACAAATTTTGAGCTGTATAAACAAGAATTCCTAATATTTGAAAGCAAATTCAAGTGAAAAAGCTGCCTAAAGTGCCCTGAGTTGTAAATATTATCAGTTTGCTGGTCATTTCTCGGCTTTCCACTGGTAATGTCTGTGATTACAAATGGCAGGAAATGTAGGAAGAATCTATTTACTTTTATTTCAATTGGTTCTTCCAAGTTTTTAATCATCTCTGGAAACTCTAATTGCGTATTTTAAGAGTTTTCTACAACTAGAGAGTTTTCTTACAACTATGTTCTGCAACCGTAAGGATTTTAACTGAGTCATACAAAAGTCGCCAGAGTAATTCGGCCTCACTTGTAAACATAAGCAGTATAGACCTCACTTACAGGCTTTCTACACAAATTTTGAGCTTTATAAACAAGAATTCCTAATATTTGAAAGCAAATTCAAGTGAAAACGCTCCCTAAAGTGCCCTGAGTTGTAAATATTATCAGTTTGCTGGTCATTTCTCGGCTTTCCACTGGTAATGTCTGTGATTACAAATGGCAGGCAATGTAGGAAGAATCTGTTTACTTTTATTTCAAGTGGTTCTTCCAAGTTTTTAATCATTTCTGGAAACTCTAATTGAGTATTTTATGAGTTTTACCACAACTAGAGAGTTTTCTTACAAATATGTACTGGAACCATAATGATTTTAACTGAGTCATACAAAATTCGCCAGAGTAATGCGGCCTCTATTGTAAACATAAGCAGTATAGACTTCACTTACAGGCTTTCTACACAAATTTTGAGCTGTATAAACAAGAATTCCTAATATTTGGAAGCAAATTCAAGTGAAAACGCTCCCTAAAGTGTCCGGAGTTGTAAATATTATCAGTTTGCTGGTCATTTCACGGCTTTCCACTGGTAATGTCTGTGATTACAAAGGGCAGGAAATGTAGGAAGAATCTATTTACTTTTATTTCAAGTCGTTCTTCCAAGTTTTTAATCATTTCTGGAAACTCTAATTGCGTATTTTAAGAGTTTTACCACAACTAGAGAGTTTTCTTACAAATATGTACTGGAACAGTAAGGATTTCAACTGAGTCATACAATAGTCGCCAGAGTAATTCGGCCTCACTTGTAAATATAAGCAGTGTATTCCTCACTTACAGGCTTTTTACACAAATTTTGAGCTGTATAAACAAGAATTCCTAATATTTGAAAGCAAATTCAAGTGAAAACGCTGCCTAAAGTTCCCTGAGTTGTAAATATTATCAGTTTGCTGGTCATTTCTCGGCTTTCCACTGGTAATGTCTGTGATTACAAATGGCAGGCAATGTAGGAAGAATCTATTTACTTTTATTTCAAGTGGTTCTTCCAAGTTTTTACATTTCTGGAAACTCTAATTGCGTATTTTAAGAGTTTTACCACAACTAGAGAGTTTTCTTACAAATATGTACTGGAACCGTAAGGATTTTAACTGAGTCATACAAAAGTCGCCAGAGTAATTCGGACTCACTTGTAAACATAAGCAGTATAGTCCTCACTTACAGGCTTTCTACACAAATTTTGAGCTGTATAAACAAGAATTCCTAATATTTGAAAGCAAATTCAAGTGAAAAAGCTCCCTAAAGTGCCCGGAGTTGTAAATATTATCAGTTTACTCGTCATTTCACGGCTTTCCACTGGTAATGTCTGTGATTACAAACGGCAGGAAATGTAGGAAGAATCGATTTACTTTAATTTCAAGTGGTTATTCCAAGTTTTTAATCATTTCTGGAAACTCTAATTGCGGATTTTAAGAGTTTTTCCAAAACTAGAGAGTTTTCTAACAACTATGTTCTGCAACCGTAAGGATTTTAACTGAGTCATACAAAAGTCGCCAGAGTAATTCGGCCTCACTTGTAAACATAAGCAGTATAGACCTCACTTACAGATTTTCTACACAAATTTTGAGCTGTATAAACAAGAATTCCTAATATTTCAAAGCAAATTCAAGTGAAAACGCTCCCTAAAGTGCCAGAGTTGTAAATATTATCAGTTTGCTGGTGATTTCTCGGCTTTCCACTGGTAATGTCTGTGATTACAAATGGCAGGAAATGTAGGAAGAATCTATTTACTTTTATTTCAAGTGGTTCTTCCAAGTTTTTAATCATTTCTGGAAACTCTTATTGAGTATTTTAAGAGTTTTACCAAAACTAGAGAGTTTTCTTACAAATATGTACTGGAACCATAATGATTTTAACTGAGTCATACAAAAGTCGCCAGAGTAATGCGGCCTCTATTGTAAACATAAGCAGTATAGACTTCACTTACAGGCTTTCCACACAAATTTTGAGCTGTATAAACAAGAATTCCTAATATTTGAAAGCAAATTAACGTCAAAACGCTCCCTAAAGTGCCCGGAGTTGTAAATATTATCAGTTTGCTGGTCATTTCACGGCTTTCCTCTGGTAATGTCTGTGATTACAAACGGCAGGAAATGTAGGAAGAATCTATTTCCTTTTATTTCAAGTGGTTCTTCCAAGTTTTTAATCATCTCTGGAAACTCTAATAGCGTATTTTAAGAGTTTTTCCACAACTAGAGCGTTTTCTTACAACTATGTACTGGAACCGTCAGGATTTTAACTTAGTATTACAATAGTCGCCAGAGTAATTCGGCCTCACTTGTAAACATAAGCAGTGTAGACCTCACTTACAGGCTTTCTACACAAATTTTGAGCTGTATAAACAAGAATTCCTAATATTTGAAAGCAAATTCAAGTGAAAACGCTCCCTAAAGTGCCCAGAGTTGTAAATATTATCAGTTTGCTGGTCATTTCACGGCTTTCCACTGGTAATGTCTATGATCACAAATGGCAGGAAATGAAGGAAGAATCTATTTTCTTTTATTTCAAGTGGTTCTTCGAAGTTTTTAATCATTTCTGGAAACTCTCATTGCGTATTTGAAGAATTTTACCACAAATAGAGAGTTTTCATACAAATATGTACTGGAACCGTAAGGATTTAAACTGAGTCATACAATAGTCGCCAGAGTAATTCGGCCTCACTTGTAAACATAAGCTGTATAGTCCTCACTTACAGGCTTTCTACACAAATTTTGAGCTGTATAAACAAGAATTCCTAATATTTGGAAGCAAATTAACGTCAAAACGCTCCCTAAAGTGCCCGGAGTTGTAAATATTATCAGTTTGCTGGTCATTTCACGGCTTTCCACTGGTAATGTCTGTGATTACAAACGGCAGGAAATGTAGGAAGAATCGATTTACTTTTATTTCAGGTGGTTCTTCCAAGTTTTTAATCATCTCTGGAAACTCTAATTGCGTATTTTAAGAGTTTTCTACAACTAGAGAGTTTTCTTACAACTATGTTCTGCAACCGTAAGGATTTTAACTGAGTCATACAAAAGTCGCCAGAGTAATTCGGCCTCACTTGTAAACATAAGCAGTATAGACCTCACTTACAGGCTTTCTACACAAATTTTGAGCTTTATAAACAAGAATTCCTAATATTTGAAAGCAAATTCAAGTGAAAACGCTCCCTAAAGTGCCAGAGTTGTAAATATTATCAGTTTGCTGGTGATTTCTCGACTTTCCACTGGTAATGTCTGTGATTACAAATGGCAGGAAATGTAGGAAGAATCTATTTACTTTTATTTCAAGTGGTTCTTCCAAGTTTTTAATCATTTCTGGAAACTCTAATTGAGTATTTTAAGAGTTTTACCACAACTAGAGAGTTTTCTTACAAATATGTACTGGAACCATAATGATTTTAACTGAGTCATACAAAAGTCGCCAGAGTAATGCGGCCTCTATTGTAAACATAAGCAGTATAGACTTCACTTACAGGCTTTCCACACAAATTTTGAGCTGTATAAACAAGAATTCCTAATATTTGAAAGCAAATTAACGTCAAAACGCTCCCTAAAGTGCCCGGAGTTGTAAATATTATCAGTTTGCTGGTCATTTCACGGCTTTCCTCTGGTAATGTCTGTGATTACAAACGGCAGGAAATGTAGGAAGAATCTATTTCCTTTTATTTCAAGTGGTTCTTCCAAGTTTTTAATCATCTCTGGAAACTCTAATAGCGTATTTTAAGAGTTTTTCCACAACTAGAGCGTTTTCTTACAACTATGTACTGGAACCGTCAGGATTTTAACTTAGTATTACAATAGTCGCCAGAGTAATTCGGCCTCACTTGTAAACATAAGCAGTATAGACCTCACTTACAGGCTTTCTACACAAATTTTGAGCTGTATAAACAAGAATTCCTAATATTTGAAAGCAAATTCAAGTGAAAACGCTCCCTAAAGTGCCCAGAGTTGTAAATATTATCAGTTTGCTGGTCATTTCACGGCTTTCCACTGGTAATGTCTATGATCACAAATGGCAGGAAATGAAGGAAGAATCTATTTTCTTTTATTTCAAGTGGTTCTTCGAAGTTTTTAATCATTTCTGGAAACTCTCATTGCTTATTTGAAGAATTTTACCACAACTAGAGAGTTTTCATACAAATATGTACTGGAACCGTAAGGATTTAAACTGAGTCATACAATAGAAGCCAGAGTAATTCGGCCTCACTTGTAAATATAAGCAGTATAGTCCTCATTTACAGGCTTTCTACACAAATTTTGAGCTGTATAAACAAGAATTCCTAATATTTGAAAGCAAATTCAAGTGAAAACGCTGCCTAAAGAGCCCGGGGTTGTAAATATTATCAGTTTGCTGGTCATTTCAAGGCTTTCCACTGGTAATATCTGTGATTACAAACGGCAGGAAATGTAGGAAGAATCTATTTACTTTTATTTCAAGTGATTCTTCCAAGTTTTTAATCATTTCTGGAAACTCTAATTGCGTATTTTAAGAGTTTTTCCACAACTAGAGAGTTTCTTACAACTATGTACTACAACCGTAAGGATTTTAACTGAGTCATACAATAGTCGCCAGAGTAATTCGGCCTCACTTGTAAACATAAGCTGTATAGTCCTCACTTACAGGCTTTCTACACAAATTTTGAGCTGTATAAACAAGAATTCCTAATATTTGGAAGCAAATTAACGTCAAAACGCTCCCTAAAGTGCCCGGAGTTGTAAATATTATCAGTTTGCTGGTCATTTCACGGCTTTCCACTGGTAATGTCTGTGATTACAAACGGCAGGAAATGTAGGAAGAATCGATTTACTTTTATTTCAGGTGGTTCTTCCAAGTTTTTAATCATCTCTGGAAACTCTAATTGCGTATTTTAAGAGTTTTCTACAACTAGAGAGTTTTCTTACAACTATGTTCTGCGACCGTAAGGATTTTAACTGAGTCATACAAAAGTCGCCAGAGTAATTCGGCCTCACTTGTAAACATAAGCAGTATAGACCTCACTTACAGGCTTTCTACACAAATTTTGAGCTTTATAAACAAGAATTCCTAATATTTGAAAGCAAATTCAAGTGAAAACGCTCCCTAAAGTGCCCTGAGTTGTAAATATTGTCAGTTTGCTGGTCATTTCTCGGCTTTCCACTGGTAATGTCTGTGATTACAAATGGCAGGCAATGTAGGAAGAATCTGTTTACTTTTATTTCAAGTGGTTCTTCCAAGTTTTTAATCATTTCTGGAAACTCTAATTGAGTATTTTATGAGTTTTACCACAACTAGAGAGTTTTCTTACAAATATGTACTGGAACCATAATGATTTTAACTGAGTCATACAAAATTCGCCAGAGTAATGCGGCCTCTATTGTAAACATAAGCAGTATAGACTTCACTTACAGGCTTTCTACACAAATTTTGAGCTGTATAAACAAGAATTCCTAATATTTGGAAGCAAATTCAAGTTAAAACGCTCCCTAAAGTGTCCGGAGTTGTAAATATTATCAGTTTGCTGGTCATTTCACGGCTTTCCACTGGTAATGTCTGTGATTACAAAGGGCAGGAAATGTAGCAAGAATCGATTTACTTTAATTTCAAGTGGTTATTCCAAGTTTTTAATCATTTCTGGAAACTCTAATTGCGTATTTTAAGAGTTTTACCACAACTAGAGAGTTTTCTTACAAATATGTACTGGAACCGTAAGGATTTTAACTCAATCATACAATAGTCGCCAGAGTAATGCGGCCTCACTGGTAAACATAAGCTGTATAGTCCTAACTTACAGGCTTTCAACACAAATTTTGAGCTGTATAAACAAGAATTCCTAATATTTGAAAGCAAATTAACGTCAAAACGCTCCCTAAAGTGCCCGGAGTTGTAAATATTATCAGTTTGCTGGTCATTTCAAGGCTTTCCTCTGGTAATGTCTGTGATTACAAACGGCAGGAAATGTAGGAAGAATCAATTTACTTTTATTTCAAGTGGTTCTTCCAAGTTTTTAATCATCTCTGGAAACTCTAATTGCGTATTTTAAGAGTTTTTCCACAACTAGAGAGTTTTCTTACAACTATGTTCTGCAACCGTAAGGATTTTAACTGAGTCATACAAAAGTCGCCAGAGTAATTCGGCCTCACTTGTAAACATAAGCTGTATTGTCCTCACTTACAGGCTTTCTACACAAATTTTGAGCTGTATAAACAAGAATTCCTAATATATGAAAGCAAATTCAAGTGAAAACGCTCCCTAAAGTGCCCAGAGTTGTAAATATTATCAGTTTGCTGGTCATTTCAAGGCTTTCCACTGGTAATGTCTGTGATTACAAAGGGCAGGAAATGTAGGAAGAATCTATTTACTTTTATTTCAAGTCGTTCTTCCAAGTTTTTAATCATTTCTGGAAACTCTAATTGCGTATTTTAAGAGTTTTACCACAACTAGAGAGTTTTCTTACAAATATGTACTGGAACAGTAAGGATTTCAACTGAGTCATACAATAGTCGCCAGAGTAATTCGGCCTCACTTGTAAATATAAGCAGTGTATTCCTCACTTACAGGCTTTTTACACAAATTTTGAGCTGTATAAACAAGAATTCCTAATATTTGAAAGCAAATTCAAGTGAAAACGCTGCCTAAAGTTCCCTGAGTTGTAAATATTATCAGTTTGCTGGTCATTTCTCGGCTTTCCACTGGTAATGTCTGTGATTACAAATGGCAGGCAATGTAGGAAGAATCTATTTACTTTTATTTCAAGTGGTTCTTCCAAGTTTTTACATTTCTGGAAACTCTAATTGCGTATTTTAAGAGTTTTACCACAACTAGAGAGTTTTCTTACAAATATGTACTGGAACCGTAAGGATTTTAACTGAGTCATACAAAAGTCGCCAGAGTAATTCGGACTCACTTGTAAACATAAGCAGTATAGTCCTCACTTACAGGCTTTCTACACAAATTTTGAGCTGTATAAACAAGAATTCCTAATATTTGAAAGCAAATTCAAGTGAAAAAGCTCCCTAAAGTGCCCGGAGTTGTAAATATTATCAGTTTACTCGTCATTTCACGGCTTTCCACTGGTAATGTCTGTGATTACAAACGGCAGGAAATGTAGGAAGAATCGATTTACTTTAATTTCAAGTGGTTATTCCAAGTTTTTAATCATTTCTGGAAACTCTAATTGCGGATTTTAAGAGTTTTTCCAAAACTAGAGAGTTTTCTAACAACTATGTTCTGCAACCGTAAGGATTTTAACTGAGTCATACAAAAGTCGCCAGAGTAATTCGGCCTCACTTGTAAACATAAGCAGTATAGACCTCACTTACAGATTTTCTACACAAATTTTGAGCTGTATAAACAAGAATTCCTAATATTTCAAAGCAAATTCAAGTGAAAACGCTCCCTAAAGTGCCAGAGTTGTAAATATTATCAGTTTGCTGGTGATTTCTCGGCTTTCCACTGGTAATGTCTGTGATTACAAATGGCAGGAAATGTAGGAAGAATCTATTTACTTTTATTTCAAGTGGTTCTTCCAAGTTTTTAATCATTTCTGGAAAGTCTAATTGAGTATTTTAAGAGTTTTACCACAACTAGAGAGTTTTCTTACAAATATGTACTGGAACCATAATGATTTTAACTGAGTCATACAAAAGTCGCCAGAGTAATGCGGCCTCTATTGTAAACATAAGCAGTATAGACTTCACTTACAGGCTTTCTACACAAATTTTGAGCTGTATAAACAAGAATTCCTAATATTTGGAAGCAAATTCAAGTGAAAACGCTCCCTAAAGTGTCCGGAGTTGTAAATATTATCAGTTTGCTGGTCATTTCACGGCTTTCCACTGGTAATGTCTGTGATTACAAAGGGCAGGAAATGCAGGAAGAATCTATTTACTTTTATTTCAAGTGGTTCTTCCAAGTTTTTAATCATTTCTGGAAACTCTAATTGCGTATTTTAAGAGTTTTACCACAACTAGAGAGTTTTCTTACAAATATGTACTGGAACAGTAAGGATTTAAACTGAGTCATACAATAGTCGCCAGAGTAATTCGGCCTCACTTGTAAATATAAGCAGTATAGTCCTCACTTACAGGCTTTCTACACAAATTTTGAGCTGTATAAACAAGAATTCCTAATATTTGAAAGCAAATTCAAGTGAAAACGCTCCCTAAAGTGCCTGAGTTGTAAATATTATCAGTTTGCTGGTCATTTCTCAGCTTTCCACTGGTAATGTCTGTGATTACAAATGGCAGGAAATGTAGGAAGAATCTATTTACTTTTATTTCAAGTGGTTCTTCCAAGTTTTTAATCATTTCTGGAAAATCTAATTGAGTATTTTAAGAGTTTTACAACAACTAGAGAGTTTTCTTACAAATATGTACTGGAACCATAATGATTTAAACTGAGTCATACAAAAGTCGCCAGAGTTATGCGGCCTCTATTGTAAACATAAGCAGTATAGACTTCACTTACAGGCTTCCTACACAAATTTTGAGCTGTATAAACAAGAATTCCTAATATTTGGAAGCAAATTCAAGTGAAAACTCTCCCTAAAGTGTCCGGAGTTGTAAATATTATCAGTTTGCTGGTCATTTCACGGCTTTCCACTGGTAATGTCTGTGATTAAAAAGGGCAGGAAATGTAGGAAGAATCTATTTACTTTTATTTCATGTCGTTATTCCAAGTTTTTAATCATTTCTGGAAACTCTAATTGCGTATTTTAAGAGTCTTACCACAACTAGAGAGTTTTCTTACAAATATGTACTGGAACAGTAAGGATTTAAACTGAGTCATGCAATAGTCGCCAGAGTAATTCGGCCTCACTTGTAAATATAAGCAGTGTATTCCTCACTTACAGGCTTCCTACACAAATTTTGAGCTGTATAAACAAGAATTCCTAATATTTGAAAGCAAATTCAAGTGAAAACGCTGCCTAAAGTGCCCTGAGTTGTAAATATTATCAGTTTGCTGGTCATTTCTCGGCTTTCCACTGGTAATGTCTGTGATTACAAATGGCAGGAAATGTAGGAAGAATCTATTTACTTTTATTTCCAGTGGTTCTTCCAAGTTTTTAATCATTTCTGGAAACTCTAATTGGGTATTTTAAGAGTTTTACCACAACTAGAGAGTTTTCTTACAAATATGTACTGGAACCGTAATGATTTTAACTGAGTCATACAAAATTCGCCAGAGTAATGCGGCCTCTATTGTAAACATAAGCAGTATAGACTTCACTTACAGGCTTTCTACACAAATTTTGAGCTGTATAAACAAGAATTCCTAATATTTGGAAGCAAATTCAAGTGAAAACGCTCCCTAAAGTGTCCGGAGTTGTAAATATTATCAGTTTGCTGGTCATTTCACGGCTTTCCACTGGTAATGTCTGTGATTACAAAGGGCAGGAAATGTAGGAAGAATCTATTTACTTTTATTTCAAGTCGTTCTTCCAAGTTTTTAATCATTTCTGGAAACTCTAATTGCGTATTTTAAGAGTTTTACCACAACTAGAGAGTTTTCTTACAAATATGTACTGGAACCGTAAGGATTTTAACTGAGTCATACAATAGTCGCCAGAGTAATGCGGCCTCACTTGTAAACATAAGCTGTATTGTCCTCACTTACAGGCTTTCTACACAAATTTTGAGCTGTATAAACAAGAATTCCTAATATTTGAAAGCAAATTAACGTCAAAACACTCCCTAAAGTGCCCGGAGTTGTAAATATTATCAGTTTGCTGGTGATTTCTCGGCTTTCCACTGGTAATGTCTGTGATTACAAATGGCAGGAAATGTAGGAAGAATCTATTTACTTTTATTTCAAGTGGTTCTTCCAAGTTTTTAATCATTTCTGGAAACTCTAATTGAGTATTTTAAGAGTTTTACCACAACTAGAGAGTTTTCTTACAAATATGTACTGGAACCATAATGATTTAAACTGAGTCATACAAAAGTCGCCAGAGTAATGCGGCCTCTATTGTAAACATAAGCAGTATAGACTTCACTTACAGGCTTCCTACACAAATTTTGAGCTGTATAAACAAGAATTCCTAATATTTGGAAGCAAATTCAAGTGAAAACTCTCCCTAAAGTGTCCGGAGTTGTAAATATTATCAGTTTGCTGGTCATTTCACGGCTTTCCACTGGTAATGTCTGTGATTAAAAAGGGCAGGAAATGTAGGAAGAATCTATTTACTTTTATTTCATGTCGTTATTCCAAGTTTTTAATCATTTCTGGAAACTCTAATTGCGTATTTTAAGAGTCTTACCACAACTAGAGAGTTTTCTTACAAATATGTACTGGAACAGTAAGGATTTAAACTGAGTCATGCAATAGTCGCCAGAGTAATTCGGCCTCACTTGTAAATATAAGCAGTGTATTCCTCACTTACAGGCTTTCTACACAAATTTTGAGCTGTATAAACAAGAATTCCTAATATTTGAAAGCAAATTCAAGTGAAAACGCTGCCTAAAGTGCCCTGAGTTGTAAATATTATCAGTTTGCTGGTCATTTCTCGGCTTTCCACTGGTAATGTCTGTGATTACAAATGGCAGGAAATGTAGGAAGAATCTATTTACTTTTATTTCCAGTGGTTCTTCCAAGTTTTTAATCATTTCTGGAAACTCTAATTGGGTATTTTAAGAGTTTTACCACAACTAGAGAGTTTTCTTACAAATATGTACTGGAACCGTAATGATTTTAACTGAGTCATACAAAATTCGCCAGAGTAATGCGGCCTCTATTGTAAACATAAGCAGTATAGACTTCACTTACAGGCTTTCTACACAAATTTTGAGCTGTATAAACAAGAATTCCTAATATTTGGAAGCAAATTCAAGTGAAAACGCTCCCTAAAGTGTCCGGAGTTGTAAATATTATCAGTTTGCTGGTCATTTCACGGCTTTCCACTGGTAATGTCTGTGATTACAAAGGGCAGGAAATGTAGGAAGAATCTATTTACTTTTATTTCAAGTCGTTCTTCCAAGTTTTTAATCATTTCTGGAAACTCTAATTGCGTATTTTAAGAGTTTTACCACAACTAGAGAGTTTTCTTACAAATATGTACTGGAACCGTAAGGATTTTAACTGAGTCATACAATAGTCGCCAGAGTAATGCGGCCTCACTTGTAAACATAAGCTGTATTGTCCTCACTTACAGGCTTTCTACACAAATTTTGAGCTGTATAAACAAGAATTCCTAATATTTGAAAGCAAATTAACGTCAAAACACTCCCTAAAGTGCCCGGAGTTGTAAATATTATCAGTTTGCTGGTCATTTCACGGCTTTCCTCTGGTAATGTCTGTGATTACAAACGGCAGGAAATGTAGGAAGAATCTATTTCCTTTTATTTCAAGTGGTTCTTCCAAGTTTTTAATCATCTCTGGAAACTCTAATTGCGTATTTTAAGAGTTTTTCCACAACTAGAGAGTTTTCTTACAACTATGTACTGCAGCCGTAAGGATTTTAACTGAGTCATACAAAAGTCGCCAGAGTAATTCGGCCTCAGTTGTAAATATAAGCAGTGTATTCCTCACTTACAGGCTTTCTACACAAATTTTGAGCTGTATAAACAAGAATTCCTAATATTTGAAAGCAAATTCAAGTGAAAACGCTGCCTAAAGTGCCGTGAGTTGTAAATATTATCAGTTTGCTGGTCATTTCTCGGCTTTCCACTGGTAATGTCTGTGATTACAAATGGCAGGAAATGTTGGAAGAATCTATTTACTTTTATTTCAAGTGGTTCTTCCAAGTTTTTAATCATTTCTTGAAACTCTAATTGCGTATTTTAAGAGTTTTACCACAACTAGAGAGTTTTCTTACAAATATGTACTGGAACCGTAATGATTTTAACTGAGTCATACAAAATTCGCCAGAGTAATGCGGCCTCTATTGTAAACATAAGCAGTATAGACTTCACTTACAGGCTTTCTACACAAATTTTGAGCTGTATAAACAAAAATTCCTAATATTTGAAAGCAAATTAACGTCAAAACGCTCCCTAAAGTGCCCGGAGTTGTAAATATTATCAGTTTGCTGGTCATTTCACGGCTTTCCTCTGGTAATGTCTGTGATTACAAACGGCAGGAAATGTAGGAAGAATCTATTTTCTTTTATTTCAAGTGGTTCTTCCAAGTTTTTAATCATCTCTGGAAACTCTAATTGCGTATTTTAAGAGTTTTTCCACAACTAGAGAGTTTTCTTACAACTATGTTCTGCAGCCTTAAGGATTTTAACTGAGTCATACAAAAGTCGCCAGAGTAATTTGGCCTCAGTTGTAAACATAAGCTGTATAGTCCTCAATTACAGGCTTTCTACACAAATTTTGAGCTGTATAAACAAGAATTCCTAATAATTGAAATCAAATTCAAGTGAAAACGCTCCCTAAAGTGCCCGAAGTTGTAAATATTTTCAGTTTGCTGATCATTTCACGGCTTTCCACTGGTAATGTCTAAGATTACAAATGGCAGGAAATGAAGGAAGCATCTATTTTCCTTTATTTCAAGTGGTTCTTCGAAGTTTTTAATCATTTCTGGAAACTCTAATTGCGTATTTGAAGAATTTTACCACAACTAGAGAGTTTTCTTACAAATATGTACTGGAACCGTAAGGATTTATACTGAGTCATACAATAGTCGCCACAGTAATTCGGCCTCACTTGTAAATATAAGCAGTATAGTCCTCACTTACAGGCTTTCTACACAAATTTTGAGCTGTATAAACAAGAATTCCTAATATTTGAAAGCAAATTCAAGTGAAAACGCTCCCTAAAGTGCCCGGGGTTGTAAATATTATCAGTTTGCTGGTCATTTCAAGGCTTTCCACTGGTAATGTCTGTGATTACAAACGGCAGGAAATGTAGGAAGAATGTATTTACTTTTATTTCAAGTGATTCTTCCAAGTTTTTAATCATTTATGGAAACTCTAATTGCGTATTTTAAGAGTTTTTCCACAACTAGAGAGTTTCTTACAACTATGTACTGCAACCGTAAGGATTTTAACTGAGTCATACAATAGTCGCCAGAGTAATTCGACCTCACTTGTAAACATAAGCTGTATAGTCCTCACTTACAGGCTTTCTACACAAATTTTGAGCTGTATAAACAAAAATTCCTAATATTTGAAAGCAAATTAACGTCAAAACGCTCCCTAAAGTGCCCGGACTTGTAAATATTATCAGTTTGCTGGTCATTTCACGGCTTTCCTCTGGTAAAGTCTGTGACTACAAACGGCAGGAAATGTAGGAAGAATCGATTTACTTTTATTTCAGGTGGTTCTTCCAAGTTTTTAATCATCTCTGGAAACTCTAATTGCGTATTTTAAGAGTTTTTCCACAACTAGAGAGTTTTCTTACAACTATGTACTGCAGACGTAAGGATTTTAACTGAGTCATACAAAAGTCGCCAGAGTAATTCGGCCTCACTTGTAAACATAAGCAGTATAGTCCTCACTTACAGGCTTTCTACACAAATTTTGAGCTGTATAAACAAGAATTCCAAATATTTGAAAGCAAATTCAAGTGAAAACGCTCCCTAAAGTGCCCGGAGTTGTAAATATTATCAGTTTGCTGGTCATTTCATGGCTTTCCACTGGTAATGTCTGTGATTACAAAGGGCAGGAAATGTAGGAAGAATCTATTTACTTTATTTCAAGTCGTTCTTCCAAGTTTTTAATCATTTCTGGAAACTCTAATTGCGTATTTTAAGAGATTTACCACAACTAGAGAGTTTTCTTACAAATATGTACTGGAACCGTCAGGATTTTAACAGAGTCATACAAAAGTAGCCGGATAATGGGGCCTCAATTGTAAACATACGCAGTATAGACCTCACTTACAGGCTTTCTACACAAATTTTGAGCTGTATAAACAAGAATTCCTAATATTTGAAAGCAAATTCAAGTGAAAAAGCTCCCTAAAGTGCCCGGAGTTGTAAATATTATCAGTTTACTCGTCATTTCACGGCTTTCCACTGGTAATGTCTGTGATTACAAACGGCAGGAAATGTAGGAAGAATCGATTTACTTTAATTTCAAGTGGTTATTCCAAGTTTTTAATCATTTCTGGAAACTCTAATTGCGGATTTTAAGAGTTTTTCCAAAACTAGAGAGTTTTCTAACAACTATGTTCTGCAACCGTAAGGATTTTAACTGAGTCATACAAAAGTCGCCAGAGTAATTCGGCCTCACTTGTAAACATAAGCAGTATAGACCTCACTTACAGATTTTCTACACAAATTTTGAGCTGTATAAACAAGAATTCCTAATATTTCAAAGCAAATTCAAGTGAAAACGCTCCCTAAAGTGCCAGAGTTGTAAATATTATCAGTTTGCTGGTGATTTCTCGGCTTTCCACTGGTAATGTCTGTGATTACAAATGGCAGGAAATGTAGGAAGAATCTATTTACTTTTATTTCAAGTGGTTCTTCCAAGTTTTTAATCATTTCTGGAAACTCTAATTGAGTATTTTAAGAGTTTTACCACAACTAGAGAGTTTTCTTACAAATATGTACTGGAACCGTAATGATTTTAACTGAGTCATACAAAAGTCGCCAGAGTAATGCGGCCTCTATTGTAAACATAAGCAGTATAGACTTCACTTACAGGCTTTCCACACAAATTTTGAGCTGTATAAACAAGAATTCCTAATATTTGAAAGCAAATTAACGTCAAAACGCTCCCTAAAGTGCCCGGAGTTGTAAATATTATCAGTTTGCTGGTCATTTCACGGCTTTCCTCTGGTAATGTCTGTGATTACAAACGGCAGGAAATGTAGGAAGA
Organism: Myotis nattereri; assembly: GCF_964212035.1. Taxonomy (NCBI): domain Eukaryota; kingdom Metazoa; phylum Chordata; class Mammalia; order Chiroptera; family Vespertilionidae; genus Myotis; species Myotis nattereri. Next base: position 781,348 of record NC_138088.1, read on the forward strand.
ATCTATTTCCTTTTATTTCAAGTGGTTCTTCCAAGTTTTTAATCATCTCTGGAAACTCTAATAGCGTATTTTAAGAGTTTTTCCACAACTAGAGCGTTTTCTTACAACTATGTACTGGAACCGTCAGGATTTTAACTTAGTATTACAATAGTCGCCAGAGTAATTCGGCCTCACTTGTAAACATAAGCAGTATAGACCTCACTTACAGGCTTTCTACACAAATTTTGAGCTGTATAAACAAGAATTCCTAATATTTGAAAGCAAATTCAAGTGAAAACGCTCCCTAAAGTGCCCAGAGTTGTAAATATTATCAGTTTGCTGGTCATTTCACGGCTTTCCACTGGTAATGTCTATGATCACAAATGGCAGGAAATGAAGGAAGAATCTATTTTCTTTTATTTCAAGTGGTTCTTCGAAGTTTTTAATCATTTCTGGAAACTCTCATTGCGTATTTGAAGAATTTTACCACAACTAGAGAGTTTTCATACAAATATGTACTGGAACCGTAAGGATTTAAACTGAGTCATACAATAGAAGCCAGAGTAATTCGGCCTCACTTGTAAATATAAGCAGTATAGTCCTCATTTACAGGCTTTCTACACAAATTTTGAGCTGTATAAACAAGAATTCCTAATATTTGAAAGCAAATTCAAGTGAAAACGCTGCCTAAAGAGCCCGGGGTTGTAAATATTATCAGTTTGCTGGTCATTTCAAGGCTTTCCACTGGTAATATCTGTGATTACAAACGGCAGGAAATGTAGGAAGAATCTATTTACTTTTATTTCAAGTGATTCTTCCAAGTTTTTAATCATTTCTGGAAACTCTAATTGCGTATTTTAAGAGTTTTTCCACAACTAGAGAGTTTCTTACAACTATGTACTACAACCGTAAGGATTTTAACTGAGTCATACAATAGTCGCCAGAGTAATTCGGCCTCACTTGTAAACATAAGCTGTATAGTCCTCACTTACAGGCTTTCTACACAAATTTTGAGCTGTATAAACAAGAATTCCTAATATTTGGAAGCAAATTAACGTCAAAACGCTCCCTAAAGTGCCCGGAGTTGTAAATATTATCAGTTTGCTGGTCATTTCACGGCTTTCCACTGGTAATGTCTGTGATTACAAACGGCAGGAAATGTAGGAAGAATCGATTTACTTTTATTTCAGGTGGTTCTTCCAAGTTTTTAATCATCTCTGGAAACTCTAATTGCGTATTTTAAGAGTTTTCTACAACTAGAGAGTTTTCTTACAACTATGTTCTGCAACCGTAAGGATTTTAACTGAGTCATACAAAAGTCGCCAGAGTAATTCGGCCTCACTTGTAAACATAAGCAGTATAGACCTCACTTACAGGCTTTCTACACAAATTTTGAGCTTTATAAACAAGAATTCCTAATATTTGAAAGCAAATTCAAGTGAAAACGCTCCCTAAAGTGCCCTGAGTTGTAAATATTGTCAGTTTGCTGGTCATTTCTCGACTTTCCACTGGTAATGTCTGTGATTACAAATGGCAGGCAATGTAGGAAGAATCTGTTTACTTTTATTTCAAGTGGTTCTTCCAAGTTTTTAATCATTTCTGGAAACTCTAATTGAGTATTTTATGAGTTTTACCACAACTAGAGAGTTTTCTTACAAATATGTACTGGAACCATAATGATTTTAACTGAGTCATACAAAATTCGCCAGAGTAATGCGGCCTCTATTGTAAACATAAGCAGTATAGACTTCACTTACAGGCTTTCTACACAAATTTTGAGCTGTATAAACAAGAATTCCTAATATTTGGAAGCAAATTCAAGTGAAAACGCTCCCTAAATTGTCCGGAGTTGTAAATATTATCAGTTTGCTGGTCATTTCACGGCTTTCCACTGGTAATGTCTGTGATTACAAAGGGCAGGAAATGTAGGAAGAATCTATTTACTTTTATTTCAAGTCGTTCTTCCAAGTTTTTAATCATTTCTGGAAACTCTAATTGCGTATTTTAAGAGTTTTACCACAACTAGAGAGTTTTCTTACAAATATGTACTGGAACCGTAAGGATTTTAACTCAATCATACAATAGTCGCCAGAGTAATGCGGCCTCACTGGTAAACATAAGCTGTATAGTCCTAACTTACAGGCTTTCAACACAAATTTTGAGCTGTATAAACAAGAATTCCTAATATTTGAAAGCAAATTAACGTCAAAACGCTCCCTAAAGTGCCCGGAGTTGTAAATATTATCAGTTTGCTGGTCATTTCAAGGCTTTCCTCTGGTAATGTCTGTGATTACAAACGGCAGGAAATGTAGGAAGAATCAATTTACTTTTATTTCAAGTGGTTCTTCCAAGTTTTTAATCATCTCTGGAAACTCTAATTGCGTATTTTAAGAGTTTTTCCACAACTAGAGAGTTTTCTTACAACTATGTTCTGCAACCGTAAGGATTTTAACTGAGTCATACAAAAGTCGCCAGAGTAATTCGGCCTCACTTGTAAACATAAGCTGTATTGTCCTCACTTACAGGCTTTCTACACAAATTTTGAGCTGTATAAACAAGAATTCCTAATATATGAAAGCAAATTCAAGTGAAAACGCTCCCTAAAGTGCCCAGAGTTGTAAATATTATCAGTTTGCTGGTCATTTCAAGGCTTTCCACTGGTAATGTCTGTGATTACAAAGGGCAAGAAATGTAGGAAGAATCTATTTACTTTTATTTCAAGTCGTTCTTCCAAGTTTTTAATCATTTCTGGAAACTCTAATTGCGTATTTTAAGAGTTTTACCACAACTAGAGAGTTTTCTTACAAATATGTACTGGAACAGTAAGGATTTCAACTGAGTCATACAATAGTCGCCAGAGTAATTCGGCCTCACTTGTAAATATAAGCAGTGTATTCCTCACTTACAGGCTTTTTACACAAATTTTGAGCTGTATAAACAAGAATTCCTAATATTTGAAAGCAAATTCAAGTGAAAACGCTGCCTAAAGTTCCCTGAGTTGTAAATATTATCAGTTTGCTGGTCATTTCTCGGCTTTCCACTGGTAATGTCTGTGATTACAAATGGCAGGCAATGTAGGAAGAATCTATTTACTTTTATTTCAAGTGGTTCTTCCAAGTTTTTACATTTCTGGAAACTCTAATTGCGTATTTTAAGAGTTTTACCACAACTAGAGAGTTTTCTTACAAATATGTACTGGAACCGTAAGGATTTTAACTGAGTCATACAAAAGTCGCCAGAGTAATTCGGCCTCACTTGTAAACATAAGCAGTATAGTCCTCACTTACAGGCTTTCTACACAAATTTTGAGCTGTATAAACAAGAATTCCTAATATTTGAAAGCAAATTCAAGTGAAAAAGCTCCCTAAAGTGCCCGGAGTTGTAAATATTATCAGTTTACTCGTCATTTCACGGCTTTCCACTGGTAATGTCTGTGATTACAAACGGCAGGAAATGTAGGAAGAATCGATTTACTTTAATTTCAAGTGGTTATTCCAAGTTTTTAATCATTTCTGGAAACTCTAATTGGGGATTTTAAGAGTTTTTCCAAAACTAGAGAGTTTTCTAACAACTATGTTCTGCAACCGTAAGGATTTTAACTGAGTCATACAAAAGTCGCCAGAGTAATTCGGCCTCACTTGTAAACATAAGCAGTATAGACCTCACTTACAGATTTTCTACACAAATTTTGAGCTGTATAAACAAGAATTCCTAATATTTGAAAGCAAATTCAAGTGAAAACGCTCCCTAAAGTGCCCTGAGTTGTAAATATTGTCAGTTTGCTGGTCATTTCTCGGCTTTCCACTGGTAATGTCTGTGATTACAAATGGCAGGCAATGTAGGAAGAATCTGTTTACTTTTATTTCAAGTGGTTCTTCCAAGTTTTTAATCATTTCTGGAAACTCTAATTGAGTATTTTATGAGTTTTACCACAACTAGAGAGTTTTCTTACAAATATGTACTGGAACCATAATGATTTTAACTGAGTCATACAAAATTCGCCAGAGTAATGCGGCCTCTATTGTAAACATAAGCAGTATAGACTTCACTTACAGGCTTTCTACACAAATTTTGAGCTGTATAAACAAGAATTCCTAATATTTGGAAGCAAATTCAAGTGAAAACGCTCCCTAAAGTGTCCGGAGTTGTAAATATTATCAGTTTGCTGGTCATTTCACGGCTTTCCACTGGTAATGTCTGTGATTACAAAGGGCAGGAAATGTAGGAAGAATCTATTTACTTTTATTTCAAGTCGTTCTTCCAAGTTTTTAATCATTTCTGGAAACTCTAATTGCGTATTTTAAGAGTTTTACCACAACTAGAGAGTTTTCTTACAAATATGTACTGGAACCGTAAGGATTTTAACTCAATCATACAATAGTCGCCAGAGTAATGCGGCCTCACTGGTAAACATAAGCTGTATAGTCCTAACTTACAGGCTTTCAACACAAATTTTGAGCTGTATAAACAAGAATTCCTAATATTTGAAAGCAAATTAACGTCAAAACGCTCCCTAAAGTGCCCGGAGTTGTAAATATTATCAGTTTGCTGGTCATTTCAAGGCTTTCCTCTGGTAATGTCTGTGATTACAAACGGCAGGAAATGTAGGAAGAATCAATTTACTTTTATTTCAAGTGGTTCTTCCAAGTTTTTAATCATCTCTGGAAACTCTAATTGCGTATTTTAAGAGTTTTTCCACAACTAGAGAGTTTTCTTACAACTATGTTCTGCAACCGTAAGGATTTTAACTGAGTCATACAAAAGTCGCCAGAGTAATTCGGCCTCACTTGTAAACATAAGCTGTATTGTCCTCACTTACAGGCTTTCTACACAAATTTTGAGCTGTATAAACAAGAATTCCTAATATATGAAAGCAAATTCAAGTGAAAACGCTCCCTAAAGTGCCCAGAGTTGTAAATATTATCAGTTTGCTGGTCATTTCAAGGCTTTCCACTGGTAATGTCTGTGATTACAAAGGGCAGGAAATGTAGGAAGAATCTATTTACTTTTATTTCAAGTCATTCTTCCAAGTTTTTAATCATTTCTGGAAACTCTAATTGCGTATTTTAAGAGTTTTACCACAACTAGAGAGTTTTCTTACAAATATGTACTGGAACAGTAAGGATTTCAACTGAGTCATACAATAGTCGCCAGAGTAATTCGGCCTCACTTGTAAATATAAGCAGTGTATTCCTCACTTACAGGCTTTTTACACAAATTTTGAGCTGTATAAACAAGAATTCCTAATATTTGAAAGCAAATTCAAGTGAAAACGCTGCCTAAAGTTCCCTGAGTTGTAAATATTATCAGTTTGCTGGTCATTTCTCGGCTTTCCACTGGTAATGTCTGTGATTACAAATGGCAGGCAATGTAGGAAGAATCTATTTACTTTTATTTCAAGTGGTTCTTCCAAGTTTTTACATTTCTGGAAACTCTAATTGCGTATTTTAAGAGTTTTACCACAACTAGAGAGTTTTCTTACAAATATGTACTGGAACCGTAAGGATTTTAACTGAGTCATACAAAAGTCGCCAGAGTAATTCGGACTCACTTGTAAACATAAGCAGTATAGTCCTCACTTACAGGCTTTCTACACAAATTTTGAGCTGTATAAACAAGAATTCCTAATATTTGAAAGCAAATTCAAGTGAAAAAGCTCCCTAAAGTGCCCGGAGTTGTAAATATTATCAGTTTACTCGTCATTTCACGGCTTTCCACTGGTAATGTCTGTGATTACAAACGGCAGGAAATGTAGGAAGAATCTATTTCCTTTTATTTCAAGTGGTTCTTCCAAGTTTTTAATCATCTCTGGAAACTCTAATTGCGTATTTTAAGAGTTTTTCCACAACTAGAGAGTTTTCTTACAACTATGTTCTGCAGCCTTAAGGATTTTAACTGAGTCATACAAAAGTCGCCAGAGTAATTCGGCCTCAGTTGTAAACATAAGCTGTATAGTCCTCAATTACAGGCTTTCTACACAAATTTTGAGCTGTATAAACAAGAATTCCTAATAATTGAAAGCAAATTCAAGTGAAAACGCTCCCTAAAGTGCCCGAAGTTGTAAATATTTTCAGTTTGCTGGTCATTTCACGGCTTTCCACTGGTAATGTCTGTGATTACAAACGGGAGGAAATTTGGGAAGAATCTATTTACTTTTATTTCAAGTGATTCTTCCAAGTTTTTAATCATTTCTGGAAACTCTAATTGCGTATTTTAAGAGTTTTTCCACAACTAGAGCGTTTTCTTACAACTATGTACTGGAACCGTCAGGATTTTAACTGAGTCATACAATAGTCGCCAGAGTAATGCAGCCTCACTTGTAAACATAAGCTGTATAGTCCTCACTTACAGGCTTTCTACACAAATTTTGAGCTGTATAAACAAGAATTCCTAATATTTGAAAGCAAATTCAAGAGAAAACGCTCCCTAAAGTGCCCGGAGTTGTAAATATTATCAGTTTGCTGGTCATTTCACGGCTTTCCTCTGGTAATGTCTGTGATTACAAACGGCAGGAAATGTAGGAAGAATCGATTTACTTTTATTTCAAGTGGTTCTTCCAAGTTTTTAATCATCTCTGGAAACTCTAATTGCGTATTTTAAGAGTTTTTCCACAACTAGAGAGTTTTCTTACAAATATGTTCTGCAACCGTAAGGATTTTACCTGAGTCATACAAAAGTCGCCCCAGTAATTCGGCCTCACTTGTAAACATAAGCAGTATAGACCTCACTTACAGGCTTTCTACACAAATTTTGAGCTGTATAAACAAGAATTCCTAATATTTGAAAGCAAATTAAAGTGAAAAGGCTCCATAAAGTGCCCAGAGTTGTAAAAATTATCAGTTTGCTGGTCATTTCTCGGCTTTCCACTGGTAATGTCTAAGATTACAAATGGCAGGAAATGAAGGAAGAATCTATTTTCCTTTATTTCAAGTGGTTCTTCGAAGTTTTTAATCATTTCTGGAAACTCTAATTGCGTATTTGAAGAATTTTACCACAACTAGAGAGTTTTCTTACAAATATGTACTGGAACCGTAAGGATTTATACTGAGTCATACAATAGTCGCCAGAGTAATTCGGCCTCACTTGTAAATATAAGCAGTATAGTCCTCACTTACAGGTTTTCTACACAAATTTTGAGCTGTATAAACAAGAATTCCTAATATTTGAAAGCAAATTCAAGTGAAAACGCTCCCTAAAGTGCCCGGGGTTGTAAATATTATCAGTTTGCTGGTCATTTCAAGGCTTTCCACTGGTAATGTCTGTGATTACAAACGGCAGGAAATTTAGGAAGAATGTATTTACTTTTATTTCAAGTGATTCTTCCAAGTTTTTAATCATTTCTGGAAACTCTAATTGCGTATTTTAAGAGTTTTTCCACAACTAGAGAGTTTCTTACAACTATGTACTGCAACCGTAAGGATTTTAACTGAGTCATACAATAGTCGCCAGAGTAATTCGGCCTCAGTTGTAAACATAAGCTGTATAGTCCTCACTTACAGGCTTTCTACACAAATTTTGAGCTGTATAAACAAGAATTCCTAATATTTGAAAGCAAACTAACGTCAAAACGCTCCCGAAAGTGCCCGGACTTGTAAATATTATCAGTTTGCTGGTCATTTCACGGCTTTCCTCTGGTAATGTCTGTGACTACAAACGGCAGGAAATGTAGGAAGAATCGATTTACTTTTATTTCAGGTGGTTCTTCCAAGTTTTTAATCATCTCTGGAAACTCTAATTGCGTATTTTAAGAGTTTTCCACAACTAGAGATTTTTCTTACAACTATGTACTGCAGCCGTAAGGATTTTAACTGAGTCATACAAAAGTCGCCAGAGTAATTCGGCCTCACTTGTAAACATAAGCAGTGTAGTCCTCACTTACAGGCTTTCTACACAAATTTTGAGCTGTATAAACAAGAATTCCTAATATTTGAAAGCAAATTCAAGTGAAAACGCTCCCTAAAGTGCCCGGAGTTGTAAATATTATCACTTTGCTGGTCATTTCATGGCTTTCCACTGGTAATGTCTGTGATTACAAAGGGCAGGAAATGTAGGAAGAATCTATTTACTTTTATTTCAAGTCGTTCTTCCAAGTTTTTAATCATTTCTGGAAACTCTAATTGCGTATTTTAAGAGTTTTACCACAACTAGAGAGTTTTCTTACAAATATGTACTGGAACCGTCAGGATTTTAACAGAGTCATACAAAAGTCGCCAGAGTAATGGGGCCTCAATTGTAAACATACGCAGTATAGACCTCACTTACAGGCTTTCTACACAAATTTTGAGCTGTATAAACAAGAATTCCTAATAATTGAAAGCAAATTCATGTGAAAACGCTCCCTAAAGTGCCCGGAGTTGTAAATATTATCAGTTTGCTGGTCATTTCTCGGCTATCCACTGGTAATGTCTATGATTACAAATGGCAGGAAATGTAGGAAGAATCTATTTTCTTTTATTTCAAGTAGTTCTTCCAAGTTTTTAATCATTTCTCGAAACTCTAATTGCGTATTTTAAGAGTTTTACCACAACTAGAGAGTTTTCTTACAACTATGTACTGCAACCCTAAGTATTTAAACTGAGTCATACAAAAGTCGCCAGAGTAATTCGGCCTCACTTGTAAAAATAGGCAGTACAGTCCTCACTTACAGGCTTTCTACACAAATTTTGAGCTGTATAAACAAGAATTCCTAATATTTCAAAGCAAATTCAAGTGAACACGCTCCCTAAAGTGCCCAGAGTTGTAAAAATTATCAGTTTGCTGGTCATTTCACGGCTTTCCACTGGTAATGTCTATGATTACAAATGGCAGGAAATGAAGGAATAATCTATTTTCTTTTATTTCAAGTGGTTCTTCGAAGTTTTTAATCATTTCTGGAAACTCTAATTACGTATTTGAAGAATTTTACCACAACTAGAGAGTTTTCTTACAAATATGTACTGGAACCGTAAGGATTTATACTGAGTCATACAATAGTCGCCAGAGTAACTCGGCCTCACTTGTAAATATAAGCAGTATAGTCCTCACTTACAGGCTTTCTACACAAATTTTGAGCTGTATAAACAAGAATTCCTAATATTTGAAAGCAAATTCAAGTGAAAACGCTCCCTAAAGTGCCCGGTGTTGTAAATATTATCAGTTTGCTGGTCATTTCAAGGCTTTCCACTGGTAATATCTGTGATTACAAACGGCAGGAAACGTAGGAAGAATCTATTTACTTTTATTTCAAGTGATTCTTCCAAGTTTTTAATCATTTCTGGAAACTCTAATTGCGTATTTTAAGAGTTTTCCACAACTAGAGAGTTTTCTTACAACTATGTACTGCAGCCGTAAGGATTTTAACTGAGTCATACAAAAGTCGCCAGAGTAATTCGGCCTCACTTGTAAACATAAGCAGTATAGTCCTCACTTACAGGCTTTCTACACAAATTTTGAGCTGTATAAACAAGAATTCCTAATATTTGAAAGCAAATTCAAGTGAAAACGCTCCCTAAATTGCCCGGAGGTGTAAATATTATCACTTTGCTGGTCATTTCATGGCTTTCCACTGGTAATGTCTGTGATTACAAAGGGCAGGAAATGTAGGAAGAATCTATTTACTTTTATTTCAAGTCGTTCTTCCAAGTTTTTAATCATTTCTGGAAACTCTAATTGCGTATTTTAAGAGTTTTACCACAACTAGAGAGTATTCTTACAAATATGTACTGGAACAATCAGGATTTTAACAGAGTCATTCAAAAGTCGCCAGAGTAATGGGGCCTCAATTGTAAACATACGCAGTATAGACCTCACTTACAGGCTTTCTACACAAATTTTGAGCTGTATAAACAAGAATTCCTAATAACTGAAAGCAAATTCATGTGAAAACGCTCCCTAAAGTGCCGGGAGTTGTAAATATTATCAGTTTGCTGGTCATTTCACGGCTTTCCACTGGTAATGTCTATGATTACAAATGGCAGGAAATGTAGGAAGAATCTATTTTCTTTTATTTCAAGTAGTTCTTCCAAGTTTTTAATCATTTCTCGAAACTCTAATTGCGTATTTTAAGAGTTTTACCACAACTAGAGAGTTTTCTTACAACTATGTACTGCAACCGTCAGGATTTTAACTGAGTCATACAAAAGTCGCCAGAGTAATTCGGCCTCACTTGTAAACATAGGCAGTACAGTCCTCACTTACAGGCTTTCTACACAAATTTTGAGCTGTATAAACAAGAATTCCTAATATTTGAAAGCAAATTCAAGTGAAAACGCTCCCTAAAGTGCCCGGAGTTGTAAATATTATCAGTTTGCTGGTCATTTCACGGCTTTCCACTGGTAATGTCTGTGATTACAAATGGCAGGAAATGTAGGAAGAATCTATTTACTTTTATTTCAAGTGGTTCTTCCAAGTTTTTAATCATTTCTGGAAACTCTAATTGAGTATTTTAAGAGTTTTACCACAACATGAGAGTTTTCTTACAAATATGTACTGGAACCATAATGATTTTAACTGAGTCATACAAAAGTCGCCATAGTAATGCGGCCTCTATTGTAAACATAAGCAGTATAGACTTCACTTACAGGCTTTCTACACAAAATTTGAGCTGTATAAACAAGAATTCCTAATATTTGGAAGCAAATTCAATGAAAACGCTCCCTAAAGTGTCCGGAGTTGTAAATATTATCAGTTTGCTGGTCATTTCACGGCTTTCCACTGGTAATGTCTGTGATTACAAACGGCAGGAAATGTAGGAAGAATCTATTTCCTTTTATTTCAAGTGGTTCTTCCAAGTTTTTAATCATCTCTGGAAACTCTAATTGCGTATTTTAAGAGTTTTTCCACAACTAGAGAGTTTTCTTACAACTATGTACTGCAGCCGTAAGGATTTTAACTGAGTCATACAATAGTCGCCAGAGTAATTCGGCCTCACTTGTAAACATAAGCTGTATAGTCCTCACTTACAGGCTTTCTACACAAATTTTGAGCTGTATAAACAAGAATTCCTAATATTTGAAAGCAAATTAACGTCAAAACGCTCCCTAAAGTGCCCGGAGTTGTAAATATTATCAGTTTGCTGGTCATTTCTCGGCTTTCCTCTGGTAATGTCTGTGATTACAAAGGGCAGGAAATGTAGGAAGAATCTATTTCCTTTTATTTCAAGTGGTTCTTCCAAGTTTTTAATCATCTCTGGAAACTCTAATTGCGTATTTTAAGAGTTTTTCCACAACTAGAGAGTTTTCTTACAACTATGTTCTGCAGCCTTAAGGATTTTAACTGAGTCATACAAAAGTCGCCAGAGTAATTCGGCCTCAGTTGTAAACATAAGCTGTATAGTCCTCAATTACAGGCTTTCTACACAAATTTTGAGCTGTATAAACAAGAATTCCTAATAATTGAAAGCAAATTCAAGTGAAAACGCTCCCTAAAGTGCCCGAAGTTGTAAATATTTTCAGTTTGCTGGTCATTTCACGGCTTTCCACTGGTAATGTCTGTGATTACAAACGGGAGGAAATTTGGGAAGAATCTATTTACTTTTATTTCAAGTGATTCTTCCAAGTTTTTAATCATTTCTGGAAACTCTAATTGCGTATTTTAAGAGTTTTTCCACAACTAGAGCGTTTTCTTACAACTATGTACTGGAACCGTCAGGATTTTAACTGAGTCATACAATAGTCGCCAGAGTAATGCAGCCTCACTTGTAAACATAAGCTGTATAGTCCTCACTTACAGGCTTTCTACACAAATTTTGAGCTGTATAAACAAGAATTCCTAATATTTGAAAGCAAATTCAAGTGAAAACGCTCCCTAAAGTGCCCGGAGTTGTAAATATTATCAGTTTGCTGGTCATTTCACGGCTTTCCTCTGGTAATGTCTGTATTTACAAACGGCAGGAAATGTAGGAAGAATCGATTTACTTTTATTTCAAGTGGTTCTTCCAAGTTTTTAATCATCTCTGGAAACTCTAATTGCGTATTTTAAGAGTTTTTCCACAACTAGAGAGTTTTCTTACAAATATGTTCTGCAACCGTAAGGATTTTACCTGAGTCATACAAAAGTCGCCAGAGTAATTCGGCCTCACTTGTAAACATAAGCAGTATAGACCTCACTTACAGGCTTTCTACACAAATTTTGAGCTGTATAAACAAGAATTCCTAATATTTGAAAGCAAATTAAAGTGAAAACGCTCCATAAAGTGCCCAGAGTTGTAAAAATTATCAGTTTGCTGGTCATTTCTCGGCTTTCCACTGGTAATGTCTAAGATTACAAATGGCAGGAAATGAAGGAAGAATCTATTTTCCTTTATTTCAAGTGGTTCTTCGAAGTTTTTAATCATTTCTGGAAACTCTAATTGCGTATTTGAAGAATTTTACCACAACTAGAGAGTTTTCTTACAAATATGTACTGGAACCGTAAGGATTTATACTGAGTCATACAATAGTCGCCAGAGTAATTCGGCCTCACTTGTAAATATAAGCAGTATAGTCCTCACTTACAGGTTTTCTACACAAATTTTGAGCTGTATAAACAAGAATTCCTAATATTTGAAAGCAAATTCAAGTGAAAACGCTCCCTAAAGTGCCCGGGGTTGTAAATATTATCAGTTTGCTGGTCATTTCAAGGCTTTCCACTGGTAATGTCTGTGATTACAAACGGCAGGAAATTTAGGAAGAATGTATTTACTTTTATTTCAAGTGATTCTTCCAAGTTTTTAATCATTTCTGGAAACTCTAATTACGTATTTTAAGAGTTTTTCCACAACTAGAGAGTTTCTTACAACTATGTACTGCAACCGTAAGGATATTAACTGAGTCATACAATAGTCGCCAGAGTAATTCGGCCTCAGTTGTAAACATAAGCTGTATAGTCCTCACTTACAGGCTTTCTACACAAATTTTGAGCTGTATAAACAAGAATTCCTAATATTTGAAAGCAAATTAACGTCAAAACGCTCCCGAAAGTGCCCGGACTTGTAAATATTATCAGTTTGCTGGTCATTTCACGGCTTTCCTCTGGTAATGTCTGTGACTACAAACGGCAGGAAATGTAGGAAGAATCGATTTACTTTTATTTCAGGTGGTTCTTCCAAGTTTTTAATCATCTCTGGAAACTCTAATTGCGTATTTTAAGAGTTTTCCACAACTAGAGAGTTTTCTTACAACTATGTACTGCAGCCGTAAGGATTTTAACTGAGTCATACAAAAGTCGCCAGAGTAATTCGGCCTCACTTGTAAACATAAGCAGTGTAGTCCTCACTTACAGGCTTTCTACACAAATTTTGAGCTGTATAAACAAGAATTCCTAATATTTGAAAGCAAATTCAAGTGAAAACGCTCCCTAAAGTGCCCGGAGTTGTAAATATTATCACTTTGCTGGTCATTTCATGGCTTTCCACTGGTAATGTCTGTGATTACAAAGGGCAGGAAATGTAGGAAGAATCTATTTACTTTTATTTCAAGTCGTTCTTCCAAGTTTTTAATCATTTCTGGAAACTCTAATTGCGTATTTTAAGAGTTTTACCACAACTAGAGAGTTTTCTTACAAATATGTACTGGAACCGTCAGGATTTTAACAGAGTCATACAAAAGTCGCCAGAGTAATGGGGCCTCAATTGTAAACATACGCAGTATAGACCTCACTTACAGGCTTTCTACACAAATTTTGAGCTGTATAAACAAGAATTCCTAATAATTGAAAGCAAATTCATGTGAAAACGCTCCCTAAAGTGCCCGGAGTTGTAAATATTATCAGTTTGCTGGTCATTTCTCGGCTATCCACTGGTAATGTCTATGATTACAAATGGCAGGAAATGTAGGAAGAATCTATTTTCTTTTATTTCAAGTAGTTCTTCCAAGTTTTTAATCATTTCTCGAAACTCTAATTGCGTATTTTAAGAGTTTTACCACAACTAGAGAGTTTTCTTACAACTATGTACTGCAACCCTAAGTATTTAAACTGAGTCATACAAAAGTCGCCAGAGTAATTCGGCCTCACTTGTAAAAATAGGCAGTACAGTCCTCACTTACAGGCTTTCTACACAAATTTTGAGCTGTATAAACAAGAATTCCTAATATTTCAAAGCAAATTCAAGTGAACACGCTCCCTAAAGTGCCCAGAGTTGTAAAAATTATCAGTTTGCTGGTCATTTCACGGCTTTCCACTGGTAATGTCTATGATTACAAATGGCAGGAAATGAAGGAATAATCTATTTTCTTTTATTTCAAGTGGTTCTTCGAAGTTTTTAATCATTTCTGGAAACTCTAATTGCGTATTTGAAGAATTTTACCACAACTAGAGAGTTTTCTTACAAATATGTACTGGAACCGTAAGGATTTATACTGAGTCATACAATAGTCGCCAGAGTAACTCGGCCTCACTTGTAAATATAAGCAGTATAGTCCTCACTTACAGGCTGTCTACACAAATTTTGAGCTGTATAAACAAGAATTCCTAATATTTGAAAGCAAATTCAAGTGAAAACGCTCCCTAAAGTGCCCGGTGTTGTAAATATTATCAGTTTGCTGGTCATTTCAAGGCTTTCCACTGGTAATATCTGTGATTACAAACGGCAGGAAACGTAGGAAGAATCTATTTACTTTTATTTCAAGTGATTCTTCCAAGTTTTTAATCATTTCTGGAAACTCTAATTGCGTATTTTAAGAGTTTTCCACAACTAGAGAGTTTTCTTACAACTATGTACTGCAGCCGTAAGGATTTTAACTGAGTCATACAAAAGTCGCCAGAGTAATTCGGCCTCACTTGTAAACATAAGCAGTATAGTCCTCACTTACAGGCTTTCTACACAAATTTTGAGCTGTATAAACAAGAATTCCTAATATTTGAAAGCAAATTCAAGTGAAAACGCTCCCTAAATTGCCCGGAGTTGTAAATATTATCACTTTGCTGGTCATTTCATGGCTTTCCACTGGTAATGTCTGTGATTACAAAGGGCAGGAAATGTAGGAAGAATCTATTTACTTTTATTTCAAGTCGTTCTTCCAAGTTTTTAATCATTTCTGGAAACTCTAATTGCGTATTTTAAGAGTTTTACCACAACTAGAGAGTTTTCTTACAAATATGTACTGGAACAATCAGGATTTTAACAGAGTCATTCAAAAGTCGCCAGAGTAATGGGGCCTCAATTGTAAACATACGCAGTATAGACCTCACTTACAGGCTTTCTACACAAATTTTGAGCTGTATAAACAAGAATTCCTAATAACTGAAAGCAAATTCATGTGAAAACGCTCCCTAAAGTGCCGGGAGTTGTAAATATTATCAGTTTGCTGGTCATTTCACGGCTTTCCACTGGTAATGTCTATGATTACAAATGGCAGGAAATGTAGGAAGAATCTATTTTCTTTTATTTCAAGTAGTTCTTCCAAGTTTTTAATCATTTCTCGAAACTCTAATTGCGTATTTTAAGAGTTTTACCACAACTAGAGAGTTTTCTTACAACTATGTACTGCAACCGTCAGGATTTTAACTGAGTCATACAAAAGTCGCCAGAGTAATTCGGCCTCACTTGTAAACATAGGCAGTACAGTCCTCACTTACAGGCTTTCTACACAAATTTTGAGCTGTATAAACAAGAATTCCTAATATTTGAAAGCAAATTCAAGTGAAAACGCTCCCTAAAGTGCCCGGAGTTGTAAATATTATCAGTTTGCTGGTCATTTCACGGCTTTCCACTGGTAATGTCTGTGATTACAAATGGCAGGAAATGTAGGAAGAATCTATTTACTTTTATTTCAAGTGGTTCTTCCAAGTTTTTAATCATTTCTGGAAACTCTAATTGAGTATTTTAAGAGTTTTACCACAACATGAGAGTTTTCTTACAAATATGTACTGGAACCATAATGATTTTAACTGAGTCATACAAAAGTCGCCATAGTAATGCGGCCTCTATTGTAAACATAAGCAGTATAGACTTCACTTACAGGCTTTCTACACAAAATTTGTGCTGTATAAACAAGAATTCCTAATATTTGGAAGCAAATTCAATGAAAACGCTCCCTAAAGTGTCCGGAGTTGTAAATATTATCAGTTTGCTGGTCATTTCACGGCTTTCCACTGGTAATGTCTGTGATTACAAACGGCAGGAAATGTAGGAAGAATCTATTTCCTTTTATTTCAAGTGGTTCTTCCAAGTTTTTAATCATCTCTGGAAACTCTAATTGCGTATTTTAAGAGTTTTTGCACAACTAGAGAGTTTTCTTACAACTATGTACTGCAGCCGTAAGGATTTTAACTGAGTCATACAATAGTCGCCAGAGTAATTCGGCCTCACTTGTAAACATAAGCTGTATAGTCCTCACTTACAGGCTTTCTACACAAATTTTGAGCTGTATAAACAAGAATTCCTAATATTTGAAAGCAAATTAACGTCAAAACGCTCCCTAAAGTGCCCGGAGTTGTAAATATTATCAGTTTGCTGGTCATTTCACGGCTTTCCTCTGGTAATGTCTGTGATTACAAAGGGCAGGAAATGTAGGAAGAATCTATTTCCTTTTATTTCAAGTGGTTCTTCCAAGTTTTTAATCATCTCTGGAAACTCTAATTGCGTATTTTAAGAGTTTTTCCACAACTAGAGAGTTTTCTTACAACTATGTTCTGCAGCCTTAAGGATTTTAACTGAGTCATACAAAAGTCGCCAGAGTAATTCGGCCTCAGTTGTAAACATAAGCTGTATAGTCCTCAATTACAGGCTTTCTACACAAATTTTGAGCTGTATAAACAAGAATTCCTAATAATTGAAAGCAAATTCAAGTGAAAACGCTCCCTAAAGTGCCCGAAGTTGTAAATATTTTCAGTTTGCTGGTCATTTCACGGCTTTCCACTGGTAATGTCTGTGATTACAAACGGGAGGAAATTTGGGAAGAATCTATTTACTTTTATTTCAAGTGATTCTTCCAAGTTTTTAATCATTTCTGGAAACTCTAATTGCGTATTTTAAGAGTTTTTCCACAACTAGAGCGTTTTCTTACAACTATGTACTGGAACCGTCAGGATTTTAACTGAGTCATACAATAGTCGCCAGAGTAATGCAGCCTCACTTGTAAACATAAGCTGTATAGTCCTCACTTACAGGCTTTCTACACAAATTTTGAGCTGTATAAACAAGAATTCCTAATATTTGAAAGCAAATTCAAGTGAAAACGCTCCCTAAAGTGCCCGGAGTTGTAAATATTATCAGTTTGCTGGTCATTTCACGGCTTTCCTCTGGTAATGTCTGTATTTACAAACGGCAGGAAATGTAGGAAGAATCGATTTACTTTTATTTCAAGTGGTTCTTCCAAGTTTTTAATCATCTCTGGAAACTCTAATTGCGTATTTTAAGAGTTTTTCCACAACTAGAGAGTTTTCTTACAAATATGTTCTGCAACCGTAAGTATTTTACCTGAGTCATACAAAAGTCGCCAGAGTAATTCGGCCTCACTTGTAAACATAAGCAGTATAGACCTCACTTACAGGCTTTCTACACAAATTTTGAGCTGTATAAACAAGAATTCCTAATATTTGAAAGCAAATTAAAGTGAAAACGCTCCATAAAGTGCCCAGAGTTGTAAAAATTATCAGTTTGCTGGTCATTTCTCGGCTTTCCACTGGTAATGTCTAAGATTACAAATGGCAGGAAATGAAGGAAGAATCTATTTTCCTTTATTTCAAGTGGTTCTTCGAAGTTTTTAATCATTTCTGGAAACTCTAATTGCGTATTTGAAGAATTTTACCACAACTAGAGAGTTTTCTTACAAATATGTACTGGAACCGTAAGGATTTATACTGAGTCATACAATAGTCGCCAGAGTAATTCGGCCTCACTTGTAAATATAAGCAGTATAGTCCTCACTTACAGGTTTTCTACACAAATTTTGAGCTGTATAAACAAGAATTCCTAATATTTGAAAGAAAATTCAAGTGAAAACGCTCCCTAAAGTGCCCGGGGTTGTAAATATTATCAGTTTGCTGGTCATTTCAAGGCTTTCCACTGGTAATGTCTGTGATTACAAACGGCAGGAAATTTAGGAAGAATGTATTTACTTTTATTTCAAGTGATTCTTCCAAGTTTTTAATCATTTCTGGAAACTCTAATTGCGTATTTTAAGAGTTTTTCCACAACTAGAGAGTTTCTTACAACTATGTACTGCAACCGTAAGGATTTTAACTGAGTCATACAATAGTCGCCAGAGTAATTCGGCCTCAGTTGTAAACATAAGCTGTATAGTCCTCACTTACAGGCTTTCTACACAAATTTTGAGCTGTATAAACAAGAATTCCTAATATTTGAAAGCAAATTAACGTCAAAACGCTCCCGAAAGTGCCCGGACTTGTAAATATTATCAGTTTGCTGGTCATTTCACGGCTTTCCTCTGGTAATGTCTGTGACTACAAACGGCAGGAAATGTAGGAAGAATCGATTTACTTTTATTTCAGGTGGTTCTTCCAAGTTTTTAATCATCTCTGGAAACTCTAATTGCGTATTTTAAGAGTTTTCCACAACTAGAGAGTTTTCTTACAACTATGTACTGCAGCCGTAAGGATTTTAACTGAGTCATACAAAAGTCGCCAGAGTAATTCGGCCTCACTTGTAAACATAAGCAGTGTAGTCCTCACTTACAGGCTTTCTACACAAATTTTGAGCTGTATAAACAAGAATTCCTAATATTTGAAAGCAAATTCAAGTGAAAACGCTCCCTAAAGTGCCCGGAGTTGTAAATATTATCACTTTGCTGGTCATTTCATGGCTTTCCACTGGTAATGTCTGTGATTACAAAGGGCAGGAAATGTAGGAAGAATCTATTTACTTTTATTTCAAGTCGTTCTTCCAAGTTTTTAATCATTTCTGGAAACTCTAATTGCGTATTTTAAGAGTTTTACCACAACTAGAGAGTTTTCTTACAAATATGTACTGGAACCGTCAGGATTTTAACAGAGTCATACAAAAGTCGCCAGAGTAATGGGGCCTCAATTGTAAACATACGCAGTATAGACCTCACTTACAGGCTTTCTACACAAATTTTGAGCTGTATAAACAAGAATTCCTAATAATTGAAAGCAAATTCATGTGAAAACGCTCCCTAAAGTGCCCGGAGTTGTAAATATTATCAGTTTGCTGGTCATTTCTCGGCTATCCACTGGTAATGTCTATGATTACAAATGGCAGGAAATGTAGGAAGAATCTATTTTCTTTTATTTCAAGTAGTTCTTCCAAGTTTTTAATCATTTCTCGAAACTCTAATTGCGTATTTTAAGAGTTTTACCACAACTAGAGAGTTTTCTTACAACTATGTACTGCAACCCTAAGTATTTAAACTGAGTCATACAAAAGTCGCCAGAGTAATTCGGCCTCACTTGTAAAAATAGGCAGTACAGTCCTCACTTACAGGCTTTCTACACAAATTTTGAGCTGTATAAACAAGAATTCCTAATATTTCAAAGCAAATTCAAGTGAACACGCTCCCTAAAGTGCCCAGAGTTGTAAAAATTATCAGTTTGCTGGTCATTTCACGGCTTTCCACTGGTAATGTCTATGATTACAAATGGTAGGAAATGAAGGAATAATCTATTTTCTTTTATTTCAAGTGGTTCTTCGAAGTTTTTAATCATTTCTGGAAACTCTAATTGCGTATTTGAAGAATTTTACCACAACTAGAGAGTTTTCTTACAAATATGTACTGGAACCGTAAGGATTTATACTGAGTCATACAATAGTCGCCAGAGTAACTCGGCCTCACTTGTAAATATAAGCAGTATAGTCCTCACTTACAGGCTTTCTACACAAATTTTGAGCTGTATAAACAAGAATTCCTAATATTTGAAAGCAAATTCAAGTGAAAACGCTCCCTAAAGTGCCCGGTGTTGTAAATATTATCAGTTTGCTGGTCATTTCAAGGCTTTCCACTGGTAATATCTGTGATTACAAACGGCAGGAAACGTAGGAAGAATCTATTTACTTTTATTTCAAGTGATTCTTCCAAGTTTTTAATCATTTCTGGAAACTCTAATTGCGTATTTTAAGAGTTTTCCACAACTAGAGAGTTTTCTTACAACTATGTACTGCAGCCGTAAGGATTTTAACTGAGTCATACAAAAGTCGCCAGAGTAATTCGGCCTCACTTGTAAACATAAGCAGTATAGTCCTCACTTACAGGCTTTCTACACAAATTTTGAGCTGTATAAACAAGAATTCCTAATATTTGAAAGCAAATTCAAGTGAAAACGCTCCCTAAATTGCCCGGAGTTGTAAATATTATCACTTTGCTGGTCATTTCATGGCTTTCCACTGGTAATGTCTGTGATTACAAAGGGCAGGAAATGTAGGAAGAATCTATTTACTTTTATTTCAAGTCGTTCTTCCAAGTTTTTAATCATTTCTGGAAACTCTAATTGCGTATTTTAAGAGTTTTACCACAACTAGAGAGTTTTCTTACAAATATGTACTGGAACAATCAGGATTTTAACAGAGTCATTCAAAAGTCGCCAGAGTAATGGGGCCTCAATTGTAAACATACGCAGTATAGACCTCACTTACAGGCTTTCTACACAAATTTTGAGCTGTATAAACAAGAATTCCTAATAACTGAAAGCAAATTCATGTGAAAACGCTCCCTAAAGTGCCGGGAGTTGTAAATATTATCAGTTTGCTGGTCATTTCACGGCTTTCCACTGGTAATGTCTATGATTACAAATGGCAGGAAATGTAGGAAGAATCTATTTTCTTTTATTTCAAGTAGTTCTTCCAAGTTTTTAATCATTTCTCGAAACTCTAATTGCGTATTTTAAGAGTTTTACCACAACTAGAGAGTTTTCTTACAACTATGTACTGCAACCGTCAGGATTTTAACTGAGTCATACAAAAGTCGCCAGAGTAATTCGGCCTCACTTGTAAACATAGGCAGTACAGTCCTCACTTACAGGCTTTCTACACAAATTTTGAGCTGTATAAACAAGAATTCCTAATATTTGAAAGCAAATTCAAGTGAAAACGCTCCCTAAAGTGCCCGGAGTTGTAAATATTATCAGTTTGCTGGTCATTTCACGGCTTTCCACTGGTAATGTCTGTGATTACAAATGGCAGGAAATGTAGGAAGAATCTATTTACTTTTATTTCAAGTGGTTCTTCCAAGTTTTTAATCATTTCTGGAAACTCTAATTGAGTATTTTAAGAGTTTTACCACAACATGAGAGTTTTCTTACAAATATGTACTGGAACCATAATGATTTTAACTGAGTCATACAAAAGTCGCCATAGTAATGCGGCCTCTATTGTAAACATAAGCAGTATAGACTTCACTTACAGGCTTTCTACACAAAATTTGAGCTGTATAAACAAGAATTCCTAATATTTGGAAGCAAATTCAATGAAAACGCTCCCTAAAGTGTCCGGAGTTGTAAATATTATCAGTTTGCTGGTCATTTCACGGCTTTCCACTGGTAATGTCTGTGATTACAAACGGCAGGAAATGTAGGAAGAATCTATTTCCTTTTATTTCAAGTGGTTCATCCAAGTTTTTAATCATCTCTGGAAACTCTAATTGCGTATTTTAAGAGTTTTTCCACAACTAGAGAGTTTTCTTACAACTATGTACTGCAGCCGTAAGGATTTTAACTGAGTCATACAATAGTCGCCAGAGTAATTCGGCCTCACTTGTAAACATAAGCTGTATAGTCCTCACTTACAGGCTTTCTACACAAATTTTGAGCTGTATAAACAACAATTCCTAATATTTGAAAGCAAATTAACGTCAAAACGCTCCCTAACGTGCCGGGACTTGTAAATATTATCAGTATGCTGGTCATTTCACGGCTTTCCTCTGGTAATGTCTGTGATTACAAACGGCAGGAAATGTAGGAAGAATCGATTTACTGTTATTTCAGGTGGTTCTTCCAAGTTTTTAATCATCTCTGGAAACTCTAATTGCGTATTTTAAGAGTTTTCCACAACTAGAGAGTTTTCTTACAACTATGTACTGGAACCGTTAGGATTTTAACTGAGTCATACAAAAGTCGCCAGAGTAATTCGGGCTCACTTGTAAACATAAGCAGTATAGTCCTCACTTACAAGCTTTCTACACAAATTTTGAGCTGTATAAACAAGAATTCCTAATATTTGAAAGCAAATTCAATGAAAACGCTCCCTAAAGTGCCCGGAGTTGTAAATATTATCAGTTTGCTGGTCATTTCATGGCTTTCCACTGGTAATGTCTGTGATTACAAAGGGCAGGAAATGTAGGAAGAATCTATTTACTTTTATTTCAAGTCGTTCTTCCAAGTTTTTAATCATTTCTGGAAACTCTAATTGCGTATTTTAAGAGTTTTACCACAACTAGAGAGTTTTCTTACAAATATGTACTGGAACCGTCAGGATTTTAACAGAGTCATACAAAAGTCGCCAGAGTAATTGGGCCTCTATTGTAAACATACGCAGTATAGACCTCACTTACAGGCTTTCTACACAAATTTTGAGCTGTATAAACAAGAATTCCTAATAATTGAAAGCAAATTCATGTGAAAACGCTCCCTAAAGTGCCCGGAGTTGTAAATATTATCAGTTTGCTGGTCATTTCACGGCTTTCCACTGGTAATGTCTATGATTACAAATGGCAGGAAATGTAGGAAGAATCTATTTTCTTTTATTTCAAGTAGTTCTTCCAAGTTTTTAATCATTTCTCGAAACTCTAATTGCGTATTTTAAGAGTTTTACCACAACTAGAGAGTTTTCTTACAACTATGTACTGCAACCGTCAGGATTTTAACTGAGTCATACAAAAGTCGCCAGAGTAATTCGGCCTCACTTGTAAACATAGGCAGTACAGTCCTCACTTACAGGCTTTCTACACAAATTTTGAGCTGTATAAACAAGAATTCCTAATATTTGAAAGCAAATTCAAGTGAAAACGCTCCCTAAAGTGCCCGGAGTTGTAAATATTATCAGTTTGCTGGTCATTTCACGGCTTTCCACTGGTAATGTCTATGATTACAAATGGCAGGAAATGTAGGAAGAATCTATTTACTTTTATTTCAACTCGTTCTTCCATGTGTTGAATCATTTCTGGAACCTCTAATTGCGTATTTGAAGAATTTTACCACAACTAGAGAGTTTTCTTACAAATATGTATTGGAACCGTAAGGATTTAAACTGAGTCATACAATAGTCGCCAGAGTAATTCGGCCTCACTTGTAAATATAAGCAGTATAGTCCTCACTTACAGGCTTTCTACACAAATTTTGAGCTGTATACACAAGAATTCCTAATATTTGAAAGCAAATTCAAGTGAAAACGCTCCCTAAAGTGCCTGAGTTGTAAATATTATCAGTTTGCTGGTCATTTCTCGGCTTTCCACTGGTAATGTCTGTGATTACAAATGGCAGGAAATGTAGGAAGAATCTATTTACTTTTATTTCAAGTGGTTCTTCCAAGTTTTTAATCATTTCTGGAAACTCTAATTGAGTATTTTAAGAGTTTTACCACAACATGAGAGTTTTCTTACAAATATGTACTGGAACCATAATGATTTTAACTGAGTCATACAAAAGTCGCCATAGTAATGCGGCCTCTATTGTAAACATAAGCAGTATAGACTTCACTTACAGGCTTTCTACACAAATTTTGAGCTGTATAAACAAGAATTCCTAATATTTGGAAGCAAATTCAATGAAAACGCTCCCTAAAGTGTCCGGAGTTGTAAATATTATCAGTTTGCTGGTCATTTCTCGGCTATCCACTGGTAATGTCTATGATTACAAATGGCAGGAAATGTAGGAAGAATCTATTTTCTTTTATTTCAAGTAGTTCTTCCAAGTTTTTAATCATTTCTCGAAACTCTAATTGCGTATTTTAAGAGTTTTACCACAACTAGAGAGTTTTCTTACAACTATGTACTGCAACCCTAACTATTTAAACTGAGTCATACAAAAGTCGCCAGAGTAATTCGGCCTCACTTGTAAACATAGGCAGTACAGTCCTCACTTACAGGCTTTCTACACAAATTTTGAGCTGTATAAACAAGAATTCCTAATATTTCAAAGCAAATTCAAGTGAACACGCTCCCTAAAGTGCCCAGAGTTGTAAAAATTATCAGTTTGCTGGTCATTTCACGGCTTTCCACTGGTAATGTCTATGATTACAAATGGCAGGAAATGAAGGAATAATCTATTTTCTTTTATTTCAAGTGGTTCTTCGAAGTTTTTAATCATTTCTGGAAACTCTAATTGCGTATTTGAAGAATTTTACCACAACTGGAGAGTTTTCTTACAAATATGTACTGGAACCGTAAGGATTTATACTGAGTCATACAATAGTCGCCAGAGTAATTCGGCCTCACTTGTAAATATAAGCAGTATAGTCCTCACTTACAGGCTTTCTACACAAATTTTGAGCTGTATAAACAAGAATTCCTAATATTTGAAAGCAAATTCAAGTGAAAACGCTCCCTAAAGTGCCCGGGGTTGTAAATATTATCAGTTTGCTGGTCATTTCAAGGCTTTCCACTGGTAATATCTGTGATTACAAACGGCAGGAAATGTAGGAAGAATCTATTTACTTTTATTTCAAGTGATTCTTCCAAGTTTTTAATCATTTCTGGAAACTCTAATTGCGTATTTTAAGAGTTTTCCACAACTAGAGAGTTTTCTTACAACTATGTACTGCAGCCATAAGGATTTTAACTGAGTCATACAAAAGTCGCCAGAGTAATTCGGCCTCACTTGTAAACATAAGCAGTGTAGTCCTCACTTACAGGCTTTCTACACAAATTTTGAGCTGTATAAACAAGAATTCCTAATATTTGAAAGCAAATTCAAGTGAAAACGCTCCCTAAAGTGCCCGGAGTTGTAAATATTATCACTTTGCTGGTCATTTCATGGCTTTCCACTGGTAATGTCTGTGATTACAAAGGGCAGGAAATGTAGGAAGAATCTATTTACTTTTATTTCAAGTCGTTCTTCCAAGTTTTTAATCATTTCTGGAAACTCTAATTGCGTATTTTAAGAGTTTTACCACAACTAGAGAGTTTTCTTACAAATATGTACTGGAACCGTCAGGATTTTAACAGAGTCATACAAAAGTCGCCAGAGTAATGGGGCCTCAATTGTAAACATACGCAGTATAGACCTCACTTACAGGCTTTCTACACAAATTTTGAGCTGTATAAACAAGAATTCCTAATAATTGAAAGCAAATTCATGTGAAAACGCTCCCTAAAGTGCCCGGAGTTGTAAATATTATCAGTTTGCTGGTCATTTCTCGGCTATCCACTGGTAATGTCTATGATTACAAATGGCAGGAAATGTAGGAAGAATCTATTTTCTTTTATTTCAAGTAGTTCTTCCAAGTTTTTAATCATTTCTCGAAACTCTAATTGCGTATTTTAAGAGTTTTACCACAACTAGAGAGTTTTCTTACAACTATGTACTGCAACCCTAAGTATTTAAACTGAGTCATACAAAAGTCGCAAGAGTAATTCGGCCTCACTTGTAAACATAGGCAGTACAGTCCTCACTTACAGGCTTTCTACACAAATTTTGAGCTGTATAAACAAGAATTCCTAATATTTCAAAGCAAATTCAAGTGAACACGCTCCCTAAAGTGCCCAGAATTGTAAAAATTATCAGTTTGCTGGTCATTTCACGGCTTTCCACTGGTAATGTCTATGATTACAAATGGCAGGAAATGAAGGAATAATCTATTTACTTTTATTTCAAGTCGTTCTTCCATGTGTTGAATCATTTCTGGAACCTCTAATTGCGTATTTGAAGAATTTTACCACAACTAGAGAGTTTTCTTACAAATATGTATTGGAACCGTAAGGATTTAAAATGAGTCATACAATAGTCGCCAGAGTAATTCGGCCTCACTTGTAAATATAAGCAGTATAGTCCTCACTTACAGGCTTTCTACACAAATTTTGAGCTGTATACACAAGAATTCCTAATATTTGAAAGCAAATTCAAGTGAAAACGCTCCCTAAAGTGCCTGAGTTGTAAATATTATCAGTTTGCTGGTCATTTCTCGGCTTTCCACTGGTAATGTCTGTGATTACAAATGGCAGGAAATGTAGGAAGAATCTATTTACTTTTATTTCAAGTGGTTCTTCCAAGTTTTTAATCATTTCTGGAAACTCTAATTGAGTATTTTAAGAGTTTTACCACAACTAGAGAGTTTTCTTACAAATATGTACTGGAACCATAATGATTTTAACTGAGTCATACAAAAGTCGCCATAGTAATGCGGCCTCTATTGTAAACATAAGCAGTATAGACTTCACTTACAGGCTTTCTACACAAAATTTGAGCTGTATAAACAAGAATTCCTAATATTTGGAAGCAAATTCAATGAAAACGCTCCCTAAAGTGTCCGGAGTTGTAAATATTATCAGTTTGCTGGTCATTTCACGGCTTTCCACTGGTAATGTCTGTGATTACAAACGGCAGGAAATGTAGGAAGAATCTATTTCCTTTTATTTCAAGTGGTTCTTCCAAGTTTTTAATCATCTCTGGAAACTCTAATTGGGTATTTTAAGAGTTTTTCCACAACTAGAGAGTTTTCTTACAACTATGTACTGCAGCCGTAAGGATTTTAACTGAGTCATACAATAGTCGCCAGAGTAATTCGGCCTCACTTGTAAACATAAGCTGTATAGTCCTCACTTACAGGCTTTCTACACAAATTTTGAGCTGTATAAACAACAATTCCTAATATTTGAAAGCAAATTAACGTCAAAACGCTCCCTAACGTGCCGGGACTTGTAAATATTATCAGTATGCTGGTCATTTCACGGCTTTCCTCTGGTAATGTCTGTGATTACAAACGGCAGGAAATGTAGGAAGAATCGATTTACTGTTATTTCAGGTGGTTCTTCCAAGTTTTTAATCATCTCTGGAAACTCTAATTGCGTATTTTAAGAGTTTTCCACAACTAGAGAGTTTTCTTACAACTATGTACTGGAACCGTTAGGATTTTAACTGAGTCATACAAAAGTCGCCAGAGTAATTGGGCCTCTATTGTAAACATACGCAGTATAGACCTCACTTACAGGCTTTCTACACAAATTTTGAGCTGTATAAACAAGAATTCCTAATAATTGAAAGCAAATTCATGTGAAAACGCTCCCTAAAGTGCCCGGAGTTGTAAATATTATCAGTTTGCTGGTCATTTCACGGCTTTCCACTGGTAATGTCTATGATTACAAATGGCAGGAAATGTAGGAAGAATCTATTTTCTTTTATTTCAAGTAGTTCTTCCAAGTTTTTAATCATTTTTCGAAACTCTAATTGCGTATTTTAAGAGTTTTACCACAACTAGAGAGTTTTCTTACAACTATGTACTGCAACCGTCAGGATTTTAACTGAGTCATACAAAAGTCGCCAGAGTAATTCGGCCTCACTTGTAAACATAGGCAGTACAGTCCTCACTTACAGGCTTTCTACACAAATTTTGAGCTGTATAAACAAGAATTCCTAATATTTGAAAGCAAATTCAAGTGAAAACGCTCCCTAAAGTGCCCGGAGTTGTAAATATTATCAGTTTGCTGGTCATTTCACGGCTTTCCACTGGTAATGTCTATGATTACAAATGGCAGGAAATGTAGGAAGAATCTATTTACTTTTATTTCAAGTCGTTCTTCCATGTGTTGAATCATTTCTGGAACCTCTAATTGCGTATTTGAAGAATTTTACCACAACTAGAGAGTTTTCTTACAAATATGTATTGGAACCGTAAGGATTTAAACTGAGTCATACAATAGTCGCCAGAGTAATTCGGCCTCACTTGTAAATATAAGCAGTATAGTCCTCACTTACAGGCTTTCTACACAAATTTTGAGCTGTATACACAAGAATTCCTAATATTTGAAAGCAAATTCAAGTGAAAACGCTCCCTAAAGTGCCTGAGTTGTAAATATTATCAGTTTGCTGGTCATTTCTCGGCTTTCCACTGGTAATGTCTGTGATTACAAATGGCAGGAAATGTAGGAAGAATCTATTTACTTTTATTTCAAGTGGTTCTTCCAAGTTTTTAATCATTTCTGGAAACTCTAATTGAGTATTTTAAGAGTTTTACCACAACATTAGAGTTTTCTTACAAATATGTACTGGAACCATAATGATTTTAACTGAGTCATACAAAAGTCGCCATAGTAATGCGGCCTCTATTGTAAACATAAGCAGTATAGACTTCACTTACAGGCTTTCTACACAAATTTTGAGCTGTATAAACAAGAATTCCTAATATTTGGAAGCAAATTCAATGAAAACGCTCCCTAAAGTGTCCGGAGTTGTAAATATTATCAGTTTGCTGGTCATTTCTCGGCTATCCACTGGTAATGTCTATGATTACAAATGGCAGGAAATGTAGGAAGAATCTATTTTCTTTTATTTCAAGTAGTTCTTCCAAGTTTTTAATCATTTCTCGAAACTCTAATTGCGTATTTTAAGAGTTTTACCACAACTAGAGAGTTTTCTTACAACAATGTACTGCAACCCTAACTATTTAAACTGAGTCATACAAAAGTCGCCAGAGTAATTCGGCCTCACTTGTAAACATAGGCAGTACAGTCCTCACTTACAGGCTTTCTACACAAATTTTGAGCTGTATAAACAAGAATTCCTAATATTTCAAAGCAAATTCAAGTGAACACGCTCCCTAAAGTGCCCAGAGTTGTAAAAATTATCAGTTTGCTGGTCATTTCACGGCTTTCCACTGGTAATGTCTATGATTACAAATGGCAGGAAATGAAGGAATAATCTATTTTCTTTTATTTCAAGTGGTTCTTCGAAGTTTTTAATCATTTCTGGAAACTCTAATTGCGTATTTGAAGAATTTTACCACAACTAGAGAGTTTTCTTACAAATATGTACTGGAACCGTAAGGATTTATACTGAGTCACACAATAGTCGCCAGAGTAATTCGGCCTCACTTGTAAATATAAGCAGTATAGTCCTCACTTACAGGCTTTCTACACAAATTTTGAGCTGTATAAACAAGAATTCCTAATATTTGAAAGCAAATTCAAGTGAAAACGCTCCCTAAAGTGCCCGGGGTTGTAAATATTATCAGTTTGCTGGTCATTTCAAGGCTTTCCACTGGTAATATCTGTGATTACAAACGGCAGGAAATGTAGGAAGAATCTATTTACTTTTATTTCAAGTGATTCTTCCAAGTTTTTAATCACTTCTGGAAACTCTAATTGCGTATTTTAAGAGTTTTCCACAACTAGAGAGTTTTCTTACAACTATGTACTGCACCCGTAAGGATTTTAACTGAGTCATACAAAAGTCGCCAGAGTAATTCGGCCTCACTTGTAAACATAAGCAGTATAGTCCTCACTTACAGGCTTTCTACACAAATTTTGAGCTGTATAAACAAGAATTCCTAATATTTGAAAGCAAATTCAAGTGAAAACGCTCCCTAAAGTGCCCGGAGTTGTAAATATTATCACTTTGCTGGTCATTTCATGGCTTTCCACTGGTAATGTCTGTGATTACAAAGGGCAGGAAATGTAGGAAGAATCTATTTACTTTTATTTCAAGTCGTTCTTCCAAGTTTTTAATCATTTCTGGAAACTCTAATTGCGTATTTTAAGAGTGTTACCACAACTAGAGAGTTTTCTTACAAATATGTACTGGAACCATCAGGATTTTAACAGAGTCATTCAAAAGTCGCCAGAGTAATGGGGACTCAATTGTAAACATACGCAGTATAGACCTCACTTACAGGCTTTCTACACAAATTTTGAGCTGTATAAACAAGAATTCCTAATAACTGAAAGCAAATTCATGTGAAAACGCTCCCTAAAGTGCCCGGAGTTGTAAATATTATCAGTTTGCTGGTCATTTCTCGGCTATCCACTGGTAATGTCTATGATTACAAATGGCAGGAAATGTAGGAAGAATCTATTTTCTTTTATTTCAAGTAGTTCTTCCAAGTTTTTAATCATTTCTCGAAACTCTAATTGCGTATTTTAAGAGTTTTACCACAACTAGAGAGTTTTCTTACAACTATGTACTGCAACCCTAAGTATTTAAACTGAGTCATACAAAAGTCGCCAGAGTAATTCGGCCTCACTTGTAAACATAGGCAGTACAGTCCTCACTTACAGGCTTTCTACACAAATTTTGAGCTGTATAAACAAGAATTCCTAATATTTCAAAGCAAATTCAAGTGAACACGCTCCCTAAAGTGCCCAGAATTGTAAAAATTATCAGTTTGCTGGTCATTTCACGGCTTTCCACTGGTAATGTCTATGATTACAAATGGCAGGAAATGAAGGAATAATCTATTTACTTTTATTTCAAGTCGTTCTTCCATGTGTTGAATCATTTCTGGAACCTCTAATTGCGTATTTGAAGAATTTTACCACAACTAGAGAGTTTTCTTACAAATATGTATTGGAACCGTAAGGATTTAAAATGAGTCATACAATAGTCGCCAGAGTAATTCGGCCTCACTTGTAAATATAAGCAGTATAGTCCTCACTTACAGGCTTTCTACACAAATTTTGAGCTGTATACACAAGAATTCCTAATATTTGAAAGCAAATTCAAGTGAAAACGCTCCCTAAAGTGCCTGAGTTGTAAATATTATCAGTTTGCTGGTCATTTCTCGGCTTTCCACTGGTAATGTCTGTGATTACAAATGGCAGGAAATGTAGGAAGAATCTATTTACTTTTATTTCAAGTGGTTCTTCCAAGTTTTTAATCATTTCTGGAAACTCTAATTGAGTATTTTAAGAGTTTTACCACAACTAGAGAGTTTTCTTACAAATATGTACTGGAACCATAATGATTTTAACTGAGTCATACAAAAGTCGCCATAGTAATGCGGCCTCTATTGTAAACATAAGCAGTATAGACTTCACTTACAGGCTTTCTACACAAAATTTGAGCTGTATAAACAAGAATTCCTAATATTTGGAAGCAAATTCAATGAAAACGCTCCCTAAAGTGTCCGGAGTTGTAAATATTATCAGTTTGCTGGTCATTTCACGGCTTTCCACTGGTAATGTCTGTGATTACAAACGGCAGGAAATGTAGGAAGAATCTATTTCCTTTTATTTCAAGTGGTTCTTCCAAGTTTTTAATCATCTCTGGAAACTCTAATTGGGTATTTTAAGAGTTTTTCCACAACTAGAGAGTTTTCTTACAACTATGTACTGCAGCCGTAAGGATTTTAACTGAGTCATACAATAGTCGCCAGAGTAATTCGGCCTCACTTGTAAACATAAGCTGTATAGTCCTCACTTACAGGCTTTCTACACAAATTTTGAGCTGTATAAACAACAATTCCTAATATTTGAAAGCAAATTAACGTCAAAACGCTCCCTAACGTGCCGGGACTTGTAAATATTATCAGTATGCTGGTCATTTCACGGCTTTCCTCTGGTAATGTCTGTGATTACAAACGGCAGGAAATGTAGGAAGAATCGATTTACTGTTATTTCAGGTGGTTCTTCCAAGTTTTTAATCATCTCTGGAAACTCTAATTGCGTATTTTAAGAGTTTTCCACAACTAGAGAGTTTTCTTACAACTATGTACTGGAACCGTTAGGATTTTAACTGAGTCATACAAAAGTCGCCAGAGTAATTGGGCCTCTATTGTAAACATACGCAGTATAGACCTCACTTACAGGCTTTCTACACAAATTTTGAGCTGTATAAACAAGAATTCCTAATAATTGAAAGCAAATTCATGTGAAAACGCTCCCTAAAGTGCCCGGAGTTGTAAATATTATCAGTTTGCTGGTCATTTCACGGCTTTCCACTGGTAATGTCTATGATTACAAATGGCAGGAAATGTAGGAAGAATCTATTTTCTTTTATTTCAAGTAGTTCTTCCAAGTTTTTAATCATTTTTCGAAACTCTAATTGCGTATTTTAAGAGTTTTACCACAACTAGAGAGTTTTCTTACAACTATGTACTGCAACCGTCAGGATTTTAACTGAGTCATACAAAAGTCGCCAGAGTAATTCGGCCTCACTTGTAAACATAGGCAGTACAGTCCTCACTTACAGGCTTTCTACACAAATTTTGAGCTGTATAAACAAGAATTCCTAATATTTGAAAGCAAATTCAAGTGAAAACGCTCCCTAAAGTGCCCGGAGTTGTAAATATTATCAGTTTGCTGGTCATTTCACGGCTTTCCACTGGTAATGTCTATGATTACAAATGGCAGGAAATGTAGGAAGAATCTATTTACTTTTATTTCAAGTCGTTCTTCCATGTGTTGAATCATTTCTGGAACCTCTAATTGCGTATTTGAAGAATTTTACCACAACTAGAGAGTTTTCTTACAAATATGTATTGGAACCGTAAGGATTTAAACTGAGTCATACAATAGTCGCCAGAGTAATTCGGCCTCACTTGTAAATATAAGCAGTATAGTCCTCACTTACAGGCTTTCTACACAAATTTTGAGCTGTATACACAAGAATTCCTAATATTTGAAAGCAAATTCAAGTGAAAACGCTCCCTAAAGTGCCTGAGTTGTAAATATTATCAGTTTGCTGGTCATTTCTCGGCTTTCCACTGGTAATGTCTGTGATTACAAATGGCAGGAAATGTAGGAAGAATCTATTTACTTTTATTTCAAGTGGTTCTTCCAAGTTTTTAATCATTTCTGGAAACTCTAATTGAGTATTTTAAGAGTTTTACCACAACATTAGAGTTTTCTTACAAATATGTACTGGAACCATAATGATTTTAACTGAGTCATACAAAAGTCGCCATAGTAATGCGGCCTCTATTGTAAACATAAGCAGTATAGACTTCACTTACAGGCTTTCTACACAAATTTTGAGCTGTATAAACAAGAATTCCTAATATTTGGAAGCAAATTCAATGAAAACGCTCCCTAAAGTGTCCGGAGTTGTAAATATTATCAGTTTGCTGGTCATTTCTCGGCTATCCACTGGTAATGTCTATGATTACAAATGGCAGGAAATGTAGGAAGAATCTATTTTCTTTTATTTCAAGTAGTTCTTCCAAGTTTTTAATCATTTCTCGAAACTCTAATTGCGTATTTTAAGAGTTTTACCACAACTAGAGAGTTTTCTTACAACAATGTACTGCAACCCTAACTATTTAAACTGAGTCATACAAAAGTCGCCAGAGTAATTCGGCCTCACTTGTAAACATAGGCAGTACAGTCCTCACTTACAGGCTTTCTACACAAATTTTGAGCTGTATAAACAAGAATTCCTAATATTTCAAAGCAAATTCAAGTGAACACGCTCCCTAAAGTGCCCAGAGTTGTAAAAATTATCAGTTTGCTGGTCATTTCACGGCTTTCCACTGGTAATGTCTATGATTACAAATGGCAGGAAATGAAGGAATAATCTATTTTCTTTTATTTCAAGTGGTTCTTTGAAGTTTTTAATCATTTCTGGAAACTCTAATTGCGTATTTGAAGAATTTTACCACAACTAGAGAGTTTTCTTACAAATATGTACTGGAACCGTAAGGATTTATACTGAGTCATACAATAGTCGCCAGAGTAATTCGGCCTCACTTGTAAATATAAGCAGTATAGTCCTCACTTACAGGCTTTCTACACAAATTTTGAGCTGTATAAACAAGAATTCCTAATATTTGAAAGCAAATTCAAGTGAAAACGCTCCCTAAAGTGCCCGGAGTTGTAAATATTATCACTTTGCTGGTCATTTCATGGCTTTCCACTGGTAATGTCTGTGATTACAAAGGGCAGGAAATGTAGGAAGAATCTATTTACTTTTATTTCAAGTCGTTCTTCCAAGTTTTTAATCATTTCTGGAAACTCTAATTGCGTATTTTAAGAGTGTTACCACAACTAGAGAGTTTTCTTACAAATATGTACTGGAACCATCAGGATTTTAACAGAGTCATTCAAAAGTCGCCAGAGTAATGGGGACTCAATTGTAAACATACGCAGTATAGACCTCACTTACAGGCTTTCTACACAAATTTTGAGCTGTATAAACAAGAATTCCTAATAACTGAAAGCAAATTCATGTGAAAACGCTCCCTAAAGTGCCCGGAGTTGTAAATATTATCAGTTTGCTTGTCATTTCACGGCTTTCCACTGGTAATGTCTATGATTACAAATGGCAGGAAATGTAGGAAGAATCTATTTTCTTTTATTTCAAGTAGTTCTTCCAAGTTTTTAATCATTTCTCGAAACTCTAATTGCGTATTTTAAGAGTTTTACCACAACTAGAGAGTTTTCTTACAACTATGTACTGCAACCGTCAGGATTTTAACTGAGTCATACAAAAGTCGCCAGAGTAATTCGGCCTCACTAGTAAACATAGGCAGTACAGTCCTCACTTACAGGCTTTCTACACAAATTTTGAGCTGTATAAACAAGAATTCCTAATATTTGAAAGCAAATTCAAGTGAAAACCCTCCCTAAAGTGCCCGGAGTTGTAAATATTATCAGTTTGCTGGTCATTTCACGGCTTTCCACTGGTAATGTCTATGATTACAAATGGCAGGAAATGTAGGAAGAATCTATTTACTTTTATTTCAAGTCGTTCTTCCATGTGTTGAATCATTTCTGGAACCTCTAATTGCGTATTTGAAGAATTTTACCACAACTAGAGAGTTTTCTTACAAATATGTATTGGAACCGTAAGGATTTAAACTGAGTCATACAATAGTCGCCAGAGTAATTCGGCCTCACTTGTAAATATAAGCAGTATAGTCCTCACTTACAGGCTTTCTACACAAATTTTGAGCTGTATACACAAGAATTCCTAATATTTGAAAGCAAATTCAAGTGAAAACGCTCCCTAAAGTGCCTGAGTTGTAAATATTATCAGTTTGCTGGTCATTTCTCGGCTTTCCACTGGTAATGTCTGTGATTACAAATGGCAGGAAATGTAGGAAGAATCTATTTACTTTTATTTCAAGTGGTTCTTCCAAGTTTTTAATCATTTCTGGAAACTCTAATTGAGTATTTTAAGAGTTTTACCACAACATTAGAGTTTTCTTACAAATATGTACTGGAACCATAATGATTTTAACTGAGTCATACAAAAGTCGCCATAGTAATGCGGCCTCTATTGTAAACATAAGCAGTATAGACTTCACTTACAGGCTTTCTACACAAATTTTGAGCTGTATAAACAAGAATTCCTAATATTTGGAAGCAAATTCAATGAAAACGCTCCCTAAAGTGTCCGGAGTTGTAAATATTATCAGTTTGCTGGTCATTTCTCGGCTATCCACTGGTAATGTCTATGATTACAAATGGCAGGAAATGTAGGAAGAATCTATTTTCTTTTATTTCAAGTAGTTCTTCCAAGTTTTTAATCATTTCTCGAAACTCTAATTGCGTATTTTAAGAGTTTTACCACAACTAGAGAGTTTTCTTACAACAATGTACTGCAACCCTAACTATTTAAACTGAGTCATACAAAAGTCGCCAGAGTAATTCGGCCTCACTTGTAAACATAGGCAGTACAGTCCTCACTTACAGGCTTTCTACACAAATTTTGAGCTGTATAAACAAGAATTCCTAATATTTCAAAGCAAATTCAAGTGAACACGCTCCCTAAAGTGCCCAGAGTTGTAAAAATTATCAGTTTGCTGGTCATTTCACGGCTTTCCACTGGTAATGTCTATGATTACAAATGGCAGGAAATGAAGGAATAATCTATTTTCTTTTATTTCAAGTGGTTCTTCGAAGTTTTTAATCATTTCTGGAAACTCTAATTGCGTATTTGAAGAATTTTACCACAACTAGAGAGTTTTCTTACAAATATGTACTGGAACCGTAAGGATTTATACTGAGTCATACAATAGTCGCCAGAGTAATTCGGCCTCACTTGTAAATATAAGCAGTATAGTCCTCACTTACAGGCTTTCTACACAAATTTTGAGCTGTATAAACAAGAATTCCTAATATTTGAAAGCAAATTCAAGTGAAAACGCTCCCTAAAGTGCCCGGGGTTGTAAATATTATCAGTTTGCTGGTCATTTCAAGGCTTTCCACTGGTAATATCTGTGATTACAAACGGCAGGAAATGTAGGAAGAATCTATTTACTTTTATTTCAAGTGATTCTTCCAAGTTTTTAATCATTTCTGGAAACTCTAATTGCGTATTTTAAGAGTTTTCCACAACTAGAGAGTTTTCTTACAACTATGTACTGCACCCGTAAGGATTTTAACTGAGTCATACAAAAGTCGCCAGAGTAATTCGGCCTCACTTGTAAACATAAGCAGTATAGTCCTCACTTACAGGCTTTCTACACAAATTTTGAGCTGTATAAACAAGAATTCCTAATATTTGAAAGCAAATTCAAGTGAAAACGCTCCCTAAAGTGCCCGGAGTTGTAAATATTATCACTTTGCTGGTCATTTCATGGCTTTCCACTGGTAATGTCTGTGATTACAAAGGGCAGGAAATGTAGGAAGAATCTATTTACTTTTATTTCAAGTCGTTCTTCCAAGTTTTTAATCATTTCTGGAAACTCTAATTGCGTATTTTAAGAGTGTTACCACAACTAGAGAGTTTTCTTACAAATATGTACTGGAACCATCAGGATTTTAACAGAGTCATTCAAAAGTCGCCAGAGTAATGGGGACTCAATTGTAAACATACGCAGTATAGACCTCACTTACAGGCTTTCTACACAAATTTTGAGCTGTATAAACAAGAATTCCTAATAACTGAAAGCAAATTCATGTGAAAACGCTCCCTAAAGTGCCCGGAGTTGTAAATATTATCAGTTTGCTTGTCATTTCACGGCTTTCCACTGGTAATGTCTATGATTACAAATGGCAGGAAATGTAGGAAGAATCTATTTTCTTTTATTTCAAGTAGTTCTTCCAAGTTTTTAATCATTTCTCGAAACTCTAATTGCGTATTTTAAGAGTTTTACCACAACTAGAGAGTTTTCTTACAACTATGTACTGCAACCGTCAGGATTTTAACTGAGTCATACAAAAGTCGCCAGAGTAATTCGGCCTCACTAGTAAACATAGGCAGTACAGTCCTCACTTACAGGCTTTCTACACAAATTTTGAGCTGTATAAACAAGAATTCCTAATATTTGAAAGCAAATTCAAGTGAAAACCCTCCCTAAAGTGCCCGGAGTTGTAAATATTATCAGTTTGCTGGTCATTTCACGGCTTTCCACTGGTAATGTCTATGATTACAAATGGCAGGAAATGTAGGAAGAATCTATTTACTTTTATTTCAAGTCGTTCTTCCATGTGTTGAATCATTTCTGGAACCTCTAATTGCGTATTTGAAGAATTTTACCACAACTAGAGAGTTTTCTTACAAATATGTATTGGAACCGTAAGGATTTAAACTGAGTCATACAATAGTCGCCAGAGTAATTCGGCCTCACTTGTAAATATAAGCAGTATAGTCCTCACTTACAGGCTTTCTACACAAATTTTGAGCTGTATACACAAGAATTCCTAATATTTGAAAGCAAATTCAAGTGAAAACGCTCCCTAAAGTGCCTGAGTTGTAAATATTATCAGTTTGCTGGTCATTTCTCGGCTTTCCACTGGTAATGTCTGTGATTACAAATGGCAGGAAATGTAGGAAGAATCTATTTACTTTTATTTCAAGTGGTTCTTCCAAGTTTTTAATCATTTCTGGAAACTCTAATTGAGTATTTTAAGAGTTTTACCACAACTAGAGAGTTTTCTTACAAATATGTACTGGAACCATAATGATTTTAACTGAGTCATACAAAAGTCGCCATAGTAATGCGGCCTCTATTGTAAACATAAGCAGTATAGACTTCACTTACAGGCTTTCTACACAAAATTTGAGCTGTATAAACAAGAATTCCTAATATTTGGAAGCAAATTCAATGAAAACGCTCCCTAAAGTGTCCGGAGTTGTAAATATTATCAGTTTGCTGGTCATTTCACGGCTTTCCACTGGTAATGTCTGTGATTACAAACGGCAGGAAATGTAGGAAGAATCTATTTCCTTTTATTTCAAGTGGTTCTTCCAAGTTTTTAATCATCTCTGGAAACTCTAATTGCGTATTTTAAGAGTTTTTCCACAACTAGAGAGTTTTCTTACAACTATGTACTGCAACCGTCAGGATTTTAACTGAGTCATACAAAAGTCGCCAGAGTAATTCGGCCTCACTTGTAAACATAGGCAGTACAGTCCTCACTTACAGGCTTTCTACACAAATTTTGAGCTGTATAAACAAGAATTCCTAATATTTGAAAGCAAATTCAAGTGAAAACGCTCCCTAAAGTGCCCGGAGTTGTAAATATTATCAGTTTGCTGGTCATTTCATGGCTTTCCACTGGTAATGTCTATGATTACAAATGGCAGGAAATGTAGGAATAATCTATTTACTTTTATTTCAAGTCGTTCTTCCATGTGTTGAATCATTTCTGGAACCTCTAATTGTGTATTTGAAGAATTTTACCACAACTAGAGAGTTTTCTTACAAATATGTATTGGAACCGTAAGGATTTTAACTGAGTCATACAAAAGTCGCCAGAGTAATTCGGCCTCACTTGTAAACATAAGCAGTATAGACCTCAGTTACAGGCTTTCTACACAAATTTTGAGCTGTATAAACAAGAATTCCTAATATTTGAAAGCAAATTCAAGTGAAAACGCTCCCTAAAGTGCCCGGAGTTGTAAATATTATCAGTTTACTCGTCATTTCAGGGCTTTCCACTGGTAATGTCTGTGATTACAAACGGCAGGAAATGTAGGAAGAATCGATTTACTTTAATTTCAAGTGGTTCTTCCAAGTTTTTAATCACTTCTGGAAACTCTAATTGCGGATTTTAAGAGTTTTTCCAAAACTAGAGAGTTTTCTTACAACTATGTTCTGCAACCGTAAGGATTTTAACTGAGTCATACAAAAGTCGCCAGAGTAATTCGGCCTCACTTGTAAACATAAGCAGTATAGACCTCACTTACAGGCTTTCTACACAAATTTTGAGCTGTATAAACAAGAATTCCTAATATTTCAAAGCAAATTCAAGTGAAAACGCTCCCTAAAGTGCCCAGAGTTGTAAATATTATCAGTTTGCTGGTCATTTCACGGCGTTCCTCTGGTAATGTCTGTGATTACAAATGGCAGGAAATGAAGGAAGAATCTATTTTCTTTTATTTCAAGTGGTTCTTCCAAGTTTTTAATCATTTCTGGAAACTCTAATTGCGTATTTGAAGAATTTTACCACAACTAGAGAGTTTTCTTACAAATATGTACTGGAACCATAAGGATTTAAACTGAGTCATACAATAGTCGCCAGAGTAATTCGGCCTCACTTGTAAATATAAGCAGTATAGTCCTCACTTACAGGCTTTCTACACAAATTTTGAGCTGTATAAACAAGAATTCCTAATATTTGAAAGCAAATTCAAGTGAAAATGCTCCCTAAAGTGCCCGGAGTTGTAAATATTATCAGTTTGCTCTTCATTTCTCGGCTTTCCACTGGTAATGTCTGTGATTACAAATGGCAGGAAATGTAGGAAGAATCTATTTACTTTTATTTCAAGTGGTTCTTCCAAGTTTTTAATCATTTCTGGAAACTCTAATTGAGTATTTTAAGAGTTTTACCACAACTAGAGAGTTTTCTTACAAATATGTACTGGAACCATAATGATTTTAACTGAGTCATACAAAAGTCGCCAGAGTAATGCGGCCTCTATAGTAAACATAAGCAGTATAGACTTCACTTACAGGCTTTCTACACAAATATTGAGCTGTATAAACAAGAATTCCTAATATTTGGAAGCAAATTCAAGTGAAAACGCTCCCTAAAGTGTCCGGAGTTGTAAATATTATCAGTTTGCTGGTCATTTCACGGCTTTCGACTGGTAATGTCTGTGATTACAAAGGGCAGGAAATGTAGGAAGAATCTATTTACTTTTATTTCAAGTCGTTCTTCCAAGTTTTTAATCATTTCTGGAAACTCAAATTGCGTATTTTAAGAGTTTTACCACAACTAGAGAGTTTTCTTACAAATATGTACTGGAACAGTAAGGATTTAAACTGAGTCATACAATAGTCGACAGAGTAATTCGGCCTCACTTGTTAATATAAGCAGTGTATTCCTCACTTACAGGCTTTCTACACAAATTTTGAGCTGTATAAACAAGAATTCCTAATATTTGAAAGCAAATTCAAGTGAAAACGCTCACTAAAGTGCCCGGGGTTGTAAATATTATCAGTTTGCTGGTCATTTCAAGGCTTTCCACTGGTAATGTCTGTGATTACAAACGTCAGGAAATGTAGGAAGAATCTATTTACTTTTATTTCAAGTGATTCTTCCAAGTTTTTAATCATTTCTGGAAACTCTAATTGCGTATTTTAAGAGTTTTACCGCAACTAGAGAGTTTTCTTACAAATATGTACTGGAACCATACGGATTTTATCTGAGTCTTACAAAATTCGCCAGATAATTCAGCCTCAATTGTTAACATACGCAGTATATACTTAACTTTCAGGCTTTCTACACAAATTTTGAGCTGTATAAACAAGAATTCCTAATATTTGAAAGCAAATTCAAGTGAAAACGCTCACTAAAGTGCCCGGGGTTGTAAATATTATCAGTTTGCTGGTCATTTCAAGGCTTTCCACTGGTAATGTCTGTGATTACAAACGGCAGGAAATGTAGGAAGAATCTATTTACTTTTATTTCAAGTGATTCTTCCAAGTTTTTAATCATCTCTGGAAACTCTAATTGCGTATTTTAAGAGTTTTTCCACAACTAGAGAGTTTTCTTACAACTATGTACTGCAACCGTAAATATTGAAACTGAGTCATACAATAGTCGCCAGAGTTATTCGGCCTCACTTGTAAACAAAAGCTGTATAGTCCTCACTTACAGGCTTTCTACACAAATTTTGAGCTGTATAAACAAGAATTCCTAATATTTGAAAGCAAATTAACGTCAAAACGCTCCCTAAAGTGCCCGGAGTTGTAAATATTATCAGTTTGCTGGTCATTTCACGGCGTTCCTCTGGTAATGTCTGTGATTACAAACGGCAGGAAATGTAGGAAGAATCTATTTCCTTTTATTTCAAGTGGTTCTTCCAAGTTTTTAATCATTTCTGGAAACTCTAATTGCGTATTTTAAGAGTTTTACCACAACTAGTGAGTTTTCTTACAACAATGTACTGCAGCCGTAAGGATTTTAACTGAGTCATACAAAAGTCGCTAGAGTAATTCAGCCTCAGTTGTAAACATAAGCTGTATAGTCCTCAATTACAGGCTTTCTACACAAATTTTGAGCTGTATAAACAAGAATTCCTAATAATTGAAAGCAAATTCAAGTGAAAACGCTCCCTAAAGTGCCCGGAGTTGTAAATATTATCAGTTTTCTGGTCTTTTCACGGCTTTCCACTGGTAATGTCTGTGATTACAAACGGGAGGAAATGTGGGAAGAATCTATTTACTTTTATTTCAAGTGATTCTTCCAAGTTTTTAATCATTTCTGGAAACTCTAATTGCGTATTTTAAGAGTTTTTCCACAACTAGAGAGTTTTCTTACAACTATGTACTGCAACCTTAAGGATTTTAACTGAGTCATACAAAAGTCGCCAGAGTAATTAGGCCTCACTTGTAAACATAAGCAGTATAGTCCTCACTTACAGGCTTTTTACACAAATTTTGAGCTGTATAAACAAGAATTCCTAATATTTGAAAGCAAATTCAAGTGAAAACGCTCCCTAAAGTGCCCGGAGTTGTAAATATTATCAGTTTGCTGGTCATTTCACGGCTTTCCACTGGTAATGTCTATGATTACAAATGGCAGGAAATGAAGGAAGAATATATTTTCTTTTATTTCAAGTGGTTCTTCCAAGTTTTTAATCATTTCTGGAAACTCTAATTGCGTATTTTAAGAGTTTTACCACAACTAGAGAGTTTTCTTACAGATATGTACTGGAACCATAATGATTTTAACTGAGTCATACAAAATTCGCCAGAGTAATGCGGCCTCTATTGTAAACATAAGCAGTATAGTCCTCACTTACAGGCTTTCTACACAAATTTTGATCTGTATAAACAAGAATTCCAAATATTTGGAAGCAAATTCAATTGAAAACGCTCCCTAAAGTGCCCGGAGTTGTAAATATTATCAGTTTGCTGGTCATTTCACGGCTTTCCTCTGGTAATGTCTGTGATTACAAACGGCAGGAAATGTAGGAAGAATCTATTTCCTTTTATTTCAAGTGGTTCTTCCAAGTTTTTAATCATCTCTGGAAACTCTAATTGCGTATTTTAAGAGTTTTACCACAACTAGAGAGTTTTCTTACAAATATGTACTGGAACCATACGGATTTTATCTGAGTCTTACAAAATTCGCCAGATAATTCGGCCTCAATTGTTAACATACGCAGTATAGACTTAACTTTCAGGCTTTCTACACAAATTTTGAGCTGTATAAACAAGAATTCCTAATATTTGAAAGCAAATTCAAGTGAAAACGCTCACTAAAGTGCCCGGGGTTGTAAATATTATCAGTTTGCTGGTCATTTCAAGGCTTTCCACTGGTAATGTCTGTGATTACAAACGGCAGGAAATGTAGGAAGAATCTATTTACTTTTATTTCAAGTGATTCTTCCAAGTTTTTAATCATTTCTGGAAACTCTAATTGCGTATTTTAAGAGTTTTACCGCAACTAGAGAGTTTTCTTACAAATATGTACTGGAACCATACGGATTTTATCTGAGTCTTACAAAATTCGCAAGATAATTCGGCCTCAATTGTTAACATACGCAGTATATATTTAACTTTCAGGCTTTCTACACAAATTTTGAGCTGTATAAACAAGAATTCCTAATATTTGAAAGCAAATTCAAGTGAAAACGCTCACTAAAGTGCCCGGGGTTGTAAATATTATCAGTTTGCTGGTCATTTCAAGGCTTTCCACTGGTAATGTCTGTGATTACAAACGGCAGGAAATGTAGGAAGAATGTATTTACTTTTATTTCAAGTGATTCTTCCAAGTTTTTAATCATCTCTGGAAACTCTAATTGCGTATTTTAAGAGTTTTTCCACAACTAGAGAGTTTTCTTACAACTATGTACTGCAACCTTAAGGATTTTAACTGAGTCATACAAAAGTCGCCAGAGTAATTCAGCCTCAGTTGTAAACATAAGCTGTATAGTCCTCAATTACAGGCTTTCTACACAAATTTTGAGCTGTATAAACAAGAATTCCTAATAATTGAAAGCAAATTCAAGTGAAAACGCTCCCTAAAGTGCCCGGAGTTGTAAATATTATCAGTTTTCTGGTCTTTTCACGGCTTTCCACTGGTAATGTCTGTGATTACAAACGGGAGGAAATGTGGGAAGAATCTATTTACTTTTATTTCAAGTGATTCTTCCAAGTTTTTAATCATTTCTGGAAACTCTAATTGCGTATTTTAAGAGTTTTTCCACAACTAGAGAGTTTTCTTACAACTATGTACTGCAACCTTAAGGATTTTAACTGAGTCATACAAAAGTCGCCAGAGTAATTAGGCCTCACTTGTAAACATAAGCAGTATAGTCCTCACTTACAGGCTTTTTACACAAATTTTGAGCCGTATAAACAAGAATTCCTAATATTTGGAAGCAAATTCAATTGAAAACGCTCCCTAAAGTGTCCAGAGTTGTAAATACTATCAGTTTGCTGGTCATTTCACGGCTTTCCACTGGTAATGTCTGTGATTACAAAGGGCAGGAAATGTAGGAAGAATCTATTTCCTTTTATTTCAAGTGGTTCTTCCAAGTTTTTAATCATCTCTGGAAACTCTAATTGCGTATTTTAAGAGTTTTACCACAACTAGAGAGTTTTCTTACAGGTATGTACTGGAACCATAATGATTTTAACTGAGTCATACAAAATTCGCCAGAGTAATGCGGCCTCTATTGTAAACATAAGCAGTATAGTCCTCACTTACAGGCTTTCTACACAAATTTTGATCTGTATAAACAAGAATTCCAAATATTTGGAAGCAAATTCAATTGAAAACGCTCCCTAAAGTGCCCGGAGTTGTAAATATTATCAGTTTGCTGGTCATTTCACGGCTTTCCTCTGGTAATGTCTGTGATTACAAACGGCAGGAAATGTAGGAAGAATCTATTTCCTTTTATTTCAAGTGGTTCTTCCAAGTTTTTAATCATCTCTGGAAACTCTAATTGCGTATTTTAAGAGTTTTACCACAACTAGAGAGTTTTCTTACAAATATGTACTGGAACCATACGGATTTTATCTGAGTCTTACAAAATTCGCCAGATAATTCGGCCTCAATTGTTAACATACGCAGTATAGACTTAACTTTCAGGCTTTCTACACAAATTTTGAGCTGTATAAACAAGAATTCCTAATATTTGAAAGCAAATTCAAGTGAAAACGCTCACTAAAGTGCCCGGGGTTGTAAATATTATCAGTTTGCTGGTCATTTCAAGGCTTTCCACTGGTAATGTCTGTGATTACAAACGGCAGGAAATGTAGGAAGAATCTATTTACTTTTATTTCAAGTGATTCTTCCAAGTTTTTAATCATTTCTGGAAACTCTAATTGCGTATTTTAAGAGTTTTACCGCAACTAGAGAGTTTTCTTACAAATATGTACTGGAACCATACGGATTTTATCTGAGTCTTACAAAATTCGCAAGATAATTCGGCCTCAATTGTTAACATACGCAGTATATATTTAACTTTCAGGCTTTCTACACAA
The DNA here is from genome assembly GCF_964212035.1 of Myotis nattereri. Taxonomy (NCBI): domain Eukaryota; kingdom Metazoa; phylum Chordata; class Mammalia; order Chiroptera; family Vespertilionidae; genus Myotis; species Myotis nattereri. Next base: position 825,953 of record NC_138088.1, read on the forward strand.
ATTTTGAGCTGTATAAACAAGAATTCCTAATATTTGAAAGCAAATTCAAGTGAAAACGCTCACTAAAGTGCCCGGGGTTGTAAATATTATCAGTTTGCTGGTCATTTCAAGGCTTTCCACTGGTAATGTCTGTGATTACAAACGGCAGGAAATGTAGGAAGAATGTATTTACTTTTATTTCAAGTGATTCTTCCAAGTTTTTAATCATCTCTGGAAACTCTAATTGCGTATTTTAAGAGTTTTTCCACAACTAGAGAGTTTTCTTACAACTATGTCCTGCAACCTTAAGGATTTTAACTGAGTCATACAAAAGTCGCCAGAGTAATTCAGCCTCAGTTGTAAACATAAGCTGTATAGTCCTCAATTACAGGCTTTCTACACAAATTTTGAGCTGTATAAACAAGAATTCCTAATAATTGAAAGCAAATTCAAGTGAAAACGCTCCCTAAAGTGCCCGGAGTTGTAAATATTATCAGTTTTCTGGTCTTTTCACGGCTTTCCACTGGTAATGTCTGTGATTACAAACGGGAGGAAATGTGGGAAGAATCTATTTACTTTTATTTCAAGTGATTCTTCCAAGTTTTTAATCATTTCTGGAAACTCTAATTGCGTATTTTAAGAGTTTTTCCACAACTAGAGAGTTTTCTTACAACTATGTACTGCAACCTTACGGATTTTAACTGAGTCATACAAAAGTCGCCAGAGTAATTAGGCCTCACTTGTAAACATAAGCAGTATAGTCCTCACTTACAGGCTTTTTACACAAATTTTGAGCCGTATAAACAAGAATTCCTAATATTTGGAAGCAAATTCAATTGAAAACGCTCCCTAAAGTGTCCAGAGTTGTAAATACTATCAGTTTGCTGGTCATTTCACGGCTTTCCACTGGTAATGTCTGTGATTACAAAGGGCAGGAAATGTAGGAAGAATCTATTTCCTTTTATTTCAAGTGGTTCTTCCAAGTTTTTAATCATCTCTGGAAACTCTAATTGCGTATTTTAAGAGTTTTACCACAACTAGAGAGTTTTCTTACAGATATGTACTGGAACCATAATGATTTTAACTGAGTCATACAAAATTCGCCAGAGTAATGCGGCCTCTATTGTAAACATAAGCAGTATAGTCCTCACTTACAGGCTTTCTACACAAATTTTGATCTGTATAAACAAGAATTCCAAATATTTGGAAGCAAATTCAATTGAAAACGCTCCCTAAAGTGCCCGGAGTTGTAAATATTATCAGTTTGCTGGTCATTTCACGGCTTTCCTCTGGTAATGTCTGTGATTACAAACGGCAGGAAATGTAGGAAGAATCTATTTCCTTTTATTTCAAGTGGTTCTTCCAAGTTTTTAATCATCTCTGGAAACTCTAATTGCGTATTTTAAGAGTTTTACCACAACTAGAGAGTTTTCTTACAAATATGTACTGGAACCATACGGATTTTATCTGAGTCTTACAAAATTCGCCAGATAATTCGGCCTCAATTGTTAACATACGCAGTATAGACTTAACTTTCAGGCTTTCTACACAAATTTTGAGCTGTATAAACAAGAATTCCTAATATTTGAAAGCAAATTCAAGTGAAAACGCTCACTAAAGTGCCCGGGGTTGTAAATATTATCAGTTTGCTGGTCATTTCAAGGCTTTCCACTGGTAATGTCTGTGATTACAAACGGCAGGAAATGTAGGAAGAATCTATTTACTTTTATTTCAAGTGATTCTTCCAAGTTTTTAATCATTTCTGGAAACTCTAATTGCGTATTTTAAGAGTTTTACCGCAACTAGAGAGTTTTCTTACAAATATGTACTGGAACCATACGGATTTTATCTGAGTCTTACAAAATTCGCAAGATAATTCGGCCTCAATTGTTAACATACGCAGTATATATTTAACTTTCAGGCTTTCTACACAAATTTTGAGCTGTATAAACAAGAATTCCTAATATTTGAAAGCAAATTCAAGTGAAAACGCTCACTAAAGTGCCCGGGGTTGTAAATATTATCAGTTTGCTGGTCATTTCAAGGCTTTCCACTGGTAATGTCTGTGATTACAAACGGCAGGAAATGTAGGAAGAATGTATTTACTTTTATTTCAAGTGATTCTTCCAAGTTTTTAATCATCTCTGGAAACTCTAATTGCGTATTTTAAGAGTTTTTCCACAACTAGAGAGTTTTCTTACAACTATGTACTGCAACCGTAAATATTTAAACTGAGTCATACAATAGTCGCCAGAGTTATTCGGCCTCACTTGTAAACATAAGCTGTATAGTCCTCACTTACAGGCTTTCTACACAAATTTTGAGCTGTATAAACAAGAATTCCTAATATTTGAAAGCAAATTAACGTCAAAACGCTCCCTAAAGTGCCCGGAGTTGTAAATATTATCAGTTTGCTGGTCATTTCACGGCGTTCCTCTGGTAATGTCTGTGATTACAAACGGCAGGAAATGTAGGAAGAATCTATTTCCTTTTATTTCAAGTGGTTCTGCCAAGTTTTTAATCATTTCTGGAAACTCTAATTGCGTATTTTAAGAGTTTTACCACAACTAGTGAGTTTTATTACAGATATGTACTGGAACCGTAATGATTTTAACTGAGTCATACAAAATTCGCCAGAGTAATGCGGCCTCTATTGTAAAAATAAGCAGTATAGACTTCACTTACAGGCTTTCTACACAAATTTTGAGCTGTATAAACAAGAATTCCTAATATTTGGAAGTAAATTCAATTGAAAACGCTCCCTAAAGTGTCCAGAGTTGTAAATACTATCAGTTTGCTGGTCATTTCACGGCTTTCCACTGGTAATGTCTGTGATTACAAAGGGCAGGAAATGTAGGAAGAATCTATTTCCTTTTATTTCAATTGGTTCTTCCAAGTTTTTAATCATCTCTGGAAACTCTAAATGCGTATTTTAAGAGTTTTACCAGAACTAGAGAGTTTTCTTACAGATATGTACTATAACCGTAATGATTTTAACTGAGTCATACAAAATTCGCCAGAGTAATGCGGCCTCAATTGTAAACATAAGCTGTATAATCCTCACTTACACGCTTTCTACACAAATTTTGAGCTGTATAAACAAGAATTCCTAATAATTGAAAGCAAATTCAAGTGCAAACGCTCCCTAAAGTGCCCGGAGTTGTAAATATTATCAGTTTGCTGGTCATTTCACGGCTTTCCTCTGGTAATGTCTGTGATTACAAACGGCAGGAAATGTAGGAAGAATCTATTTCCTTTTATTTCAAGTGGTTCTTCCAAGTTTTTAATCATCTCTGGAAACTCTAATTGCGTATTTTAAGAGTTTTTCCACAACTAGAGAGTTTTCTTACAACTATGTACTGCAGCCATAAGGATTTTAACTGAGTCATACAAAAGTCGCCAGAGTAATTCAGCCTCAGTTGTAAACATAAGCTGTATAGTCCTCAATTACAGGCTTTCTACACAAATTTTGAGCTGTATAAACAAGAATTCCTAATAATTGAAAGCAAATTCAAGTGAAAACGCTCCCTAAAGTGCCCGGAGTTGTAAATATTATCAGTTTTCTGGTCTTTTCACGGCTTTCCACTGGTAATGTCTGTGATTACAAACGGGAGGAAATGTGGGAAGAATCTATTTACTTTTATTTCAAGTGATTCATCCAAGTTTTTAATCATTTCTGGAAACTCTAATTGCGTATTTTAAGAGTTTTTCCACAACTAGAGAGTTTTCTTACAACTATGTACTGCAACCGTAAGGATTTTAACTGAGTCATACAAAAGTCGCCAGAGTAATTCGGCCTCACTTGTAAACATAAGCAGTATAGTCCTCACTTACAGGCTTTTTACACAAATTTTGAGCTGTATAAACAAGAATTCCAAATATTTGGAAGCAAATTCAATTGAAAACGCTCCCTAAAGTGCCCGGAGTTGTAAATATTATCAGTTTGCTGGTCATTTCACGGCTTTCCTCTGGTAATGTCTGTGATTAAAAACGGCAGGAAATGTAGGAAGAATCTATTTCCTTTTATTTCAAGTGGTTCTTCCAAGTTTTTAATCATCTCTGGAAACTCTAATTGCGTATTTTAAGAGTTTTACCGCAACTAGAGAGTTTTCTTACAAATATGTACTGGAACCATACGGATTTTATCTGAGTCTTACAAAATTCGCCAGATAATTCGGCCTCAATTGTTAACATACGCAGTATAGACTTAACTTTCAGGCTTTCTACACAAATTTTGAGCTGTATAAACAAGAATTCCTAATATTTGAAAGCAAATTCAAGTGAAAACGCTCACTAAAGTGCCCGGGGTTGTAAATATTATCAGTTTGCTGGTCATTTCAAGGCTTTCCACTGGTAATGTCTGTGATTACAAACGGCAGGAAATGTAGGAAGAATCTATTTACTTTTATTTCAAGTGATTCTTCCAAGTTTTTAATCTTTTCTGGAAACTCTAATTGCGTATTTTAAGAGTTTTACCGCAACTAGAGAGTTTTCTTACACATATGTACTGGAACCATACGGATTTTATCTGAGTCTTACAAAATTCGCCAGATAATTCGGCCTCAATTGTTAACATACGCAGTATAGACTTAACTTTCAGGCTTTCTACACAAATTTTGAGCTGTATAAACAAGAATTCCTAATATTTGAAAGCAAATTCAAGTGGAAACGCTCACTAAAGTGCCCGGAGTTGTAAATATTATCAGTTTGCTGGTCATTTCAAGGCTTTCCACTCGTAATGTCTGTGATTACAAACGGCAGGAAATGTAGGAAGAATCTATTTACTTTTATTTCAAGTGATTCTTCCAAGTTTTTAATCATCTCTGGAAACTCTAATTGCGTATTTTAAGAGTTTTTCCACAACTAGAGAGTTTTCTTACAACTATGTACTGCAAACGTAAATATTTAAACTGAGTCATACAATAGTCGCCAGAGTTATTCGGCCTCACTTGTAAACATAAGCTGTATAGTCCTCACTTACAGGCTTTCGACACAAATTTTGAGCTGTATAAACAAGAATTCCTAATATTTGAAAGCAAATTAACGTCAAAACGCTCCCTAAAGTGCCCGGAGTTGTAAATATTATCAGTTTGCTGGTCATTTCACGGCGTTCCTCTGGTAATGTCTGTGATTACAAAGGGCAGGAAATGTAGGAAGAATCTATTTCCTTTTATTTCAAGTGGTTCTTCCAAGTTTTTAATCATTTCTGGAAACTCTAATTGCGTATTTTAAGAGTTTTACCACAACTAGTGAGTTTTCTTACAGATATGTACTGGAACCGTAATGATTTTAACTGAGTCATACAAAATTCGCCAGAGTAATGCGGCCTCTATTGTAAAAATAAGCAGTATAGACTTCACTTACAGGCGTTCTACACAAATTTTGAGCCGTATAAACAAGAATTCCTAATATTTGGAAGCAAATTCAATTGAAAACGCTCCCTAAAGTGTCCAGAGTTGTAAATACTATCAGTTTGCTGGTCATTTCACGGCTTTCCACTGGTAATGTCTGTGATTACAAAGGGCAGGAAATGTAGGAAGAATCTATTTCCTTTTATTTCAAGTGGTTCTTCCAAGTTTTTAATCATCTCTGGAAACTCTAATTGCGTATTTTAAGAGTTTTACCACAACTAGAGAGTTTTCTTACAGATATGTACTATAACCGTAATGATTTTAACTGAGTCATACAAAATTCGCCAGAGTAATGCGGCCTCAATTGTAAACATAAGCTGTATAATCCTCACTTACACGCTTTCTACACAAATTTTGAGCTGTATAAACAAGAATTCCTAATAATTGAAAGCAAATTCAAGTGCAAACGCTCCCTAAAGTGCCCGGAGTTGTAAATATTATCAGTTTGCTGGTCATTTCACGGCTTTCCTCTGGTAATGTCTGTGATTACAAACGGCAGGAAATGTAGGAAGAATCTATTTCCTTTTATTTCAAGTGGTTCTTCCAAGTTTTTAATCATCTCTGGAAACTCTAATTGCGTATTTTAAGAGTTTTTCCACAACTAGAGAGTTTTCTTACAACTATGTACTGCAGCCATAAGGATTTTAACTGAGTCATACAAAAGTCGCCAGAGTAATTCAGCCTCAGTTGTAAACATAAGCTGTATAGTCCTCAATTACAGGCTTTCTACACAAATTTTGAGCTGTATAAACAAGAATTCCTAATAATTGAAAGCAAATTCAAGTGAAAACGCTCCCTAAAGTGCCCGGAGTTGTAAATATTATCAGTTTTCTGGTCTTTTCACGGCTTTCCACTGGTAATGTCTGTGATTACAAACGGGAGGAAATGTGGGAAGAATCGATTTACTTTTATTTCAAGTGATTCTTCCAAGTTTTTAATCATTTCTGGAAACTCTAATTGCGTATTTTAAGAGTTTTTCCACAACTAGAGAGTTTTCTTACAACTATGTACTGCAACCGTAAGGATTTTAACTGAGTCATACAAAAGTCGCCAGAGTAATTCGGCCTCACTTGTAAACATAAGCAGTATAGTCCTCACTTACAGGCTTTTTACACAAATTTTGAGCTGTATAAACAAGAATTCCAAATATTTGGAAGCAAATTCAATTGAAAACGCTCCCTAAAGTGCCCGGAGTTGTAAATATTATCAGTTTGCTGGTCATTTCACGGCTTTCCTCTGGTAATGTCTGTGATTACAAACGGCAGGAAATGTAGGAAGAATCTATTTCCTTTTATTTCAAGTGGTTCTTCCAAGTTTTTAATCATCTCTGGAAACTCTAATTGCGTATTTTAAGAGTTTTACCGCAACTAGAGAGTTTTCTTACAAATATGTACTGGAACCATACGGATTTTATCTGAGTCTTACAAAATTCGCCAGATAATTCGGCCTCAATTGTTAACATACGCAGTATAGACTTAACTTTCAGGCTTTCTACACAAATTTTGAGCTGTATAAACAAGAATTCCTAATATTTGAAAGCAAATTCAAGTGAAAACGCTCACTAAAGTGCCCGGGGTGGTAAATATTATCAGTTTGCTGGTCATTTCAAGGCTTTCCACTGGTAATGTCTGTGATTACAAACGGCAGGAAATGTAGGAAGAATCTATTTACTTTTATTTCAAGTGATTCTTCCAAGTTTTTAATCTTTTCTGGAAACTCTAATTGCGTATTTTAAGAGTTTTACCGCAACTAGAGAGTTTTCTTACACATATGTACTGGAACCATACGGATTTTATCTGAGTCTTACAAAATTCGCCAGATAATTCGGCCTCAATTGTTAACATACGCAGTATAGACTTAACTTTCAGGCTTTCTACACAAATTTTGAGCTGTATAAACAAGAATTCCTAATATTTGAAAGCAAATTCAAGTGAAAACGCTCACTAAAGTGCCCGGGGTTGTAAATATTATCAGTTTGCTGGTCATTTCAAGGCTTTCCACTGGTAATGTCTGTGATTACAAACGGCAGGAAATGTAGGAAGAATCTATTTACTTTTATTTCAAGTGATTCTTCCAAGTTTTTAATCATCTCTGGAAACTCTAATTGCGTATTTTAAGAGTTTTTCCACAACTAGAGAGTTTTCTTACAACTATGTACTGCAACCGTAAATATTTAAACTGAGTCATACAATAGTCGCCAGAGTAATTCGGCCTCACTTGTAAACATAAGCAGTATAGTCCTCACTTACAGGCTTTTTACACAAATTTTGAGCTGTATAAACAAGAATTCCAAATATTTGGAAGCAAATTCAATTGAAAACGCTCCCTAAAGTGCCCGGAGTTGTAAATATTATCAGTTTGCTGGTCATTTCACGGCTTTCCTCTGGTAATGTCTGTGATTACAAACGGCAGGAAATGTAGGAAGAATCTATTTCCTTTTATTTCAAGTGGTTTTTCCAAGTTTTTAATCATCTCTGGAAACTCTAATTGCGTATTTTAAGAGTTTTACCGCAACTAGAGCGTTTTCTTACAAATATGTACTGGAACCATACGGATTTTATCTGAGTCTTACAAAATTCGCCAGATAATTCGGCCTCAATTGTTAACATACGCAGTATAGACTTAACTTTCAGGCTTTCTACACAAATTTTGAGCTGTATAAACAAGAATTCCTAATATTTGAAAGCAAATTCAAGTGAAAACGCTCACTAAAGTGCCCGGGGTTGTAAATATTATCAGTTTGCTGGTCATTTCAAGGCTTTCCACTGGTAATGTCTGTGATTACAAACGGCAGGAAATGTAGGAAGAATCTATTTACTTTTATTTCAAGTGATTCTTCCAAGTTTTTAATCATTTCTGGAAACTCTAATTGCGTATTTTAAGAGTTTTACCGCAACTAGAGAGTTTTCTTACACATATGTACTGGAACCATACGGATTTTATCTGAGTCTTACAAAATTCGCCAGATAATTCGGCCTCAATTGTTAACATACGCAGTATAGACTTAACTTTCAGGCTTTCTACACAAATTTTGAGCTGTATAAACAAGAATTCCTAATATTTGAAAGCAAATTCAAGTGAAAACGCTCACTAAAGTGCCCGGGGTTGTAAATATTATCAGTTTGCTGGTCATTTCAAGGCTTTCCACTGGTAATGTCTGTGATTACAAACGGCAGGAAATGTAGGAAGAATCTATTTACTTTTATTTCAAGTGATTCTTCCAAGTTTTTAATCATCTCTGGAAACTCTAATTGCGTATTTTAAGAGTTTTTCCACAACTAGAGAGTTTTCTTACAACTATGTACTGCAACCGTAAATATTTAAACTGAGTCATACAATAGTCGCCAGAGTAATTCGGCCTCACTTGTAAACATAAGCTGTATAGTCCTCACTTACAGGCTTTCTACACAAATTTTGAGCTGTATAAACAAGAATTCCTAATATTTGAAAGCAAATTAACGTCAAAACGCTCCCTAAAGTGCCCGGAGTTGTAAATATTATCAGTTTGCTGGTCATTTCACGGCTTTCCTCTGGTAATGTCTGTGATTACAAACGGCAGGAAATGTAGGAAGAATCTATTTCCTTTTATTTCAAGTGGTTCTTCCAAGTTTTTAATCATCTCTGGAAACTCTAATTGCGTATTTTAAGAGTTTTTCCACAACTAGAGAGTTTTCTTACAACTATGTACTGCAGCCATAAGGATTTTAACTGAGTCATACAAAAGTCGCCAGAGTAATTTGTCCTCACTTGTAAACATAAGCTGTATAGTCCTCAATTACAGGCTTTTGACACAAATTTTGAGCTGTATAAACAAGAATTCCTAATATTTGAAAGCAAATTCAAGTGAAAACGCTCCCTAAAGTGCCCGGAGTTGTAAATATTACCAGTTTGCTGGTCATTTCACGGCTTTCCACTGGTAATGTCTGTGATTACAAACGGCAGGAAATGTAGGAAGAATCTATTTACTTTTATTTCAAGTCGTACTTACAAGTTTTGAATCATTTCTGGAAACTCTAATTGCGTATTTTAAGAGTTTTACCACAACTAGAGAGTTTTCTTACAAATATGTACTGGAACCGTAAGGATTTTAAATGAGTCATAAAATAGTCGCCAGAGTAATGCGGCCTCACTTGTAAACATAAGCTGTATAGTCCTCACTTACAGGCTTTCTACACAAATTTTGAGCTGTATAAACAAGAATTCCTAATATTTGAAAGCAAATTAACGTCAAAACGCTCCCTAAAGTGCCCGGAGTTGTAAATATTATCAGTTTGCTGGTCATTTCACGGCTTTCCTCTGGTAATGTCTGTGATTATAAACGGCAGGAAATGTAGGAAGAATCTATTCACTTTTATTTCAAGTGGTTCTTCCAAGTTTTTAATCATCTCTGGAAACTCTAATTGCGTATTTTAAGAGTTTTTACACAACTAGAGAGTTTTCTTACAACTATGTACTGCAGCCGTAAGGATTTTAACTGAGTCATACAAAAGTCGCCAGAGTAATTCAGCTTCAGTTGTAAACATAAGCTGTATAGTCCTCAATTACAGGCTTTCTACACGAATTTTGAGCTGTATAAACAAGAATTCCTAATAATTGAAAGCAAATTCAAGTGAAAACGCTCCCTAAAGTGCCCGGAGTTGTAAATATTATCAGTTTGCTGGTCATTTCACGGCTTTCCATTGGTAATGTCTGTGATTACAAACGGGAGGAAATGTGGGAAGAATCTATTTACTTTTATTTCAAGTGATTCTTCCAAGTTTTTAATCATTTCTGGAAACTCTAATTGCGTATTTTAAGAGTTTTTCCACAACTAGAGAGTTTTCTTACAACTATGTACTGCAACCGTAAGGATTTTAACTGAGTCATACAAAAGTCGCCAGAGTAATGCGGCCTCTATTGTAAACATAAGCAGTATAGACTTCACTTACAGGCTTTCTACACAAATTTTGAGCTGTATAAACAAGAATTCCTAATATTTGGAAGCAAATTCAATTGAAAACGCTCCCTAAAGTGCCCGGAGTTGTAAATATTATCAGTTTGCTGGTCATTTCACGGCTTTCCTCTGGTAATGTCTGTGATTACAAACGGGAGGAAATGTGGGAAGAATCGATTTACTTTTATTTCAAGTGATTCTTCCAAGTTTTTAATCATTTCTGGAAACTCTAATTGCGTATTTTAAGAGTTTTTCCACAACTAGAGCGTTTTCTTACAACTATGTACTGGAACCGTCATTATTTTACCTTAGTATTACAATAGTCGCCAGAGTAATGCCGCCTCACTTGTAAACATAAGCTGTATAGTCCTCACTTACAGGCTTTCTACACAAATTTTGAGCTGTATAAACAAGAATTCCTAATATTTGAAAGCAAATTCAAGTCAAAACGCTCCCTAAAGTGCCCGGAGTTGTAAATATTATCAGTTTGCTGGTCATTTCACGGCTTTCCTCTGGTAATGTCTGTGATTACAAACGGCAGGAAATGTAGGAAGAATCTATTTCCTTTTATTTCAAGTGGTTCTTCCAAGTTTTTAATCATCTCTGGAAACTCTAATTGCGTATTTTAAGAGTTTTTCCACAACTAGAGAGTTTTCTTACAACTATGTACTGCAGCCATAAGGATTTTAACTGAGTCATACAAAAGTCGCCAGAGTAATTCAGCCTCAGTTGTAAACATAAGCTGTATAGTCCTCAATTACAGGCTTTCTACACAAATTTTGAGCTGTATAAACAAGAATTCCTAATATTTGAAAGCAAATTCAAGTGAAAACGCTCCCTAAAGTGCCCGGAGTTGTAAATATTACCAGTTTGCTGGTCATTTCACGGCTTTTCACTGGTAATGTCTGTGATTACAAACGGCAGGAAATGTAGGAAGAATCTATTTACTTTTATTTCAAGTCGTTCTTACAAGTTTTGAATCATTTCTGGAAACTCTAATTGCGTATTTTAAGAGTTTTACCACAACTAGAGAGTTTTCTTACAAATATGTACTGGAACCGTAAGGATTTTAAATGAGTCATAAAATAGTCGCCAGAGTAATGCGGCCTCACTGGTAAACATAAGCTGTATAGTCCTCACTTACAGGCTTTCTACACAAATTTTGAGCTGTATAAACAAGAATTCCTAATATTTGAAAGCAAATTAACGTCAAAACGCTCCCTAAAGTGCCCGGAGTTGTAAATATTATCAGTTTGCTGGTCATTTCACGGCTTTCCTCTGGTAATGTCTGTGATTACAAACGGCAGGAAATGTAGGAAGAATCTATTCACTTTTATTTCAAGTGGTTCTTCCAAGTTTTTAATCATCTCTGGAAACTCTAATTGCGTATTTTAAGAGTTTTTACACAACTAGAGAGTTTTCTTACAACTATGTACTGCAGCCGTAAGGATTTTAACTGAGTCATACAAAAGTCGCCAGAGTAATTCAGCTTCAGTTGTAAACATAAGCTGTATAGTCCTCAATTACAGGCTTTCTACACGAATTTTGAGCTGTATAAACAAGAATTCCTAATAATTGAAAGCAAATTCAAGTGAAAACGCTCCCTAAAGTGCCCGGAGTTGTAAATATTATCAGTTTGCTGGTCATTTCACGGCTTTCCATTGGTAATGTCTGTGATTACAAACGGGAGGAAATGTGGGAAGAATCTATTTACTTTTATTTCAAGTGATTCTTCCAAGTTTTTAATCATTTCTGGAAACTCTAATTGCGTATTTTAAGAGTTTTTCCACAACTAGAGAGTTTTCTTACAACTATGTACTGCAACCGTAAGGATTTTAACTGAGTCATACAAAAGTCGCCAGAGTAATGCGGCCTCTATTGTAAACATAAGCAGTATAGACTTCACTTACAGGCTTTCTACACAAATTTTGAGCTGTATAAACAAGAATTCCTAATATTTGGAAGCAAATTCAATTGAAAACGCTCCCTAAAGTGCCCGGAGTTGTAAATATTATCAGTTTGCTGGTCATTTCACGGCTTTCCTCTGGTAATGTCTGTGATTACAAACGGGAGGAAATGTGGGAAGAATCGATTTACTTTTATTTCAAGTGATTCTTCCAAGTTTTTAATCATTTCTGGAAACTCTAATTGCGTATTTTAAGAGTTTTTCCACAACTAGAGCGTTTTCTTACAACTATGTACTGGAACCGTCATTATTTTACCTTAGTATTACAATAGTCGCCAGAGTAATGCCGCCTCACTTGTAAACATAAGCTGTATAGTCCTCACTTACAGGCTTTCTACACAAATTTTGAGCTGTATAAACAAGAATTCCTTATATTTGAAAGCAAATTAAAGTCAAAACGCTCCCTAAAGTGCCCGGAGTTGTAAATATTATCAGTTTGCTGGTCATTTCACGGCGTTCCTCTGGTAATGTCTGTGATTACAAACGGCAGGAAATGTAGGAAGAATCTATTTCCTTTTATTTCAAGTGGTTCTTCGAAGTTTTTAATCATTTCTGGAAACTCTAATTGCGTATTTTAAGAGTTTTACCACAACTAGAGAGTTTTCTTACAAATATGTACTGGAACCGTAATGATTTTAACTGAGTCATACAAAATTCGCCAGAGTAATGCGGCCTCTATTGTAAACATAAGCAGTATAGACTTCACTTACAGGCTTTCTAAACAAATTTTGAGCTGTATAAACAAGAATTCCTAATATTTGGAAGCAAATTCAAGTGAAAACGCTCCCTAAAGTGTCCGGAGTTCTAAATATTATCAGTTTGCTGGTCATTTCACGGCTTTCCACTGGTAATGTCTGTGATTACAAAGGGCAGGAAATGTAGGAAGAATCTATTTACTTTTATTTCAAGTCGTTCTTCCAAGTTTTTAACCATTTCTGGAAACTCTAATAGCGTATTTTAAGATTTTTACCACAACTAGAGAGTTTTCTTAGAAATATGTACTGGAACCGTAAGGATTTTAACTGAGTCATACAATAGTCGCCAGAGTAATGCGGCCTCACTTGTAAACATAAGCTGTATAGTCCTCACTTACAGGCTTTCTACACAAATTTTGAGCTGTATAAACAAGAATTCCTAATATTTGAAAGCAAATTAACGTCAAAACGCTCCCTAAAGTGCCCGGAGTTGTAAATATTATCAGTTTGCTGGTCATTTCACGGCTTTCCTCTGGTAATGTCTGTGATTACAAAGGGCAGGAAACGTAGGAAGAATCTATTTCCTTTTATTTCAAGTGGTTCTTCCAAGTTTTTAATCATCTCTGGAAACTCTAATTGCGTATTTTAAGAGTTTTTCCACAACTAGAGAGTTTTCTTACAACTATGTACTGCAGCCGTAAGGATTTTAACTGAGACATACAAAAGTCGCCAGAGTAATTCGTCCTCACTTGTAAACATAAGCTGTATAGTCCTCAATTACAGGCTTTCTACACAAATTTTGAGCTGTATAAACAAGAATTCCTAATCTTTGGAAGCAAATTCAAGTGAAAACGCTCCCTAAATTGCCCGGAGTTGTAAATATTATCAGTTTGCTGGTCATTTCACGGCTTTCCACTGGTAATGTCTGTGATTACAAACGGCAGGAAATGTAGGAAGAATCGATTTACTTTTATTTCAAGTCGTTCTTCCAAGTTTTTAATCATCTCTGGAAACTCTAACTGCGTATTTTAAGAGTTTTTCCAGAACTAGAGAGTTTTCTTACAACATGTTCTGCAACCGTAAGGATTTTACCTGAGTCATACAAAAGTCCCGAGAGTAATTCGGCCTCACTTGTAAACATAAGCAGTATAGACCTCACTTACAGGCTTTCTACACAAATTTTGAGCTGTATAAACAAGAATTCCTAATATTTCAAAGCAAATTCAAGTGAAAACGCTCCCTAAAGTGCCCAGAGTTGTAAAAATTATCAGTTTGCTGGTCATTTCACGGCTTTCCACTGGTAATGTCTATGATTACAAATGGCAGGACATGAAGGAAGAATCTATTTTCTTTTATTTCAAGTGGTTCTTCGAAGTTTTTAATCATTTCTGGAAACTCTAATTGCGTATTTTAAGAGTTTTACCACAACCAGAGAGTTTTCTTACAAATATGAACTGGAACCGTAATGATTTTAACTGAGTCATACAAAATTCGCCAGAGTAATGCGGCCTCTATTGTAAACATAAGCAGTATAGACTTCACTTACAGGCTTTCTAAACAAATTTTGAGCTGTATAAACAAGAATTCCTAATATTTGGAAGCAAATTCAAGTGAAAACGCTCCCTAAAGTGTCCGGAGTTGTAAATATTATCAGTTTGCTGGTCATTTCACGGCTTTCCACTGGTAATGTCTGTGATTACAAAGGGCAGGAAATGTAGGAAGAATCTATTTACTTTTATTTCAAGTCGTTCTTCCAAGTTTTTAACCATTTCTGGAAACTCTAATAGCGTATTTTAAGATTTTTACCACAACTAGAGAGTTTTCTTAGAAATATGTACTGGAACCGTAATGATTTTAACTGAGTCATACAAAATTCGCCAGAGTAATGCGGCCTCTATTGTAAACATAAGCAGTATAGACTTCACTTACAGGCTTTCTAAACAAATTTTGAGCTGTATTAACAAGAATTCCTAATATTTGGAAGCAAATTCAAGTGAAAACGCTCCCTAAAGTGTCCGGAGTTGTAAATATTATCAGTTTGCTGGTCATTTCACGGCTTTCCACTGGTAATGTCTGTGATTACAAAGGGCAGGAAATGTAGGAAGAATCTATTTACTTTTATTTCAAGTCGTTCTTCCAAGTTTTTAACCATTTCTGGAAACTCTAATAGCGTATTTTAAGATTTTTACCACAACTAGAGAGTTTTCTTAGAAATATGTACTGGAACCGTAAGGATTTTAACTGAGTCATACAATAGTCGCCAGAGTAATGCGGCCTCACTTGTAAACATAAGCTGTATAGTCCTCACTTACAGGCTTTCTACACAAATTTTGAGCTGTATAAACAAGAATTCCTAATATTTGAAAGCAAATTAACGTCAAAACGCTCCCTAAAGTGCCCGGAGTTGTAAATATTATCAGTTTGCTGCTCATTTCACGGCTTTCCTCTGGTAATGTCTGTGATTACAAAGGGCAGGAAATATAGGAAGAATCTATTTCCTTTTATTTCAAGTGGTTCTTCCAAGTTTTTAATCATCTCTGGAAACTCTAATTGCGTATTTTAAGAGTTTTTCCACAACTAGAGAGTTTTCTTACAACTATGTACTGCAGCCGTAAGGATTTTAACTGAGACATACAAAAGTCGCCAGAGTAATTCGTCCTCACTTGTAAACATAAGCTGTATAGTCCTCAATTACAGGCTTTCTACACAAATTTTGAGCTGTATAAACAAGAATTCCTAATCTTTGGAAGCAAATTCAAGTGAAAACGCTCCCTAAAGTGCCCGGAGTTGTAAATATTATCAGTTTGCTGGTCATTTCACGGCTTTCCACTGGTAATGTCTGTGATTACAAACGGCAGGAAATGTAGGAAGAATCTATTTACTTTAATTTCAAGTGGTTCTTCCAAGTTTTTAATCATCTCTGGAAACTCTAATTGCGTATTTTAAGAGTTTTTCCACAACTAGAGAGTTTTCTTACAACTATGTACTGCAGCCGTAAGGATTTTAACTGAGTCATACAATAGTCGCCAGAGTAATTCGGCCTCACTTGTAAACATAAGCTGCATAGTCCTCACTTACAGGCTTTCTACACAAATTTTGAGCTGTATAAACAAGAATTCCTAATATTTGAAAGCAAATTAACGTCAAAACGCTCCCTAAAGTGCCCGGAGTTGTAAATATTATCAGTTTGCTGGTCATTTCACGGCGTTCCTCTGGTAATGTCTGTGATTACAAACGGCAGGAAATGTAGGAAGAATCTATTTCCTTTTATTTCAAGTGGTTCTTCCAAGTTTTTAATCATCTCTGGAAACTCTAACTGCGTATTTTAAGAGTTTTTCCACAACTAGAGAGTTTTCTTACAACATGTTCTGCAACCGTAAGGATTTTACCTGAGTCACACAAAAGTCGCGAGAATAATTCGGCCTCACTTGTAAACATAAGCAGTATAGACCTCACTTACAGGCTTTCTACACAAATTTTGAGCTGTATAAACAAGAATTCCTAATATTTCAAAGCAAATTCAATTGAAAACGCTCCCTAAAGTGCCCAGAGTTGTAAATATTATCAGTTTGCTGGTCATTTCACGGCTTTCCACTGGTAATGTCTATGATTACAAATGGCAGGACATGAAGGAAGAATCTATTTTCTTTTATTTCAAGTGGTTCTTCGAAGTTTTTAATCATTTCTGGAAACTCTAATTGCGTATTTTAAGAGTTTTACCACAACTAGAGAGTTTTCTTACAAATATGTACTGGAACCGTAATGATTTTAACTGAGTCATACAAAATTCGCCAGAGTAATGCGGCCTCTATTGTAAACATAAGCAGTATAGACTTCACTTACAGGCTTTCTAAACAAATTTTGAGCTGTATAAACAAGAATTCCTAATATTTGGAAGCAAATTCAAGTGAAAACGCTCCCTAAAGTGTCCGGAGTTCTAAATATTATCAGTTTGCTGGTCATTTCACGGCTTTCCACTGGTAATGTCTGTGATTACAAAGGGCAGGAAATGTAGGAAGAATCTATTTACTTTTATTTCAAGTCGTTCTTCCAAGTTTTTAACCATTTCTGGAAACTCTAATAGCGTATTTTAAGATTTTTACCACAACTAGAGAGTTTTCTTAGAAATATGTACTGGAACCGTAAGGATTTTAACTGAGTCATACAATAGTCGCCAGAGTAATGCGGCCTCACTTGTAAACATAAGCTGTATAGTCCTCACTTACAGGCTTTCTACACAAATTTTGAGCTGTATAAACAAGAATTCCTAATATTTGAAAGCAAATTAACGTCAAAACGCTCCCTAAAGTGCCCGGAGTTGTAAATATTATCAGTTTGCTGGTCATTTCACGGCTTTCCTCTGGTAATGTCTGTGATTACAAAGGGCAGGAAATGTAGGAAGAATCTATTTCCTTTTATTTCAAGTGGTTCTTCCAAGTTTTTAATCATCTCTGGAAACTCTAATTGCGTATTTTAAGAGTTTTTCCACAACTAGAGAGTTTTCTTACAACTATGTACTGCAGCCGTAAGGATTTTAACTGAGACATACAAAAGTCGCCAGAGTAATTCGTCCTCACTTGTAAACATAAGCTGTATAGTCCTCAATTACAGGCTTTCTACACAAATTTTGAGCTGTATAAACAAGAATTCCTAATCTTTGGAAGCAAATTCAAGTGAAAACGCTCCCTAAATTGCCCGGAGTTGTAAATATTATCAGTTTGCTGGTCATTTCACGGCTTTCCTCTGGTAATGTCTGTGATTACAAACGGCAGGAAATGTAGGAAGAATCGATTTACTTTTATTTCAAGTCGTTCTTCCAAGTTTTTAATCATCTCTGGAAACTCTAACTGCGTATTTTAAGAGTTTTTCCACAACTAGAGAGTTTTCTTACAACATGTTCTGCAACCATAAGGATTTTACCTGAGTCATACAAAAGTCCCGAGAGTAATTCGGCCTCACTTGTAAACATAAGCAGTATAGACCTCACTTACAGGCTTTCTACACAAATTTTGAGCTGTATAAACAAGAATTCCTAATATTTCAAAGCAAATTCAAGTGAAAACGCTCCCTAAAGTGCCCAGAGTTGTAAAAATTATCAGTTTGCTGGTCATTTCACGGCTTTCCACTGGTAATGTCTATGATTACAAATGGCAGGACATGAAGGAAGAATCTATTTTCTTTTATTTCAAGTGGTTCTTCGAAGTTTTTAATCATTTCTGGAAACTCTAATTGCGTATTTTAAGAGTTTTACCACAACCAGAGAGTTTTCTTACAAATATGAACTGGAACCGTAATGATTTTAACTGAGTCATACAAAATTCGCCAGAGTAATGCGGCCTCTATTGTAAACATAAGCAGTATAGACTTCACTTACAGGCTTTCTAAACAAATTTTGAGCTGTATAAACAAGAATTCCTAATATTTGGAAGCAAATTCAAGTGAAAACGCTCCCTAAAGTGTCCGGAGTTGTAAATATTATCAGTTTGCTGGTCATTTCACGGCTTTCCACTGGTAATGTCTGTGATTACAAAGGGCAGGAAATGTAGGAAGAATCTATTTACTTTTATTTCAAGTCGTTCTTCCAAGTTTTTAACCATTTCTGGAAACTCTAATAGCGTATTTTAAGATTTTTACCACAACTAGAGAGTTTTCTTAGAAATATGTACTGGAACCGTAATGATTTTAACTGAGTCATACAAAATTCGCCAGAGTAATGCGGCCTCTATTGTAAACATAAGCAGTATAGACTTCACTTACAGGCTTTCTAAACAAATTTTGAGCTGTATTAACAAGAATTCCTAATATTTGGAAGCAAATTCAAGTGAAAACGCTCCCTAAAGTGTCCGGAGTTGTAAATATTATCAGTTTGCTGGTCATTTCACGGCTTTCCACTGGTAATGTCTGTGATTACAAAGGGCAGGAAATGTAGGAAGAATCTATTTACTTTTATTTCAAGTCGTTCTTCCAAGTTTTTAACCATTTCTGGAAACTCTAATAGCGTATTTTAAGATTTTTACCACAACTAGAGAGTTTTCTTAGAAATATGTACTGGAACCGTAAGGATTTTAACTGAGTCATACAATAGTCGCCAGAGTAATGCGGCCTCACTTGTAAACATAAGCTGTATAGTCCTCACTTACAGGCTTTCTACACAAATTTTGAGCTGTATAAACAAGAATTCCTAATATTTGAAAGCAAATTAACGTCAAAACGCTCCCTAAAGTGCCCGGAGTTGTAAATATTATCAGTTTGCTGGTCATTTCACGGCTTTCCTCTGGTAATGTCTGTGATTACAAAGGGCAGGAAATATAGGAAGAATCTATTTCCTTTTATTTCAAGTGGTTCTTCCAAGTTTTTAATCATCTCTGGAAACTCTAATTGCGTATTTTAAGAGTTTTTCCACAACTAGAGAGTTTTCTTACAACTATGTACTGCAGCCGTAAGGATTTTAACTGAGACATACAAAAGTCGCCAGAGTAATTCGTCCTCACTTGTAAACATAAGCTGTATAGTCCTCAATTAGAGGCTTTCTACACAAATTTTGAGCTGTATAAACAAGAATTCCTAATCTTTGGAAGCAAATTCAAGTGAAAACGCTCCCTAAAGTGCCCGGAGTTGTAAATATTATCAGTTTGCTGGTCATTTCACGGCTTTCCACTGGTAATGTCTGTGATTACAAACGGCAGGAAATGTAGGAAGAATCTATTTACTTTAATTTCAAGTGGTTCTTCCAAGTTTTTAATCATCTCTGGAAACTCTAATTGCGTATTTTAAGAGTTTTTCCACAACTAGAGAGTTTTCTTACAACTATGTACTGCTGCCGTAAGGATTTTAACTGAGTCATACAATAGTCGCCAGAGTAATTCGGCCTCACTTGTAAACATAAGCTGTATAGTCCTCACTTACAGGCTTTCTACACAAATTTTGAGCTGTATAAACAAGAATTCCTAATATTTGAAAGCAAATTAACGTCAAAACGCTCCCTAAAGTGCCCGGAGTTGTAAATATTATCAGTTTGCTGGTCATTTCACGGCGTTCCTCTGGTAATGTCTGTGATTACAAACGGCAGGAAATGTAGGAAGAATCTATTTCCTTTTATTTCAAGTGGTTCTTCCAAGTTTTTAATCATCTCTGGAAACTCTAATTGCGTATTTTAAGAGTTTTTCCACAACTAGAGAGTTTTCTTACAACTATGTACTGCAGCCGTAAGGATTTTGACTGAGTCATACAAAAGTCGCCAGAGTAATTCGGCCTCACTTGTAAACATAAGCAGTATAGTCCTCACTTACAGGCTTTTTACACAAATTTTGAGCTGTATAAACAAGAATTCCTAATATTTGGAAGCAAATTCAAGTGAAAACGCTCCCTAAAGTGCCCGGAGTTGTAAATATTATCAGTTGGCTGGTCATTTCACGGCTTTCCACTGGTAATGTCTATATTACAAATGGCAGGAAATGAAGGAAGAATATATTTTATTTTATTTCAAGTGGTTCTTCCAAGTTTTTAACCATTTCTGGAAACTCTAATAGCGTATTTTAAGATTTTTACCACAACTAGAGAGTTTTCTTAGAAATATGTACTGGAACCGTAAGGATTTTAACTGAGTCATACAATAGTCGCCAGAGTAATGCGGCCTCACTTGTAAACATAAGCTGTATAGTCCTCACTTACAGGCTTTCTACACAAATTTTGAGCTGTATAAACAAGAATTCCTAATATTTGAAAGCAAATTAACGTCAAAACGCTCCCTAAAGTGCCCGGAGTTGTAAATATTATCAGTTTGCTGGTCATTTCACGGCTTTCCTCTGGTAATGTCTGTGATTACAAAGGGCAGGAAATGTAGGAAGAATCTATTTCCTTTTATTTCAAGTGGTTCTTCCAAGTTTTTAATCATCTCTGGAAACTTTAATTGCGTATTTTAAGAGTTTTACCACAACTAGAGAGTTTTCTTACAGATATGTACTATAACCGTAATGATTTTTACTGAGTCATACAAAATTCGCCAGAGTAATGTGGCCTCAATTGTAAACATAAGCTGTATAATCCTCACTTACAGGCTTTCTACACAAATTTTGAGCTGTATAAACAAGAATTCCTAATATTTGGAAGCAAATTCAAGTGAAAACGCTCCCTAAAGTGCCCGGAGTTGTAAATATTATCAGTTTGCTGGTCATTTCACGGCTTTCCTCTGGTAATGTCTGTGATTACAAACGGCAGGAAATGTAGGAAGAATCGATTTACTTTTATTTCAAGTCGTTCTTCCAAGTTTTTAATCATCTCTGGAAACTCTAACTGCGTATTTTAAGAGTTTTTCCACAACTAGAGAGTTTTCTTACAACATGTTCTGCAACCGTAAGGATTTTACCTGAGTCATACAAAAGTCGCGAGAATAATTCGGCCTCACTTGTAAACATAAGCAGTATAGACCTCACTTACAGGCTTTCTACACAAATTTTGAGCTGTATAAACAAGAATTCCTAATATTTCAAAGCAAATTCAAGTGAAAACGCTCCCTAAAGTGCCCAGAGTTGTAAATATTATCAGTTTGCTGGTCATTTCACGGCTTTCCACTGGTAATGTCTATGATTACAAATGGCAGGACATGAAGGAAGAATCTATTTTCTTTTATTTCAAGTGGTTCTTCGAAGTTTTTAATCATTTCTGGAAACTCTAATTGCGTATTTTAAGAGTTTTACCACAACTAGAGAGTTTTCTTACAAATATGTACTGGAACCGTAATGATTTTAACTGAGTCATACAAAATTCGCCAGAGTAATGCGGCCTCTATTGTAAACATAAGCAGTATAGACTTCATTACAGGCTTTCTAAACAAATTTTGAGCTGTATAAACAAGAATTCCTAATATTGGGAAGCAAATTCAAGTGAAAACGCTCCCTAAAGTGTCCGGAGTTGTAAATATTATCAGTTTGCTGGTCATTTCACGGCTTTCCACTGGTAATGTCTGTGATTACAAAGGGCAGGAAATGTAGGAAGAATCTATTTACTTTTATTTCAAGTCGTTCTTCCAAGTTTTTAACCATTTCTGGAAACTCTAATAGCGTATTTTAAGATTTTTACCACAACTAGAGAGTTTTCTTAGAAATATGTACTGGAACCGTAAGGATTTTAACTGAGTCATACAATAGTCGCCAGAGTAATGCGGCCTCACTTGTAAACATAAGCTGTATAGTCCTCACTTACAGGCTTTCTACACAAATTTTGAGCTGTATAAACAAGAATTCCTAATATTTGAAAGCAAATTAACGTCAAAACGCTCCCTAAAGTGCCCGGAGTTGTAAATATTATCAGTTTGCTGGTCATTTCACGGCGTTCCTCTGGTAATGTCTGTGATTACAAAGGGCAGGAAATGTAGGAAGAATTTATTTCCTTTTATTTCAAGTGGTTCTTCCAAGTTTTTAATCATCTCTGGAAACTCTAATTGCGTATTTTAAGAGTTTTTCCACAACTAGAGAGTTTTCTTACAACTATGTACTGCAACCATAAGGATTTTAACTGAGTCATACAAAAGTCGCCAGAGTAATGCGGCCTCTATTGTAAACATAAGCAGTATAGACTTCACTTACAGGCTTTCTACACAAATTTTGAGCTGTATAAACAAGAATTCCTAATATTTGGAAGCAAATTCAATTGAAAACGCTCCCTAAAGTGCCCGGAGTTGTAAATATTATCAGTTTGCTGGTCATTTCACGGCTTTCCTCTGGTAATGTCTGTGATTAAAAACGGGAGGAAATGTGGGAAGAATCTATTTACTTTTATTTCAAGTGATTCTTCCAAGTTTTTAATCATTTCTGGAAACTCTAATTGCGTATTTTAAGAGTTTTTCCACAACTAGAGAGTTTTCTTACAACTATGTACTGCAACCATAAGGATTTTAACTGAGTCATACAAAAGTCGCCAGAGTAATGCGGCCTCTATTGTAAACATAAGCAGTATAGACTTCACTTACAGGCTTTCTACACAAATTTTGAGCTGTATAAACAAGAATTCCTAATATTTGGAAGCAAATTCAATTGAAAACGCTCCCTAAAGTGCCCGGAGTTGTAAATATTATCAGTTTGCTGGTCATTTCACGGCTTTCCTCTGGTAATGTCTGTGATTACAAACGGGAGGAAATGTGGGAAGAATCGATTTACTTTTATTTCAAGTGATTCTTCCAAGTTTTTAATCATTTCTTTAAATTCTAATTGCGTATTTTAAGAGTTTTTCCACAACTAGAGCGTTTTCTTACAACTATGTACTGGAACCGTCAGGATTTTACCTTAGTATTACAATAGTCGCCAGAGTAATGCCGCCTCACTTGTAAACATAAGCTGTATAGTCCTCACTTACAGGCTTTCCACACAAATTTTGAGCTGTATAAACAAGAATTCCTAATATTTGAAAGCAAATTCAAGTGAAAACGCTCCCTAAAGTGCCCGGAGTTGTAAATATTATCAGTTTGCTGGTCATTTCACGGCTTTCCTCTGGTAATGTCTGTGATTACAAACGGCAGGAAATGTAGGAAGAATCGATTTACTTTTATTTCAAGTCGTTCTTCCAAGTTTTTAATCATCTCTGGAAACTCTAACTGCGTATTTTAAGAGTTTTTCCACAACTAGAGAGTTTTCTTACAACATGTTCTGCCACCGTAAGGATTTTACCTGAGTCATACAAAAGTCGCGAGAATAATTCGGCCTCACTTGTAAACATAAGCAGTATAGACCTCACTTACAGGCTTTTTACACAAATTTTTAGCTGAATAAACAAGAATTCCTAATATTTGAAAGCAAATTCAAGTGAAAACGCTCCCTAAAGTGCCCGGAGTTGTAAATATTATGAGTTTGCTGGTCATTTCACGGCTTTCCACTGGTAATGTCTGTGATTACAAACGGCAGGAAATGTAGGAAGAATGTATTTACTTTTATTTCAAGTCGTTCTTACAAGTTTTGAATCATTTCTGGAAAATCTAATTGCGTATTTTAAGAGTTTTACCACAACTAGAGAGTTTTCTTACAAATATGTACTGGAACCGTAAGGATTTTAACTGAGTCATACAATAGTCGCCAGAGTAATGCGTCCTCTCTTGTAAACATAAGCTGTATAGTCCTCACTTACAGGCTTTCTACACAAATTTTGAGCTGTATAAACAAGAATTCCTAATATTTGAAAGCAAATTAACGTCAAAACGCTCCCTAAAGTGCCCGGAGTTGTAAATATTATCAGTTTGCTGGTCATTTCACGGCTTTCCTCTGGTAATGTCTGTGATTACAAACGGCAGGAAATGTAGGAAGAATCTATTTACTTTTATTTCAAGTGGTTCTTCCAAGTTTTTAATCATCTCTGGAAACTCTAATTGCGTATTTTAAGAGTTTTTCCACAACTAGAGAGTTTTCTTACAACTATGTACTGCAGCCGTAAGGATTTTAACTGTGTCATACAAAAGTCGCCAGAGTAATTCAGCCTCAGTTGTAAACATAAGCTGTATAGTCCTCAATTACAGGCTTTCTACACAAATTTTGAGCTGTATAAACAAGAATTCCTAATAATTGAAAGCAAATTCAAGTGAAAACGCTCCCTAAAGTGCCCGGAGTTGTAAATATTATCAGTTTGCTGGTCATTTCACGGCTTTCCACTGGTAATGTCTGTGATTACAAACGGGAGGAAATGTGGGAAGAATCTATTTACTTTTATTTCAAGTGATTCTTCCAAGTTTTTAATCATTTCTGGAAACTCTAATTGCGTATTTTAAGAGTTTTTCCACAACTAGAGAGTTTTCTTACAACTATGTACTGCAACCGTAAGGATTTTAACTGAGTCATACAAAAGTCGCCAGAGTAATGCGGCCTCTATTGTAAACATAAGCAGTATAGACTTCACTTACAGGCTTTCTACACAAATTTTGAGCTGTATAAACAAGAATTCCTAATATTTGGAAGCAAATTCAATTGAAAACGCTCCCTAAAGTGCCCGGAGTTGTAAATATTATCAGTTTGCTGGTCATTTCACGGCTTTCCTCTGGTAATGTCTGTGATTACAAACGGGAGGAAATGTGGGAAGAATCGATTTACTTTTATTTCAAGTGATTCTTCCAAGTTTTTAATCATTTCTGGAAATTCTAATTGCGTATTTTAAGAGTTTTTCCACAACTAGAGCGTTTTCTTACAACTATGTACTGGAACCGTCAGGATTTTACCTTAGTATTACAATAGTCGCCAGAGTAATGCCGCCTCACTTGTAAACATAAGCTGTATAGTCCTCACTTACAGGCTTTCCACACAAATTTTGAGCTGTATAAACAAGAATTCCTAATATTTGAAAGCAAATTCAAGTGAAAACGCTCCCTAAAGTGCCCGGAGTTGTAAATATTATCAGTTTGCTGGTCATTTCACGGCTTTCCTCTGGTAATGTCTGTGATTACAAACGGCAGGAAATGTAGGAAGAATCGATTTACTTTTATTTCAAGTCGTTCTTCCAAGTTTTTAATCATCTCTGGAAACTCTAACTGCGTATTTTAAGAGTTTTTCCACAACTAGAGAGTTTTCTTACAACATGTTCTGCCACCGTAAGGATTTTACCTGAGTCATACAAAAGTCGCGAGAATAATTCGGCCTCACTTGTAAACATAAGCAGTATAGACCTCACTTACAGGCTTTCTACACAAATTTTGAGCTGTATAAACAAGAATTCCTAATATTTCAAAGCAAATTCAAGTGAAAACGCTCCCTAAAGTGCCCAGAGTTGTAAATATTATCAGTTTGCTGGTCATTTCACGGCTTTCCACTGGTAATGTCTATGATTACAAATGGCAGGACATGAAGGAAGAATCTATTTTTTTTTATTTCAAGTGGTTCTTCGAAGTTTTTAATCATTTCTGGAAACTCTAATTGCGCATTTTAAGAGTTTTACCACAACTAGAGAGTTTTCTTACAAATATGTACTGGAACCGTAATGATTTTAACTGAGTCATACAAAATTCGCCAGAGTAATGCGGCCTCTATTGTAAACATAAGCAGTATAGACTTCACTTACAGGCTTTCTAAACAAATTTTGAGCTGTATAAACAAGAATTCCTAATATTTGGAAGCAAATTCAAGTGAAAACGCTCCCTAAAGTGTCCGGAGTTGTAAATATTATCAGTTTGCTGGTCATTTCACGGCTTTCCACTGGTAATGTCTGTGATTACAAAGGGCAGGAAATGTAGGAAGAATCTATTTACTTTTATTTCAAGTCGTTCTTCCAAGTTTTTAACCATTTCTGGAAACTCTAATAGCGTATTTCAAGATTTTTACCACAACTAGAGAGTTTTCTTAGAAATATGTACTGGAACCGTAAGGATTTTAACTGAGTCATACAATAGTCGCCAGAGTAATGCGGCCTCACTTGTAAACATAAGCTGTATAGTCCTCACTTACAGGCTTTCTACACAAATTTTGAGCTGTATAAACAAGAATTCCTAATATTTGAAAGCAAATTAACGTCAAAACGCTCCCTAAAGTGCCCGGAGTTGTAAATATTATCAGTTTGCTGGTCATTTCACGGCGTTCCTCTGGTAATGTCTGTGATTACAAACGGCAGGAAATGTAGGAAGAATCTATTTCCTTTTATTTCAAGTGGTTCTTCCAAGTTTTTAATCATCTCTGGAAACTCTAATTGCGTATTTTAAGAGTTTTTCCACAACTAGAGAGTTTTCTTACAACTATGTACTGCAGCCGTAAGGAATTTAACTGAGACATACAAAAGTCGCCAGAGTAATTCGTCCTCACTTGTAAACATAAGCTGTATAGTCCTCAATTACAGGCTTTCTACACAAATTTTGAGCTGTATAAACAAGAATTCCTAATATTTGGAAGCAAATTCAAGTGAAAATGCTCCCTAAATTGCCCGGAGTTGTAAATATTATCAGTTTGCTGGTCATTTCACGGCTTTCCACTGGTAATGTCTGTGATTACAAACGGCAGGAAATGTAGGAAGAATCTATTTACTTTTATTTCAAGTGGTTCTTCCAAGTTTTTAATCATCTCTGGAAACTCTAATTGCGTATTTTAAGAGTTTTTCCACAACTAGAGAGTTTTCTTACAACTATATACTGCAGCAGTAAGGATTTTAACTGAGTCATACAAAAGTCGCCAGAGTAATTCGGCCTCACTTGTAAACATAAGCTGTATAGTCCTCAATTACAGGCTTTCTACACAAATTTTGAGCTGTATAAACAAGAATTCCTAATAATTGAAAGCAAATTCAAGTGAAAACGCTCCCTAAAGTGCCCGGAGTTGTAAATATTATCAGTTTGCTGTTCATTTCACGGCTTTCCACTGGTAATGTCTGTGATTACAAATGGGAGGAAATGTGGGAAGAATTTATTTACTTTAATTTCAAGTGATTCTTCCAAGTTTTTAATCATTTCTGGAAACTCTATTTGCGTATTTTAAGAGTTTTTCCACAACTAGAGCGTTTTCTTACAACTATGTACTGGAACCTTCAGGATTTTAACTGAGTCATACAATAGTCGCCAGAGTAATGCGGCCTCACTTGTAAACATAAGCTGTATAGTCCTCATTACAGGATTTCTACACAAATTTTGAGCTGTATAAACAAGAATTCCTAATATTTGAAAGCAAATTCAAGTGAAAACGCTCCCAAAAGTGCCCGGAGTTGTAAATATTATCAGTTTGCTGGTCATTTCACGGCTTTCCTCTGGTAATGTCTGTGATTACAAACGGCAGGAAATGTAGGAAGAATCGATTTACTTTTATTTCAAGTGGTTCTTGCAAGTTTTTAATCATCTCTGGAATCTCTAATTGCGTATTTTAAGAGTTTTTCCACAACTAGAGAGTTTTCTTACAACTATGTTCTGCAACCGTAAGGATTTTACCTGAGTCATAAAAAAGTCGCCAGAGTAATTCGGCCTCACTTGTAAACATAAGCAGTATAGACCTCACTTACAGGCTTTCTACACAAATTTTGAGCTGTATAAACAAGAATTCCTAATATTTCAAAGCAAATTCAAGTGAAAACGCTCCCTAAAGTGCCCAGATTTGTAAATATTATCAGTTTGCTGGTCATTTCACTGCTTTCCACTGGTATGTCTATGATTACAAATGGCAGGACATGAAGGAAGAATATATTTACTTTTATTTCAAGTGGTTCTTCGAAGTTTTTAATCATTTCTGGAAACTCTAATTGCGTATTTGAAGAATTTTACCACAACTAGAGAGTTTTCTTACAAATATGTACTGGAACCATAAGGATTTAAACTGAGTCATACAATAGTCGCCAGAGTAATTCGGCCTCACTTGTAAATATAAGCAGTATAGTCCTCACTTACAGGCTTTCTACACAAATTTTGAGCTGTATAAACAAGAATTCCTAATGTTTGAAAGCAAATTCAAGTGAAAACGCTCCCTAAAGTGCCCGGGGTTGTAAATATTATCAGTTTGCTGGTCATTTCAAGGCTTTCCACTGGTAATGTCTGTGATTACAAACGGCAGGAAATGTAGGAAGAATCTATTTACTTTAATTTCAAGTGGTTCTTCCAAGTTTTTAATCATTTCTGGAAACTCTAATTGCGGATTTTAAGAGTTTTTCCAAAACTAGAGAGTTTTCTTACAACTATGTCCTGCAACCGTAAGGATTTTAACTGAGTCATACAAAAGTCGCCAGAGTAATTCGGCCTCACTTGTAAACATAAGCAGTATAGACCTCACTTACAGGCTTTCTACACAAATTTTGAGCTGTATAAACAAGAATTCCTAATATTTCAAAGCAAATTCAAGTGAAAACGCTCCCTAAAGTGCCCAGAGTTGTAAATATTATCAGTTTGCTGGTCATTTCACGGCTTTCCACTGGTAATGTCTATGATTACAAATGGCAGGAAATGAAGGAAGAATCTATTTTCTTTTATTTCAAGTGGTTCTTCCAAGTTTTTAATCATTTCTGGAAACTCTAATTGCGTATTTGAAGAATTTTACCACAACTAGAGAGTTTTCTTACAACTATGTACTGCAACCGTAAGGATTTAAACTGAGACATACAATAGTCGCCAGAGTAATTCAGCCTCACTTGTAAATATAAGCAGTATAGTCCTCACTTACAGGCTTTCTACACAAATTTTGAGCTGTATAAACAAGAATTCCTAATATTTGGAAGCAAATTCAAGTGAAAACGCTCCCTAAAGTGCCCTGAGTTGTAAATACTATCAGTTTGCTGGTCATTTCACGGCTTTCCACTGGTAATGTCTGTGATTACAAAGGGCAGGAAATGTAGGAAGAATCTATTTACTTTTATTTCAAGTCGTTCTTCCAAGTTTTTAATCATTTCTGGAAACTCTAATTGCGTATTTTAAGAGTTTTACCACAACTAGAGAGTTTTCTTACAAATATGTACTGGAACCGTAAGGATGTTAACTCAGTCATACAATAGTCGCCAGAGTAATGCGGCCTCACTTGTAAACATAAGCTGTATAGTCCTCACTTACAGGCTTTCTACACAAATTTTGAGCTGTATAAACAAGAATTCCTAATATTTGAAGGCAAATTAACCTCAAAACGCTCCCTAAAGTGCCCGGAGTTGTAAATATTATCAGTTTGCTGGTCATTTCACGGCTTTCCTCTGGTAATGTCTGTGATTACAAACGGCAGGAAATGTAGGAAGAATCTATTTCCTTTTATTTCAAGTGGTTCTTCCAAGTTTTTAATCATCTCTGGAAACTCTAATTGTGTATTTTAAGAGTTTTTCCACAACTAGAGAGTTTTCTTACAACTATGTACTGCTGCCGTAAGGATTTTAACTGAGTCATACAAAAGTCGCCAGAGATATTGGGCCTCACTTGTAAACATAAGCTGTATAGTCCTCAATTACAGGCTTTCTACACAAATTTTGAGCTGTATAAACAAGAATTCCTAATATTTGGAAGCAAATTCAAGTGAAAACGCTCCCTAAAGTGCCCGGAGTTGTAAATATTATCAGTTTGCTGGTCATTTCACGGCTTTCCACTGGTAATGTCTGTGATTACAAACGGGAGGAAATGTGGGAAGAATCTATTTACTTTTATTTCAAGTGATTCTTCAAGTTTTTAATCATTTCTCAAAACTCTAATTGCGTATTTTAAGAGTTTTTCCACAACTAGAGAGTTTTCTTACAACTATGTACTGCAGCCGTAAGGATTTTAACTGAGTCATACAAAAGTCGTCAGAGTAATTTGTCCTCACTTGTAAACATAAGCTGTATAGTCCTCAAATTCAGGCTTTCGACACAAATTTTGAGCTGTATAAACAAGAATTCCTAATATTTGAAAGCAAATTCAAGTGAAAACGCTCCCTAAAGTGCCCGGAGTTGTAAATATTATCAGTTTGCTGGTCATTTCACGGCTTTCCACTGGTAATGTCTATGATTACAAATGGCAGGACATGAAGGAAGAATCTACTTTCTTTTATTTCAAGTGATTCTTCCAAGTTTTTAATCATTTCTGGAAACTCTAATTGCGTATTTTAAGAGTTTTTCCACAACTAGAGAGTTTTCTTACAACTATGTACTGCAACCGTAAGGATTTTAACTGAGTCATACAAAAGTCGCCAGAGTAATGCGGCCTCTATTGTAAACATAAGCAGTATAGACTTCACTTACAGGCTTTCTACACAAATTTTGAGCTGTATAAACAAGAATTCCTAATATTTGGAAGCAAATTCAATTGAAAACGCTCCCTAAAGTGCCCGGAGTTGTAAATATTATCAGTTTGCTGGTCATTTCACGGCTTTCCTCTGGTAATGTCTGTGATTACAAACGGGAGGAAATGTGGGAAGAATCGATTTACTTTTATTTCAAGTGATTCTTCCAAGTTTTTAATCATTTCTGGAAATTCTAATTGCGTATTTTAAGAGTTTTTCCACAACTAGAGCGTTTTCTTACAACTATGTACTGGAACCGTCAGGATTTTACCTTAGTATTACAATAGTCGCCAGAGTAATGCCGCCTCACTTGTAAACATAAGCTGTATAGTCCTCACTTACAGGCTTTCCACACAAATTTTGAGCTGTATAAACAAGAATTCCTAATATTTGAAAGCAAATTCAAGTGAAAACGCTCCCTAAAGTGCCCGGAGTTGTAAATATTATCAGTTTGCTGGTCATTTCACGGCTTTCCTCTGGTAATGTCTGTGATTACAAACGGCAGGAAATGTAGGAAGAATCGATTTACTTTTATTTCAAGTCGTTCTTCCAAGTTTTTAATCATCTCTGGAAACTCTAACTGCGTATTTTAAGAGTTTTTCCACAACTAGAGAGTTTTCTTACAACATGTTCTGCAACCGTAAGGATTTTACCTGAGTCATACAAAAGTCGCGAGAATAATTCGGCCTCACTTGTAAACATAAGCAGTATAGACCTCACTTACAGGCTTTCTACACAAATTTTGAGCTGTATAAACAAGAATTCCTAATATTTCAAAGCAAATTCAAGTGAAAACGCTCCCTAAAGTGCCCAGAGTTGTAAATATTATCAGTTTGCTGGTCATTTCACGGCTTTCCACTGGTAATGTCTATGATTACAAATGGCAGGACATGAAGGAAGAATCTATTTTCTTTTATTTCAAGTGGTTCTTCGAAGTTTTTAATCATTTCTGGAAACTCTAATTGCGTATTTTAAGAGTTTTACCACAACTAGAGAGTTTTCTTACAAATATGTACTGGAACCGTAATGATTTTAACTGAGTCAAACAAAATTCGCCAGAGTAATGCGGCCTCTATTGTAAACATAAGCAGTATAGACTTCATTACAGGCTTTCTAAACAAATTTTGAGCTGTATAAACAAGAATTCCTAATATTGGGAAGCAAATTCAAGTGAAAACGCTCCCTAAAGTGTCCGGAGTTGTAAATATTATCAGTTTGCTGGTCATTTCACGGCTTTCCACTGGTAATGTCTGTGATTACAAAGGGCAGGAAATGTAGGAAGAATCTATTTACTTTTATTTCAAGTCGTTCTTCCAAGTTTTTAACCATTTCTGGAAACTCTAATAGCGTATTTTAAGATTTTTACCACAACTAGAGAGTTTTCTTAGAAATATGTACTGGAACCGTAAGGATTTTAACTGAGTCATACAATAGTCGCCAGAGTAATGCGGCCTCACTTGTAAACATAAGCTGTATAGTCCTCACTTACAGGCTTTCTACACAAATTTTGAGCTGTATAAACAAGAATTCCTAATATTTGAAAGCAAATTAACGTCAAAACGCTCCCTAAAGTGCCCGGAGTTGTAAATATTATCAGTTTGCTGGTCATTTCACGGCGTTCCTCTGGTAATGTCTGTGATTACAAAGGGCAGGAAATGTAGGAAGAATTTATTTCCTTTTATTTCAAGTGGTTCTTCCAAGTTTTTAATCATCTCTGGAAACTCTAATTGCGTATTTTAAGAGTTTTTCCACAACTAGAGAGTTTTCTTACAACTATGTACTGCAACCATAAGGATTTTAACTGAGTCATACAAAAGTCGCCAGAGTAATGCGGCCTCTATTGTAAACATAAGCAGTATAGACTTCACTTACAGGCTTTCTACACAAATTTTGAGCTGTATAAACAAGAATTCCTAATATTTGGAAGCAAATTCAATTGAAAACGCTCCCTAAAGTGCCCGGAGTTGTAAATATTATCAGTTTGCTGGTCATTTCACGGCTTTCCTCTGGTAATGTCTGTGATTAAAAACGGGCGGAAATGTGGGAAGAATCTATTTACTTTTATTTCAAGTGATACTTCCAAGTTTTTAATCATTTCTGGAAACTCTAATTGCGTATTTTAAGAGTTTTTCCACAACTAGAGAGTTTTCTTACAACTATGTACTGCAACCGTAAGGATTTTAACTGAGTCATACAAAAGTCGCCAGAGTAATGCGGCCTCTATTGTAAACATAAGCAGTATAGACTTCACTTACAGGCTTTCTACACAAATTTTGAGCTGTATAAACAAGAATTCCTAATATTTGGAAGCAAATTCAATTGAAAACGCTCCCTAAAGTGCCCGGAGTTGTAAATATTATCAGTTTGCTGGTCATTTCACGGCTTTCCTCTGGTAATGTCTGTGATTACAAACGGGAGGAAATGTGGGAAGAATCGATTTACTTTTATTTCAAGTGATTCTTCCAAGTTTTTAATCATTTCTTTAAATTCTAATTGCGTATTTTAAGAGTTTTTCCACAACTAGAGCGTTTTCTTACAACTATGTACTGGAACCGTCAGGATTTTACCTTAGTATTACAATAGTCGCCAGAGTAATGCCGCCTCACTTGTAAACATAAGCTGTATAGTCCTCACTTACAGGCTTTCCACACAAATTTTGAGCTGTATAAACAAGAATTCCTAATATTTGAAAGCAAATTCAAGTGAAAACGCTCCCTAAAGTGCCCGGAGTTGTAAATATTATCAGTTTGCTGGTCATTTCACGGCTTTCCTCTGGTAATGTCTGTGATTACAAACGGCAGGAAATGTAGGAAGAATCGATTTACTTTTATTTCAAGTCGTTCTTCCAAGTTTTTAATCATCTCTGGAAACTCTAACTGCGTATTTTAAGAGTTTTTCCACAACTAGAGAGTTTTCTTACAACATGTTCTGCCACCGTAAGGATTTTACCTGAGTCATACAAAAGTCGCGAGAATAATTCGGCCTCACTTGTAAACATAAGCAGTATAGACCTCACTTACAGGCTTTTTACACAAATTTTTAGCTGAATAAACAAGAATTCCTAATATTTGAAAGCAAATTCAAGTGAAAACGCTCCCTAAAGTGCCCGGAGTTGTAAATATTATGAGTTTGCTGGTCATTTCACGGCTTTCCACTGGTAATGTCTGTGATTACAAACGGCAGGAAATGTAGGAAGAATGTATTTACTTTTATTTCAAGTCGTTCTTACAAGTTTTGAATCATTTCTGGAAAATCTAATTGCGTATTTTAAGAGTTTTACCACAACTAGAGAGTTTTCTTACAAATATGTACTGGAACCGTAAGGATTTTAACTGAGTCATACAATAGTCGCCAGAGTAATGCGTCCTCTCTTGTAAACATAAGCTGTATAGTCCTCACTTACAGGCTTTCTACACAAATTTTGAGCTGTATAAACAAGAATTCCTAATATTTGAAAGCAAATTAACGTCAAAACGCTCCCTAAAGTGCCCGGAGTTGTAAATATTATCAGTTTGCTGGTCATTTCACGGCTTTCCTCTGGTAATGTCTGTGATTACAAACGGCAGGAAATGTAGGAAGAATCTATTTACTTTTATTTCAAGTGGTTCTTCCAAGTTTTTAATCATCTCTGGAAACTCTAATTGCGTATTTTAAGAGTTTTTCCACAACTAGAGAGTTTTCTTACAACTATGTACTGCAGCCGTAAGGATTTTAACTGTGTCATACAAAAGTCGCCAGAGTAATTCAGCCTCAGTTGTAAACATAAGCTGTATAGTCCTCAATTACAGGCTTTCTACACAAATTTTGAGCTGTATAAACAAGAATTCCTAATAATTGAAAGCAAATTCAAGTGAAAACGCTCCCTAAAGTGCCCGGAGTTGTAAATATTATCAGTTTGCTGGTCATTTCACGGCTTTCCACTGGTAATGTCTGTGATTACAAACGGGAGGAAATGTGGGAAGAATCTATTTACTTTTATTTCAAGTGATTCTTCCAAGTTTTTAATCATTTCTGGAAACTCTAATTGCGTATTTTAAGAGTTTTTCCACAACTAGAGAGTTTTCTTACAACTATGTACTGCAACCGTAAGGATTTTAACTGAGTCATACAAAAGTCGCCAGAGTAATGCGGCCTCTATTGTAAACATAAGCAGTATAGACTTCACTTACAGGCTTTCTACACAAATTTTGAGCTGTATAAACAAGAATTCCTAATATTTGGAAGCAAATTCAATTGAAAACGCTCCCTAAAGTGCCCGGAGTTGTAAATATTATCAGTTTGCTGGTCATTTCACGGCTTTCCTCTGGTAATGTCTGTGATTACAAACGGGAGGAAATGTGGGAAGAATCGATTTACTTTTATTTCAAGTGATTCTTCCAAGTTTTTAATCATTTCTGGAAATTCTAATTGCGTATTTTAAGAGTTTTTCCACAACTAGAGCGTTTTCTTACAACTATGTACTGGAACCGTCAGGATTTTACCTTAGTATTACAATAGTCGCCAGAGTAATGCCGCCTCACTTGTAAACATAAGCTGTATAGTCCTCACTTACAGGCTTTCCACACAAATTTTGAGCTGTATAAACAAGAATTCCTAATATTTGAAAGCAAATTCAAGTGAAAACGCTCCCTAAAGTGCCCGGAGTTGTAAATATTATCAGTTTGCTGGTCATTTCACGGCTTTCCTCTGGTAATGTCTGTGATTACAAACGGCAGGAAATGTAGGAAGAATCGATTTACTTTTATTTCAAGTCGTTCTTCCAAGTTTTTAATCATCTCTGGAAACTCTAACTGCGTATTTTAAGAGTTTTTCCACAACTAGAGAGTTTTCTTACAACATGTTCTGCCACCGTAAGGATTTTACCTGAGTCATACAAAAGTCGCGAGAATAATTCGGCCTCACTTGTAAACATAAGCAGTATAGACCTCACTTACAGGCTTTCTACACAAATTTTGAGCTGTATAAACAAGAATTCCTAATATTTCAAAGCAAATTCAAGTGAAAACGCTCCCTAAAGTGCCCAGAGTTGTAAATATTATCAGTTTGCTGGTCATTTCACGGCTTTCCACTGGTAATGTCTATGATTACAAATGGCAGGACATGAAGGAAGAATCTATTTTTTTTTATTTCAAGTGGTTCTTCGAAGTTTTTAATCATTTCTGGAAACTCTAATTGCGCATTTTAAGAGTTTTACCACAACTAGAGAGTTTTCTTACAAATATGTACTGGAACCGTAATGATTTTAACTGAGTCATACAAAATTCGCCAGAGTAATGCGGCCTCTATTGTAAACATAAGCAGTATAGACTTCACTTACAGGCTTTCTAAACAAATTTTGAGCTGTATAAACAAGAATTCCTAATATTTGGAAGCAAATTCAAGTGAAAACGCTCCCTAAAGTGTCCGGAGTTGTAAATATTATCAGTTTGCTGGTCATTTCACGGCTTTCCACTGGTAATGTCTGTGATTACAAAGGGCAGGAAATGTAGGAAGAATCTATTTACTTTTATTTCAAGTCGTTCTTCCAAGTTTTTAACCATTTCTGGAAACTCTAATAGCGTATTTCAAGATTTTTACCACAACTAGAGAGTTTTCTTAGAAATATGTACTGGAACCGTAAGGATTTTAACTGAGTCATACAATAGTCGCCAGAGTAATGCGGCCTCACTTGTAAACATAAGCTGTATAGTCCTCACTTACAGGCATTCTACACAAATTTTGAGCTGTATAAACAAGAATTCCTAATATTTGAAAGCAAATTAACGTCAAAACGCTCCCTAAAGTGCCCGGAGTTGTAAATATTATCAGTTTGCTGGTCATTTCACGGCGTTCCTCTGGTAATGTCTGTGATTACAAACGGCAGGAAATGTAGGAAGAATCTATTTCCTTTTATTTCAAGTGGTTCTTCCAAGTTTTTAATCATCTCTGGAAACTCTAATTGCGTATTTTAAGAGTTTTTCCACAACTAGAGAGTTTTCTTACAACTATGTACTGCAGCCGTAAGGAATTTAACTGAGACATACAAAAGTCGCCAGAGTAATTCGTCCTCACTTGTAAACATAAGCTGTATAGTCCTCAATTACAGGCTTTCTACACAAATTTTGAGCTGTATAAACAAGAATTCCTAATATTTGAAAGCAAATTCAAGTGAAAACGCTCCCAAAAGTGCCCGGAGTTGTAAATATTATCAGTTTGCTGGTCATTTCACGGCTTTCCTCTGGTAATGTCTGTGATTACAAACGGCAGGAAATGTAGGAAGAATCGATTTACTTTTATTTCAAGTGGTTCTTGCAAGTTTTTAATCATCTCTGGAATCTCTAATTGCGTATTTTAAGAGTTTTTCCACAACTAGAGAGTTTTCTTACAACTATGTTCTGCAACCGTAAGGATTTTACCTGAGTCATAAAAAAGTCGCCAGAGTAATTCGGCCTCACTTGTAAACATAAGCAGTATAGACCTCACTTACAGGCTTTCTACACAAATTTTGAGCTGTATAAACAAGAATTCCTAATATTTCAAAGCAAATTCAAGTGAAAACGCTCCCTAAAGTGCCCAGATTTGTAAATATTATCAGTTTGCTGGTCATTTCACGGCTTTCCACTGGTATGTCTATGATTACAAATGGCAGGACATGAAGGAAGAATATATTTACTTTTATTTCAAGTGGTTCTTCGAAGTTTTTAATCATTTCTGGAAACTCTAATTGCGTATTTGAAGAATTTTACCACAACTAGAGAGTTTTCTTACAAATATGTACTGGAACCATAAGGATTTAAACTGAGTCATACAATAGTCGCCAGAGTAATTCGGCCTCACTTGTAAATATAAGCAGTATAGTCCTCACTTACAGGCTTTCTACACAAATTTTGAGCTGTATAAACAAGAATTCCTAATGTTTGAAAGCAAATTCAAGTGAAAACGCTCCCTAAAGTGCCCGGGGTTGTAAATATTATCAGTTTGCTGGTCATTTCAAGGCTTTCCACTGGTAATGTCTGTGATTACAAACGGCAGGAAATGTAGGAAGAATCTATTTACTTTAATTTCAAGTGGTTCTTCCAAGTTTTTAATCATTTCTGGAAACTCTAATTGCGGATTTTAAGAGTTTTTCCAAAACTAGAGAGTTTTCTTACAACTATGTCCTGCAACCGTAAGGATTTTAACTGAGTCATACAAAAGTCGCCAGAGTAATTCGGCCTCACTTGTAAACATAAGCAGTATAGACCTCACTTACAGGCTTTCTACACAAATTTTGAGCTGTATAAACAAGAATTCCTAATATTTCAAAGCAAATTCAAGTGAAAACGCTCCCTAAAGTGCCCAGAGTTGTAAATATTATCAGTTTGCTGGTCATTTCACGGCTTTCCACTGGTAATGTCTATGATTACAAATGGCAGGAAATGAAGGAAGAATCTATTTTCTTTTATTTCAAGTGGTTCTTCCAAGTTTTTAATCATTTCTGGAAACTCTAATTGCGTATTTGAAGAATTTTACCACAACTAGAGAGTTTTCTTACAACTATGTACTGCAACCGTAAGGATTTAAACTGAGACATACAATAGTCGCCAGAGTAATTCAGCCTCACTTGTAAATATAAGCAGTATAGTCCTCACTTACAGGCTTTCTACACAAATTTTGAGCTGTATAAACAAGAATTCCTAATATTTGGAAGCAAATTCAAGTGAAAACGCTCCCTAAAGTGCCCTGAGTTGTAAATACTATCAGTTTGCTGGTCATTTCACGGCTTTCCACTGGTAATGTCTGTGATTACAAAGGGCAGGAAATGTAGGAAGAATCTATTTACTTTTATTTCAAGTCGTTCTTCCAAGTTTTTAATCATTTCTGGAAACTCTAATTGCGTATTTTAAGAGTTTTACCACAACTAGAGAGTTTTCTTACAAATATGTACTGGAACCGTAAGGATGTTAACTCAGTCATACAATAGTCGCCAGAGTAATGCGGCCTCACTTGTAAACATAAGCTGTATAGTCCTCACTTACAGGCTTTCTACACAAATTTTGAGCTGTATAAACAAGAATTCCTAATATTTGAAGGCAAATTAACCTCAAAACGCTCCCTAAAGTGCCCGGAGTTGTAAATATTATCAGTTTGCTGGTCATTTCACGGCTTTCCTCTGGTAATGTCTGTGATTACAAACGGCAGGAAATGTAGGAAGAATCTATTTCCTTTTATTTCAAGTGGTTCTTCCAAGTTTTTAATCATCTCTGGAAACTCTAATTGTGTATTTTAAGAGTTTTTCCACAACTAGAGAGTTTTCTTACAACTA
The DNA here is from genome assembly GCF_964212035.1 of Myotis nattereri. NCBI lineage: Eukaryota > Metazoa > Chordata > Mammalia > Chiroptera > Vespertilionidae > Myotis > Myotis nattereri. The sequence continues at coordinate 864,884 of NC_138088.1, forward strand.
TGTACTGCTGCCGTAAGGATTTTAACTGAGTCATACAAAAGTCGCCAGAGATATTGGGCCTCACTTGTAAACATAAGCTGTATAGTCCTCAATTACAGGCTTTCTACACAAATTTTGAGCTGTATAAACAAGAATTCCTAATATTTGGAAGCAAATTCAAGTGAAAACGCTCCCTAAAGTGCCCGGAGTTGTAAATATTATCAGTTTGCTGGTCATTTCACGGCTTTCCACTGGTAATGTCTGTGATTACAAACGGGAGGAAATGTGGGAAGAATCTATTTACTTTTATTTCAAGTGATTCTTCAAGTTTTTAATCATTTCTCAAAACTCTAATTGCGTATTTTAAGAGTTTTTCCACAACTAGAGAGTTTTCTTACAACTATGTACTGCAGCCGTAAGGATTTTAACTGAGTCATACAAAAGTCGTCAGAGTAATTTGTCCTCACTTGTAAACATAAGCTGTATAGTCCTCAAATTCAGGCTTTCGACACAAATTTTGAGCTGTATAAACAAGAATTCCTAATATTTGAAAGCAAATTCAAGTGAAAACGCTCCCTAAAGTGCCCGGAGTTGTAAATATTATCAGTTTGCTGGTCATTTCACGGCTTTCCACTGGTAATGTCTATGATTACAAATGGCAGGACATGAAGGAAGAATCTACTTTCTTTTATTTCAAGTGGTTCTTCGAAGTTTTTAATCATTTCTGGAAACTCTAATTGCGTATTTTAAGAGTTTTACCACAACTAGAGAGTTTTCTTACAAATATGTACTGGAACCTTAATGATTTTAACTGAGTCATACAAAATTCGCCAGAGTAATGCGGCCTCTATTGTAAACATAAGCAGTATAGACTTCACTTACAGGCTTTCTACACAAATTCTGAGCTGTATAAACAAGAATTCCTAATATTTGGAAGCAAATTCAAGTGAAAACGCTCCCTAAAGTGTCCGGAGTTGTAAATATTATCAGGTTGCTGGTCATTTCACGGCTTTCCACTGGTAATGTCTGTGATTACAAAGGGCAGAAAATGTAGGAAGAATCTATTTACTTTTATTTCAAGTCGTTCTTCCAAGTTTTTAACCATTTCTGGAAACTCTAGTAGTGTATTTTAAGATTTTTACCACAACTAGAGAGTTTTCTTACAAATATGTACTGGAACCGTAAGGATTTTAACTGAGTCATACAATAGTCGCCAGAATAATGCGGCCTCAGTTGTAAACATAAGCTGTATAGTCCTCACTTACAGGCTTTCTACACAAATTTTGAGCTGTATAAACAAGAATTCCTAATATTTGAAAGCAAATTAACGTCAAAACGCTCCCTAAAGTGCCCGGAGTTGTAAATATTATCAGTTTGCTGGTCATTTCACGGCTTTCCTCTGGTAATGTCTGTGATTACAAAGGGCAGGAAATGTAGGAAGAATCTATTTTCTTTTATTTCAAGTGGTTCTTCCAAGTTTTTAATCATCTCTGGAAACTCGAATTGCGTATTTTAAGAGTTTTTCCACAACTAGAGAGTTTTCTTACAACTATGTACTGCAGCCGTAAGGATTTTACCTGAGTCATACAAAAGTCGCCAGAGTAATTCGTCCTCACTTGTAAACATAAGCTGTATAGTCCTCAATTACAGGCTTTCTACACAAATTTTGAGCTGTATAAACAGAAATTCCTAATATTTGGAAGCAAATTCAAGTGAAAACGCTCCCTAAATTGCCCGGAGTTGTAAATGTTATCAGTTTGCTGGTCATTTCACGGCTTTCCACTGGAAATGTCTGTGATTACAAACGGCAGGAAATGTAGGAAGAATCTATTTCCTTTTATTTCAAGTGGTTCTTCCAAGTTTTTAATCATCTCTGGAAACTGTAATTGCGTATTTTAAGAGTTTTTCCACAACTAGAGAGTTTTCTTACAACTATATACTGCAGCAGTAAGGATTTTAACTGAGTCATACAAAAGTCGCCAGAGTAATTCGGCCTCAGTTGTAAACATAAGCTGTATAGTCCTCATTACAGGCTTTCTACACAAATTTTGAGCTGTATAAACAAGAATTCCTAATAATTGAAAGCAAATTCAAGTGAAAACGCTCCCTAAAGTGCCCGGAGTTGTAAATATTATCAGTTTGCTGGTCATTTCTCGGCTTTCCACTGGTAATGTCTGTGATTACAAATGGGAGGAAATGTGGGAAGAATTTATTTACTTTTATTTCAAGTGATTCTTCCAAGTTTTTAATCATTTCTGGAAACTCTATTTGCGTATTTTAAGAGTTTTTCCACAACTAGAGCGTTTTCTTACAACTATGTACTGGAACCGTCAGGATTTTAACTGAGTCATACAATAGTCGCCAGAGTAATTCGTCCTCACTTGTAAACATAAGCTGTATAGTCCTCATTACAGGATTTCTACACAAATTTTGAGCTGTATAAACAAGAATTCCTAATATTTGAAAGCAAATTCAAGTGAAAACGCTCCCAAAAGTGCCCGGAGTTGTAAATATTATCAGTTTGCTGGTCATTTCACGGCTTTCCTCTGGTAATGTCTGTGATTACAAACGGCAGGAAATGTAGGAAGAATCGATTTACTTTTATTTCAAGTGGTTCTTGCAAGTTTTTAATCATCTCTGGAATCTCTAATTGCGTATTTTAAGAGTTTTTCCACAACTAGAGAGTTTTCTTACAACTATGTTCTGCAACCGTAAGGATTTTACCTGAGTCATAAAAAAGTCGCCAGAGTAATTCGGCCTCACTTGTAAACATAAGCAGTATAGACCTCACTTACAGGCTTTCTACACAAATTTTGAGCTGTATAAACAAGAATTCCTAATATTTCAAAGCAAATTCAAGTGAAAACGCTCCCTAAAGTGCCCAGATTTTAAATATTATCAGTTTGCTGGTCATTTCACGGCTTTCCACTGGTATGTCTATGATTACAAATGGCAGGACATGAAGGAAGAATATATTTACTTTTATTTCAAGTGGTTCTTCGAAGTTTTTAATCATTTCTGGAAACTCTAATTGCGTATTTGAAGAATTTTACCACAACTAGAGAGTTTTCTTACAAATATGTACTGGAACCATAAGGATTTAAACTGAGTCATACAATAGTCGCCAGAGTAATTCGGCCTCACTTGTAAATATAAGCAGTATAGTCCTCACTTACAGGCTTTCTACACAAATTTTGAGCTGTATAAACAAGAATTCCTAATGTTTGAAAGCAAATTCAAGTGAAAACGCTCCCTAAAGTGCCCGGGGTTGTAAATATTATCAGTTTGCTGGTCATTTCAAGGCTTTCCACTGGTAATGTCTGTGATTACAAACGGCAGGAAATGTAGGAAGAATCTATTTACTTTAATTTCAAGTGGTTCTTCCAAGTTTTTAATCATTTCTGGAAACTCTAATTGCGGATTTTAAGAGTTTTTCCAAAACTAGAGAGTTTTCTTACAACTATGTCCTGCAACCGTAAGGATTTTAACTGAGTCATACAAAAGTCGCCAGAGTAATTCGGCCTCACTTGTAAACATAAGCAGTATAGACCTCACTTACAGGCTTTCTACACAAATTTTGAGCTGTATAAACAAGAATTCCTAATATTTCAAAGCAAATTCAAGTGAAAACGCTCCCTAAAGTGCCCAGAGTTGTAAATATTATCAGTTTGCTGGTCATTTCACGGCTTTCCACTGGTAATGTCTATGATTACAAATGGCAGGAAATGAAGGAAGAATCTATTTTCTTTTATTTCAAGTGGTTCTTCCAAGTTTTTAATCATTTCTGGAAACTCTAATTGCGTATTTGAAGAATTTTACCACAACTAGAGAGTTTTCTTACAACTATGTACTGCAACCGTAAGGATTTAAACTGAGACATACAATAGTCGCCAGAGTAATTCAGCCTCACTTGTAAATATAAGCAGTATAGTCCTCACTTACAGGCTTTCTACACAAATTTTGAGCTGTATAAACAAGAATTCCTAATATTTGGAAGCAAATTCAAGTGAAAACGCTCCCTAAAGTGCCCTGAGTTGTAAATACTATCAGTTTGCTGGTCATTTCACGGCTTTCCACTGGTAATGTCTGTGATTACAAAGGGCAGGAAATGTAGGAAGAATCTATTTACTTTTATTTCAAGTCGTTCTTCCAAGTTTTTAATCATTTCTGGAAACTCTAATTGCGTATTTTAAGAGTTTTACCACAACTAGAGAGTTTTCTTACAAATATGTACTGGAACCGTAAGGATGTTAACTCAGTCATACAATAGTCGCCAGAGTAATGCGGCCTCACTTGTAAACATAAGCTGTATAGTCCTCACTTACAGGCTTTCTACACAAATTTTGAGCTGTATAAACAAGAATTCCTAATATTTGAAGGCAAATTAACCTCAAAACGCTCCCTAAAGTGCCCGGAGTTGTAAATATTATCAGTTTGCTGGTCATTTCACGGCTTTCCTCTGGTAATGTCTGTGATTACAAACGGCAGGAAATGTAGGAAGAATCTATTTCCTTTTATTTCAAGTGGTTCTTCCAAGTTTTTAATCATCTCTGGAAACTCTAATTGTGTATTTTAAGAGTTTTTCCACAACTAGAGAGTTTTCTTACAACTATGTACTGCTGCCGTAAGGATTTTAACTGAGTCATACAAAAGTCGCCAGAGATATTGGGCCTCACTTGTAAACATAAGCTGTATAGTCCTCAATTACAGGCTTTCTACACAAATTTTGAGCTGTATAAACAAGAATTCCTAATATTTGGAAGCAAATTCAAGTGAAAACGCTCCCTAAAGTGCCCGGAGTTGTAAATATTATCAGTTTGCTGGTCATTTCACGGCTTTCCACTGGTAATGTCTGTGATTACAAATGGGAGGAAATGTGGGAAGAATCTATTTACTTTTATTTCAAGTGATTCTTCAAGTTTTTAATCATTTCTCAAAACTCTAATTGCGTATTTTAAGAGTTTTTCCACAACTAGAGAGTTTTCTTACAACTATGTACTGCAGCCGTAAGGATTTTAACTGAGTCATACAAAAGTCGTCAGAGTAATTTGTCCTCACTTGTAAACATAAGCTGTATAGTCCTCAAATTCAGGCTTTCGACACAAATTTTGAGCTGTATAAACAAGAATTCCTAATATTTGAAAGCAAATTCAAGTGAAAACGCTCCCTAAAGTGCCCGGAGTTGTAAATATTATCAGTTTGCTGGTCATTTCACGGCTTTCCACTGGTAATGTCTATGATTACAAATGGCAGGACATGAAGGAAGAATCTACTTTCTTTTATTTCAAGTGGTTCTTCGAAGTTTTTAATCATTTCTGGAAACTCTAATTGCGTATTTTAAGAGTTTTACCACAACTAGAGAGTTTTCTTACAAATATGTACTGGAACCTTAATGATTTTAACTGAGTCATACAAAATTCGCCAGAGTAATGCGGCCTCTATTGTAAACATAAGCAGTATAGACTTCACTTACAGGCTTTCTACACAAATTCTGAGCTGTATAAACAAGAATTCCTAATATTTGGAAGCAAATTCAAGTGAAAACGCTCCCTAAAGTGTCCGGAGTTGTAAATATTATCAGGTTGCTGGTCATTTCACGGCTTTCCACTGGTAATGTCTGTGATTACAAAGGGCAGAAAATGTAGGAAGAATCTATTTACTTTTATTTCAAGTCGTTCTTCCAAGTTTTTAACCATTTCTGGAAACTCTAGTAGTGTATTTTAAGATTTTTACCACAACTAGAGAGTTTTCTTACAAATATGTACTGGAACCGTAAGGATTTTAACTGAGTCATACAATAGTCGCCAGAGTAATGCGGCCTCAGTTGTAAACATAAGCTGTATAGTCCTCACTTACAGGCTTTCTACACAAATTTTGAGCTGTATAAACAAGAATTCCTAATATTTGAAAGCAAATTAACGTCAAAACGCTCCCTAAAGTGCCCGGAGTTGTAAATATTATCAGTTTGCTGGTCATTTCACGGCTTTCCTCTGGTAATGTCTGTGATTACAAAGGGCAGGAAATGTAGGAAGAATCTATTTTCTTTTATTTCAAGTGGTTCTTCCAAGTTTTTAATCATCTCTGGAAACTCGAATTGCGTATTTTAAGAGTTTTTCCACAACTAGAGAGTTTTCATACAACTATGTACTGCAGCCGTAAGGATTTTACCTGAGTCATACAAAAGTCGCCAGAGTAATTCGTCCTCACTTGTAAACATAAGCTGTATAGTCCTCAATTACAGGCTTTCTACACAAATTTTGAGCTGTATAAACAGAAATTCCTAATATTTGGAAGCAAATTCAAGTGAAAACGCTCCCTAAATTGCCCGGAGTTGTAAATATTATCAGTTTGCTGGTCATTTCACGGCTTTCCACTGGAAATGTCTGTGATTACAAACGGCAGGAAATGTAGGAAGAATCTATTTCCTTTTATTTCAAGTGGTTCTTCCAAGTTTTTAATCATCTCTGGAAACTGTAATTGCGTATTTTAAGAGTTTTTCCACAACTAGAGAGTTTTCTTACAACTATATACTGCAGCAGTAAGGATTTTAACTGAGTCATACAAAAGTCGCCAGAGTAATTCGGCCTCAGTTGTAAACATAAGCTGTATAGTCCTCATTACAGGCTTTCTACACAAATTTTGAGCTGTATAAACAAGAATTCCTAATAATTGAAAGCAAATTCAAGTGAAAACGCTCCCTAAAGTGCCCGGAGTTGTAAATATTATCAGTTTGCTGGTCATTTCTCGGCTTTCCACTGGTAATGTCTGTGATTACAAATGGGAGGAAATGTGGGAAGAATTTATTTACTTTTATTTCAAGTGATTCTTCCAAGTTTTTAATCATTTCTGGAAACTCTATTTGCGTATTTTAAGAGTTTTTCCACAATTAGAGCGTTTTCTTACAACTATGTACTGGAACCGTCAGGATTTTAACTGAGTCATACAATAGTCGCCAGAGTAATTCGTCCTCACTTGTAAACATAAGCTGTATAGTCCTCATTACAGGATTTCTACACAAATTTTGAGCTGTATAAACAAGAATTCCTAATATTTGAAAGCAAATTCAAGTGAAAACGCTCCCAAAAGTGCCCGGAGTTGTAAATATTATCAGTTTGCTGGTCATTTCACGGCTTTCCTCTGGTAATGTCTGTGAATACAAACGGCGGGAAATGTAGGAAGAATCTATTTACTTTTATTTCAAGTGGTTCTTGCAAGTTTTTAATCATCTCTGGAAACTCTAATTGCGTATTTTAAGAGTTTTTCCACAACTAGAGAGTTTTCTTACAACTATGTTCTGCAACCGTAAGGATTTTACCTAGTAATAAAAAAGTCGCCAGAGTAATTCGGTCTCACTTGTAAACATAAGCAGTATAGACCTCACTTACAGGCTTTCTACACAAATTTTGAGCTGTATAAACAAGAATTCCTAATATTTCAAAGCAAATTCAAGTGAAAACGCTCCCTAAAGTGCCCAGAGTTGTAAATATTATCAGTTTGCTGGTCATTTCACGGCTTTACACTGGTAATGTCTATGATTACAAATGGCAGGACATGAAGGAAGAATCTATTTTCTTTTATTTCAAGTGGTTCTTCGAAGTTTTTAATCATTTCTGGAAACTCTAATTGCGTATTTGAAGAATTTTACCACAACTAGAGAGTTTTCTTACAAATATGTACTGGAACCATAAGGATTTAAACTGAGTCATACAATAGTCGCCAGAGTAACTCGGCCTCACTTTTAAATATAAGCAGTATAGGCCTCACTTACAGGCTTTCTACACAAATTTTGAGCTGTATAAACAAGAATTCCTAATATTTGAAAGCAAATTCAAGTGAAAACGCTCCCTAAAGTGCCCGGGGTTGTAAATATTATCAGTTTGCTGGTCATTTCAAGGCTTTCCACTGGTAATGTCTGTGATTACAAACGGCAGGAAATGTAGGAAGAATCTATTTACTTTAATTTCAAGTGGTTCTTCCAAGTTTTTAATCATTTCTCGAAACTCTAATTGCGGATTTTAAGAGTTTTTCCAAAACTAGAGAGTTTTCTTACAACTATGTTCTGCAACCGTAAGGATTTTAACTGAGTCATACAAAAGTCGCCAGAGTAATTCGGCCTCACTTGTAAACATAAGCAGTATAGACCTCACTTACAGGCTTTCTACACAAATTTTGAGCTGTATAACAAGAATTCCTAATATTTCAAAGCAAATTCAAGTGAAAACGCTCCCTAAAGTGCCCAGAGTTGTAAATATTATCAGTTTGCTGGTCATTTCACGGCTTTCCACTGGTAATGTCTGTGATTACAAACGGGCGGAAATGTGGGAAGAATCTATTTACTTTTATTTCAAGTGATTCTTCAAGTTTTTAATCATTTCTCAAAACTCTAATTGCGTATTTTAAGAGTTTTTCCACAACTAGAGAGTTTTCTTACAACTATGTACTGCAGCCGTAAGGATTTTAACTGAGTCATACAAAAGTCGCCTGAGTAATTCGTCCTCACTTGTAAACATATGCTGTATAGTCCTCAATTACAGGCTTTCGACACAAATTTTGAGCTGTATAAACAAGAATTCCTAATATTTGAAAGCAAATTAACGTCAAAACGCTCCCTAAAGTGCCCGGAGTTGTAAATATTATCAGTTTGCTGGTCATTTCACGGCTTTCCTCTGGTAATGTCTGTGATTACAAAGGGCAGGAAATGTAGGAAGAATCTATTTCCTTTTATTTCAAGTGGTTCTTCGAAGTTTTTAATCATTTCTGGAAACTCTAATTGCGTATTTGAAGAATTTTACCACAACTAGAGAGTTTTCTTACAACTATGTACTGCAACCGTAAGGATTTAAACTGAGTCATACAATAGTCGCCAGAGTAATTCGGCCTCACTTGTAAATATAAGCAGTATAGTCCTCACTTACAGGCTTTCTACACAAATTTTGAGCTGTATAAACAAGAATTCCTAATATTTGGAAGCAAATTCAAGTGAAAACGCTCCCTAAAGTGCCCTGAGTTGTAAATACTATCAGTTTGCTGGTCATTTCACGGCTTTCCACTGGTAATGTTTGTGATTACAAAGGGCAGGAAATGTAGGAAGAATCTATTTACTTTTATTTCAAGTCGTTCTTCCAAGTTTTTAACCATTTCTGGAAACTCTAATAGCGTATTTTAAGATTTTTACCACAACTAGAGAGTTTTCTTACAAATATGTACTGGAACCGTAAGGATTTTAACTGAGTCATACAATAGTCGCCAGAGTAATGCGACCTCACTTGTAAACATAAGCTGTATAGTCCTCACTTACAGGCTTTCTACACAAATTTTGAGCTGTATAAACAAGAATTCCTAATATTTGAAAGCAAATTAACGTCAAAACGCTCCCTAAAGTGCCCGGAGTTGTAAATATTATCAGTTTGCTGGTCATTTCACGGCTTTCCTCTGGTAATGTCTGTGATTAAAAAGGGCAGGAAATGTAGGAAGAATCTATTTCCTTTTATTTCAAGTGGTTCTTCCAAGTTTTTAATCATTTCTGGAAACTCTAATTGCGTATTTGAAGAATTTTACCACAACTAGAGAGTTTTCTTACAACTATGTACTGCAACCGTAAGGATTTAAACTGAGTCATACAATAGTCGCCAGAGTAATTCGGCCTCACTTGTAAATATAAGCAGTATAGTCCTCACTTACAGGCTTTCTACACAAATTTTGAGCTGTATAAACAAGAATTCCTAATATTTGGAAGCAAATTCAAGTGAAAACGCTCCCTAAAGTGCCCTGAGTTGTAAATACTATCAGTTTGCTGGTCATTTCACGGCTTTCCACTGGTAATGTCTGTGATTACAAAGGGCAGGAAATGTAGGAAGAATCTATTTACTTTTATTTCAAGTCGTTCTTCCAAGTTTTTAATCATTTCTGGAAACTCTAATTGCGTATTTTAAGAGTTTTACCACAACTAGAGAGTTTTCTTACAAATATGTACTGGAACCGTAAGGATTTTAACTCAGTCATACCATAGTCGCCAGAGTAATGCGGCCTCACTTGTAAACATAAGCTGTATAGTCCTCACTTACAGGCTTTCTACACAAATTTTGAGCTGTATAAACAAGAATTCCTAATATTTGAAAGCAAATTAACCTCAAAACGCTCCCTAAAGTGCCCGGAGTTGTAAATATTATCAGTTTGCTGGTCATTTCACGGCTTTCCTCTGGTAATGTCTGTGATTACAAACGGCAGGAAATGTAGGAAGAATCTATTTCCTTTTATATCAAGTGGTTCTTCCAAGTTTTAATCATCTCTGGAAACTCTAATTGCGTATTTTAAGAGTTTTTCCACAACTAGAGAGTTTTCTTACAACTATGTACTGCTGCCGTAAGGATTTTAACTGAGTCATACAAAAGTCGCCAGAGTAATTCGTCCTCACTTGTAAACATAAGCTGTATAGTCCTCAATTACAGGCTTTCTAAACAAATTTTGAGCTGTATAAACAGAAATTCCTAATATTTGGAAGCAAATTCAAGTGAAAACGCTCCCTAAATTGCCCGGAGTTGTAAATATTAACAGTTTGCTGGTCATTTCACGGCTTTCCACTGGAAATGTCTGTGATTACAAACGGCAGGAAATGTAGGAAGAATCTATTTCCTTTTATTTCAAGTGGTTCTTCCAAGTTTTTAATCATCTCTGGAAACTCTAATTGCGTATTTTAAGAGTTTTTCCACAACTAGAGAGTTTTCTTACAACTATATACTGCAGCAGTAAGGATTTTAACTGAGTCATACAAAAGTCGCCAGAGTAATTCGGCCTCAGTTGTAAACATAAGCTGTATAGTCCTCATTACAGGCTTTCTACACAAATTTTGAGCTGTATAAACAAGAATTCCTAATAATTGAAAGCAAATTCAAGTGAAAACGCTCCCTAAAGTGCCCGGAGTTGTAAATATTATCAGTTTGCTGGTCATTTCTCGGCTTTCCACTGGTAATGACTGTGATTACAAATGGGAGGAAATGTGGGAAGAATTTATTTACTTTTATTTCAAGTGATTCTTCCAAGTTTTTAATCATTTCTGGAAACTCTATTTGCGTATTTTAAGAGTTTTTCCACAACTAGAGCGTTTTCTTACTACTATGTACTGGAACCGTCAGGATTTTAACTGAGTCATACAATAGTCGCCAGAGTAATGCGGCCTCACTTGTAAACATAAGCTGTATAGTCCTCATTACAGGTTTTCTACACAAATTTTGAGCTGTATAAACAAGAATTCCTAATATTTGAAAGCAAATTCAAGTGAAAACGCTCCCAAAAGTGCCCGGAGTTGTAAATATTATCAGTTTGCTGGTCATTTCACGGCTTTCCTCTGGTAATGTCTGTGATTACAAACGGCAGGAAATGTAGGAAGAATCGATTTACTTTTATTTCAAGTGGTTCTTGCAAGTTTTTAATCATCTCTGGAAACTCTAATTGCGTATTTTAAGAGTTTTTCCACAACTAGAGAGTTTTCTTACAACTATGTTCTGCAACCGTAAGGATTTTACCTGAGTCATAAAAAAGTCGCCAGAGTAATTCGGTCTCACTTGTAAACATAAGCAGTATAGACCTCACTTACAGGCTTTCTACACAAATTTTGAGCTGTATAAACAAGAATTCCTAATATTTCAAAGCAAATTCAAGTGAAAACGCTCCCTAAAGTGCCCAGAGTTGTAAATATTATCAGTTTGCTGGTCATTTCACGGCTTTACACTGGTAATGTCTATGATTACAAATGGCAGGACATGAAGGAAGAATCTATTTTCTTTTATTTCAAGTGGTTCTTCGAAGTTTTTAATCATTTCTGGAAACTCTAATTGCGTATTTGAAGAATTTTACCACAACTAGAGAGTTTTCTTACAAATATGTACTGGAACCGTAAGGATTTAAACTGAGTCATACAATAGTCGCCAGAGTAATTCGGCCTCACTTGTAAATATAAGCAGTATAGGCCTCACTTACAGGCTTTCTACACAAATTTTGAGCTGTATAAACAAGAATTCCTAATATTTGAAAGCAAATTCAAGTGAAAACGCTCACTAAAGTGCCCGGGGTTGTAAATATTATCAGTTTGCTGGTCATTTCAAGGCTTTCCACTGGTAATGTCTGTGATTACAAACGGCAGGAAATGTAGGAAGAATCTATTTACTTTAATTTCAAGTGGTTCTTCCAAGTTTTTAATCATTTCTCGAAACTCTAATTGCGGATTTTAAGAGATTTCCAAAACTAGAGAGTTTTCTTACAACTATGTTCTGCAACCGTAAGGATTTTAACTGAGTCATACAAAAGTCGCCAGAGTAATTCGGCCTCACTTGTAAACATAAGCAGTATAGACCTCACTTACAGGCTTTCTACACAAATTTTGAGCTGTATAACAAGAATTCCTAATATTTCAAAGCAAATTCAAGTGAAACGCTCCCTAAAGTGCCCAGAGTTGTAAATATTATCAGTTTGCTGGTCATTTCACGGCTTTCCACTGGTAATGTCTATGATTACAAATGGCAGGAAATGAAGGAAGAATCTATTTTCTTTTATTTCAAGTGGTTCTTCCAAGTTTTTAATCATTTCTGGAAACTCTAATTGCGTATTTGAAGAATTTTACCACAACTAGAGAGTTTTCTTACAACTATGTACTGCAACCGTAAGGATTTAAACTGAGTCATACAATTAGTCGCCAGAGTAATTCGGCCTCACTTGTAAATATAAGCAGTATAGTCCTCACTTACAGGCTTTCTACACAAATTTTGAGCTGTATAAACAAGAATTCCTAATATTTGAAAGCAAATTCAAGTGAAAACGCTCCCTAAAGTGCCCGGAGTTGTAAATATTATCAGTTTGCTGGTCATTTCACGGCTTTCCTCTGGTAATGTCTGTGATTACAAACGGCAGGAAATGTAGGAAGAATCTATTTCCTTTTATTTCAAGTGGTTCTTCCAAGTTTTTAATCATTTCTGGAAACTCTAATTGCGTATTTGAAGAATTTTACCACAACTAGAGAGTTTTCTTACAACTATGTACTGCAACCGTAAGGATTTAAACTGAGTCATACAATAGTCGCCAGAGTAATTCAGCCTCACTTGTAAATATAAGCAGTATAGTCCTCACTTACAGGCTTTCTACACAAATTTTGAGCTGTATAAACAAGAATTCCTAATATTTGGAAGCAAATTCAAGTGAAAACGCTCCCTAAAGTGCCCTGAGTTGTAAATACTATCAGTTTGCTGGTCATTTCACGGCTTTCCACTGGTAATGTCTGTGATTACAAAGGGCAGGAAATGTAGGAAGAATCTATTTACTTTTATTTCAAGTCGTTCTTCCAAGTTTTTAATCATTTCTGGAAACTCTAATTGCGTATTTTAAGAGTTTTACCACAACTAGAGAGTTTTCTTACAAATATGTACTGGAACCGTAAGGATGTTAACTCAGTCATACAATAGTCGCCAGAGTAATGCGGCCTCACTTGTAAACATAAGCTGTATAGCCCTCATTACAGGATTTCTACACAAATTTTGAGCTGTATAAACAAGAATTCCTAATATTTGAAAGCAAATTCAAGTGAAAACGCTCCCAAAAGTGCCCGGAGTTGTAAATATTATCAGTTTGCTGGTCATTTCACGGCTTTCCTCTGGTAATGTCTGTGATTACAAACGGCAGGAAATGTAGGAAGAATCGATTTACTTTTATTTCAAGTGGTTCTTGCAAGTTTTTAATCATCTCTGGAAACTCTAATTGCGTATTTTAAGAGTTTTTCCACAACTAGAGAGTTTTCTTACAACTATGTTCTGCAACCGTAAGGATTTTACCTGAGTCATAAAAAAGTCGCCAGAGTAATTCGGTCTCACTTGTAAACATAAGCAGTATAGACCTCACTTACAGGCTTTCTACACAAATTTTGAGCTGTATAAACAAGAATTCCTAATATTTCAAAGCAAATTCAAGTGAAAACGCTCCCTAAAGTGCCCAGAGTTGTAAATATTATCAGTTTGCTGGTCATTTCACGGCTTTACACTGGTAATGTCTATGATTACAAATGGCAGGACATGAAGGAAGAATCTATTTTCTTTTATTTCAAGTGGTTCTTCCAAGTTTTTAATCATTTCTGGAAACTCTAATTGCGTATTTGAAGAATTTTACCACAACTAGAGAGTTTTCTTACAAATATGTACTGGAACCGTAAGGATTTAAACTGAGTCATACAATAGTCGCCAGAGTAATTCGGCCTCACTTGTAAATATAAGCAGTATAGGCCTCACTTACAGGCTTTCTACACAAATTTTGAGCTGTATAAACAAGAATTCCTAATATTTGAAAGCAAATTCAAGTGAAAACGCTCCCTAAAGTGCCCGGGGTTGTAAATATTATCAGTTTGCTGGTCATTTCAAGGCTTTCCACTGGTAATGTCTGTGATTACAAACGGCAGGAAATGTAGGAAGAATCTATTTACTTTAATTTCAAGTGGTTCTTCCAAGTTTTTAATCATTTCTCGAAACTCTAATTGCGGATTTTAAGAGTTTTTCCAAAACTAGAGAGTTTTCTTACAACTATGTTCTGCAACCGTAAGGATTTTAACTGAGTCATACAAAAGTCGCCAGAGTAATTCGGCCTCACTTGTAAACATAAGCAGTATAGACCTCACTTACAGGCTTTCTACACAAATTTTGAGCTGTATAACAAGAATTCCTAATATTTCAAAGCAAATTCAAGTGAAACGCTCCCTAAAGTGCCCAGAGTTGTAAATATTATCAGTTTGCTGGTCATTTCACGGCTTTCCACTGGTAATGTCTATGATTACAAATGGCAGGAAATGAAGGAAGAATCTATTTTCTTTTATTTCAAGTGGTTCTTCCAAGTTTTTAATCATTTCTGGAAACTCTAATTGCGTATTTGAAGAATTTTACCACAACTAGAGAGTTTTCTTACAACTATGTACTGCAACCGTAAGGATTTAAACTGAGTCATACAATTAGTCGCCAAAGTAATTCGGCCTCACTTGTAAATATAAGCAGTATAGTCCTCACTTACAGGCTTTCTACACAAATTTTGAGCTGTATAAACAAGAATTCCTAATATTTGAAAGCAAATTCAAGTGAAAACGCTCCCTAAAGTGCCCGGAGTTGTAAATATTATCAGTTTGCTGGTCATTTCACGGCTTTCCTCTGGTAATGTCTGTGATTACAAACGGCAGGAAATGTAGGAAGAATCTATTTCCTTTTATTTCAAGTGGTTCTTCCAAGTTTTTAATCATCTCTGGAAACTCTAATTGTGTATTTTAAGAGTTTTTCCACAACTAGAGAGTTTTCTTACAACTATGTACTGCTGCCGTAAGGATTTTAACTGAGTCATACAAAAGTCGCCAGAGATATTGGGCCTCACTTGTAAACATAAGCTGTATAGTCCTCAATTACAGGCTTTCTACACAAATTTTGAGCTGTATAAACAAGAATTCCTAATATTTGGAAGCAAATTCAAGTGAAAACGCTCCCTAAAGTGCCCGGAGTTGTAAATATTATCAGTTTGCTGGTCATTTCACGGCTTTCCACTGGTAATGTCTGTGATTACAAACGGGAGGAAATGTGGGAAGAATCTATTTACTTTTATTTCAAGTGATTCTTCAAGTTTTTAATCATTTCTCAAAACTCTAATTGCGTATTTTAAGAGTTTTTCCACAACTAGAGAGTTTTCTTACAACTATGTACTGCAGCCGTAAGGATTTTAACTGAGTCATACAAAAGTCGCCAGAGTAATTTGTCCTCACTTGTAAACATAAGCTGTATAGTCCTCAAATTCAGGGTTTCGACACCAATTTTGAGCTGTATAAACAAGAATTCCTAATATTTGAAAGCAAATTCAAGTGAAAACGCTCTCTAAAGTGCCCGGAGTTGTAAATATTATCAGTTTGCTGGTCATTTCACGGCTTTCCACTGGTAATGTCTATGATTACAAATGGCAGGACATGAAGGAAGAATCTACTTTCTTTTATTTCAAGTGGTTCTTCGAAGTTTTTAATCATTTCTGGAAACTCTAATTGCGTATTTTAAGAGTTTTACCACAACTAGAGAGTTTTCTTACAAATATGTACTGGAACCTTAATGATTTTAACTGAGTCATACAAAATTCGCCAGAGTAATGCGGCCTCTATTGTAAACATAAGCAGTATAGACTTCACTTACAGGCTTTCTACACAAATTCTGAGCTGTATAAACAAGAATTCCTAATATTTGGAAGCAAATTCAAGTGAAAACGCTCCCTAAAGTGTCCGGAGTTGTAAATATTATCAGGTTGCTGGTCATTTCACGGCTTTCCACTGGTAATGTCTGTGATTACAAAGGGCAGGAAATGTAGGAAGAATCTATTTACTTTTATTTCAAGTCGTTCTTCCAAGTTTTTAACCATTTCTGGAAACTCTAGTAGTGTATTTTAAGATTTTTACCACAACTAGAGAGTTTTCTTACAAATATGTACTGGAACCGTAAGGATTTTAACTGAGTCATACAAAAGTCGCCAGAGTAATTCGGCCTCACTTGTAAACATAAGCAGTATAGACCTCACTTACAGGCTTTCTACACAAATTTTGAGCTGTATAACAAGAATTCCTAATATTTCAAAGCAAATTCAAGTGAAACGCTCCCTAAAGTGCCCAGAGTTGTAAATATTATCAGTTTGCTGGTCATTTCACGGCTTTCCACTGGTAATGTCTATGATTACAAATGGCAGGAAATGAAGGAAGAATCTATTTACTTTAATTTCAAGTGGTTCTTCCAAGTTTTTAATCATTTCTCGAAACTCTAATTGCGGATTTTAAGAGTTTTTCCAAAACTAGAGAGTTTTCTTACAACTATGTTCTGCAACCGTAAGGATTTTAACTGAGTCATACAAAAGTCGCCAGAGTAATTCGGCCTCACTTGTAAACATAAGCAGTATAGACCTCACTTACAGGCTTTCTACACAAATTTTGAGCTGTATAACAAGAATTCCTAATATTTCAAAGCAAATTCAAGTGAAACGCTCCCTAAAGTGCCCAGAGTTGTAAATATTATCAGTTTGCTGGTCATTTCACGGCTTTCCACTGGTAATGTCTATGATTACAAATGGCAGGAAATGAAGGAAGAATCTATTTTCTTTTATTTCAAGTGGTTCTTCCAAGTTTTTAATCATTTCTGGAAACTCTAATTGCGTATTTGAAGAATTTTACCACAACTAGAGAGTTTTCTTACAACTATGTACTGCAACCGTAAGGATTTAAACTGAGTCATACAATTAGTCGCCAAAGTAATTCGGCCTCACTTGTAAATATAAGCAGTATAGTCCTCACTTACAGGCTTTCTACACAAATTTTGAGCTGTATAAACAAGAATTCCTAATATTTGAAAGCAAATTCAAGTGAAAACGCTCCCTAAAGTGCCCGGAGTTGTAAATATTATCAGTTTGCTGGTCATTTCACGGCTTTCCTCTGGTAATGTCTGTGATTACAAACGGCAGGAAATGTAGGAAGAATCTATTTCCTTTTATTTCAAGTGGTTCTTCCAAGTTTTTAATCATCTCTGGAAACTCTAATTGTGTATTTTAAGAGTTTTTCCACAACTAGAGAGTTTTCTTACAACTATGTACTGCTGCCGTAAGGATTTTAACTGAGTCATACAAAAGTCGCCAGAGATATTGGGCCTCACTTGTAAACATAAGCTGTATAGTCCTCAATTACAGGCTTTCTACACAAATTTTGAGCTGTATAAACAAGAATTCCTAATATTTGGAAGCAAATTCAAGTGAAAACGCTCCCTAAAGTGCCCGGAGTTGTAAATATTATCAGTTTGCTGGTCATTTCACGGCTTTCCACTGGTAATGTCTGTGATTACAAACGGGAGGAAATGTGGGAAGAATCTATTTACTTTTATTTCAAGTGATTCTTCAAGTTTTTAATCATTTCTCAAAACTCTAATTGCGTATTTTAAGAGTTTTTCCACAACTAGAGAGTTTTCTTACAACTATGTACTGCAGCCGTAAGGATTTTAACTGAGTCATACAAAAGTCGCCAGAGTAATTTGTCCTCACTTGTAAACATAAGCTGTATAGTCCTCAAATTCAGGGTTTCGACACCAATTTTGAGCTGTATAAACAAGAATTCCTAATATTTGAAAGCAAATTCAAGTGAAAACGCTCTCTAAAGTGCCCGGAGTTGTAAATATTATCAGTTTGCTGGTCATTTCACGGCTTTCCACTGGTAATGTCTATGATTACAAATGGCAGGACATGAAGGAAGAATCTACTTTCTTTTATTTCAAGTGGTTCTTCGAAGTTTTTAATCATTTCTGGAAACTCTAATTGCGTATTTTAAGAGTTTTACCACAACTAGAGAGTTTTCTTACAAATATGTACTGGAACCTTAATGATTTTAACTGAGTCATACAAAATTCGCCAGAGTAATGCGGCCTCTATTGTAAACATAAGCAGTATAGACTTCACTTACAGGCTTTCTACACAAATTCTGAGCTGTATAAACAAGAATTCCTAATATTTGGAAGCAAATTCAAGTGAAAACGCTCCCTAAAGTGTCCGGAGTTGTAAATATTATCAGGTTGCTGGTCATTTCACGGCTTTCCACTGGTAATGTCTGTGATTACAAAGGGCAGGAAATGTAGGAAGAATCTATTTACTTTTATTTCAAGTCGTTCTTCCAAGTTTTTAACCATTTCTGGAAACTCTAGTAGTGTATTTTAAGATTTTTACCACAACTAGAGAGTTTTCTTACAAATATGTACTGGAACCGTAAGGATTTTAACTGAGTCATACAATAGTCGCCAGAGTAATGCGGCCTCAGTTGTAAACATAAGCTGTATCGTCCTCACTTACAGGCTTTCTACACAAATTTTGAGCTGTATAAACAAGAATTCCTAATATTTGAAAGCAAATTAACGTCAAAACGCTCCCTAAAGTGCCCGGAGTTGTAAATATTATCAGTTTGCTGGTCATTTCACGGCTTTCCTCTGGTAATGTCTGTGATTACAAAGGGCAGGAAATGTAGGAAGAATCTATTTTCTTTTATTTCAAGTGGTTCTTCCAAGTTTTTAATCATCTCTGGAAACTCGAATTGCGTATTTTAAGAGTTTTTCCACAACTAGAGAGTTTTCTTACAACTATGTACTGCAGCCGTAAGGATTTTACCTGAGTCATACAAAAGTCGCCAGAGTAATTCGTCCTCACTTGTAAACATAAGCTGTATAGTCCTCAATTACAGGCTTTCTACACAAATTTTGAGCTGTATAAACAGAAATTCCTAATATTTGGAAGCAAATTCAAGTGAAAACGCTCCCTAAATTGCCCGGAGTTGTAAATATTATCAGTTTGCTGGTCATTTCACGGCTTTCCACTGGAAATGTCTGTGATTACAAACGGCAGGAAATGTAGGAAGAATCTATTTCCTTTTATTTCAAGTGGTTCTTCCAAGTTTTTAATCATCTCTGGAAACTCTAATTGTGTATTTTAAGAGTTTTTCCACAACTAGAGAGTTTTCTTACAACTATATACTGCAGCAGTAAGGATTTTAACTGAGTCATACAAAAGTCGCCAGAGTAATTCGGCCTCAGTTGTAAACATAAGCTGTATAGTCCTCATTACAGGCTTTCTACACAAATTTTGAGCTGTATAAACAAGAATTCCTAATAATTGAAAGCAAATTCAAGTGAAAACGCTCCCTAAAGTGCCCGGAGTTGTAAATATTATCAGTTTGCTGGTCATTTCTCGGCTTTCCACTGGTAATGTCTGTGATTACAAATGGGAGGAAATGTGGGAAGAATTTATTTACTTTTATTTCAAGTGATTCTTCCAAGTTTTTAATCATTTCTGGAAACTCTATTTGCGTATTTTAAGAGTTTTTCCACAACTAGAGCGTTTTCTTACAACTATGTACTGGAACCGTCAGGATTTTAACTGAGTCATACAATAGTCGCCAGAGTAATTCGTCCTCACTTGTAAACATAAGCTGTATAGTCCTCATTACAGGATTTCTACACAAATTTTGAGCTGTATAAACAAGAATTCCTAATATTTGAAAGCAAATTCAAGTGAAAACGCTCCCAAAAGTGCCCGGAGTTGTAAATATTATCAGTTTGCTGGTCATTTCACGGCTTTCCTCTGGTAATGTCTGTGATTACAAACGGCAGGAAATGTAGGAAGAATCTATTTACTTTTATTTCAAGTGGTTCTTGCAAGTTTTTAATCATCTCTGGAAACTCTAATTGCGTATTTTAAGAGTTTTTCCACAACTAGAGAGTTTTCTTACAACTATGTTCTGCAACCGTAAGGATTTTACCTAGTCATAAAAAAGTCGCCAGAGTAATTCGGTCTCACTTGTAAACATAAGCAGTATAGACCTCACTTACAGGCTTTCTACACAAATTTTGAGCTGTATAAACAAGAATTCCTAATATTTCAAAGCAAATTCAAGTGAAAACGCTCCCTAAAGTGCCCAGAGTTGTAAATATTATCAGTTTGCTGGTCATTTCACGGCTTTACACTGGTAATGTCTATGATTACAAATGGCAGGACATGAAGGAAGAATCTATTTTCTTTTATTTCAAGTGGTTCTTCGAAGTTTTTAATCATTTCTGGAAACTCTAATTGCGTATTTGAAGAATTTTACCACAACTAGAGAGTTTTCTTACAAATATGTACTGGAACCGTAAGGATTTAAACTGAGTCATACAATAGTCGCCAGAGTAACTCGGCCTCACTTGTAAATATAAGCAGTATAGGCCTCACTAACAGGCTTTCTACACAAATTTTGAGCTGTATAAACAAGAATTCCTAATATTTGAAAGCAAATTCAAGTGAAAACGCTCCCTAAAGTGCCCGGGGTTGTAAATATTATCAGTTTGCTGGTCATTTCAAGGCTTTCCACTGGTAATGTCTGTGATTACAAACGGCAGGAAATGTAGGAAGAATCTATTTACTTTAATTTCAAGTGGTTCTTCCAAGTTTTTAATCATTTCTCGAAACTCTAATTGCGGATTTTAAGAGTTTTTCCAAAACTAGAGAGTTTTCTTACAACTATGTTCTGCAACCGTAAGGATTTTAACTGAGTCATACAAAAGTCGCCAGAGTAATTCGGCCTCACTTGTAAACATAAGCAGTATAGACCTCACTTACAGGCTTTCTACACAAATTTTGAGCTGTATAACAAGAATTCCTAATATTTCAAAGCAAATTCAAGTGAAAACGCTCCCTAAAGTGCCCAGAGTTGTAAATATTATCAGTTTGCTGGTCATTTCACGGCTTTCCACTGGTAATGTCTATGATTACAAATGGCAGGAAATGAAGGAAGAATCTATATTCTTTTATTTCAAGTGGTTCTTCCAAGTTTTTAATCATTTCTGGAAACTCTAATTGCGTATTTGAAGAATTTTACCACAACTAGAGAGTTTTCTTACAACTATGTACTGCAACCGTAAGGATTTAAACTGAGTCATACAATTAGTCGCCAGAGTAATTCGGCCTCACTTGTAAATATCAGCAGTATAGTCCTCACTTACAGGCTTTCTACACAAATTTTGAGCTGTATAAACAAGAATTCCTAATATTTGAAAGCAAATTAACGTCAAAACGCTCCCTAAAGTGCCCTGAGTTGTAAATATTATCAGTTTGCTGGTCATTTCTCGGCTTTCCACTGGTAATGTCTGTGATTACAAATGGGAGGAAATGTGGGAAGAATTTATTTTCTTTTATTTCAAGTGGTTCTTCCAAGTTTTTAATCATTTCTGGAAACTCTAATTGCGTATTTTAAGAGTTTTTCCACAACTAGAGAGTTTTCTTACAAATATGTACTGGAACCGTAATGATTTTAACTGAGTCATACAAAATTCGCCAGAGTAATGCGGCCTCTATTGTAAACATAAGCAGTATAGACTTCACTTACAGGCTTTCTACACAAATTTTGAGCTGTATAAACAAGAATTCCTAATATTTGGAAGCAAATTCAAGTGAAAACGCTCCCTAAAGTGCCCTGAGTTGTAAATACTATCAGTTTGCTGGTCATTTCACGGCTTTCCACTGGTAATGTCTGTGATTACAAAGGGCAGGAAATGTAGGAAGAATCTATTTACTTTTATTTCAAGTCGTTCTTCCAAGTTTTTAACCATTTCTGGAAACTCTAATAGCGTATTTTAAGATTTTTACCACAACTAGAGAGTTTTCTTACAAATATGTACTGGAACCGTAAGGATTTTAACTGAGTCATACAATAGTCGCCAGAGTAATGCGACCTCACTTGTAAACATAAGCTGTATAGTCCTCACTTACAGGCTTTCTACACAAATTTTGAGCTGTATAAACAAGAATTCCTAATATTTGAAAGCAAATTAACGTCAAAACGCTCCCTAAAGTGCCCGGAGTTGTAAATATTATCAGTTTGCTGGTCATTTCACGGCTTTCCTCTGGTAATGTCTGTGATTAAAAGGGCAGGAAATGAAGGAAGAATCTATTTCCTTTTATTTCAAGTGGTTCTTCCAAGTTTTTAATCATTTCTGGAAACTCTAATTGCGTATTTGAAGAATTTTACCACAACTAGAGAGTTTTCTTACAACTATGTACTGCAACCGTAAGGATTTAAACTGAGTCATACAATAGTCGCCAGAGTAATTCGGCCTCACTTGTAAATATAAGCAGTATAGTCCTCACTTACAGGCTTTCTACACAAATTTTGAGCTGTATAAACAAGAATTCCTAATATTTGGAAGCAAATTCAAGTGAAAACGCTCCCTAAAGTGCCCTGAGTTGTAAATACTATCAGTTTGCTGGTCATTTCACGGCTTTCCACTGGTAATGTCTGTGATTACAAAGGGCAGGAAATGTAGGAAGAATCTATTTACTTTTATTTCAAGTCGTTCTTCCAAGTTTTGAATCATTTCTGGAAACTCTAATTGCGTATTTTAAGAGTTTTACCACAACTAGAGAGTTTTCTTACAAATATGTACTGGAACCGTAAGGATTTTAACTCAGTCATACAATAGTCGCCAGAGTAATGCGGCCTCACTTGTAAACATAAGCTGTATAGTCCTCACTTACAGGCTTTCTACACAAATTTTGAGCTGTATAAACAAGAATTCCTAATATTTGAAAGCAAATTAACCTCAAAACGCTCCCTAAAGTGCCCGGAGTTATAAATATTATCAGTTTGCTGGTCATTTCACGGCTTTCCTCTGGTAATGTCTGTGATTACAAACGGCAGGAAATGTAGGAAGAATCTATTTCCTTTTATTTCAAGTGGTTCTTCCAAGTTTTAATCATCTCTGGAATCTCTAATTGCATATTTTAAGAGTTTTTCCACAACTAGAGAGTTTTCTTACAACTATGTACTGCTGCCGTAAGGATTTTAACTGAGTCATACAAAAGTCGCCAGAGATATTGGGCCTCACTTGTAAACATTAGCTGTATAGTCCTCAATTACAGGCTTTCTACACAAATTTTGAGCTGTATAAACAAGAATTCCTAATATTTCAAAGCAAATTCAAGTGAAAACGCTCCCTAAAGTGCCCGGAGTTGTAAATATTATCAGTTTGCTGGTCATTTCTCGGCGTTCCACTGGTAATGTCTGTGATTACAAACGGGCGGAAATGTGGGAAGAATAAATTTACTTTTATTTCAAGTGATTCTTCAAGTTTTTAATCATTTCTCAAAACTCTAATTGCGTATTTTAAGAGTTTTTCCACAACTAGAGAGTTTTCTTACAACTATGTACTGCAGCCGTAAGGATTTTAACTGAGTCATACAAAAGTCGCCTGAGTAATTCGTCCTCACTTGTAAACATAAGCTGTATAGTCCTCAATTACAGGCTTTCGACACAAATTTTGAGCTGTATAAACAAGAATTCCTAATATTTGAAAGCAAATTAACGTCAAAACGCTCCCTAAAGTGCCCGGAGTTGTAAATATTATCAGTTTGCTGGTCATTTCACGGCTTTCCTCTGGTAATGTCTGTGATTACAAAGGGCAGGAAATGTAGGAAGAATCTATTTCCTTTTATTTCAAGTGGTTCTTCCAAGTTTTTAATCATTTCTGGAAACTCTAATTGCGTATTTGAAGAATTTTACCACAACTAGAGAGTTTTCTTACAACTATGTACTGCAACCGTAAGGATTTAAACTGAGTCATACAATAGTCGCCAGAGTAATTCGGCCTCACTTGTAAATATAAGCAGTATAGTCCTCACTTACAGGCTTTCTACACAAATTTTGAGCTGTATAAACAAGAATTCCTAATATTTGGAAGCAAATTCAAGTGAAAACGCTCCCTAAAGTGCCCTGAGTTGTAAATACTATCAGTTTGCTGGTCATTTCACGGCTTTCCACTGGTAATGTCTGTGATTACAAAGGGCAGGAAATGTAGGAAGAATCTATTTACTTTTATTTCAAGTGATTCTTCAATTTTTTAATCATTTCTCAAAACTCTAATTGCGTATTTTAAGAGTTTTTCCACAACTAGAGAGTTTTCTTACAACTATGTACTGCAGCCGTAAGGATTTTAACTGAGTCATACAAAAGTCGCCTGAGTAATTCGTCCTCACTTGTAAACATAAGCTGTATAGTCCTCAATTACAGGCTTTCGACACAAATTTTGAGCTGTATAAACAAGAATTCCTAATATTTGAAAGCAAATTAACGTCAAAACGCTCCCTAAAGTGCCCGGAGTTGTAAATATTATCAGTTTGCTGGTCATTTCACGGCTTTCCTCTGGTAATGTCTGTGATTAAAAGGGCAGGAAATGAAGGAAGAATCTATTTCCTTTTATTTCAAGTGGTTCTTCCAAGTTTTTAATCATTTCTGGAAACTCTAATTGCGTATTTGAAGAATTTTACCACAACTAGAGAGTTTTCTTACAACTATGTACTGCAACCGTAAGGATTTAAACTGAGTCATACAATAGTCGCCAGAGTAATTCGGCCTCACTTGTAAATATAAGCAGTATAGTCCTCACTTACAGGCTTTCTACACAAATTTTGAGCTTTATAAACAAGAATTCCTAATATTTGGAAGCAAATTCAAGTGAAAACGCTCCCTAAAGTGCCCTGAGTTGTAAATACTATCAGTTTGCTGGTCATTTCACGGCTTTCCACTGGTAATGTCTGTGATTACAAAGGGCAGGAAATGTAGGAAGAATCTATTTACTTTTATTTCAAGTCGTTCTTCCAAGTTTTGAATCATTTCTGGAAACTCTAATTGCGTATTTTAAGAGTTTTACCACAACTAGAGAGTTTTCTTACAAATATGTACTGGAACCGTAAGGATTTTAACTCAGTCATACAATAGTCGCCAGAGTAATGCGGCCTCACTTGTAAACATAAGCTGTATAGTCCTCACTTACAGGCTTTCTACACAAATTTTGAGCTGTATAAACAAGAATTCCTAATATTTGAAAGCAAATTAACGTCAAAACGCTCCCTAAAGTGCCCGGAGTTGTAAATATTATCAGTTTGCTGGTCATTTCACGGCTTTCCTCTGGTAATGTCTGTGATTAAAAGGGCAGGAAATGAAGGAAGAATCTATTTCCTTTTATTTCAAGTGGTTCTTCCAAGTTTTTAATCATTTCTGGAAACTCTAATTGCGTATTTGAAGAATTTTACCACAACTAGAGAGTTTTCTTACAACTATGTACTGCAACCGTAAGGATTTAAACTGAGTCATACAATAGTCGCCAGAGTAATTCGGCCTCACTTGTAAATATAAGCAGTATAGTCCTCACTTACAGGCTTTCTACACAAATTTTGAGCTGTATAAACAAGAATTCCTAATATTTGGAAGCAAATTCAAGTGAAAACGCTCCCTAAAGTGCCCTGAGTTGTAAATACTATCAGTTTGCTGGTCATTTCACGGCTTTCCACTGGTAATGTCTGTGATTACAAAGGGCAGGAAATGTAGGAAGAATCTATTTACTTTTATTTCAAGTCGTTCTTCCAAGTTTTGAATCATTTCTGGAAACTCTAATTGCGTATTTTAAGAGTTTTACCACAACTAGAGAGTTTTCTTACAAATATGTACTGGAACCGTAAGGATTTTAACTCAGTCATACAATAGTCGCCAGAGTAATGCGGCCTCACTTGTAAACATAAGCTGTATAGTCCTCACTTACAGGCTTTCTACACAAATTTTGAGCTGTATAAACAAGAATTCCTAATATTTGAAAGCAAATTAACCTCAAAACGCTCCCTAAAGTGCCCGGAGTTATAAATATTATCAGTTTGCTGGTCATTTCACGGCTTTCCTCTGGTAATGTCTGTGATTACAAACGGCAGGAAATGTAGGAAGAATCTATTTCCTTTTATTTCAAGTGGTTCTTCCAAGTTTTAATCATCTCTGGAATCTCTAATTGCATATTTTAAGAGTTTTTCCACAACTAGAGAGTTTTCTTACAACTATGTACTGCTGCCGTAAGGATTTTAACTGAGTCATACAAAAGTCGCCAGAGATATTGGGCCTCACTTGTAAACATTAGCTGTATAGTCCTCAATTACAGGCTTTCTACACAAATTTTGAGCTGTATAAACAAGAATTCCTAATATTTCAAAGCAAATTCAAGTGAAAACGCTCCCTAAAGTGCCCGGAGTTGTAAATATTATCAGTTTGCTGGTCATTTCTCGGCTTTCCACTGGTAATGTCTGTGATTACAAACGGGCGGAAATGTGGGAAGAATCTATTTACTTTTATTTCAAGTGATTCTTCAAGTTTTTAATCATTTCTCAAAACTCTAATTGCGTATTTTAAGAGTTTTTCCACAACTAGAGAGTTTTCTTACAACTATGTACTGCAGCCGTAAGGATTTTAACTGAGTCATACAAAAGTCGCCTGAGTAATTCGTCCTCACTTGTAAACATAAGCTGTATAGTCCTCAATTACAGGCTTTCGACACAAATTTTGAGCTGTATAAACAAGAATTCCTAATATTTGAAAGCAAATTAACGTCAAAACGCTCCCTAAAGTGCCCGGAGTTGTAAATATTATCAGTTTGCTGGTCATTTCACGGCTTTCCTCTGGTAATGTCTGTGATTACAAAGGGCAGGAAATGTAGGAAGAATCTATTTCCTTTTATTTCAAGTGGTTCTTCCAAGTTTTTAATCATTTCTGGAAACTCTAATTGCGTATTTGAAGAATTTTACCACAACTAGAGAGTTTTCTTACAACTATGTACTGCAACCGTAAGGATTTAAACTGAGTCATACAATAGTCGCCAGAGTAATTCGGCCTCACTTGTAAATATAAGCAGTATAGTCCTCACTTACAGGCTTTCTACACAAATTTTGAGCTGTATAAACAAGAATTCCTAATATTTGGAAGCAAATTCAAGTGAAAACGCTCCCTAAAGTGCCCTGAGTTGTAAATACTATCAGTTTGCTGGTCATTTCACGGCTTTCCACTGGTAATGTCTGTGATTACAAAGGGCAGGAAATGTAGGAAGAATCTATTTACTTTTATTTCAAGTGATTCTTCAATTTTTTAATCATTTCTCAAAACTCTAATTGCGTATTTTAAGAGTTTTTCCACAACTAGAGAGTTTTCTTACAACTATGTACTGCAGCCGTAAGGATTTTAACTGAGTCATACAAAAGTCGCCTGAGTAATTCGTCCTCACTTGTAAACATAAGCTGTATAGTCCTCAATTACAGGCTTTCGACACAAATTTTGAGCTGTATAAACAAGAATTCCTAATATTTGAAAGCAAATTAACGTCAAAACACTCCCTAAAGTGCCCGGAGTTGTAAATATTATCAGTTTGCTGGTCATTTCACGGCTTTCCTCTGCTAATGTCTGTGATTAAAAGGGCAGGAAATGAAGGAAGAATCTATTTCCTTTTATTTCAAGTGGTTCTTCCAAGTTTTTAATCATTTCTGGAAACTCTAATTGCGTATTTGAAGAATTTTACCACAACTAGAGAGTTTTCTTACAACTATGTACTGCAACCGTAAGGATTTAAACTGAGTCATACAATAGTCGCCAGAGTAATTCGTCCTCACTTGTAAACATAAGCTGTATAGTCCTCATTACAGGATTTCTACACAAATTTTGAGCTGTATAAACAAGAATTCCTAATATTTGAAAGCAAATTCAAGTGAAAACGCTCCCAAAAGTGCCCGGAGTTGTAAATATTATCAGTTTGCTGGTCATTTCACGGCTTTCCTCTGGTAATGTCTGTGATTACAAACGGCAGGAAATGTAGGAAGAATCTATTTACTTTTATTTCAAGTGGTTCTTGCAAGTTTTTAATCATCTCTGGAAACTCTAATTGCGTATTTTAAGAGTTTTTCCACAACTAGAGAGTTTTCTTACAACTATGTTCTGCAACCGTAAGGATTTTACCTAGTCATAAAAAAGTCGCCAGAGTAATTCGGTCTCACTTGTAAACATAAGCAGTATAGACCTCACTTACAGGCTTTCTACACAAATTTTGAGCTGTATAAACAAGAATTCCTAATATTTCAAAGCAAATTCAAGTGAAAACGCTCCCTAAAGTGCCCAGAGTTGTAAATATTATCAGTTTGCTGGTCATTTCACGGCTTTACACTGGTAATGTCTATGATTACAAATGGCAGGACATGAAGGAAGAATCTATTTTCTTTTATTTCAAGTGGTTCTTCGAAGTTTTTAATCATTTCTGGAAACTCTAATTGCGTATTTGAAGAATTTTACCACAACTAGAGAGTTTTCTTACAAATATGTACTGGAACCGTAAGGATTTAAACTGAGTCATACAATAGTCGCCAGAGTAACTCGGCCTCACTTGTAAATATAAGCAGTATAGGCCTCACTAACAGGCTTTCTACACAAATTTTGAGCTGTATAAACAAGAATTCCTAATATTTGAAAGCAAATTCAAGTGAAAACGCTCCCTAAAGTGCCCGGGGTTGTAAATATTATCAGTTTGCTGGTCATTTCAAGGCTTTCCACTGGTAATGTCTGTGATTACAAACGGCAGGAAATGTAGGAAGAATCTATTTACTTT
The DNA here is from genome assembly GCF_964212035.1 of Myotis nattereri. Taxonomy (NCBI): domain Eukaryota; kingdom Metazoa; phylum Chordata; class Mammalia; order Chiroptera; family Vespertilionidae; genus Myotis; species Myotis nattereri. The sequence continues at coordinate 893,857 of NC_138088.1, forward strand.
AATTTCAAGTGGTTCTTCCAAGTTTTTAATCATTTCTCGAAACTCTAATTGCGGATTTTAAGAGTTTTTCCAAAACTAGAGAGTTTTCTTACAACTATGTTCTGCAACCGTAAGGATTTTAACTGAGTCATACAAAAGTCGCCAGAGTAATTCGGCCTCACTTGTAAACATAAGCAGTATAGACCTCACTTACAGGCTTTCTACACAAATTTTGAGCTGTATAACAAGAATTCCTAATATTTCAAAGCAAATTCAAGTGAAAACGCTCCCTAAAGTGCCCAGAGTTGTAAATATTATCAGTTTGCTGGTCATTTCACGGCTTTCCACTGGTAATGTCTATGATTACAAATGGCAGGAAATGAAGGAAGAATCTATTTTCTTTTATTTCAAGTGGTTCTTCCAAGTTTTTAATCATTTCTGGAAACTCTAATTGCGTATTTGAAGAATTTTACCACAACTAGAGAGTTTTCTTACAACTATGTACTGCAACCGTAAGGATTTAAACTGAGTCATACAATTAGTCGCCAGAGTAATTCGGCCTCACTTGTAAATATAAGCAGTATAGTCCTCACTTACAGGCTTTCTACACAAATTTTGAGCTGTATAAACAAGAATTCCTAATATTTGAAAGCAAATTAACGTCAAAACGCTCCCTAAAGTGCCCTGAGTTGTAAATATTATCAGTTTGCTGGTCATTTCTCGGCTTTCCACTGGTAATGTCTGTGATTACAAATGGGAGGAAATGTGGGAAGAATTTATTTTCTTTTATTTCAAGTGGTTCTTCCAAGTTTTTAATCATTTCTGGAAACTCTAATTGCGTATTTTAAGAGTTTTTCCACAACTAGAGAGTTTTCTTACAAATATGTACTGGAACCGTAATGATTTTAACTGAGTCATACAAAATTCGCCAGAGTAATGCGGCCTCTATTGTAAACATAAGCAGTATAGACTTCACTTACAGGCTTTCTACACAAATTTTGAGCTGTATAAACAAGAATTCCTAATATTTGGAAGCAAATTCAAGTGAAAACGCTCCCTAAAGTGCCCTGAGTTGTAAATACTATCAGTTTGCTGGTCATTTCACGGCTTTCCACTGGTAATGTCTGTGATTACAAAGGGCAGGAAATGTAGGAAGAATCTATTTACTTTTATTTCAAGTCGTTCTTCCAAGTTTTTAACCATTTCTGGAAACTCTAATAGCGTATTTTAAGATTTTTACCACAACTAGAGAGTTTTCTTACAAATATGTACTGGAACCGTAAGGATTTTAACTGAGTCATACAATAGTCGCCAGAGTAATGCGACCTCACTTGTAAACATAAGCTGTATAGTCCTCACTTACAGGCTTTCTACACAAATTTTGAGCTGTATAAACAAGAATTCCTAATATTTGAAAGCAAATTAACGTCAAAACGCTCCCTAAAGTGCCCGGAGTTGTAAATATTATCAGTTTGCTGGTCATTTCACGGCTTTCCTCTGGTAATGTCTGTGATTAAAAGGGCAGGAAATGAAGGAAGAATCTATTTCCTTTTATTTCAAGTGGTTCTTCCAAGTTTTTAATCATTTCTGGAAACTCTAATTGCGTATTTGAAGAATTTTACCACAACTAGAGAGTTTTCTTACAACTATGTACTGCAACCGTAAGGATTTAAACTGAGTCATACAATAGTCGCCAGAGTAATTCGGCCTCACTTGTAAATATAAGCAGTATAGTCCTCACTTACAGGCTTTCTACACAAATTTTGAGCTGTATAAACAAGAATTCCTAATATTTGGAAGCAAATTCAAGTGAAAACGCTCCCTAAAGTGCCCTGAGTTGTAAATACTATCAGTTTGCTGGTCATTTCACGGCTTTCCACTGGTAATGTCTGTGATTACAAAGGGCAGGAAATGTAGGAAGAATCTATTTACTTTTATTTCAAGTCGTTCTTCCAAGTTTTGAATCATTTCTGGAAACTCTAATTGCGTATTTTAAGAGTTTTACCACAACTAGAGAGTTTTCTTACAAATATGTACTGGAACCGTAAGGATTTTAACTCAGTCATACAATAGTCGCCAGAGTAATGCGGCCTCACTTGTAAACATAAGCTGTATAGTCCTCACTTACAGGCTTTCTACACAAATTTTGAGCTGTATAAACAAGAATTCCTAATATTTGAAAGCAAATTAACCTCAAAACGCTCCCTAAAGTGCCCGGAGTTATAAATATTATCAGTTTGCTGGTCATTTCACGGCTTTCCTCTGGTAATGTCTGTGATTACAAACGGCAGGAAATGTAGGAAGAATCTATTTCCTTTTATTTCAAGTGGTTCTTCCAAGTTTTAATCATCTCTGGAATCTCTAATTGCATATTTTAAGAGTTTTTCCACAACTAGAGAGTTTTCTTACAACTATGTACTGCTGCCGTAAGGATTTTAACTGAGTCATACAAAAGTCGCCAGAGATATTGGGCCTCACTTGTAAACATTAGCTGTATAGTCCTCAATTACAGGCTTTCTACACAAATTTTGAGCTGTATAAACAAGAATTCCTAATATTTCAAAGCAAATTCAAGTGAAAACGCTCCCTAAAGTGCCCGGAGTTGTAAATATTATCAGTTTGCTGGTCATTTCACGGCTTTCCACTGGTAATGTCTGTGATTACAAACGGGCGGAAATGTGGGAAGAATCTATTTACTTTTATTTCAAGTGATTCTTCAAGTTTTTAATCATTTCTCAAAACTCTAATTGCGTATTTTAAGAGTTTTTCCACAACTAGAGAGTTTTCTTACAACTATGTACTGCAGCCGTAAGGATTTTAACTGAGTCATACAAAAGTCGCCTGAGTAATTCGTCCTCACTTGTAAACATAAGCTGTATAGTCCTCAATTACAGGCTTTCGACACAAATTTTGAGCTGTATAAACAAGAATTCCTAATATTTGAAAGCAAATTAACGTCAAAACGCTCCCTAAAGTGCCCGGAGTTGTAAATATTATCAGTTTGCTGGTCATTTCACGGCTTTCCTCTGGTAATGTCTGTGATTACAAAGGGCAGGAAATGTAGGAAGAATCTATTTCCTTTTATTTCAAGTGGTTCTTCCAAGTTTTTAATCATTTCTGGAAACTCTAATTGCGTATTTGAAGAATTTTACCACAACTAGAGAGTTTTCTTACAACTATGTACTGCAACCGTAAGGATTTAAACTGAGTCATACAATAGTCGCCAGAGTAATTCGGCCTCACTTGTAAATATAAGCAGTATAGTCCTCACTTACAGGCTTTCTACACAAATTTTGAGCTGTATAAACAAGAATTCCTAATATTTGGAAGCAAATTCAAGTGAAAACGCTCCCTAAAGTGCCCTGAGTTGTAAATACTATCAGTTTGCTGGTCATTTCACGGCTTTCCACTGGTAATGTCTGTGATTACAAAGGGCAGGAAATGTAGGAAGAATCTATTTACTTTTATTTCAAGTGATTCTTCAAGTTTTTAATCATTTCTCAAAACTCTAATTGCGTATTTTAAGAGTTTTTCCACAACTAGAGAGTTTTCTTACAACTATGTACTGCAGCCGTAAGGATTTTAACTGAGTCATACAAAAGTCGCCTGAGTAATTCGTCCTCACTTGTAAACATAAGCTGTATAGTCCTCAATTACAGGCTTTCGACACAAATTTTGAGCTGTATAAACGAGAATTCCTAATATTTGAAAGCAAATTAACGTCAAAACGCTCCCTAAAGTGCCCGGAGTTGTAAATATTATCAGTTTGCTGGTCATTTCACGGCTTTCCTCTGGTAATGTCTGTGATTAAAAGGGCAGGAAATGAAGGAAGAATCTATTTCCTTTTATTTCAAGTGGTTCTTCCAAGTTTTTAATCATTTCTGGAAACTCTAATTGCGTATTTGAAGAATTTTACCACAACTAGAGAGTTTTCTTACAACTATGTACTGCAACCGTAAGGATTTAAACTGAGTCATACAATAGTCGCCAGAGTAATTCGGCCTCACTTGTAAATATAAGCAGTATAGTCCTCACTTACAGGCTTTCTACACAAATTTTGAGCTGTATAAACAAGAATTCCTAATATTTGGAAGCAAATTCAAGTGAAAACGCTCCCTAAAGTGCCCTGAGTTGTAAATACTATCAGTTTGCTGGTCATTTCACGGCTTTCCACTGGTAATGTCTGTGATTACAAAGGGCAGGAAATGTAGGAAGAATCTATTTACTTTTATTTCAAGTCGTTCTTCCAAGTTTTTAATCATTTCTGGAAACTCTAATTGCGTATTTTAAGAGTTTTACCACAACTAGAGAGTTTTCTTACAAATATGTACTGGAACCGTAAGGATTTTAACTCAGTCATACAATAGTCGCCAGAGTAATGCGGCCTCACTTGTAAACATAAGCTGTATAGTCCTCACTTACAGGCTTTCTACACAAATTTTGAGCTGTATAAACAAGAATTCCTAATATTTGAAAGCAAATTAACCTCAAAACGCTCCCTAAAGTGCCCGGAGTTATAAATATTATCAGTTTGCTGGTCATTTCACGGCTTTCCTCTGGTAATGTCTGTGATTACAAACGGCAGGAAATGTAGGAAGAATCTATTTCCTTTTATTTCAAGTGGTTCTTCCAAGTTTTAATCATCTCTGGAAACTCTAATTGCATATTTTAAGAGTTTTTCCACAACTAGAGAGTTTTCTTACAACTATGTACTGCTGCCGTAAGGATTTTAACTGAGTCATACAAAAGTCGCCAGAGATATTGGGCCTCACTTGTAAACATTAGCTGTATAGTCCTCAATTACAGGCTTTCTACACAAATTTTGAGCTGTATAAACAAGAATTCCTAATATTTCAAAGCAAATTCAAGTGAAAACGCTCCCTAAAGTGCCCGGAGTTGTAAATATTATCAGTTTGCTGGTCATTTCACGGCTTTCCACTGGTAATGTCTGTGATTACAAACGGGCGGAAATGTGGGAAGAATCTATTTACTTTTATTTCAAGTGATTCTTCAAGTTTTTAATCATTTCTCAAAACTCTAATTGCGTATTTTAAGAGTTTTTCCACAACTAGAGAGTTTTCTTACAACTATGTACTGCAGCCGTAAGGATTTTAACTGAGTCATACAAAAGTCGCCTGAGTAATTCGTCCTCACTTGTAAACATAAGCTGTATAGTCCTCAATTACAGGCTTTCGACACAAATTTTGAGCTGTATAAACAAGAATTCCTAATATTTGAAAGCAAATTAACGTCAAAACGCTCCCTAAAGTGCCCGGAGTTGTAAATATTATCAGTTTGCTGGTCATTTCACGGCTTTCCTCTGGTAATGTCTGTGATTACAAAGGGCAGGAAATGTAGGAAGAATCTATTTCCTTTTATTTCAAGTGGTTCTTCCAAGTTTTTAATCATTTCTGGAAACTCTAATTGCGTATTTGAAGAATTTTACCACAACTAGAGAGTTTTCTTACAACTATGTACTGCAACCGTAAGGATTTAAACTGAGTCATACAATAGTCGCCAGAGTAATTCGGCCTCACTTGTAAATATAAGCAGTATAGTCCTCACTTACAGGCTTTCTACACAAATTTTGAGCTGTATAAACAAGAATTCCTAATATTTGGAAGCAAATTCAAGTGAAAACGCTCCCTAAAGTGCCCTGAGTTGTAAATACTATCAGTTTGCTGGTCATTTCACGGCTTTCCACTGGTAATGTATGTGATTACAAAGGGCAGGAAATGTAGGAAGAATCTATTTACTTTTATTTCAAGTCGTTCTTCCAAGTTTTTAACCATTTCTGGAAACTCTAATAGCGTATTTTAAGATTTTTACCACAACTAGAGAGTTTTCTTACAAATATGTACTGGAACCGTAAGGATTTTAACTGAGTCATACAATAGTCGCCAGAGTAATGCGACCTCACTTGTAAACATAAGCTGTATAGTCCTCACTTACAGGCTTTCTACACAAATTTTGAGCTGTATAAACAAGAATTCCTAATATTTGAAAGCAAATTAACGTCAAAACGCTCCCTAAAGTGCCCGGAGTTGTAAATATTATCAGTTTGCTGGTCATTTCACGGCTTTCCTCTGGTAATGTCTGTGATTAAAAAGGGCAGGAAATGTAGGAAGAATCTATTTCCTTTTATTTCAAGTGGTTCTTCCAAGTTTTTAATCATTTCTGGAAACTCTAATTGCGTATTTGAAGAATTTTACCACAACTAGAGAGTTTTCTTACAACTATGTACTGCAACCGTAAGGATTTAAACTGAGTCATACAATAGTCGCCAGAGTAATTCGGCCTCACTTGTAAATATAAGCAGTATAGTCCTCACTTACAGGCTTTCTACACAAATTTTGAGCTGTACAAACAAGAATTCCTAATATTTGGAAGCAAATTCAAGTGAAAACGCTCCCTAAAGTGCCCTGAGTTGTAAATACTATCAGTTTGCTGGTCATTTCAGGGCTTTCCACTGGTAATGTCTGTGATTACAAAGGGCAGGAAATGTAGGAAGAATCTATTTACTTTTATTTCAAGTCGTTCTTCCAAGTTTTTAATCATTTCTGGAAACTCTAATTGCGTATTTTAAGAGTTTTACCACAACTAGAGAGTTTTCTTACAAATATGTACTGGAACCGTAAGGATTTTAACTCAGTCATACCATAGTCGCCAGAGTAATGCGGCCTCACTTGTAAACATAAGCTGTATAGTCCTCACTTACAGGCTTTCTACACAAATTTTGAGCTGTATAAACAAGAATTCCTAATATTTGAAAGCAAATTAACCTCAAAACGCTCCCTAAAGTGCCCGGAGTTGTAAATATTATCAGTTTGCTGGTCATTTCACGGCTTTCCTCTGGTAATGTCTGTGATTACAAACGGCAGGAAATGTAGGAAGAATCTATTTCCTTTTATTTCAAGTGGTTCTTCCAAGTTTTAATCATCTCTGGAAACTCTAATTGCGTATTTTAAGAGTTTTTCCACAACTAGAGAGTTTTCTTACAACTATGTACTGCAACCGTAAGGATTTAAACTGAGTCATACAATAGTCGCCAGAGTAATTCGGCCTCACTTGTAAATATAAGCAGTATAGTCCTCACTTACAGGCTTTCTACACAAATTTTGAGCTGTATAAACAAGAATTCCTAATATTTGGAAGCAAATTCAAGTGAAAACGCTCCCTAAATTGCCCGGAGTTGTAAATATTAACAGTTTGCTGGTCATTTCACGGCTTTCCACTGGAAATGTCTGTGATTACAAACGGCAGGAAATGTAGGAAGAATCTATTTCCTTTTATTTCAAGTGGTTCTTCCAAGTTTTTAATCATCTCTGGAAACTCTAATTGCGTATTTTAAGAGTTTTTCCACAACTAGAGAGTTTTCTTACAACTATATACTGCAGCAGTAAGGATTTTAACAGTGTCATACAAAAGTCGCCAGAGTAATTCGGCCTCAGTTGTAAACATAAGCTGTATAGTCCTCATTACAGGCTTTCTACACAAATTTTGAGCTGTATAAACAAGAATTCCTAATAATTGAAAGCAAATTCAAGTGAAAACGCTCCCTAAAGTGCCCGGAGTTGTAAATATTATCAGTTTGCTGGTCATTTCTCGGCTTTCCACTGGTAATGACTGTGATTACAAATGGGAGGAAATGTGGGAAGAATTTATTTACTTTTATTTCAAGTGATTCTTCCAAGTTTTTAATCATTTCTGGAAACTCTATTTGCGTATTTTAAGAGTTTTTCCACAACTAGAGCGTTTTCTTACTACTATGTACTGGAACCGTCAGGATTTTAACTGAGTCATACAATAGTCGCCAGAGTAATGCGGCCTCACTTGTAAACATAAGCTGTATAGTCCTCATTACAGGATTTCTACACAAATTTTGAGCTGTATAAACAAGAATTCCTAATATTTGAAAGCAAATTCAAGTGAAAACGCTCCCAAAAGTGCCCGGAGTTGTAAATATTATCAGTTTGCTGGTCATTTCACGGCTTTCCTCTGGTAATGTCTGTGATTACAAACGGCAGGAAATGTAGGAAGAATCGATTTACTTTTATTTCAAGTGGTTCTTGCAAGTTTTTAATCATCTCTGGAAACTCTAATTGCGTATTTTAAGAGTTTTTCCACAACTAGAGAGTTTTCTTACAACTATGTTCTGCAACCGTAAGGATTTTACCTGAGTCATAAAAAAGTCGCCAGAGTAATTCGGTCTCACTTGTAAACATAAGCAGTATAGACCTCACTTACAGGCTTTCTACACAAATTTTGAGCTGTATAAACAAGAATTCCTAATATTTCAAAGCAAATTCAAGTGAAAACGCTCCCTAAAGTGCCCAGAGTTGTAAATATTATCAGTTTGCTGGTCATTTCACGGCTTTACACTGGTAATGTCTATGATTACAAATGGCAGGACATGAAGGAAGAATCTATTTTCTTTTATTTCAAGTGGTTCTTCGAAGTTTTTAATCATTTCTGGAAACTCTAATTGCGTATTTGAAGAATTTTACCACAACTAGAGAGTTTTCTTACAAATATGTACTGGAACCGTAAGGATTTAAACTGAGTCATACAATAGTCGCCAGAGTAATTCGGCCTCACTTGTAAATATAAGCAGTATAGGCCTCACTTACAGGCTTTCTACACAAATTTTGAGCTGTATAAACAAGAATTCCTAATATTTGAAAGCAAATTCAAGTGAAAACGCTCCCTAAAGTGCCCGGGGTTGTAAATATTATCAGTTTGCTGGTCATTTCAAGGCTTTCCACTGGTAATGTCTGTGATTACAAACGGCAGGAAATGTAGGAAGAATCTATTTACTTTAATTTCAAGTGGTTCTTCCAAGTTTTTAATCATTTCTCGAAACTCTAATTGCGGATTTTAAGAGTTTTTCCAAAACTAGAGAGTTTTCTTACAACTATGTTCTGCAACCGTAAGGATTTTAACTGAGTCATACAAAAGTCGCCAGAGTAATTCGGCCTCACTTGTAAACATAAGCAGTATAGACCTCACTTACAGGCTTTCTACACAAATTTTGAGCTGTATAACAAGAATTCCTAATATTTCAAAGCAAATTCAAGTGAAACGCTCCCTAAAGTTCCCAGAGTTGTAAATATTATCAGTTTGCTGGTCATTTCACGGCTTTCCACTGGTAATGTCTATGATTACAAATGGCAGGAAATGAAGGAAGAATCTATTTTCTTTTATTTCAAGTGGTTCTTCCAAGTTTTTAATCATTTCTGGAAACTCTAATTGCGTATTTGAAGAATTTGACCACAACTAGAGAGTTTTCTTACAACTATGTACTGCAACCGTAAGGATTTAAACTGAGTCATACAATTAGTCGCCAGAGTAATTCGGCCTCACTTGTAAATATAAGCAGTATAGTCCTCACTTACAGGCTTTCTACACAAATTTTGAGCTGTATAAACAAGAATTCCTAATATTTGAAAGCAAATTCAAGTGAAAACGCTCCCTAAAGTGCCCGGAGTTGTAAATATTATCAGTTAGCTGGTCCTTTCACGGCTTTCCTCTGGTAATGTCTGTGATTACAAACGGCAGGAAATGTAGGAAGAATCTATTTCCTTTTATTTCAAGTGGTTCTTCCAAGTTTTTAATCATTTCTGGAAACTCTAATTGCGTATTTGAAGAATTTTACCACAACTAGAGAGTTTTCTTACAACTATGTACTGCAACCGTAAGGATTTAAACTGAGTCATACAATAGTCGCCAGAGTAATTCAGCCTCACTTGTAAATATAAGCAGTATAGTCCTCACTTACAGGCTTTCTACACAAATTTTGAGCTGTATAAACAAGAATTCCTAATATTTGGAAGCAAATTCAAGTGAAAACGCTCCCTAAAGTGCCCTGAGTTGTAAATACTATCAGTTTGCTGGTCATTTCACGGCTTTCCACTGGTAATGTCTGTGATTACAAAGGGCAGGAAATGTAGGAAGAATCTATTTACTTTTATTTCAAGTCGTTCTTCCAAGTTTTTAATCATTTCTGGAAACTCTAATTGCGTATTTTAAGAGTTTTACCACAACTAGAGAGTTTTCTTACAAATATGTACTGGAACCGTAAGGATGTTAACTCAGTCATACAATAGTCGCCAGAGTAATGCGGCCTCACTTGTAAACATAAGCTGTATAGTCCTCACTTACAGGCTTTCTACACAAATTTTGAGCTGTATAAACAAGAATTCCTAATATTTGAAGGCAAATTAACCTCAAAACGCTCCCTAAAGTGCCCGGAGTTGTAAATATTATCAGTTTGCTGGTCATTTCACGGCTTTCCTCTGGTAATGTCTGTGATTACAAACGGCAGGAAATGTAGGAAGAATCTATTTCCTTTTATTTCAAGTGGTTCTTCCAAGTTTTTAATCATCTCTGGAAACTCTAATTGTGTATTTTAAGAGTTTTTCCACAACTAGAGAGTTTTCTTACAACTATGTACTGCTGCCGTAAGGATTTTAACTGAGTCATACAAAAGTCGCCAGAGATATTGGGCCTCACTTGTAAACATAAGCTGTATAGTCCTCAATTACAGGCTTTCTACACAAATTTTGAGCTGTATAAACAAGAATTCCTAATATTTGGAAGCAAATTCAAGTGAAAACGCTCCCTAAAGTGCCCGGAGTTGTAAATATTATCAGTTTGCTGGTCATTTCACGGCTTTCCACTGGTAATGTCTGTGATTACAAACGGGAGGAAATGTGGGAAGAATCTATTTACTTTTATTTCAAGTGATTCTTCAAGTTTTTAATCATCTCTGGAAACTCTAATTGCGTATTTTAAGAGTTTTTCCACAACTAGAGAGTTTTCTTACAACTATGTACTGCAGCCGTAAGGATTTTAACTGAGTCATACAAAAGTCGCCAGAGTAATTTGTCCTCACTTGTAAACATAAGCTGTATAGTCCTCAAATTCAGGCTTTCGACACAAATTTTGAGCTGTATAAACAAGAATTCCTAATATTTGAAAGCAAATTCAAGTGAAAACGCTCTCTAAAGTGCCCGGAGTTGTAAATATTATCAGTTTGCTGGTCATTTCACGGCTTTCCACTGGTAATGTCTATGATTACAAATGGCAGGACATGAAGGAAGAATCTACTTTCTTTTATTTCAAGTGGTTCTTCGAAGTTTTTAATCATTTCTGGAAACTCTAATTGCGTATTTTAAGAGTTTTACCACAACTAGAGAGTTTTCTTACAAATATGTACTGGAACCTTAATGATTTTAACTGAGTCATACAAAATTCGCCAGAGTAATGCGGCCTCTATTGTAAACATAAGCAGTATAGACTTCACTTACAGGCTTTCTACACAAATTCTGAGCTGTATAAACAAGAATTCCTAATATTTGGAAGCAAATTCAAGTGAAAACGCTCCCTAAAGTGTCCGGAGTTGTAAATATTATCAGGTTGCTGGTCATTTCACGGCTTTCCACTGGTAATGTCTGTGATTACAAAGGGCAGGAAATGTAGGAAGAATCTATTTACTTTTATTTCAAGTCGTTCTTCCAAGTGTTTAACCATTTCTGGAAACTCTAGTAGTGTATTTTAAGATTTTTACCACAACTAGAGAGTTTTCTTACAAATATGTACTGGAACCGTAAGGATTTTAACTGAGTCATACAATAGTCGCCAGAGTAATGCGGCCTCAGTTGTAAACATAAGCTGTATAGTCCTCACTTACAGGCTTTCTACACAAATTTTGAGCTGTATAAACAAGAATTCCTAATATTTGAAAGCAAATTAACGTCAAAACGCTCCCTAAAGTGCCCGGAGTTGTAAATATTATCAGTTTGCTGGTCATTTCACGGCTTTCCTCTGGTAATGTCTGTGATTACAAAGGGCAGGAAATGTAGGAAGAATCTATTTTCTTTTATTTCAAGTGGTTCTTCCAAGTTTTTAATCATCTCTGGAAACTCGAATTGCGTATTTTAAGAGTTTTTCCACAACTAGAGAGTTTTCTTACAACTATGTACTGCAGCCGTAAGGATTTTACCTGAGTCATACAAAAGTCGCCAGAGTAATTCGTCCTCACTTGTAAACATAAGCTGTATAGTCCTCAATTACAGGCTTTCTACACAAATTTTGAGCTGTATAAACAGAAATTCCTAATATTTGGAAGCAAATTCAAGTGAAAACGCTCCCTAAATTGCCCGGAGTTGTAAATATTATCAGTTTGCTGGTCATTTCACGGCTTTCCACTGGAAATGTCTGTGATTACAAACGGCAGGAAATGTAGGAAGAATCTATTTCCTTTTATTTCAAGTGGTTCTTCCAAGTTTTTAATCATCTCTGGAAACTGTAATTGCGTATTTTAAGAGTTTTTCCACAACTAGAGAGTTTTCTTACAACTATATACTGCAGCAGTAAGGATTTTAACTGAGTCATACAAAAGTCGCCAGAGTAATTCGGCCTCAGTTGTAAACATAAGCTGTATAGTCCTCATTACAGGCTTTCTACACAAATTTTGAGCTGTATAAACAAGAATTCCTAATAATTGAAAGCAAATTCAAGTGAAAACGCTCCCTAAAGTGCCCGGAGTTGTAAATATTATCAGTTTGCTGGTCATTTCTCGGCTTTCCACTGGTAATGTCTGTGATTACAAATGGGAGGAAATGTGGGAAGAATTTATTTACTTTTATTTCAAGTGATTCTTCCAAGTTTTTAATCATTTCTGGAAACTCTATTTGCGTATTTTAAGAGTTTTTCCACAACTAGAGCGTTTTCTTACAACTATGTACTGGAACCGTCAGGATTTTAACTGAGTCATACAATAGTCGCCAGAGTAATTCGTCCTCACTTGTAAACATAAGCTGTATAGTCCTCATTACAGGATTTCTACACAAATTTTGAGCTGTATAAACAAGAATTCCTAATATTTGAAAGCAAATTCAAGTGAAAACGCTCCCAAAAGTGCCCGGAGTTGTAAATATTATCAGTTTGCTGGTCATTTCACGGCTTTCCTCTGGTAATGTCTGTGATTACAAACGGCAGGAAATGTAGGAAGAATCTATTTACTTTTATTTCAAGTGGTTCTTGCAAGTTTTTAATCATCTCTGGAAACTCTAATTGCGTATTTTAAGAGTTTTTCCACAACTAGAGAGTTTTCTTACAACTATGTTCTGCAACCGTAAGGATTTTACCTAGTCATAAAAAAGTCGCCAGAGTAATTCGGTCTCACTTGTAAACATAAGCAGTATAGACCTCACTTACAGGCTTTCTACACAAATTTTGAGCTGTATAAACAAGAATTCCTAATATTTCAAAGCAAATTCAAGTGAAAACGCTCCCTAAAGTGCCCAGAGTTGTAAATATTATCAGTTTGCTGGTCATTTCACGGCTTTACACTGGTAATGTCTATGATTACAAATGGCAGGACATGAAGGAAGAATCTATTTTCTTTTATTTCAAGTGGTTCTTCGAAGTTTTTAATCATTTCTGGAAACTCTAATTGCGTATTTGAAGAATTTTACCACAACTAGAGAGTTTTCTTACAAATATGTACTGGAACCATAAGGATTTAAACTGAGTCATACAATAGTCGCCAGAGTAACTCGGCCTCACTTGTAAATAAAAGCAGTATAGGCCTCACTTACAGGCTTTCTACACAAATTTTGAGCTGTATAAACAAGAATTCCTAATATTTGAAAGCAAATTCAAGTGAAAACGCTCCCTAAAGTGCCCGGGGTTGTAAATATTATCAGTTTGCTGGTCATTTCAAGGCTTTCCACTGGTAATGTCTGTGATTACAAACGGCAGGAAATGTAGGAAGAATCTATTTACTTTAATTTCAAGTGGTTCTTCCAAGTTTTTAATCATTTCTCGAAACTCTAATTGCGGATTTTAAGAGTTTTTCCAAAACTAGAGAGTTTTCTTACAACTATGTTCTGCAACCGTAAGGATTTTAACTGAGTCATACAAAAGTCGCCAGAGTAATTCGGCCTCACTTGTAAACATAAGCAGTATAGACCTCACTTACAGGCTTTCTACACAAATTTTGAGCTGTATAACAAGAATTCCTAATATTTCAAAGCAAATTCAAGTGAAAACGCTCCCTAAAGTGACCAGAGTTGTAAATATTATCAGTTTGCTGGTCATTTCACGGCTTTCCACTGGTAATGTCTATGATTACAAATGGCAGGAAATGAAGGAAGAATCTATTTTCTTTTATTTCAAGTGGTTCTTCCAAGTTTTTAATCATTTCTGGAAACTCTAATTGCGTATTTGAAGAATTTTACCACAACTAGAGAGTTTTCTTACAACTATGTACTGCAACCGTAAGGATTTAAACTGAGTCATACAATTAGTCGCCAGAGTAATTCGGCCTCACTTGTAAATATAAGCAGTATAGTCCTCACTTACCGGCTTTCTACACAAATTTTGAGCTGTATAAACAAGAATTCCTAATATTTGAAAGCAAATTAACGTCAAAACGCTCCCTAAAGTGCCCTGAGTTGTAAATATTATCAGTTTGCTGGTCATTTCTCGGCTTTCCACTGGTAATGTCTGTGATTACAAATGGGAGGAAATGTGGGAAGAATTTATTTTCTTTTATTTCAAGTGGTTCTTCCAAGTTTTTAATCATTTCTGGAAACTCTAATTGCGTATTTTAAGAGTTTTACCACAACTAGAGAGTTTTCTTACAAATATGTACTGGAACCGTAATGATTTTAACTGAGTCATACAAAATTCGCCAGAGTAATGCGGCCTCTATTGTAAACATAAGCAGTATAGACTTCACTTACAGGCTTTCTACACAAATTTTGAGCTGTATAAACAAGAATTCCTAATATTTGGAAGCAAATTCAAGTGAAAACGCTCCCTAAAGTGCCCTGAGTTGTAAATACTATCAGTTTGCTGGTCATTTCACGGCTTTCCACTGGTAATGTCTGTGATTACAAAGGGCAGGAAATGTAGGAAGAATCTATTTACTTTTATTTCAAGTCGTTCTTCCAAGTTTTTAACCATTTCTGGAAACTCTAATAGCGTATTTTAAGATTTTTACCACAACTAGAGAGTTTTCTTACAAATATGTACTGGAACCGTAAGGATTTTAACTGAGTCATACAATAGTCGCCAGAGTAATGCGACCTCACTTGTAAACATAAGCTGTATAGTCCTCACTTACAGGCTTTCTACACAAATTTTGAGCTGTATAAACAAGAATTCCTAATATTTGAAAGCAAATTAACGTCAAAACGCTCCCTAAAGTGCCCGGAGTTGTAAATATTATCAGTTTGCTGGTCATTTCACGGCTTTCCTCTGGTAATGTCTGTGATTAAAAGGGCAGGAAATGAAGGAAGAATCTATTTCCTTTTATTTCAAGTGGTTCTTCCAAGTTTTTAATCATTTCTGGAAACTCTAATTGCGTATTTGAAGAATTTTACCACAACTAGAGAGTTTTCTTACAACTATGTACTGCAACCGTAAGGATTTAAACTGAGTCATACAATAGTCGCCAGAGTAATTCGGCCTCACTTGTAAATATAAGCAGTATAGTCCTCACTTACAGGCTTTCTACACAAATTTTGAGCTGTATAAACAAGAATTCCTAATATTTGGAAGCAAATTCAAGTGAAAACGCTCCCTAAAGTGCCCTGAGTTGTAAATACTATCAGTTTGCTGGTCATTTCACGGCTTTCCACTGGTAATGTCTGTGATTACAAAGGGCAGGAAATGTAGGAAGAATCTATTTACTTTTATTTCAAGTCGTTCTTCCAAGTTTTGAATCATTTCTGGAAACTCTAATTGCGTATTTTAAGAGTTTTACCACAACTAGAGAGTTTTCTTACAAATATGTACTGGAACCGTAAGGATTTTAACTCAGTCATACAATAGTCGCCAGAGTAATGCGGCCTCACTTGTAAACATAAGCTGTATAGTCCTCACTTACAGGCTTTCTACACAAATTTTGAGCTGTATAAACAAGAATTCCTAATATTTGAAAGCAAATTAACCTCAAAACGCTCCCTAAAGTGCCCGGAGTTATAAATATTATCAGTTTGCTGGTCATTTCACGGCTTTCCTCTGGTAATGTCTGTGATTACAAACGGCAGGAAATGTAGGAAGAATCTATTTCCTTTTATTTCAAGTGGTTCTTCCAAGTTTTAATCATCTCTGGAAACTCTAATTGCATATTTTAAGAGTTTTTCCACAACTAGAGAGTTTTCTTACAACTATGTACTGCTGCCGTAAGGATTTTAACTGAGTCATACAAAAGTCGCCAGAGATATTGGGCCTCACTTGTAAACATTAGCTGTATAGTCCTCAATTACAGGCTTTCTACACAAATTTTGAGCTGTATAAACAAGAATTCCTAATATTTCAAAGCAAATTCAAGTGAAAACGCTCCCTAAAGTGCCCGGAGTTGTAAATATTATCAGTTTGCTGGTCATTTCACGGCTTTCCACTGGTAATGTCTGTGATTACAAACGGGCGGAAATGTGGGAAGAATCTATTTACTTTTATTTCAAGTGATTCTTCAAGTTTTTAATCATTTCTCAAAACTCTAATTGCGTATTTTAAGAGTTTTTCCACAACTAGAGAGTTTTCTTACAACTATGTACTGCAGCCGTAAGGATTTTAACTGAGTCATACAAATTCGCCTGAGTAATTCGTCCTCACTTGTAAACATAAGCTGTATAGTCCTCAATTACAGGCTTTCGACACAAATTTTGAGCTGTATAAACAAGAATTCCTAATATTTGAAAGCAAATTAACGTCAAAACGCTCCCTAAAGTGCCCGTAGTTGTAAATATTATCAGTTTGCTGGTCATTTCACGGCTTTCCTCTGGTAATGTCTGTGATTACAAAGGGCAGGAAATGTAGGAAGAATCTATTTCCTTTTATTTCAAGTGGTTCTTCCAAGTTTTTAATCATTTCTGGAAACTCTAATTGCGTATTTGAAGAATTTTACCACAACTAGAGAGTTTTCTTACAACTATGTACTGCAACCGTAAGGATTTAAACTGAGTCATACAATAGTCGCCAGAGTAATTCGGCCTCACTTGTAAATATAAGCAGTATAGTCCTCACTTACAGGCTTTCTACACAAATTTTGAGCTGTATAAACAAGAATTCCTAATATTTGGAAGCAAATTCAAGTGAAAACGCTCCCTAAATTGCCCGGAGTTGTAAATATTATCAGTTTGCTGGTCATTTCACGGCTTTCCACTGGAAATGTCTGTGATTACAAACGGCAGGAAATGTAGGAAGAATCTATTTCCTTTTATTTCAAGTGGTTCTTCCAAGTTTTTAATCATCTCTGGAAACTCTAATTGCGTATTTTAAGAGTTTTTCCACAACTAGAGAGTTTTCTTACAACTATATACTGCAGCAGTAAGGATTTTAACTGAGTCATACAAAAGTCGCCAGAGTAATTCGGCCTCAGTTGTAAACATAAGCTGTATAGTCCTCATTACAGGCTTTCTACACAAATTTTGAGCTGTATAAACAAGAATTCCTAATAATTGAAAGCAAATTCAAGTGAAAACGCTCCCTAAAGTGCCCGGAGTTGTAAATATTATCAGTTTGCTGGTCATTTCTCGGCTTTCCACTGGTAATGACTGTGATTACAAATGGGAGGAAATGTGGGAAGAATTTATTTACTTTTATTTCAAGTGATTCTTCCAAGTTTTTAATCATTTCTGGAAACTCTATTTGCGTATTTTAAGAGTTTTTCCACAACTAGAGCGTTTTCTTACTACTATGTACTGGAACCGTCAGGATTTTAACTGAGTCATACAATAGTCGCCAGAGTAATGCGGCCTCACTTGTAAACATAAGCTGTATAGTCCTCATTACAGGATTTCTACACAAATTTTGAGCTGTATAAACAAGAATTCCTAATATTTGAAAGCAAATTCAAGTGAAAACGCTCCCAAAAGTGCCCGGAGTTGTAAATATTATCAGTTTGCTGGTCATTTCACGGCTTTCCTCTGGTAATGTCTGTGATTACAAACGGCAGGAAATGTAGGAAGAATCGATTTCCTTTTATTTCAAGTGGTTCTTGCAAGTTTTTAATCATCTCTGGAAACTCTAATTGCGTATTTTAAGAGTTTTTCCACAACTAGAGAGTTTTCTTACAACTATGTTCTGCAACCGTAAGGATTTTACCTGAGTCATAAAAAAGTCGCCAGAGTAATTCGGTCTCAGTTGTAAACATAAGCAGTATAGACCTCACTTACAGGCTTTCTACACAAATTTTGAGCTGTATAAACAAGAATTCCTAATATTTCAAAGCAAATTCAAGTGAAAACGCTCCCTAAAGTGCCCAGAGTTGTAAATATTATCAGTTTGCTGGTCATTTCACGGCTTTACACTGGTAATGTCTATGATTACAAATGGCAGGACATGAAGGAAGAATCTATTTTCTTTTATTTCAAGTGGTTCTTCGAAGTTTTTAATCATTTCTGGAAACTCTAATTGCGTATTTGAAGAATTTTACCACAACTAGAGAGTTTTCTTACAAATATGTACTGGAACCGTAAGGATTTAAACTGAGTCATACAATAGTCGCCAGAGTAATTCGGCCTCACTTGTAAATATAAGCAGTATAGGCCTCACTTACAGGCTTTCTACACAAATTTTGAGCTGTATAAACAAGAATTCCTAATATTTGAAAGCAAATTCAAGTGAAAACGCTCCCTAAAGTGCCCGGGGTTGTAAATATTATCAGTTTGCTGGTCATTACAAGGCTTTCCACTGGTAATGTCTGTGATTACAAACGGCAGGAAATGTAGGAAGAATCTATTTACTTTAATTTCAAGTGGTTCTTCCAAGTTTTTAATCATCTCTCGAAACTCTAATTGCGGATTTTAAGAGTTTTTCCAAAACTAGAGAGTTTTCTTACAACTATGTTCTGCAACCGTAAGGATTTTAACTGAGTCATACAAAAGTCGCCAGAGTAATTCGGCCTCACTTGTAAACATAAGCAGTATAGACCTCACTTACAGGCTTTCTACACAAATTTTGAGCTGTATAACAAGAATTCCTAATATTTCAAAGCAAATTCAAGTGAAACGCTCCCTAAAGTGCCCAGAGTTGTAAATATTATCAGTTTGCTGGTCATTTCACGGCTTTCCACTGGTAATGTCTATGATTACAAATGGCAGGAAATGAAGGAAGAATCTATTTTCTTTTATTTCAAGTGGTTCTTCCAAGTTTTTAATCATTTCTGGAAACTCTAATTGCGTATTTGAAGAATTTGACCACAACTAGAGAGTTTTCTTACAACTATGTACTGCAACCGTAAGGATTTAAACTGAGTCATACAATTAGTCGCCAGAGTAATTCGGCCTCACTTGTAAATATAAGCAGTATAGTCCTCACTTACAGGCTTTCTACACAAATTTTGAGCTGTATAAACAAGAATTCCTAATATTTGAAAGCAAATTAACGTCAAAACGCTCCCTAAAGTGCCCGGAGTTGTAAATATTATCAGTTTGCTGGTCATTTCTCGGCTTTCCACTGGTAATGTCTGTGATTACAAATGGGAGGAAATGTGGGAAGAATTTATTTTCTTTTATTTCAAGTGGTTCTTCCAAGTTTTTAATCATTTCTGGAAACTCTAATTGCGTATTTGAAGAATTTTACCACAACTAGAGAGTTTTCTTACAACTATGTACTGCAACCGTAAGGATTTAAACTGAGTCATACAATAGTCGCCAGAGTAATTCGGCCTCACTTGTAAATATAAGCAGTATAGTCCTCACTTACAGGCTTTCTACACAAATTTTGAGCTGTATAAACAAGAATTCCTAATATTTGGAAGCAAATTCAAGTGAAAATGCTCCCTAAAGTGCCCTGAGTTGTAAATACTATCAGTTTGCTGGTCATTTCACGGCTTTCCTCTGGTAATGTCTGTGATTACAAAGGGCAGGAAATGTAGGAAGAATCTATTTACTTTTATTTCAAGTCGTTCTTCCAAGTTTTTAATCATTTCTGGAAACTCTAATTGCGTATTTTAAGAGTTTTACCACAACTAGAGAGTTTTCTTACAAATATGTACTGGAACCGTAAGGATTTTAACTCAGTCATACAATAGTTGCCAGAGTAATGAGGCCTCACTTGTAAACATAAGCTGTATAGTCCTCACTTACAGGCTTTCTACACAAATTTTGAGCTGTATAAGCAAGAATTCCTAATATTTGAAAGCAAATTAACCTCAAAACGCTCCCTAAAGTGCCCGGAGCTGTAAATATTATCAGTTTGCTGGTCATTTCACGGCTTTCCTCTGGTAATGTCTGTGATTACAAAGGGCAGGAAATGTAGGAAGAATCTATTTCCTTTTATTTCAAGTGGTTCTTCCAAGTTTTAATCATCTCTGGAAACTCTAATTGCGTATTTTAAGAGTTTTTCCACAACTAGAGAGTTTTCTTACAAATATGTACTGGAACCGTAAGGATTTTAACTCAGTCATACAATAGTTGCCAGAGTAATGAGGCCTCACTTGTAAACATAAGCTGTATAGTCCTCACTTACAGGCTTTCTACACAAATTTTGAGCTGTATAAGCAAGAATTCCTAATATTTGAAAGCAAATTAACCTCAAAACGCTCCCTAAAGTGCCCGGAGCTGTAAATATTATCAGTTTGCTGGTCATTTCACGGCTTTCCTCTGGTAATGTCTGTGATTACAAACGGCAGGAAATGTAGGAAGAATCTATTTCCTTTTATTTCAAGTGGTTCTTCCAAGTTTTAATCATCTCTGGAAACTCTAATTGCGTATTTTAAGAGTTTTTCCACAACTAGAGAGTTTTCTTACAACTATGTACTGCAGCCGTAAGGATTTTAACTGAGTCATACAAAAGTCGCCAGAGTAATTGGTCCTCACTTGTAAACATAAGCTGTATAGTCCTCAATTACAGGCTTTCGACACAAATTTTGAGCTGTATAAACAAGAATTCCTAATATTTGAAAGCAAATTAACGTCAAAACGCTCCCTAAAGTGCCCGGAGTTGTAAATATTATCAGTTTGCTGGTCATTTCACGGCTTTCCTCTGGTAATGTCTGTGATTACAAAGGGCAGGAAATGTAGGAAGAATCTATTTCCTTTTATTTCAAGTGGTTCTTCCAAGTTTTTAATCATTTCTGGAAACTCTAATTGCGTATTTGAAGAATTTTACCACAAGTAGAGAGTTTTCTTACAACTATGTACTGCAACCGTAAGGATTTAAACTGAGTCATACAATAGTCACCAGAGTAATTCGGCCTCACTTGTAAATATAAGCTGTATAGTCCTCACTTACAGGCTTTCTACACAAATTTTGAGCTGTATAAACAAGAATTCCTAATATTTGAAAGCAAATTAACGTCAAAACGCTCCCTAAAGTGCCCGGAGTTGTAAATATTATCAGTTTGCTGGTCATTTCACGGCTTTCCTCTGGTAATGTCTGTGATTACAAAGGGCAGGAAATGTAGGAAGAATCTATTTCCTTTTATTTCAAGTGGTTCTTCCAAGTTTTTAATCATTTCTGGAAACTCTAATTGCGTATTTGAAGAATTTTACCACAACTAGAGAGTTTTCTTACAACTATGTACTGCAACCGTAAGGATTTAAACTGAGTCATACAATGGTCGCCAGAGTAATTCGGCCTCACTTGTAAATATAAGCAGTATAGTCCTCACATACAGGCTTTCTACACAAATTTTGAGCTGTATAAACAAGAATTCCTAATATTTGGAAGCAAATTCAAGTGAAAACGCTCCCTAAAGTGCCGTGAGTTGTAAATACTATCAGTTTGCTGGTCATTTCACGGCTTTCCACTGGTAATGTCTGTGATTACAAAGGGCAGGAAATGTAGGAAGAATCTATTTACTTTTATTTCAAGTCGTTCTTCCAAGTTTTTAATCATTTCTGGAAACTCTAAATGCGTATTTTAAGAGTTTTACCACAACTAGAGAGTTTTCTTACAAATATGTACTGGAACCGTAAGGATTTTAACTCAGTCATACCATAGTCGCCAGAGTAATGCGGCCTCACTTGTAAACATAAGCTGTATAGTCCTCACTTACAGGCTTTCTACACAAATTTTGAGCTGTATAAACAAGAATTCCTAATATTTGAAAGCAAATTAACCTCAAAACGCTCCCTAAAGTGCCCGGAGTTGTAAATATTATCAGTTTGCTGGTCATTTCACGGCTTTCCTCTGGTAATGTCTGTGATTACAAACGGCAGGAAATGTAGGAAGAATCTATTTCCTTTTATTTCAAGTGGTTCTTCCAAGTTTTAATCATCTCTGGAAACTCTAATTGCGTATTTTAAGAGTTTTTCCACAACTAGAGAGTTTTCTTACAACTATGTACTGCTGCCGTAATGATTTTAACTGAGTCATACAAAAGTCGCCAGAGATATTGGGCCTCACTTGTAAACATAAGCTGTATAGTCCTCATATACAGGCTTTCTACACAAATTATGAGCTGTATAAACAAGAATTCCTAATATTTGGAAGCAAATTCAAGTGAAAACGCTCCCTAAAGTGCCCGGAGTTGTAAATATTATCAGTTTGCTGGTCATTTCACGGCTTTCCACTGGTAATGTCTGTGATTACAAACGGGAGGAAATGTGGGAAGAATCTATTTACTTTTATTTCAAGTGATTCTTCAAGTTTTTAATCATTTCTCAAAACTCTAATTGCGTATTTTAAGAGTTTTTCCACAACTAGAGAGTTTTCTTACAACTATGTACTGCAGCCGTAAGGATTTTAACTGAGTCATACAAAAGTCGCCAGAGTAATTCGTCCTCACTTGTAAACATAAGCTGTATAGTCCTCAATTACAGGCTTTCGACACAAATTTTGAGCTGTATAAACAAGAATTCCTAATATTTGAAAGCAAATTAACGTCAAAACGCTCCCTAAAGTGCCCGGAGTTGTAAATATTATCAGTTTGCTGGTCATTTCACGGCTTTCCTCTGGTAATGTCTGTGATTACAAAGGGCAGGAAATGTAGGAAGAATCTATTTCCTTTTATTTCAAGTGGTTCTTCCAAGTTTTTAATCATTTCTGGAAACTCTAATTGCGTATTTGAAGAATTTTACCACAACTAGAGAGTTTTCTTACAACTATGTACTGCAACCGTAAGGATTTAAACTGAGTCATACAATAGTCGCCAGAGTAATTCGGCCTCACTTGTAAATATAAGCAGTATAGTCCTCACTTACAGGCTTTCTACACAAATTTTGAGCTGTATAAACAAGAATTCCTAATATTTGGAAGCAAATTCAAGTGAAAACGCTCCCTAAAGTGCCCTGAGTTGTAAATACTATCAGTTTGCTGGTCATTTCACGGCTTTCCACTGGTAATGTCTGTGATTACAAAGGGCAGGAAATGTGGGAAGAATCTATTTACTTTTATTTCAAGTTGTTCTTCCAAGTTTTTAATCATTTCTGGAAACTCTAATTGCGTATTTTAAGAGTTTTACCACAACTAGAGAGTTTTCTTACAAATATGTACTGGAACCGTAAAGATTTTAACTCAGTCATACAATAGTCGCCAGAGTAATGCGGCCTCACTTGTAAACATAAGCTGTATAGTCCTCACTTACAGGCTTTCTACACAAATTTTGAGCTGTATAAACAAGAATTGCTAATATTTCAAAGCAAATTCAAGTGAAAACACTCCCTAAAGTGCCCAGAGTTGTAAATATTATCAGTTTGCTGGTCATTTCACGGCTTTCCACTGGTAATGTCTATGATTACAAATGGCAGGAAATGAAGGAAGAATCTATTTTCTTTTATTTCAAGTGGTTCTTCCAAGTTTTTAATCATTTCTGGAAACTCTAATTGGGTATTTGAAGAATTTTACCACAACTAGAGAGTTTTCTTACAACTATGTACTGCAACCTTAAGGATTTAAACTGAGTCATACAATAGTCGCCAGAGTAATTCGGCCTCACTTGTAAATATAAGCAGTATAGTACTCACTTACAGGCTTTCTACACAAATTTTGAGCTGTATAAACAAGAATTCCTAATATTTGGAAGCAAATTCAAGTGAAAACGCTCCCTAAAGTGCCCGGAGTTGTAAATATTATCAGTTTGCTGGTCATTTCACGGCTTTCCACTGGTAATGTCTGTGATTACAAAGGGCAGGAAAGGTAGGAAGAATCTATTTACTTTTATTTCAAGTCCTTCTTCCAAGTTTTTAACCATTTCTGGAAACTCTAATAGCGTATTTTAAGATTTTTACCACAACTAGAGAGTTTTCTTACAAATATGTACTGGAACCGTAAGGATTTTAACTCAGTCATACCATAGTCGCCAGAGTAATGCGGCCTCACTTGTAAACATAAGCTGTATAGTCCTCACTTACAGGCTTTCTACACAAATTTTGAGCTGTATAAACAAGAATTCCTAATATTTGAAAGCAAATTAACGTCAAAACGCTCCCTAAAGTGCCCGGAGTTGTAAATATTATCAGTTTGCTGGTCATTTCACGGCTTTCCTCTGGTAATGTCTGTGATTACAAAGGGCAGGAAATGTAGGAAGAATCTATTTCCTTTTATTTCAAGTGGTTCTTCCAAGTTTTTAATCATTTCTGGAAACTCTAATTGCGTATTTGAAGAATTTTACCACAACTAGAGAGTTTTCTTACAACTATGTACTGCAACCGTAAGGATTTAAACTGAGTCATACAATAGTCGCCAGAGTAATTCGGCCTCACTTGTAAATATAAGCAGTATAGTCCTCACTTACAGGCTTTCTACACAAATTTTGAGCTGTATAAACAAGAATTCCTAATATTTGGAAGCAAATTCAAGTGAAAATGCTCCCTAAAGTGCCCTGAGTTGTAAATACTATCAGTTTGCTGGTCATTTCACGGCTTTCCTCTGGTAATGTCTGTGATTACAAAGGGCAGGAAATGTAGGAAGAATCTATTTACTTTTATTTCAAGTCGTTCTTCCAAGTTTTTAATCATTTCTGGAAACTCTAATTGCGTATTTTAAGAGTTTTACCACAACTAGAGAGTTTTCTTACAAATATGTACTGGAACCGTAAGGATTTTAACTCAGTCATACAATAGTTGCCAGAGTAATGAGGCCTCACTTGTAAACATAAGCTGTATAGTCCTCACTTACAGGCTTTCTACACAAATTTTGAGCTGTATAAGCAAGAATTCCTAATATTTGAAAGCAAATTAACCTCAAAACGCTCCCTAAAGTGCCCGGAGCTGTAAATACTATCAGTTTGCTGGTCATTTCACGGCTTTCCACTGGTAATGTCTGTGATTACAAAGGGCAGGAAATGTAGGAAGAATCTATTTCCTTTTATTTCAAGTGGTTCTTCCAAGTTTTAATCATCTCTGGAAACTCTAATTGCGTATTTTAAGAGTTTTTCCACAACTAGAGAGTTTTCTTACAAATATGTACTGGAACCGTAAGGATTTTAACTCAGTCATACAATAGTTGCCAGAGTAATGAGGCCTCACTTGTAAACATAAGCTGTATAGTCCTCACTTACAGGCTTTCTACACAAATTTTGAGCTGTATAAACAAGAATTCCTAATATTTGAAAGCAAATTAACCTCAAAACGCTCCCTAAAGTGCCCGGAGCTGTAAATATTATCAGTTTGCTGGTCATTTCACGGCTTTCCTCTGGTAATGTCTGTGATTACAAACGGCAGGAAATGTAGGAAGAATCTATTTCCTTTTATTTCAAGTGGTTCTTCCAAGTTTTAATCATCTCTGGAAACTCTAATTGCGTATTTTAAGAGTTTTTCCACAACTAGAGAGTTTTCTTACAACTATGTACTGCAGCCGTAAGGATTTTAACTGAGTCATACAAAAGTCGCCAGAGTAATTGGTCCTCACTTGTAAACATAAGCTGTATAGTCCTCAATTACAGGCTTTCGACACAAATTTTGAGCTGTATAAACAAGAATTCCTAATATTTGAAAGCAAATTAACGTCAAAACGCTCCCTAAAGTGCCCGGAGTTGTAAATATTATCAGTTTGCTGGTCATTTCACGGCTTTCCTCTGGTAATGTCTGTGATTACAAAGGGCAGGAAATGTAGGAAGAATCTATTTCCTTTTATTTCAAGTGGTTCTTCCAAGTTTTTAATCATTTCTGGAAACTCTAATTGCGTATTTGAAGAATTTTACCACAAGTAGAGAGTTTTCTTACAACTATGTACTGCAACCGTAAGGATTTAAACTGAGTCATACAATAGTCACCAGAGTAATTCGGCCTCACTTGTAAATATAAGCTGTATAGTCCTCACTTACAGGCTTTCTACACAAATTTTGAGCTGTATAAACAAGAATTCCTAATATTTGAAAGCAAATTAACGTCAAAACGCTCCCTAAAGTGCCCGGAGTTGTAAATATTATCAGTTTGCTGGTCATTTCACGGCTTTCCTCTGGTAATGTCTGTGATTACAAAGGGCAGGAAATGTAGGAAGAATCTATTTCCTTTTATTTCAAGTGGTTCTTCCAAGTTTTTAATCATTTCTGGAAACTCTAATTGCGTATTTGAAGAATTTTACCACAACTAGAGAGTTTTCTTACAACTATGTACTGCAACCGTAAGGATTTAAACTGAGTCATACAATGGTCGCCAGAGTAATTCGGCCTCACTTGTAAATATAAGCAGTATAGTCCTCACATACAGGCTTTCTACACAAATTTTGAGCTGTATAAACAAGAATTCCTAATATTTGGAAGCAAATTCAAGTGAAAACGCTCCCTAAAGTGCCGTGAGTTGTAAATACTATCAGTTTGCTGGTCATTTCACGGCTTTCCACTGGTAATGTCTGTGATTACAAAGGGCAGGAAATGTAGGAAGAATCTATTTACTTTTATTTCAAGTCGTTCTTCCAAGTTTTTAATCATTTCTGGAAACTCTAATTGCGTATTTTAAGAGTTTTACCACAACTAGAGAGTTTTCTTACAAATATGTACTGGAACCGTAAGGATTTTAACTCAGTCATACCATAGTCGCCAGAGTAATGCGGCCTCACTTGTAAACATAAGCTGTATAGTCCTCACTTACAGGCTTTCTACACAAATTTTGAGCTGTATAAACAAGAATTCCTAATATTTGAAAGCAAATTAACCTCAAAACGCTCCCTAAAGTGCCCGGAGTTGTAAATATTATCAGTTTGCTGGTCATTTCACGGCTTTCCTCTGGTAATGTCTGTGATTACAAACGGCAGGAAATGTAGGAAGAATCTATTTCCTTTTATTTCAAGTGGTTCTTCCAAGTTTTAATCATCTCTGGAAACTCTAATTGCGTATTTTAAGAGTTTTTCCACAACTAGAGAGTTTTCTTACAACTATGTACTGCTGCCGTAATGATTTTAACTGAGTCATACAAAAGTCGCCAGAGATATTGGGCCTCACTTGTAAACATAAGCTGTATAGTCCTCATATAAAGGCTTTCTACACAAATTATGAGCTGTATAAACAAGAATTCCTAATATTTGGAAGCAAATTCAAGTGAAAACGCTCCCTAAAGTGCCCGGAGTTGTAAATATTATCAGTTTGCTGGTCATTTCACGGCTTTCCACTGGTAATGTCTGTGATTACAAACGGGAGGAAATGTGGGAAGAATCTATTTACTTTTATTTCAAGTGATTCTTCAAGTTTTTAATCATTTCTCAAAACTCTAATTGCGTATTTTAAGAGTTTTTCCACAACTAGAGAGTTTTCTTACAACTATGTACTGCAGCCGTAAGGATTTTAACTGAGTCATACAAAAGTCGCCAGAGTAATTCGTCCTCACTTGTAAACATAAGCTGTATAGTCCTCAATTACAGGCTTTCGACACAGATTTTGAGCTGTATAAACAAGAATTCCTAATATTTGAAAGCAAATTAACGTCAAAACGCTCCCTAAAGTGCCCGGAGTTGTAAATATTATCAGTTTGCTGGTCATTTCACGGCTTTCCTCTG
Source organism: Myotis nattereri (assembly GCF_964212035.1). Classification (NCBI taxonomy): domain Eukaryota; kingdom Metazoa; phylum Chordata; class Mammalia; order Chiroptera; family Vespertilionidae; genus Myotis; species Myotis nattereri. The sequence continues at coordinate 921,733 of NC_138088.1, forward strand.
GTAATGTCTGTGATTACAAAGGGCAGGAAATGTAGGAAGAATCTATTTCCTTTTATTTCAAGTGGTTCTTCCAAGTTTTTAATCATTTCTGGAAACTCTAATTGCGTATTTGAAGAATTTTACCACAACTAGAGAGTTTTCTTACAACTATGTACTGCAACCGTAAGGATTTAAACTGAGTCATACAATAGTCGCCAGAGTAATTCGGCCTCACTTGTAAATATAAGCAGTATAGTCCTCACTTACAGGCTTTCTACACAAATTTTGAGCTGTATAAACAAGAATTCCTAATATTTGGAAGCAAATTCAAGTGAAAACGCTCCCTAAAGTGCCCTGAGTTGTAAATACTATCAGTTTGCTGGTCATTTCACGGCTTTCCACTGGTAATGTCTGTGATTACAAAGGGCAGGAAATGTGGGAAGAATCTATTTACTTTTATTTCAAGTTGTTCTTCCAAGTTTTTAATCATTTCTGGAAACTCTAATTGCGTATTTTAAGAGTTTTACCACAACTAGAGAGTTTTCTTACAAATATGTACTGGAACCGTAAAGATTTTAACTCAGTCATACAATAGTCGCCAGAGTAATGCGGCCTCACTTGTAAACATAAGCTGTATAGTCCTCACTTACAGGCTTTCTACACAAATTTTGAGCTGTATAAACAAGAATTGCTAATATTTCAAAGCAAATTCAAGTGAAAACACTCCCTAAAGTGCCCAGAGTTGTAAATATTATCAGTTTGCTGGTCATTTCACGGCTTTCCACTGGTAATGTCTATGATTACAAATGGCAGGAAATGAAGGAAGAATCTATTTTCTTTTATTTCAAGTGGTTCTTCCAAGTTTTTAATCATTTCTGGAAACTCTAATTGGGTATTTGAAGAATTTTACCACAACTAGAGAGTTTTCTTACAACTATGTACTGCAACCTTAAGGATTTAAACTGAGTCATACAATAGTCGCCAGAGTAATTCGGCCTCACTTGTAAATATAAGCAGTATAGTACTCACTTACAGGCTTTCTACACAAATTTTGAGCTGTATAAACAAGAATTCCTAATATTTGGAAGCAAATTCAAGTGAAAACGCTCCCTAAAGTGCCCGGAGTTGTAAATATTATCAGTTTGCTTGTCATTTCACGGCTTTCCACTGGTAATGTCTGTGATTACAAACGGGAGGAAATGTGGGAAGAATCTATTTACTTTTATTTCAAGTGATTCTTCAAGTTTTTAATCATTTCTCAAAACTCTAATTGCGTATTTTAAGAGTTTTTCCACAACTAGAGAGTTTTCTTACAACTATGTACTGCAGCCGTAAGGATTTTAACTGAGTCATACAAAAGTCGCCAGAGTAATTCGTCCTCACTTGTAAACATAAGCTGTATAGTCCTCAATTACAGGCTTTCGACACAAATTTTGAGCTGTATAAACAAGAATTCCTAATATTTGAAAGCAAATTCAAGTGAAAACGCTCTCTAAAGTGCCCGGAGTTGTAAATATTATCAGTTTGCTGGTCATTTCACGGCTTTCCACTGGTAATGTCTATGATTACAAATGGCAGGAAATGAAGGAAGAATCTATTTTCTTTTATTTCAAGTGGTTCTTCCAAGTTTTTAATCATTTCTGGAAACTCTAATTGCGTATTTGAAGAATTTGACCACAACTAGAGAGTTTTCTTACAACTATGTACTGCAACCGTAAGGATTTAAACTGAGTCATACAATTAGTCGCCAGAGTAATTCGGCCTCACTTGTAAATATAAGCAGTATAGTCCTCACTTACAGGCTTTCTACACAAATTTTGAGCTGTATAAACAAGAATTCCTAATATTTGAAAGCAAATTCAAGTGAAAACGCTCCCTAAAGTCCCCTGAGTTGTAAATATTATCAGTTTGCTGGTCATTTCTCGGCTTTCCACTGGTAATGTCTGTGATTACAAATGGGAGGAAATGTGGGAAGAATTTATTTTCTTTTATTTCAAGTGGTTCTTCCAAGTTTTTAATCATTTCTGGAAACTCTAATTGCGTATTTTAAGAGTTTTACCACAACTAGAGAGTTTTCTTACAAATATGTACTGGAACCGTAATGATTTTAACTGAGTCATACAAAATTCGCCAGAGTAATGCGGCCTCTATTGAAAACATAAGTAGTATAGACTTCACTTACAGGCTTTCTACACAAATTTTGAGCTGTATAAACAAGAATTCCTAATATTTGGAAGCAAATTCAAGTGAAAACGCTCCCTAAAGTGCCCTGAGTTGTAAATACTATCAGTTTGCTGGTCATTTCACGGCTTTCCACTGGTAATGTCTGTGATTACAAAGGGCAGGAAAGGTAGGAAGAATCTATTTACTTTTATTTCAAGTCCTTCTTCCAAGTTTTTAACCATTTCTGGAAACTCTAATAGCGTATTTTAAGATTTTTACCACAACTAGAGAGTTTTCTTACAAATATGTACTGGAACCGTAAGGATTTTAACTCAGTCATACCATAGTCGCCAGAGTAATGCGGCCTCACTTGTAAACATAAGCTGTATAGTCCTCACTTACAGGCTTTCGACACAAATTTTGAGCTGTATAAACAAGAATTCCTAATATTTGAAAGCAAATTAACGTCAAAACGCTCCCTAAAGTGCCCGGAGTTGTAAATATTATCAGTTTGCTGGTCATTTCACGGCTTTCCTCTGGTAATGTCTGTGATTACAAAGGGCAGGAAATGTAGGAAGAATCTATTTCCTTTTATTTCAAGTGGTTCTTCCAAGTTTTTAATCATTTCTGGAAACTCTAATTGCGTATTTGAAGAATTTTACCACAACTAGAGAGTTTTCTTACAACTATGTACTGCAACCGTAAGGATTTAAACTGAGTCATACAATAGTCGCCAGAGTAATTCGGCCTCACTTGTAAATATAAGCAGTATAGTCCTCACTTACAGGCTTTCTACACAAATTTTGAGCTGTATAAACAAGAATTCCTAATATTTGGAAGCAAATTCAAGTGAAAACGCTCCCTAAAGTGCCCTGAGTTGTAAATACTATCAGTTTGCTGGTCATTTCACGGCTTTCCACTGGTAATGTCTGTGATTACAAAGGGCAGGAAATGTGGGAAGAATCTATTTACTTTTATTTCAAGTTGTTCTTCCAAGTTTTTAATCATTTCTGGAAACTCTAATTGCGTATTTTAAGAGTTTTACCACAACTAGAGAGTTTTCTTACAAATATGTACTGGAACCGTAAAGATTTTAACTCAGTCATACAATAGTCGCCAGAGTAATGCGGCCTCACTTGTAAACATAAGCTGTATAGTCCTCACTTACAGGCTTTCTACACAAATTTTGAGCTGTATAAACAAGAATTCCTAATATTTCAAAGCAAATTCAAGTGAAAACACTCCCTAAAGTGCCCAGAGTTGTAAATATTATCAGTTTGCTGGTCATTTCACGGCTTTCCACTGGTAATGTCTATGATTACAAATGGCAGGAAATGAAGGAAGAATCTATTTTCTTTTATTTCAAGTGGTTCTTCCAAGTTTTTAATCATTTCTGGAAACTCTAATTGGGTATTTGAAGAATTTTACCACAACTAGAGAGTTTTCTTACAACTATGTACTGCAACCTTAAGGATTTAAACTGAGTCATACAATAGTCGCCAGAGTAATTCGGCCTCACTTGTAAATATAAGCAGTATAGTACTCACTTACAGGCTTTCTACACAAATTTTGAGCTGTATAAACAAGAATTCCTAATATTTGGAAGCAAATTCAAGTGAAAACGCTCCCTAAAGTGCCCGGAGTTGTAAATATTATCAGTTTGCTTGTCATTTCACGGCTTTCCACTGGTAATGTCTGTGATTACAAACGGGAGGAAATGTGGGAAGAATCTATTTACTTTTATTTCAAGTGATTCTTCAAGTTTTTAATCATTTCTCAAAACTCTAATTGCGTATTTTAAGAGTTTTTCCACAACTAGAGAGTTTTCTTACAACTATGTACTGCAGCCGTAAGGATTTTAACTGAGTCATACAAAAGTCGCCAGAGTAATTCGTCCTCACTTGTAAACATAAGCTGTATAGTCCTCAATTACAGGCTTTCGACACAAATTTTGAGCTGTATAAACAAGAATTCCTAATATTTGAAAGCAAATTCAAGTGAAAACGCTCTCTAAAGTGCCCGGAGTTGTAAATATTATCAGTTTGCTGGTCATTTCACGGCTTTCCACTGGTAATGTCTATGATTACAAATGGCAGGAAATGAAGGAAGAATCTATTTTCTTTTATTTCAAGTGGTTCTTCCAAGTTTTTAATCATTTCTGGAAACTCTAATTGCGTATTTGAAGAATTTGACCACAACTAGAGAGTTTTCTTACAACTATGTACTGCAACCGTAAGGATTTAAACTGAGTCATACAATTAGTCGCCAGAGTAATTCGGCCTCACTTGTAAATATAAGCAGTATAGTCCTCACTTACAGGCTTTCTACACAAATTTTGAGCTGTATAAACAAGAATTCCTAATATTTGAAAGCAAATTCAAGTGAAAACGCTCCCTAAAGTCCCCTGAGTTGTAAATATTATCAGTTTGCTGGTCATTTCTCGGCTTTCCACTGGTAATGTCTGTGATTACAAATGGGAGGAAATGTGGGAAGAATTTATTTTCTTTTATTTCAAGTGGTTCTTCCAAGTTTTTAATCATTTCTAGAAACTCTAATTGCGTATTTTAAGAGTTTTACCACAACTAGAGAGTTTTCTTACAAATATGTACTGGAACCGTAATGATTTTAACTGAGTCATACAAAATTCGCCAGAGTAATGCGGCCTCTATTGAAAACATAAGTAGTATAGACTTCACTTACAGGCTTTCAACACAAATTTTGAGCTGTATAAACAAGAATTCCTAATATTTGGAAGCAAATTCAAGTGAAAACGCTCCCTAAAGTGCCCTGAGTTGTAAATACTATCAGTTTGCTGGTCATTTCACGGCTTTCCACTGGTAATGTCTGTGATTACAAAGGGCAGGAAAGGTAGGAAGAATCTATTTACTTTTATTTCAAGTCCTTCTTCCAAGTTTTTAACCATTTCTGGAAACTCTAATAGCGTATTTTAAGATTTTTACCACAACTAGAGAGTTTTCTTACAAATATGTACTGGAACCGTAAGGATTTTAACTCAGTCATACCATAGTCGCCAGAGTAATGCGGCCTCACTTGTAAACATAAGCTGTATAGTCCTCACTTACAGGCTTTCTACACAAATTTTGAGCTGTATAAACAAGAATTCCTAATATTTGAAAGCAAATTAACGTCAAAACGCTCCCTAAAGTGCCCGGAGTTGTAAATATTATCAGTTTGCTGGTCATTTCACGGCTTTCCTCTGGTAATGTCTGTGATTACAAAGGGCAGGAAATGTAGGAAGAATCTATTTCCTTTTATTTCAAGTGGTTCTTCCAAGTTTTTAATCATTTCTGGAAACTCTAATTGCGTATTTGAAGAATTTTACCACAACTAGAGAGTTTTCTTACAACTATGTACTGCAACCGTAAGGATTTAAACTGAGTCATACAATAGTCGCCAGAGTAATTCGGCCTCACTTGTAAATATAAGCAGTATAGTCCTCACTTACAGGCTTTCTACACAAATTTTGAGCTGTATAAACAAGAATTCCTAATATTTGGAAGCAAATTCAAGTGAAAATGCTCCCTAAAGTGCCCTGAGTTGTAAATACTATCAGTTTGCTGGTCATTTCACGGCTTTCCTCTGGTAATGTCTGTGATTACAAAGGGCAGGAAATGTAGGAAGAATCTATTTACTTTTATTTCAAGTCGTTCTTCCAAGTTTTTAATCATTTCTGGAAACTCTAATTGCGTATTTTAAGAGTTTTACCACAACTAGAGAGTTTTCTTACAAATATGTACTGGAACCGTAAGGATTTTAACTCAGTCATACAATAGTTGCCAGAGTAATGAGGCCTCACTTGTAAACATAAGCTGTATAGTCCTCACTTACAGGCTTTCTACACAAATTTTGAGCTGTATAAGCAAGAATTCCTAATATTTGAAAGCAAATTAACCTCAAAACGCTCCCTAAAGTGCCCGGAGCTGTAAATATTATCAGTTTGCTGGTCATTTCACGGCTTTCCTCTGGTAATGTCTGTGATTACAAAGGGCAGGAAATGTAGGAAGAATCTATTTCCTTTTATTTCAAGTGGTTCTTCCAAGTTTTAATCATCTCTGGAAACTCTAATTGCGTATTTTAAGAGTTTTTCCACAACTAGAGAGTTTTCTTACAAATATGTACTGGAACCGTAAGGATTTTAACTCAGTCATACAATAGTTGCCAGAGTAATGAGGCCTCACTTGTAAACATAAGCTGTATAGTCCTCACTTACAGGCTTTCTACACAAATTTTGAGCTGTATAAACAAGAATTCCTAATATTTGAAAGCAAATTAACCTCAAAACGCTCCCTAAAGTGCCCGGAGCTGTAAATATTATCAGTTTGCTGGTCATTTCACGGCTTTCCTCTGGTAATGTCTGTGATTACAAACGGCAGGAAATGTAGGAAGAATCTATTTCCTTTTATTTCAAGTGGTTCTTCCAAGTTTTAATCATCTCTGGAAACTCTAATTGCGTATTTTAAGAGTTTTTCCACAACTAGAGAGTTTTCTTACAACTATGTACTGCAGCCGTAAGGATTTTAACTGAGTCATACAAAAGTCGCCAGAGTAATTGGTCCTCACTTGTAAACATAAGCTGTATAGTCCTCAATTACAGGCTTTCGACACAAATTTTGAGCTGTATAAACAAGAATTCCTAATATTTGAAAGCAAATTAACGTCAAAACGCTCCCTAAAGTGCCCGGAGTTGTAAATATTATCAGTTTGCTGGTCATTTCACGGCTTTCCTCTGGTAATGTCTGTGATTACAAAGGGCAGGAAATGTAGGAAGAATCTATTTCCTTTTATTTCAAGTGGTTCTTCCAAGTTTTTAATCATTTCTGGAAACTCTAATTGCGTATTTGAAGAATTTTACCACAAGTAGAGAGTTTTCTTACAACTATGTACTGCAACCGTAAGGATTTAAACTGAGTCATACAATAGTCACCAGAGTAATTCGGCCTCACTTGTAAATATAAGCTGTATAGTCCTCACTTACAGGCTTTCTACACAAATTTTGAGCTGTATAAACAAGAATTCCTAATATTTGAAAGCAAATTAACGTCAAAACGCTCCCTAAAGTGCCCGGAGTTGTAAATATTATCAGTTTGCTGGTCATTTCACGGCTTTCCTCTGGTAATGTCTGTGATTACAAAGGGCAGGAAATGTAGGAAGAATCTATTTCCTTTTATTTCAAGTGGTTCTTCCAAGTTTTTAATCATTTCTGGAAACTCTAATTGCGTATTTGAAGAATTTTACCACAACTAGAGAGTTTTCTTACAACTATGTACTGCAACCGTAAGGATTTAAACTGAGTCATACAATGGTCGCCAGAGTAATTCGGCCTCACTTGTAAATATAAGCAGTATAGTCCTCACATACAGGCTTTCTACACAAATTTTGAGCTGTATAAACAAGAATTCCTAATATTTGGAAGCAAATTCAAGTGAAAACGCTCCCTAAAGTGCCGTGAGTTGTAAATACTATCAGTTTGCTGGTCATTTCACGGCTTTCCACTGGTAATGTCTGTGATTACAAAGGGCAGGAAATGTAGGAAGAATCTATTTACTTTTATTTCAAGTCGTTCTTCCAAGTTTTTAATCATTTCTGGAAACTCTAATTGCGTATTTTAAGAGTTTTACCACAACTAGAGAGTTTTCTTACAAATATGTACTGGAACCGTAAGGATTTTAACTCAGTCATACCATAGTCGCCAGAGTAATGCGGCCTCACTTGTAAACATAAGCTGTATAGTCCTCACTTACAGGCTTTCTACACAAATTTTGAGCTGTATAAACAAGAATTCCTAATATTTGAAAGCAAATTAACCTCAAAACGCTCCCTAAAGTGCCCGGAGTTGTAAATATTATCAGTTTGCTGGTCATTTCACGGCTTTCCTCTGGTAATGTCTGTGATTACAAACGGCAGGAAATGTAGGAAGAATCTATTTCCTTTTATTTCAAGTGGTTCTTCCAAGTTTTAATCATCTCTGGAAACTCTAATTGCGTATTTTAAGAGTTTTTCCACAACTAGAGAGTTTTCTTACAACTATGTACTGCTGCCGTAATGATTTTAACTGAGTCATACAAAAGTCGCCAGAGATATTGGGCCTCACTTGTAAACATAAGCTGTATAGTCCTCATATACAGGCTTTCTACACAAATTATGAGCTGTATAAACAAGAATTCCTAGTATTTGGAAGCAAATTCAAGTGAAAACGCTCCCTAAAGTGCCCGGAGTTGTAAATATTATCAGTTTGCTGGTCATTTCACGGCTTTCCACTGGTAATGTCTGTGATTACAAACGGGAGGAAATGTGGGAAGAATCTATTTACTTTTATTTCAAGTGATTCTTCAAGTTTTTAATCATTTCTCAAAACTCTAATTGCGTATTTTAAGAGTTTTTCCACAACTAGAGAGTTTTCTTACAACTATGTACTGCAGCCGTAAGGATTTTAACTGAGTCATACAAAAGTCGCCAGAGTAATTCGTCCTCACTTGTAAACATAAGCTGTATAGTCCTCAATTACAGGCTTTCGACACAAATTTTGAGCTGTATAAACAAGAATTCCTAATATTTGAAAGCAAATTAACGTCAAAACGCTCCCTAAAGTGCCCTGAGTTGTAAATACTATCAGTTTGCTGGTCATTTCACGGCTTTCCACTGGTAATGTCTGTGATTACAAAGGGCAGGAAATGTAGGAAGAATCTATTTACTTTTATTTCAAGTTGTTCTTCCAAGTTTTTAATCATTTCTGGAAACTCTAATTGCGTATTTTAAGAGTTTTACCACAACTAGAGAGTTTTCTTACAAATATGTACTGGAACCGTAAAGATTTTAACTCAGTCATACAATAGTCGCCAGAGTAATGCGGCCTCACTTGTAAACATAAGCTGTATAGTCCTCACTTACAGGCTTTCTACACAAATTTTGAGCTGTATAAACAAGAATTCCTAATATTTCAAAGCAAATTCAAGTGAAAACACTCCCTAAAGTGCCCAGAGTTGTAAATATTATCAGTTTGCTGGTCATTTCACGGCTTTCCACTGGTAATGTCTATGATTACAAATGGCAGGAAATGAAGGAAGAATCTATTTTCTTTTATTTCAAGTGGTTCTTCCAAGTTTTTAATCATTTCTGGAAACTCTAATTGGGTATTTGAAGAATTTTACCACAACTAGAGAGTTTTCTTACAACTATGTACTGCAACCTTAAGGATTTAAACTGAGTCATACAATAGTCGCCAGAGTAATTCGGCCTCACTTGTAAATATAAGCAGTATAGTACTCACTTACAGGCTTTCTACACAAATTTTGAGCTGTATAAACAAGAATTCCTAATATTTGGAAGCAAATTCAAGTGAAAACGCTCCCTAAAGTGCCCGGAGTTGTAAATATTATCAGTTTGCTTGTCATTTCACGGCTTTCCACTGGTAATGTCTGTGATTACAAACGGGAGGAAATGTGCGAAGAATCTATTTACTTTTATTTCAAGTGATTCTTCAAGTTTTTAATCATTTCTCAAAACTCTAATTGCGTATTTTAAGAGTTTTTCCACAACTAGAGAGTTTTCTTACAACTATGTACTGCAGCCGTAAGGATTTTAACTGAGTCATACAAAAGTCGCCAGAGTAATTCGTCCTCACTTGTAAACATAAGCTGTATAGTCCTCAATTACAGGCTTTCGACACAAATTTTGAGCTGTATAAACAAGAATTCCTAATATTTGAAAGCAAATTCAAGTGAAAACGCTCTCTAAAGTGCCCGGAGTTGTAAATATTATCAGTTTGCTGGTCATTTCACGGCTTTCCACTGGTAATGTCTATGATTACAAATGGCAGGACATGAAGGAAGAATCTATTTTCTTTTATTTCAAGTGGTTCTTCGAAGTTTTTAATCATTTCTGGAAACTCTAATTGCGTATTTTAAGAGTTTTACCACAACTAGATAGTTTTCTTACAAATATGTACTGGAACCGTAATGATTTTAACTGAGTCATACAAAATTCGCCAGAGTAATGCGGCCTCTATTGTAAACATAAGCAGTATAGACTTCACTTACAGGCTTTCTACACAAATTTTGAGCTGTATAAACAAGAATTCCTAATATTTGGAAGCAAATTCAAGTGAAAACGCTCCCTAAAGTGTCCGGAGTTGTAAATATTATCAGTTTGCTGGTCATTTCACGGCTTTCCACTGGTAATGTCTGTGATTACAAAGGGCAGGAAATGTAGGAAGAATCTATTTACTTTTATTTCAAGTCGTTCTTCCAAGTTTTTAACCATTTCTGGAAACTCTAGTAGCGTATTTTAAGATTTTTACCACAACTAGAGAGTTTTCTTACAAATATGTACTGGAACCGTAAGGATTTTAACTGAGTCATACAATAGTCGCCAGAGTAATGCGGCCTCAGTTGTAAACATAAGCTGTATAGTCCTCACTTACAGGCTTTCTACACAAATTTTGAGCAGTATAAACAAGAATTCCTAATATTTGAAAGCAAATTAACGTCAAAACGCTCCCTAAAGTGCCCGGAGTTGTAAATATTATCAGTTTGCTGGTCATTTCACGGCTTTCCTCTGGTAATGTCTGTGATTACAAAGGGCAGGAAATGTAGGAAGAATCTATTTCCTTTTATTTCAAGTGGTTCTTCCAAGTTTTTAATCATCTCTGGAAACTCTAATTGCGTATTTTAAGAGTTTTTCCACAACTAGAGAGTTTTCTTACAACTATGTACTGCAGCCGTAAGGATTTTACCTGAGTCATACAAAAGTCGCCAGAGTAATTCGTCCTCACTTGTAAACATAAGCTGTATAGTCCTCAATTACAGGCTTTCTACACAAATTTTGAGCTGTATAAACAGGAATTCCTAATATTTGGAAGCAAATTCAAGTGAAAACGCTCCCTAAATTGCCCGGAGTTGTAAATATTATCAGTTTGCTGGTCATTTCCCGGCTTTCCACTGGAAATGTCTGTGATTACAAACGGCAGGAAATGTAGGAAGAATCTATTTCCTTTTATTTCAAGTGGTTCTTCCAAGTTTTTAATCATCTCTGGAAACTCTAATTGCGTATTTTAAGAGTTTTTCCACAACTAGAGAGTTTTCTTACAACTATGTACTGCAGCCGTAAGTATTTTACCTGAGTCATACAAAAGTCGCCAGAGTAATTCGTCTTCACTTGTAAACATAAGCTGTATAGTCCTCAATTACAGGCTTTCTACACAAATTTTGAGCTGTATAAACAGGAATTCCTAATATTTGGAAGCAAATTCAAGTGAAAACTCTCCCTAAATTGCCCGGAGTTGTAAATATTATCAGTTTGCTGGTCATTTCACGGCTTTCCACTGGTAATGTCTGTGATTACAAACGGCAGGAAATGTAGGAAGAATCTATTTCCTTTTATTTCAAGTGGTTCTTCCAAGTTTTTAATCATCTCTGGAAACTCTAATTGCGTATTTTAAGAGTTTTTCCACAACTAGAGAGTTTTCTTACAACTATATACTGCAGCAGTAAGGATTTTAACAGAGTCATACAAAAGTCGCCAGAGTAATTCGGCCTCAGTTGTAAACATAAGCTGTATAGTCCTCAATTACAGGCTTTCTACACAAATTTTGAGCTGTATAAACAAGAATTCCTAATAATTGAAAGCAAATTCAAGTGAAAACGCTCCCTAAAGTGCCCGGAGTTGTAAATATTATCAGTTTGCTGGTCATTTCACGGCTTTCCACTGGTAATGTCTGTGATTACAAATGGGAGGAAATGTGGGAAGAATTTATTTACTTTTATTTCAAGTGATTCTTCCAAGTTTTTAATCATTTCTGGAAACTCTATTTGCGTATTTTAAGAGTTTTTCCACAACTAGAGCGTTTTCTTCCAACTATGTACTGGAACCGTCAGGATTTTACCTGAGTCATACAAAAGTCGCCAGAGTAATTCGTCCTCACTTGTAAACATAAGCTGTATAGTCCTCAATTACAGGCTTTCTACACAAATTTTGAGCTGTATAAACAGGAATTCCTAATATTTGGAAGCAAATTCAAGTGAAAACGCTCCCTAAATTGCCCGGAGATGTAAATATTATCAGTTTGCTGGTCATTTCACGTCTTTCCACTGGTAATGTCTGTGATTACAAACGGCAGGAAATGTAGGAAGAATCGATTTACTTTTATTTCAAGTGGTTCTTGCAAGTTTTTAATCATCTCTGGAAATTCTAATTGCGTATTTTAAGAGTTTTTCCACAACTAGAGAGTTTTCTTACAACTATGTTCTGCAACCGTAAGGATTTTACCTGAGTCATACAAAAGTCGCCAGAGTAATTCGGCCTCACTTGTAAACATAAGCAGTATAGACCTCACTTACAGGCTTTCTACACAAATTTTGAGCTGTATAAACAAGAATTCCTAATATTTCAAAGCAAATTCAAGTGAAAACGCTCCCTAAAGTGCCCAGAGTTGTAAATATTATCAGTTTGCTGGTCATTTCACGGCTTTCCACTGGTAATGTCTATGATTACAAATGGCAGGAAATGAAGGAAGAATCTATTTTCTTTTATTTCAAGTGGTTCTTCCAAGTTTTTAATCATTTCTGGAAACTCTAATTGGGTATTTGAAGAATTTTACCACAACTAGAGAGTTTTCTTACAACTATGTACTGCAACCGTAAGGATTTAAACTGAGTCATACAATAGTCGCCAGAGTAATTCGGCCTCACTTGTAAATATAAGCAGTATAGTCCTCACTTACAGGCTTTCTACACAAATTTTGAGCTGTATAAACAAGAATTCCTAATATTTGGAAGCCAATTCAAGTGAAAACGCTCCCTAAAGTGCCCTGAGTTGTAAATACTATCAGTTTGCTGGTCATTTCACGGCTTTCCACTGGTAATGTCTGTGATTACAAAGGGCAGGAAATGTAGGAAGAATCTATTTACTTTTATTTCAAGTCGTTCTTCCAAGTTTTTAATCATTTCTGGAAACTCTAAATGCGTATTTTAAGAGTTTTACCACAACTAGAGAGTTTTCTTACAAATATGTACTGGAACCCTAAGGATTTTAACTCAGTCATACAATAGTCGCCAGAGTAATGCGGCCTCACTTGTAAACATAAGCTGTATAGTCCTCACTTACAGGCTTTCTACACAAATTTTGAGCTGTATAAACAAGAATTCCTAATATTTGAAAGCAAATTAACCTCAAAATGCTCCCTAAAGTGCCCGGAGTTGTAAATATTATCAGTTTGCTGGTCATTTCACGGCTTTCCACTGGTAATGTCTATGATTACAAATGGCAGGACATGAAGGAAGAATCTATTTTCTTTTATTTCAAGTGGTTCTTCGAAGTTTTTAATCATTTCTGGAAACTCTAATTGCGTATTTTAAGAGTTTTACCACAACTAGAGAGTTTTCTTACAAATATGTACTGGAACCATAATGATTTTAACTGAGTCATACAAAATTCGCCAGAGTAATGCGGCCTCTATTGTAAACATAAGCAGTATAGACTTCACTTACAGGCTTTCTACACAAATTCTGAGCTGTATAAACAAGAATTCCTAATATTTGGAAGCAAATTCAAGTGAAAACGCTCCCTAAAGTGTCCGGAGTTGTAAATATTATCAGTTTGCTGGTCATTTCACGGCTTCCCACAGGTAATGTCTGTGATTACAAAGGGCAGGAAATGTAGGAAGAATCTATTTACATTTATTTCAAGTCGTTCTTCCAAGTTTTTAACCATTTCTGGAAACTCTAATAGCGTATTTTAAGATTTTTACCACAACTAGAGAGTTTTCTTACAAATATGTACTGGAACCGTAAGGATTTTAACTCAGTCATACCATAGTCGCCAGAGTAATGCGGCCTCAGTTGTAAACATAAGCTGTATAGTCCTCACTTACAGGCTTTCTACACAAATTTTGAGCTGTATAAACAAGAATTCCTAATATTTGAAAGCAAATTAACGTCAAAACGCTCCCTAAAGTGCCCGGAGTTGTAAATATTATCAGTTTGCTGGTCATTTCACGGCTTTCCTCTGGTAATGTCTGTGATTACAAAGGGCAGGAAATGTAGGAAGAATCTATTTCCTTTTATTTCAAGTGGTTCTTCCAAGTTTTTAATCATCTCTGGAAACTCGAATTGCGTATTTTAAGAGTTTTTCCACAACTAGAGAGTTTTCTTACAACTATGTACTGCAGCCGTAAGGATTTTACCTGAGTCATACAAAAGTCGCCAGAGTAATTTGTCCTCACTTGTAAACATAAGCTGTATAGTCCTCAATTACAGGCTTTCTACACAAATTTTGAGCTGTATAAACAGGAATTCCTAATATTTGGAAGCAAATTCAAGTGAAAACGCTCCCTAAATTGCCCGGAGTTGTAAATATTATCAGTTTGCTGGTCATTTCCCGGCTTTCCACTGGAAATGTCTGTGATTACAAACGGCAGGAAATGTAGGAAGAATCTATTTCCTTTTATTTCAAGTGGTTCTTCCAAGGTTTTAATCATCTCTGGAAACTCTAATTGCGTATTTTAAGAGTTTTACCACAACTAGAGAGTTTTCTTACAAATATGTACTGGAACCGTAAGGATTTTAACTCAGTCATACCATAGTCGCCAGAGTAATGCGGCCTCACTTGTAAACATAAGCTGTATAGTCCTCATTACAGGCTTTCTACAGAAATTTTGAGCTGTATAATCAAGAATTCCTAATATTTGGAAGCAAATTCAAGTGAAAACGCTCCCTAAAGTGCCCGGAGTTGTAAATATTATCAGTTTGCTGGTCATTTCACGGCTTTCCACTGGTAATGTCTGTGATTACAAACGGGAGGAAATGTGGGAAGAATCTATTTACTTTTATTTCAAGTGATTCTTCAAGTTTTTAATCATTTCTCAAAACTCTAATTGCGTATTTTAAGAGTTTTTCCACAACTAGAGAGTTTTCTTACAACTATGTACTGCAGCCGTAAGGATTTTAACTGAGTCATACAAAAGTCGCCAGAGTAATTCGTCCTCACTTGTAAACATAAGCTGTATAGTCCTCAATTACAGGCTTTCGACACAAATTTTGACCTGTATAAACAAGAATTCCTAATATTTGAAAGCAAATTCAAGTGAAAACGCTCTCTAAAGTGCCCGGAGTTGTAAATATTATCAGTTTGCTGGTCATTTCACGGCTTTCCACTGGTAATGTCTGTGATTACAAACGGGAGGAAATGTGGGAAGAATCTATTTACTTTTATTTCAAGTGATTCTTCAAGTTTTTAATCATTTCTCAAAACTCTAATTGCGTATTTTAAGAGTATTTCCACAACTAGAGAGTTTTCTTACAACTATGTACTGCAGCCGTAAGGATTTTAACTGAGTCATACAAAAGTCGCCAGAGTAATTCGTCCTCACTTGTAAACATAAGCTGTATAGTCCTCAATTACAGGCTTTCGACACAAATTTTGAGCTGTATAAACAAGAATTCCTAATATTTGAAAGCAAATTAACGTCAAAACGCTCCCTAAAGTGCCCGGAGTTGTAAATATTATCAGTTTGCTGGTCATTTCACGGCTTTCCTCTGGTAATGTCTGTGATTACAAAGGGCAGGAAATGTAGGAAGAATCTATTTCCTTTTATTTCAAGTGGTTCTTCCAAGTTTTTAATCATTTCTGGAAACTCTAATTGCGTATTTGAAGAATTTTACCACAACTAGAGAGTTTTCTTACAACTATGTACTGCAACCGTAAGGATTTAAACTGAGTCATACAATAGTCGCCAGAGTAATTCGGCCTCACTTGTAAATATAAGCAGTATAGTCCTCACTTACAGGCTTTCTACACAAATTTTGAGCTGTATAAACAAGAATTCCTAATATTTGGAAGCAAATTCAAGTGAAAACGCTCCCTAAAGTGCCCTGAGTTGTAAATACTATCAGTTTGCTGGTCATTTCACGGCTTTCCACTGGTAATGTCTGTGATTACAAAGGGCAGGAAATGTAGGAAGAATCTATTTACTTTTATTTCAAGTCGTTCTTCCAAGTTTTTAATCATTTCTGGAAACTCTAATTGCGTATTTTAAGAGTTTTACCACAACTAGAGAGTTTTCTTACAAATATGTACTGGAACCGTAAGGATTTTAACTCAGTCATACAATAGTCGCCAGAGTAATGCGGCCTCACTTGTAAACATAAGCTGTATAGTCCTCACTTACAGGCTTTCTACACAAATTTTGAGCTGTATAAACAAGAATTCCTAATATTTCAAAGCAAATTCAAGTGAAAACACTCCCTAAAGTGCCCAGAGTTGTAAATATTATCAGTTTGCTGGTCATTTCACGGCTTTCCACTGGTAATGTCTATGATTACAAATGGCAGGAAATGAAGGAAGAATCTATTTTCTTTTATTTCAAGTGGTTCTTCCAAGTTTTTAATCATTTCTGGAAACTCTAATTGGGTATTTGAAGAATTTTACCACAACTAGAGAGTTTTCTTACAACTATGTACTGCAACCGTAAGGATTTAAACTGAGTCATACAATAGTCGCCAGAGTAATTCGGCCTCACTTGTAAATATAAGCAGTATAGTACTCACTTACAGGCTTTCTACAGAAATTTTGAGCTGTATAATCAAGAATTCCTAATATTTGGAAGCAAATTCAAGTGAAAACGCTCCCTAAAGTGCCCGGAGTTGTAAATATTATCAGTTTGCTGGTCATTTCACGGCTTTCCACTGGTAATGTCTGTGATTACAAACGGGAGGAAATGTGGGAAGAATCTATTTACTTTTATTTCAAGTGATTCTTCAAGTTTTTAATCATTTCTCAAAACTCTAATTGCGTATTTTAAGAGTTTTTCCACAACTAGAGAGTTTTCTTACAACTATGTACTGCAGCCGTAAGGATTTTAACTGAGTCATACAAAAGTCGCCAGAGTAATTCGTCCTCACTTGTAAACATAAGCTGTATAGTCCTCAATTACAGGCTTTCGACACAAATTTTGAGCTGTATAAACAAGAATTCCTAATATTTCAAAGCAAATTCAAGTGAAAACGCTCTCTAAAGTGCCCGGAGTTGTAAATATTATCAGTTTGCTGGTCATTTCACGGCTTTCCACTGGTAATGTCTGTGATTACAAAGGGCAGGAAATGTAGGAAGAATCTATTTACTTTTATTTCAAGTCGTTCTTCCAAGTTTTTAACCATTTCTGGAAACTCTAGTAGCGTATTTTAAGATTTTTACCACAACTAGAGAGTTTTCTTACAAATATGTACTGCAGCCGTAAGGATTTTAACTGAGTCATACAAAAGTCGCCAGAGTAATGCGGCCTCAGTTGTAAACATAAGCTGTATAGTCCTGACTTACAGGCTTTCTACACAAATTTTGAGCTGTATAAACAAGAATTCCTAATATTTGAAAGCAAATTAACGTCAAAACGCTCCCTAAAGTGCCCGGAGTTGTAAATATTATCAGTTTGCTGGTCATTTCACGGCTTTCCTCTGGTAATGTCTGTGATTACAAAGGGCAGGAAATGTAGGAAGAATCTATTTCCTTTTATTTCAAGTGGTTCTTCCAAGTTTTTAATCATGTCTGGAAACTCTAATTGCGTATTTTAAGAGTTTTTCCACAACTAGAGAGTTTTCTTACAACTATGTACTGCAGCCGTAAGGATTTTACCTGAGTCATACAAAAGTCGCCAGAGTAATTCGTCCTCACTTGTAAACATAAGCTGTATAGTCCTCAATTACAGGCTTTCTACACAAATTTTGAGCTGTATAAACAGGAATTCCTAATATTTGGAAGCAAATTCAAGTGAAAACGCTCCCTAAATTGCCCGGAGTTGTAAATATTATCAGTTTGCTGGTCATTTCACGGCTTTCCACTGGTAATGTCTGTGATTACAAACGGCAGGAAATGTAGGAAGAATCTATTTCCTTTTATTTCAAGTGGTTCTTCCAAGTTTTTAATCATCTCTGGAAACTCTAATTGCGTATTTTAAGAGTTTTTCCACAACTAGAGAGTTTTCTTACAACTATGTACTGCAGCCGTAAGGATTTTACCTGAGTCATACAAAAGTCGCCAGAGTAATTCGTCCTCACTTGTAAACATAAGCTGTATAGTCCTCAATTACAGGCTTTCTACACAAATTTTGAGCTGTATAAACAGGAATTCCTAATATTTGGAAGCAAATTCAAGTGAAAACGCTCCCTAAATTGCCCGGAGTTGTAAATATTATCAGTTTGCTGGTCATTTCACGGCTTTCCACTGGTAATGTCTGTGATTACAAACGGCAGGAAATGTAGGAAGAATCTATTTCCTTTTATTTCAAGTGGTTCTTCCAAGTTTTTAATCATCTCTGGAAACTCTAATGGCGTATTTTAAGAGTTTTTCCACAACTAGAGAGTTTTCTTACAACTATATACTGCAGCAGTAAGGATTTTAACTGAGTCATACAAAAGTCGCCAGAGTAATTCGGCCTCAGTTGTAAACATAAGCTGTATAGTCCTCAATTACAGGCTTTCTACACAAATTTTGAGCTGTATAAACAAGAATTCCTAATAATTGAAAGCAAATTCAAGTGAAAACGCTCCCTAAAGTGCCCGGAGTTGTAAATATTATCAGTTTGCTGGTCATTTCACGGCTTTCCACTGGTAATGTCTGTGATTACAAATGGGAGGAAATGTGGGAAGAATTTATTTACTTTTATTTCAAGTGATTCTTCCAAGTTTTTAATCATTTCTGGAAACTCTATTTGCGTATTTTAAGAGTTTTTCCACAACTAGAGCGTTTTCTTACAACTATGTACTGGAACCGTCAGGATTTTACCTGAGTCATACAAAAGTCGCCAGAGTAATTCGTCCTCACTTGTAAACATAAGCTGTATAGTCCTCAATTACAGGCTTTCTACACAAATTTTGAGCTGTATAAACAGGAATTCCTAATATTTGGAAGCAAATTCAAGTGAAAACGCTCCCTAAATTGCCCGGAGATGTAAATATTATCAGTTTGCTGGTCATTTCACGTCTTTCCACTGGTAATGTCTGTGATTACAAACGGCAGGAAATGTAGGAAGAATCGATTTCCTTTTATTTCAAGTGGTTCTTGCAAGTTTTTAATCATCTCTGGAAACTCTAATTGCGTATTTTAAGAGTTTTTCCACAACTAGAGAGTTTTCTTACAACTATGTTCTGCAACCGTAAGGATTTTACCTGAGTCATACAAAAGTCGCCAGAGTAATTCGGCCTCACTTGTAAACATAAGCAGTATAGACCTCACTTACAGGCTTTCTACACAAATTTTGAGCTGTATAAACAAGAATTCCTAATATTTCAAAGCAAATTCAAGTGAAAACGCTCCCTAAAGTGCCCAGAGTTGTAAATATTATCAGTTTGCTGGTCATTTCACGGCTTTCCACTGGTAATGTCTATGATTACAAATGGCAGGAAATGAAGGAAGAATCTATTTTCTTTTATTTCAAGTGGTTCTTCCAAGTTTTTAATCATTTCTGGAAACTCTAATTGGGTATTTGAAGAATTTTACCACAACTAGAGAGTTTTCTTACAACTATGTACTGCAACCGTAAGGATTTAAACTGAGTCATACAATAGTCGCCAGAGTAATTCGGCCTCACTTGTAAATATAAGCAGTATAGTCTTCACTTACAGGCTTTCTACACAAATTTTGAGCTGTATAAACAAGAATTCCTAATATTTGGAAGCAAATTCAAGTGAAAACGCTCCCTAAAGTGCCCGGAGTTGTAAATATTATCAGTTTTCTGGTCATTTCACGGCTTTCCACTGGTAATGTCTGTGATTACAAACGGGAGGAAATGTGGGAAGAATCTATTTACTTTTATTTCAAGTGATTCTTCAAGTTTTTAATCATTTCTCAAAACTCTAATTGCGTATTTTAAGAGTTTTTCCACAACTAGAGAGTTTTCTTACAACTATGTACTGCAGCCGTAAGGATTTTAACTGAGTCATACAAAAGTCGCGAGAGTAATTCGTCCTCACTTGTAAACATAAGCTGTATAGTCCTCAATTACAGGCTTTCGACACAAATTTTGAGCTGTATAAACAAGAATTCCTAATATTTGAAAGCAAATTCAAGTGAAAACGCTCTCTAAAGTGCCCGGAGTTGTAAATATTATCAGTTTGCTGGTCATTTCACGGCTTTCCACTGGAAATGTCTATGATTACAAATGGCAGGACATGAAGGAAGAATCTATTTACTTTAATTTCAAGTGGTTCTTCGAAGTTTTTAATCATTTCTGGAAACTCTAATTGCGTATTTTAAGAGTTTTACCACAACTAGATAGTTTTCTTACAAATATGTACTGGAACCGTAATGATTTTAACTGAGTCATACAAAATTCGCCAGAGTAATGCGGCCTCTATTGTAAACATAAGCAGTATAGACTTCACTTACAGGCTTTCTACACAAATTTTGAGCTGTATAAACAAGAATTCCTAATATTTGGAAGCAAATTCAAGTGAAAACGCTCCCTAAAGTGTCCGGAGTTGTAAATATTATCAGTTTGCTGGTCATTTCACGGCTTTCCACTGGTAATGTCTGTGATTACAAAGGGCAGGAAATGTAGGAAGAATCTATTTACTTTTATTTCAAGTCGTTCTTCCAAGTTTTTAACCATTTCTGGAAACTCTACTAGCGTATTTTAAGATTTTTACCACAACTAGAGAGTTTTCTTACAAATATGTACTGGAACCGTAAGGATTTTAACTGAGTCATACAATAGTCGCCAGAGTAATGCGGCCTCAGTTGTAAACATAAGCTGTATAGTCCTCACTTACAGGCTTTCTACACAAATTTTGAGCTGTATAAACAAGAATTCCTAATATTTGAAAGCAAATTAACGTCAAAACGATCCCTAAAGTGCCCGGAGTTGTAAATATTATCAGTTTGCTGGTCATTTCACGGCTTTCCTCTGGTAATGTCTGTGATTACAAAGGGCAGGAAATGTAGGAAGAATCTATTTCCTTTTATTTCAAGTGGTTCTTCCAAGTTTTTAATCATCTCTGGAAACTCTAATTGCGTATTTTAAGAGTTTTTCCACAACTAGAGAGTTTTCTTACAACTATGTACTGCAGCCGTAAGGATTTTACCTGAGTCATACAAAAGTCGCCAGAGTAATTCGTCCTCACTTGTAAACATAAGCTGTATAGTCCTCAATTACAGGCTTTCTACACAAATTTTGAGCTGTATAAACAAGAATTCCTAATAATTGAAAGCAAATTCAAGTGAAAACGCTCCCTAAAGTGCCCGGAGTTGTAAATATTATCAGTTTGCTGGTCATTTCACGGCTTTCCACTGGTAATGTCTGTGATTACACATGGGAGGAAATGTGGGAAGAATTTATTTACTTTTATTTCAAGTGATTCTTCCAAGTTTTTAATCATTTCTGGAAACTCTATTTGCGTATTTTAAGAGTTTTTCCACAACTAGAGCGTTTTCTTACAACTATGTACTGGAACCGTCAGGATTTTACCTGAGTCATACAAAAGTCGCCAGAGTAATTCGTCCTCACTTGTAAACATAAGCTGTACTGTCCTCAATTACAGGCTTTCTACACAAATTTTGAGCTGTATAAACAGGAATTCCTAATATTTGGAAGCTAATTCAAGTGAAAACGCTCCCTAAATTGCCCGGAGATGTAAATATTATCAGTTTGCTGGTCATTTCACGTCTTTCCACTGGTAATGTCTGTGATTACAAACGGCAGGAAATGTAGGAAGAATCGATTTACTTTTATTTCAAGTGGTTCTTCCAAGTTTTTAATCATTTCTGGAAACTCTAATTGGGTATTTGAAGAATTTTACCACAACTAGAGAGTTTTCTTACAACTATGTACTGCAACCGTAAGGATTTAAACTGAGTCATACAATAGTCGCCAGAGTAATTCGGCCTCACTTGTAAATATAAGCAGTATAGTCCTCACTTACAGGCTTTCTACACAAATTTTGAGCTGTATAAACAAGAATTCCTAATATTTGAAAGCAAATTCAAGTGAAAACGCTCTCTAAAGTGCCCGGAGTTGTAAATATTATCAGTTTGCTGGTCATTTCACGGCTTTCCACTGGTAATGTCTATGATTACAAAGGGCAGGAAATGAAGGAAGAATCTATTTTCTTTTATTTCAAGTGGTTCTTCGAAGTTTTTAATCATTTCCGGAAACTCTAATTGCGTATTTTAAGAGTTTTACCACAACTAGATAGTTTTCTTACAAATATGTACTGGAACCGTAATGATTTTAACTGAGTCATACAAAATTCGCCAGAGTAATGCGGCCTCTATTGTAAACATAAGCAGTATAGACTTCACTTACAGGCTTTCTACACAAATTTTGAGCTGTATAAACAAGAATTCCTAATACTTGGAAGCAAATTCAAGTGAAAACGCTCCCTAAAGTGTCCGGAGTTGTAAATATTATCAGTTTGCTGGTCATTTCACGGCTTTCCACTGGTAATGTCTGTGATTACAAAGGGCAGGAAATGTAGGAAGAATCTATTTACTTTTATTTCAAGTCGTTCTTCCAAGTTTTTAACCATTTCTGGAAACTCTAGTAGCGTATTTTAAGATTTTTACCACAACTAGAGAGTTTTCTTACAAATATGTACTGGAACCGTAAGGATTTTAACTGAGTCATACAATAGTCGCCAGAGTAATGCGGCCTCAGTTGTAAACATAAGCTGTATAGTCCTCACTTACAGGCTTTCTACACAAATTTTGAGCTGTATAAACAAGAATTCCTAATATTTGAAAGCAAATTAACGTCAAAACGCTCCCTAAAGTGCCCGGAGTTGTAAATATTACCAGTTTGCTGGTCATTTCACGGCTTTCCTCTGGTAATGTCTGTGATTACAAAGGGCAGGAAATGTAGGAAGAATCTATTTCCTTTTATTTCAAGTGGTTCTTCCAAGTTTTTAATCATCTCTGGAAACTCTAATTGCGTATTTTAAGAGTTTTTCCACAACTAGAGAGTTTTCTTACAACTATGTACTGCAGCCGTAAGGATTTTACCTGAGTCATACAAAAGTCGCCAGAGTAATTCGTCCTCACTTGTAAACATAAGCTGTATAGTCCTCAATTACAGGCTTTCTACACAAATTTTGAGCTGTATAAACAGGAATTCCTAATATTTGGAAGCAAATTCAAGTGAAAACGCTCCCTAAATTGCCCGGAGTTGTAAATATTATCAGTTTGCTGGTCATTTCACGGCTTTCCACTGGTAATGTCTGTGATTACAAACGGCAGGAAATGTAGGAAGAATCTATTTCCTTTTATTTCAAGTGGTTCTTCCAAGTTTTTAATCATCTCTGGAAACTCTAATTGCGTATTTTAAGAGTTTTTCCACAACTAGAGAGTTTTCTTACAACTATATACTGCAGCAGTAAGGATTTTAACTGAGTCATACAAAAGTCGCCAGAGTAATTCGGCCTCAGTTGTAAACATAAGCTGCATAGTCCTCAATTGCAGGCTTTCTACACAAATTTTGAGCTGTATAAACAAGAATTCCTAATAATTGAAAGCAAATTCAAGTGAAAACGCTCCCTAAAGTGTCCGGAGTTGTAAATATTATCAGTTTGCTGGTCATTTCACGGCTTTCCACTGGTAATGTCTGTGATTACAAATGGGAGGAAATGTGGGAAGAATTTATTTACTTTTATTTCAAGTGATTCTTCCAAGTTTTTAATCATTTCTGGAAACTCTATTTGCGTATTTTAAGAGTTTTTCCACAACTAGAGCGTTTTCTTACAACTATGTACTGGAACCGTCAGGATTTTACCTGAGTCATACAAAAGTCGCCAGAGTAATTCGTCCTCACTTGTAAACATAAGCTGTATAGTCCTCAATTACAGGCTTTCTACACAAATTTTGAGCTGTATAAACAGGAATTCCTAATATTTGGAAGCAAATTCAAGTGAAAACGCTCCCTAAATTGCCCGGAGATGTAAATATTATCAGTTTGCTGGTCATTTCACGTCTTTCCACTGGTAATGTCTGTGATTACAAACGGCAGGAAATGTAGGAAGAATCGATTTCCTTTTATTTCAAGTGGTTCTTGCAAGTTTTTCATCATCTCTGGAAACTCTAATTGCGTATTTTAAGAGTTTTTCCACAACTAGAGAGTTTTCTTACAACTATGTTCTGCAACCGTAAGGATTTTACCTGAGTCATACAAAAGTCGCCAGAGTAATTCGGCCTCACTTGTAAACATAAGCAGTATAGACCTCACTTACAGGCTTTCTACACAAATTTTGAGCTGTATAAACAAGAATTCCTAATATTTCAAAGCAAATTCAAGTGAAAACGCTCCCTAAAGTGCCCAGAGTTGTAAATATTATCAGTTTGCTGGTCATTTCACGGCTTTCCACTGGTAATGTCTATGATTACAAATGGCAGGAAATGAAGGAAGAATCTATTTTCTTTTATTTCAAGTGGTTCTTCCAAGTTTTTAATCATTTCTGGAAACTCTAATTGGGTATTTGAAGAATTTTACCACAACTAGAGAGTTGTCTTACAACTATGTACTGCAACCCTAAGGATTTAAACTGAGTCATACAATAGTCGCCAGAGTAATTCGGCCTCACTTGTAAATATAAGCAGTATAGTCTTCACTTACAGGCTTTCTACACAAATTTTGAGCTGTATAAACAAGAATTCCTAATATTTGGAAGCAAATTCAAGTGAAAACGCTCCCTAAAGTGCCCGGAGTTGTAAATATTATCAGTTTTCTGGTCATTTCACGGCTTTCCACTGGTAATGTCTGTGATTACAAACGGGAGGAAATGTGGGAAGAATCTATTTACTTTTATTTCAAGTGATTCTTCAAGTTTTTAATCATTTCTCAAAACTCTAATTGCGTATTTTAAGAGTTTTTCCACAACTAGAGAGTTTTCTTACAACTATGTACTGCAGCCGTAAGGATTTTAACTGAGTCATACAAAAGTCGCGAGAGTAATTCGTCCTCACTTGTAAACATAAGCTGTATAGTCCTCAATTACAGGCTTTCGACACAAATTTTGAGCTGTATAAACAAGAATTCCTAATATTTGAAAGCAAATTCAAGTGAAAACGCTCTATAAAGTGCCCGGAGTTGTAAATATTATCAGTTTGCTGGTCATTTCACGGCTTTCCACTGGTAATGTCTATGATTACAAAGGGCAGGAAATGAAGGAAGAATCTATTTTCTTTTATTTCAAGTGGTTCTTCGAAGTTTTTAATCATTTCCGGAAACTCTAATTGCGTATTTTAAGAGTTTTACCACAACTAGATAGTTTTCTTACAAATATGTACTGGAACCGTAATGATTTTAACTGAGTCATACAAAATTCGCCAGAGTAATGCGGCCTCTATTGTAAACATAAGCAGTATAGACTTCACTTACAGGCTTTCTACACAAATTTTGAGCTGTATAAACAAGAATTCCTAATATTTGGAAGCAAATTCAAGTGAAAACGCTCCCTAAAGTGTCCGGAGTTGTAAATATTATCAGTTTGCTGGTCATTTCACGGCTTTCCACTGGTAATGTCTGTGATTACAAAGGGCAGGAAATGTAGGAAGAATCTATTTACTTTCATTTCAAGTCGTTCTTCCAAGTTTTTAACCATTTCTGGAAACTCTAGTAGCGTATTTTAAGATTTTTACCACAACTAGAGAGTTTTCTTACAAATATGTACT
Source organism: Myotis nattereri (assembly GCF_964212035.1). Taxonomy (NCBI): domain Eukaryota; kingdom Metazoa; phylum Chordata; class Mammalia; order Chiroptera; family Vespertilionidae; genus Myotis; species Myotis nattereri. Next base: position 947,539 of record NC_138088.1, read on the forward strand.
GGAACCGTAAGGATTTTAACTGAGTCATACAATAGTCGCCAGAGTAATGCGGCCTCAGTTGTAAACATAAGCTGTATAGTCCTCACTTACAGGCTTTCTACACAAATTTTGAGCTGTATAAACAAGAATTCCTAATATTTGAAAGCAAATTAACGTCAAAACGCTCCCTAAAGTGCCCGGAGTTGTAAATATTATCAGTTTGCTGGTCATTTCACGGCTTTCCTCTGGTAATGTCTGTGATTACAAAGGGCAGGAAATGTAGGAAGACTCTATTTCCTTTTATTTCAAGTGGTTCTTCCAAGTTTTTAATCATCTCTGGAAACTCGAATTGCGTATTTTAAGAGTTTTTCCACAACTAGAGAGTTTTCTTACAACTATGTACTGCAGCCGTAAGGATTTTACCTGAGTCATACAAAAGTCGCCAGAGTAATTCGTCCTCACTTGTAAACATAAGCTGTATAGTCCTCAATTACAGGCTTTCTACACAAATTTTGAGCTGTATAAACAGGAATTCCTAATATTTGGAAGCAAATTCAAGTGAAAACGCTCCCTAAATTGCCCGGAGTTGTAAATATTATCAGTTTGCTGGTCATTTCACGGCTTTCCACTGGTAATGTCTGTGATTACAAACGGCAGGAAATGTAGGAAGAATCTATTTCCTTTTATTTCAAGTGGTTCTTCCAAGTTTTTAATCATCTCTGGAAACTCTAATTGCGTATTTTAAGAGTTTTTCCACAACTAGAGAGTTTTCTTACAACTATATACTGCAGCAGTAAGGATTTTAACTGAGTCATACAAAAGTCGCCAGAGTAATTCGGCCTCAGTTGTAAACATAAGCTGTATAGTCCTCAATTACAGGCTTTCTACACAAATTTTGAGCTGTATAAACAAGAATTCCTAATAATTGAAAGCAAATTCAAGTGAAAACGCTCCCTAAAGTGCCCGGAGTTGTAAATATTATCAGTTTGCTGGTCATTTCATGGCTTTCCACTGGTAATGTCTGTGATTACAAATGGGAGGAAATGTGGGAAGAATTTATTTACTTTTATTTCAAGTGATTCTTCCAAGTTTTTAATCATTTCTGGAAACTCTATTTGCGTATTTTAAGAGTTTTTCCACAACTAGAGCGTTTTCTTACAACTATGTACTGGAACCGTCAGGATTTTACCTGAGTCATACAAAAGTCGCCAGAGTAATTCGTCCTCACTTGTAAACATAAGCTGTATAGTCCTCAATTACAGGCTTTCTACACAAATTTTGAGCTGTATAAACAGGAATTCCTAATATTTGGAAGCAAATTCAAGTGAAAACGCTCCCTAAATTGCCCGGAGTTGTAAATATTATCAGTTTGCTGGTCATTTCACGTCTTTCCACTGGTAATGTCTGTGATTACAAACGGCAGGAAATGTAGGAAGAATCGATTGACTTTTATTTCAAGTGGTTCTTGCAAGTTTTTAATCATCTCTGGAAACTCTAATTGCGTATTTTAAGAGTTTTTCCACAACTAGAGAGTTTTCTTACAACTATGTTCTGCAACCGTAAGGATTTTACCTGAGTCATACAAAAGTCGCCAGAGTAATACGGCCTCAATTGTAAACATAAGCAGTACAGTCCTCACTTGAGGCTTTCTACACAAATTTTGAGCTGTATAAACAAGAATTCCTAATATTTGAAAGCAAATTCAAGTGAAAACGCTCGCTAAAGTGCCCGTAGTTGTAAATATTATCAGTTTGCTGGTCATTTCACGGCTTTCACTGGTAATGTCTGTGATTACTAACGGCAGGAAATGTAGGAAGAATCTATTTACTTTAATTTCAAGGGGTTCTTCCAACTTTTTAATCATTTCTGGAAACTCTAATTGCGTATTTTAAGAGTTTCACCACAACTAGAGAGTTTTCAAACAAATATGTACTGGAACCGTCAGGATTTTAACAGAGTCATACAAAAGTCGCCAGAGTAATGCGGCCTCAATTGTAAACATAAGCAGTATAGTCCTCACTTACAGGCTTTCTACACAAATTTTGAGTTGTATAAACATGAATTCCTAATATTTGAAAGCAAATTCAAGTGAAAACGCTCGCTAAAGTGCCCGAAGTTGTAAATGTTATCAGTTTGCAGGTCATTTCACGGCTTTCCACTGGTAATGTCTGTGATTACAAACGGCAGGAAATGTAGAAAGAATCTATTTACTTTAATTTCAAGGGGTTCTTCCAAGTTTTTAATCATTTCTGGAAACTCTAATTGCGTATTTTAAGAGTTTTACCACAACTAGAGAGTTTTCTTACAAATATGTACTGGAACCGTCAGGATTTTAACAGAGTCATACAAAAGTCGCCAGAGTAATGCGGCCTCAATTGTAAACATAAGCAGTACAGTCCTCACTTACAGGCTTTCTACACAAATTTTGAGCTGTATAAACAAGAATTCCTAATATTTGAAAGCAAATTCAAGTGAAAACGCTCCCTAAAGTGCCCGGAGTTGTAAATATTATCAGTTTGCTGGTCATTTCACGGCTTTCCACTGGTAATGTCTGTGATTACAAACGGCAGGAAATGTAGGAAGAATCAATTTACTTTAATTTCAAGGGGTTCTTCCAACTTTTTAATCATTTCTGGAAACTCTAATTGCGTATTTTAAGAGTTTTACCACAACTAGAGAGTTTTCTTACAAATATGTACTGGAACCGTCAGGATTTTAACAGAGTCATACAAAAGTCGCCAGAGTAATGCGGCCTCAATTGTAAACATAAGCAGTACAGTCCTCACTTACAGGCCTTCTACACAAATTTTGAGTTGTATAAACATGAATTCCTAATATTTGAAAGCAAATTCAAGTGAAAACGCTCGCTAAAGTGCCCGAAGTTGTAAATGTTATCAGTTTGCAGGTCATTTCACGGCTTTCCACTGGTAATGTCTGTGATTACAAACGGCAGGAAATGTAGGAAGAATCTATTTACTTTAATTTCAAGGGGTTCTTCCAAGTTTTTAATCATTTCTGGAAACTCTAATTGCGTATTTTAAGAGTTTTACCACAACTAGAGAGTTTTCTTACAAATATGTACTGGAACCGTCAGGATTTTAACAGAGTCATACAAAAGTCGCCAGAGTAATGCGGCCTCAATTGTAAACATAAGCAGTACAGTCCTCACTTACAGGCTTTCTACACAAATTTTGAGCTGTATAAACAAGAATTCCTAATATTTGAAAGCAAATTCAAGTGAAAACGCTCCCTAAAGTGCCCGGAGTTGTAAATATTATCAGTTTGCTGGTCATTTCACGGCTTTCCACTGGTAATGTCTGTGATTACAAACGGCAGGAAATGTAGGAAGAATCAATTTACTTTAATTTCAAGGGGTTCTTCCAACTTTTCAATCATTTCTGGAAACTCTAATTGCGTATTTTAAGAGTTTTACCACAACTAGAGAGTTTTCTTACAAATATGTACTGGAACCGTCAGGATTTTAACAGAGTCATACAAAAGTCGCCAGAGTAATGCGGCCTCAATTGTAAACATAAGCAGTACAGTCCTCACTTACAGGCCTTCTACACAAATTTTGAGTTGTATAAACATGAATTCCTAATATTTGAAAGCAAATTCAAGTGAAAACGCTCGCTAAAGTGCCCGAAGTTGTAAATGTTATCAGTTTGCAGGTCATTTCACGGCTTTCCACTGGTAATGTCTGTGATTACAAACGGCAGGAAATGTAGGAAGAATCTATTTACTTTAATTTCAAGGGGTTCTTCCAAGTTTTTAATCATTTCTGGAAACTCTAATTGCGTATTTTAAGAGTTTTACCACAACTAGAGAGTTTTCTTACAAATATGTACTGGAACCGTCAGGATTTTAACAGAGTCATACAAAAGTCGCCAGAGTAATGCGGCCTCAATTGTAAACATAAGCAGTACAGTCCTCACTTACAGGCTTTCTACACAAATTTTGAGCTGTATAAACAAGAATTCCTAATATTTGAAAGCAAATTCAAGTGAAAACGCTCCCTAAAGTGCCCGGAGTTGTAAATATTATCAGTTTGCTGGTCATTTCACGGATTTCCACTGGTAATGTCTGTGATTACAAACGGCAGGAAATGTAGGAAGAATCTATTTCCTTTTATTTCAAGTGGTTCTTCCAAGTTTTTAATCATCTCTGGAAACTCTAATTGCGTATTTTAAGAGTTTTTCCACAACTAGAGAGTTTTCTTACAACTATATACTGCAGCAGTAAGGATTTTAACTGAGTCATACAAAAGTCGCCAGAGTAATTCGGCCTCAGTTGTAAACATAAGCTGTATAGTCCTCAATTACAGGCTTTCTACACAAATTTTGAGCTGTATAAACAAGAATTCCTAATAATTGAAAGCAAATTCAAGTGAAAACGCTCCCTAAAGTGCCCGGAGTTGTAAATATTATCAGTTTGCTGGTCATTTCATGGCTTTCCACTGGTAATGTCTGTGATTACAAATGGGAGGAAATGTGGGAAGAATTTATTTACTTTTATTTCAAGTGATTCTTCCAAGTTTTTAATCATTTCTGGAAACTCTATTTGCGTATTTTAAGAGTTTTTCCACAACTAGAGCGTTTTCTTACAACTATGTACTGGAACCGTCAGGATTTTACCTGAGTCATACAAAAGTCGCCAGAGTAATTCGTCCTCACTTGTAAACATAAGCTGTATAGTCCTCAATTACAGGCTTTCTACACAAATTTTGAGCTGTATAAACAGGAATTCCTAATATTTGGAAGCAAATTCAAGTGAAAACGCTCCCTAAATTGCCCGGAGTTGTAAATATTATCAGTTTGCTGGTCATTTCACGTCTTTCCACTGGTAATGTCTGTGATTACAAACGGCAGGAAATGTAGGAAGAATCGATTGACTTTTATTTCAAGTGGTTCTTGCAAGTTTTTAATCATCTCTGGAAACTCTAATTGCGTATTTTAAGAGTTTTTCCACAACTAGAGAGTTTTCTTACAACTATGTTCTGCAACCGTAAGGATTTTACCTGAGTCATACAAAAGTCGCCAGAGTAATACGGCCTCAATTGTAAACATAAGCAGTACAGTCCTCACTTGAGGCTTTCTACACAAATTTTGAGCTGTATAAACAAGAATTCCTAATATTTGAAAGCAAATTCAAGTGAAAACGCTCGCTAAAGTGCCCGTAGTTGTAAATATTATCAGTTTGCTGGTCATTTCACGGCTTTCACTGGTAATGTCTGTGATTACTAACGGCAGGAAATGTAGGAAGAATCTATTTACTTTAATTTCAAGGGGTTCTTCCAACTTTTTAATCATTTCTGGAAACTCTAATTGTGTATTTTAAGAGTTTCACCACAACTAGAGAGTTTTCAAACAAATATGTACTGGAACCATCAGGATTTTAACAGAGTCATACAAAAGTCGCCAGAGTAATGCGGCCTCAATTGGAAACATAAGCAGTACAGTCCTCACTTACAGGCTTTCTACACAAATTTTGAGCTGTATAAACAAGAATTCCTAATATTTGAAAGCAAATTCAAGTGAAAACGCTCGCTAAAGTGCCCGGAGTTGTAAATGTTATCAGTTTGCTGGTCATTTCACGGCTTTCCACTGGTAATGTCTGTGATTACAAACGGCAGGAAATGTAGGAAGAATCAATTTACTTTAATTTCAAGGGGTTCTTCCAACTTTTTAATCATTTCTGGAAACTCTAATTGCGTATTTTAAGAGTTTTACCACAACTAGATAGTTTTCTTACAAATATGTACTGGAACCGTAATGATTTTAACTGAGTCATACAAAATTCGCCAGAGTAATGCGGCCTCTATTGTAAACATAAGCAGTATAGACTTCACTTACAGGCTTTCTACACAAATTTTGAGCTGTATAAACAAGAATTCCTAATATTTGGAAGCAAATTCAAGTGAAAACGCTCCCTAAAGTGTCCGGAGTTGTAAATATTATCAGTTTGCTGGTCATTTCACGGCTTTCCACTGGTAATGTCTGTGATTACAAAGGGCAGGAAATGTAGGAAGAATCTATTTACTTTTATTTCAAGTCGTTCTTCCAAGTTTTTAACCATTTCTGGAAACTCTAGTAGCGTATTTTAAGATTTTTACCACAACTAGAGAGTTTTCTTACAAATATGTTTTGGAACCGTAAGGATTTTAACTGAGTCATACAATAGTCGCCAGAGTAATGCGGCCTCAGTTGTAAACATAAGCTGTATAGTCCTCACTTACAGGCTTTCTACACAAATTTTGAGCTGTATAAACAAGAATTCCTAATATTTGAAAGCAAATTAACGTCAAAACGCTCCCTAAAGTGCCCGGAGTTGTAAATATTATCAGTTTGCTGGTCATTTCACGGCTTTCCTCTGGTAATGTCTGTGATTACAAAGGGCAGGAAATGTAGGAAGAATCTATTTCCTTTTATTTCAAGTGGTTCTTCCAAGTTTTTAATCATCTCTGGAAACTCGAATTGCGTATTTTAAGAGTTTTTCCACAACTAGAGAGTTTTCTTACAACTATGTACTGCAGCCGTAAGGATTTTACCTGAGTCATACAAAAGTCGCCAGAGTAATTCGTCCTCACTTGTAAACATAAGCTGTATAGTCCTCAATTACAGGCTTTCTACACAAATTTTGAGCTGTATAAACAGGAATTCCTAATATTTGGAAGCAAATTCAAGTGAAAACGCTCCCTAAATTGCCCGGAGTTGTAAATATTATCAGTTTGCTGGTCATTTCACGGCTTTCCACTGGTAATGTCTGTGATTACAAACGGCAGGAAATGTAGGAAGAATCTAATTCCTTTTATTTCAAGTGGTTCTTCCAAGTTTTTAATCATCTCTGGAAACTCTAATTGCGTATTTTAAGAGTTTTTCCACAACTAGAGAGTTTTCTTACAACTATATACTGCAGCAGTAAGGATTTTAACTGAGTCATACAAAAGTCGCCAGAGTAATTCGGCCTCAGTTGTAAACATAAGCTGTATAGTCCTCAATTACAGCCTTTCTACACAAATTTTGAGCTGTATAAACAAGAATTCCTAATAATTGAAAGCAAATTCAAGTGAAAACGCTCCCTAAAGTGCCCGGAGTTGTAAATATTATCAGTTTGCTGGTCATTTCATGGCTTTCCACTGGTAATGTCTGTGATTACAAATGGGAGGAAATGTGGGAAGAATTTATTTACTTTTATTTCAAGTGATTCTTCCAAGTTTTTAATCATTTCTGGAAACTCTATTTGCGTATTTTAAGAGTTTTTCCAAAACTAGAGCGTTTTCTTACAACTATGTACTGGAACCGTCAGGATTTTACCTGAGTCATACAAAAGTCGCCAGAGTAATTCGTCCTCACTTGGAAACATAAGCTGTATAGTCCTCAATTACAGGCTTTCTACACAAATTTTGAGCTGTATAAACAGGAATTCCTAATATTTGGAAGCAAATTCAAGTGAAAACGCTCCCTAAATTGCCCGGAGTTGTAATATTATCAGTTTGCTGGTCATTTCACGTCTTTCCACTGGTAATGTCTGTGATTACAAACGGCAGGAAATGTAGGAAGAATCGATTGACTTTTATTTCAAGTGGTTCTTGCAAGTTTTTAATCATCTCTGGAAACTCTAATTGCGTATTTTAAGAGTTTTTCCACAACTAGAGAGTTTTCTTACAACTATGTTCTGCAACCGTAAGGATTTTACCTGAGTCATACAAAAGTCGCCAGAGTAATACGGCCTCAATTGTAAACATAAGCAGTACAGTCCTCACTTGAGGCTTTCTACACAAATTTTGAGCTGTATAAACAAGAATTCCTAATATTTGAAAGCAAATTCAAGTGAAAACGCTCGCTAAAGTGCCCGTAGTTGTAAATATTATCAGTTTGCTGGTCATTTCACGGCTTTCACTGGTAATGTCTGTGATTACTAACGGCAGGAAATGTAGGAAGAATCTATTTACTTTAATTTCAAGGGGTTCTTCCAACTTTTTAATCATTTCTGGAAACTCTAATTGCGTATTTTAAGAGTTTCACCACAACTAGAGAGTTTTCAAACAAATATGTACTGGAACCGTCAGGATTTTAACAGAGTCATACAAAAGTCGCCAGAGTAATGCGGCCTCAATTGTAAACATAAGCAGTATAGTCCTCACTTACAGGCTTTCTACACAAATTTTGAGTTGTATAAACATGAATTCCTAATATTTGAAAGCAAATTCAAGTGAAAACGCTCGCTAAAGTGCCCGAAGTTGTAAATGTTATCAGTTTGCAGGTCATTTCACGGCTTTCCACTGGTAATGTCTGTGATTACAAACGGCAGGAAATGTAGAAAGAATCTATTTACTTTAATTTCAAGGGGTTCTTCCAAGTTTTTAATCATTTCTGGAAACTCTAATTGCGTATTTTAAGAGTTTTACCACAACTAGAGAGTTTTCTTACAAATATGTACTGGAACCGTCAGGATTTTAACAGAGTCATACAAAAGTCGCCAGAGTAATGCGGCCTCAATTGGAAACATAAGCAGTACAGTCCTCACTTACAGGCTTTCTACACAAATTTTGAGCTGTATAAACAAGAATTCCTAATATTTGAAAGCAAATTCAAGTGAAAACGCTCCCTAAAGTGCCCGGAGTTGTAAATATTATCAGTTTGCTGGTCATTTCACGGCTTTCCACTGGTAATGTCTGTGATTACAAACGGCAGGAAATGTAGGAAGAATCAATTTACTTTAATTTCAAGGGGTTCTTCCAACTTTTTAATCATTTCTGGAAACTCTAATTGCGTATTTTAAGAGTTTTACCACAACTAGAGAGTTTTCTTACAAATATGTACTGGAACCGTCAGGATTTTAACAGAGTCATACAAAAGTCGCCAGAGTAATGCGGCCTCAATTGTAAACATAAGCAGTACAGTCCTCACTTACAGGCCTTCTACACAAATTTTGAGTTGTATAAACATGAATTCCTAATATTTGAAAGCAAATTCAAGTGAAAACGCTCGCTAAAGTGCCCGAAGTTGTAAATGTTATCAGTTTGCAGGTCATTTCACGGCTTTCCACTGGTAATGTCTGTGATTACAAACGGCAGGAAATGTAGGAAGAATCTATTTACTTTAATTTCAAGGGGTTCTTCCAAGTTTTTAATCATTTCTGGAAACTCTAATTGCGTATTTTAAGAGTTTTACCACAACTAGAGAGTTTTCTTACAAATATGTACTGGAACCGTCAGGATTTTAACAGAGTCATACAAAAGTTGCCAGAGTAATGCGGCCTCAATTGTAAACATAAGCAGTACAGTCCTCACTTACAGGCTTTCTACACAAATTTTGAGCTGTATAAACAAGAATTCCTAATATTTGAAAGCAAATTCAAGTGAAAACGCTCCCTAAAGTGCCCGGAGTTGTAAATATTATCAGTTTGCTGGTCATTTCACGGATTTCCACTGGTAATGTCTGTAATTACAAACGGCAGGAAATGTAGGAAGAATCTATTTACTTTAATTTCAAGGGGTTCTTCCAAGTTTTTAATCATTTCTGGAAACTCTAATTACGTATTTTAAGAGTTTTACCACAACTAGAGAGTTTTCTTACAAAAATGTACTGGAACCGTCAGGATTTTAACAGAGTCATACAAAAGTCGCCAGAGTAATACGGCCTCAATTGTAAACATAAGCAGTACAGTCCTCACTTGAGGCTTTCTACACAAATTTTGAGCTGTATAAACAAGAATTCCTAATATTTGAAAGCAAATTCAAGTGAAAACGCTCGCTAAAGTGCCCGTAGTTGTAAATATTATCAGTTTGCTGGTCATTTCACGGCTTTCACTGGTAATGTCTGTGATTACTAACGGCAGGAAATGTAGGAAGAATCTATTTACTTTAATTTCAAGGGGTTCTTCCAACTTTTTAATCATTTCTGGAAACTCTAATTGCGTATTTTAAGAGTTTCACCACAACTAGAGAGTTTTCTTACAAAAATGTACTGGAACCGTCAGGATTTTAACAGAGTCATACAAAAGTCGCCAGAGTAATGCGGCCTCAATTGTAAACATAAGCAGTACAGTCCTCACTTACAGGCTTTCTACACAAATTTTGAGCTGTATAAACAAGAATTCCTAATATTTGAAAGCAAATTCAAGTGAAAACGCTCCCTAAAGTGCCCGGAGTTGTAAATATTATCAGTTTGCTGGTCATTTCACGGCTTTCCACTGGTAATGTCTGTGATTACAAACGGCAGGAAATGTAGGAAGAATCAATTTACTTTAATTTCAAGGGGTTCTTCCAAGTTTTTAATCATTTCTGGAAACTCTAATTGCGTATTTTAAGAGTTTTACCACAACTAGAGAGTTTTCTTACAAATATGTACTGGAACCGTCAGGATTTTAACAGAGTCATACAAAAGTCGCCAGAGTAATGCGGCCTCAATTGGAAACATAAGCAGTACAGTCCTCACTTACAGGCTTTCTACACAAATTTTGAGTTGTATAAACATGAATTCCTAATATTTGAAAGCAAATTCAAGTGAAAACGCTCGCTAAAGTGCCCGAAGTTGTAAATGTTATCAGTTTGCAGGTCATTTCACGGCTTTCCACTGGTAATGTCTGTGATTACAAACGGCAGGAAATGTAGGAAGAATCTATTTACTTTAATTTCAAGGGGTTCTTCCAAGTTTTTAATCATTTCTGGAAACTCTAATTGCGTATTTTAAGAGTTTTACCACAACTAGAGAGTTTTCTTACAAATATGTACTGGAACCGTCAGGATTTTAACAGAGTCATACAAAAGTCGCCAGAGTAATGCAGCCTCAATTGTAAACATAAGCAGTACAGTCCTCACTTACAGGCTTTCTACACAAATTTTGAGTTGTATAAACATGAATTCCTAATATTTGAAAGCAAATTCAAGTGAAAACGCTCGCTAAAGTGCCCGAAGTTGTAAATGTTATCAGTTTGCAGGTCATTTCACGGCTTTCCACTGGTAATGTCTGTGATTACAAACGGCAGGAAATGTAGAAAGAATCTATTTACTTTTATTTCAAGTCGTTCTTCCAAGTTTTTAACCATTTCTGGAAACTCTAGTAGCGTATTTTAAGATTTTTACCACAACTAGAGAGTTTTCTTACAAATATGTTTTGGAACCGTAAGGATTTTAACTGAGTCATACAATAGTCGCCAGAGTAATGCGGCCTCAGTTGTAAACATAAGCTGTATAGTCCTCACTTACAGGCTTTCTACACAAATTTTGAGCTGTATAAACAAGAATTCCTAATATTTGAAAGCAAATTAACGTCAAAACGCTCCCTAAAGTGCCCGGAGTTGTAAATATTATCAGTTTGCTGGTCATTTCACGGCTTTCCTCTGGTAATGTCTGTGATTACAAAGGGCAGGAAATGTAGGAAGAATCTATTTCCTTTTATTTCAAGTGGTTCTTCCAAGTTTTTAATCATCTCTGGAAACTCGAATTGCGTATTTTAAGAGTTTTTCCACAACTAGAGAGTTTTCTTACAACTATGTACTGCAGCCGTAAGGATTTTACCTGAGTCATACAAAAGTCGCCAGAGTAATTCGTCCTCACTTGTAAACATAAGCTGTATAGTCCTCAATTACAGGCTTTCTACACAAATTTTGAGCTGTATAAACAGGAATTCCTAATATTTGGAAGCAAATTCAAGTGAAAACGCTCCCTAAATTGCCCGGAGTTGTAAATATTATCAGTTTGCTGGTCATTTCACGGCTTTCCACTGGTAATGTCTGTGATTACAAACGGCAGGAAATGTAGGAAGAATCTATTTCCTTTTATTTCAAGTGGTTCTTCCAAGTTTTTAATCATCTCTGGAAACTCTAATTGCGTATTTTAAGAGTTTTTCCACAACTAGAGAGTTTTCTTACAACTATATACTGCAGCAGTAAGGATTTTAACTGAGTCATACAAAAGTCGCCAGAGTAATTCGGCCTCAGTTGTAAACATAAGCTGTATAGTCCTCAATTACAGCCTTTCTACACAAATTTTGAGCTGTATAAACAAGAATTCCTAATAATTGAAAGCAAATTCAAGTGAAAACGCTCCCTAAAGTGCCCGGAGTTGTAAATATTATCAGTTTGCTGGTCATTTCATGGCTTTCCACTGGTAATGTCTGTGATTACAAATGGGAGGAAATGTGGGAAGAATTTATTTACTTTTATTTCAAGTGATTCTTCCAAGTTTTTAATCATTTCTGGAAACTCTATTTGCGTATTTTAAGAGTTTTTCCACAACTAGAGCGTTTTCTTACAACTATGTACTGGAACCGTCAGGATTTTACCTGAGTCATACAAAAGTCGCCAGAGTAATTCGTCCTCACTTGGAAACATAAGCTGTATAGTCCTCAATTACAGGCTTTCTACACAAATTTTGAGCTGTATAAACAGGAATTCCTAATATTTGGAAGCAAATTCAAGTGAAAACGCTCCCTAAATTGCCCGGAGTTGTAATATTATCAGTTTGCTGGTCATTTCACGTCTTTCCACTGGTAATGTCTGTGATTACAAACGGCAGGAAATGTAGGAAGAATCGATTGACTTTTATTTCAAGTGGTTCTTGCAAGTTTTTAATCATCTCTGGAAACTCTAATTGCGTATTTTAAGAGTTTTTCCACAACTAGAGAGTTTTCTTACAACTATGTTCTGCAACCGTAAGGATTTTACCTGAGTCATACAAAAGTCGCCAGAGTAATACGGCCTCAATTGTAAACATAAGCAGTACAGTCCTCACTTGAGGCTTTCTACACAAATTTTGAGCTGTATAAACAAGAATTCCTAATATTTGAAAGCAAATTCAAGTGAAAACGCTCGCTAAAGTGCCCGTAGTTGTAAATATTATCAGTTTGCTGGTCATTTCACGGCTTTCATTGGTAATGTCTGTGATTACTAACGGCAGGAAATGTAGGAAGAATCTATTTACTTTAATTTCAAGGGGTTCTTCCAACTTTTTAATCATTTCTGGAAACTCTAATTGCGTATTTTAAGAGTTTCACCACAACTAGAGAGTTTTCAAACAAATATGTACTGGAACCGTCAGGATTTTAACAGAGTCATACAAAAGTCGCCAGAGTAATGCGGCCTCAATTGTAAACATAAGCAGTATAGTCCTCACTTACAGGCTTTCTACACAAATTTTGAGTTGTATAAACATGAATTCCTAATATTTGAAAGCAAATTCAAGTGAAAACGCTCGCTAAAGTGCCCGAAGTTGTAAATGTTATCAGTTTGCAGGTCATTTCACGGCTTTCCACTGGTAATGTCTGTGATTACAAACGGCAGGAAATGTAGAAAGAATCTATTTACTTTAATTTCAAGGGGTTCTTCCAAGTTTTTAATCATTTCTGGAAACTCTAATTGCGTATTTTAAGAGTTTTACCACAACTAGAGAGTTTTCTTACAAATATGTACTGGAACCGTCAGGATTTTAACAGAGTCATACAAAAGTCGCCAGAGTAATGCGGCCTCAATTGTAAACATAAGCAGTACAGTCCTCACTTACAGGCTTTCTACACAAATTTTGAGCTGTATAAACAAGAATTCCTAATATTTGAAAGCAAATTCAAGTGAAAACGCTCCCTAAAGTGCCCGGAGTTGTAAATATTATCAGTTTGCTGGTCATTTCACGGCTTTCCACTGGTAATGTCTGTGATTACAAACGGCAGGAAATGTAGGAAGAATCAATTTACTTTAATTTCAAGGGGTTCTTCCAACTTTTTAATCATTTCTGGAAACTCTAATTGCGTATTTTAAGAGTTTTACCACAACTAGAGAGTTTTCTTACAAATATGTACTGGAACCGTCAGGATTTTAACAGAGTCATACAAAAGTCGCCAGAGTAATGCGGCCTCAATTGTAAACATAAGCAGTACAGTCCTCACTTACAGGCCTTCTACACAAATTTTGAGTTGTATAAACATGAATTCCTAATATTTGAAAGCAAATTCAAGTGAAAACGCTCGCTAAAGTGCCCGAAGTTGTAAATGTTATCAGTTTGCAGGTCATTTCACGGCTTTCCACTGGTAATGTCTGTGATTACAAACGGCAGGAAATGTAGGAAGAATCTATTTACTTTAATTTCAAGGGGTTCTTCCAAGTTTTTAATCATTTCTGGAAACTCTAATTGCGTATTTTAAGAGTTTTACCACAACTAGAGAGTTTTCTTACAAATATGTACTGGAACCGTCAGGATTTTAACAGAGTCATACAAAAGTCGCCAGAGTAATGCGGCCTCAATTGTAAACATAAGCAGTACAGTCCTCACTTACAGGCTTTCTACACAAATTTTGAGCTGTATAAACAAGAATTCCTAATATTTGAAAGCAAATTCAAGTGAAAACGCTCCCTAAAGTGCCCGGAGTTGTAAATATTATCAGTTTGCTGGTCATTTCACGGATTTCCACTGGTAATGTCTGTAATTACAAACGGCAGGAAATGTAGGAAGAATCTATTTACTTTAATTTCAAGGGGTTCTTCCAAGTTTTTAATCATTTCTGGAAACTCTAATTACGTATTTTAAGAGTTTTACCACAACTAGAGAGTTTTCTTACAAAAATGTACTGGAACCGTCAGGATTTTAACAGAGTCATACAAAAGTCGCCAGAGTAATACGGCCTCAATTGTAAACATAAGCAGTACAGTCCTCACTTGAGGCTTTCTACACAAATTTTGAGCTGTATAAACAAGAATTCCTAATATTTGAAAGCAAATTCAAGTGAAAACGCTCGCTAAAGTGCCCGTAGTTGTAAATATTATCAGTTTGCTGGTCATTTCACGGCTTTCACTGGTAATGTCTGTGATTACTAACGGCAGGAAATGTAGGAAGAATCTATTTACTTTAATTTCAAGGGGTTCTTCCCACTTTTTAATCATTTCTGGAAACTCTAATTGCGTATTTTAAGAGTTTCACCACAACTAGAGAGTTTTCTTACAAAAATGTACTGGAACCGTCAGGATTTTAACAGAGTCATACAAAAGTCGCCAGAGTAATGCGGCCTCAATTGTAAACATAAGCAGTACAGTCCTCACTTACAGGCTTTCTACACAAATTTTGAGCTGTATAAACAAGAATTCCTAATATTTGAAAGCAAATTCAAGTGAAAACGCTCCCTAAAGTGCCCGGAGTTGTAAATATTATCAGTTTGCTGGTCATTTCACGGCTTTCCACTGGTAATGTCTGTGATTACAAACGGCAGGAAATGTAGGAAGAATCAATTTACTTTAATTTCAAGGGGTTCTTCCAAGTTTTTAATCATTTCTGGAAACTCTAATTGCGTATTTTAAGAGTTTTACCACAACTAGAGAGTTTTCTTACAAATATGTACTGGAACCGTCAGGATTTTAACAGAGTCATACAAAAGTCGCCAGAGTAATGCGGCCTCAATTGGAAACATAAGCAGTACAGTCCTCACTTACAGGCTTTCTACACAAATTTTGAGTTGTATAAACATGAATTCCTAATATTTGAAAGCAAATTCAAGTGAAAACGCTCGCTAAAGTGCCCGAAGTTGTAAATGTTATCAGTTTGCAGGTCATTTCACGGCTTTCCACTGGTAATGTCTGTGATTACAAACGGCAGGAAATGTAGGAAGAATCTATTTACTTTAATTTCAAGGGGTTCTTCCAAGTTTTTAATCATTTCTGGAAACTCTAATTGCGTATTTTAAGAGTTTTACCACAACTAGAGAGTTTTCTTACAAATATGTACTGGAACCGTCAGGATTTTAACAGAGTCATACAAAAGTCGCCAGAGTAATGCAGCCTCAATTGTAAACATAAGCAGTACAGTCCTCACTTACAGGCTTTCTACACAAATTTTGAGTTGTATAAACATGAATTCCTAATATTTGAAAGCAAATTCAAGTGAAAACGCTCGCTAAAGTGCCCGAAGTTGTAAATGTTATCAGTTTGCAGGTCATTTCACGGCTTTCCACTGGTAATGTCTGTGATTACAAACGGCAGGAAATGTAGAAAGAATCTATTTACTTTAATTTCAAGGGGTTCTTCCAAGTTTTTAATCATTTCTGGAAACTCTAATTGCGTATTTTAAGAGTTTTACCACAACTAGAGAGTTTTCTTACAAATATGTACTGGAACCGTCAGGATTTTAACAGAGTCATACAAAAGTCGCCAGAGTAATGCGGCCTCAATTGTAAACATAAGCAGTACAGTCCTCACTTACAGGCTTTCTACACAAATTTTGAGCTGTATAAACAAGAATTCCTAATATTTGAAAGCAAATTCAAGTGAAAACGCTCCCTAAAGTGCCCGGAGTTGTAAATATTATCAGTTTGCTGGTCATTTCACGGCTTTCCACTGGTAATGACTGTGATTACAAACGGCAGGAAATGTAGGAAGAATCAATTTACTTTAATTTCAAGGTGTTCTTCCAACTTTTTAATCATTTCTGGAAACTCTAATTGCGTATTTTAAGAGTTTTACCACAACTAGAGAGTTTTCTTACAAATATGTACTGGAACCGTCAGGATTTTAACAGAGTCATACAAAAGTCGCCAGAGTAATGCGGCCTCAATTGGAAACATAAGCAGTACAGTCCTCACTTACAGGCTTTCTACACAAATTTTGAGCTGTATAAACAAGAATTCCTAATATTTGAAAGCAAATTCAAGTGAAAACGCTCCCTAAAGTGCCCGGAGTTGTAAATATTATCAGTTTGCTGGTCATTTCACGGCTTTCCACTGGTAATGTCTGTGATTACAAACGGCAGGAAATGTAGGAAGAATCAATTTACTTTAATTTCAAGGGGTTCTTCCAAGTTTTTAATCATTTCTGGAAACTCTAATTGCGTATTTTAAGATTTTTACCACAACTAGAGAGTTTTCTTACAAATATGTACTGGAACCGTCAGGATTTTAACAGAGTCATACAAAAGTCGCCAGAGTAATGCGGCCTCAATTGGAAACATAAGCAGTACAGTCCTCACTTACAGGCTTTCTACACAAATTTTGAGTTGTATAAACATGAATTCCTAATATTTGAAAGCAAATTCAAGTGAAAACGCTCGCTAAAGTGCCCGAAGTTGTAAATGTTATCAGTTTGCAGGTCATTTCACGGCTTTCCACTGGTAATGTCTGTGATTACAAACGGCAGGAAATGTAGGAAGAATCTATTTACTTTAATTTCAAGGGGTTCTTCCAAGTTTTTAATCATTTCTGGAAACGCTAATTGCGTATTTTAAGAGTTTTACCACAACTAGAGAGTTTTCTTACAAATATGTACTGGAACCGTCAGGATTTTAACAGAGTCATACAAAAGTCGCCAGAGTAATGCGGCCTCAATTGTAAACATAAGCAGTACAGTCCTCACTTACAGGCTTTCTACACAAATTTTGAGCTGTATAAACAAGAATTCCTAATATTTGAAAGCAAATTCAAGTGAAAACGCTCCCTAAAGTGCCCGGAGTTGTAAATATTATCAGTTTGCTGGTCATTTCACGGCTTTCCACTGGTAATGTCTGTAATTACAAACGGCAGGAAATGTAGGAAGAATCTATTTACTTTAATTTCAAGGGGTTCTTCCAAGTTTTTAATCATTTCTGGAAACTCTAATTACGTATTTTAAGAGTTTTACCACAACTAGAGAGTTTTCTTACAAAAATGTACTGGAACCGTCAGGATTTTAACAGAGTCATACAAAAGTCGCCAGAGTAATACGGCCTCAATTGTAAACATAAGCAGTACAGTCCTCACTTGAGGCTTTCTACACAAATTTTGAGCTGTATAAACAAGAATTCCTAATATTTGAAAGCAAATTCAAGTGAAAACGCTCGCTAAAGTGCCCGTAGTTGTAAATATTATCAGTTTGCTGGTCATTTCACGGCTTTCACTGGTAATGTCTGTGATTACTAACGGCAGGAAATGTAGGAAGAATCTATTTACTTTAATTTCAAGGGGTTCTTCCAAGTTTTTAATCATTTCTGGAAACTCTAATTGCGTATTTTAAGACTTTTACCACAACTAGAGAGTTTTCTTACAAATATGTACTGGAACCGTAAGGATTTTAACTGAGTCATACAAAAGTCGCCAGAGTAATGCAGCCTCAATTGTAAACATAAGCAGTACAGTCCTCACTTACAGGCTTTCTACACAAATTTTGAGTTGTATAAACATGAATTCCTAATATTTGAAAGCAAATTCAAGTGAAAACGCTCGCTAAAGTGCCCGAAGTTGTAAATGTTATCAGTTTGCAGGTCATTTCACGGCTTTCCACTGGTAATGTCTGTGATTACAAACGGCAGGAAATGTAGAAAGAATCTATTTACTTTAATTTCAAGGGGTTCTTCCAAGTTTTTAATCATTTCTGGAAACTCTAATTGCGTATTTTAAGAGTTTTACCACAACTAGAGAGTTTTCTTACAAATATGTACTGGAACCGTCAGGATTTTAACAGAGTCATACAAAAGTCGCCAGAGTAATGCGGCCTCAATTGTAAACATAAGCAGTACAGTCCTCACTTACAGGCTTTCTACACAAATTTTGAGCTGTATAAACAAGAATTCCTAATATTTGAAAGCAAATTCAAGTGAAAACGCTCCCTAAAGTGCCCGGAGTTGTAAATATTATCAGTTTGCTGGTCATTTCACGGCTTTCCACTGGTAATGTCTGTGATTACAAACGGCAGGAAATGTAGGAAGAATCAATTTACTTTAATTTCAAGGTGTTCTTCCAAATTTTTAATCATTTCTGGAAACTCTAATTGCGTATTTTAAGAGTTTTACCACAACTAGAGAGTTTTCTTACAAATATGTACTGGAACCGTCAGGATTTTAACAGAGTCATACAAAAGTCGCCAGAGTAATGCGGCCTCAATTGTAAACATAAGCAGTACAGTCCTCACTTACAGGCTTTCTACACAAATTTTGAGCTGTATAAACAAGAATTCCTAATATTTGAAAGCAAATTCAAGTGAAAACGCTCCCTAAAGTGCCCGGAGTTGTAAATATTATCAGTTTGCTGGTCATTTCACGGCTTTCACTGGTAATGTCTGTGATTACAAACGGCAGGAAATGTAGGAAGAATCAATTTACTTTAATTTCAAGGGGTTCTTCCAACTTTTTAATCATTTCTGGAAACTCTAATTGCGTATTTTAAGAGTTTTACCACAACTAGAGAGTTTTCTTACAAATATGTACTGGAACCGTCAGGATTTTAACAGAGTCATACAAAAGTCGCCAGAGTAATGCGGCCTCAATTGGAAACATAAGCAGTACAGTCCTCACTTACAGGCTTTCTACACAAATTTTGAGTTGTATAAACATGAATTCCTAATATTTGAAAGCAAATTCAAGTGAAAACGCTCGCTAAAGTGCCCGAAGTTGTAAATGTTATCAGTTTGCAGGTCATTTCACGGCTTTCCACTGGTAATGTCTGTGATTACAAACGGCAGGAAATGTAGGAAGAATCTATTTACTTTAATTTCAAGGGGTTCTTCCAAGTTTTTAATCATTTCTGGAAACTCTAATTGCGTATTTTAAGAGTTTTACCACAACTAGAGAGTTTTCTTACAAATATGTACTGGAACCGTCAGGATTTTAACAGAGTCATACAAAAGTCGCCAGAGTAATGCGGCCTCAATTGTAAACATAAGCAGTACAGTCCTCACTTACAGGCTTTCTACACAAATTTTGAGCTGTATAAACAAGAATTCCTAATATTTGAAAGCAAATTCAAGTGAAAACGCTCCCTAAAGTGCCCGGAGTTGTAAATATTATCAGTTTGCTGGTCATTTCACGGCTTTCCACTGGTAATGTCTGTAATTACAAACGGCAGGAAATGTAGGAAGAATCTATTTACTTTAATTTCAAGGGGTTCTTCCAAGTTTTTAATCATTTCTGGAAACTCTAATTACGTATTTTAAGAGTTTTACCACAACTAGAGAGTTTTCTTACAAAAATGTACTGGAACCGTCAGGATTTTAACAGAGTCATACAAAAGTCGCCAGAGTAATACGGCCTCAATTGTAAACATAAGCAGTACAGTCCTCACTTGAGGCTTTCTACACAAATTTTGAGCTGTATAAACAAGAATTCCTAATATTTGAAAGCAAATTCAAGTGAAAACGCTCGCTAAAGTGCCCGTAGTTGTAAATATTATCAGTTTGCTGGTCATTTCATGGCTTTCACTGGTAATGTCTGTGATTACTAACGGCAGGAAATGTAGGAAGAATCTATTTACTTTAATTTCAAGGGGTTCTTCCAACTTTTTAATCATTTCTGGAAACTCTAATTGCGTATTTTAAGAGTTTCACCACAACTAGAGAGTTTTCTTACAAAAATGTACTGGAACCGTCAGGATTTTAACAGAGTCATACAAAAGTCGCCAGAGTAATGCGGCCTCAATTGTAAACATAAGCAGTACAGTCCTCACTTACAGGCTTTCTACACAAATTTTGAGCTGTATAAACAAGAATTCCTAATATTTGAAAGCAAATTCAAGTGAAAACGCTCCCTAAAGTGCCCGGAGTTGTAAATATTATCAGTTTGCTGGTCATTTCACGGCTTTCCACTGGTAATGTCTGTGATTACAAACGGCAGGAAATGTAGGAAGAATCAATTTACTTTAATTTCAAGGGGTTCTTCCAACTTTTTAATCATTTCTGGAAACTCTAATTGCGTATTTTAAGAGTTTTACCACAACTAGAGAGTTTTCTTACAAATATGTACTGGAACCGTCAGGATTTTAACAGAGTCATACAAAAGTCGCCGGAGTAATGCAGCCTCAATTGTAAACATAAGCAGTACAGTCCTCACTTACAGGCTTTCTACACAAATTTTGAGTTGTATAAACATGAATTCCTAATATTTGAAAGCAAATTCAAGTGAAAACGCTCGCTAAAGTGCCCGAAGTTGTAAATGTTATCAGTTTGCAGGTCATTTCACGGCTTTCCACTGGTAATGTCTGTGATTACAAACGGCAGGAAATGTAGAAAGAATCTATTTACTTTAATTTCAAGGGGTTCTTCCAAGTTTTTAATCATTTCTGGAAACTCTAATTGCGTATTTTAAGAGTTTTACCACAACTAGAGAGTTTTCTTACAAATATGTACTGGAACCGTCAGGATTTTAACAGAGTCATACAAAAGTCGCCAGAGTAATGCGGCCTCAATTGTAAACATAAGCAGTACAGTCCTCACTTACAGGCTTTCTACACAAATTTTGAGTTGTATAAACATGAATTCCTAATATTTGAAAGCAAATTCAAGTGAAAACGCTCGCTAAAGTGCCCGAAGTTGTAAATGTTATCAGTTTGCAGGTCATTTCACGGCTTTCCACTGGTAATGTCTGTGATTACAAACGGCAGGAAATGTAGAAAGAATCTATTTACTTTAATTTCAAGGGGTTCTTCCAAGTTTTTAATCATTTCTGGAAACTCTAATTGCGTATTTTAAGAGTTTTACCACAACTAGAGAGTTTTCTTACAAATATGTACTGGAACCGTCAGGATTTTAACAGAGTCATACAAAAGTCGCCAGAGTAATGCGGCCTCAATTGTAAACATAAGCAGTACAGTCCTCACTTACAGGCTTTCTACACAAATTTTGAGCTGTATAAACAAGAATTCCTAATATTTGAAAGCAAATTCAAGTGAAAACGCTCCCTAAAGTGCCCGGAGTTGTAAATATTATCAGTTTGCTGGTCATTTCACGGCTTTCCACTGGTAATGTCTGTGATTACAAACGGCAGGAAATGTAGGAAGAATCAATTTACTTTAATTTCAAGGGGTTCTTCCAAGTTTTTAATCATTTCTGGAAACTCTAATTGCGTATTTTAAGATTTTTACCACAACTAGAGAGTTTTCTTACAAATATGTACTGGAACCGTCAGGATTTTAACAGAGTCATACAAAAGTCGCCAGAGTAATGCGGCCTCAATTGGAAACATAAGCAGTACAGTCCTCACTTACAGGCTTTCTACACAAATTTTGAGTTGTATAAACAAGAATTCCTAATATTTGAAAGCAAATTCAAGTGAAAACGCTCCCTAAAGTGCCCGGAGTTGTAAATATTATCAGTTTGCTGGTCATTTCACGGCTTTCCACTGGTAATGTCTGTAATTACAAACGGCAGGAAATGTAGGAAGAATCTATTTACTTTAATTTCAAGGGGTTCTTCCAAGTTTTTAATCATTTCTGGAAACTCTAATTACGTATTTTAAGAGTTTTACCACAACTAGAGAGTTTTCTTACAAAAATGTACTGGAACCGTCAGGATTTTAACAGAGTCATACAAAAGTCGCCAGAGTAATACGGCCTCAATTGTAAACATAAGCAGTACAGTCCTCACTTGAGGCTTTCTACACAAATTTTGAGCTGTATAAACAAGAATTCCTAATATTTGAAAGCAAATTCAAGTGAAAACGCTCGCTAAAGTGCCCGTAGTTGTAAATATTATCAGTTTGCTGGTCATTTCACGGCTTTCCACTGGTAATGTCTGTGATTACAAACGGCAGGAAATGTAGGAAGAATCTATTTACTTTAATTTCAAGGGGTTCTTCCAAGTTTTTAATCATTTCTGGAAACTCTAATTGCGTATTTTAAGAGTTTTACCACAACTAGAGAGTTTTCTTACAAATATGTACTGGAACCGTCAGGATTTTAACAGAGTCATACAAAAGTCGCCAGAGTAATGCGGCCTCAATTGTAAACATAAGCAGTACAGTCCTCACTTACAGGCTTTCTACACAAATTTTGAGCTGTATAAACAAGAATTCCTAATATTTGAAAGCAAATTCAAGTGAAAACGCTCCCTAAAGTGCCCGGAGTTGTAAATATTATCAGTTTGCTGGTCATTTCACGGCTTTCCACTGGTAATGTCTGTAATTACAAACGGCAGGAAATGTAGGAAGAATCTATTTACTTTAATTTCAAGGGGTTCTTCCAAGTTTTTAATCATTTCTGGAAACTCTAATTACGTATTTTAAGAGTTTTACCACAACTAGAGAGTTTTCTTACAAAAATGTACTGGAACCGTCAGGATTTTAACAGAGTCATACAAAAGTCGCCAGAGTAATACGGCCTCAATTGTAAACATAAGCAGTACAGTCCTCACTTGAGGCTTTCTACACAAATTTTGAGCTGTATAAACAAGAATTCCTAATATTTGAAAGCAAATTCAAGTGAAAACGCTCGCTAAAGTGCCCGTAGTTGTAAATATTATCAGTTTGCTGGTCATTTCATGGCTTTCACTGGTAATGTCTGTGATTACAAACGGCAGGAAATGTAGGAAGAATCAATTTACTTTAATTTCAAGGGGTTCTTCCAAGTTTTTAATCATTTCTGGAAACTCTAATTGCGTATTTTAAGATTTTTACCACAACTAGAGAGTTTTCTTACAAATATGTACTGGAACCGTCAGGATTTTAACAGAGTCATACAAAAGTCGCCAGAGTAATGCGGCCTCAATTGGAAACATAAGCAGTACAGTCCTCACTTACAGGCTTTCTACACAAATTTTGAGTTGTATAAACAAGAATTCCTAATATTTGAAAGCAAATTCAAGTGAAAACGCTCCCTAAAGTGCCCGGAGTTGTAAATATTATCAGTTTGCTGGTCATTTCACGGCTTTCCACTGGTAATGTCTGTAATTACAAACGGCAGGAAATGTAGGAAGAATCTATTTACTTTAATTTCAAGGGGTTCTTCCAAGTTTTTAATCATTTCTGGAAACTCTAATTACGTATTTTAAGAGTTTTACCACAACTAGAGAGTTTTCTTACAAAAATGTACTGGAACCGTCAGGATTTTAACAGAGTCATACAAAAGTCGCCAGAGTAATACGGCCTCAATTGTAAACATAAGCAGTACAGTCCTCACTTGAGGCTTTCTACACAAATTTTGAGCTGTATAAACAAGAATTCCTAATATTTGAAAGCAAATTCAAGTGAAAACGCTCGCTAAAGTGCCCGTAGTTGTAAATATTATCAGTTTGCTGGTCATTTCACGGCTTTCCACTGGTAATGTCTGTGATTACAAACGGCAGGAAATGTAGGAAGAATCTATTTACTTTAATTTCAAGGGGTTCTTCCAAGTTTTTAATCATTTCTGGAAACTCTAATTGCGTATTTTAAGAGTTTTACCACAACTAGAGAGTTTTCTTACAAATATGTACTGGAACCGTCAGGATTTTAACAGAGTCATACAAAAGTCGCCAGAGTAATGCGGCCTCAATTGTAAACATAAGCAGTACAGTCCTCACTTACAGGCTTTCTACACAAATTTTGAGCTGTATAAACAAGAATTCCTAATATTTGAAAGCAAATTCAAGTGAAAACGCTCCCTAAAGTGCCCGGAGTTGTAAATATTATCAGTTTGCTGGTCATTTCACGGCTTTCCACTGGTAATGTCTGTAATTACAAACGGCAGGAAATGTAGGAAGAATCTATTTACTTTAATTTCAAGGGGTTCTTCCAAGTTTTTAATCATTTCTGGAAACTCTAATTACGTATTTTAAGAGTTTTACCACAACTAGAGAGTTTTCTTACAAAAATGTACTGGAACCGTCAGGATTTTAACAGAGTCATACAAAAGTCGCCAGAGTAATACGGCCTCAATTGTAAACATAAGCAGTACAGTCCTCACTTGAGGCTTTCTACACAAATTTTGAGCTGTATAAACAAGAATTCCTAATATTTGAAAGCAAATTCAAGTGAAAACGCTCGCTAAAGTGCCCGTAGTTGTAAATATTATCAGTTTGCTGGTCATTTCATGGCTTTCACTGGTAATGTCTGTGATTACTAACGGCAGGAAATGTAGGAAGAATCTATTTACTTTAATTTCAAGGGGTTCTTCCAACTTTTTAATCATTTCTGGAAACTCTAATTGCGTATTTTAAGAGTTTCACCACAACTAGAGAGTTTTCTTACAAAAATGTACTGGAACCGTCAGGATTTTAACAGAGTCATACAAAAGTCGCCAGAGTAATGCGGCCTCAATTGTAAACATAAGCAGTACAGTCCTCACTTACAGGCTTTCTACACAAATTTTGAGCTGTATAAACAAGAATTCCTAATATTTGAAAGCAAATTCAAGTGAAAACGCTCCCTAAAGTGCCCGGAGTTGTAAATATTATCAGTTTGCTGGTCATTTCACGGCTTTCCACTGGTAATGTCTGTGATTACAAACGGCAGGAAATGTAGGAAGAATCAATTTACTTTAATTTCAAGGGGTTCTTCCAACTTTTTAATCATTTCTGGAAACTCTAATTGCGTATTTTAAGAGTTTTACCACAACTAGAGAGTTTTCTTACAAATATGTACTGGAACCGTCAGGATTTTAACAGAGTCATACAAAAGTCGCCGGAGTAATGCAGCCTCAATTGTAAACATAAGCAGTACAGTCCTCACTTACAGGCTTTCTACACAAATTTTGAGTTGTATAAACATGAATTCCTAATATTTGAAAGCAAATTCAAGTGAAAACGCTCGCTAAAGTGCCCGAAGTTGTAAATGTTATCAGTTTGCAGGTCATTTCACGGCTTTCCACTGGTAATGTCTGTGATTACAAACGGCAGGAAATGTAGAAAGAATCTATTTACTTTAATTTCAAGGGGTTCTTCCAAGTTTTTAATCATTTCTGGAAACTCTAATTGCGTATTTTAAGAGTTTTACCACAACTAGAGAGTTTTCTTACAAATATGTACTGGAACCGTCAGGATTTTAACAGAGTCATACAAAAGTCGCCAGAGTAATGCGGCCTCAATTGTAAACATAAGCAGTACAGTCCTCACTTACAGGCTTTCTACACAAATTTTGAGTTGTATAAACATGAATTCCTAATATTTGAAAGCAAATTCAAGTGAAAACGCTCGCTAAAGTGCCCGAAGTTGTAAATGTTATCAGTTTGCAGGTCATTTCACGGCTTTCCACTGGTAATGTCTGTGATTACAAACGGCAGGAAATGTAGAAAGAATCTATTTACTTTAATTTCAAGGGGTTCTTCCAAGTTTTTAATCATTTCTGGAAACTCTAATTGCGTATTTTAAGAGTTTTACCACAACTAGAGAGTTTTCTTACAAATATGTACTGGAACCGTCAGGATTTTAACAGAGTCATACAAAAGTCGCCAGAGTAATGCGGCCTCAATTGTAAACATAAGCAGTACAGTCCTCACTTACAGGCTTTCTACACAAATTTTGAGCTGTATAAACAAGAATTCCTAATATTTGAAAGCAAATTCAAGTGAAAACGCTCCCTAAAGTGCCCGGAGTTGTAAATATTATCAGTTTGCTGGTCATTTCACGGCTTTCCACTGGTAATGTCTGTGATTACAAACGGCAGGAAATGTAGGAAGAATCAATTTACTTTAATTTCAAGGGGTTCTTCCAAGTTTTTAATCATTTCTGGAAACTCTAATTGCGTATTTTAAGATTTTTACCACAACTAGAGAGTTTTCTTACAAATATGTACTGGAACCGTCAGGATTTTAACAGAGTCATACAAAAGTCGCCAGAGTAATGCGGCCTCAATTGGAAACATAAGCAGTACAGTCCTCACTTACAGGCTTTCTACACAAATTTTGAGTTGTATAAACATGAATTCCTAATATTTGAAAGCAAATTCAAGTGAAAACGCTCGCTAAAGTGCCCGAAGTTGTAAATGTTATCAGTTTGCAGGTCATTTCACGGCTTTCCACTGGTAATGTCTGTGATTACAAACGGCAGGAAATGTAGAAAGAATCTATTTACTTTAATTTCAAGGGGTTCTTCCAAGTTTTTAATCATTTCTGGAAACTCTAATTGCGTATTTTAAGAGTTTTACCACAACTAGAGAGTTTTCTTACAAATATGTACTGGAACCGTCAGGATTTTAACAGAGTCATACAAAAGTCGCCAGAGTAATGCGGCCTCAATTGTAAACATAAGCAGTACAGTCCTCACTTACAGGCTTTCTACACAAATTTTGAGCTGTATAAACAAGAATTCCTAATATTTGAAAGCAAATTCAAGTGAAAACGCTCCCTAAAGTGCCCGGAGTTGTAAATATTATCAGTTTGCTGGTCATTTCACGGCTTTCCACTGGTAATGTCTGTGATTACAAACGGCAGGAAATGTAGGAAGAATCAATTTACTTTAATTTCAAGGTGTTCTTCCAAATTTTTAATCATTTCTGGAAACTCTAATTGCGTATTTTAAGAGTTTTACCACAACTAGAGAGTTTTCTTACAAATATGTACTGGAACCGTCAGGATTTTAACAGAGTCATACAAAAGTCGCCAGAGTAATGCGGCCTCAATTGTAAACATAAGCAGTACAGTCCTCACTTACAGGCTTTCTACACAAATTTTGAGCTGTATAAACAAGAATTCCTAATATTTGAAAGCAAATTCAAGTGAAAACGCTCCCTAAAGTGCCCGGAGTTGTAAATATTATCAGTTTGCTGGTCATTTCACGGCTTTCCACTGGTAATGTCTGTGATTACAAACGGCAGGAAATGTAGGAAGAATCAATTTACTTTAATTTCAAGGGGTTCTTCCAACTTTTTAATCATTTCTGGAAACTCTAATTGCGTATTTTAAGAGTTTTACCACAACTAGAGAGTTTTCTTACAAATATGTACTGGAACCGTCAGGATTTTAACAGAGTCATACAAAAGTCGCCAGAGTAATGCGGCCTCAATTGGAAACATAAGCAGTACAGTCCTCACTTACAGGCTTTCTACACAAATTTTGAGTTGTATAAACATGAATTCCTAATATTTGAAAGCAAATTCAAGTGAAAACGCTCGCTAAAGTGCCCGAAGTTGTAAATGTTATCAGTTTGCAGGTCATTTCACGGCTTTCCACTGGTAATGTCTGTGATTACAAACGGCAGGAAATGTAGGAAGAATCTATTTACTTTAATTTCAAGGGGTTCTTCCAAGTTTTTAATCATTTCTGGAAACTCTAATTGCGTATTTTAAGAGTTTTACCACAACTAGAGAGTTTTCTTACAAATATGTACTGGAACCGTCAGGATTTTAACAGAGTCATACAAAAGTCGCCAGAGTAATGCGGCCTCAATTGTAAACATAAGCAGTACAGTCCTCACTTACAGGCTTTCTACACAAATTTTGAGCTGTATAAACAAGAATTCCTAATATTTGAAAGCAAATTCAAGTGAAAACGCTCCCTAAAGTGCCCGGAGTTGTAAATATTATCAGTTTGCTGGTCATTTCACGGCTTTCCACTGGTAATGTCTGTAATTACAAACGGCAGGAAATGTAGGAAGAATCTATTTACTTTAATTTCAAGGGGTTCTTCCAAGTTTTTAATCATTTCTGGAAACTCTAATTACGTATTTTAAGAGTTTTACCACAACTAGAGAGTTTTCTTACAAAAATGTACTGGAACCGTCAGGATTTTAACAGAGTCATACAAAAGTCGCCAGAGTAATACGGCCTCAATTGTAAACATAAGCAGTACAGTCCTCACTTGAGGCTTTCTACACAAATTTTGAGCTGTATAAACAAGAATTCCTAATATTTGAAAGCAAATTCAAGTGAAAACGCTCGCTAAAGTGCCCGTAGTTGTAAATATTATCAGTTTGCTGGTCATTTCATGGCTTTCACTGGTAATGTCTGTGATTACTAACGGCAGGAAATGTAGGAAGAATCTATTTACTTTAATTTCAAGGGGTTCTTCCAACTTTTTAATCATTTCTGGAAACTCTAATTGCGTATTTTAAGAGTTTCACCACAACTAGAGAGTTTTCTTACAAAAATGTACTGGAACCGTCAGGATTTTAACAGAGTCATACAAAAGTCGCCAGAGTAATGCGGCCTCAATTGTAAACATAAGCAGTACAGTCCTCACTTACAGGCTTTCTACACAAATTTTGAGCTGTATAAACAAGAATTCCTAATATTTGAAAGCAAATTCAAGTGAAAACGCTCCCTAAAGTGCCCGGAGTTGTAAATATTATCAGTTTGCTGGTCATTTCACGGCTTTCCACTGGTAATGTCTGTGATTACAAACGGCAGGAAATGTAGGAAGAATCAATTTACTTTAATTTCAAGGGGTTCTTCCAACTTTTTAATCATTTCTGGAAACTCTAATTGCGTATTTTAAGAGTTTTACCACAACTAGAGAGTTTTCTTACAAATATGTACTGGAACCGTCAGGATTTTAACAGAGTCATACAAAAGTCGCCGGAGTAATGCAGCCTCAATTGTAAACATAAGCAGTACAGTCCTCACTTACAGGCTTTCTACACAAATTTTGAGTTGTATAAACATGAATTCCTAATATTTGAAAGCAAATTCAAGTGAAAACGCTCGCTAAAGTGCCCGAAGTTGTAAATGTTATCAGTTTGCAGGTCATTTCACGGCTTTCCACTGGTAATGTCTGTGATTACAAACGGCAGGAAATGTAGAAAGAATCTATTTACTTTAATTTCAAGGGGTTCTTCCAAGTTTTTAATCATTTCTGGAAACTCTAATTGCGTATTTTAAGAGTTTTACCACAACTAGAGAGTTTTCTTACAAATATGTACTGGAACCGTCAGGATTTTAACAGAGTCATACAAAAGTCGCCAGAGTAATGCGGCCTCAATTGTAAACATAAGCAGTACAGTCCTCACTTACAGGCTTTCTACACAAATTTTGAGTTGTATAAACATGAATTCCTAATATTTGAAAGCAAATTCAAGTGAAAACGCTCGCTAAAGTGCCCGAAGTTGTAAATGTTATCAGTTTGCAGGTCATTTCACGGCTTTCCACTGGTAATGTCTGTGATTACAAACGGCAGGAAATGTAGAAAGAATCTATTTACTTTAATTTCAAGGGGTTCTTCCAAGTTTTTAATCATTTCTGGAAACTCTAATTGCGTATTTTAAGAGTTTTACCACAACTAGAGAGTTTTCTTACAAATATGTACTGGAACCGTCAGGATTTTAACAGAGTCATACAAAAGTCGCCAGAGTAATGCGGCCTCAATTGTAAACATAAGCAGTACAGTCCTCACTTACAGGCTTTCTACACAAATTTTGAGCTGTATAAACAAGAATTCCTAATATTTGAAAGCAAATTCAAGTGAAAACGCTCCCTAAAGTGCCCGGAGTTGTAAATATTATCAGTTTGCTGGTCATTTCACGGCTTTCCACTGGTAATGTCTGTGATTACAAACGGCAGGAAATGTAGGAAGAATCAATTTACTTTAATTTCAAGGGGTTCTTCCAAGTTTTTAATCATTTCTGGAAACTCTAATTGCGTATTTTAAGATTTTTACCACAACTAGAGAGTTTTCTTACAAATATGTACTGGAACCGTCAGGATTTTAACAGAGTCATACAAAAGTCGCCAGAGTAATGCGGCCTCAATTGGAAACATAAGCAGTACAGTCCTCACTTACAGGCTTTCTACACAAATTTTGAGTTGTATAAACATGAATTCCTAATATTTGAAAGCAAATTCAAGTGAAAACGCTCGCTAAAGTGCCCGAAGTTGTAAATGTTATCAGTTTGCAGGTCATTTCACGGCTTTCCACTGGTAATGTCTGTGATTACAAACGGCAGGAAATGTAGGAAGAATCTATTTACTTTAATTTCAAGGGGTTCTTCCAAGTTTTTAATCATTTCTGGAAACGCTAATTGCGTATTTTAAGAGTTTTACCACAACTAGAGAGTTTTCTTACAAATATGTACTGGAACCGTCAGGATTTTAACAGAGTCATACAAAAGTCGCCAGAGTAATGCGGCCTCAATTGTAAACATAAGCAGTACAGTCCTCACTTACAGGCTTTCTACACAAATTTTGAGCTGTATAAACAAGAATTCCTAATATTTGAAAGCAAATTCAAGTGAAAACGCTCCCTAAAGTGCCCGGAGTTGTAAATATTATCAGTTTGCTGGTCATTTCACGGCTTTCCACTGGTAATGTCTGTAATTACAAACGGCAGGAAATGTAGGAAGAATCTATTTACTTTAATTTCAAGGGGTTCTTCCAAGTTTTTAATCATTTCTGGAAACTCTAATTACGTATTTTAAGAGTTTTACCACAACTAGAGAGTTTTCTTACAAAAATGTACTGGAACCGTCAGGATTTTAACAGAGTCATACAAAAGTCGCCAGAGTAATACGGCCTCAATTGTAAACATAAGCAGTACAGTCCTCACTTGAGGCTTTCTACACAAATTTTGAGCTGTATAAACAAGAATTCCTAATATTTGAAAGCAAATTCAAGTGAAAACGCTCGCTAAAGTGCCCGTAGTTGTAAATATTATCAGTTTGCTGGTCATTTCACGGCTTTCACTGGTAATGTCTGTGATTACTAACGGCAGGAAATGTAGGAAGAATCTATTTACTTTAATTTCAAGGGGTTCTTCCAAGTTTTTAATCATTTCTGGAAACTCTAATTGCGTATTTTAAGACTTTTACCACAACTAGAGAGTTTTCTTACAAATATGTACTGGAACCGTAAGGATTTTAACTGAGTCATACAAAAGTCGCCAGAGTAATGCAGCCTCAATTGTAAACATAAGCAGTACAGTCCTCACTTACAGGCTTTCTACACAAATTTTGAGTTGTATAAACATGAATTCCTAATATTTGAAAGCAAATTCAAGTGAAAACGCTCGCTAAAGTGCCCGAAGTTGTAAATGTTATCAGTTTGCAGGTCATTTCACGGCTTTCCACTGGTAATGTCTGTGATTACAAACGGCAGGAAATGTAGAAAGAATCTATTTACTTTAATTTCAAGGGGTTCTTCCAAGTTTTTAATCATTTCTGGAAACTCTAATTGCGTATTTTAAGAGTTTTACCACAACTAGAGAGTTTTCTTACAAATATGTACTGGAACCGTCAGGATTTTAACAGAGTCATACAAAAGTCGCCAGAGTAATGCGGCCTCAATTGTAAACATAAGCAGTACAGTCCTCACTTACAGGCTTTCTACACAAATTTTGAGCTGTATAAACAAGAATTCCTAATATTTGAAAGCAAATTCAAGTGAAAACGCTCCCTAAAGTGCCCGGAGTTGTAAATATTATCAGTTTGCTGGTCATTTCACGGCTTTCCACTGGTAATGTCTGTGATTACAAACGGCAGGAAATGTAGGAAGAATCAATTTACTTTAATTTCAAGGTGTTCTTCCAAATTTTTAATCATTTCTGGAAACTCTAATTGCGTATTTTAAGAGTTTTACCACAACTAGAGAGTTTTCTTACAAATATGTACTGGAACCGTCAGGATTTTAACAGAGTCATACAAAAGTCGCCAGAGTAATGCGGCCTCAATTGTAAACATAAGCAGTACAGTCCTCACTTACAGGCTTTCTACACAAATTTTGAGCTGTATAAACAAGAATTCCTAATATTTGAAAGCAAATTCAAGTGAAAACGCTCCCTAAAGTGCCCGGAGTTGTAAATATTATCAGTTTGCTGGTCATTTCACGGCTTTCCACTGGTAATGTCTGTGATTACAAACGGCAGGAAATGTAGGAAGAATCAATTTACTTTAATTTCAAGGGGTTCTTCCAACTTTTTAATCATTTCTGGAAACTCTAATTGCGTATTTTAAGAGTTTTACCACAACTAGAGAGTTTTCTTACAAATATGTACTGGAACCGTCAGGATTTTAACAGAGTCATACAAAAGTCGCCAGAGTAATGCGGCCTCAATTGGAAACATAAGCAGTACAGTCCTCACTTACAGGCTTTCTACACAAATTTTGAGTTGTATAAACATGAATTCCTAATATTTGAAAGCAAATTCAAGTGAAAACGCTCGCTAAAGTGCCCGAAGTTGTAAATGTTATCAGTTTGCAGGTCATTTCACGGCTTTCCACTGGTAATGTCTGTGATTACAAACGGCAGGAAATGTAGGAAGAATCTATTTACTTTAATTTCAAGGGGTTCTTCCAAGTTTTTAATCATTTCTGGAAACTCTAATTGCGTATTTTAAGAGTTTTACCACAACTAGAGAGTTTTCTTACAAATATGTACTGGAACCGTCAGGATTTTAACAGAGTCATACAAAAGTCGCCAGAGAAATGCGGCCTCAATTGTAAACATAAGCAGTACAGTCCTCACTTACAGGCTTTCTACACAAATTTTGAGCTGTATAAACAAGAATTCCTAATATTTGAAAGCAAATTCAAGTGAAAACGCTCCCTAAAGTGCCCGGAGTTGTAAATATTATCAGTTTGCTGGTCATTTCACGGCTTTCCACTGGTAATGTCTGTAATTACAAACGGCAGGAAATGTAGGAAGAATCTATTTACTTTAATTTCAAGGGGTTCTTCCAAGTTTTTAATCATTTCTGGAAACTCTAATTACGTATTTTAAGAGTTTTACCACAACTAGAGAGTTTTCTTACAAAAATGTACTGGAACCGTCAGGATTTTAACAGAGTCATACAAAAGTCGCCAGAGTAATACGGCCTCAATTGTAAACATAAGCAGTACAGTCCTCACTTGAGGCTTTCTACACAAATTTTGAGCTGTATAAACAAGAATTCCTAATATTTGAAAGCAAATTCAAGTGAAAACGCTCGCTAAAGTGCCCGTAGTTGTAAATATTATCAGTTTGCTGGTCATTTCATGGCTTTCACTGGTAATGTCTGTGATTACTAACGGCAGGAAATGTAGGAAGAATCTATTTACTTTAATTTCAAGGGGTTCTTCCAACTTTTTAATCATTTCTGGAAACTCTAATTGCGTATTTTAAGAGTTTCACCACAACTAGAGAGTTTTCTTACAAAAATGTACTGGAACCGTCAGGATTTTAACAGAGTCATACAAAAGTCGCCAGAGTAATGCGGCCTCAATTGTAAACATAAGCAGTACAGTCCTCACTTACAGGCTTTCTACACAAATTTTGAGCTGTATAAACAAGAATTCCTAATATTTGAAAGCAAATTCAAGTGAAAACGCTCCCTAAAGTGCCCGGAGTTGTAAATATTATCAGTTTGCTGGTCATTTCACGGCTTTCCACTGGTAATGTCTGTGATTACAAACGGCAGGAAATGTAGGAAGAATCAATTTACTTTAATTTCAAGGGGTTCTTCCAACTTTTTAATCATTTCTGGAAACTCTAATTGCGTATTTTAAGAGTTTTACCACAACTAGAGAGTTTTCTTACAAATATGTACTGGAACCGTCAGGATTTTAACAGAGTCATACAAAAGTCGCCGGAGTAATGCAGCCTCAATTGTAAACATAAGCAGTACAGTCCTCACTTACAGGCTTTCTACACAAATTTTGAGTTGTATAAACATGAATTCCTAATATTTGAAAGCAAATTCAAGTGAAAACGCTCGCTAAAGTGCCCGAAGTTGTAAATGTTATCAGTTTGCAGGTCATTTCACGGCTTTCCACTGGTAATGTCTGTGATTACAAACGGCAGGAAATGTAGAAAGAATCTATTTACTTTAATTTCAAGGGGTTCTTCCAAGTTTTTAATCATTTCTGGAAACTCTAATTGCGTATTTTAAGAGTTTTACCACAACTAGAGAGTTTTCTTACAAATATGTACTGGAACCGTCAGGATTTTAACAGAGTCATACAAAAGTCGCCAGAGTAATGCGGCCTCAATTGTAAACATAAGCAGTACAGTCCTCACTTACAGGCTTTCTACACAAATTTTGAGTTGTATAAACATGAATTCCTAATATTTGAAAGCAAATTCAAGTGAAAACGCTCGCTAAAGTGCCCGAAGTTGTAAATGTTATCAGTTTGCAGGTCATTTCACGGCTTTCCACTGGTAATGTCTGTGATTACAAACGGCAGGAAATGTAGAAAGAATCTATTTACTTTAATTTCAAGGGGTTCTTCCAAGTTTTTAATCATTTCTGGAAACTCTAATTGCGTATTTTAAGAGTTTTACCACAACTAGAGAGTTTTCTTACAAATATGTACTGGAACCGTCAGGATTTTAACAGAGTCATACAAAAGTCGCCAGAGTAATGCGGCCTCAATTGTAAACATAAGCAGTACAGTCCTCACTTACAGGCTTTCTACACAAATTTTGAGCTGTATAAACAAGAATTCCTAATATTTGAAAGCAAATTCAAGTGAAAACGCTCCCTAAAGTGCCCGGAGTTGTAAATATTATCAGTTTGCTGGTCATTTCACGGCTTTCCACTGGTAATGTCTGTGATTACAAACGGCAGGAAATGTAGGAAGAATCAATTTACTTTAATTTCAAGGGGTTCTTCCAACTTTTTAATCATTTCTGGAAACTCTAATTGCGTATTTTAAGAGTTTTACCACAACTAGAGAGTTTTCTTACAAATATGTACTGGAACCGTCAGGATTTTAACAGAGTCATACAAAAGTCGCCGGAGTAATGCAGCCTCAATTGTAAACATAAGCAGTACAGTCCTCACTTACAGGCTTTCTACACAAATTTTGAGTTGTATAAACATGAATTCCTAATATTTGAAAGCAAATTCAAGTGAAAACGCTCGCTAAAGTGCCCGAAGTTGTAAATGTTATCAGTTTGCAGGTCATTTCACGGCTTTCCACTGGTAATGTCTGTGATTACAAACGGCAGGAAATGTAGAAAGAATCTATTTACTTTAATTTCAAGGGGTTCTTCCAAGTTTTTAATCATTTCTGGAAACTCTAATTGCGTATTTTAAGAGTTTTACCACAACTAGAGAGTTTTCTTACAAATATGTACTGGAACCGTCAGGATTTTAACAGAGTCATACAAAAGTCGCCAGAGTAATGCGGCCTCAATTGTAAACATAAGCAGTACAGTCCTCACTTACAGGCTTTCTACACAAATTTTGAGTTGTATAAACATGAATTCCTAATATTTGAAAGCAAATTCAAGTGAAAACGCTCGCTAAAGTGCCCGAAGTTGTAAATGTTATCAGTTTGCAGGTCATTTCACGGCTTTCCACTGGTAATGTCTGTGATTACAAACGGCAGGAAATGTAGAAAGAATCTATTTACTTTAATTTCAAGGGGTTCTTCCAAGTTTTTAATCATTTCTGGAAACTCTAATTGCGTATTTTAAGAGTTTTACCACAACTAGAGAGTTTTCTTACAAATATGTACTGGAACCGTCAGGATTTTAACAGAGTCATACAAAAGTCGCCAGAGTAATGCGGCCTCAATTGTAAACATAAGCAGTACAGTCCTCACTTACAGGCTTTCTACACAAATTTTGAGCTGTATAAACAAGAATTCCTAATATTTGAAAGCAAATTCAAGTGAAAACGCTCCCTAAAGTGCCCGGAGTTGTAAATATTATCAGTTTGCTGGTCATTTCACGGCTTTCCACTGGTAATGTCTGTGATTACAAACGGCAGGAAATGTAGGAAGAATCAATTTACTTTAATTTCAAGGGGTTCTTCCAAGTTTTTAATCATTTCTGGAAACTCTAATTGCGTATTTTAAGAGTTTTACCACAACTAGAGAGTTTTCTTACAAATATGTACTGGAACCGTCAGGATTTTAACAGAGTCATACAAAAGTCGCCGGAGTAATGCAGCCTCAATTGTAAACATAAGCAGTACAGTCCTCACTTACAGGCTTTCTACACAAATTTTGAGTTGTATAAACATGAATTCCTAATATTTGAAAGCAAATTCAAGTGAAAACGCTCGCTAAAGTGCCCGAAGTTGTAAATGTTATCAGTTTGCAGGTCATTTCACGGCTTTCCACTGGTAATGTCTGTGATTACAAACGGCAGGAAATGTAGAAAGAATCTATTTACTTTAATTTCAAGGGGTTCTTCCAAGTTTTTAATCATTTCTGGAAACTCTAATTGCGTATTTTAAGAGTTTTACCACAACTAGAGAGTTTTCTTACAAATATGTACTGGAACCGTCAGGATTTTAACAGAGTCATACAAAAGTCGCCAGAGTAATGCGGCCTCAATTGTAAACATAAGCAGTACAGTCCTCACTTACAGGCTTTCTACACAAATTTTGAGTTGTATAAACATGAATTCCTAATATTTGAAAGCAAATTCAAGTGAAAACGCTCGCTAAAGTGCCCGGAGTTGTAAATGTTATCAGTTTGCTGGTCATTTCACGGCTTTCCACTGGTAATGTCTGTGATTACAAACGGCAGGAAATGTAGGAAGAATCTATTTACTT
This sequence comes from Myotis nattereri, assembly GCF_964212035.1. NCBI lineage: Eukaryota > Metazoa > Chordata > Mammalia > Chiroptera > Vespertilionidae > Myotis > Myotis nattereri. The sequence continues at coordinate 984,555 of NC_138088.1, forward strand.
TAATTTCAAGGGGTTCTTCCAAGTTTTTAATCATTTCTGGAAACTCTAATTGCGTATTTTCAGAGTTTTTCCACAACTAGAGAGTTTTCTTACAACTATATACTGCAGCAGTAAGGATTTTAACAGAGTCATACAAAAGTCGCCAGAGTAATGCGGCCTCAATTGTAAACATAAGCAGTACAGTCCTCACTTACAGGCTTTCTACACAAATTTTGAGCTGTATAAACAAGAATTCCTAATATTTGAAAGCAAATTCAAGTGAAAACGCTCCCTAAAGTGCCCGGAGTTGTAAATATTATCAGTTTGCTGGTCATTTCACGGCTTTCCACTGGTAATGTCTGTGATTACAAACGGCAGGAAATGTAGGAAGAATCAATTTACTTTAATTTCAAGGGGTTCTTCCAACTTTTTAATCATTTCTGGAAACTCTAATTGCGTATTTTAAGAGTTTTACCACAACTAGAGAGTTTTCTTACAAATATGTACTGGAACCGTCAGGATTTTAACAGAGTCATACAAAAGTCGCCAGAGTAATGCGGCCTCAATTGGAAACATAAGCAGTACAGTCCTCACTTACAGGCTTTCTACACAAATTTTGAGTTGTATAAACATGAATTCCTAATATTTGAAAGCAAATTCAAGTGAAAACGCTCGCTAAAGTGCCCGAAGTTGTAAATGTTATCAGTTTGCAGGTCATTTCACGGCTTTCCACTGGTAATGTCTGTGATTACAAACGGCAGGAAATGTAGGAAGAATCTATTTACTTTAATTTCAAGGGGTTCTTCCAAGTTTTTAATCATTTCTGGAAACTCTAATTGCGTATTTTAAGAGTTTTACCACAACTAGAGAGTTTTCTTACAAATATGTACTGGAACCGTCAGGATTTTAACAGAGTCATACAAAAGTCGCCGGAGTAATGCAGCCTCAATTGTAAACATAAGCAGTACAGTCCTCACTTACAGGCTTTCTACACAAATTTTGAGTTGTATAAACATGAATTCCTAATATTTGAAAGCAAATTCAAGTGAAAACACTCGCTAAAGTGCCCGAAGTTGTAAATGTTATCAGTTTGCAGGTCATTTCACGGCTTTCCACTGGTAATGTCTGTGATTACAAACGGCAGGAAATGTAGAAAGAATCTATTTACTTTAATTTCAAGGGGTTCTTCCAAGTTTTTAATCATTTCTGGAAACTCTAATTGCGTATTTTAAGAGTTTTACCACAACTAGAGAGTTTTCTTACAAATATGTACTGGAACCGTCAGGATTTTAACAGAGTCATACAAAAGTCGCCAGAGTAATGCGGCCTCAATTGTAAACATAAGCAGTACAGTCCTCACTTACAGGCTTTCTACACAAATTTTGAGTTGTATAAACATGAATTCCTAATATTTGAAAGCAAATTCAAGTGAAAACGCTCGCTAAAGTGCCCGGAGTTGTAAATGTTATCAGTTTGCTGGTCATTTCACGGCTTTCCACTGGTAATGTCTGTGATTACAAACGGCAGGAAATGTAGGAAGAATCTATTTACTTTAATTTCAAGGGGTTCTTCCAAGTTTTTAATCATTTCTGGAAACTCTAATTGCGTATTTTAAGAGTTTTTCCACAACTAGAGAGTTTTCTTACAACTATATACTGCAGCAGTAAGGATTTTAACTGAGTCATACAAAAGTCGCCGGAGTAATGCAGCCTCAATTGTAAACATAAGCAGTACAGTCCTCACTTACAGGCTTTCTACACAAATTTTGAGCTGTATAAACAAGAATTCCTAATATTTGAAAGCAAATTCAAGTGAAAACGCTCCCTAAAGTGCCCGGAGTTGTAAATATTATCAGTTTGCTGGTCATTTCACGGCTTTCCACTGGTAATGTCTGTGATTACAAATGGCAGGAAATGTAGGAAGAATCTATTTACTTTAATTTCAAGGGGTTCTTCCAAGTTTTTAATCATTTCTGGAAACTCTAATTGCGTATTTTAAGAGTTTTACCACAACTAGAGAGTTTTCTTACAAATATGTACTGGAACCGTCAGGATTTTAACAGAGTCATACCAAAGTCGCCAGAGTAATGCGGCCTCAATTGTAAACATAAGCAGTACAGTCCTCACTTACAGGCTTTCTACACAAATTTTGAGCTGTATAAACAAGAATTCCTAATATTTGAAAGCAAATTCAAGTGAAAACGCTCCCTAAATTGCCCGGAGTTGTAAATATTATCAGTTTGCTGGTCATTTCACGGCTTTCCACTGGTAATGTCTGTGATTACAAACGGCAGGAAATGTAGGAAGAATCAATTTACTTTAATTTCAAGGGGTTCTTCCAACTTTTTAATCATTTCTGGAAACTCTAATTGCGTATTTTAAGAGTTTTACCACAACTAGAGAGTTTTCTTACAAATATGTACTGGAACCGTAAGGATTTTACCTGAGTCATACAAAAGTCGAAAGAGTAATTCGTCCTCACTTGTAAACATAAGCTGTATAGTCCTCAATTACAGGCTTTCTACACAAATTTTGAGCTGTATAAACAGGAATTCCTAATATTTGGAAGCAAATTCAAGTGAAAACGCTCCCTAAATTGCCCGGAGTTGTAAATATTATCAGTTTGCTGGTCATTTCACGGCTTTCCACTGGTAATGTCTGTGATTACAAACGGCAGGAAATGTAGGAAGAATCTATTTCCTTTTATTTCAAGTGGTTCTTCCAAGTTTTTAATCATCTCTGGAAACTCTAATTGCGTATTTTAAGAGTTTTTCCACAACTAGAGAGTTTTCTTACAACTATATACTGCAGCAGTAAGGATTTTAACTGAGTCATACAAAAGTCGCCAGAGTAATTCGGCCTCAGTTGTAAACATAAGCTGTATAGTCCTCAATTAAAGGCTTTCTACACAAATTTTGAGCTGTATAAACAAGAATTCCTAATAATTGAAAGCAAATTCAAGTGAAAACGCTCCCTAAAGTGCCCGGAGTTGTAAATATTATCAGTTTGCTGGTCATTTCACGGCTTTCCACTGGTAATGTCTGTGATTACAAACGGCAGGAAATGTAGGAAGAATCGATTTACTTTTATTTCAAGTGGTTCTTGCAAGTTTTTAATCATCTCTGGAAACTCTAATTGCGTATTTTAAGAGTTTTTCCACAACTAGAGAGTTTTATTACAACTATGTTCTGCAACCGTAAGGATTTTACCTGAGTCATACAAAAGTCGCCAGAGTAATTCGGCCTCACTTGTAAACATAAGCAGTATAGACCTCACTTACAGGCTTTCTACACAAATTTTGAGCTGTATAAACAAGAATTCCTAATATTTCAAAGCAAATTCAAGTGAAAACGCTCCCTAAAGTGCCCAGAGTTGTAAATATTATCAGTTTGCTGGTCATTTCACGGCTTTCCACTGGTAATGTCTATGATTACAAATGGCAGGAAATGAAGGAAGAATCTATTTTCTTTTATTTCAAGTGGTTCTTCCAAGTTTTTAATCATTTCTGGAAACTCTAATTGGGTATTTGAAGAATTTTACCACAACTAGAGAGTTTTCTTACAACTATTTACTGCAACCGTAAGGATTTAAACTGAGTCATACAATAGTCGCCAGAGTAATTCGGCCTCACTTGTAAATATAAGCAGTATAGTCCTCACTTACAGGCTTTCTACACAAATTTTTAGCTGTATAAACAAGAATTCCTAATATTTGGAAGCAAATTCAAGTGAAAACGCTCCCTAAATTGCCCTGAGTTGTAAATACTATCAGTTTGCTGGTCATTTCACGGCTTTCCACTGGTAATGTCTGTGATTACAAAGGGCAGGAAATGTAGGAAGAATCTATTTACTTTTATTTCAAGTCGTTCTTCCAAGTTTTTAATCATTTCTGGAAACTCTAATTGCGTATTTTAAGAGTTTTACCACAACTAGAGAGTTTTCTTACAAATATGTACTGGAACCCTAAGGATTTTAACTCAGTCATACAATAGTCGCCAGAGTAATGCGGCCTCACTTGTAAACATAAGCTGTATAGTCCTCACTTACAGGCTTTCTACACAAATTTTGAGCTGTATAAACAAGAATTCCTAATATTTGAAAGCAAATTAACCTCAAAACGCTCCCTAAAGTGCCCGGAGTTGTAAATATTATCAGTTTGCTGGTCATTTCACGGCTTTCCTCTGGTAATGTCTGTGATTACAAACGGCAGGAAATGTAGGAAGAATCTATTTCCTTTTATTTGAAGTGGTTCTTCCAAGTTTTTAATCATCTCTGTAAACTCTAATTGCGTATTTTAAGAGTTTTTCCACAACTAGAGAGTTTTCTTACAACTATGTACTACTGCCGTAAGGATTTTAACTGAGTCATACAAAAGTCGCCAGAGATATTGGGCCTCACTTGTAAACATAAGCTGTATAGTCCTCAATTACAGGCTTTCTACACAAATTTTGAGCTGTATAAACAAGAATTCCTAATATTTGGAAGCAAATTCAAGTGAAAACGCTCCCTAAAGTGCCCGGAGTTGTAAATATTATCAGTTTGCTGGTCATTTCACGGCTTTCCACTGGTAATGTCTGTGATTACAAACGGGAGGAAATGTGGGAAGAATCTATTTACTTTTATTTCAAGTGATTCTTCAAGTTTTTAATCATTTCTCAAAACTCTAATTGCGATTTTAAGAGTTTTTCCACAACTAGAGAGTTTTCTTACAACTATGTACTGCAGCCGAAAGGATTTTAACTGAGTCATACAAAAGTCGCCAGAGTAATTTGTCCTCACTTGTAAACATAAGCTGTATAGTCCTCAATTACAGGCTTTCGACACAAATTTTGAGCTGTATAAACAAGAATTCCTAATATTTGAAAGCAAATTCAAGTGAAAACGCTCTCTAAAGTGCCCGGAGTTGTAAATATTATCAGTTTGCTGGTCATTTCACGGCTTTCCACTGGTAATGTCTATGATTACAAATGGCAGGACATGAAGGAAGAATCTATTTTCTTTTATTTCAAGTGGTTCTTCGAAGTTTTTAATCATTTCTGGAAACTCTAATTGCGTATTTTAAGAGTTTTACCACAACTAGAGAGTTTTCTTACAAATATGTACTGGAACCGTAATTATTTAAACTGAGTCATACAATAGTCGCCAGAGTAATTCGGCCTCACTTGTAAATATAAGCAGTATAGTCCTCACTTACAGGCTTTCTACACAAATTTTGAGCTGTATAAACAAGAATTCCTAATATTTGGAAGCAAATTCAAGTGAAAACGCTCCCTAAAGTGCCCTGAGTTGTAAATACTATCAGTTTGCTGGTCATTTCACGGCTTTCCACTGGTAATGTCTGTGATTACAAAGGGCAGGAAATGTAGGAAGAATCTATTTACTTTTATTTCAAGTCGTTCTTCCAAGTTTTGAATCATTTCTGGAAACTCTAATTGCGTATTTTAAGAGTTTTACCACAACTAGAGAGTTTTCTTACAAATATGTACTGGAACCGTAAGGATTTTAACTCAGTCATACAATAGTCGCCAGAGTAATGCGGCCTCACTTGTAAACATAAGCTGTATAGTCCTCACTTACAGGCTTTCTACACAAATTTTGAGCTGTATAAACAAGAATTCCTAATATTTGAAAGCAAATTAACCTCAAAACGCTCCCTAAAGTGCCCGGAGTTATAAATATTATCAGTTTGCTGGTCATTTCACGGCTTTCCTCTGGTAATGTCTGTGATTACAAACGGCAGGAAATGTAGGAAGAATCTATTTCCTTTTATTTCAAGTGGTTCTTCCAAGTTTTAATCATCTCTGGAAACTCTAATTGCGTATTTTAAGAGTTTTTCCACAACTAGAGAGTTTTCTTACAACTATGTACTGCTGCCATAAGGATTTATACTGAGTCATACAAAAGTCGCCAGAGATATTGGGCCTCACTTGTAAACATAAGCTGTATAGTCCTCAATTACAGGCTTTCTACACAAATTTTGAGGTGTATAAACAAGAATTCCTAATATTTGGAGGAAAATTCAAGTGAAAACGCTCCCTAAAGTGCCCGGAGTTGTAAATATTATCAGTTTGCTGGTCATTTCACGGCTTTCCACTGGTAATGTCTGTGATTACAAACGGGAGGAAATGTGGGAAGAATCTATTTACTTTTATTTCAAGTGATTCTTCAAGTTTTTAATCATTTCTCAAAACTCTAATTGCGTATTTTAAGAGTTTTTCCACAACTAGATAGTTTTCTTACAACTATGTACTGCAGCCCTAAGGATTTTAACTGAGTCATACAAAAGTCGCCAGAGTAATTTGTCCTCACTTGTAAACATAAGCTGTATAGTCCTCAATTACAGGCTTTTGACACAAATTTTGAGCTGTATAAACAAGAATTCCTAATATTTGAAAGCAAATTCAAGTGAAAACGCTCTCTAAAGTGCCCGGAGTTGTAAATATTATCAGTTTGCTGGTCATTTCACGGCTTTCCACTGGTAATGTCTATGATTACAGATGGCAGGACATGAAGGAAGAATCTATTTTCTTTTATTTCAAGTGGTTCTTCGAAGTTTTTAATCATTTCTGGAAACTCTAATTGCGTATTTTAAGAGTTTTACCACAACTAGAGAGTTTTCTTACAAATATGTACTGGAACCGTAATGATTTTAACTGAGTCATACAAAATTCGCCAGAGTAATGCGGCCTCTATTGTAAACATAAGCAGTATAAACTTCACTTACAGGCTTTCTACACAAATTCTGAGCTGTATAAACAAGAATTCCTAATATTTGGAAGCAAATTCAAGTGAAAACGCTCCCTAAAGTGTCCGGAGTTGTAAATATTATCAGTTTGCTGGTCATTTCACGGCTTTGCACTGGTAATGTCTGTGATTACAAAGGGCAGGAAATGTAGGAAGAATCTATTTACTTTTATTTCAAGTCGTTCTTCCAAGTTTTTAACCATTTCTGGAAACTCTAGTAGCGTATTTTAAGATTTTTACCACAACTAGAGAGTTTTCTTACAAATATGTACTGGAACCGTAAGGATTTTTACTGAGTCATACAATAGTCGCCAGAGTAATGCGGCCTCAGTTGTAAACATAAGCTGTATAGTCCTCACTTACAGGCTTTCTACACAAATTTTGAGCTGTATAAACAAGAATTCCTAATATTTGAAAGCAAATTAACGTCAAAACGCTCCCTAAAGTGCCCGGAGTTGTAAATATTGTCAGTTTGCTGGTCATTTCACGGCTTTCCTCTGGTAATGTCTGTGATTACAAAGGGCAGGAAATGTAGGAAGAATCTATTTCCTTTTATTTCAAGTGGTTCTTCCAAGTTTTTAATCATCTCTGGAAACTCTAATTGCGTATTTTAAGAGTTTTTCCACAACTAGAGAGTTTTCTTACAACTATGTACTGCAGCCGTAAGGATTTTACATGAGTCATACAAAAGTCGCCAGAGGAATTCGTCCTCACTTGTAAACATAAGCTGTATAGTCCTCAATTACAGGCTTTCTACACAAATTTTGAGCTGTATAAACAGGAATTCCTAATATTTGGAAGCAAATTCAAGTGAAAACGCTCCCTAAATTGCCCGGAGTTGTAAATATTATCAGTTTGCTGGTCATTTCACGGCTTTCCACTGGAAATGTCTGTGATTACAAACGGCAGGAAATGTAGGAAGAATCTATTTCCTTTTATTTCAAGTGGTTCTTCCAAGTTTTTAATCATTTCTGGAACCTCTAATTGCGTATTTTAAGAGTTTTTCTACAACTAGAGCGTTTTCTTACAACTATGTACTGCAACCGTAAGGATTTTAAATGAGTCATACAATAGTCGCCAGAGTAATGCGGCCTCACTTGTAAACATAAGCAGTATAGGCCTCACTTACAGGCTTTCTACACAAATTTTGAGCTGTATAAACAAGAATTCCTAATATTTGAAAGCAAATTCAAGTGAAAACGCTCCCTAAAGTGCCCGGAGTTGTAAATATTATCAGTTTGCTAGTCATTTCATGGCTTTCCTCTGGTAATGTCTGTGATTACAAATGGCAGGAAATGTAGGAAGAATCTATTTACTTTTATTTCAAGTGGTTCTTCCAAGTTTTTAATCATTTCTGGAAACTCTAATTGCGTATTTTAAGAGTTTTACCACAACTAGAGAGTTTTCTTACAAATATGTACTGGAACCGTAATGATTTTAACTGAGTCATACAAAATTCGCCAGAGTAATGCGGCCTCTATTGTAAACATAAGCAGTATAGACTTCACTTACAGGCTTTCTACACAAATTTTGAGGTGTATAAACAAGAATTCCTAATATTTGGAGGAAAATTCAAGTGAAAACGCTCGCTAAAGTGCCCGGAGTTGTAAATATTATCAGTTTGCTGGTCATTTCACGGCTTTCCACTGGTAATCTCTGTGATTACAAAGGGCAGGAAATGTAGGAAGAATCTATTTACTTTTATTTCAAGTCGTTCTTCCAAGTTTTGAATCATTTCTGGAAACTCTAATTGCGGATTTTAAGAGTTTTTCCACAACTAGGGAGTTTTCTTACAACTATGTTCTGCAACCCTAAGGATTTTAACTGAGTCATACAAAAGTCGCCAGAGTAATTCGGCCTCACTTGTAAACATAAGCAGTATAGACCTCACTTACAGGCTTTCTACACAAATTTTGAGCTGTATAAACAACAATTCCTAATATTTCAAAGCAAATTCAAGTGAAAACGCTCACTAAAGTGCCCAGAGTTGTAAATATTATCAGTTTGCTGGTCATTTCACGGCTTTCCACTGGTAATGTCTATGATTACAAATGGCAGGAAATGAAGGAAGAATCTATTTTCTTTTATTTCAAGTGGTTCTTCCAAGTGTTTAATCATTTCTGGACACTCTAATTGCGTATTTGAAGAATTTTACCACAACTAGAGAGTTTTCTTACAAATATGTACTGGAACCGTAAGGATTTAAACTGAGTCATACAATAGTCGCTAGAGTACTTCGGCCTCACTTGTAAATATAAGCAGTATAGTCCTCACTTACAGGCTTTCTACACAAATTTTGAGCTGTATAAACAAGAATTCCTAATATTTGGAAGCAAATTCAAGTGAAAACGCTCCCTAAAGTGCCCGGAGTTGTAAATATTATCAGTTTGCTGGTCATTTCACGGCTTTCCTCTGGTAATGTCTGTAATTACAAATGGCAGGAAATGTAGGAAGAATCTATTTCCTTTTATTTCAAGTGGTTCTTCCAAGTTTTTAATGATCTCTGGAAACTCTAATTGCGTATTTTAAGAGTTTTACCACAACTAGAGAGTTTTCTTACAAATATGTACTGGAACCATAAGGATTTAAACTGAGTCATACAATAGTCGCCAGAGTAATGCGGCCTCTATTGTAAACATAAGCAGTACAGTCCTCAATTACAGGCTTTCTACACAAATTTTGAGCTGTATAAACAAGAATTCCTAATATTTGGAGGAAAATTCAAGTGAAAACGCTCCCTAAAGTGCCCAGAGTTCTAAATATTATCAGTTTGCTGGTCATTTCACGGCTTTCCACTGGTAATGTCTATGATTACAAATGGCAGGAAATGAAGGAAGAATCTATTTTCTTTTATTTCAAGTGGTTCTTCGATGTTTTTAATCATTTCTGGAAACTCTAATTGCGTATTTGAAGAATTTTACCACAACTAGAGAGTTTTCTTACAAATATGTACTGGAACCATAAGGATTTAAACTGAGTCATACAATAGTCGCCAGAGTACTTCGGCCTCACTTGTAAATATAAGCAGTATAGTCCTCACTTACAGGCTTTCTACACAAATTTTGAGCTGTATAAACAAGAATTCCTAATATTTGAAAGCAAATTAACCTCAAAACGCTCCCTAAAGTGCCCGGAGTTGTAAATATTATCAGTTTGCTGGTCATTTCACGGCTTTCCTCTGGTAATGTCTGTGATTACAAACGGCAGGAAATGTAGGAAGAATCTATTTCCTTTTATTTCAAGTGGTTCTTCCAAGTTTTAATCATCTCTGGAAACTCTAATTGCGTATTTTAAGAGTTTTTCCACAACTAGAGAGTTTTCTTACAACTATGTACTGCTGCCGTAAGGATTTTAACTGAGTCATACAAAAGTCGCCAGAGATATTGGGCCTCACTTGTAAACATAAGCTGTATAGTCCTCAATTACAGGCTTTCTACACAAATTTTGAGCTGTATAAACAAGAATTCCTAATATTTGGAAGCAAATTCAAGTGAAAACGCTCCCTAAAGTGCCCGGAGTTGTAAATATTATCAGTTTGCTGGTCATTTCACGGCTTTCCACTGGTAATGTCTGTGATTACAAACGGGATGAAATGTGGGAAGAATCTATTTACTTTTATTTCAAGTGATTCTTCAAGTTTTTAATCATTTCTCAAAACTCTAATTGCGTATTTTAAGAGTTTTTCCACAACTAGAGAGTTTTCTTACAACTATGTACTGCAGCCGTAAGGATTTTAACTGAGTCATACAAAAGTCGCCAGCGTAATTCGTCCTCACTTGTAAACATAAGCTGTATAGTCCTCAATTACAGGCTTTCGACACAAATTTTGAGCTGTATAAACAAGAATTCCTAATATTTGAAAGCAAATTAACGTCAAAACGCTCCCTAAAGTGCCCGGAGTTGTAAATATTATCAGTTTGCTGGTCATTTCACGGCTTTCCTCTGGTAATGTCTGTGATTACAAAGGGCAGGAAATGTAGGAAGAATCTATTTCCTTTTATTTCAAGTGGTTCTTCCAAGTTTTTAATCATTTCTGGAAACTCTAATTGCGTATTTGAAGAATTTTACCACAACTAGAGAGTTTTCTTACAACTATGTACTGGAACCGTAAGGATTTAAACTGAGTCATACAATTAGTCGCCAGAGTAATTCGGCCTCACTTGTAAATATAAGCAGTATAGTCCTCACTTACAGGCTTTCTACACAAATTTTGAGCTGTATAAACAAGAATTCCTAATATTTGAAAGCAAATTCAAGTGAAAACGCTCCCTAAAGTGCCCTGAGTTGTAAATATTATCAGTTTGATGGTCATTTCTCGGCTTTCCACTGGTAATGTCTGTGATTACAAATGGCACGAAATGTAGGAAGAATCTATTTACTTTTATTTCAAGTGGTTCTTCCAAGTTTTTAATCATTTCTGGAAACTCTAATTGCGTATTTTAAGAGTTTTACCACAACTAGAGAGTTTTCTTACAAATATGTACTGGAACCGTAATGATTTTAACTGAGTCATACAAAATTCGCCAGAGTAATGCGGCCTCTATTGTAAACATAAGCAGTATAGACTTCACTTACAGGCTTTCTACACAAATTTTGAGCTGTATAAACAAGAATTCCTAATATTTGGAAGCAAATTCAAGTGAAAACGCTCCCTAAAGTGCCCTGAGTTGTAAATACTATCAGTTTGCTGGTCATTTCACGGCTTTCCACTGATAATGTCTGTGATTACAAAGGGCAGGAAATGTAGGAAGAATCTATTTACTTTTATTTCAAGTCCTTCTTCCAAGTTTTTAACCATTTCTGGAAACTCTAATAGCGTATTTTAAGAATTTTACCACAACTAGAGAGTTTTCTTACAACTATGTACTGCAACCGTAAGGATTTAAACTGAGTCATACAATAGTCGCCAGAGTAATTCGGCCTCACTTGTAAATATAAGCAGTATAGTCCTCACTTACAGGCTTTCTACACAAATTTTGAGCTGTATAAACAAGAATTCCTAATATTTGGAAGCAAATTCAAGTGAAAACGCTCCCTAAAGTGCCCGGAGTTGTAAATATTATCAGTTTGCTGGTCATTTCACGGCTTTCCACTGGTAATGTCTGTGATTACAAACGGGATGAAATGTGGGAAGAATCTATTTACTTTTATTTCAAGTGATTCTTCAAGTTTTTAATCATTTCTCAAAACTCTAATTGCGTATTTTAAGAGTTTTTCCACAACTAGAGAGTTTTCTTACAACTATGTACTGCAGCCGTAAGGATTTTAACTGAGTCATACAAAAGTCGCCAGCGTAATTCGTCCTCACTTGTAAACATAAGCTGTATAGTCCTCAATTACAGGCTTTCGACACAAATTTTGAGCTGTATAAACAAGAATTCCTAATATTTGAAAGCAAATTAACGTCAAAACGCTCCCTAAAGTGCCCGGAGTTGTAAATATTATCAGTTTGCTGGTCATTTCACGGCTTTCCTCTGGTAATGTCTGTGATTACAAAGGGCAGGAAATGTAGGAAGAATCTATTTCCTTTTATTTCAAGTGGTTCTTCCAAGTTTTTAATCATTTCTGGAAACTCTAATTGCGTATTTGAAGAATTTTACCACAACTAGAGAGTTTTCTTACAACTATGTACTGGAACCGTAAGGATTTAAACTGAGTCATACAATTAGTCGCCAGAGTAATTCGGCCTCACTTGTAAATATAAGCAGTATAGTCCTCACTTACAGGCTTTCTACACAAATTTTGAGCTGTATAAACAAGAATTCCTAATATTTGGAAGCAAATTCAAGTGAAAACGCTCCCTAAAGTGCCCTGAGTTGTAAATACTATCAGTTTGCTGGTCATTTCACGGCTTTCCACTGATAATGTCTGTGATTACAAAGGGCAGGAAATGTAGGAAGAATCTATTTACTTTTATTTCAAGTCCTTCTTCCAAGTTTTTAACCATTTCTGGAAACTCTAATAGCGTATTTTAAGAATTTTACCACAACTAGAGAGTTTTCTTACAACTATGTACTGCAACCGTAAGGATTTAAACTGAGTCATACAATAGTCGCCAGAGTAATTCGGCCTCACTTGTAAATATAAGCAGTATAGTCCTCACTTACAGGCTTTCTACACAAATTTTGAGCTGTATAAACAAGAATTCCTAATATTTGGAAGCAAATTCAAGTGAAAACGCTCCCTAAAGTGCCCTGAGTTGTAAATACTATCAGTTTGCTGGTCATTTCACGGCTTTCCTCTGGTAATGTCTGTGATTACAAACGGCAGGAAATGTAGGAAGAATCTATTTCCTTTTATTTCAAGTGGTTCTTCCAAGTTTTAATCATCTCTGGAAACTCTAATTGCGTATTTTAAGAGTTTTTCCACAACTAGAGAGTTTTCTTACAACTATGTACTGCTGCCGTAAGGATTTTAACTGAGTCATACAAAAGTCGCCAGAGATATTGGGCCTCACTTGTAAACATAAGCTGTATAGTCCTCAATTACAGGCTTTCTACACAAATTTTGAGCTGTATAAACAAGAATTCCTAATATTTGGAAGCAAATTCAAGTGAAAACGCTCCCTAAAGTGCCCGGAGTTGTAAATATTATCAGTTTGCTGGTCATTTCACGGCTTTCCACTGGTAATGTCTGTGATTACAAACGGGATGAAATGTGGGAAGAATCTATTTACTTTTATTTCAAGTGATTCTTCAAGTTTTTAATCATTTCTCAAAACTCTAATTGCGTATTTTAAGAGTTTTTCCACAACTAGAGAGTTTTCTTACAACTATGTACTGCAGCCGTAAGGATTTTAACTGAGTCATACAAAAGTCGCCAGCGTAATTCGTCCTCACTTGTAAACATAAGCTGTATAGTCCTCAATTACAGGCTTTCGACACAAATTTTGAGCTGTATAAACAAGAATTCCTAATATTTGAAAGCAAATTAACGTCAAAACGCTCCCTAAAGTGCCCGGAGTTGTAAATATTATCAGTTTGCTGGTCATTTCACGGCTTTCCTCTGGTAATGTCTGTGATTACAAAGGGCAGGAAATGTAGGAAGAATCTATTTCCTTTTATTTCAAGTGGTTCTTCCAAGTTTTTAATCATTTCTGGAAACTCTAATTGCGTATTTGAAGAATTTTACCACAACTAGAGAGTTTTCTTACAACTATGTACTGCAACCGTAAGGATTTAAACTGAGTCATACAGTAGTCGCCAGAGTAATTCGGCCTCACTTGTAAATATAAGCAGTATAGTCCTCACTTACAGGCTTTCTACACAAATTTTGAGCTGTATAAACAAGAATTCCTAATATTTGGAAGCAAATTCAAGTGAAAACGCTCCCTAAAGTGCCCTGATTGTAAATACTATCAGTTTGCTGGTCATTTCACGGCTTTCCACTGGTAATGTCTGTGATTACAAAGGGCAGGAAATGTAGGAAGAATCTATTTACTTTTATTTCAAGTCGTTCTTCCAAGTTTTTAACCATCTCTGGAAACTCTAATTGCGTATTTTAAGAGTTTTGCCACAACTAGAGAGTTTTCTTACAAATATGTACTGGAACCGTAAGGATTTAAACTGAGTCATACAATAGTCGCCAGAGTAATTTGGCCTCACATGTAAATATAAGCAGTATAGTCCTCACTTACAGGCTTTCTACACAAATTTTGAGCTGTATAAACAAGAATTCCTAATATTTGAAAGCAAATTCAAGTGCAAACGCTCCCTAAAGTGCCCTGAGTTGTAAATATTATCAGTTTGCTGGTCATTTCTCGGCTTTCCACTGGTAATGTCTGTGATTACAAATGGCACGAAATGTAGGAAGAATCTATTTACTTTTATTTCAAGTGGTTCTTCCAAGTTTTTAATCATTTCTGGAAACTCTAATTGCGTATTTTAAGAGTTTTACCACAACTAGAGAGTTTTCTAACAAATATGTACTGGAACCGTAATGATTTTAACTGAGTCATACAAAATTCGCCAGAGTAATGCGGCCTCTATTTTAAACATAAGCAGTATAGACTTCACTTACAGGCTTTCTACACAAATTTTGAGCTGTATAAACAAGAATTCCTAATATTTGAAAGCAAATTAACGTCAAAACGCTCCCTAAAGTGCCCGGAGTTGTAAATATTATCAGTTTGCTGGTCATTTCACGGCTTTCCTCTGGTAATGTCTGTGATTACAAACGGCAGGAAATGTAGGAAGAATCTATTTCCTTTTATTTCAAGTGGTTCTTCCAAGTTTTTAATCATCTCTGGAAACTCTAATTGCGTATTTTAAGAGTTTTTCCACAACTAGAGAGTTTTCTTACAACTATGTACTGCTGCCGTAAGGATTTTAACTGAGTCATACAAAAGTCGCCAGAGATATTGGGCCTCACTTGTAAACATAAGCTGTATAGTCCTCAATTACAGGCTTTCTACACAAATTTTGAGCTGTATAAACAAGAATTCCTAATATTTGGAAGCAAATTCAAGTGAAAACGCTCCCTAAAGTGCCCGGAGTTGTAAATATTATCAGTTTGCTGGTCATTTCACGGCTTTCCACTGGTAATGTCTGTGATTACAAACGGGAGGAAATGTGGGTTGAATCTATTTACTTTTATTTCAAGTGATTCTTCCAAGTTTTTAATCATTTCTGGACACTCTAATTGCGTATTTTAAGAGTTTTTCCACAACTAGAGAGTTTTCTTACAACTATGTACTGCAGCCGTAAGGATTTTAACTGAGTCATACAAAAGTCGCCAGAGTAATTCGTCCTCACTTGTAAATATAAGCTGTATAGTCCTCAATTACAGGCTTTCTACACAAATTTTGAGCTGTATAAACAAGAATTCCTAATATTTGAAAGCAAATTCAAGTGAAAACGCTCTCTAAAGTGCCCGGAGTTGTAAATATTATCAGTTTGCTGGTCATTTCATGGCTTTCCACTGGTAATGTCTGTGATTACAAACGGGAGGAAATGTGGGAAGAATCTATTTACTTTTATTACAAGTGATTCTTCCAAGTTTTTAATCATTTCTGGAACCTCTAATTGCGTATTTTAAGAGTTTTTCTACAACTAGAGCGTTTTCTTACAACTATGTACTGCAACCGTAAGGATTTTAACTGAGTCATACAATAGTCGCCAGAGTAATGCGGCCTCACTTGTAAACATAAGCAGTATAGGCCTCACTTACAGGCTTTCTACACAAATTTTGAGCTGTATAAACAAGAATTCCTAATATTTGAAAGCAAATTCAAGTGAAAACGCTCCCTAAAGTGCCCGGAGTTGTAAATATTATCAGTTTGCTAGTCATTTCATGGCTTTCCTCTGGTAATGTCTGTGATTACAAATGGCAGGAAATGTAGGAAGAATCTATTTACTTTTATTTCAAGTGGTTCTTCCAAGTTTTTAATCATTTCTGGAAACTCTAATTGCGTATTTTAAGAGTTTTACCACAACTAGAGTGTTTTCTTACAAATATGTACTGGAACCGTAATGATTTTAACTGAGTCATACAAAATTCGCCAGAGTAATGCGGCCTCTATTGTAAACATAAGCAGTATAGACTTCACTTACAGGCTTTCTACACAAATTTTGAGGTGTATAAACAAGAATTCCTAATATTTGGAGGAAAATTCAAGTGAAAACGCTCGCTAAAGTGCCCGGAGTTGTAAATATTATCAGTTTGCTGGTCATTTCACGGCTTTCCACTGGTAATCTCTGTGATTACAAAGGGCAGGAAATGTAGGAAGAATCTATTTACTTTTATTTCAAGTCGTTCTTCCAAGTTTTGAATCATTTCTGGAAACTCTAATTGCGGATTTTAAGAGTTTTTCCACAACTAGGGAGTTTTCTTACAACTATGTTCTGCAACCGTAAGGATTTTAACTGAGTCATACAAAAGTCGCCAGAGTAATTCGGCCTCACTTGTAAACATAAGCAGTATAGACCTCACTTACAGGCTTTCTACACAAATTTTGAGCTGTATAAACAATAATTCCTAATATTTCAAAGCAAATTCAAGTGAAAACGCTCACTAAAGTGCCCAGAGTTGTAAATATTATCAGTTTGCTGGTCATTTCACGGCTTTCCACTGGTAATGTCTATGATTACAAATGGCAGGAAATGAAGGAAGAATCTATTTTCTTTTATTTCAAGTGGTTCTTCCAAGTGTTTAATCATTTCTGGACACTCTAATTGCGTATTTGAAGAATTTTACCACAACTAGAGAGTTTTCTTACAAATATGTACTGGAACCGTAAGGATTTAAACTGAGTCATACAATAGGCGCTAGAGTACTTCGGCCTCACTTGTAAATATAAGCAGTATAGTCCTCACTTACAGGCTTTCTACACAAATTTTGAGCTGTATAAACAAGAATTCCTAATATTTGGAAGCAAATTCAAGTGAAAACGCTCCCTAAAGTGCCCGGAGTTGTAAATATTATCAGTTTGCTGGTCATTTCACGGCTTTCCTCTGGTAATGTCTGTAATTACAAATGGCAGGAAATGTAGGAAGAATCTATTTCCTTTTATTTCAAGTGGTTCTTCCAAGTTTTTAATGATCTCTGGAAACTCTAATTGCGTATTTTAAGAGTTTTACCACAACTAGAGAGTTTTCTTACAAATATGTACTGGAACCATAAGGATTTAAACTGAGTCATACAATAGTCGCCAGAGTAATGCGGCCTCTATTGTAAACATAAGCAGTACAGTCCTCACTTACAGGCTTTCTACACAAATTTTGAGCTGTATAAACAAGAATTCCTAATATTTGGAGGAAAATTCAAGTGAAAACGCTCCCTAAAGTGCCCAGAGTTCTAAATATTATCAGTTTGCTGGTCATTTCACGGCTTTCCACTGGTAATGTCTATGATTACAAATGGCAGGAAATGAAGGAAGAATCTATTTTCTTTTATTTCAAGTGGTTCTTCGATGTTTTTAATCATTTCTGGAAACTCTAATTGCGTATTTGAAGAATTTTACCACAACTAGAGAGTTTTCTTACAAATATGTACTGGAACCATAAGGATTTAAACTGAGTCATACAATAGTCGCCAGAGTACTTCGGCCTCACTTGTAAATATAAGCAGTATAGTCCTCACTTACAGGCTTTCTACACAAATTTTGAGCTGTATAAACAAGAATTCCTAATATTTGAAAGCAAATTCAAGTGAAAACGCTCCCTAAAGTGCCCTGAGTTGTAAATATTATCAGTTTGCTGGTCATTTCTCGGCTTTCCACTGGTAATGTCTGTGATTACAAATGGCACGAAATGTAGGAAGAATCTATTTACTTTTATTTCAAGTGGTTCTTCCAAGTTTTTAATCATTTCTGGAAACTCTAATTGAGTATTTTAAGAGTTTTACCACAACTAGAGAGTTTTCTTACAGATATGTACTGGAACCGTAATGATTTTAACTGAGTCATACAAAATTCGCCAGAGTAATGCGGCCTCTATTGTAAACATAAGCAGTATAGACTTCACTTACAGGCTTTCTACACAAATTTTGAGCTGTATAAACAAGAATTGCTAATATTTGGAAGCAAATTCAATTGAAAACGCTCCCTAAAGTGTCCGGAGTTGTAAATACTATCAGTTTGCTGGTCATTTCACGGCTTTCCACTGGTAATGTCTGTGATTACAAAGGGCAGGAAATGTAGGAAGAATCTATTTCCTTTTATTTCAAGTGGTTCTTCCAAGTTTTTAATCATCTCTGGAAACTCTAATTGCGTATTTTAAGAGTTTTACCACAACTAGAGAGTTTTCTTACAAATATGTACTGGAACCGTAAGGATTTTAATTGAGTCTTAAAAAATTCGCCAGAGTCATGTGGCTTCAATTGTAAACATAAGCTGTATAGTCCTCACTTACAGGCTTTCTACACAAATTTTGAGCTGTATAAACAAGAATTCCTAATATTTGAAAGCAAATTCAAGTGAAAACGCTCTCTAAAGTGCCCGGAGTTGTAAATATTATCAGTTTGCTGGTCATTTCATGGCTTTCCACTGGTAATGTCTGTGATTACAAACGGGAGGAAATGTGGGAAGAATCTATTTACTTTTATTACAAGTGATTCTTCCAAGTTTTTAATCATTTCTGGAACCTCTAATTGCGTATTTTAAGAGTTTTTCTACAACTAGAGCGTTTTCTTACAACTATGTACTGCAACCGTAAGGATTTTAACTGAGTCATACAATAGTCGCCAGAGTAATGCGGCCTCACTTGTAAACATAAGCAGTATAGGCCTCACTTACAGGCTTTCTACACAAATTTTGAGCTGTATAAACAAGAATTCCTAATATTTGAAAGCAAATTCAAGTGAAAACGCTCCCTAAAGTGCCCGGAGTTGTAAATATTATCAGTTTGCTAGTCATTTCATGGCTTTCCTCTGGTAATGTCTGTGATTACAAATGGCAGGAAATGTAGGAAGAATCTATTTACTTTTATTTCAAGTGGTTCTTCCAAGTTTTTAATCATTTCTGGAAACTCTAATTGCGTATTTTAAGAGTTTTACCACAACTAGAGTGTTTTCTTACAAATATGTACTGGAACCGTAATGATTTTAACTGAGTCATACAAAATTCGCCAGAGTAATGCGGCATCTATTGTAAACATAAGCAGTATAGACTTCACTTACAGGCTTTCTACACAAATTTTGAGGTGTATAAACAAGAATTCCTAATATTTGGAGGAAAATTCAAGTGAAAACGCTCGCTAAAGTGCCCGGAGTTGTAAATATTATCAGTTTGCTGCTCATTTCACGGCTTTCCACTGGTAATCTCTGTGATTACAAAGGGCAGGAAATGTAGGAAGAATCTATTTACTTTTATTTCAAGTCGTTCTTCCAAGTTTTGAATCATTTCTGGAAACTCTAATTGCGGATTTTAAGAGTTTTTCCACAACTAGGGAGTTTTCTTACAACTATGTTCTGCAACCGTAAGGATTTTAACTGAGTCATACAAAAGTCGCCAGAGTAATTCGGCCTCACTTGTAAACATAAGCAGTATAGACCTCACTTACAGGCTTTCTACACAAATTTTGAGCTGTATAAACAAGAATTCCTAATATTTCAAAGCAAATTCAAGTGAAAACGCTCACTAAAGTGCCCAGAGTTGTAAATATTATCAGTTTGCTGGTCATTTCACGGCTTTCCACTGGTAATGTCTATGATTACAAATGGCAGGAAATGAAGGAAGAATCTATTTTCTTTTATTTCAAGTGGTTCTTCCAAGTGTTTAATCATTTCTGGACACTCTAATTGCGTATTTGAAGAATTTTACCACAACTAGAGAGTTTTCTTACAAATATGTACTGGAACCGTAAGGATTTAAACTGAGTCATACAATAGGCGCTAGAGTACTTCGGCCTCACTTGTAAATATAAGCAGTATAGTCCTCACTTACAGGCTTTCTACACAAATTTTGAGCTGTATAAACAAGAATTCCTAATATTTGGAAGCAAATTCAAGTGAAAACGCTCCCTAAAGTGCCCGGAGTTGTAAATATTATCAGTTTGCTGGTCATTTCACGGCTTTCCTCTGGTAATGTCTGTAATTACAAATGGCAGGAAATGTAGGAAGAATCTATTTCCTTTTATTTCAAGTGGTTCTTCCAAGTTTTTAATGATCTCTGGAAACTCTAATTGCGTATTTTAAGAGTTTTACCACAACTAGAGAGTTTTCTTACAAATATGTACTGGAACCATAAGGATTTAAACTGAGTCATACAATAGTCGCCAGAGTAATGCGGCCTCTATTGTAAACATAAGCAGTACAGTCCTCACTTACAGGCTTTCTACACAAATTTTGAGCTGTATAAACAAGAATTCCTAATATTTGGAGGAAAATTCAAGTGAAAACGCTCCCTAAAGTGCCCAGAGTTCTAAATATTATCAGTTTGCTGGTCATTTCACGGCTTTCCACTGGTAATGTCTATGATTACAAATGGCAGGAAATGAAGGAAGAATCTATTTTCTTTTATTTCAAGTGGTTCTTCGATGTTTTTAATCATTTCTGGAAACTCTAATTGCGTATTTGAAGAATTTTACCACAACTAGAGAGTTTTCTTACAAATATGTACTGGAACCATAAGGATTTAAACTGAGTCATACAATAGTCGCCAGAGTACTTCGGCCTCACTTGTAAATATAAGCAGTATAGTCCTCACTTACAGGCTTTCTACACAAATTTTGAGCTGTATAAACAAGAATTCCTAATATTTGAAAGCAAATTCAAGTGAAAACGCTCCCTAAAGTGCCCTGAGTTGTAAATATTATCAGTTTGCTGGTCATTTCTCGGCTTTCCACTGGTAATGTCTGTGATTACAAATGGCACGAAATGTAGGAAGAATCTATTTACTTTTATTTCAAGTGGTTCTTCCAAGTTTTTAATCATTTCTGGAAACTCTAATTGAGTATTTTAAGAGTTTTACCACAACTAGAGAGTTTTCTTACAGATATGTACTGGAACCGTAATGATTTTAACTGAGTCATACAAAATTCGCCAGAGTAATGCGGCCTCTATTGTAAACATAAGCAGTATAGACTTCACTTACAGGCTTTCTACACAAATTTTGAGCTGTATAAACAAGAATTGCTAATATTTGGAAGCAAATTCAATTGAAAACGCTCCCTAAAGTGTCCGGAGTTGTAAATACTATCAGTTTGCTGGTCATTTCACGGCTTTCCACTGGTAATGTCTGTGATTACAAAGGGCAGGAAATGTAGGAAGAATCTATTTCCTTTTATTTCAAGTGGTTCTTCCAAGTTTTTAATCATCTCTGGAAACTCTAATTGCGTATTTTAAGAGTTTTACCACAACTAGAGAGTTTTCTTACAAATATGTACTGGAACCGTAAGGATTTTAATTGAGTCTTAAAAAATTCGCCAGAGTCATGTGGCTTCAATTGTAAACATAAGCTGTATAGTCCTCACTTACAGGCTTTCTACACAAATTTTGAGCTGTATAAACAAGAATTCCTAATATTTGGAAGCAAATTCAAGTGAAAACGCTCCCTAAAATGCCCGGAGTTGTAAATATTATCAGTTTGCTGGTCATTTCACGGCTTTCCTCTGGTAATGTCTGTAATTACAAAGGGCAGGAAATGTAGGAAGAATCTATTTCCTTTTATTTCAAGTGGTTCTTCCAAGTTTTTAATGATCTCTGGAAACTCTAATTGCGTATTTTAAGAGTTTTACCACAACTAGAGAGTTTTCTTACAGATATGTACTGGAACCGTAAGGATTTAAACTGAGTCATACAATACTCGCCAGAGTAATTTGGCCTCACATGTAAATATAAGCAGTATAGTCCTCACTTACAGGCTTTCTACACAAATTTTGAGCTGTATAAACAAGAATTCCTAATATTTGGAAGCAAATTCAATTGAAAACGCTCCCTAAAGTGCCCTGAGTTGTAAATATTATCAGTTTGCTGGTCATTTCTCGGCTTTCCACTGGTAATGTCTGTGATTACAAATGGCAGGAAATGTTGGAAGAATCTATTTACTTTTATTTCAAGTGGTTCTTCCAAGTTTTTAATCATTTCTGGAAACTCTAATTGCGTATTTTAAGAGTTTTACCACAACTAGAGAGTTTTCTTACAAATATGTACTGGAACCGTAATGATTTTAACTGAGTCATACAAAATTCGCCAGAGTAATGCGGCCTCTATTGTAAACATAAGCAGTATAGACTTCACTTACAGGCTTTCTACACAAATTTTGAGCTGTATAAACAAGAATTCCTAATATTTGGAAGCAAATTCAAGTGAAAACTCTCCCTAAAGTGTCCGGAGTTGTAAATATTATCAGTTTGCTGGTCATTTCACGGCTTTCCACTGGTAATGTCTGTGATTACAAAGGGCAGGAAATGTAGGAAGAATCTATTTACTTTTATTTCAAGTCGTTCTTCAGAGTTTTTAACCATTTCTGGAAACTCTAATAGCGTATTTTAAGATTTTTACCACAACTAGAGAGTTTTCTTACAAATATATACTGGAACCCTAAGGATTTTAACTGAGTCATACAATAGTCGCCAGAGTAATGCGGCCTCACTTGTAAACATAAGCTGTATAGTCCTCACTTACAGGCTTTCTACACAAATTTTGAGCTGTATAAACAAGAATTCCTAATATTTGAAAGCAAATTAACGTCAAAACGCTCCCTAAAGTGCCCGGAGTTGTAAATATTATCAGTTTGCTGGTCATTTCACGGCTTTCCTCTGGTAATGTCTGTGATTACAAACGGCAGGAAATGTAGGAAGAATCTATTTCCTTTTATTTCAAGTGGTTCTTGCAACTTTTTAATCATCTCTGGAAACTCTAATTGCGTATTTTAAGAGTTTTTCCACAACTAGAGAGTTTTCTTACAACTATGTTCTGCAACCATAAGGATTTTACCTGAGTCATACAAAAGTCGCCAGAGTAATTCGGCCTCACTTGTAAACATAAGCAGTATAGACCTCACTTACAGGCTTTCTACACAAATTTTGAGCTGTATAAACAAGAATTCCTAATATTTCAAAGCAAATTCAAGTGAAAACGCTCCCTAAAGTGCCCAGAGTTGTAAATATTATCAGTTTGCTTGTCATTTCACGGCTTTCCACTGGTAATGTCTATGATTACAAATGGCAGGACATGAAGGAAGAATCTATTTTCTTTTATTTCAAGTGGTTCTTCGAAGTATTTAATCATTTCTGGAAACTCTAATTGCGAATTTGAAGAATTTTACCACAACTAGAGAGTTTTCTTACAAATATGTACTGCAGCCGTAAGGATTTAAACTGAGTCATACAATAGTCGCCAGAGTAATTCGGCCTCACTTGTAAATATAAGCAGTATAGTCCTCACTTACAGGCTTTCTACACAAATTTTGAGCTGTATAAACAAGAATTCCTAATATTTGAAAGCAAATTCAAGTGAAAACGCTCCCTAAAGTGCCCGGGGTTGTAAATATTAACAGTTTACTGGTCATTTCAAGGCTTTCCACTGGTAATGTCTGTGATTACAAACGGCAGGAAAGTAGGAAGAATCTATTTACTTTAATTTCAAGTGGTTCTTCCAAGTTTTTAATCATTTCTGGAAACTCTTATTGCGGATTTTAAGAGTTTTTCCAAAACTAGAGAGTTTTCTTACAACTATGTTCTGCAACCGTAAGGATTTTAACTGAGTTATACAAAAGTCGCCAGAGTAATTCGGCCTCACTTGTAAACATAAGCAGTATAGACCTCACTTACAGGCTTTCTACACAAATTTTGAGCTGTATAAACAAGAATTCCTAATATTTGGAGGAAAATTCAAGTTAAAACGCTCCCTAAAGTGCCCGGAGTTGTAAATATTATCAGTTTGCTGGTCGTTTCACGGCTTTCCACTGGTAATCTCTGTGATTACAAAGGGCAGGAAATGTAGGAAGAATCTATTTACTTTTATTTCAAGTCGTTCTTCAAGTTTTTAATCATTTCTCAAAACTCTAATTGCGTATTTTAAGAGTTTTTCCACAACTAGAGAGTTTTCTTACAACTATGTACTGCAGCCGTAAGGATTGTAACTGAGTCATACAAAAGTCGCCGGAGTAATTCGGCCTCACTTGTAAACATAAGCAGTATAGACCTCACTTACAGGCTTTCTACACAAATTTTGAGCTGTATAAACAAGAATTCCTAATATTTCAAAGCAAATTCAAGTGAAAACGCTCCCTAAAGTGCCCAGAGTTGTAAATATTATCAGTTTGCTGGTCATTTCACGGCTTTCCACTGGTAATATCTATGATTACAAATATCAGGAAATGAAGGAAGAATCTATTTTCTTTTATTTCAAGTGGTTCTTCCAAGTGTTTAATCATTTCTGGACACTCTAATTGCGTATTTGAAGAATTTTACCACAACTAGAGAGTTTTCTTACAAATATGTACTGGAACCGTAAGGATTTAAACTGAGTCATACAATAGTCGCCAGAGTACTTCGGCCTCACTTGTAAATATAAGCAGTATAGTCCTCACTTACAGGCTTTCTACACAAATTTTGAGCTGTATAAACAAGAATTCCTAATATTTGAAAGCAAATTCAAGTGAAAATGCTCCCTAAAGTGCCCTGAGTTGTAAATACTATCAGTTTGCTGGTCATTTCTCGGCTTTCCACTGGTAATGTCTGTGATTACAAATGGCACGAAATGTAGGAAGAATCTATTTACTTTTATTTCAAGTGGTTCTTCCAAGTTTTTAATCATTTCTGGAAACTCTAATTGATTATTTTAAGAGTTTTACCACAACTAGAGAGTTTTCTTACAGATATGTACTGGAACCGTAATGATTTTAACTGAGTCATACAAAATTCGCCAGAGTAATGCGGCCTCTATTGTAAACATAAGCAGTATAGACTTCACTTACAGGCTTTCTACACAAATTTTGAGCTGTATAAACAAGAATTCCTAATATTTGGAAGCAAATTCAATTGAAAACGCTCCCTAAAGTGTCCGGAGTTGTAAATATTATCAGTTTGCTGGTCATTTCACGGCTTTCCACTGGTAATGTCTGTGATTACAAAGGGCAGGAAATGTAGGAAGAATCTATTTCCTTTTATTTCAAGTGGTTCTTCCAAGTTTTTAATCATCTCTGGAAACTCTAATTGCGTCTTTTAAGAGTTTTACCACAACTAGAGAGTTTTCTTACAAATATGTACTGGAACCGTAAGGATTTTAATTGAGTCTTAAAAAATTCGCCAGAGTAATGCGGCCTCAATTGTAAACATAAGCTGTATAGTCCTCACTTACAGGCTTTCTACACAAATTTTGAGCTGTATAAACAAGAATTCCTAATATTTGGAAGCAAATTCAAGTGAAAACGCTCCCTAAAGTGTCCGGAGTTGTAAATATTATCAGTTTGCTGGTCATTTCAAGGCTTTCCACTGGTAATGTCTGTGATTACAAAGGGCAGGAAATGTAGGAAGAATCTATTTACTTTTATTTCAAGTCGTTCTTCCAAGTTTTTAACCATTTCTGGAAACTCTAATAGCGTATTTTAAGATTTTTACCACAACTAGAGAGTTTTCTTACAAATATGTACTGGAACCGTAAGGATTTTAACTGAGTCATACAATAGTCGCCAGAGTAATGCGGCCTCACTTGTAAACATAAGCTGTATAGTCCTCACTTACAGGCTTTCTACACAAATTTTGAGCTGTATAAACAAGAATTCCTAATATTTGAAAGCAAATTCAAGTGAAAACGCTCTCTAAAGTGCCCGGAGTTGTAAATATTATCAGTTTGCTGGTCATTTCACGGCTTTCCTCTGGTAATGTCTGTGATTACAAACGGCAGGAAATGTAGGAAGAATCGATTTACTTTTATTTCAAGTGGTTCTTGCAAGTTTTTAATCATCTCTGGAAACTCTAATTGCGTATTTTAAGAGTTTTACCACAACTAGAGATTTTTCTTACAAATATGTACTGGAACCGTAATGATTTTAACTGAGTCATACAAAATTCGCCAGAGTAATGCGGCCTCACTTGTAAACATAAGCTGTATAGTCCTGACTTACAGGCTTTCTACACAAATTTTGAGCTGTATAAACAAGAATTCCTAATATTTGAAAGCAAATTAACGTCAAAACGCTCCCTAAAGTGCCCGGAGTTGTAAATATTATCAGTTTGCTGGTCATTTCACGGCTTTCCTCTGGTAATGTCTGTGATTACAAACGGCACGAAATGTAGGAAGAATCTATTTACTTTTATTTCAAGTCGTTCTTCAAGTTTTTAATCATTTCTCAAAACTCTAATTGCGTATTTTAAGAGTTTTTCCACAACTAGAGAGTTTTCTTACAACTATGTACTGCAGCCGTAAGGATTGTAACTGATTCATACAAAAGTCGCCAGAGTAATTCGGCCTCACTTGTAAACATAAGCAGTATAGACCTCACTTACAGGCTTTCTACACAAATTTTGAGCTGTATAAACAAGAATTCCTAATATTTCAAAGCAAATTCAAGTGAAAACGCTCCCTAAAGTGCCCAGAGTTGTAAATATTATCAGTTTGCTGGTCATTTCACGGCTTTCCACTGGTAATATCTATGATTACAAATATCAGGAAATGAAGGAAGAATCTATTTTCTTTTATTTCAAGTGGTTCTTCCAAGTGTTTAATCATTTCTGGACACTCTAATTGCGTATTTGAAGAATTTTACCACAACTAGAGAGTTTTCTTACAAATATGTACTGGAACCGTAAGGATTTAAACTGAGTCATACAATAGTCGCCAGAGTACTTCGGCCTCACTTGTAAATATAAGCAGTATAGTCCTCACTTACAGGCTTTCTACACAAATTTTGAGCTGTATAAACAAGAATTCCTAATATTTGAAAGCAAATTCAAGTGAAAACGCTCCCTAAAGTGCCCTGAGTGCTAAATACTATCAGTTTGCTGGTCATTTCTCGGCTTTCCACTGGTAATGTCTGTGATTACAAATGGCAGGAAATGTAGGAAGAATCTATTTACTTTTATTTCAAGTGGTTCTTCCCAGTTTTTAATCATTTCTGGAAACTCTAATTGATTATTTTAAGAGTTTTACCACAACTAGAGAGTTTTCTTACAGATATGTACTGGAACCATAATGATTTTAACTGAGTCATACAAAATTCGCCAGAGTAATGCGGCCTCTATTGTAAACATAAGCAGTATAGACTTCACTTACAGGCTTTCTACACAAATTTTGAGCTGTATAAACAAGAATTCCTAATATTTGAAAGCAAATTCAATTGAAAACGCTCCCTAAAGTGTCCAGAGTTGTAAATACTATCAGTTTGCTGGTCATTTCACGGCTTTCCACTGGTAATGTCTGTGATTACAAAGGGCAGGAAATGTAGGAAGAATCTATTTCCTTTTATTTCAAGTGGTTCTTCCAAGTTTTTAATCATCTCTGGAAACTCTAATTGCGTATTTTAAGAGTTTTACCACAACTAGAGAGTTTTCTTACAAATATGTACTGGAACCGTAAGGATTTTAATTGAGTCTTAAAAAATTCGCCAGAGTAATGCGGCCTCAATTGTAAACATAAGCTGTATAGTCCTCACTTACAGGCTTTCTACACAAATTTTGAGCTGTATAAACAAGAATTCCTAATATTTGGAAGCAAATTCAAGTGAAAACGCTCCCTAAAGTGTCCGGAGTTGTAAATATTATCAGTTTGCTGGTCATTTCAAGGCTTTCCACTGGTAATGTCTGTGATTACAAAGGGCAGGAAATGTAGGAAGAATCAATTTACTTTTATTTCAAGTCGTTCTTCCAAGTTTTTAACCATTTCTGGAAACTCTAATAGCGTATTTTAAGATTTTTACCACAACTAGAGAGTTTTCTTACAAATATGTACTGGTACCATAAGGATTTTAACTGAGTCATACAATAGTCGCCAGAGTAATGCGGCCTAACTTGTAAACATAAGCTGTATAGTCCTCACTTACAGGCTTTCTACACAAATTTTGAGCTGTATAAACAAGAATTTCTAATATTTGAAAGCAAATTCAAGTGAAAACGCTCTCTAAAGTGCCCGGAGTTGTAAATATTATCAGTTTGCTGGTCATTTCACGGCTTTCCTCTGGTAATGTCTGTGATTACAAACGGCAGGAAATGTAGGAAGAATCTATTTCCTTTTATTTCAAGTGGTTCTTCCAAGTTTTTAATCATCTCTGGAAACTCTAATTGCGTATTTTAAGAGTTTTTCCACAACTAGAGAGTTTTCTTACAACTATGTACTGCTGCCGTAAGGATTTTAACTGAGTCATACAAAAGTCCCCAGAGATATTGGGCTTCACTTGTAAACATAAGCTGTATAGTCCTCAATTACAGGCTTTCTACACAAATTTTGAGCTGTATAAACAAGAATTCCTAATATTTCAAAGCAAATTCAAGTGAAAACGCTCCCTAAAGTGCCCAGAGTTGTAAATATTATCAGTTTGCTGGTCATTTCACGGCTTTCCACTGGTAATGTCTATGATTACAAATGGCAGGAAATGAAGGAAGAATCTATTTTCTTTTATTTCAAGTGGTTCTTCCAAGTGTTTAATCATTTCTGGACACTCTAATTGCGTATTTGAAGAATTTTACCACAACTAGAGAGTTTTCTTACAAATATGTACTGGAACCGTAAGGATTTAAACTGAGTCATACAATAGTCGCCAGAGTAATTCGGCCTCACTTGTAAATATAAGCAGTATAGTCCTCACTTACAGGCTTTCTACACAAATTTTGAGCTGTATAAACAAGAATTCCTAATATTTGAAAGCAAATTCAAGTGAAAACGCTCCCTAAAGTGCCCTGAGTTGTAAATATTATCAGTTTGCTGGTCATTTCTCGGCTTTCCACTGGTAATGTCTGTGATTACAAATGGCACGAAATGTAGGAAGAATCTATTTACTTTTATTTCAAGTGGTTCTTCCAAGTTTTTAATCATTTCTGGAAACTCTAATTGAGTATTTTAAGAGTTTTACCACAACTAGAGAGTTTTCTTACAGATATGTACTGGAACCGTAATGATTTTAACTTAGACATACAAAATTCGCCAGAGTAATGCGGCCTCTATTGTAAACATAAGCAGTATAGACTTCACTTACAGGCTTTCTACACAAATTTTGAGCTGTATAAACAAGAATTCCTAATATTTGGAAGCAAATTCAATTGAAAACGCTCCCTAAAGTGTCCGGAGTTGTAAATACTATCAGTTTGCTGGTCATATCACGGCTTTCCACTGGTAATGTCTGTGATTACAAAGGGCAGGAAATGTAGAAAGAATCTATTTACTTTTATTTCAAGTGGTTCTTCCAAGTTTTTAATCATCTCTGGAAACTCTAATTGCGTATTTTAAGAGTTTTACCACAACTAGAGAGTTTTCTTACAAATATGTACTGGAACCGTAAGGATTTTAATTGAGTCTTAAAAAATTCGCCAGAGTAATGCGGCCTCAATTGTAAACATAAGCTGTATAGTCCTCACTTACAGGCTTTCTACACAAATTTTGAGCTGTATAAACAAGAATTCCTAATATTTGGAAGCAAATTCAAGTGAAAACGCTCCCTAAAGTGCCCGGAGTTGTAAATATTATCAGTTTGCTGGTCATTTCACGGCTTTCCACTGGTAATGTCTGTAATTACAAACGGCAGGAAATGTAGGAAGAATCTATTTCCTTTTATTTCAAGTGGTTCTTCCAAGTTTTTAATGATCTCTGGAAACTCTAATTGCGTATTTTAAGAGTTTTACCACAACTAGAGAGTTTTCTTACAAATATGTACTGGAACCGTAAGGATTTAAACTGAGTCATACAATAGTCGCCAGAGTAATTTGGCCTCACATGTAAATATAAGCAGTATAGTCCTCACTTACAGGCTTTCTACACAAATTTTGAGCTGTATAAACTAGAATTCCTAAAATTTGAAAGCAAATTCAAGTGAAAACGCTCCCTAAAGTGCCCTGAGTTGTAAATATTATCAGTTTGCTGGTCATTTCTCGGCTTTCCACTGGTAATGTCTGTGATTACAAAGGGCAGGAAATGTAGGAAGAATCTATTTACTTTTATTTCAAGTCGTTCTTCCAAGTTTTTAACCATTTCTGGAAACTCTAATAGCGTATTTTAAGATTTTTACCACAACTAGAGAGTTTTCTTACAAATATGTACTGGAACCGTAAGGATTTTAACTGAGTCATACAATAGTCGCCAGAGTAATGCGGCCTCACTTGTAAACATAAGCTGTATAGTCCTCACTTACAGGCTTTCTACACAAATTTTGAGCTGTATAAACAAGAATTCCTAATATTTGAAAGCAAATTCAAGTGAAAACGCTCCCTAAAGTGCCCGGGGTTGTAAATATTATCAGTTTGCTGGTCATTTCACAGCTTTCCTCTGGTAATGTCTGTGATTACAAACGGCAGGAAATGTAGGAAGAATCGATTTACTTTTATTTCAAGTGGTTCTTGCAAGTTTTTAATCATCTCTGGAAACTCTAATTGCGTATTTTAAGAGTTTTTCCTCAACTAGAGAGTTTTCTTACAACTATGTTCTGCAACCGTAAGGATTTTACCTGAGTCATACAAAAGTCGCCAGAGTAATTCGGCCTCACTTGTAAACATAAGCAGTATAGACCTCACTTACAGGCTTTCTACACAAATTTTGAGCTGTATAAACAAGAATTCCTAATATTTCATAGCAAATTCAAGTGAAAACGCTCCCTAAAGTGCCCAGAGTTGTAAATATTATCAGTTTGCTGGTCATTTCACGGCTTTCCACTGGTAATGTCTATGATTACAAATGGCAGGACATGAAGGAAGAATCTATTTTCTTTTATTTCAAGTGGTTCTTCGAAGATTTTAATCATTTCTGGAAACTCTAATTGCGTATTTGAAGAACTTTACCACAACTAGAGAGTTTTCTTACAAATATGTACTGCAGCCGTAAGGATTTAAACTGAGTCATACAATAGTCGCCAGAGTAATTCGGCCTCACTTGTAAATATAAGCAGTATAGTCCTCAATTACAGGCTTTCTACACAAATTTTGAGCTGTATAAACAAGAATTCCTAATATTTGGAAGCAAATTCAATTGAAAACGCTCCCTAAAGTGTCCGGAGTTGTAAATACTATCAGTTTGCTGGTCATTTCACGGCTTTCCACTGGTAATGTCTGTGATTACAAACGGCAGGAAATGTAGGAAGAATCGATTTACTTTTATTTCAAGTGGTTCTTGCAAGTTTTTAATCATCTCTGGAAACTCTAATTGCGTATTTTAAGAGTTTTTCCTCAACTAGAGAGTTTTCTTACAACTATGTTCTGCAACCGTAAGGATTTTACCTGAGTCATACAAAAGTCGCCAGAGTAATTCGGCCTAACTTGTAAACATAAGCAGTATAGACCTCACTTACAGGCTTTCTACACAAATTTTGAGCTGTATAAACAAGAATTCCTAATATTTGAAAGCAAATTCAAGTGAAAACGCTCCCTAAAGTGCCCTGAGTGCTAAATACTATCAGTTTGCTGGTCATTTCTCGGCTTTCCACTGGTAATGTCTGTGATTACAAATGGCAGGAAATGTAGGAAGAATCTATTTACTTTTATTTCAAGTGGTTCTTCCCAGTTTTTAATCATTTCTGGAAACTCTAATTGATTATTTTAAGAGTTTTACCACAACTAGAGAGTTTTCTTACAGATATGTACTGGAACCATAATGATTTTAACTGAGTCATACAAAATTCGCCAGAGTAATGCGGCCTCTATTGTAAACATAAGCAGTATAGACTTCACTTACAGGCTTTCTACACAAATTTTGAGCTGTATAAACAAGAATTCCTAATATTTGAAAGCAAATTCAATTGAAAACGCTCCCTAAAGTGTCCAGAGTTGTAAATACTATCAGTTTGCTGGTCATTTCACGGCTTTCCACTGGTAATGTCTGTGATTACAAAGGGCAGGAAATGTAGGAAGAATCTATTTCCTTTTATTTCAAGTGGTTCTTCCAAGTTTTTAATCATCTCTGGAAACTCTAATTGCGTATTTTAAGAGTTTTACCACAACTAGAGAGTTTTCTTACAAATATGTACTGGAACCGTAAGGATTTTAATTGAGTCTTAAAAAATTCGCCAGAGTAATGCGGCCTCAATTGTAAACATAAGCTGTATAGTCCTCACTTACAGGCTTTCTACACAAATTTTGAGCTGTATAAACAAGAATTCCTAATATTTGGAAGCAAATTCAAGTGAAAACGCTCCCTAAAGTGTCCGGAGTTGTAAATATTATCAGTTTGCTGGTCATTTCAAGGCTTTCCACTGGTAATGTCTGTGATTACAAAGGGCAGGAAATGTAGGAAGAATCAATTTACTTTTATTTCAAGTCGTTCTTCCAAGTTTTTAACCATTTCTGGAAACTCTAATAGCGTATTTTAAGATTTTTACCACAACTAGAGAGTTTTCTTACAAATATGTACTGGTACCATAAGGATTTTAACTGAGTCATACAATAGTCGCCAGAGTAATGCGGCCTAACTTGTAAACATAAGCTGTATAGTCCTCACTTACAGGCTTTCTACACAAATTTTGAGCTGTATAAACAAGAATTTCTAATATTTGAAAGCAAATTCAAGTGAAAACGCTCTCTAAAGTGCCCGGAGTTGTAAATATTATCAGTTTGCTGGTCATTTCACGGCTTTCCTCTGGTAATGTCTGTGATTACAAACGGCAGGAAATGTAGGAAGAATCGATTTACTTTTATTTCAAGTGGTTCTTGCAAGTTTTTAATCATCTCTGGAAACTCTAATTGCGTATTTTAAGAGTTTTACCACAACTAGAGAGTTTTCTTACAAATATGTACTGGAACCGTAATGATTTTAACTGAGTCATACAAAATTCGCCAGAGTAATGCGGCCTCACTTGTAAACATAAGCTGTATAGTCCTGACTTACAGGCTTTCTACACAAATTTTGAGCTGTATAAACAAGAATTCCTAATATTTGAAAGCAAATTAACGTCAAAACGCTCCCTAAAGTGCCCGGAGTTGTAAATATTATCAGTTTGCTGGTCATTTCACGGCTTTCCTCTGGTAATGTCTGTGATTACAAACGGCAGGAAATGTAGGAAGAATCTATTTCCTTTTATTTCAAGTGGTTCTTCCAAGTTTTTAATCATCTCTGGAAACTCTAATTGCGTATTTTAAGAGTTTTTCCACAACTAGAGAGTTTTCTTACAACTATGTACTGCTGCCGTAAGGATTTTAACTGAGTCATACAAAAGTCCCCAGAGATATTGGGCTTCACTTGTAAACATAAGCTGTATAGTCCTCAATTACAGGCTTTCTACACAAATTTTGAGCTGTATAAACAAGAATTCCTAATATTTCAAAGCAAATTCAAGTGAAAACGCTCCCTAAAGTGCCCAGAGTTGTAAATATTATCAGTTTGCTGGTCATTTCACGGCTTTCCACTGGTAATGTCTATGATTACAAATGGCAGGAAATGAAGGAAGAATCTATTTTCTTTTATTTCAAGTGGTTCTTCCAAGTGTTTAATCATTTCTGGACACTCTAATTGCGTATTTGAAGAATTTTACCACAACTAGAGAGTTTTCTTACAAATATGTACTGGAACCGTAAGGATTTAAACTGAGTCATACAATAGTCGCCAGAGTAATTCGGCCTCACTTGTAAATATAAGCAGTATAGTCCTCACTTACAGGCTTTCTACACAAATTTTGAGCTGTATAAACAAGAATTCCTAATATTTGAAAGCAAATTCAAGTGAAAACGCTCCCTAAAGTGCCCTGAGTTGTAAATATTATCAGTTTGCTGGTCATTTCTCGGCTTTCCACTGGTAATGTCTGTGATTACAAATGGCACGAAATGTAGGAAGAATCTATTTACTTTTATTTCAAGTGGTTCTTCCAAGTTTTTAATCATTTCTGGAAACTCTAATTGAGTATTTTAAGAGTTTTACCACAACTAGAGAGTTTTCTTACAGATATGTACTGGAACCGTAATGATTTTAACTTAGACATACAAAATTCGCCAGAGTAATGCGGCCTCTATTGTAAACATAAGCAGTATAGACTTCACTTACAGGCTTTCTACACAAATTTTGAGCTGTATAAACAAGAATTCCTAATATTTGGAAGCAAATTCAATTGAAAACGCTCCCTAAAGTGTCCGGAGTTGTAAATACTATCAGTTTGCTGGTCATATCACGGCTTTCCACTGGTAATGTCTGTGATTACAAAGGGCAGGAAATGTAGAAAGAATCTATTTACTTTTATTTCAAGTGGTTCTTCCAAGTTTTTAATCATCTCTGGAAACTCTAATTGCGTATTTTAAGAGTTTTACCACAACTAGAGAGTTTTCTTACAAATATGTACTGGAACCGTAAGGATTTTAATTGAGTCTTAAAAAATTCGCCAGAGTAATGCGGCCTCAATTGTAAACATAAGCTGTATAGTCCTCACTTACAGGCTTTCTACACAAATTTTGAGCTGTATAAACAAGAATTCCTAATATTTGGAAGCAAATTCAAGTGAAAACGCTCCCTAAAGTGCCCGGAGTTGTAAATATTATCAGTTTGCTGGTCATTTCACGGCTTTCCACTGGTAATGTCTGTAATTACAAACGGCAGGAAATGTAGGAAGAATCTATTTCCTTTTATTTCAAGTGGTTCTTCCAAGTTTTTAATGATCTCTGGAAACTCTAATTGCGTATTTTAAGAGTTTTACCACAACTAGAGAGTTTTCTTACAAATATGTACTGGAACCGTAAGGATTTAAACTGAGTCATACAATAGTCGCCAGAGTAATTTGGCCTCACATGTAAATATAAGCAGTATAGTCCTCACTTACAGGCTTTCTACACAAATTTTGAGCTGTATAAACTAGAATTCCTAAAATTTGAAAGCAAATTCAAGTGAAAACGCTCCCTAAAGTGCCCTGAGTTGTAAATATTATCAGTTTGCTGGTCATTTCTCGGCTTTCCACTGGTAATGTCTGTGATTACAAAGGGCAGGAAATGTAGGAAGAATCTATTTACTTTTATTTCAAGTCGTTCTTCCAAGTTTTTAACCATTTCTGGAAACTCTAATAGCGTATTTTAAGATTTTTACCACAACTAGAGAGTTTTCTTACAAATATGTACTGGAACCGTAAGGATTTTAACTGAGTCATACAATAGTCGCCAGAGTAATGCGGCCTCACTTGTAAACATAAGCTGTATAGTCCTCACTTACAGGCTTTCTACACAAATTTTGAGCTGTATAAACAAGAATTCCTAATATTTGAAAGCAAATTCAAGTGAAAACGCTCCCTAAAGTGCCCGGGGTTGTAAATATTATCAGTTTGCTGGTCATTTCACAGCTTTCCTCTGGTAATGTCTGTGATTACAAACGGCAGGAAATGTAGGAAGAATCGATTTACTTTAATTTCAAGGGGTTCTTCCAAGTTTTTAATCATCTCTGGAAACTCTAATTGCGTATTTTAAGAGTTTTTCCTCAACTAGAGAGTTTTCTTACAACTATGTTCTGCAACCGTAAGGATTTTACCTGAGTCATACAAAAGTCGCCAGAGTAATTCGGCCTCACTTGTAAACATAAGCAGTATAGACCTCACTTACAGGCTTTCTACACAAATTTTGAGCTGTATAAACAAGAATTCCTAATATTTCATAGCAAATTCAAGTGAAAACGCTCCCTAAAGTGCCCAGAGTTGTAAATATTATCAGTTTGCTGGTCATTTCACGGCTTTCCACTGGTAATGTCTATGATTACAAATGGCAGGACATGAAGGAAGAATCTATTTTCTTTTATTTCAAGTGGTTCTTCGAAGATTTTAATCATTTCTGGAAACTCTAATTGCGTATTTGAAGAACTTTACCACAACTAGAGAGTTTTCTTACAAATATGTACTGCAGCCGTAAGGATTTAAACTGAGTCATACAATAGTCGCCAGAGTAATTCGGCCTCACTTGTAAATATAAGCAGTATAGTCCTCAATTACAGGCTTTCTACACAAATTTTGAGCTGTATAAACAAGAATTCCTAATATTTGGAAGCAAATTCAATTGAAAACGCTCCCTAAAGTGTCCGGAGTTGTAAATACTATCAGTTTGCTGGTCATTTCACGGCTTTCCACTGGTAATGTCTGTGATTACAAAGGGCAGGAAATGTAGGAAGAATCTATTTCCTTTTATTTCAAGTGGTTCTTCCAAGTTTTTAATCATCTCTGGAAACTCTAAATGCGTATTTTAAGAGTTTTACCACAACTAGAGAGTTTTCTTACAAATATGTACTGGAACCGTAAGGATTTTAATTGAGTCTTAAACAATTCGCCAGAGTAATGCGGCCTCAATTGTAAACATAAGCTGTATAGTCCTCACTTACAGGCTTTCTACACAAATTTTGAGCTGTATAAACAAGAATTCCTAATATTTGGAAGCAAATTCATGTGAAAACGCTCCCTAAAGTGTCCGGAGTTGTAAATATTATCAGTTTGCTGGTCATTTCAAGGCTTTCCACTGGTAATGTCTGTGATTACAAAGGGCAGGAAATGTAGGAAGAATCTATTTACTTTTATTTCAAGTCGTTCTTCCAAGTTTTTAACCATTTCTGGAAACTCTAATAGCGTATTTTAAGATTTTTACCACAACTAGAGAGTTTTCTTACAAATATGTACTGGAACCGTAAGGATTTTAACTGAGTCATACAATAGTCGCCAGAGTAATGCGGCCTCACTTGTAAACATAAGCTGTATAGTCCTCACTTACAGGCTTTCTACACAAATTTTGAGCTGTATAAACTAGAATTCCTAATATTTGAAAGCAAATTCAAGTGAAAACGCTCCCTAAAGTGCCCGGAGTTGTAAATATTATCAGTTTGCTGGTCATTTCACGGCTTTCCTCTGGTAATGTCTGTGATTACAAACGGCAGGAAATGTAGGAAGAATCGATTTACTTTTATTTCAAGTGGTTCTTCCAAGTTTTTAATCATCTCTGGAAACTCTAATTGCGTATTTTAAGAGTTTTTCCACAACTAGAGAGTTTTCTTACAACTATGTTCTGCAACCGTAAGGATTTTACCTGAGTCATACAAAAGTCGCCAGAGTAATTCGGCCTCACTTGTAAACATAAGCAGTATAGACCTCACTTACAGGCTTTCTACACAAATTTTGAGCTGTATAAACAAGAATTCCTAATATTTCAAAGCAAATTCAAGTGAAAACGCTCCCTAAAGTGCCCAGAGTTGTAAATATTATCAGTTTGCTGGTCATTTCACGGCTTTCCACTGGTAATGTCTATGATTACAAATGGCAGGACATGAAGGAAGAATCTATTTTCTTTTATTTCAAGTGGTTCTTCGAAGATTTTAATCATTTCTGGAAACTCTAATTGCGTATTTGAAGAAATTTACCACAACTAGAGAGTTTTCTTACAAATATGTACTGCAGACGTAAGGATTTAAACTGAGTCATACAATAGTCGCCAGAGTAATTCGGCCTCACTTGTAAATATAAGCAGTATAGTCCTCACTTACAGGCTTTCTACACAAATTTTGAGCTGTATAAACAAGAATTCCTAATATTTGAAAGCAAATTCAAGTGAAAACGCTCCCTAAAGTGCCCGGGGTTGTAAATATTATCAGTTTGCTGGTCATTTCACGGCTTTCCACTGGTAATGTCTGTGATTACAAACGGCAGGAAATGTAAAAAGAATCGATTTACTTTTATTTCAAGTGGTTCTTGCAAGTTTTTAATCATCTCTGGAAACTCTAATTGCGTATTTTAAGAGTTTTACCACAACTAGAGATTTTTCTTACAAATATGTACTGGAACCGTAATGATTTTAACTGAGTCATACAAAATTCGCCAGAGTAATGCGGCCTCACTTGTAAAC
This sequence comes from Myotis nattereri, assembly GCF_964212035.1. Taxonomy (NCBI): domain Eukaryota; kingdom Metazoa; phylum Chordata; class Mammalia; order Chiroptera; family Vespertilionidae; genus Myotis; species Myotis nattereri. The sequence goes on from NC_138088.1 coordinate 1,022,631, forward strand.
ATAAGCTGTATAGTCCTGACTTACAGGCTTTCTACACAAATTTTGAGCTGTATAAACAAGAATTCCTAATATTTGAAAGCAAATTAACGTCAAAACGCTCCCTAAAGTGCCCGGAGTTGTAAATATTATCAGTTTGCTGGTCATTTCACGGCTTTCCTCTGGTAATGTCTGTGATTACAAACGGCACGAAATGTAGGAAGAATCTATTTACTTTTATTTCAAGTCGTTCTTCAAGTTTTTAATCATTTCTCAAAACTCTAATTGCGTATTTTAAGAGTTTTTCCACAACTAGAGAGTTTTCTTACAACTATGTACTGCAGCCGTAAGGATTGTAACTGATTCATACAAAAGTCGCCAGAGTAATTCGGCCTCACTTGTAAACATAAGCAGTATAGACCTCACTTACAGGCTTTCTACACAAATTTTGAGCTGTATAAACAAGAATTCCTAATATTTCAAAGCAAATTCAAGTGAAAACGCTCCCTAAAGTGCCCAGAGTTGTAAATATTATCAGTTTGCTGGTCATTTCACGGCTTTCCACTGGTAATATCTATGATTACAAATATCAGGAAATGAAGGAAGAATCTATTTTCTTTTATTTCAAGTGGTTCTTCCAAGTGTTTAATCATTTCTGGACACTCTAATTGCGTATTTGAAGAATTTTACCACAACTAGAGAGTTTTCTTACAAATATGTACTGGAACCGTAAGGATTTAAACTGAGTCATACAATAGTCGCCAGAGTACTTCGGCCTCACTTGTAAATATAAGCAGTATAGTCCTCACTTACAGGCTTTCTACACAAATTTTGAGCTGTATAAACAAGAATTCCTAATATTTGAAAGCAAATTCAAGTGAAAACGCTCCCTAAAGTGCCCTGAGTTGTAAATACTATCAGTTTGCTGGTCATTTCTCGGCTTTCCACTGGTAATGTCTGTGATTACAAATGGCAGGAAATGTAGGAAGAATCTATTTACTTTTATTTCAAGTGGTTCTTCCCAGTTTTTAATCATTTCTGGAAACTCTAATTGATTATTTTTAGAGTTTTACCACAACTAGAGAGTTTTCTTACAGATATGTACTGGAACCATAATGATTTTAACTGAGTCATACAAAATTCGCCAGAGTAATGCGGCCTCTATTGTAAACATAAGCAGTATAGACTTCACTTACAGGCTTTCTACACAAATTTTGAGCTGTATAAACAAGAATTCCTAATATTTGAAAGCAAATTCAATTGAAAACGCTCCCTAAAGTGTCCAGAGTTGTAAATACTATCAGTTTGCTGGTCATTTCACGGCTTTCCACTGGTAATGTCTGTGATTACAAAGGGCAGGAAATGTAGGAAGAATCTATTTCCTTTTATTTCAAGTGGTCCTTCCAAGTTTTTAATCATCTCTGGAAACTCTAATTGCGTATTTTAAGAGTTTTACCACAACTAGAGAGTTTTCTTACAAATATGTACTGGAACCGTAAGGATTTTAATTGAGTCTTAAAAAATTCGCCAGAGTAATGCGGCCTCAATTGTAAACATAAGCTGTATAGTCCTCACTTACAGGCTTTCTACACAAATTTTGAGCTGTATAAACAAGAATTCCTAATATTTGAAAGCAAATTAACGTCAAAACGCTCCCTAAAGTGCCCGGAGTTGTAAATATTATCAGTTTGCTGGTCATTTCACGGCTTTCCTCTGGTAATGTCTGTGATTACAAACGGCAGGAAATGTAGGAAGAATCTATTTCCTTTTATTTCAAGTGGTTCTTCCAAGTTTTTAATCATCTCTGGAAACTCTAATTGCGTATTTTAAGAGTTTTTCCACAACTAGAGAGTTTTCTTACAACTATGTACTGCTGCCGTAAGGATTTTAACTGAGTCATACAAAAGTCCCCAGAGATATTGGGCCTCACTTGTAAACATAAGCTGTATAGTCCTCAATTACAGGCTTTCTACACAAATTTTGAGCTGTATAAACAAGAATTCCTAATATTTCAAAGCAAATTCAAGTGAAAAAGCTCCCTAAAGTGCCCAGAGTTGTAAATATTATCAGTTTGCTGGTCATTTCACGGCTTTCCACTGGTAATGTCTATGATTACAAATGGCAGGAAATGAAGGAAGAATCTATTTTCTTTTATTTCAAGTGGTTCTTCCAAGTGTTTAATCATTTCTGGACACTCTAATTGCGTATTTGAAGAATTTTACCACAACTAGAGAGTTTTCTTACAAATATGTACTGGAACCGTAAGGATTTAAACTGAGTCATACAATAGTCGCCAGAGTAATTCGGCCTCACTTGTAAATATAAGCAGTATAGTCCTCACTTACAGGCTTTCTACACAAATTTTGAGCTGGATAAACAAGAATTCCTAATATTTGAAAGCAAATTCAAGTGAAAACGCTCCCTAAAGTGCCCTGAGTTGTAAATATTATCAGTTTGCTGGTCATTTCTCGGCTTTCCACTGGTAATGTCTGTGATTACAAATGGCACGAAATGTAGGAAGAATCTATTTACTTTTATTTCAAGTGGTTCTTCCAAGTTTTTAATCATTTCTGGAAACTCTAATTGAGTATTTTAAGAGTTTTACCACAACTAGAGAGTTTTCTTACAGATATGTACTGGAACCGTAATGATTTTAACTTAGACATACAAAATTCGCCAGAGTAATGCGGCCTCTATTGTAAACATAAGCAGTATAGACTTCACTTACAGGCTTTCTACACAAATTTTGAGCTGTATAAACAAGAATTCCTAATATTTGGAAGCAAATTCAATTGAAAACGCTCCCTAAAGTGTCCGGAGTTGTAAATACTATCAGTTTGCTGGTCATATCACGGCTTTCCACTGGTAATGTCTGTGATTACAAAGGGCAGGAAATGTAGAAAGAATCTATTTACTTTTATTTCAAGTGGTTCTTCCAAGTTTTTAATCATCTCTGGAAACTCTAATTGCGTATTTTAAGAGTTTTACCACAACTAGAGAGTTTTCTTACAAATATGTACAGGAACCGTAAGGATTTTAATTGAGTCTTAAAAAATTCGCCAGAGTAATGCGGCCTCAATTGTAAACATAAGCTGTATAGTCCTCACTTACAGGCTTTCTACACAAATTTTGAGCTGTATAAACAAGAATTCCTAATATTTGGAAGCAAATTCAAGTGAAAACGCTCCCTAAAGTGCCCGGAGTTGTAAATATTATCAGTTTGCTGGTCATTTCACGGCTTTCCACTGGTAATGTCTGTAATTACAAACGGCAGGAAATGTAGGAAGAATCTATTTCCTTTTATTTCAAGTGGTTCTTCCAAGTTTTTAATGATCTCTGGAAACTCTAATTGCGTATTTTAAGAGTTTTACCACAACTAGAGAGTTTTCTTACAAATATGTACTGGAACCGTAAGGATTTAAACTGAGTCATACAATAGTCGCCAGAGTAATTTGGCCTCACATGTAAATATAAGCAGTATAGTCCTCACTTACAGGCTTTCTACACAAATTTTGAGCTGTATAAACTAGAATTCCTAATATTTGAAAGCAAATTCAAGTGAAAACGCTCCCTAAAGTGCCCTGAGTTGTAAATATTATCAGTTTGCTGGTCATTTCTCGGCTTTCCACTGGTAATGTCTGTGATTACAAAGGGCAGGAAATGTAGGAAGAATCTATTTACTTTTATTTCAAGTCGTTCTTCCAAGTTTTTAACCATTTCTGGAAACTCTAATAGCGTATTTTAAGATTTTTACCACAACTAGAGAGTTTTCTTACAAATATGTACTGGAACCGTAAGGATTTTAACTGAGTCATACAATAGTCGCCAGAGTAATGCGGCCTCACTTGTAAACATAAGCTGTATAGTCCTCACTTACAGGCTTTCTACACAAATTTTGAGCTGTATAAACAAGAATTCCTAATATTTGAAAGCAAATTCAAGTGAAAACGCTCCCTAAAGTGCCCGGGGTTGTAAATATTATCAGTTTGCTGGTCATTTCACAGCTTTCCTCTGGTAATGTCTGTGATTACAAACGGCAGGAAATGTAGGAAGAATCGATTTACTTTTATTTCAAGTGGTTCTTGCAAGTTTTTAATCATCTCTGGAAACTCTAATTGCGTATTTTAAGAGTTTTTCCACAACTAGAGAGTTTTCTTACAACTATGTTCTGCAACCGTAAGGATTTTACCTGAGTCATACAAAAGTCGCCAGAGTAATTCGGCCTCACTTGTAAACATAAGCAGTATAGACCTCACTTACAGGCTTTCTACAGAAATTTTGAGCTGTATAAACAAGAATTCCTAATATTTCATAGCAAATTCAAGTGAAAACGCTCCCTAAAGTGCCCAGAGTTGTAAATATTATCAGTTTGCTGGTCATTTCACGGCTTTCCACTGGTAATGTCTATGATTACAAATGGCAGGACATGAAGGAAGAATCTATTTTCTTTTATTTCAAGTGGTTCTTCGAAGATTTTAATCATTTCTGGAAACTCTAATTGCGTATTTGAAGAACTTTACCACAACTAGAGAGTTTTCTTACAAATATGTACTGCAGCCATAAGGATTTAAACTGAGTCATACAATAGTCGCCAGAGTACTTCGGCCTCACTTGTAAATATAAGCAGTATAGTCCTCAATTACAGGCTTTCTACACAAATTTTGAGCTGTATAAACAAGAATTCCTAATATTTGGAAGCAAATTCAATTGAAAACGCTCCCTAAAGTGTCCGGAGTTGTAAATACTATCAGTTTGCTGGTCATTTCACGGCTTTCCACTGGTAATGTCTGTGATTACAAAGGGCAGGAAATGTAGGAAGAATCTATTTCCTTTTATTTCAAGTGGTTCTTCCAAGTTTTTAATCATCTCTGGAAACTCTAATTGCGTATTTTAAGAGTTTTACCACAACTAGAGAGTTTTCTTACAAATATGTACTGGAACCGTAAGGATTTTAATTGAGTCTTAAACAATTCGCCAGAGTAATGCGGCCTCAATTGTAAACATAAGCTGTATAGTCCTCACTTACAGGCTTTCTACACAAATTTTGAGCTGTATAAACAAGAATTCCTAATATTTGGAAGCAAATTCATGTGAAAACGCTCCCTAAAGTGTCCGGAGTTGTAAATATTATCAGTTTGCTGGTCATTTCAAGGCTTTCCACTGGTAATGTCTGTGATTACAAAGGGCAGGAAATGTAGGAAGAATCTATTTACTTTTATTTCAAGTCGTTCTTCCAAGTTTTTAACCATTTCTGGAAACTCTAATAGCGTATTTTAAGATTTTTACCACAACTAGAGAGTTTTCTTACAAATATGTACTGGAACCGTAAGGATTTTAACTGAGTCATACAATAGTCGCCAGAGTAATGCGGCCTCACTTGTAAACATAAGCTGTATAGTCCTCACTTACAGGCTTTCTACACAAATTTTGAGCTGTATAAACTAGAATTCCTAATATTTGAAAGCAAATTCAAGTGAAAACGCTCCCTAAAGTGCCCGGAGTTGTAAATATTATCAGTTTGCTGGTCATTTCACGGCTTTCCTCTGGTAATGTCTGTGATTACAAACGGCAGGAAATGTAGGAAGAATCGATTTACTTTTATTTCAAGTGGTTCTTGCAAGTTTTTAATCATCTCTGGAAACTCTAATTGCGTATTTTAAGAGTTTTTCCACAACTAGAGAGTTTTCTTACAACTATGTTCTGCAACCGTAAGGATTTTACCTGAGTCATACAAAAGTCGCCAGAGTAATTCGGCCTCACTTGTAAACATAAGCAGTATAGACCTCACTTACAGGCTTTCTACACAAATTTTGAGCTGTATAAACAAGAATTCCTAATATTTCAAAGCAAATTCAAGTGAAAACGCTCCCTAAAGTGCCCAGAGTTGTAAATATTATCAGTTTGCTGGTCATTTCACGGCTTTCCACTGGTAATGTCTATGATTACAAATGGCAGGACATGAAGGAAGAATCTATTTTCTTTTATTTCAAGTGGTTCTTCGAAGATTTTAATCATTTCTGGAAACTCTAATTGCGTATTTGAAGAAATTTACCACAACTAGAGAGTTTTCTTACAAATATGTACTGCAGCCGTAAGGATTTAAACTGAGTCATACAATAGTCGCCAGAGTAATTCGGCCTCACTTGTAAATATAAGCAGTATAGTCCTCACTTACAGGCTTTCTACACAAATTTTGAGCTGTATAAACAAGAATTCCTAATATTTGAAAGCAAATTCAAGTGAAAACGCTCCCTAAAGTGCCCGGGGTTGTAAATATTATCAGTTTGCTGGTCATTTCACGGCTTTCCACTGGTAATGTCTGTGATTACAAAGGGCAGAAAATGTAGGAAGAATCTATTTCCTTTTATTTCAAGTGGTTCTTCCAAGTTTTTAATCATCTCTGGAAACTCTAATTGCGTATTTTAAGAGTTTTACCACAACTAGAGAGTTTTCTTACAAATATGTACTGGAACCGTAAGGATTTTAATTGAGTCTTAAACAATTCGCCAGAGTAATGCGGCCTCAATTGTAAACATAAGCTGTATAGTCCTCACTTACAGGCTTTCTACACAAATTTTGAGCTGTATAAACAAGAATTCCTAATATTTGGAAGCAAATTCATGTGAAAACGCTCCCTAAAGTGTCCGGAGTTGTAAATATTATCAGTTTGCTGGTCATTTCAAGGCTTTCCACTGGTAATGTCTGTGATTACAAAGGGCAGGAAATGTAGGAAGAATCTATTTACTTTTATTTCAAGTCGTTCTTCCAAGTTTTTAACCATTTCTGGAAACTCTAATAGCGTATTTTAAGATTTTTACCACAACTAGAGAGTTTTCTTACAAATATGTACTGGAACCGTAAGGATTTTAACTGAGTCATACAATAGTCGCCAGAGTAATGCGGCCTCACTTGTAAACATAAGCTGTATAGTCCTCACTTACAGGCTTTCTACACAAATTTTGAGCTGTATAAACTAGAATTCCTAATATTTGAAAGCAAATTCAAGTGAAAACGCTCCCTAAAGTGCCCGGAGTTGTAAATATTATCAGTTTGCTGGTCATTTCACGGCTTTCCTCTGGTAATGTCTGTGATTACAAACGGCAGGAAATGTAGGAAGAATCGATTTACTTTTATTTCAAGTGGTTCTTGCAAGTTTTTAATCATCTCTGGAAACTCTAATTGCGTATTTTAAGAGTTTTTCCACAACTAGAGAGTTTTCTTACAACTATGTTCTGCAACCGTAAGGATTTTACCTGAGTCATACAAAAGTCGCCAGAGTAATTCGGCCTCACTTGTAAACATAAGCAGTATAGACCTCACTTACAGGCTTTCTACACAAATTTTGAGCTGTATAAACAAGAATTCCTAATATTTAAAAGCAAATTCAAGTGAAAACGCTCCCTAAAGTGCCCAGAGTTGTAAATATTATCAGTTTGCTGGTCATTTCACGGCTTTCCACTGGTAATGTCTATGATTACAAATGGCAGGACATGAAGGAAGAATCTATTTTCTTTTATTTCAAGTGGTTCTTCGAAGATTTTAATCATTTCTGGAAACTCTAATTGCGTATTTGAAGAAATTTACCACAACTAGAGAGTTTTCTTACAAATATGTACTGCAGCCGTAAGGATTTAAACTGAGTCATACAATAGTCGCCAGAGTAATTCGGCCTCACTTGTAAATATAAGCAGTATAGTCCTCACTTACAGGCTTTCTACACAAATTTTGAGCTGTATAAACAAGAATTCCTAATATTTGAAAGCAAATTCAAGTGAAAACGCTCCCTAAAGTGCCCGGGGTTGTAAATATTATCAGTTTGCTGGTCATTTCACGGCTTTCCACTGGTAATGTCTGTGATTACAAAGGGCAGAAAATGTAGGAAGAATCTATTTCCTTTTATTTCAAGTGGTTCTTCCAAGTTTTTAATCATCTCTGGAAACTCTAATTGCGTATTTTAAGAGTTTTACCACAACTAGAGAGTTTTCTTACAAATATGTACTGGAACCGTAAGGATTTTAATTGAGTCTTAAACAATTCGCCAGAGTAATGCGGCCTCAATTGTAAACATAAGCTCTATAGTCCTCACTTACAGGCTTTCTACACAAATTTTGAGCTGTATAAACAAGAATTCCTAATATTTGGAAGCAAATTCATGTGAAAACGCTCCCTAAAGTGTCCGGAGTTGTAAATATTATCAGTTTGCTGGTCATTTCAAGGCTTTCCACTGGTAATGTCTGTGATTACAAAGGGCAGGAAATGTAGGAAGAATCTATTTACTTTTATTTCAAGTCGTTCTTCCAAGTTTTTAACCATTTCTGGAAACTCTAATAGCGTATTTTAAGATTTTTACCACAACTAGAGAGTTTTCTTACAAATATGTACTGGAACCGTAAGGATTTTAACTGAGTCATACAATAGTCGCCAGAGTAATGCGGCCTCACTTGTAAACATAAGCTGTATAGTCCTCACTTACAGGCTTTCTACACAAATTTTGAGCTGTATAAACTAGAATTCCTAATATTTGAAAGCAAATTCAAGTGAAAACGCTCCCTAAAGTGCCCGGAGTTGTAAATATTATCAGTTTGCTGGTCATTTCACGGCTTTCCTCTGGTAATGTCTGTGATTACAAACGGCAGGAAATGTAGGAAGAATCGATTTACTTTTATTTCAAGTGGTTCTTGCAAGTTTTTAATCATCTCTGGAAACTCTAATTGCGTATTTTAAGAGTTTTTCCACAACTAGAGAGTTTTCTTACAACTATGTTCTGCAACCGTAAGGATTTTACCTGAGTCATACAAAAGTCGCCAGAGTAATTCGGCCTCACTTGTAAACATAAGCAGTATAGACCTCACTTACAGGCTTTCTACACAAATTTTGAGCTGTATAAACAAGAATTCCTAATATTTCAAAGCAAATTCAAGTGAAAACGCTCCCTAAAGTGCCCAGAGTTGTAAATATTATCAGTTTGCTGGTCATTTCACGGCTTTCCACTGGTAATGTCTATGATTACAAATGGCAGGACATGAAGGAAGAATCTATTTTCTTTTATTTCAAGTGGTTCTTCGAAGATTTTAATCATTTCTGGAAACTCTAATTGCGTATTTGAAGAAATTTACCACAACTAGAGAGTTTTCTTACAAATATGTACTGCAGCCGTAAGGATTTAAACTGAGTCATACAATAGTCGCCAGAGTAATTCGGCCTCACTTGTAAATATAAGCAGAATAGTCCTCACTTACAGGCTTTCTCCACAAATTTTGAGCTGTATAAACAAGAATTCCTAATATTTGAAAGCAAATTCAAGTGAAAACGCTCCCTAAAGTGCCCGGGGTTGTAAATATTATCAGTTTGCTGGTCATTTCAAGGCTTTCCACTGGTAATGTCTGTGATTACAAATGGCAGGAAATGTAGGAAGAATCTATTTACTTTAATTTCAAGTGGTTCTTCCAAGTTTTTAATCATTTCTGGAAACTCTAATTGCGTATTTTAAGAGTTTTACCACAACTAGAGAGTTTTCTTAAAAATATGTACTGGAACCGTAATGATTTTAACTGAGTCATACAAAATTCGCCAGAGTAATGCGGCCTCTATTGTAAACATAAGCAGTATAGACTTCACTTACAGGCTTTCTACACAAATTTTGAGCTGTATAAACAAGAATTCCTAATATTTGGAAGCAAATTCAAGTGAAAACGCTCCCTAAAGTGCCCTGAGTTGTAAATACTATCAGTTTGCTGGTCATTTCACGGCTTTCCACTGGTAATGTCTGTGATTACAAAGGGCAGGAAATGTAGGAAGAATCTATTTACTTTTATTTCAAGTCGTTCTTCCAAGTTTTTAATAATTTCTGGAAACTCTAATTGCGTATTTTAAGAGTTTTACCACAACTAGAGAGTTTTCTTACAAATATGTACTGGAACCGTAAGGATTTAAACTGAGTCATACAATAGTCGCCAGAGGAATGCGGCCTCACTTGTAAACATAAGCTGTATAGTCCTGACTTACAGGCTTTCTACACAAATTTTGAGCTGTATAAACAAGAATTCCTAATATTTGAAAGCAAATTAACGTCAAAACGCTCCCTAAAGTGCCCGGAGTTGTAAATATTATCAGTTTGCTGGTCATTTCACGGCTTTCCTCTGGTAATGTCTGTGATTACAAACGGCAGGAAATGTAGGAAGAATCTATTTCCTTTTATTTCAAGTGGTTCTTCCAAGTTTTTAATCATCTCTGGAAACTCTAATTGCGTATTTTAAGAGTTTTTCCACAACTAGAGAGTTTTCTTACAACTATGTACTGCTGCCGTAAGGATTTTAACTGAGTCATACAAAAGTCGCCAGAGATATTGGGCCTCACTTGTAAACATAAGCTGTATAGTCCTCAATTACAGGCTTTCTACACAAATTTTGAGCTGTATAAACAAGAATTCCTAATATTTCAAAGCAAATTCAAGTGAAAACGCTCCCTAAAGTGCCCAGAGTTGTAAATATTATCAGTTTGCTGGTCATTTCACGGTTTTCCACTGGTAATGTCTATGATTACAAATGGCAGGAAATGAAGGAAGAATATATTTTCTTTTATTTCAAGTGGTTCTTCCAAGTGTTTAATCATTTCTGGACACTCTAATTGCGTATTTGAAGAATTTTACCACAACTAGAGAGTTTTCTTACAAATATGTACTGGAACCGTAAGGATTTAAACTGAGTCATACAATAGTCGCCAGAGTAATTCGGCCTCACTTGTAAATATAAGCAGTATAGTCCTCACTTACAGGCTTTCTACACAAATTTTGAGCTGTATAAACAAGAATTCCTAATATTTGAAAGCAAATTCAAATGAAAACGCTCCCTAAAGTGCCCTGAGTTGTAAATATTATCAGTTTGCTGGTCATTTCTCGGCTTTCCACTGGTAATGTCTGTGATTACAAATGGCACGAAATGTAGGAAGAATCTATTTACTTTTATTTCAAGTGGTTCTTCCAAGTTTTTAATCATTTCTGGAAACTCTAATTGAGTATTTTAAGAGTTTTACCACAACTAGAGAGTTTTCTTACAGATATGTACTGGAACCGTAATGATTTTAACTGAGACATACAAAATTCGCCAGAGTAATGCGGCCTCTATTGTAAACATAAGCAGTATAGACTTCACTTACAGGCTTTCTACACAAATTTTGAGCTGTATAAACAAGAATTCCTAATATTTGGAAGCAAATTCAATTGAAAACGCTCCCTAAAGTGTCCGGAGTTGTAAATACTATCAGTTTGCTGGTCATATCACGGCTTTCCACTGGTAATGTCTGTGATTACAAAGGGCAGGAAATGTAGAAAGAATCTATTTACTTTTATTTCAAGTGGTTCTTCCAAGTTTTTAATCATCTCTGGAAACTCTAATTGCGTATTTTAAGAGTTTTACCACAACTAGAGAGTTTTCTTACAAATATGTACTGGAACCGTAAGGATTTTAATTGAGTCTTAAAAAATTCGCCAGAGTAATGCGGCCTCAATTGTAAACATAAGCTGTATAGTCCTCACTTACAGGCTTTCTACACAAATTTTGAGCTGTATAAACAAGAATTCCTAATATTTGGAAGCAAATTCAAGTGAAAACGCTCCCTAAAGTGCCCGGAGTTGTAAATATTATCAGTTTGCTGGTCATTTCACGGCTTTCCACTGGTAATGTCTGTAATTACAAACGGGAGGAAATGTAGGAAGAATCTATTTCCTTTTATTTCAAGTGGTTCTTCCAAGTTTTTAATGATCTCTGGAAACTCTAATTGCGTATTTTAAGAGTTTTACCACAACTAGAGAGTTTTCTTACAAATATGTACTGGAACCGTAAGGATTTAAACTGAGTCATACAATAGTCGCCAGAGTAATTTGGCCTCACATGTAAATATAAGCAGTATAGTCCTCACTTACAGGCTTTCTACACAAATTTTGAGCTGTATAAACTAGAATTCCTAATATTTGAAAGCAAATTCAAGTGAAAACGCTCCCTAAAGTGCCCTGAGTTGTAAATATTATCAGTTTGCTGGTCATTTCTCGGCTTTCCACTGGTAATGTCTGTGATTACAAAGGGCAGGAAATGTAGGAAGAATCTATTTACTTTTATTTCAAGTCGTTCTTCCAAGTTTTTAACCATTTCTGGAAACTCTAATAGCGTATTTTAAGATTTTTACCACAACTAGAGAGTTTTCTTACAAATATGTACTGGAACCGTAAGGATTTTAACTGAGTCATACAATAGTCGCCAGAGTAATGCGGCCTCACTTGTAAACATAAGCTGTATAGTCCTCACTTACAGGCTTTCTACACAAATTTTGAGCTGTATAAACAAGAATTCCTAATATTTGAAAGCAAATTCAAGTGAAAACGCTCCCTAAAGTGCCCGGGGTTGTAAATATTATCAGTTTGCTGGTCATTTCACAGCTTTCCTCTGGTAATGTCTGTGATTACAAACGGCAGGAAATGTAGGAAGAATCGATTTACTTTTATTTCAAGTGGTTCTTGCAAGTTTTTAATCATCTCTGGAAACTCTAATTGCGTATTTTAAGAGTTTTTCCACAACTAGAGAGTTTTCTTACAACTATGTTCTGCAACCGTAAGGATTTTACCTGAGTCATACAAAAGTCGCCAGAGTAATTCGGCCTCACTTGTAAACATAAGCAGTATAGACCTCACTTACAGGCTTTCTACACAAATTTTGAGCTGTATAAACAAGAATTCCTAATATTTCATAGCAAATTCAAGTGAAAACGCTCCCTAAAGTGCCCAGAGTTGTAAATATTATCAGTTTGCTGGTCATTTCACGGCTTTCCACTGGTAATGTCTATGATTACAAATGGCAGGACATGAAGGAAGAATCTATTTTCTTTTATTTCAAGTGGTTCTTCGAAGATTTTAATCATTTCTGGAAACTCTAATTGCGTATTTGAAGAACTTTACCACAACTAGAAAGTTTTCTTACAAATATGTACTGCAGCCGTAAGGATTTAAACTGAGTCATACAATAGTCGCCAGAGTAATTCGGCCTCACTTGTAAATATAAGCAGTATAGTCCTCAATTACAGGCTTTCTACACAAATTTTGAGCTGTATAAACAAGAATTCCTAATATTTGGAAGCAAATTCAATTGAAAACGCTCCCTAAAGTGTCCGGAGTTGTAAATACTATCAGTTTGCTGGTCATTTCACGGCTTTCCACTGGTAATGTCTGTGATTACAAAGGGCAGGAAATGTAGGAAGAATCTATTTCCTTTTATTTCAAGTGGTTCTTCCAAGTTTTTAATCATCTCTGGAAACTCTAATTGCGTATTTTAAGAGTTTTACCACAACTAGAGAGTTTTCTTACAAATATGTACTGGAACCGTAAGGATTTTAATTGAGTCTTAAACAATTCGCCAGAGTAATGCGGCCTCAATTGTAAACATAAGCTGTATAGTCCTCACTTACAGGCTTTCTACACAAATTTTGAGCTGTATAAACAAGAATTCCTAATATTTGGAAGCAAATTCATGTGAAAACGCTCCCTAAAGTGTCCGGAGTTGTAAATATTATCAGTTTGCTGGTCATTTCAAGGCTTTCCACTGGTAATGTCTGTGATTACAAAGGGCAGGAAATGTAGGAAGAATCTATTTACTTTTATTTCAAGTCGTTCTTCCAAGTTTTTAACCATTTCTGGAAACTCTAATAGCGTATTTTAAGATTTTTACCACAACTAGAGAGTTTTCTTACAAATATGTACTGGAACCGTAAGGATTTTAACTGAGTCATACAATAGTCGCCAGAGTAATGCGGCCTCACTTGTAAACATAAGCTGTATAGTCCTCACTTACAGGCTTTCTACACAAATTTTGAGCTGTATAAACTAGAATTCCTAATATTTGAAAGCAAATTCAAGTGAAAACGCTCCCTAAAGTGCCCGGAGTTGTAAATATTATCAGTTTGCTGGTCATTTCACGGCTTTCCTCTGGTAATGTCTGTGATTACAAACGGCAGGAAATGTAGGAAGAATCGATTTACTTTTATTTCAAGTGGTTCTTGCAAGTTTTTAATCATCTCTGGAAACTCTAATTGCGTATTTTAAGAGTTTTTCCACAACTAGAGAGTTTTCTTACAACTATGTTCTGCAACCGTAAGGATTTTACCTGAGTCATACAAAAGTCGCCAGAGTAATTCGGCCTCACTTGTAAACATAAGCAGTATAGACCTCACTTACAGGCTTTCTACACAAATTTTGAGCTGTATAAACAAGAATTCCTAATATTTGAAAGCAAATTCAAGTGAAAACGCTCCCTAAAGTGCCCAGAGTTGTAAATATTATCAGTTTGCTGGTCATTTCACGGCTTTCCACTGGTAATGTCTATGAATACAAATGGCAGGACATGAAGGAAGAATCTATTTTCTTTTATTTCAAGTGGTTCTTCGAAGATTTTAATCATTTCTGGAAACTCTAATTGCGTATTTGAAGAAATTTACCACAACTAGAGAGTTTTCTTACAAATATGTACTGCAGCCTTAAGGATTTAAACTGAGTCATACAATAGTCGCCAGAGTAATTCGGCCTCACTTGTAAATATAAGCAGTATAGTCCTCACTTACAGGCTTTCTACACAAATTTTGAGCTGTATAAACAAGAATTCCTAATATTTGAAAGCAAATTCAAGTGAAAACGCTCCCTAAAGTGCCCGGGGTTGTAAATATTATCAGTTTGCTGGTCATTTCAAGGCTTTCCACTGGTAATGTCTGTGATTACAAACGGCAGGAAATGTAGGAAGAATCTATTTACTTTAATTTCAAGTGGTTCTTCCAAGTTTTTAATCATTTCTGGAAACTCTAATTGCGGATTTTAAGATTTTTTCCAAAACTAGAGAGTTTTCTTACAACTATGTTCTGCAACCGTAAGGATTTTAACTGAGTCATACAAAAGTCGCCAGAGTAATTCGGCCTCACTTGTAAACATAAGCAGTATAGACCTCACTTACAGGCTTTCTACACAAATTTTGAGCTGTATAAACAAGAATTCCTAATATTTCAAAGCAAATTCAAGTGAAAACGCTCCCTAAAGTGCCCAGAGTTGTAAATATTATCAGTTTGCTGGTCATTTCACGGCTTTCCACTGGTAATGTCTATGATTACAAAGGGCAGGAAATGAAGGAAGAATCTATTTTCTTTTATTTCAAGTGGTTCTTCCAAGTTTTTAATCATTTCTGGAAACTCTAATTGCTTTTTTGAAGAATTTTATCACAACTAGAGAGTTTTCTTACAACTATGTACTGCAACCGTAAGGATTTAAACTGAGTCATACAATAGTCGCCAGAGTAATTCGGCCTCACTTGTAAATATAAGCAGTATAGTCCTCACTTACAGGCTTTCTACACAAATTTTGAGCTGGATAAACAAGAATTCCTAATATTTGAAAGCAAATTCAAGTGAAAACGCTCCCTAAAGTGCCCTGAGTTGTAAATATTATCAGTTTGCTGGTCATTTCTCGGCTTTCCACTGGTAATGTCTGTGATTACAAATGGCAGGAAATGTAGGAAGAATCTATTTACTTTTATTTCAAGTGGTTCTTCCAAGTGTTTAATCATTTCTGGAAACTCTAATTGCGTATTTTAAGAGTTTTACCACAACTAGAGAGTTTTCTTACAAATATGTACTGGAACCGTAATGATTTTAACTGAGTCATACAAAATTCGCCAGAGTAATGCGGCCTCTATTGTAAACATAAGCAGTATAGACTTCACTTACAGGCTTTCTACACAAATTTTGAGCTGTATAAACAAGAATTCCTAATATTTGGAAGCAAATTCAAGTGAAAACGCTCCCTAAAGTGCCCTGAGTTGTAAATACTATCAGTTTGCTGGTCATTTCACGGCTTTCCACTGGTAATGTCTGTGATTACAAAGGGCAGGAAATGTAGGAAGAATCTATTTACTTTTATTTCAAGTCGTTCTTCCAAGTTTTTAATAATTTCTGGAAACTCTAATTGCGTATTTTAAGAGTTTTACCACAACTAGAGAGTTTTCTTACAAATATGTACTGGAACCGTAAGGATTTAAACTGAGTCATACAATAGTCGCCAGAGGAATGCGGCCTCACTTGTAAACATAAGCTGTATAGTCCTGACTTACAGGCTTTCTACACAAATTTTGAGCTGTATAAACAAGAATTCCTAATATTTGAAAGCAAATTAACGTCAAAACGCTCCCTAAAGTGCCCGGAGTTGTAAATATTATCAGTTTGCTGGTCATTTCACGGCTTTCCTCTGGTAATGTCTGTGATTACAAACGGCAGGAAATGTAGGAAGAATCTATTTCCTTTTATTTCAAGTGGTTCTTCCAAGTTTTTAATCATCTCTGGAAACTCTAATTGCGTATTTTAAGAGTTTTTCCACAACTAGAGAGTTTTCTTACAACTATGTACTGCTGCCGTAAGGATTTTAACTGAGTCATACAAAAGTCGCCAGAGATATTGGGCCTCACTTGTAAACATAAGCTGTATAGTCCTCAATTACAGGCTTTCTACACAAATTTTGAGCTGTATAAACAAGAATTCCTAATATTTCAAAGCAAATTCAAGTGAAAACGCTCCCTAAAGTGCCCAGAGTTGTAAATATTATCAGTTTGCTGGTCATTTCACGGCTTTCCACTGGTAATGTCTGTGATTACAAACGGGAGGAAATGTGGGAAGAATCTATTTACTTTTATTTCAAGTGATTCTTCCAAGTTTTTAATCATTTCTGGACACTCTAATTGCGTATTTTAAGAGTTTTTCCACAACTAGAGAGTTTTGTTACAACTATGTACTGCAGCCATAAGGATTTTAACTGAGTCATACAAAAGTCGCCAGAGTAATTCGTCCTCACTTGTAAACATAAGCTGTATAGTCCTCAATTACAGGCTTTCGACACAAATTTTGAGCTGTATAAACAAGAATTCCTAATATTTGAAAGCAAATTCAAATGAAAACGCTCTCTAAAGTGCCCGGAGTTGTAAATATTATCAGTTTGCTGGTCATTTCATGGCTTTCAACTGGTAATGTCTGTGATTACAAACGGGAGGAAATTTGGGAAGAATCTATTTACTTTTATTTCAAGTGATTCTTCCAAGTTTTTAATCATTTCTGGAAACTCTAATTGCGTATTTTAAGAGTTTTTCCACAACTAGAGCGTTTTCTTACAACTATGTACTGCAACCGTAAGGATTTTAACTGAGTCATACAATAGTCGCCAGAGTAATTCGGCCTCACTTGTAAACATAAGCTGTATAGTCCTCACTTACAGGCTTTCTACACAAATTATGAGCTGTATAAACAAGAATTCCTAATATTTGGAGGAAAATTCAAGTGAAAACGCTCCCTAAAGTGCCCGGAGTTGTAAATATTATCAGTTTGCTGGTCATTTCACGGCTTTCCACTGGTAATCTCTGTGATTACAAAGGGCAGGAAATGTATGAAGAATCTATTTCCTTTTATTTCAAGTGGTTCTTCCAAGTTTTTAATCATCTCTGGAAACTCTAATTGCGTATTTTAAGAGTTTTACCACAACTAGAGAGTTTTCTTTCAAATATGTACTGGAACCGTAAGGATTTTAATTGAGTCTTAAAAAATTCGCCATAGTAATGCGGCCTCAATTGTAAACATAAGCTGTATAGTCCTCACTTACAGGCTTTCTACACAAATTTTGAGCTGTATAAACAAGAATTCCTAATATTTCAAAGCAAATTCAAGTGAAAACGCTCCCTAAAGTGCCCGGGGTTGTAAATATTATCAGTTTGCTGGTCATTTCAAGGCTTTCCACTGGTAATGTCTGTGATTACAAACGGCAGGAAATGTAGGAAGAATCTATTTACTTTAATTTCAAGTGGTTCTTCCAAGTTTTTAATCATTTCTGGAAACTCTAATTGCGGATTTTAAGATTTTTTCCAAAACTAGAGAGTTTTCTTACAACTATGTTCTGCAACCGTAAGGATTTTAACTGAGTCATACAAAAGTCGCCAGAGTAATTCGGCCTCACTTGTAAACATAAGCAGTATAGACCTCACTTACAGGCTTTCTACACAAATTTTGAGCTGTATAAACAAGAATTCCTAATATTTCAAAGCAAATTCAAGTGAAAACGCTCCCTAAAGTGCCCAGAGTTGTAAATATTATCAGTTTGCTGGTCATTTCACGGCTTTCCACTGGTAATGTCTATGATTACAAATGGCAGGACATGAAGGAAGAATCTATTTTCTTTTATTTCAAGTGGTTCTTCGAAGATTTTAATCATTTCTGGAAACTCTAATTGCGTATTTGAAGAACTTTACCACAACTAGAGAGTTTTCTTACAAATATGTACTGCAGCCGTAAGGATTTAAACTGAGTCATACAATAGTCGCCAGAGTAATTCGGCCTCACTTGTAAATATAAGCAGTATAGTCCTCAATTACAGGCTTTCTACACAAATTTTGAGCTGTATAAACAAGAATTCCTAATATTTGGAAGCAAATTCAATTGAAAACGCTCCCTAAAGTGTCCGGAGTTGTAAATACTATCAGTTTGCTGGTCATTTCACGGCTTTCCACTGGTAATGTCTGTGATTACAAAGGGCAGGAAATGTAGGAAGAATCTATTTCCTTTTATTTCAAGTGGTTCTTCCAAGTTTTTAATCATCTCTGGAAACTCTAATTGCGTATTTTAAGAGTTTTACCACAACTAGAGAGTTTTCTTACAAATATGTACTGGAACCGTAAGGATTTTAATTGAGTCTTAAACAATTCGCCAGAGTAATGCGGCCTCAATTGTAAACATAAGCTGTATAGTCCTCACTTACAGGCTTTCTACACAAATTTTGAGCTGTATAAACAAGAATTCCTAATATTTGGAAGCAAATTCATGTGAAAACGCTCCCTAAAGTGTCCGGAGTTGTAAATATTATCAGTTTGCTGGTCATTTCAAGGCTTTCCACTGGTAATGTCTGTGATTACAAAGGGCAGGAAATGTAGGAAGAATCTATTTACTTTTATTTCAAGTCGTTCTTCCAAGTTTTTAACCATTTCTGGAAACTCTAATAGCGTATTTTAAGATTTTTACCACAACTAGAGAGTTTTCTTACAAATATGTACTGGAACCGTAAGGATTTTAACTGAGTCATACAATAGTCGCCAGAGTAATGCGGCCTCACTTGTAAACATAAGCTGTATAGTCCTCACTTACAGGCTTTCTACACAAATTTTGAGCTGTATAAACTAGAATTCCTAATATTTGAAAGCAAATTCAAGTGAAAACGCTCCCTAAAGTGCCCGGAGTTGTAAATATTATCAGTTTGCTGGTCATTTCACGGCTTTCCTCTGGTAATGTCTGTGATTACAAACGGCAGGAAATGTAGGAAGAATCGATTTACTTTTATTTCAAGTGGTTCTTGCAAGTTTTTAATCATCTCTGGAAACTCTAATTGCGTATTTTAAGAGTTTTTCCACAACTAGAGAGTTTTCTTACAACTATGTTCTGCAACCGTAAGGATTTTACCTGAGTCATACAAAAGTCGCCAGAGTAATTCGGCCTCACTTGTAAACATAAGCAGTATAGACCTCACTTACAGGCTTTCTACACAAATTTTGAGCTGTATAAACAAGAATTCCTAATATTTGAAAGCAAATTCAAGTGAAAACGCTCCCTAAAGTGCCCAGAGTTGTAAATATTATCAGTTTGCTGGTCATTTCACGGCTTTCCACTGGTAATGTCTATGAATACAAATGGCAGGACATGAAGGAAGAATCTATTTTCTTTTATTTCAAGTGGTTCTTCGAAGATTTTAATCATTTCTGGAAACTCTAATTGCGTATTTGAAGAAATTTACCACAACTAGAGAGTTTTCTTACAAATATGTACTGCAGCCGTAAGGATTTAAACTGAGTCATACAATAGTCGCCAGAGTAATTCGGCCTCACTTGTAAATATAAGCAGTATAGTCCTCACTTACAGGCTTTCTACACAAATTTTGAGCTGTATAAACAAGAATTCCTAATATTTGAAAGCAAATTCAAGTGAAAACGCTCCCTAAAGTGCCCGGGGTTGTAAATATTATCAGTTTGCTGGTCATTTCAAGGCTTTCCACTGGTAATGTCTGTGATTACAAACGGCAGGAAATGTAGGAAGAATCTATTTACTTTAATTTCAAGTGGTTCTTCCAAGTTTTTAATCATTTCTGGAAACTCTAATTGCGGATTTTAAGATTTTTTCCAAAACTAGAGAGTTTTCTTACAACTATGTTCTGCAACCGTAAGGATTTTAACTGAGTCATACAAAAGTCGCCAGAGTAATTCGGCCTCACTTGTAAACATAAGCAGTATAGACCTCACTTACAGGCTTTCTACACAAATTTTGAGCTGTATAAACAAGAATTCCTAATATTTCAAAGCAAATTCAAGTGAAAACGCTCCCTAAAGTGCCCAGAGTTGTAAATATTATCAGTTTGCTGGTCATTTCACGGCTTTCCACTGGTAATGTCTATGATTACAAAGGGCAGGAAATGAAGGAAGAATCTATTTTCTTTTATTTCAAGTGGTTCTTCCAAGTTTTTAATCATTTCTGGAAACTCTAATTGCTTTTTTGAAGAATTTTATCACAACTAGAGAGTTTTCTTACAACTATGTACTGCAACCGTAAGGATTTAAACTGAGTCATACAATAGTCGCCAGAGTAATTCGGCCTCACTTGTAAATATAAGCAGTATAGTCCTCACTTACAGGCTTTCTACACAAATTTTGAGCTGGATAAACAAGAATTCCTAATATTTGAAAGCAAATTCAAGTGAAAACGCTCCCTAAAGTGCCCTGAGTTTTAAATATTATCAGTTTGCTGGTCATTTCTCGGCTTTCCACTGGTAATGTCTGTGATTACAAATGGCAGGAAATGTAGGAAGAATCTATTTACTTTTATTTCAAGTGGTTCTTCCAAGTGTTTAATCATTTCTGGAAACTCTAATTGCGTATTTTAAGAGTTTTACCACAACTAGAGAGTTTTCTTACAAATATGTACTGGAACCGTAATGATTTTAACTGAGTCATACAAAATTCGCCAGAGTAATGCGGCCTCTATTGTAAACATAAGCAGTATAGACTTCACTTACAGGCTTTCTACACAAATTTTGAGCTGTATAAACAAGAATTCCTAATATTTGGAAGCAAATTCAAGTGAAAACGCTCCCTAAAGTGCCCTGAGTTGTAAATACTATCAGTTTGCTGGTCATTTCACGGCTTTCCACTGGTAATGTCTGTGATTACAAAGGGCAGGAAATGTAGGAAGAATCTATTTACTTTTATTTCAAGTCGTTCTTCCAAGTTTTTAATAATTTCTGGAAACTCTAATTGCGTATTTTAAGAGTTTTACCACAACTAGAGAGTTTTCTTACAAATATGTACTGGAACCGTAAGGATTTAAACTGAGTCATACAATAGTCGCCAGAGGAATGCGGCCTCACTTGTAAACATAAGCTGTATAGTCCTGACTTACAGGCTTTCTACACAAATTTTGAGCTGTATAAACAAGAATTCCTAATATTTGAAAGCAAATTAACGTCAAAACGCTCCCTAAAGTGCCCGGAGTTGTAAATATTATCAGTTTGCTGGTCATTTCACGGCTTTCCTCTGGTAATGTCTGTGATTACAAACGGCAGGAAATGTAGGAAGAATCTATTTCCTTTTATTTCAAGTGGTTCTTCCAAGTTTTTAATCATCTCTGGAAACTCTAATTGCGTACTTTAAGAGTTTTTCCACAACTAGAGAGTTTTCTTACAACTATGTACTGCTGCCGTAAGGATTTTAACTGAGTCATACAAAAGTCGCCAGAGATATTGGGCCTCACTTGTAAACATAAGCTGTATAGTCCTCAATTACAGGCTTTCTACACAAATTTTGAGCTGTATAAACAAGAATTCCTAATATTTCAAAGCAAATTCAAGTGAAAACGCTCCCTAAAGTGCCCAGAGTTGTAAATATTATCAGTTTGCTGGTCATTTCACGGCTTTCCACTGGTAATGTCTGTGATTACAAACGGGAGGAAATGTGGGAAGAATCTATTTACTTTTATTTCAAGTGATTCTTCCAAGTTTTTAATCATTTCTGGACACTCTAATTGCGTATTTTAAGAGTTTTTCCACAACTAGAGAGTTTTGTTACAACTATGTACTGCAGCCATAAGGATTTTAACTGAGTCATACAAAAGTCGCCAGAGTAATTCGTCCTCACTTGTAAACATAAGCTGTATAGTCCTCAATTACAGGCTTTCGACACAAATTTTGAGCTGTATAAACAAGAATTCCTAATATTTGAAAGCAAATTCAAATGAAAACGCTCTCTAAAGTGCCCGGAGTTGTAAATATTATCAGTTTGCTGGTCATTTCATGGCTTTCAACTGGTAATGTCTGTGATTACAAACGGGAGGAAATTTGGGAAGAATCTATTTACTTTTATTTCAAGTGATTCTTCCAAGTTTTTAATCATTTCTGGAAACTCTAATTGCGTATTTTAAGAGTTTTTCCACAACTAGAGCGTTTTCTTACAACTATGTACTGCAACCGTAAGGATTTTAACTGAGTCATACAATAGTCGCCAGAGTAATTCGGCCTCACTTGTAAACATAAGCTGTATAGTCCTCACTTACAGGCTTTCTACACAAATTATGAGCTGTATAAACAAGAATTCCTAATATTTGGAGGAAAATTCATGTGAAAACGCTCCCTAAAGTGCCCGGAGTTGTAAATATTATCAGTTTGCTGGTCATTTCACGGCTTTCCACTGGTAATCTCTGTGATTACAAAGGGCAGGAAATGTATGAAGAATCTATTTCCTTTTATTTCAAGTGGTTCTTCCAAGTTTTTAATCATCTCTGGAAACTCTAATTGCGTATTTTAAGAGTTTTACCACAACTAGAGAGTTTTCTTTCAAATATGTACTGGAACCGTAAGGATTTTAATTGAGTCTTAAAAAATTCGCCATAGTAATGCGGCCTCAATTGTAAACATAAGCTGTATAGTCCTCACTTACAGGCTTTCTACACAAATTTTGAGCTGTATAAACAAGAATTCCTAATATTTCAAAGCAAATTCAAGTGAAAACGCTCCCTAAAGTGCCCGGGGTTGTAAATATTATCAGTTTGCTGGTCATTTCAAGGCTTTCCACTGGTAATGTCTGTGATTACAAACGGCAGGAAATGTAGGAAGAATCTATTTACTTTAATTTCAAGTGGTTCTTCCAAGTTTTTAATCATTTCTGGAAACTCTAATTGCGGATTTTAAGATTTTTTCCAAAACTAGAGAGTTTTCTTACAACTATGTTCTGCAACCGTAAGGATTTTAACTGAGTCATACAAAAGTCGCCAGAGTAATTCGGCCTCACTTGTAAACATAAGCAGTATAGACCTCACTTACAGGCTTTCTACACAAATTTTGAGCTGTATAAACAAGAATTCCTAATATTTCAAAGCAAATTCAAGTGAAAACGCTCCCTAAAGTGCCCAGAGTTGTAAATATTATCAGTTTGCTGGTCATTTCACGGCTTTCCACTGGTAATGTCTATGATTACAAATGGCAGGACATGAAGGAAGAATCTATTTTCTTTTATTTCAAGTGGTTCTTCGAAGATTTTAATCATTTCTGGAAACTCTAATTGCGTATTTGAAGAACTTTACCACAACTAGAGAGTTTTCTTACAAATATGTACTGCAGCCGTAAGGATTTAAACTGAGTCATACAATAGTCGCCAGAGTAATTCGGCCTCACTTGTAAATATAAGCAGTATAGTCCTCAATTACAGGCTTTCTACACAAATTTTGAGCTGTATAAACAAGAATTCCTAATATTTGGAAGCAAATTCAATTGAAAACGCTCCCTAAAGTGTCCGGAGTTGTAAATACTATCAGTTTGCTGGTCATTTCACGGCTTTCCACTGGTAATGTCTGTGATTACAAAGGGCAGGAAATGTAGGAAGAATCTATTTCCTTTTATTTCAAGTGGTTCTTCCAAGTTTTTAATCATCTCTGGAAACTCTAATTGCGTATTTTAAGAGTTTTACCACAACTAGAGAGTTTTCTTACAAATATGTACTGGAACCGTAAGGATTTTAATTGAGTCTTAAACAATTCGCCAGAGTAATGCGGCCTCAATTGTAAACATAAGCTGTATAGTCCTCACTTACAGGCTTTCTACACAAATTTTGAGCTGTATAAACAAGAATTCCTAATATTTGGAAGCAAATTCATGTGAAAACGCTCCCTAAAGTGTCCGGAGTTGTAAATATTATCAGTTTGCTGGTCATTTCAAGGCTTTCCACTGGTAATGTCTGTGATTACAAAGGGCAGGAAATGTAGGAAGAATCTATTTACTTTTATTTCAAGTCGTTCTTCCAAGTTTTTAACCATTTCTGGAAACTCTAATAGCGTATTTTAAGATTTTTACCACAACTAGAGAGTTTTCTTACAAATATGTACTGGAACCGTAAGGATTTTAACTGAGTCATACAATAGTCGCCAGAGTAATGCGGCCTCACTTGTAAACATAAGCTGTATAGTCCTCACTTACAGGCTTTCTACACAAATTTTGAGCTGTATAAACTAGAATTCCTAATATTTGAAAGCAAATTCAAGTGAAAACGCTCCCTAAAGTGCCCGGAGTTGTAAATATTATCAGTTTGCTGGTCATTTCACGGCTTTCCTCTGGTAATGTCTGTGATTACAAACGGCAGGAAATGTAGGAAGAATCGATTTACTTTTATTTCAAGTGGTTCTTGCAAGTTTTTAATCATCTCTGGAAACTCTAATTGCGTATTTTAAGAGTTTTTCCACAACTAGAGAGTTTTCTTACAACTATGTTCTGCAACCGTAAGGATTTTACCTGAGTCATACAAAAGTCGCCAGAGTAATTCGGCCTCACTTGTAAACATAAGCAGTATAGACCTCACTTACAGGCTTTCTACACAAATTTTGAGCTGTATAAACAAGAATTCCTAATATTTGAAAGCAAATTCAAGTGAAAACGCTCCCTAAAGTGCCCAGAGTTGTAAATATTATCAGTTTGCTGGTCATTTCACGGCTTTCCACTGGTAATGTCTATGAATACAAATGGCAGGACATGAAGGAAGAATCTATTTTCTTTTATTTCAAGTGGTTCTTCGAAGATTTTAATCATTTCTGGAAACTCTAATTGCGTATTTGAAGAAATTTACCACAACTAGAGAGTTTTCTTACAAATATGTACTGCAGCCGTAAGGATTTAAACTGAGTCATACAATAGTCGCCAGAGTAATTCGGCCTCACTTGTAAATATAAGCAGTATAGTCCTCACTTACAGGCTTTCTACACAAATTTTGAGCTGTATAAACAAGAATTCCTAATATTTGAAAGCAAATTCAAGTGAAAACGCTCCCTAAAGTGCCCGGGGTTGTAAATATTATCAGTTTGCTGGTCATTTCAAGGCTTTCCACTGGTAATGTCTGTGATTACAAACGGCAGGAAATGTAGGAAGAATCTATTTACTTTAATTTCAAGTGGTTCTTCCAAGTTTTTAATCATTTCTGGAAACTCTAATTGCGGATTTTAAGATTTTTTCCAAAACTAGAGAGTTTTCTTACAACTATGTTCTGCAACCGTAAGGATTTTAACTGAGTCATACAAAAGTCGCCAGAGTAATTCGGCCTCACTTGTAAACATAAGCAGTATAGACCTCACTTACAGGCTTTCTACACAAATTTTGAGCTGTATAAACAAGAATTCCTAATATTTCAAAGCAAATTCAAGTGAAAACGCTCCCTAAAGTGCCCAGAGTTGTAAATATTATCAGTTTGCTGGTCATTTCTCGGCTTTCCACTGGTAATGTCTATGATTACAAAGGGCAGGAAATGAAGGAAGAATCTATTTTCTTTTATTTCAAGTGGTTCTTCCAAGTTTTTAATCATTTCTGGAAACTCTAATTGCTTTTTTGAAGAATTTTATCACAACTAGAGAGTTTTCTTACAACTATGTACTGCAACCGTAAGGATTTAAACTGAGTCATACAATAGTCGCCAGAGTAATTCGGCCTCACTTGTAAATATAAGCAGTATAGTCCTCACTTACAGGCTTTCTACACAAATTTTGAGCTGGATAAACAAGAATTCCTAATATTTGAAAGCAAATTCAAGTGAAAACGCTCCCTAAAGTGCCCTGAGTTGTAAATATTATCAGTTTGCTGGTCATTTCTCGGCTTTCCACTGATAATGTCTGTGATTACAAATGGCAGGAAATGTAGGAAGAATCTATTTACTTTTATTTCAAGTGGTTCTTCCAAGTGTTTAATCATTTCTGGAAACTCTAATTGCGTATTTTAAGAGTTTTACCACAACTAGAGAGTTTTCTTACAAATATGTACTGGAACCGTAATGATTTTAACTGAGTCATACAAAATTCGCCAGAGTAATGCGGCCTCTATTGTAAACATAAGCAGTATAGACTTCACTTACAGGCTTTCTACACAAATTTTGAGCTGTATAAACAAGAATTCCTAATATTTGGAAGCAAATTCAAGTGAAAACGCTCCCTAAAGTGCCCTGAGTTGTAAATACTATCAGTTTGCTGGTCATTTCACGGCTTTCCACTGGTAATGTCTGTGATTACAAAGGGCAGGAAATGTAGGAAGAATCTATTTACTTTTATTTCAAGTCGTTCTTCCAAGTTTTTAATAATTTCTGGAAACTCTAATTGCGTATTTTAAGAGTTTTACCACAACTAGAGAGTTTTCTTACAAATATGTACTGGAACCGTAAGGATTTAAACTGAGTCATACAATAGTCGCCAGAGGAATGCGGCCTCACTTGTAAACATAAGCTGTATAGTCCTGACTTACAGGCTTTCTACACAAATTTTGAGCTGTATAAACAAGAATTCCTAATATTTGAAAGCAAATTAACGTCAAAACGCTCCCTAAAGTGCCCGGAGTTGTAAATATTATCAGTTTGCTGGTCATTTCACGGCTTTCCTCTGGTAATGTCTGTGATTACAAACGGCAGGAAATGTAGGAAGAATCTATTTCCTTTTATTTCAAGTGGTTCTTCCAAGTTTTTAATCATCTCTGGAAACTCTAATTGCGTATTTTAAGAGTTTTTCCACAACTAGAGAGTTTTCTTACAACTATGTACTGCTGCCGTAAGGATTTTAACTGAGTCATACAAAAGTCGCCAGAGATATTGGGCCTCACTTGTAAACATAAGCTGTATAGTCCTCAATTACAGGCTTTCTACACAAATTTTGAGCTGTATAAACAAGAATTCCTAATATTTCAAAGCAAATTCAAGTGAAAACGCTCCCTAAAGTGCCCAGAGTTGTAAATATTATCAGTTTGCTGGTCATTTCACGGCTTTCCACTGGTAATGTCTGTGATTACAAACGGGAGGAAATGTGGGAAGAATCTATTTACTTTTATTTCAAGTGATTCTTCCAAGTTTTTAATCATTTCTGGACACTCTAATTGCGTATTTTAAGAGTTTTTCCACAACTAGAGAGTTTTGTTACAACTATGTACTGCAGCCATAAGGATTTTAACTGAGTCATACAAAAGTCGCCAGAGTAATTCGTCCTCACTTGTAAACATAAGCTGTATAGTCCTCAATTACAGGCTTTCGACACAAATTTTGAGCTGTATAAACAAGAATTCCTAATATTTGAAAGCAAATTCAAATGAAAACGCTCTCTAAAGTGCCCGGAGTTGTAAATATTATCAGTTTGCTGGTCATTTCATGGCTTTCAACTGGTAATGTCTGTGATTACAAACGGGAGGAAATTTGGGAAGAATCTATTTACTTTTATTTCAAGTGATTCTTCCAAGTTTTTAATCATTTCTGGAAACTCTAATTGCGTATTTTAAGAGTTTTTCCACAACTAGAGCGTTTTCTTACAACTATGTACTGCAACCGTAAGGATTTTAACTGAGTCATACAATAGTCGCCAGAGTAATTCGGCCTCACTTGTAAACATAAGCTGTATAGTCCTCACTTACAGGCTTTCTACACAAATTATGAGCTGTATAAACAAGAATTCCTAATATTTGGAGGAAAATTCAAGTGAAAACGCTCCCTAAAGTGCCCGGAGTTGTAAATATTATCAGTTTGCTGGTCATTTCACGGCTTTCCACTGGTAATCTCTGTGATTACAAAGGGCAGGAAATGTATGAAGAATTTATTTCCTTTTATTTCAAGTGGTTCTTCCAAGTTTTTAATCATCTCTGGAAACTCTAATTGCGTATTTTAAGAGTTTTACCACAACTAGAGAGTTTTCTTTCAAATATGTACTGGAACCGTAAGGATTTTAATTGAGTCTTAAAAAATTCGCCATAGTAATGCGGCCTCAATTGTAAACATAAGCTGTATAGTCCTCACTTACAGGCTTTCTACACAAATTTTGAGCTGTATAAACAAGAATTCCTAATATTTCAAAGCAAATTCAAGTGAAAACGCTCCCTAAAGTGCCCGGGGTTGTAAATATTATCAGTTTGCTGGTCATTTCAAGGCTTTCCACTGGTAATGTCTGTGATTACAAACGGCAGGAAATGTAGGAAGAATCTATTTACTTTAATTTCAAGTGGTTCTTCCAAGTTTTTAATCATTTCTGGAAACTCTAATTGCGGATTTTAAGATTTTTTCCAAAACTAGAGAGTTTTCTTACAACTATGTTCTGCAACCGTAAGGATTTTAACTGAGTCATACAAAAGTCGCCAGAGTAATTCGGCCTCACTTGTAAACATAAGCAGTATAGACCTCACTTACAGGCTTTCTACACAAATTTTGAGCTGTATAAACAAGAATTCCTAATATTTCAAAGCAAATTCAAGTGAAAACGCTCCCTAAAGTGCCCAGAGTTGTAAATATTATCAGTTTGCTGGTCATTTCACGGCTTTCCACTGGTAATGTCTATGATTACAAAGGGCAGGAAATGAAGGAAGAATCTATTTTCTTTTATTTCAAGTGGTTCTTCCAAGTTTTTAATCATTTCTGGAAACTCTAATTGCTTTTTTGAAGAATTTTACCACAACTAGAGAGTTTTCTTACAACTATGTACTGCAACCGTAAGGATTTAAACTGAGTCATACAATAGTCGCCAGAGTAATTCGGCCTCACTTGTAAATATAAGCAGTATAGTCCTCACTTACAGGCTTTCTACACAAATTTTGAGCTGTATAAACAAGAATTCCTAATATTTGAAAGCAAATTCAAGTGAAAACGCTCCCGAAAGTGCCCTGAGTTGTAAATATTATCAGTTTGCTGGTCATTTCTCGGCTTTCCACTGGTAATGTCTGTGATTACAAATGGCAGGAAATGTAGGAAGAATCTATTTACTTTTATTTCAAGTGGTTCTTCCAAGTGTTTAATCATTTCTGGAAACTCTAATTGCGTATTTTAAGAGTTTTACCACAACTAGAGAGTTTTCTTACAAATATGTACTGGAACCGTAATGATTTTAACTGAGTCATACAAAATTCGCCAGAGTAATGCGGCCTCTATTGTAAACATAAGCAGTATAGACTTCACTTACAGGCTTTCTACACAAATTTTGAGCTGTATAAACAAGAATTCCTAATATTTGGAAGCAAATTCAAGTGAAAACGCTCCCTAAAGTGCCCTGAGTTGTAAATACTATCAGTTTGCTGGTCATTTCACGGCTTTCCACTGGTAATGTCTGTGATTACAAAGGGCAGGAAATGTAGGAAGAATCTATTTACTTTTATTTCAAGTCGTTCTTCCAAGTTTTTAATAATTTCTGGAAACTCTAATTGCGTATTTTAAGAGTTTTACCACAACTAGAGAGTTTTCTTACAAATATGTACTGGAACCGTAAGGATTTAAACTGAGTCATACAATAGTCGCCAGAGTAATGCGGCCTCACTTGTAAACATAAGCTGAATAGTCCTGACTTACAGGCTTTCTACACAAATTTTGAGCTGTATAAACAAGAATTCCTAATATTTGAAAGCAAATTAACGTCAAAACGCTCCCTAAAGTGCCCGGAGTTGTAAATATTATCAGTTTGCTGGTCATTTCACGGCTTTCCTCTGGTAATGTCTGTGATTACAAACGGCAGTAAATGTAGGAAGAATCTATTTCCTTTTATTTCAAGTGGTTCTTCCAAGTTTTTAATCATCTCTGGAAACTCTAATTGCGTATTTTAAGAGTTTTTCCACAACTAGAGAGTTTTCTTACAACTATGTACTGCTGCCGTAAGGATTTTAACTGAGTCATACAAAAGTCGCCAGAGATATTGGGCCTCACTTGTAAACATAAGCTGTATAGTCCTCAATTACAGGCTTTCTACACAAATTTTGAGCTGTATAAACAAGAATTCCTAATATTTCAAAGCAAATTCAAGTGAAAACGCTCCCTAAAGTGCCCAGAGTTGTAAATATTATCAGTTTGCTGGTCATTTCACGGCTTTCCACTGGTAATGTCTGTGATTACAAACGGGAGGAAATGTGGGAAGAATCTATTTACTTTTATTTCAAGTGATTCTTCCAAGTTTTTAATCATTTCTGGACACTCTAATTGCGTATTTTAAGAGTTTTTCCACAACTAGAGAGTTTTCTTACAACTATGTACTGCAGCCATAAGGATTTTAACTGAGTCATACAAAAGTCGCCAGAGTAATTCGTCCTCACTTGTAAACATAAGCTGTATAGTCCTCAATTACAGGCTTTCGACACAAATTTTGAGCTGTATAAACAAGAATTCCTAATATTTGAAAGCAAATTCAAATGAAAACGCTCTCTAAAGTGCCCGGAGTTGTAAATATTATCAGTTTGCTGGTCATTTCATGGCTTTCAACTGGTAATGTCTGTGATTACAAACGGGAGGAAATGTGGGAAGAATCTATTTACTTTTATTTCAAGTGATTCTTCCAAGTTTTTAATCATTTCTGGAAACTCTAATTGCGTATTTTAAGAGTTTTTCCACAACTAGAGCGTTTTCTTACAACTATGTACTGCAACCGTAAGGATTTTAACTGAGTCATACAATAGTCGCCAGAGTAATTCGGCCTCACTTGTAAACATAAGCTGTATAGTCCTCACTTACAGGCTTTCTACACAAATTATGAGCTGTATAAACAAGAATTCCTAATATTTGGAGGAAAATTCAAGTGAAAACGCTCCCTAAAGTGCCCGGAGTTGTAAATATTATCAGTTTGCTGGTCATTTCACGGCTTTCCACTGGTAATCTCTGTGATTACAAAGGGCAGGAAATGTATGAAGAATCTATTTACTTTTATTTCAAGTGGTTCTTCCAAGTTTTTAATCATCTCTGGAAACTCTAATTGCGTATTTTAAGAGTTTTACCACAACTAGAGAGTTTTCTTTCAAATATGTACTGGAACCGTAAGGATTTTAATTGAGTCTTAAAAAATTCGCCATAGTAATGCGGCCTCAATTGTAAACATAAGCTGTATAGTCCTCACTTACAGGCTTTCTACACAAATTTTGAGCTGTATAAACAAGAATTCCTAATATTTCAAAGCAAATTCAAGTGAAAACGCTCCCTAAAGTGCCCGGGGTTGTAAATATTATCAGTTTGCTGGTCATTTCAAGGCTTTCCACTGGTAATGTCTGTGATTACAAACGGCAGGAAATGTAGGAAGAATCTATTTACTTTAATTTCAAGTGGTTCTTCCAAGTTTTTAATCATTTCTGGAAACTCTAATTGCGGATTTTAAGATTTTTTCCAAAACTAGAGAGTTTTCTTACAACTATGTTCTGCAACCGTAAGGATTTTAACTGAGTCATACAAAAGTCGCCAGAGTAATTCGGCCTCACTTGTAAACATAAGCAGTATAGACCTCACTTACAGGCTTTCTACACAAATTTTGAGCTGTATAAACAAGAATTCCTAATATTTCAAAGCAAATTCAAGTGAAAACGCTCCCTAAAGTGCCCAGAGTTGTAAATATTATCAGTTTGCTGGTCATTTCACGGCTTTCCACTGGTAATGTCTATGATTACAAAGGGCAGGAAATGAAGGAAGAATCTATTTTCTTTTATTTCAAGTGGTTCTTCCAAGTTTTTAATCATTTCTGGAAACTCTAATTGCTTTTTTGAAGAATTTTACCACAACTAGAGAGTTTTCTTACAACTATGTACTGCAACCGTAAGGATTTAAACTGAGTCATACAATAGTCGCCAGAGTAAGTCGGCCTCACTTGTAAATATAAGCAGTATAGTCCTCACTTACAGGCTTTCTACACAAATTTTGAGCTGTATAAACAAGAATTCCTAATATTTGAAAGCAAATTCAAGTGAAAACGCTCCCTAAAGTGCCCTGAGTTGTAAATATTATCAGTTTGCTGGTCATTTCTCGGCTTTCCACTGGTAATGTCTGTGATTACAAATGGCAGGAAATGTAGGAAGAATCTATTTACTTTTATTTCAAGTGGTTCTTCCAAGTTTTTAATCATTTCTGGAAACTCTAATTGCGTATTTTAAGAGTTTTACCACAACTAGAGAGTTTTCTTACAAATATGTACTGGAACCGTAATGATTTTAACTGAGTCATACAAAATTCGCCAGAGTAATGCGGCCTCTATTGTAAACATAAGCAGTATAGACTTCACTTACAGGCTTTCTACACAAATTTTGAGCTGTATAAACAAGAATTCCTAATATTTGGAAGCAAATTCAAGTGAAAACGCTCCCTAAAGTGCCCTGAGTTGTAAATACTATCAGTTTGCTGGTCATTTCACGGCTTTCCACTGGTAATGTCTGTGATTACAAAGGGCAGGAAATGTAGGAAGAATCTATTTACTTTTATTTCAAGTCGTTCTTCCAAGTTTTTAATAATTTCTGGAAACTCTAATTGCGTATTTTAAGAGTTTTACCACAACTAGAGAGTTTTCTTACAAATATGTACTGGAACCGTAAGGATTTAAACAGAGTCATACAATAGTCGCCAGAGTAATGCGGCCTCACTTGTAAACATAAGCTGTATAGTCCTGACTTACAGGCTTTCTACACAAATTTTGAGCTGTATAAACAAGAATTCCTAATATTTGAAAGCAAATTAACGTCAAAACACTCCCTAAAGTGCCCGGAGTTGTAAATATTATCAGTTTGCTGGTCATTTCACGGCTTTCCTCTGGTAATGTCTGTGATTACAAACGGCAGGAAATGTAGGAAGAATCTATTTCCTTTTATTTCAAGTGGTTCTTCCAAGTTTTTAATCATCTCTGGAAACTCTAATTGCGTATTTTAAGAGTTTTTCCACAACTAGAGAGTTTTCTTACAACTATGTACTGCTGCCGTAAGGATTTTAACTGAGTCATACAAAAGTCGCCAGAGATATTGGGCCTCACTTGTAAACATAAGCTGTATAGTCCTCAATTACAGGCTTTCTACACAAATTTTGAGCTGTATAAACAAGAATTCCTAATATTTCAAAGCAAATTCAAGTGAAAACGCTCCCTAAAGTGCCCAGAGTTGTAAATATTATCAGTTTGCTGGTCATTTCACGGCTTTCCACTGGTAATGTCTGTGATTACAAACGGGAGGAAATATGGGAAGAATCTATTTACTTTTATTTCAAGTGATTCTTCCAAGTTTTTAATCATTTCTGGACACTCTAATTGCGTATTTTAAGAGTTTTTCCACAACTAGAGAGTTTTCTTACAACTATGTACTGCAGCCGTAAGGATTTTAACTGAGTCATACCAAAGTCGCCAGAGTAATTCGTCCTCACTTGTAAACATAAGCTGTATAGTCCTCAATTACAGGCTTTCGACACAAATTTTGAGCTGTATAAACAAGAATTCCTAATATTTGAAAGCAAATTCAAATGAAAACGCTCTCTAAAGTGCCCGGAGTTGTAAATATTATCAGTTTCCTGGTCATTTCATGGCTTTCCACTGGTAATGTCTGTGATTACAAACGGGAGGAAATGTGGGAAGAATCTATTTACTTTTATTTCAAGTGATTCTTCCAAGTTTTTAATCATTTCTGGAAACTCTAATTGCGTATTTTAAGAGTTTTTCCACAACTAGAGCGTTTTCTTACAACTATGTACTGCAACCGTAAGTATTTTAACTGAGTCATACAATAGTCGCCAGAGTAATGCGGCCTCACTTGTAAACATAAGCTGTATAGTCCTCACTTACAGGCTTTCTACACAAATTATGAGCTGTATAAACAAGAATTCCTAATATTTGGAGGAAAATTCAAGTGAAAACGCTCCCTAAAGTGCCCGGAGTTGTAAATATTATCAGTTTGCTGGTCATTTCACGGCTTTCCACTGGTAATCTCTGTGATTACAAAGGGCAGGAAATGTAGGAAGAATCTATTTCCTTTTATTTCAAGTGGTTCTTCCAAGTTTTTAATCATCTCTGGAAACTCTAATTGCGTATTTTAAGAGTTTTACCACAACTAGAGAGTTTTCTTTCAAATATGTACTAGAACCGTAAGGATTTTAATTGAGTCTTAAAAAATTCGCCATAGTAATGCGGCCTCAATTGTAAACATAAGCTGTATAGTCCTCACTTACAGGCTTTCTACACAAATTTTGAGCTGTATAAACAAGAATTCCTAATATTTCAAAGCAAATTCAAGTGAAAACGCTCCCTAAAGTGCCCGGGGTTGTAAATATTATCAGTTTGCTGGTCATTTCAAGGCTTTCCACTGGTAATGTCTGTGATTACAAACGGCAGGAAATGTAGGAAGAATCTATTTACTTTAATTTCAAGTGGTTCTTCCAAGTTTTTAATCATTTCTGGAAACTCTAATTGCGGATTTTAAGATTTTTTCCAAAACTAGAGAGTTTTCTTACAACTATGTTCTGCAACCGTAAGGATTTTAACTGAGTCATACAAAAGTCGCCAGAGTAATTCGGCCTCACTTGTAAACATAAGCAGTACAGACCTCACTTACAGGCTTTCTACACAAATTTTGAGCTGTATAAACAAGAATTCCTAATATTTCAAAGCAAATTCAAGTGAAAACGCTCCCTAAAGTGCCCAGAGTTGTAAATATTATCAGTTTGCTGGTCATTTCACGGCTTTCCACTGGTAATGTCTATGATTACAAAGGGCAGGAAATGAAGGAAGAATCTATTTTCTTTTATTTCAAGTGGTTCTTCCAAGTTTTTAATCATTTCTGGAAACTCTAATTGCTTTTTTGAAGAATTTTACCACAACTAGAGAGTTTTCTTACAACTATGTACTGCAACCGTAAGGAATTAAACTGAGTCATACAATAGTCGCCAGAGTAATTCGGCCTCACTTGTAAATATAAGCAGTATAGTCCTCACTTACAGGCTTTCTACACAAATTTTGAGCTGTATAAACAAGAATTCCTAATATTTGAAAGCAAATTAACGTCAAAACGCTCCCTAAAGTGCCCGGAGTTGTAAATATTATCAGTTTGCTGGTCATTTCCCGGCTTTCCTCTGGTAATGTCTGTGATTACAAACGGCAGGAAATGTAGGAAGAATCTATTTCCTTTTATTTCAAGTGGTTCTTCCAAGTTTTTAATCATCTCTGGAAACTCTAATTGCGTATTTTAAGAGTTTTTCCACAACTAGAGAGTTTTCTTACAACTATGTACTGCTGCCGTAAGGATTTTAACTGAGTCATACAAAAGTCGCCAGAGATATTGGGCCTCACTTGTAAACATAAGCTGTATAGTCCTCAATTACAGGCTTTCTACACAAATTTTGAGCTGTATAAACAAGAATTCCTAATATTTCAAAGCAAATTCAAGTGAAAACGCTCCCTAAAGTGCCCAGAGTTGTAAATATTATCAGTTTGCTGGTCATTTCACGGCTTTCCACTGGTAATGTCTGTGATTACAAACGGGAGGAAATGTGGGAAGAATCTATTTACTTTTATTTCAAGTGATTCTTCCAAGTTTTTAATCATTTCTGGACACTCTAATTGCGTATTTTAAGAGTTTTTCCACAACTAGAGAGTTTTCTTACAACTATGTACTGCAGCCGTAAGGATTTTAACTGAGTCATACAAAAGTCGCCAGAGTAATTCGTCCTCACTTGTAAACATAAGCTGTATAGTCCCTAATTACAGGCTTTCGACACAAATTTTGAGCTGTATAAACAAGAATTCCTAATATTTCAAAGCAAATTCAAGTGAAAACGCTCCCTAAAGTGCCCAGAGTTGTAAATATTATCAGTTTGCTGGTCATTTCACGGCTTTCCACTGGTAATGTCTATGATTACAAAGGGCAGGAAATGAAGGAAGAATCTATTTTCTTTTATTTCAAGTGGTTCTTCCAAGTTTTTAATCATTTCTGGAAACTCTAATTGCTTTTTTGAAAAATTTTACCACAACTAGAGAGTTTTCTTACAACTATGTACTGCAACCGTAAGGAATTAAACTGAGTCATACAATAGTCGCCAGAGTAATTCGGCCTCACTTGTAAATATAAGCAGTATAGTCCTCACTTACAGGCTTTCTACACAAATTTTGAGCTGTATAAACAAGAATTCCTAATATTTGAAAGCAAATTCAAGTGAAAACGCTCCCTAAAGTGCCCTGAGTTGTAAATATTATCAGTTTGCTGGTCATTTCTCGGCTTTCCACTGGTAATGTCTGTGATTACAAATGGCAGGAAATGTAGGAAGAATCTATTTACTTTTATTTCAAGAGGTTCTTCCAAGTTTTTAATCATTTCTGGAAACTCTAATTGCGTATTTTAAGAGTTTTACCACAACTAGAGAGTTTTCTTACAAATATGTACTGGAACCGTAATGATTTTAACTGAGTCATACAAAATTCGCCAGAGTATTGCGGCCTCTATTGTAAACATAAGCAGTATAGACTTCACTTACAGGCTTTCTACACAAAATTTGAGCTGTATAAACAAGAATTCCTAATATTTGGAAGCAAATTCAAGTGAAAACGCTCCCTAAAGTGCCCTGAGGTGTAAATACTATCAGTTTGCTGGTCATTTCACGGCTTTCCACTGGTAATGTCTGTGATTACAAAGGGCAGGAAATGTAGGAAGAATCTATTTACTTTTATTTCAAGTCGTTCTTCCAAGTTTTTAATAATTTCTGGAAACTCTAATTGCGTATTTTAAGAGTTTTACCACAACTAGAGAGTTTTCTTACAAATATGTACTGGAACCGTAAGGATTTAAACTGAGTCATACAATAGTCGCCAGAGTAATGCGGCCTCACTTGTAAACATAAGCTGTATAGTCCTGACTTACAGGCTTTCTACACAAATTTTGAGCTGTATAAACAAGAATTCCTAATATTTGAAAGCAAATTAACGTCAAAACGCTCCCTAAAGTGCCCGGAGTTGTAAATATTATCAGTTTGCTGGTCATTTCACGGCTTTCCTCTGGTAATGTCTGTGATTACAAACGGCAGGAAATGTAGGAAGAATCTATTTCCTTTTATTTCAAGTGGTTCTTCCAAGTTTTTAATCATCTCTGGAAACTCTAATTGCGTATTTTAAGAGTTTTTCCACAACTAGAGAGTTTTCTTACAACTATGTACTGCTGCCGTAAGGATTTTAACTGAGTCATACAAAAGTCGCCAGAGATATTGGGCCTCACTTGTAAACATAAGCTGTATAGTCCTCAATTACAGGCTTTCTACACAAATTTTGAGCTGTATAAACAAGAATTCCTAATATTTCAAAGCAAATTCAAGTGAAAACGCTCCCTAAAGTGCCCAGAGTTGTAAATATTATCAGTTTGCTGGTCATTTCACGGCTTTCCACTGGTAATGTCTGTGATTACAAACGGGAGGAAATGTGGGAAGAATCTATTTACTTTTATTTCAAGTGATTCTTCCAAGTTTTTAATCATTTCTGGACACTCTATTTGCGTATTTTAAGAGTTTTTCAACAACTAGAGAGTTTTCTTACAACTATGTACTGCAGCCGTAAGGATTTTAACTGAGTCATACAAAAGTCGCCAGAGTAATTCGTCCTCACTTGTAAACATAAGCTGTATAGTCCTCAATTACAGGCTTTCGACACAAATTTTGAGCTGTATAAACAAGAATTCCTAATATTTGAAAGCAAATTCAAATGAAAACGCTCTCTAAAGTGCCCGGAGTTGTAAATATTATCAGTTTCCTGGTCATTTCATGGCTTTCCACTGGTAATGTCTGTGATTACAAACGGGAGGAAATGTGGGAAGAATCTATTTACTTTTATTTCAAGTGATTCTTCCAAGTTTTTAATCATTTCTGGAAACTCTAATTGCGTATTTTAAGAGTTTTTCCACAACTAGAGCGTTTTCTTACAACTATGTACTGCAACCATAAGGATTTTAACTGAGTCATACAATAGTCGCCAGAGTAATGCGGCCTCACTTGTAAACATAAGCTGTATAGTCCTCACTTACAGGCTTTCTACACAAATTATGAGCTGTATAAACAAGAATTCCTAATATTTGGAGGAAAATTCAAGTGAAAACGCTCCCTAAAGTGCCCGGAGTTGTAAATATTATCAGTTTGCTGGTCATTTCACGGCTTTCCACTGGTAATCTCTGTGATTACAAAGGGCTGGAAATGTAGGAAGAATCTATTTCCTTTTATTTCAAGTGGTTCTTCCAAGTTTTTAATCATCTCTGGAAACTCTAATTGCGTATTTTAAGAGTTTTACCACAACTAGAGAGTTTTCTTTCAAATATGTACTAGAACCGTAAGGATTTTAATTGAGTCTTAAAAAATTCGCCATAGTAATGCGGCCTCAATTGTAAACATAAGCAGTATAGTCCTCACTTACAGGCTTTCTACACAAATTTTGAGCTGTATAAACAAGAATTCCTAATATTTGAAAGCAAATTCAAGTGAAAACGCTCCCTAAAGTGCCCTGAGTTGTAAATATTATCAGTTTGCTGGTCATTTCTCGGCTTTCCACTGGTAATGTCTGTGATTACAAATGGCAGGAAATGTAGGAAGAATCTATTTACTTTTATTTCAAGTGGTTCTTCCAAGTTTTTAATCATTTCTGGAAACTCTAATTGCGTATTTTAAGAGTTTTACCACAACTAGAGAGTTTTCTTACAAATATGTACTGGAACCGTAATGATTTTAACTGAGTCATACAAAATTCGCCAGAGTAATCCGGCCTCTATTGTAAACATAAGCAGTATAGACTTCACTTACAGGCTTTCTACACAAATTTTGAGGTGTATAAACAAGAATTCCTAATATTTGGAGGAAAATTCAAGTGAAAACGCTCCCTAAAGTTCCCAGAGTTGTAAATATTATCAGTATGCTGGTCATTTCACGGCTTTCCACTGGTAATCTCTGTGATTACAAAGGGCAGGAAATGAAGGAAGAATCTATTTTCTTTTATTTCAAGTGGTTCTTCCAAGTTTTTAATCATTTCTGGAAACTCTAATTGCGTATTTTAAGAATTTTACCACAACTAGAGAGTTTTCTTACAACTATGTACTGCAACCTTAAGGATTTAAACTGAGTCATACAATAGTCGCCGGAGTAATTCGGCCTCACTTGTAAATATAAGCAGTATAGTCCTCACTTACAGGCTTTCTACACAAATTTTGAGCTGTATAAACAAGAATTCCTAATATTTGAAAGCAAATTCAAGTGAAAACGCTCCCTAAAGTGCCCTGAGTTGTAAATATTATCAGTTTGCTGGTCATTTCTTGGTTTTCCACTAGTAATGTCTGTGATTACAAATGGCAGGAAATGTAGGAAGAATCTATTTACTTTTATTTCAAGTGGTTCTTCCAAGTTTTTAATCATTTCTGGAAACTCTAATTGCGTATTTTAAGAGTTTTACCACAACTAGAGAGTTTTCTTACAAATATGTACTGGAACCGTAATGATTTTAACTGAGTCATACAAAATTCGCCAGAGTAATGCGGCCTCTATTGTAAACATAAGCAGTATAGACTTCACTTACAGGCTTTCTACACAAATTTTGAGCTGTATAAACAAGAATTCCTAATATTTGGAAGCAAATTCAAGTGAAAACGCTCCCTAAAGTGCCCTGAGTTGTAAATACTATCAGTTTGCTGGTCATTTCACGGCTTTCCACTGGTAATGTCTGTGATTACAAACGGCAGGAAATGTAGGAAGAATCTATTTACTTTTATTTGAAGTGATTCTTCCAAGTTTTTAATCATTTCTGGAAACTCTAATTGCGTATTTTAAGAGTTTTACCACAACTAGAGAGTTTTCTGACAAATATGTACTGGAACCGTAAGGATTTAAACTGAGTCATACAATAGTCGCCAGAGTAATGCGGCCTCACTTGTAAACATAAGCTGTATAGTCCTGACTTACAGGCTTTCTACACAAATTTTGAGCTGTATAAACAAGAATTCCTAATATTTGAAAGCAAATTAACGTCAAAACGCTCCCTAAAGTGCCCGGAGTTGTAAATATTATCAGTTTGCTGGTCATTTCACGGCTTTCCTCTGGTAATGTCTGTGATTACAAACGGCAGGAAATGTAGGAAGAATCTATTTCCTTTTATTTCAAGTGGTTCTTCCAAGTTTTTAATGATCTCTGGAAACTCTAATTGCGTATTTTAAGAGTTTTACCACAACTAGAGAATTTTCTTACAAATATGTACTGGAACCGTAAGGATTTAAACTGAGTCATACAATAGTCGCCAGAGTAATTTGGCCTCACATGTAAATATAAGCAGTATAGTCCTCACTTACAGGCTTTCTACACAAATTTTGAGCTGTATAAACAAGAATTCCTAATATTTGAAAGCAAATTCAAGTGAAAACGCTCCCTAAAGTGCCCTGAGTTGTAAATATTATCAGTTTGCTGGTCATTTCTCGGCTTTCCACTGGTAATGTCTGTGATTACAAATGGCAGGAAATGTAGGAAGAATCTATTTACTTTTATTTCAAGTGGTTCTTCCAAGTTTTTAATCATTTCTGGAAACTCTAATTGCGTATTTTAAGAGTTTTACCAGAACTAGAGAGTTTTCTTACAAATATGTACTGGAACCGTAATGATTTTAACTGAGTCATACAAAATTCGCCAGAGTAATGCGGCCTCTATTGTAAACATAAGCAGTATAGACTTCACTTACAGGCTTTCTACACAAATTTTGAGGTGTATAAACAAGAATTCCTAATATTTGGAAGCAAATTCAAGTGAAAACGCTCCCTAAAGTGCCCTGAGTTGTAAATACTATCAGTTTGCTGGTCATTTCACGGCTTTCCACTGGTAATGTCTGTGATTACAAAGGGCAGGAAATGTAGGAAGAATCTATTTACTTTTATTTCAAGTCGTTCTTCCAAGTTTTTAATAATTTCTGGAAACTCTAATTGCGTATTTTAAGAGTTTTACCACAACTAGAGAGTTTTCTTACAAATATGTACTGGAACCGTAAGGATTTAAACTGAGTCATACAATAGTCGCCAGAGTAATGCGGCCTCACTTGTAAACATAAGCTGTATAGTCCTGACTTACAGGCTTTCTACACAAATTTTGAGCTGTATAAACAAGAATTCCTAATATTTGAAAGCAAATTAACGTCAAAACGCTCCCTAAAGTGCCCGGAGTTGTAAATATTATCAGTTTGCTGGTCATTTCACGGCTTTCCACTGGTAATGTCTGTGATTACAAACGGGAGGAAATGTGGGAAGAATCTATTTACTTTTATTTCAAGTGATTCTTCCAAGTTTTTAATCATTTCTGGACACTCTAATTGCGTATTTTAAGAGTTTTTCCACAACTAGAGAGTTTTCTTACAACTATGTACTGCAGCCGTA
This sequence comes from Myotis nattereri, assembly GCF_964212035.1. NCBI lineage: Eukaryota > Metazoa > Chordata > Mammalia > Chiroptera > Vespertilionidae > Myotis > Myotis nattereri. The sequence continues at coordinate 1,064,320 of NC_138088.1, forward strand.
AGGATTTTAACTGAGTCATACAAAAGTCGCCAGAGTAATTCGTCCTCACTTGTAAACATAAGCTGTATAGTCCCTAATTACAGGCTTTCGACACAAATTTTGAGCTGTATAAACAAGAATTCCTAATATTTCAAAGCAAATTCAAATGAAAACGCTCTCTAAAGTGCCCGGAGTTGTAAATATTATCAGTTTGCTGGTCATTTCATGGCTTTCAACTGGTAATGTCTGTGATTACAAACGGGAGGAAATGTGGGAAGAATCTATTTACTTTTATTTCAAGTGATTCTTCCAAGTTTTTAATCATTTCTGGACACTCTAATTGCGTATTTTAAGAGTTTTTCCACAACTAGAGAGTTTTCTTACAACTATGTACTGCAGCCGTAAGGATTTTAACTGAGTCATACAAAAGTCGCCAGAGTAATTCGTCCTCACTTGTAAACATAAGCTGTATAGTCCCTAATTACAGGCTTTCGACACAAATTTTGAGCTGTATAAACAAGAATTCCTAATATTTCAAAGCAAATTCAAGTGAAAACGCTCCCTAAAGTGCCCAGAGTTGTAAATATTATCAGTTTGCTGGTCATTTCACGGCTTTCCACTGGTAATGTCTATGATTACAAAGGGCAGGAAATGAAGGAAGAATCTATTTTCTTTTATTTCAAGTGGTTCTTCCAAGTTTTTAATCATTTCTGGAAACTCTAATTGCTTTTTTGAAAAATTTTACCACAACTAGAGAGTTTTCTTACAACTATGTACTGCAACCGTAAGGAATTAAACTGAGTCATACAATAGTCGCCAGAGTAATTCGGCCTCACTTGTAAATATAAGCAGTATAGTCCTCACTTACAGGCTTTCTACACAAATTTTGAGCTGTATAAACAAGAATTCCTAATATTTGAAAGCAAATTCAAGTGAAAACGCTCCCTAAAGTGCCCTGAGTTGTAAATATTATCAGTTTGCTGGTCATTTCTCGGCTTTCCACTGGTAATGTCTGTGATTACAAATGGCAGGAAATGTAGGAAGAATCTATTTACTTTTATTTCAAGAGGTTCTTCCAAGTTTTTAATCATTTCTGGAAACTCTAATTGCGTATTTTAAGAGTTTTACCACAACTAGAGAGTTTTCTTACAAATATGTACTGGAACCGTAATGATTTTAACTGAGTCATACAAAATTCGCCAGAGTATTGCGGCCTCTATTGTAAACATAAGCAGTATAGACTTCACTTACAGGCTTTCTACACAAAATTTGAGCTGTATAAACAAGAATTCCTAATATTTGGAAGCAAATTCAAGTGAAAACGCTCCCTAAAGTGCCCTGAGGTGTAAATACTATCAGTTTGCTGGTCATTTCACGGCTTTCCACTGGTAATGTCTGTGATTACAAAGGGCAGGAAATGTAGGAAGAATCTATTTACTTTTATTTCAAGTCGTTCTTCCAAGTTTTTAATAATTTCTGGAAACTCTAATTGCGTATTTTAAGAGTTTTACCACAACTAGAGAGTTTTCTTACAAATATGTACTGGAACCGTAAGGATTTAAACTGAGTCATACAATAGTCGCCAGAGTAATGCGGCCTCACTTGTAAACATAAGCTGTATAGTCCTGACTTACAGGCTTTCTACACAAATTTTGAGCTGTATAAACAAGAATTCCTAATATTTGAAAGCAAATTAACGTCAAAACGCTCCCTAAAGTGCCCGGAGTTGTAAATATTATCAGTTTGCTGGTCATTTCACGGCTTTCCTCTGGTAATGTCTGTGATTACAAACGGCAGGAAATGTAGGAAGAATCTATTTCCTTTTATTTCAAGTGGTTCTTCCAAGTTTTTAATCATCTCTGGAAACTCTAATTGCGTATTTTAAGAGTTTTTCCACAACTAGAGAGTTTTCTTACAACTATGTACTGCTGCCGTAAGGATTTTAACTGAGTCATACAAAAGTCGCCAGAGATATTGGGCCTCACTTGTAAACATAAGCTGTATAGTCCTCAATTACAGGCTTTCTACACAAATTTTGAGCTGTATAAACAAGAATTCCTAATATTTCAAAGCAAATTCAAGTGAAAACGCTCCCTAAAGTGCCCAGAGTTGTAAATATTATCAGTTTGCTGGTCATTTCACGGCTTTCCACTGGTAATGTCTGTGATTACAAACGGGAGGAAATGTGGGAAGAATCTATTTACTTTTATTTCAAGTGATTCTTCCAAGTTTTTAATCATTTCTGGACACTCTATTTGCGTATTTTAAGAGTTTTTCAACAACTAGAGAGTTTTCTTACAACTATGTACTGCAGCCGTAAGGATTTTAACTGAGTCATACAAAAGTCGCCAGAGTAATTCGTCCTCACTTGTAAACATAAGCTGTATAGTCCTCAATTACAGGCTTTCGACACAAATTTTGAGCTGTATAAACAAGAATTCCTAATATTTGAAAGCAAATTCAAATGAAAACGCTCTCTAAAGTGCCCGGAGTTGTAAATATTACCAGTTTCCTGGTCATTTCATGGCTTTCCACTGGTAATGTCTGTGATTACAAACGGGAGGAAATGTGGGAAGAATCTATTTACTTTTATTTCAAGTGATTCTTCCAAGTTTTTAATCATTTCTGGAAACTCTAATTGCGTATTTTAAGAGTTTTTCCACAACTAGAGCGTTTTCTTACAACTATGTACTGCAACCATAAGGATTTTAACTGAGTCATACAATAGTCGCCAGAGTAATGCGGCCTCACTTGTAAACATAAGCTGTATAGTCCTCACTTACAGGCTTTCTACACAAATTATGAGCTGTATAAACAAGAATTCCTAATATTTGGAGGAAAATTCAAGTGAAAACGCTCCCTAAAGTGCCCGGAGTTGTAAATATTATCAGTTTGCTGGTCATTTCACGGCTTTCCACTGGTAATCTCTGTGATTACAAAGGGCTGGAAATGTAGGAAGAATCTATTTCCTTTTATTTCAAGTGGTTCTTCCAAGTTTTTAATCATCTCTGGAAACTCTAATTGCGTATTTTAAGAGTTTTACCACAACTAGAGAGTTTTCTTTCAAATATGTACTAGAACCGTAAGGATTTTAATTGAGTCTTAAAAAATTCGCCATAGTAATGCGGCCTCAATTGTAAACATAAGCAGTATAGTCCTCACTTACAGGCTTTCTACACAAATTTTGAGCTGTATAAACAAGAATTCCTAATATTTGAAAGCAAATTCAAGTGAAAACGCTCCCTAAAGTGCCCTGAGTTGTAAATATTATCAGTTTGCTGGTCATTTCTCGGCTTTCCACTGGTAATGTCTGTGATTACAAATGGCAGGAAATGTAGGAAGAATCTATTTACTTTTATTTCAAGTGGTTCTTCCAAGTTTTTAATCATTTCTGGAAACTCTAATTGCGTATTTTAAGAGTTTTACCACAACTAGAGAGTTTTCTTACAAATATGTACTGGAACCGTAATGATTTTAACTGAGTCATACAAAATTCGCCAGAGTAATCCGGCCTCTATTGTAAACATAAGCAGTATAGACTTCACTTACAGGCTTTCTACACAAATTTTGAGGTGTATAAACAAGAATTCCTAATATTTGGAGGAAAATTCAAGTGAAAACGCTCCCTAAAGTTCCCAGAGTTGTAAATATTATCAGTATGCTGGTCATTTCACGGCTTTCCACTGGTAATCTCTGTGATTACAAAGGGCAGGAAATGAAGGAAGAATCTATTTTCTTTTATTTCAAGTGGTTCTTCCAAGTTTTTAATCATTTCTGGAAACTCTAATTGCGTATTTTAAGAATTTTACCACAACTAGAGAGTTTTCTTACAACTATGTACTGCAACCTTAAGGATTTAAACTGAGTCATACAATAGTCGCCGGAGTAATTCGGCCTCACTTGTAAATATAAGCAGTATAGTCCTCACTTACAGGCTTTCTACACAAATTTTGAGCTGTATAAACAAGAATTCCTAATATTTCAAAGCAAATTCAAGTGAAAACGCTCCCTAAAGTGCCCAGAGTTGTAAATATTATCAGTTTGCTGGTCATTTCACGGCTTTCCACTGGTAATGTCTGTGATTACAAACGGGAGGAAATATGGGAAGAATCTATTTACTTTTATTTCAAGTGATTCTTCCAAGTTTTTAATCATTTCTGGACACTCTAATTGCGTATTTTAAGAGTTTTTCCACAACTAGAGAGTTTTCTTACAACTATGTACTGCAGCCGTAAGGATTTTAACTGAGTCATACCAAAGTCGCCAGAGTAATTCGTCCTCACTTGTAAACATAAGCTGTATAGTCCTCAATTACAGGCTTTCGACACAAATTTTGAGCTGTATAAACAAGAATTCCTAATATTTGAAAGCAAATTCAAATGAAAACGCTCTCTAAAGTGCCCGGAGTTGTAAATATTATCAGTTTCCTGGTCATTTCATGGCTTTCCACTGGTAATGTCTGTGATTACAAACGGGAGGAAATGTGGGAAGAATCTATTTACTTTTATTTCAAGTGATTCTTCCAAGTTTTTAATCATTTCTGGAAACTCTAATTGCGTATTTTAAGAGTTTTTCCACAACTAGAGCGTTTTCTTACAACTATGTACTGCAACCGTAAGTATTTTAACTGAGTCATACAATAGTCGCCAGAGTAATGCGGCCTCACTTGTAAACATAAGCTGTATAGTCCTCACTTACAGGCTTTCTACACAAATTATGAGCTGTATAAACAAGAATTCCTAATATTTGGAGGAAAATTCAAGTGAAAACGCTCCCTAAAGTGCCCGGAGTTGTAAATATTATCAGTTTGCTGGTCATTTCACGGCTTTCCACTGGTAATCTCTGTGATTACAAAGGGCAGGAAATGTAGGAAGAATCTATTTCCTTTTATTTCAAGTGGTTCTTCCAAGTTTTTAATCATCTCTGGAAACTCTAATTGCGTATTTTAAGAGTTTTACCACAACTAGAGAGTTTTCTTTCAAATATGTACTAGAACCGTAAGGATTTTAATTGAGTCTTAAAAAATTCGCCATAGTAATGCGGCCTCAATTGTAAACATAAGCTGTATAGTCCTCACTTACAGGCTTTCTACACAAATTTTGAGCTGTATAAACAAGAATTCCTAATATTTCAAAGCAAATTCAAGTGAAAACGCTCCCTAAAGTGCCCGGGGTTGTAAATATTATCAGTTTGCTGGTCATTTCAAGGCTTTCCACTGGTAATGTCTGTGATTACAAACGGCAGGAAATGTAGGAAGAATCTATTTACTTTAATTTCAAGTGGTTCTTCCAAGTTTTTAATCATTTCTGGAAACTCTAATTGCGGATTTTAAGATTTTTTCCAAAACTAGAGAGTTTTCTTACAACTATGTTCTGCAACCGTAAGGATTTTAACTGAGTCATACAAAAGTCGCCAGAGTAATTCGGCCTCACTTGTAAACATAAGCAGTACAGACCTCACTTACAGGCTTTCTACACAAATTTTGAGCTGTATAAACAAGAATTCCTAATATTTCAAAGCAAATTCAAGTGAAAACGCTCCCTAAAGTGCCCAGAGTTGTAAATATTATCAGTTTGCTGGTCATTTCACGGCTTTCCACTGGTAATGTCTATGATTACAAAGGGCAGGAAATGAAGGAAGAATCTATTTTCTTTTATTTCAAGTGGTTCTTCCAAGTTTTTAATCATTTCTGGAAACTCTAATTGCTTTTTTGAAGAATTTTACCACAACTAGAGAGTTTTCTTACAACTATGTACTGCAACCGTAAGGAATTAAACTGAGTCATACAATAGTCGCCAGAGTAATTCGGCCTCACTTGTAAATATAAGCAGTATAGTCCTCACTTACAGGCTTTCTACACAAATTTTGAGCTGTATAAACAAGAATTCCTAATATTTGAAAGCAAATTAACGTCAAAACGCTCCCTAAAGTGCCCGGAGTTGTAAATATTATCAGTTTGCTGGTCATTTCCCGGCTTTCCTCTGGTAATGTCTGTGATTACAAACGGCAGGAAATGTAGGAAGAATCTATTTCCTTTTATTTCAAGTGGTTCTTCCAAGTTTTTAATCATCTCTGGAAACTCTAATTGCGTATTTTAAGAGTTTTTCCACAACTAGAGAGTTTTCTTACAACTATGTACTGCTGCCGTAAGGATTTTAACTGAGTCATACAAAAGTCGCCAGAGATATTGGGCCTCACTTGTAAACATAAGCTGTATAGTCCTCAATTACAGGCTTTCTACACAAATTTTGAGCTGTATAAACAAGAATTCCTAATATTTCAAAGCAAATTCAAGTGAAAACGCTCCCTAAAGTGCCCAGAGTTGTAAATATTATCAGTTTGCTGGTCATTTCACGGCTTTCCACTGGTAATGTCTGTGATTACAAACGGGAGGAAATGTGGGAAGAATCTATTTACTTTTATTTCAAGTGATTCTTCCAAGTTTTTAATCATTTCTGGACACTCTAATTGCGTATTTTAAGAGTTTTTCCACAACTAGAGAGTTTTCTTACAACTATGTACTGCAGCCGTAAGGATTTTAACTGAGTCATACAAAAGTCGCCAGAGTAATTCGTCCTCACTTGTAAACATAAGCTGTATAGTCCCTAATTACAGGCTTTCGACACAAATTTTGAGCTGTATAAACAAGAATTCCTAATATTTCAAAGCAAATTCAAGTGAAAACGCTCCCTAAAGTGCCCAGAGTTGTAAATATTATCAGTTTGCTGGTCATTTCACGGCTTTCCACTGGTAATGTCTATGATTACAAAGGGCAGGAAATGAAGGAAGAATCTATTTTCTTTTATTTCAAGTGGTTCTTCCAAGTTTTTAATCATTTCTGGAAACTCTAATTGCTTTTTTGAAAAATTTTACCACAACTAGAGAGTTTTCTTACAACTATGTACTGCAACCGTAAGGAATTAAACTGAGTCATACAATAGTCGCCAGAGTAATTCGGCCTCACTTGTAAATATAAGCAGTATAGTCCTCACTTACAGGCTTTCTACACAAATTTTGAGCTGTATAAACAAGAATTCCTAATATTTGAAAGCAAATTCAAGTGAAAACGCTCCCTAAAGTGCCCTGAGTTGTAAATATTATCAGTTTGCTGGTCATTTCTCGGCTTTCCACTGGTAATGTCTGTGATTACAAATGGCAGGAAATGTAGGAAGAATCTATTTACTTTTATTTCAAGAGGTTCTTCCAAGTTTTTAATCATTTCTGGAAACTCTAATTGCGTATTTTAAGAGTTTTACCACAACTAGAGAGTTTTCTTACAAATATGTACTGGAACCGTAATGATTTTAACTGAGTCATACAAAATTCGCCAGAGTATTGCGGCCTCTATTGTAAACATAAGCAGTATAGACTTCACTTACAGGCTTTCTACACAAAATTTGAGCTGTATAAACAAGAATTCCTAATATTTGGAAGCAAATTCAAGTGAAAACGCTCCCTAAAGTGCCCTGAGGTGTAAATACTATCAGTTTGCTGGTCATTTCACGGCTTTCCACTGGTAATGTCTGTGATTACAAAGGGCAGGAAATGTAGGAAGAATCTATTTACTTTTATTTCAAGTCGTTCTTCCAAGTTTTTAATAATTTCTGGAAACTCTAATTGCGTATTTTAAGAGTTTTACCACAACTAGAGAGTTTTCTTACAAATATGTACTGGAACCGTAAGGATTTAAACTGAGTCATACAATAGTCGCCAGAGTAATGCGGCCTCACTTGTAAACATAAGCTGTATAGTCCTGACTTACAGGCTTTCTACACAAATTTTGAGCTGTATAAACAAGAATTCCTAATATTTGAAAGCAAATTAACGTCAAAACGCTCCCTAAAGTGCCCGGAGTTGTAAATATTATCAGTTTGCTGGTCATTTCACGGCTTTCCTCTGGTAATGTCTGTGATTACAAACGGCAGGAAATGTAGGAAGAATCTATTTCCTTTTATTTCAAGTGGTTCTTCCAAGTTTTTAATCATCTCTGGAAACTCTAATTGCGTATTTTAAGAGTTTTTCCACAACTAGAGAGTTTTCTTACAACTATGTACTGCTGCCGTAAGGATTTTAACTGAGTCATACAAAAGTCGCCAGAGATATTGGGCCTCACTTGTAAACATAAGCTGTATAGTCCTCAATTACAGGCTTTCTACACAAATTTTGAGCTGTATAAACAAGAATTCCTAATATTTCAAAGCAAATTCAAGTGAAAACGCTCCCTAAAGTGCCCAGAGTTGTAAATATTATCAGTTTGCTGGTCATTTCACGGCTTTCCACTGGTAATGTCTGTGATTACAAACGGGAGGAAATGTGGGAAGAATCTATTTACTTTTATTTCAAGTGATTCTTCCAAGTTTTTAATCATTTCTGGACACTCTATTTGCGTATTTTAAGAGTTTTTCAACAACTAGAGAGTTTTCTTACAACTATGTACTGCAGCCGTAAGGATTTTAACTGAGTCATACAAAAGTCGCCAGAGTAATTCGTCCTCACTTGTAAACATAAGCTGTATAGTCCTCAATTACAGGCTTTCGACACAAATTTTGAGCTGTATAAACAAGAATTCCTAATATTTGAAAGCAAATTCAAATGAAAACGCTCTCTAAAGTGCCCGGAGTTGTAAATATTATCAGTTTCCTGGTCATTTCATGGCTTTCCACTGGTAATGTCTGTGATTACAAACGGGAGGAAATGTGGGAAGAATCTATTTACTTTTATTTCAAGTGATTCTTCCAAGTTTTTAATCATTTCTGGAAACTCTAATTGCGTATTTTAAGAGTTTTTCCACAACTAGAGCGTTTTCTTACAACTATGTACTGCAACCATAAGGATTTTAACTGAGTCATACAATAGTCGCCAGAGTAATGCGGCCTCACTTGTAAACATAAGCTGTATAGTCCTCACTTACAGGCTTTCTACACAAATTATGAGCTGTATAAACAAGAATTCCTAATATTTGGAGGAAAATTCAAGTGAAAACGCTCCCTAAAGTGCCCGGAGTTGTAAATATTATCAGTTTGCTGGTCATTTCACGGCTTTCCACTGGTAATCTCTGTGATTACAAAGGGCTGGAAATGTAGGAAGAATCTATTTCCTTTTATTTCAAGTGGTTCTTCCAAGTTTTTAATCATCTCTGGAAACTCTAATTGCGTATTTTAAGAGTTTTACCACAACTAGAGAGTTTTCTTTCAAATATGTACTAGAACCGTAAGGATTTTAATTGAGTCTTAAAAAATTCGCCATAGTAATGCGGCCTCAATTGTAAACATAAGCAGTATAGTCCTCACTTACAGGCTTTCTACACAAATTTTGAGCTGTATAAACAAGAATTCCTAATATTTGAAAGCAAATTCAAGTGAAAACGCTCCCTAAAGTGCCCTGAGTTGTAAATATTATCAGTTTGCTGGTCATTTCTCGGCTTTCCACTGGTAATGTCTGTGATTACAAATGGCAGGAAATGTAGGAAGAATCTATTTACTTTTATTTCAAGTGGTTCTTCCAAGTTTTTAATCATTTCTGGAAACTCTAATTGCGTATTTTAAGAGTTTTACCACAACTAGAGAGTTTTCTTACAAATATGTACTGGAACCGTAATGATTTTAACTGAGTCATACAAAATTCGCCAGAGTAATCCGGCCTCTATTGTAAACATAAGCAGTATAGACTTCACTTACAGGCTTTCTACACAAATTTTGAGGTGTATAAACAAGAATTCCTAATATTTGGAGGAAAATTCAAGTGAAAACGCTCCCTAAAGTTCCCAGAGTTGTAAATATTATCAGTATGCTGGTCATTTCACGGCTTTCCACTGGTAATCTCTGTGATTACAAAGGGCAGGAAATGAAGGAAGAATCTATTTTCTTTTATTTCAAGTGGTTCTTCCAAGTTTTTAATCATTTCTGGAAACTCTAATTGCGTATTTTAAGAATTTTACCACAACTAGAGAGTTTTCTTACAACTATGTACTGCAACCTTAAGGATTTAAACTGAGTCATACAATAGTCGCCGGAGTAATTCGGCCTCACTTGTAAATATAAGCAGTATAGTCCTCACTTACAGGCTTTCTACACAAATTTTGAGCTGTATAAACAAGAATTCCTAATATTTGAAAGCAAATTCAAGTGAAAACGCTCCCTAAAGTGCCCTGAGTTGTAAATATTATCAGTTTGCTGGTCATTTCTTGGTTTTCCACTAGTAATGTCTGTGATTACAAATGGCAGGAAATGTAGGAAGAATCTATTTACTTTTATTTCAAGTGGTTCTTCCAAGTTTTTAATCATTTCTGGAAACTCTAATTGCGTATTTTAAGAGTTTTACCACAACTAGAGAGTTTTCTTACAAATATGTACTGGAACCGTAATGATTTTAACTGAGTCATACAAAATTCGCCAGAGTAATGCGGCCTCTATTGTAAACATAAGCAGTATAGACTTCACTTACAGGCTTTCTACACAAATTTTGAGCTGTATAAACAAGAATTCCTAATATTTGGAAGCAAATTCAAGTGAAAACGCTCCCTAAAGTGCCCTGAGTTGTAAATACTATCAGTTTGCTGGTCATTTCACGGCTTTCCACTGGTAATGTCTGTGATTACAAACGGCAGGAAATGTAGGAAGAATCTATTTACTTTTATTTGAAGTGATTCTTCCAAGTTTTTAATCATTTCTGGAAACTCTAATTGCGTATTTTAAGAGTTTTACCACAACTAGAGAGTTTTCTGACAAATATGTACTGGAACCGTAAGGATTTAAACTGAGTCATACAATAGTCGCCAGAGTAATGCGGCCTCACTTGTAAACATAAGCTGTATAGTCCTGACTTACAGGCTTTCTACACAAATTTTGAGCTGTATAAACAAGAATTCCTAATATTTGAAAGCAAATTAACGTCAAAACGCTCCCTAAAGTGCCCGGAGTTGTAAATATTATCAGTTTGCTGGTCATTTCACGGCTTTCCTCTGGTAATGTCTGTGATTACAAACGGCAGGAAATGTAGGAAGAATCTATTTCCTTTTATTTCAAGTGGTTCTTCCAAGTTTTTAATGATCTCTGGAAACTCTAATTGCGTATTTTAAGAGTTTTACCACAACTAGAGAATTTTCTTACAAATATGTACTGGAACCGTAAGGATTTAAACTGAGTCATACAATAGTCGCCAGAGTAATTTGGCCTCACATGTAAATATAAGCAGTATAGTCCTCACTTACAGGCTTTCTACACAAATTTTGAGCTGTATAAACAAGAATTCCTAATATTTGAAAGCAAATTCAAGTGAAAACGCTCCCTAAAGTGCCCTGAGTTGTAAATATTATCAGTTTGCTGGTCATTTCTCGGCTTTCCACTGGTAATGTCTGTGATTACAAATGGCAGGAAATGTAGGAAGAATCTATTTACTTTTATTTCAAGTGGTTCTTCCAAGTTTTTAATCATTTCTGGAAACTCTAATTGCGTATTTTAAGAGTTTTACCAGAACTAGAGAGTTTTCTTACAAATATGTACTGGAACCGTAATGATTTTAACTGAGTCATACAAAATTCGCCAGAGTAATGCGGCCTCTATTGTAAACATAAGCAGTATAGACTTCACTTACAGGCTTTCTACACAAATTTTGAGGTGTATAAACAAGAATTCCTAATATTTGGAAGCAAATTCAAGTGAAAACGCTCCCTAAAGTGCCCTGAGTTGTAAATACTATCAGTTTGCTGGTCATTTCACGGCTTTCCACTGGTAATGTCTGTGATTACAAAGGGCAGGAAATGTAGGAAGAATCTATTTACTTTTATTTCAAGTCGTTCTTCCAAGTTTTTAATAATTTCTGGAAACTCTAATTGCGTATTTTAAGAGTTTTACCACAACTAGAGAGTTTTCTTACAAATATGTACTGGAACCGTAAGGATTTAAACTGAGTCATACAATAGTCGCCAGAGTAATGCGGCCTCACTTGTAAACATAAGCTGTATAGTCCTGACTTACAGGCTTTCTACACAAATTTTGAGCTGTATAAACAAGAATTCCTAATATTTGAAAGCAAATTAACGTCAAAACGCTCCCTAAAGTGCCCGGAGTTGTAAATATTATCAGTTTGCTGGTCATTTCACGGCTTTCCACTGGTAATGTCTGTGATTACAAACGGGAGGAAATGTGGGAAGAATCTATTTACTTTTATTTCAAGTGATTCTTCCAAGTTTTTAATCATTTCTGGACACTCTAATTGCGTATTTTAAGAGTTTTTCCACAACTAGAGAGTTTTCTTACAACTATGTACTGCAGCCGTAAGGATTTTAACTGAGTCATACAAAAGTCGCCAGAGTAATTCGTCCTCACTTGTAAACATAAGCTGTATAGTCCCTAATTACAGGCTTTCGACACAAATTTTGAGCTGTATAAACAAGAATTCCTAATATTTCAAAGCAAATTCAAATGAAAACGCTCTCTAAAGTGCCCGGAGTTGTAAATATTATCAGTTTGCTGGTCATTTCATGGCTTTCAACTGGTAATGTCTGTGATTACAAACGGGAGGAAATGTGGGAAGAATCTATTTACTTTTATTTCAAGTGATTCTTCCAAGTTTTTAATCATTTCTGGACACTCTAATTGCGTATTTTAAGAGTTTTTCCACAACTAGAGAGTTTTCTTACAACTATGTACTGCAGCCGTAAGGATTTTAACTGAGTCATACAAAAGTCGCCAGAGTAATTCGTCCTCACTTGTAAACATAAGCTGTATAGTCCCTAATTACAGGCTTTCGACACAAATTTTGAGCTGTATAAACAAGAATTCCTAATATTTCAAAGCAAATTCAAGTGAAAACGCTCCCTAAAGTGCCCAGAGTTGTAAATATTATCAGTTTGCTGGTCATTTCACGGCTTTCCACTGGTAATGTCTATGATTACAAAGGGCAGGAAATGAAGGAAGAATCTATTTTCTTTTATTTCAAGTGGTTCTTCCAAGTTTTTAATCATTTCTGGAAACTCTAATTGCTTTTTTGAAAAATTTTACCACAACTAGAGAGTTTTCTTACAACTATGTACTGCAACCGTAAGGAATTAAACTGAGTCATACAATAGTCGCCAGAGTAATTCGGCCTCACTTGTAAATATAAGCAGTATAGTCCTCACTTACAGGCTTTCTACACAAATTTTGAGCTGTATAAACAAGAATTCCTAATATTTGAAAGCAAATTCAAGTGAAAACGCTCCCTAAAGTGCCCTGAGTTGTAAATATTATCAGTTTGCTGGTCATTTCTCGGCTTTCCACTGGTAATGTCTGTGATTACAAATGGCAGGAAATGTAGGAAGAATCTATTTACTTTTATTTCAAGAGGTTCTTCCAAGTTTTTAATCATTTCTGGAAACTCTAATTGCGTATTTTAAGAGTTTTACCACAACTAGAGAGTTTTCTTACAAATATGTACTGGAACCGTAATGATTTTAACTGAGTCATACAAAATTCGCCAGAGTATTGCGGCCTCTATTGTAAACATAAGCAGTATAGACTTCACTTACAGGCTTTCTACACAAAATTTGAGCTGTATAAACAAGAATTCCTAATATTTGGAAGCAAATTCAAGTGAAAACGCTCCCTAAAGTGCCCTGAGGTGTAAATACTATCAGTTTGCTGGTCATTTCACGGCTTTCCACTGGTAATGTCTGTGATTACAAAGGGCAGGAAATGTAGGAAGAATCTATTTACTTTTATTTCAAGTCGTTCTTCCAAGTTTTTAATAATTTCTGGAAACTCTAATTGCGTATTTTAAGAGTTTTACCACAACTAGAGAGTTTTCTTACAAATATGTACTGGAACCGTAAGGATTTAAACTGAGTCATACAATAGTCGCCAGAGTAATGCGGCCTCACTTGTAAACATAAGCTGTATAGTCCTGACTTACAGGCTTTCTACACAAATTTTGAGCTGTATAAACAAGAATTCCTAATATTTGAAAGCAAATTAACGTCAAAACGCTCCCTAAAGTGCCCGGAGTTGTAAATATTATCAGTTTGCTGGTCATTTCACGGCTTTCCTCTGGTAATGTCTGTGATTACAAACGGCAGGAAATGTAGGAAGAATCTATTTCCTTTTATTTCAAGTGGTTCTTCCAAGTTTTTAATCATCTCTGGAAACTCTAATTGCGTATTTTAAGAGTTTTTCCACAACTAGAGAGTTTTCTTACAACTATGTACTGCTGCCGTAAGGATTTTAACTGAGTCATACAAAAGTCGCCAGAGATATTGGGCCTCACTTGTAAACATAAGCTGTATAGTCCTCAATTACAGGCTTTCTACACAAATTTTGAGCTGTATAAACAAGAATTCCTAATATTTCAAAGCAAATTCAAGTGAAAACGCTCCCTAAAGTGCCCAGAGTTGTAAATATTATCAGTTTGCTGGTCATTTCACGGCTTTCCACTGGTAATGTCTGTGATTACAAACGGGAGGAAATGTGGGAAGAATCTATTTACTTTTATTTCAAGTGATTCTTCCAAGTTTTTAATCATTTCTGGACACTCTATTTGCGTATTTTAAGAGTTTTTCAACAACTAGAGAGTTTTCTTACAACTATGTACTGCAGCCGTAAGGATTTTAACTGAGTCATACAAAAGTCGCCAGAGTAATTCGTCCTCACTTGTAAACATAAGCTGTATAGTCCTCAATTACAGGCTTTCGACACAAATTTTGAGCTGTATAAACAAGAATTCCTAATATTTGAAAGCAAATTCAAATGAAAACGCTCTCTAAAGTGCCCGGAGTTGTAAATATTACCAGTTTCCTGGTCATTTCATGGCTTTCCACTGGTAATGTCTGTGATTACAAACGGGAGGAAATGTGGGAAGAATCTATTTACTTTTATTTCAAGTGATTCTTCCAAGTTTTTAATCATTTCTGGAAACTCTAATTGCGTATTTTAAGAGTTTTTCCACAACTAGAGCGTTTTCTTACAACTATGTACTGCAACCATAAGGATTTTAACTGAGTCATACAATAGTCGCCAGAGTAATGCGGCCTCACTTGTAAACATAAGCTGTATAGTCCTCACTTACAGGCTTTCTACACAAATTATGAGCTGTATAAACAAGAATTCCTAATATTTGGAGGAAAATTCAAGTGAAAACGCTCCCTAAAGTGCCCGGAGTTGTAAATATTATCAGTTTGCTGGTCATTTCACGGCTTTCCACTGGTAATCTCTGTGATTACAAAGGGCTGGAAATGTAGGAAGAATCTATTTCCTTTTATTTCAAGTGGTTCTTCCAAGTTTTTAATCATCTCTGGAAACTCTAATTGCGTATTTTAAGAGTTTTACCACAACTAGAGAGTTTTCTTTCAAATATGTACTAGAACCGTAAGGATTTTAATTGAGTCTTAAAAAATTCGCCATAGTAATGCGGCCTCAATTGTAAACATAAGCAGTATAGTCCTCACTTACAGGCTTTCTACACAAATTTTGAGCTGTATAAACAAGAATTCCTAATATTTGAAAGCAAATTCAAGTGAAAACGCTCCCTAAAGTGCCCTGAGTTGTAAATATTATCAGTTTGCTGGTCATTTCTCGGCTTTCCACTGGTAATGTCTGTGATTACAAATGGCAGGAAATGTAGGAAGAATCTATTTACTTTTATTTCAAGTGGTTCTTCCAAGTTTTTAATCATTTCTGGAAACTCTAATTGCGTATTTTAAGAGTTTTACCACAACTAGAGAGTTTTCTTACAAATATGTACTGGAACCGTAATGATTTTAACTGAGTCATACAAAATTCGCCAGAGTAATCCGGCCTCTATTGTAAACATAAGCAGTATAGACTTCACTTACAGGCTTTCTACACAAATTTTGAGGTGTATAAACAAGAATTCCTAATATTTGGAGGAAAATTCAAGTGAAAACGCTCCCTAAAGTTCCCAGAGTTGTAAATATTATCAGTATGCTGGTCATTTCACGGCTTTCCACTGGTAATCTCTGTGATTACAAAGGGCAGGAAATGAAGGAAGAATCTATTTTCTTTTATTTCAAGTGGTTCTTCCAAGTTTTTAATCATTTCTGGAAACTCTAATTGCGTATTTTAAGAATTTTACCACAACTAGAGAGTTTTCTTACAACTATGTACTGCAACCTTAAGGATTTAAACTGAGTCATACAATAGTCGCCGGAGTAATTCGGCCTCACTTGTAAATATAAGCAGTATAGTCCTCACTTACAGGCTTTCTACACAAATTTTGAGCTGTATAAACAAGAATTCCTAATATTTGAAAGCAAATTCAAGTGAAAACGCTCCCTAAAGTGCCCTGAGTTGTAAATATTATCAGTTTGCTGGTCATTTCTTGGTTTTCCACTAGTAATGTCTGTGATTACAAATGGCAGGAAATGTAGGAAGAATCTATTTACTTTTATTTCAAGTGGTTCTTCCAAGTTTTTAATCATTTCTGGAAACTCTAATTGCGTATTTTAAGAGTTTTACCACAACTAGAGAGTTTTCTTACAAATATGTACTGGAACCGTAATGATTTTAACTGAGTCATACAAAATTCGCCAGAGTAATGCGGCCTCTATTGTAAACATAAGCAGTATAGACTTCACTTACAGGCTTTCTACACAAATTTTGAGCTGTATAAACAAGAATTCCTAATATTTGGAAGCAAATTCAAGTGAAAACGCTCCCTAAAGTGCCCTGAGTTGTAAATACTATCAGTTTGCTGGTCATTTCACGGCTTTCCACTGGTAATGTCTGTGATTACAAACGACAGGAAATGTAGGAAGAATCTATTTACTTTTATTTGAAGTGATTCTTCCAAGTTTTTAATCATTTCTGGAAACTCTAATTGCGTATTTTAAGAGTTTTACCACAACTAGAGAGTTTTCTGACAAATATGTACTGGAACCGTAAGGATTTAAACTGAGTCATACAATAGTCGCCAGAGTAATGCGGCCTCACTTGTAAACATAAGCTGTATAGTCCTGACTTACAGGCTTTCTACACAAATTTTGAGCTGTATAAACAAGAATTCCTAATATTTGAAAGCAAATTAACGTCAAAACGCTCCCTAAAGTGCCCGGAGTTGTAAATATTATCAGTTTGCTGGTCATTTCACGGCTTTCCTCTGGTAATGTCTGTGATTACAAACGGCAGGAAATGTAGGAAGAATCTATTTCCTTTTATTTCAAGTGGTTCTTCCAAGTTTTTAATGATCTCTGGAAACTCTAATTGCGTATTTTAAGAGTTTTACCACAACTAGAGAATTTTCTTACAAATATGTACTGGAACCGTAAGGATTTAAACTGAGTCATACAATAGTCGCCAGAGTAATTTGGCCTCACATGTAAATATAAGCAGTATAGTCCTCACTTACAGGCTTTCTACACAAATTTTGAGCTGTATAAACAAGAATTCCTAATATTTGAAAGCAAATTCAAGTGAAAACGCTCCCTAAAGTGCCCTGAGTTGTAAATATTATCAGTTTGCTGGTCATTTCTCGGCTTTCCACTGGTAATGTCTGTGATTACAAATGGCAGGAAATGTAGGAAGAATCTATTTACTTTTATTTCAAGTGGTTCTTCCAAGTTTTTAATCATTTCTGGAAACTCTAATTGCGTATTTTAAGAGTTTTACCAGAACTAGAGAGTTTTCTTACAAATATGTACTGGAACCGTAATGATTTTAACTGAGTCATACAAAATTCGCCAGAGTAATGCGGCCTCTATTGTAAACATAAGCAGTATAGACTTCACTTACAGGCTTTCTACACAAATTTTGAGGTGTATAAACAAGAATTCCTAATATTTGGAAGCAAATTCAAGTGAAAACGCTCCCTAAAGTGCCCTGAGTTGTAAATACTATCAGTTTGCTGGTCATTTCACGGCTTTCCACTGGTAATGTCTGTGATTACAAAGGGCAGGAAATGTAGGAAGAATCTATTTACTTTTATTTCAAGTCGTTCTTCCAAGTTTTTAATAATTTCTGGAAACTCTAATTGCGTATTTTAAGAGTTTTACCACAACTAGAGAGTTTTCTTACAAATATGTACTGGAACCGTAAGGATTTAAACTGAGTCATACAATAGTCGCCAGAGTAATGCGGCCTCACTTGTAAACATAAGCTGTATAGTCCTGACTTACAGGCTTTCTACACAAATTTTGAGCTGTATAAACAAGAATTCCTAATATTTGAAAGCAAATTAACGTCAAAACGCTCCCTAAAGTGCCCGGAGTTGTAAATATTATCAGTTTGCTGGTCATTTCACGGCTTTCCTCTGGTAATGTCTGTGATTACAAACGGCAGGAAATGTAGGAAGAATCTATTTCCTTTTATTTCAAGTGGTTCTTCCAAGTTTTTAATCATCTCTGGAAACTCTAATTGCGTATTTTAAGAGTTTTTCCACAACTAGAGAGTTTTCTTACAACTATGTACTGCTGCCGTAAGGATTTTAACTGAGTCATACAAAAGTCGCCAGAGATATTGGGCCTCACTTGTAAACATAAGCTGTATAGTCCTCAATTACAGGCTTTCTACACAAATTTTGAGCTGTATAAACAAGAATTCCTAATATTTCAAAGCAAATTCAAGTGAAAACGCTCCCTAAAGTGCCCAGAGTTGTAAATATTATCAGTTTGCTGGTCATTTCACGGCTTTCCACTGGTAATGTCTGTGATTACAAACGGGAGGAAATGTGGGAAGAATCTATTTACTTTTATTTCAAGTGATTCTTCCAAGTTTTTAATCATTTCTGGACACTCTAATTGCGTATTTTAAGAGTTTTTCCACAACTAGAGAGTTTTCTTACAACTATGTACTGCAGCCGTAAGGATTTTAACTGAGTCATACAAAAGTCGCCAGAGTAATTCGTCCTCACTTGTAAACATAAGCTGTATAGTCCTCAATTACAGGCTTTCGACACAAATTTTGAGCTGTATAAACAAGAATTCCTAATATTTGAAAGCAAATTCAAATGAAAACGCTCTCTAAAGTGCCCGGAGTTGTAAATATTATCAGTTTCCTGGTCATTTCATGGCTTTCCACTCGTAATGTCTGTGATTACAAACGGGAGGAAATGTGGGAAGAATCTATTTACTTTTATTTCAAGTGATTCTTCCAAGTTTTTAATCATTTCTGGAAACTCTAATTGCGTATTTTAAGAGTTTTTCCACAACTAGAGCGTTTTCTTACAACTATGTACTGCAACCGTAAGGATTTTAACTGAGTCATACAATAGTCGCCAGAGTAATGCGGCCTCACTTGTAAACATAAGCTGTATAGTCCTCACTTACAGGCTTTCTACACAAATTATGAGCTGTATAAACAAGAATTCCTAATATTTGGAGGAAAATTCAAGTGAAAACGCTCCCTAAAGTGCCCAGAGTTGTAAATATTATCAGTTTGCTGGTCATTTCACGGCTTTCCACTGGTAATCTCTGTGATTACAAAGGGCAGGAAATGTAGGAAGAATCTATTTCCTTTTATTTCAAGTGGTTCTTCCAAGTTTTTAATCATCTCTGGAAACTCTAATTGCGTATTTTAAGAGTTTTACCACAACTAGAGAGTTTTCTTACAAATATGTACTGGAACCGTAAGGATTTTAATTGAGTCTTAAAAAATTCGCCATAGTAATGCGGCCTCAATTGTAAACATAAGCTGTATAGTCCTCACTTACAGGCTTTCTACACAAATTTTGAGCTGTATAAACAAGAATTCCTAATATTTCAAAGCAAATTCAAGTGAAAACGCTCCCTAAAGTGCCCGGGGTTGTAAATATTATCAGTTTGCTGGTCATTTCAAGGCTTTCCACTGGTAATGTCTGTGATTACAAACGGCAGGAAATGTAGGAAGAATCTATTTCCTTTTATTTCAAGTGGTTCTTCCAAGTTTTTAATGATCTCTGGAAACTCTAATTGCGTATTTTAAGAGTTTTACCACAACTAGAGAA
This sequence comes from Myotis nattereri, assembly GCF_964212035.1. NCBI lineage: Eukaryota > Metazoa > Chordata > Mammalia > Chiroptera > Vespertilionidae > Myotis > Myotis nattereri. The sequence continues at coordinate 1,084,207 of NC_138088.1, forward strand.
TTTTCTTACAAATATGTACTGGAACCGTAAGGATTTAAACTGAGTCATACAATAGTCGCCAGAGTAATTTGGCCTCACATGTAAATATAAGCAGTATAGTCCTCACTTACAGGCTTTCTACACAAATTTTGAGCTGTATAAACAACAATTCCTAATATTTGGAAGCAAATTCAAGTGAAAACGCTCCCTAAAGTGCCCTGAGTTGTAAATACTATCAGTTTGCTGGTCATTTCACGGCTTTCCACTGGTAATGTCTGTGATTACAAACGGCAGGAAATGTAGGAAGAATCTATTTACTTTTATTTCAAGTCGTTCTTCCAAGTTTTTAATCATTTCTGGATACTCTAATTGCGTATTTTAAGAGTTTTACCACAACTAGAGAGTTTTCTTACAAATATGTACTGGAACCGTAAGGATTTAAACTGAGTCATACAATAGTCGCCAGAGTAATGCGGCCTCACTTGTAAACATAAGCTGTATAGTCCTGACTTACAGGCTTTCTACACAAATTTTGAGCTGTATAAACAAGAATTCCTAATATTTGAAAGCAAATTAACGTCAAAACGCTCCCTAAAGTGCCCGGAGTTGTAAATATTATCAGTTTGCTGGTCATTTCACGGCTTTCCTCTGGTAATGTCTGTGATTACAAACGGCAGGAAATGTAGGAAGAATCTATTTCCTTTTATTTCAAGTGGTTCTTCCAAGTTTTTAATCATTTCTGGAAACTCTAATTGCGTATTTTAAGAGTTTTACCACAACTAGAGAGTTTTCTTACAAATATGTACTGGAACCGTAAGGATTTAAACTGAGTCATACAAAATTCGCCAGAGTAATGCGGCCTCTATTGTAAACATAAGCAGTATAGACTTCACTTACAGGCTTTCTACACAAATTTTGAGCTGTATAAACAAGAATTCCTAATATTTGGAAGCAAATTCAAGTGAAAACGCTCCCTAAAGTGCCCGGAGTTGTAAATATTATCAGTTTGCTGGACATTTCACGGCTTTCCTCTGGTAATGTCTGTGATTACAAACGGCAGGAAATGTAGGAAGAATCTATTTCCTTTTATTTCAACTGGTTCTTCCAAGTTTTTAATGATGTCTGGAAACTCTAATTGCGTATTTTAAGAGTTTTACCACAACTAGAGAGTTTTCTTACAAATATGTACTGGAACCGTAAGGATTTAAACTGAGTCATACAATAGTCGCCAGAGTAATTTGGCCTCACATGTAAATATAAGCAGTATAGTCCTCACTTACAGGCTTTCTACACAAATTTTGAGCTGTATAAACAAGAATTCCTAATATTTGAAAGCAAATTCAAGTGAAAACGCTCCCTAAAGTGCCCTGAGTTGTAAATATTATCAGTTTGCTGGTCATTTCTCGGCTTTCCACTGGTAATGTCTATGATTACAAATGGCAGGAAATGTAGGAAGAATCTATTTACTTTTATTTCAAGTGGTTATTCCAAGTTTTTAATCATTTCTGGAAACTCTAATTGCGTATTTTAAGAGTTTTACCACAACTAGAGAGTTTTCTTACAAATATGTACTGGAACCGTAATGATTTTAACTGAGTCATACAAAATTCGCCAGAGTAATGCGGCCTCTATTGTAAACATAAGCAGTATAGACTTCACTTACAGGCTTTCTACACAAATTTTGAGGTGTATAAACAAGAATTCCTAATATTTGGAGGAAAATTCAAGTGAAAACGCTCCCTAAAGTTCCCAGAGTTGTAAATATTATCAGTTTGCTGGTCATTTCACGGCTTTCCTCTGGTAATCTCTGTGATTACAAAGGGCAGGAAATGTAGGAAGAATCTATTTACTTTTATTTCAAGTGGTTCTTCCAAGTTTTTAATCATCTCTGGAAACTCTAATTGCGTATTTTAAGAGTTTTACCACAACTAGAGAGTTTTCTTACAAATATGTACTGGAACCGTAAGGATTTTAATTGAGTCTTAAACAATTCGCCAGAGTAATGCGGCCACAATTGTAAACATATCCTGTATAGTCCTCACTTACAGGCTTTCTACACAAATTTTGAGCTGTATAAACAAGAATTCCTAATATTTGGAAGCAAATTCAAGTGAAAACGCTCCCTAAAGTGCCCGGAGTTGTAAATATTATCAGTTTGCTGGTCATTTCACGGCTTTCCTCTGGTAATGTCTGTAATTACAAACGGCAGGAAATGTAGGAAGAATCTATTTCCTTTTATTTCAACTGGTTCTTCCAAGTTTTTAATGATCTCTGGAAACTCTAATTGCGTATTTTAAGAGTTTTACCACAACTAGAGAGTTTTCTTACGAATATGTACTGCAGCCGTAAGGATTTTAACTGAGTCATACAAAAGTCGCCAGAGTAATTCGGCCTCACTTGTAAACATAAGCAGTACAGTCCTCACTTACAGGCTTTCTACACAAATTTTGAGCTGTATAAACAAGAATTCCTAATATTTGAAAGCAAATTCAAGTGAAAACGCTCCCTAAAGTGCCCAGAGTTGTAAATATTATCAGTTTGCTGGTCATTTCACGGCTTTCCACTGGTAATGTCTATGATTACAAATGGCAGGACATGAAGGAAGAATCTATTTTCTTTTATTTCAAGTGGTTCTTCGAAGTTTTTAATCATTTCTGGAAACTCTAATTGCGTATTTGAAGAATTTTACCACAACTAGAGAGTTTTCTTACAAATATGTACTGCAGCCGTAAGGATTTAAACTGAGTCATACAATAGTCGCCAGAGTAATTCGGCCTCACTTTTAAATATAAGCAGTATAGTCCTCACTTACAGGCTTTCTACACAAATTTTGAGCTGTATAAACAAGAATTCCTAATATTTGAAAGCAAATTCAAGTGAAAACGCTCCCTAAAGTGCCCGGGGTTGTAAATATTATCAGTTTCCTGGTCATTTCACGGCTTTCCACTGGTAATGTCTGTGATTACAAATGGCAGGAAATGTAGGAAGAATCTATTTACTTTTATTTCAAGTGGTTCTTCCAAGTTTTTAATCATTTCTGGAAACTCTAATTGCGTATTTGAAGAATTTTACCACAACTAGAGAGTTTTCTTACAAATATGTACTGGAACCGTAAGGATTTAAACTGAGTCATACAATAGTCGCCAGTGTACTTCGGCCTCACTTGTAAATATAAGCAGTATAGTCCTCACTTACAGGCTTTCTACACAAATTTTGAGCTGTATAAACAAGAATTCCTAATATTTGAAAGCAAATTCAAGTGAAAACGCTCCCTAAAGTGCCCGGGGTTGTAAATATTATCAGTTTGCTGGTCATTTCAAGGCTTTCCACTGGTAATGTCTGTGATTACAACCGGCAGGAAATGTAGGAAGAATCTATTTACTTTAATTTCAAGTGGTTCTTCAAAGTTTTTAATCATTTCTGGAAACTCTAATTGCGGATTTTAAGAGTTTTTTCAAAACTAGAGAGTTTTCTTACAACTATGTTCTGCAACCGTAAGGATTTTAACTGAGTCATACAAAAGTCGCCAGAGTAATTCGGCCTCACTTGTAAACATAAGCAGTATAGACCTCACTTACAGGCTTTCTACACAAATTTTGAGCTGTATAAACAAGAATTCCTAATATTTCAAAGCAAATTCAAGTGAAAACGCTCCCTAAAGTGCCCAGAGTTGTAAATATTATCAGTTTGCTGGTCATTTCACGGCTTTTCACTGGTAATGTCTATGATTACAAAGGGCAGGAAATGAAGGAAGAATCTATTTTCTTTTATTTCAAGTGGTTCTTCCAAGTTTTTAATCATTTCTGGAAACTCTAATTGCGTATTTGAAGAATTTTACCACAACTAGAGAGTTTTCTTACAACTATGTACTGCAACCTTAAGGATTTAAACTGAGTCATACAATAGTCGCCAGAGTAATTCGGCCTCACTTGTAAATATAAGCAGTATAGTCCTCACTTACAGGCTTTCTAAACAAATTTTGAGCTGTATAAACAAGAATTCCTAATATTTGAAAGCAAATTCAAGTGAAAACGCTCCCTAAAGTGCCCTGAGTTGTAAATATTATCAGTTTGCTGGTCATTTCTCGGCTTTCCACTGGTAATGTCTGTGATTACAAATGGCAGGAAATGTAGGAAGAATCTATTTACTTTTATTTCAAGTGGTTCTTCCAAGTTTTTAATCATTTCTGGAAACTCTAATTGCGTATTTTAAGAGTTTTACCACAACTAGAGAGTTTTCTTACAAATATGTACTGGAACCGTAATGATTTTAACTGAGTCATACAAAATTCGCCAGAGTAATGCGGCCTCTATTGTAAACATAAGCAGTATAGACTTCACTTACAGGCTTTCTACACAAATTTTGAGCTGTATAAACAAGAATTCCTAATATTTGGAAGCAAATTCAAGTGAAAACGCTCCCTAAAGTGCCCTGAGTTGTAAATACTATCAGTTTGCTGGTCATTTCACGGCTTTCCACTGGTAATGTCTGTGATTACAAACGGCAGGAAATGTAGGAAGAATCTATTTACTTTTATTTCAAGTCGTTCTTCCAAGTTTTTAATAATTTCTGGAAACTCTAATTGCGTATTTTAAGAGTTTTACCACAACTAGAGAGTTTTCTTACAAATATGTACTGGAACCGTAAGGATTTAAACTGAGTCATACAATAGTCGCCAGAGTAATGCGGCCTCACTTGTAAACATAAGCTGTATAGTCCTGACTTACAGGCTTTCTACACAAATTTTGAGCTGTATAAACAAGAATTCCTAATATTTGAAAGCAAATTAACGTCAAAACGCTCCCTAAAGTGCCCGGAGTTGTAAATATTATCAGTTTGCTGGTCATTTCACGGCTTTCCTCTGGTAATGTCTGTGATTACAAACGGCAGGAAATGTAGGAAGAATCTATTTCCTTTTATTTCAAGTGGTTCTTCCAAGTTTTTAATCATCTCTGGAAACTCTAATTGCGTATTTTAAGAGTTTTTCCACAACTAGAGAGTTTTCTTACAACTATGTACTGCTGCCGTAAGGATTTTAACTGAGTCATACAAAAGTCGCCAGAGATATTGGGCCTCACTTGTAAACATAAGCTGTATAGTCCTCAATTACAGGCTTTCTACACAAATTTTGAGCTGTATAAACAAGAATTCCTAATATTTGGAAGCAAATTCAAGTGAAAACGCTCCCTAAAGTGCCCGGAGTTGTAAATATTATCAGTTTGCTGGTCATTTCACGGCTTTCCACTGGTAATGTCTGTGATTACAAACGGGAGGAAATGTGGGAAGAATCTATTTACTTTTATTTCAAGTGATTCTTCCAAGTTTTTAATCATTTCTGGACACTCTAATTGCGTATTTTAAGAGTTTTTCCACAACTAGAGAGTTTTCTTACAACTATGTACTGCAGCCGTAAGGATTTTAACTGAGTCATACAAAAGTCGCCAGAGTAATTCGTCCTCACTTGTAAACATAAGCTGTATAGTCCTCAATTACAGGCTTTCTACACAAATTTTGAGCTGTATAAACAAGAATTCCTAATATTTGAAAGCAAATTCAAGTGAAAACGCTCCCTAAAGTGCCCGGGGTTGTAAATATTATCAGTTTGCTGGTCATTTCAAGGCTTTCCACTGGTAATGTCTGTGATTACAAACGGCAGGAAATGTAGGAAGAATCTATTTACTTTAATTTCAAGTGGTTCTTCCAAGTTTTAAATCATTTCTGGAAACTCTAATTGCGGATTTTAAGAGTTTTTCCAAAACTAGAGAGTTTTCTTACAACTATGTTCTGCAACCGTAAGGATTTTAACTGAGTCATACAAAAGTCGCCAGAGTAATTCGGCCTCACTTGTAAACATAAGCAGTATAGACCTCACTTACAGGCTTTCTACACAAATTTTGAGCTGTATAAACAAGAATTCCTAATATTTCAAAGCAAATTCAAGTGAAAACGCTCCCTAAAGTGCCCAGAGTTGTAAATATTATCAGTTTGCTGGTCATTTCACGGCTTTCCACTGGTAATGTCTATGATTACAAAGGGCAGGAAATGAAGGAAGAATCTATTTTCTTTTATTTCAAGTGGTTCTTCCAAGTTTTTAATCATTTCTGGAAACTCTAATTGCGTATTTGAAGAATTTTACCACAACTAGAGAGTTTTCTTACAACTATGTACTGCATCCGTAAGGATTTAAACTGAGTCATACAATAGTCGCCAGAGTAATTCGGCCTCACTTGTAAATATAAGCAGTACAGTCCTCACTTACAGGCTTTCGACACAAATTTTGAGCTGTATAAACAAGAATTCCTAATATTTGAAAGCAAATTCAAGTGAAAACGCTCCCTAAAGTGCCCTGAGTTGTAAATATTATCAGTTTGCTGGTCATTTCTCGGCTTTCCACTGGTAATGTCTGTGATTACAAATGGCAGGAAATGTAGGAAGAATCTATTTACTTTTATTTCAAGTGGTTCTTCCAAGTTTTTAATCATTTCTGGAAACTCTAATTGCGTATTTTAAGAGTTTTACCACAACTAGAGAGTTTTCTTACAAATATGTACTGGAACCGTAATGATTTTAACTGAGTCATACAAATTCGCCAGAGTAATGCGGCCTCTATTGTAAACATAAGCAGTATAGACTTCACTTACAGGCTTTCTACACAAATTTTGAGCTGTATAAACAAGAATTCCTAATATTTGGAAGCAAATTCAACTGAAAAAGCTCCCTAAAGTGCCCTGAGTTGTAAATACTATCAGTTTGCTGGTCATTTCACGGCTTTCCACTGGTAATGTCTGTGATTACAAACGGCAGGAAATGTAGGAAGAATCTATTTACTTTTATTTCAAGTGATTCTTCCAAGTTTTTAATAATTTCTGGATACTCTAATTGCGTATTTTAAGAGTTTTACCACAACTAGAGAGTTTTCTTACAAATATGTACTGGAACCGTAAGGATTTAAACTGAGTCATACAATAGTCGCCAGAGTAATGCGGCCTCACTTGTAAACATAAGCTGTATAGTCCTGACTTACAGGCTTTCTACACAAATTTTGAGCTGTATAAACAAGAATTCCTAATATTTGAAAGAAAATTAACGTCAAAACGCTCCCTAAAGTGCCCGGAGTTGTAAATATTATCAGTTTGCTGGTCATTTCACGGCTTTCCTCTGGTAATGTCTGTGATTACAAACGGCAGGAAATGTAGGAAGAATCTATTTCCTTTTATTTCAAGTGGTTCTTCCAAGTTTTTAATCATCTCTGGAAACTCTAATTGCGTATTTTAAGAGTTTTTCCACAACTAGAGAGTTTTCTTACAACTATGTACTGCTGCCGTAAGGATTTTAACTGAGTCATACAAAAGTCGCCAGAGATATTGGGCCTCACTTGTAAACATAAGCTGTATAGTCCTCAATTACAGGCTTTCTACACAAATTTTGAGCTGTATAAACAAGAATTCCTAATATTTGGAAGCAAATTCAAGTGAAAACGCTCCCTAAAGTGCCCGGAGTTGTAAATATTATCAGTTTGCTGGTCATTTCACGGCTTTCCACTGGTAATGTCTGTGATTACAAACGGGAGGAAATGTGGGAAGAATCTATTTACTTTTATTTCAAGTGATTCTTCCAAGTTTTTAATCATTTCTGGACACTCTAATTGCGTATTTTAAGAGTTTTTCCACAACTAGAGAGTTTTCTTACAACTATGTACTGCAGCCGTAAGGATTTTAACTGAGTCATACAAAAGTCGCCAAAGTAATTCGTCCTCACTTGTAAACATAAGCTGTATAGTCCTCAATTACAGGCTTTCTACACAAATTTTGAGCTGTATAAACAAGAATTCCTAATATTTGAAAGCAAATTCAAGTGAAAACGCTCCCTAAAGTGCCCGGGGTTGTAAATATTATCAGTTTGCTGGTCATTTCAAGGCTTTCCACTGGTAATGTCTGTGATTACAAACGGCAGGAAATGTAGGAAGAATCTATTTACTTTAATTTCAAGTGGTTCTTCCAAGTTTTAAATCATTTCTGGAAACTCTAATTGCGGATTTTAAGAGTTTTTCCAAAACTAGAGAGTTTTCTTACAACTATGTTCTGCAACCATAAGGATTTTAACTGAGTCATACAAAAGTCGCCAGAGTAATTCGGCCTCACTTGTAAACATAAGCAGTATAGACCTCACTTACAGGCTTTCTACACAAATTTTGAGCTGTATAAACAAGAATTCCTAATATTTCAAAGCAAATTCAAGTGAAAACGCTCCCTAAAGTGCCCAGAGTTGTAAATATTATCAGTTTGCTGGTCATTTCACGGCTTTCCACTGGTAATATCTATGATTACAAAGGGCAGGAAATGAAGGAAGAATCTATTTTCTTTTATTTCAAGTGGTTCTTCCAAGTTTTTAATCATTTCTGGAAACTCTAATTGCGTATTTGAAGAATTTTACCACAACTAGAGAGTTTTCTTACAACTATGTACTGCAACCGTAAGGATTTAAACTGAGTCATACAATAGTCGCCAGAGTAATTCGGCCTCACTTGTAAATATAAGCAGTACAGTCCTCACTTACAGGCTTTCTACACAAATTTTGAGCTGTATAAACAAGAATTCCTAATATTTGAAAGCAAATTCAAGTGAAAACGCTCCCTAAAGTGCCCTGAGTTGTAAATATTATCAGTTTGCTGGTCATTTCTCGGCTTTCCACTGGTAATGTCTGTGATTACAAATGGCAGGAAATGTAGGAAGAATCTATTTACTTTTATTTCAAGTGGTTCTTCCAAGTTTTTAATCATTTCTGGAAACTCTAATTGCGTATTTTAAGAGTTTTACCACAACTAGAGAGTTTTCTTACAAATATGTACTGGAACCGTAATGATTTTAACTGAGTCATACAAATTCGCCAGAGTAATGCGGCCTCTATTGTAAACATAAGCAGTATAGACTTCACTTACAGGCTTTCTACACAAATTTTGAGCTGTATAAACAAGAATTCCTAATATTTGGAAGCAAATTCAACTGAAAACGCTCCCTAAAGTGCCCTGAGTTGTAAATACTATCAGTTTGCTGGTCATTTCACGGCTTTCCACTGGTAATGTCTGTGATTACAAAGGGCAGGAAATGTAGGAAGAATCTATTTACTTTTATTTCAAGTCGTTCTTCCAAGTTTTTAATAATTTCTGGAAACTCTAATTGCGTATTTTAAGAGTTTTACCACAACTAGAGAGTTTTCTTACAAATATGTACTGGAACCGTAAGGATTTAAACTGAGTCATACAATAGTCGCCAGAGTAATGCGGCCTCACTTGTAAACATAAGCTGTATAGTCCTGACTTACAGGCTTTCTACACAAATTTTGAGCTGTATAAACAAGAATTCCTAATATTTGAAAGCAAATTAACGTCAAAACGCTCCCTAAAGTGCCCGGAGTTGTAAATATTATCAGTTTGCTGGTCATTTCACGGCTTTCCTCTGGTAATGTCTATGATTACAAACGGCAGGAAATGTAGGAAGAATCTATTTCCTTTTATTTCAAGTGGTTCTTCCAAGTTTTTAATCATCTCTGGAAACTCTAATTGCGTATTTTAAGAGTTTTTCCACAACTAGAGCGTTTTCTTACAACTATGTACTGCAACCGTAAGGATTTTAACTGAGTCATACAATAGTCGCCAGAGTAATGCGGCCTCACTTGTAAACATAAGCTGTATAGTCCTCACTTACAGGCTTTCTACACAAATTTTGAGCTGTATAAACAAGAATTCCTAATATTTGGCGGAAAATTCAAGTGAAAACGCTCCCTAAAGTGCCCAGAGTTGTAAATATTATCAGTTTGCTGGTCATTTCACGGCTTTCCACTGGTAATGTCTATGATTACAAATGGCAGGAAATGAAGGAAGAATCTATTTTCTTTTATTTCAAGTGGTTCTTCCAAGTGTTTAATCATTTCTGGAAACTCTAATTGCGTATTTGAAGAATTTTACCACAACTAGAGAGTTTTCTTACAAATATGTACTGGAACCGTAAGGATTTAAACTGAGTCATACAATAGTCGCCAGAGTACTTCGGCCTCACTTGTAAATATAAGCAGTATAGTCCTCACTTACAGGCTTTCTACACAAATTTTGAGCTGTATAAACAAGAATTCCTAATATTTGAGAGAAAATTCAAGTGAAAACGCTCCCTAAAGTGCCCTGAGTTGTAAATATTATCAGTTTGCTGGTCATTTCTCGGCTTTCCACTGGTAATGACTGTGATTACAAATGGCACGAAATGTAGGAAGAATCTATTTACTTTTATTTCAAGTGGTTATTCCAAGTTTTTAATCATTTCTGGAAACTCTAATTGCGTATTTTAAGAGTTTTACCACAACTAGAGAGTTTTCTTACAAATATGTACTGGAACCGTAATGATTTTAACTGAGTCATACAAAATTCGCCAGAGTAATGCGGCCTCTATTGTAAACATAAGCAGTATAGACTTCACTTACAGGCTTTCTACACAAATTTTGAGGTGTATAAACAAGAATTCCTAATATTTGGAGGAAAATTCAAGTGAAAACGCTCCCTAAAGTTCCCAGAGTTGTAAATATTATCAGTTTGCTGGTCATTTCACGGCTTTCCTCTGGTAATCTCTGTGATTACAAAGGGCAGGAAATGTAGGAAGAATCTATTTACTTTTATTTCAAGTGGTTCTTCCAAGTTTTTAATCATCTCTGGAAACTCTAATTGCGTATTTTAAGAGTTTTACCACAACTAGAGAGTTTTCTTACAAATATGTACTGGAACCGTAAGGATTTTAATTGAGTCTTAAACAATTCGCCAGAGTAATGCGGCCACAATTGTAAACATATCCTGTATAGTCCTCACTTACAGGCTTTCTACACAAATTTTGAGCTGTATAAACAAGAATTCCTAATATTTGGAAGCAAATTCAAGTGAAAACGCTCCCTAAAGTGCCCGGAGTTGTAAATATTATCAGTTTGCTGGTCATTTCACGGCTTTCCTCTGGTAATGTCTGTAATTACAAACGGCAGGAAATGTAGGAAGAATCTATTTCCTTTTATTTCAACTGGTTCTTCCAAGTTTTTAATGATCTCTGGAAACTCTAATTGCGTATTTTAAGAGTTTTACCACAACTAGAGAGTTTTCTTACGAATATGTACTGCAGCCGTAAGGATTTTAACTGAGTCATACAAAAGTCGCCAGAGTAATTCGGCCTCACTTGTAAACATAAGCAGTACAGTCCTCACTTACAGGCTTTCTACACAAATTTTGAGCTGTATAAACAAGAATTCCTAATATTTGAAAGCAAATTCAAGTGAAAACGCTCCCTAAAGTGCCCAGAGTTGTAAATATTATCAGTTTGCTGGTCATTTCACGGCTTTCCACTGGTAATGTCTATGATTACAAATGGCAGGACATGAAGGAAGAATCTATTTTCTTTTATTTCAAGTGGTTCTTCGAAGTTTTTAATCATTTCTGGAAACTCTAATTGCGTATTTGAAGAATTTTACCACAACTAGAGAGTTTTCTTACAAATATGTACTGCAGCCGTAAGGATTTAAACTGAGTCATACAATAGTCGCCAGAGTAATTCGGCCTCACTTTTAAATATAAGCAGTATAGTCCTCACTTACAGGCTTTCTACACAAATTTTGAGCTGTATAAACAAGAATTCCTAATATTTGAAAGCAAATTCAAGTGAAAACGCTCCCTAAAGTGCCCGGGGTTGTAAATATTATCAGTTTCCTGGTCATTTCACGGCTTTCCACTGGTAATGTCTGTGATTACAAATGGCAGGAAATGTAGGAAGAATCTATTTACTTTTATTTCAAGTGGTTCTTCCAAGTTTTTAATCATTTCTGGAAACTCTAATTGCGTATTTGAAGAATTTTACCACAACTAGAGAGTTTTCTTACAAATATGTACTGGAACCGTAAGGATTTAAACTGAGTCATACAATAGTCGCCAGTGTACTTCGGCCTCACTTGTAAATATAAGCAGTATAGTCCTCACTTACAGGCTTTCTACACAAATTTTGAGCTGTATAAACAAGAATTCCTAATATTTGAAAGCAAATTCAAGTGAAAACGCTCCCTAAAGTGCCCGGGGTTGTAAATATTATCAGTTTGCTGGTCATTTCAAGGCTTTCCACTGGTAATGTCTGTGATTACAACCGGCAGGAAATGTAGGAAGAATCTATTTACTTTAATTTCAAGTGGTTCTTCAAAGTTTTTAATCATTTCTGGAAACTCTAATTGCGGATTTTAAGAGTTTTTTCAAAACTAGAGAGTTTTCTTACAACTATGTTCTCAACCGTAAGGATTTTAACTGAGTCATACAAAAGTCGCCAGAGTAATTCGGCCTCACTTGTAAACATAAGCAGTATAGACCTCACTTACAGGCTTTCTACACAAATTTTGAGCTGTATAAACAAGAATTCCTAATATTTCAAAGCAAATTCAAGTGAAAACGCTCCCTAAAGTGCCCAGAGTTGTAAATATTATCAGTTTGCTGGTCATTTCACGGCTTTTCACTGGTAATGTCTATGATTACAAAGGGCAGGAAATGAAGGAAGAATCTATTTTCTTTTATTTCAAGTGGTTCTTCCAAGTTTTTAATCATTTCTGGAAACTCTAATTGCGTATTTGAAGAATTTTACCACAACTAGAGAGTTTTCTTACAACTATGTACTGCAACCTTAAGGATTTAAACTGAGTCATACAATAGTCGCCAGAGTAATTCGGCCTCACTTGTAAATATAAGCAGTATAGTCCTCACTTACAGGCTTTCTAAACAAATTTTGAGCTGTATAAACAAGAATTCCTAATATTTGAAAGCAAATTCAAGTGAAAACGCTCCCTAAAGTGCCCTGAGTTGTAAATATTATCAGTTTGCTGGTCATTTCTCGGCTTTCCACTGGTAATGTCTGTGATTACAAATGGCAGGAAATGTAGGAAGAATCTATTTACTTTTATTTCAAGTGGTTCTTCCAAGTTTTTAATCATTTCTGGAAACTCTAATTGCGTATTTTAAGAGTTTTACCACAACTAGAGAGTTTTCTTACAAATATGTACTGGAACCGTAATGATTTTAACTGAGTCATACAAAATTCGCCAGAGTAATGCGGCCTCTATTGTAAACATAAGCAGTATAGACTTCACTTACAGGCTTTCTACACAAATTTTGAGCTGTATAAACAAGAATTCCTAATATTTGGAAGCAAATTCAAGTGAAAACGCTCCCTAAAGTGTCCTGAGTTGTAAATACTATCAGTTTGCTGGTCATTTCACGGCTTTCCACTGGTAATGTCTGTGATTACAAACGGCAGGAAATGTAGGAAGAATCTATTTACTTTTATTTCAAGTCGTTCTTCCAAGTTTTTAATAATTTCTGGAAACTCTAATTGCGTATTTTAAGAGTTTTACCACAACTAGAGAGTTTTCTTACAAATATGTACTGGAACCGTAAGGATTTAAACTGAGTCATACAATAGTCGCCAGAGTAATGCGGCCTCACTTGTAAACATAAGCTGTATAGTCCTGACTTACAGGCTTTCTACACAAATTTTGAGCTGTATAAACAAGAATTCCTAATATTTGAAAGCAAATTAACGTCAAAACGCTCCCTAAAGTGCCCGGAGTTGTAAATATTATCAGTTTGCTGGTCATTTCACGGCTTTCCTCTGGTAATGTCTGTGATTACAAACGGCAGGAAATGTAGGAAGAATCTATTTCCTTTTATTTCAAGTGGTTCTTCCAAGTTTTTAATCATCTCTGGAAACTCTAATTGCGTATTTTAAGAGTTTTTCCACAACTAGAGAGTTTTCTTACAACTATGTACTGCTGCCGTAAGGATTTTAACTGAGTCATACAAAAGTCGCCAGAGATATTGGGCCTCACTTGTAAACATAAGCTGTATAGTCCTCAATTACAGGCTTTCTACACAAATTTTGAGCTGTATAAACAAGAATTCCTAATATTTGGAAGCAAATTCAAGTGAAAACGCTCCCTAAAGTGCCCGGAGTTGTAAATATTATCAGTTTGCTGGTCATTTCACGGCTTTCCACTGGTAATGTCTGTGATTACAAACGGGAGGAAATGTGGGAAGAATCTATTTACTTTTATTTCAAGTGATTCTTCCAAGTTTTTAATCATTTCTGGACACTCTAATTGCGTATTTTAAGAGTTTTTCCACAACTAGAGAGTTTTCTTACAACTATGTACTGCAGCCGTAAGGATTTTAACTGAGTCATACAAAAGTCGCCAGAGTAATTCGTCCTCACTTGTAAACATAAGCTGTATAGTCCTCAATTACAGGCTTTCTACACAAATTTTGAGCTGTATAAACAAGAATTCCTAATATTTGAAAGCAAATTCAAGTGAAAACGCTCCCTAAAGTGCCCGGGGTTGTAAATATTATCAGTTTGCTGGTCATTTCAAGGCTTTCCACTGGTAATGTCTGTGATTACAAACGGCAGGAAATGTAGGAAGAATCTATTTACTTTAATTTCAAGTGGTTCTTCCAAGTTTTAAATCATTTCTGGAAACTCTAATTGCGGATTTTAAGAGTTTTTCCAAAACTAGAGAGTTTTCTTACAACTATGTTCTGCAACCGTAAGGATTTTAACTGAGTCATACAAAAGTCGCCAGAGTAATTCGGCCTCACTTGTAAACATAAGCAGTATAGACCTCACTTACAGGCTTTCTACACAAATTTTGAGCTGTATAAACAAGAATTCCTAATATTTCAAAGCAAATTCAAGTGAAAACGCTCCCTAAAGTGCCCAGAGTTGTAAATATTATCAGTTTGCTGGTCATTTCACGGCTTTCCACTGGTAATGTCTATGATTACAAAGGGCAGGAAATGAAGGAAGAATCTATTTTCTTTTATTTCAAGTGGTTCTTCCAAGTTTTTAATCATTTCTGGAAACTCTAATTGCGTATTTGAAGAATTTTACCACAACTAGAGAGTTTTCTTACAACTATGTACTGCATCCGTAAGGATTTAAACTGAGTCATACAATAGTCGCCAGAGTAATTCGGCCTCACTTGTAAATATAAGCAGTACAGTCCTCACTTACAGGCTTTCGACACAAATTTTGAGCTGTATAAACAAGAATTCCTAATATTTGAAAGCAAATTCAAGTGAAAACGCTCCCTAAAGTGCCCTGAGTTGTAAATATTATCAGTTTGCTGGTCATTTCTCGGCTTTCCACTGGTAATGTCTGTGATTACAAATGGCAGGAAATGTAGGAAGAATCTATTTACTTTTATTTCAAGTGGTTCTTCCAAGTTTTTAATCATTTCTGGAAACTCTAATTGCGTATTTTAAGAGTTTTACCACAACTAGAGAGTTTTCTTACAAATATGTACTGGAACCGTAATGATTTTAACTGAGTCATACAAATTCGCCAGAGTAATGCGGCCTCTATTGTAAACATAAGCAGTATAGACTTCACTTACAGGCTTTCTACACAAATTTTGAGCTGTATAAACAAGAATTCCTAATATTTGGAAGCAAATTCAACTGAAAAAGCTCCCTAAAGTGCCCTGAGTTGTAAATACTATCAGTTTGCTGGTCATTTCACGGCTTTCCACTGGTAATGTCTGTGATTACAAACGGCAGGAAATGTAGGAAGAATCTATTTACTTTTATTTCAAGTGATTCTTCCAAGTTTTTAATAATTTCTGGATACTCTAATTGCGTATTTTAAGAGTTTTACCACAACTAGAGAGTTTTCTTACAAATATGTACTGGAACCGTAAGGATTTAAACTGAGTCATACAATAGTCGCCAGAGTAATGCGGCCTCACTTGTAAACATAAGCTGTATAGTCCTGACTTACAGGCTTTCTACACAAATTTTGAGCTGTATAAACAAGAATTCCTAATATTTGAAAGAAAATTAACGTCAAAACGCTCCCTAAAGTGCCCGGAGTTGTAAATATTATCAGTTTGCTGGTCATTTCACGGCTTTCCTCTGGTAATGTCTGTGATTACAAACGGCAGGAAATGTAGGAAGAATCTATTTCCTTTTATTTCAAGTGGTTCTTCCAAGTTTTTAATCATCTCTGGAAACTCTAATTGCGTATTTTAAGAGTTTTTCCACAACTAGAGAGTTTTCTTACAACTATGTACTGCTGCCGTAAGGATTTTAACTGAGTCATACAAAAGTCGCCAGAGATATTGGGCCTCACTTGTAAACATAAGCTGTATAGTCCTCAATTACAGGCTTTCTACACAAATTTTGAGCTGTATAAACAAGAATTCCTAATATTTGGAAGCAAATTCAAGTGAAAACGCTCCCTAAAGTGCCCGGGGTTGTAAATATTATCAGTTTGCTGGTCATTTCAAGGCTTTCCACTGGTAATGTCTGTGATTACAAACGGCAGGAAATGTAGGAAGAATCTATTTACTTTAATTTCAAGTGGTTCTTCCAAGTTTTAAATCATTTCTGGAAACTCTAATTGCGGATTTTAAGAGTTTTTCCAAAACTAGAGAGTTTTCTTACAACTATGTTCTGCAACCATAAGGATTTTAACTGAGTCATACAAAAGTCGCCAGAGTAATTCGGCCTCACTTGTAAACATAAGCAGTATAGACCTCACTTACAGGCTTTCTACACAAATTTTGAGCTGTATAAACAAGAATTCCTAATATTTGAAAGCAAATTCAAGTGAAAACGCTCCCTAAAGTGCCCGGGGTTGTAAATATTATCAGTTTGCTGGTCATTTCAAGGCTTTCCACTGGTAATGTCTGTGATTACAAACGGCAGGAAATGTAGGAAGAATCTATTTACTTTAATTTCAAGTGGTTCTTCCAAGTTTTAAATCATTTCTGGAAACTCTAATTGCGGATTTTAAGAGTTTTTCCAAAACTAGAGAGTTTTCTTACAACTATGTTCTGCAACCATAAGGATTTTAACTGAGTCATACAAAAGTCGCCAGAGTAATTCGGCCTCACTTGTAAACATAAGCAGTATAGACCTCACTTACAGGCTTTCTACACAAATTTTGAGCTGTATAAACAAGAATTCCTAATATTTCAAAGCAAATTCAAGTGAAAACGCTCCCTAAAGTGCCCAGAGTTGTAAATATTATCAGTTTGCTGGTCATTTCACGGCTTTCCACTGGTAATATCTATGATTACAAAGGGCAGGAAATGAAGGAAGAATCTATTTTCTTTTATTTCAAGTGGTTCTTCCAAGTTTTTAATCATTTCTGGAAACTCTAATTGCGTATTTGAAGAATTTTACCACAACTAGAGAGTTTTCTTACAACTATGTACTGCAACCGTAAGGATTTAAACTGAGTCATACAATAGTCGCCAGAGTAATTCGGCCTCACTTGTAAATATAAGCAGTACAGTCCTCACTTACAGGCTTTCTACACAAATTTTGAGCTGTATAAACAAGAATTCCTAATATTTGAAAGCAAATTCAAGTGAAAACGCTCCCTAAAGTGCCCTGAGTTGTAAATATTATCAGTTTGCTGGTCATTTCTCGGCTTTCCACTGGTAATGTCTGTGATTACAAATGGCAGGAAATGTAGGAAGAATCTATTTACTTTTATTTCAAGTGGTTCTTCCAAGTTTTTAATCATTTCTGGAAACTCTAATTGCGTATTTTAAGAGTTTTACCACAACTAGAGAGTTTTCTTACAAATATGTACTGGAACCGTAATGATTTTAACTGAGTCATACAAATTCGCCAGAGTAATGCGGCCTCTATTGTAAACATAAGCAGTATAGACTTCACTTACAGGCTTTCTACACAAATTTTGAGCTGTATAAACAAGAATTCCTAATATTTGGAAGCAAATTCAACTGAAAACGCTCCCTAAAGTGCCCTGAGTTGTAAATACTATCAGTTTGCTGGTCATTTCACGGCTTTCCACTGGTAATGTCTGTGATTACAAAGGGCAGGAAATGTAGGAAGAATCTATTTACTTTTATTTCAAGTCGTTCTTCCAAGTTTTTAATAATTTCTGGAAACTCTAATTGCGTATTTTAAGAGTTTTACCACAACTAGAGAGTTTTCTTACAAATATGTACTGGAACCGTAAGGATTTAAACTGAGTCATACAATAGTCGCCAGAGTAATGCGGCCTCACTTGTAAACATAAGCTGTATAGTCCTGACTTACAGGCTTTCTACACAAATTTTGAGCTGTATAAACAAGAATTCCTAATATTTGAAAGCAAATTAACGTCAAAACGCTCCCTAAAGTGCCCGGAGTTGTAAATATTATCAGTTTGCTGGTCATTTCACGGCTTTCCTCTGGTAATGTCTATGATTACAAACGGCAGGAAATGTAGGAAGAATCTATTTCCTTTTATTTCAAGTGGTTCTTCCAAGTTTTTAATCATCTCTGGAAACTCTAATTGCGTATTTTAAGAGTTTTTCCACAACTAGAGCGTTTTCTTACAACTATGTACTGCAACCGTAAGGATTTTAACTGAGTCATACAATAGTCGCCAGAGTAATGCGGCCTCACTTGTAAACATAAGCTGTATAGTCCTCACTTACAGGCTTTCTACACAAATTTTGAGCTGTATAAACAAGAATTCCTAATATTTGGCGGAAAATTCAAGTGAAAACGCTCCCTAAAGTGCCCAGAGTTGTAAATATTATCAGTTTGCTGGTCATTTCACGGCTTTCCACTGGTAATGTCTATGATTACAAATGGCAGGAAATGAAGGAAGAATCTATTTTCTTTTATTTCAAGTGGTTCTTCCAAGTGTTTAATCATTTCTGGAAACTCTAATTGCGTATTTGAAGAATTTTACCACAACTAGAGAGTTTTCTTACAAATATGTACTGGAACCGTAAGGATTTAAACTGAGTCATACAATAGTCGCCAGAGTACTTCGGCCTCACTTGTAAATATAAGCAGTATAGTCCTCACTTACAGGCTTTCTACACAAATTTTGAGCTGTATAAACAAGAATTCCTAATATTTGAGAGAAAATTCAAGTGAAAACGCTCCCTAAAGTGCCCTGATTTGTAAATATTATCAGTTTGCTGGTCATTTCTCGGCTTTCCACTGGTAATGACTGTGATTACAAATGGCACGAAATGTAGGAAGAATCTATTTACTTTTATTTCAAGTGGTTCTTCCAAGTTTTAATCATTTCTGGAAACTCTAATTGAGTATTTTAAGAGTTTTACCACAACTAGAGAGTTTTCTTACAGATATGTACTGGAACCGTAATGATTTTAACTGAGTCATACAAAATTCGCCAGAGTAATGCGGCCTCTATTGTAAACATAAGCAGTATAGACTTCACTTACAGGCTTTCTACACAAATTTTGAGCTGTATAAACAAGAATTCCTAATATTTGGAAGCAAATTCAAGTGAAAACGCTCCCTAAAGTGTCCGGAGTTGTAAATACTATCAGTTTGCTGGTCATTTCACGGCTTTCCACTGGTAATGTCTGTGATTACAAAGGGCAGGAAATGTAGGAAGAATCTATTTACTTTTATTTCAAGTGGTTCTTCCAAGTTTTTAATCATCTCTGGAAACTCTAATTGCGTATTTTAAGAGTTTTACCACAACTAGAGAGTTTTCTTACAAATATGTACTGGAACCGTAAGGATTTTAATTGAGTCTTAAAAAATTCGCCAGAGTAATGCGGCCTCAATTGTAAACATAAGCTGTATAGTCCTCACTTACAGGCTTTCTACACAAATTTTGAGCTGTATAAACAAGAATTCCTAATATTTGGAAGCAAATTCAAGTGAAAACGCTCCCTAAAGTGCCCGGAGTTGTAAATATTATCAGTTTGCTGGTCATTTCACGGCTTTCCTCTGGTAATGTCTGTAATTACAAACGGCAGGAAATGTAGGAAGAATCTATTTCCTTTTATTTCAAGTGGTTCTTCCAAGTTTTTAATGATCTCTGGAAACTCTAATTGCGTATTTTAAGAGTTTTACCACAACTAGAGAGTTTTCTTACAAATATGTACTGGAACCGTAAGGATTTAAACTGAGTCATACAATAGTCGCCAGAGTAATTTGGCCTCACATGTAAATATAAGCAGTATAGTCCTCACTTACAGGCTTTCTACACAAATTTTCAGCTGTATAAACAAGAATTCCTAATATTTGAAAGCAAATTCAAGTTAAAACGCTCCCTAAAGTGCCCAGAGTTGTAAATATTATCAGTTTGCTGGTCATTTCTCGGCTTTCCACTGGTAATGTCTGTGATTACAAATGGCAGGAAATGTAGGAAGAATCTATTTACTTTTATTTCAAGTGGTTCTTCCGAGTTTTTAATCATTTCTGGAAACTCTAATTGCGTATTTTAAGAGTTTTACCACAACTAGAGAGTTGTCTTACAAATATGTACTGGAACCGTAATGATTTTAACTGAGTCATACAAAATTCGCCAGAGTAATGCGGCCTCTATTGTAAACATAAGCAGTATAGACTTCACTTACAGGCTTTCTACACAAATTTTGAGCTGTATAAACAAGAATTCCTAATATTTGGAAGCAAATTCAAGTGAAAACGCTCCCTAAAGTGTCCGGAGTTGTAAATATTATCAGTTTGCTGGTCATTTCACGGCTTTCCACTGGTAATGTCTGTGATTACAAAGGGCAGGAAATGTAGGAAGAATCTATTTACTTTTATTTCAAGTCGTTCTTCCAAGTTTTTAACCATTTCTGGAAACTCTAATAGCGTATTTTAAGATTTTTACCACAACTAGAGAGTTTTCTTACAAATATGTACTGGAACCGTAAGGATTTTAACTGAGTCATACAATAGTCTCCAGAGTAATGCGGCCTCACTTGTAAACATAAGCTGTATAGTCCTCACTTACAGGCTTTCTACACAAATTTTGAGCTGTATAAACAAGAATTCCTAATATTTGGAAGCAAATTCAAGTGAAAACGCTCCCTAAAGTGCCCGGAGTTGTAAATATTATCAGTTTGCTGGTCATTTCACGGCTTTCCTCTGGTAATGTCTGTGATTACAAATGGCAGGAAATGTAGGAAGAATCTATTTACTTTTATTTCAAGTGGTTCTTCCAAGTTTTTAATCATATCTGGAAACTTTAATTGCGTATTTTAAGAGTTTTTCCACAACTTGAGAGTTTTCTTACAACTATGTACTGCAGCCGTAAGGATTTTAACTGAGTCATACAAAAGTCGCCAAAGTAATTCGTCCTCACTTGTAAACATAAGCTGTATAGTCCTGAATTACAGGCTTTCTACACAAATTTTGAGCTGTATAAACAAGAATTCCTAATATTTGGAAGCAAATTCAAGTGAAAACGCTCCCTAAATTGCCCTGAGCTGTAAATATTATCAGTTTGCTGGTCATTTCTCGGCTTTCCACTGGTAATGTCTGTGATTACAAATGGCAGGAAATGTAGGAAGAATCTATTTACTTTTATTTCAAGTGGTTCTTCCAAGTTTTTAATCATTTCTGGAAACTCTAATTGCGTATTTTAAGAGTTTTACCACAACTAGAGAGTTTTCTTACAAATATGTACTGGAACCGTAATGATTTTAACTGAGTCATACAAAATTCGCCAGAGTAATGCGGCCTCTATTGTAAACATAAGCAGTATAGACTTCACTTACAGGCTTTCTACACAAATTTTGAGCTGTATAAACAAGAATTCCTAATATTTGGAAGCAAATTCAAGTGAAAACGCTCCCTAAAGTGTCCGGAGTTGTAAATATTATCAGTTTGCTGGTCATTTCACGGCTTTCCACTGGTAATGTCTGTGATTACAAAGGGCAGGAAATGTAGGAAGAATCTATTTACTTTTATTTCAAGTCGTTCTTCCAAGTTTTTAACCATTTCTGGAAACTCTAATAGCGTATTTTAAGATTTTTACCACAACTAGAGAGTTTTCTTACAAATATGTACTGGAACCGTAAGGATTTTAACTGAGTCATACAATAGTCGCCAGAGTAATGCGGCCTCACTTGTAAACATAAGCTGTATAGTCCTCACTTACAGGCTTTCTACACAAATTTTGAGCTGTATAAACAAGAATTCCTAATATTTGAAAGCAAATTAACGTCAAAACGCTCCCTAAAGTGCCCGGAGTTGTAAATATTATCAGTTTGCTGGTCATTTCACGGCTTTCCTCTGGTAATGTCTGTGATTACAAATGGCAGGAAATGTAGGAAGAATCTATTTACTTTTATTTCAAGTGGTTCTTCCAAGTTTTTAATCATCTCTGGAAACTCTAATTGCGTATTTTAAGAGTTTTTCCACAACTTGAGAGTTTTCTTACAACTATGTACTGCAGCCGTAAGGATTTTAACTGAGTCATACAAAAGTCGCCAAAGTAATTCGTCCTCACTTGTAAACATAAGCTGTATAGTCCTGAATTACAGGCTTTCTACACAAATTTTGAGCTGTATAAACAAGAATTCCTAATATTTGGAAGCAAATTCAAGTGAAAACGCTCCCTAAAGTGCCCGGAGTTGTAAATATTATCAGTTTGCTGGTCATTTCACGGCTTTCCACTGGTAATGTCTGTGATTACAAACGGCAGGAAATGTAGGAAGAATCTATTTACTTTTATTTCAAGTCGTTCTTCCAAGTTTTGAATCATTTCTGGAAACTCTAATTGCGTATTTTAAGAGTTTTTCCACAACTTGAGAGTTTTCTTACAACTATGTTCTGTAACCGTAAGGATTTTAACTGAGTCATACAATAGTCGCCAGAGTAATTCGGCCTCACTTGTAAACATAAGCTGTATAGTCCTCACTTAAAGGCTTTCTACACAAATTTTGAGCTGTATAAACAAGAATTCCTAATATTTGAAAGCAAATTAACGTCAAAACGCTCCCTAAAGTGCCCGGAGTTGTAAATATTATCAGTTTGCTGGTCATTTCACGGCTTTCCTCTGGTAATGTCTGTGATTACAAACGGCAGGAAATGTAGGAAGAATCTATTTCCTTTTATTTCAAGTGGTTCTTCCAAGTTTTTAATCATCTCTGGAAACTCTATTTGTGTATTTTAAGAGTTTTTCCACAACTAGAGCGTTTTCTTACAACTATGTACTGGAACCGTCAGGATTTTAACTGAGTCATACAATAGTCGCCAGAGTAATGCGGCCTCTATTGTAAACATAAGCAGTACAGTCCTCACTTACAGGCTTTCTACACAAATTTTGAGCTGTATAAACAAGAATTCCTAATATTTGAAAGCAAATTCAAGTGAAAACGCTCCCTAAAGTGCCCGGAGTTGTAAATATTATCAGTTTGCTGGTCATTTCATGGCTTTCCTCTGGTAATGTCTGTGATTACAAATGGCAGGAAATGTAGGAAGAATCTATTTACTTTTATTTCAAGTGGTTCTTCCAAGTTTTTAATCATCTCTGGAAACTCTAATTGCGTATTTTAAGAGTTTTTCCACAACTAGAGAGTTTCTTACAACTATGTACTGCAACCGTAAGGATTTTACCTGAGTCATACAAAAGTCGCCAGAGTAATTCGGCCTCACTTGTAAACATAAGCAGTATAGACTTCACTTACAGGCTTTCTACACAAATTTTGAGCTGTATAAACAAGAATTCCTAATATTTGGAGGAAAATTCAAGTGAAAACGCTCCCTAAAGTGCCCGGAGTTGTAAATATTATCAGTTTGCTGGTCATTTCACGGCTTTCCACTGGTAATCTCTGTGATTACAAAGGGCAGGAAATGTAGGAAGAATCTATTTACTTTTATTTCAAGTCGTTCTTCCAAGTTTTGAATCATTTCTGGAAACTCTAATTGCGGATTTTAAGAGTTTTTCCACAACTAGGGAGTTTTCTTACAACTATGTTCTGCAACCGTAAGGATTTTAACTGAGTCATACAAAAGTCGCCAGAGTAATTCGGCCTCACTTGTAAACATAAGCAGTATAGCCCTCACTTACAGGCTTTCTACACAAATTTTGAGATGTATAAACAAGAATTCCTAATATTTGAAAGCAAATTCAAGTGAAAACGCTCCCGAAAGTGTCCAGAGTTGTAAATATTATCAGTTTGCTGGTCATTTCACGGCTTTCCACTGGTAATGTCTATGATTACAAATGGCAGGAAATGAAGGAAGAATCTATTTTCTTTTATTTCAAGTGGTTCTTCCAAGTGTTTAATCATTTCTGGAAACTCTAATTGCGTATTTGAAGAATTTTACCACAACTAGAGAGTTTTCTTACAGATATGTACTGGAACCGTAATGATTTTAACTGAGTCATACAAAATTCGCCAGAGTAATTCGGCCTCACTTGTAAACATAAGCTGTATAGTCCTCACTTACAGGCTTTCTACAGAAATTTTAAGCTGTATAAACAAGAATTCCTAATATTTGAAAGCAAATTAACGTCAAAACGCTCCCTAAAGTGCCCGGAGTTGTAAATATTATCAGTTTGCTGGTCATTTCACGGCTTTCCTCTGGTAATGTCTGTGATTACAAACGGCAGGAAATGTAGGAAGAATCTATTTCCTTTTATTTCAAGTGGTTCTTCCAAGTTTTTAATCATCTCTGGAAACTCTATTTGCGTATTTTAAGAGTTTTTCCACAACTAGAGAGTTTTCTTACAACTATGTACTGGAACCGTAAGGATTTTAACTGAGTCATACAATAGTCGCCAGAGTAATGCGGCCTCTATTGTAAACATAAGCTGTATAGTCCTCATTACAGGCTTTCTACACAAATTTTGAGCTGTATAAACAAGAATTCCTAATATTTGGAAGCAAATTCAAGTGAAAACGCTCCCTAAAGTGTCCGGAGTTGTAAATATTATCAGTTTGCTGGTCATTTCACGGCTTTCCACTGGTAATGTCTGTGATTACAAAGGGCAGGAAATGTAGGAAGAATCTATTTACTTTTATTTCAAGTCGTTCTTCCAAGTTTTTAACCATTTCTGGAAACTCTAATAGCGTATTTTAAGATTTTTACCACAACTAGAGAGTTTTCTTACAAATATGTACTGGAACCGTAAGGATTTTAACTGAGTCATACAATAGTCGCCAGAGTAATGCGGCCTCACTTGTAAACATAAGCTGTATAGTCCTCACTTACAGGCTTTCTACACAAATTTTGAGCTGTATAAACAAGAATTCCTAATATTTGAAAGCAAATTAACGTCAAAACGCTCCCTAAAGTGCCCGGAGTTGTAAATATTATCAGTTTGCTGGTCATTTCACGGCTTTCCTCTGGTAATGTCTGTGATTACAAATGGCAGGAAATATAGGAAGAATCTATTTACTTTTATTTCAAGTGGTTCTTCCAAGTTTTTAATCATCTCTGGAAACTCTAATTGCGTATTTTCAGAGTTTTTCCACAACTTGAGAGTTTTCTTACAACTATGTACTGCAGCCGTAAGGATTTTAACTGAGTCATACAAAAGTCGCCAAAGTAATTCGTCCTCACTTGTAAACATAAGCTGTATAGTCCTGAATTACAGGCTTTCTACACAAATTTTGAGCTGTATAAACAAGAATTCCTAATATTTGGAAGCAAATTCAAGTGAAAACGCTCACTAAAGTGCCCGGAGTTGTAAATATTATCAGTTTGCTGGTCATTTCACGGCTTTCCACTGGTAATCTCTGTGATTACAAAGGGCAGGAAATGTAGGAAGAATCTATTTACTTTTATTTCAAGTCGTTCTTCCAAGTTTTGAATCATTTCTGGAAACTCTAATTGCGGATTTTAAGAGTTTTTCCACAACTAGGGAGTTTTCTTACAACTATGTTCTGCAACCGTAAGGATTTTAACTGAGTCATACAAAAGTCGCCAGAGTAATTCGGCCTCACTTGTCAACATGAGCAGTATAGACCTCACTTACAGGCTTTCTACACAAATTTTGAGCTGTATAAACAAGAATTCCTAATATTTCAAAGCAAATTCAAGTGAAAACGCTCCCGAAAGTGCCCAGAGTTGTAAATATTATCAGTTTGCTGGTCATTTCACGGCTTTCCACTGGTAATGTCTATGATTACAAATGGCAGGAAATGAAGGAAGAATCTATTTTCTTTTATTTCAAGTGGTTCTTCCAAGTTTTAATCATTTCTGGAAACTCTAATTGAGTATTTTAAGAGTTTTACCACAACTAGAGAGTTTTCTTACAGATATGTACTGGAACCGTAATGATTTTAACTGAGTCATACAAAATTCGCCAGAGTAATGCGGCCTCTATTGTAAACATAAGCAGTATAGACTTCACTTACAGGCTTTCTACACAAATTTTGAGCTTTATAAACAAGAATTCCTAATATTTGGAAGCAAATTCAAGTGAAAACGCTCCCTAAAGTGTCCGGAGTTGTAAATACTATCAGTTTGCTGGTCATTTCACGGCTTTCCACTGGTAATGTCTGTGATTACAAAGGGCAGGAAATGTAGGAAGAATCTATTTCCTTTTATTTCAAGTGGTTCTTCCAAGTTTTTAATCATCTCTGGAAACTCTAATTGCGTATTTTAAGAGTTTTACCACAACTAGAGAGTTTTCTTACAAATATGTACTGGAACCGTAAGGATTTTAATTGAGTCTTAAAAAATTCGCCAGAGTAATGCGGCCTCAATTGTAAACATAAGCTGTATAGTCCTGAATTACAGGCTTTCTACACAAATTTTGAGCTGTATAAACAAGAATTCCTAATATTTGGAAGCAAATTCAAGTGAAAACGCTCCCTAAAGTGCCCGGAGTTGTAAATATTATCAGTTTGCTGGTCATTTCACGGCTTTCCTCTGGTAATGTCTGTAATTACAAACGGCAGGAAATGTAGGAAGAATCTATTTCCTTTTATTTCAAGTGGTTCTTCCAAGTTTTTAATGATCTCTGGAAACTCTAATTGCGTATTTTAAGAGTTTTACCACAACTAGAGAGTTTTCTTACAAATATGTACTGGAACCGTAAGGATTTAAACTGAGTCATACAATAGTCGCCAGAGTAATTTGGCCTCACATGTAAATATAAGCAGTATAGTCCTCACTTACAGGCTTTCTACACAAATTTTCAGCTGTATAAACAAGAATTCCTAATATTTGAAAGCAAATTCAAGTGAAAACGCTCCCTAAAGTGCCCTGAGTTGTAAATATTATCAGTTTGCTGGTCATTTCTCGGCTTTCCACTGGTAATGTCTGTGATTACAAATGGCAGGAAATGTAGGAAGAATCTATTTACTTTTATTTCAAGTGGTTCTTCCGAGTTTTTAATCATTTCTGGAAACTCTAATTGCGTATTTTAAGAGTTTTACCACAACTAGAGAGTTGTCTTACAAATATGTACTGGAACCGTAATGATTTTAACTGAGTCATACAAAATTCGCCAGAGTAATGCGGCCTCTATTGTAAACATAAGCAGTATAGACTTCACTTACAGGCTTTCTACACAAATTTTGAGCTGTATAAACAAGAATTCCTAATATTTGGAAGCAAATTCAAGTGAAAACGCTCCCTAAAGTGTCCGGAGTTGTAAATATTATCAGTTTGCTGGTCATTTCACGGCTTTCCACTGGTAATGTCTGTGATTACAAAGGGCAGGAAATGTAGGAAGAATCTATTTACTTTTATTTCAAGTCCTTCTTCCAAGTTTTTAACCATTTCTGGAAACTCTAATAGCGTATTTTAAGATTTTTACCACAACTAGAGAGTTTTCTTACAAATATGTACTGGAACCGTAAGGATTTTAACTGAGTCATACAATAGTCTCCAGAGTAATGCGGCCTCACTTGTAAACATAAGCTGTATAGTCCTCACTTACAGGCTTTCTACACAAATTTTAAGCTGTATAAACAAGAATTCCTAATATTTGAAAGCAAATTAACGTCAAAACGCTCCCTAAAGTGCCCGGAGTTGTAAATATTATCAGTTTGCTGGTCATTTCACGGCTTTCCTCTGGTAATGTCTGTGATTACAAACGGAAGGAAATGTAGGAAGAATCTATTTCCTTTTATTTCAAGTGGTTCTTCCAAGTTTTTAATCACCTCTGGAAACTCTATTTGCGTATTTTAAGAGTTTTTCCACAACTAGAGCGTTTTCTTACAACTATGTACTGGAACCGTCAGGATTTTAACTTAGTCATACAATAGTCGCCAGAGTAATGCGGCCTCGGTTGTAAACATAAGCTGTATAGTCCACATTACAGGCTTTCTACACAAATTTTGAGCTGTATAAACAAGAATTCCTAATATTTGAAAGCAAATTCAAGTGAAAACGCTCCCTAAAGTGCCCGGAGTTGTAAATATTATCAGTTTGCTGGTCATTTCACGGCTTTCCTCTGGTAAAGTCTATGATTACAAATGGCAGGACATGAAGGAAGAATCTATTTTCTTTTATTTCAAGTGGTTCTTCCAAGTTTTTAATCATTTCTGGAAACTCTAATTGCGTATTTGAAGAATTTTACCACAACTAGAGAGTTTTCTTACAAATATGTACTGGAACCGTAAGGATTTATACTGAGTCATACAATAGTCGCCAGAGTAATTCGGCCTCACTTGTAAATATAAGCAGTATATTCCTCACTTACAGGCTTTCTACACAAATTTTGAGCTGTATAAACAAGAATTCCTAATATTTGAAAGCAAATTCAAGTGAAAACGCCCCCTAAAGTGCCCGGGGTTGTAAATATTATCAGTTTGCTGGTCATTTCAAGGCTTTCCACTGGTAATGTCTGTGATTACAAACGGCAGGAAATGTAGGAAGAATCTATTTACTTTTATTTCAAGTGATTCTTCCAAGTTTTTAATCATTTCTGGAAACTCTAATTGCGTATTTTAAGAGTTTTTCCACAACTAGAGAGTTTCTTACAACTATGTACTGCAACCGTAAGGATTTTACCTGAGTCATACAAAAGTCGCCAGAGTAATTCGGCCTCACTTGTAAACATAAGCAGTATAGACTTCACTTACAGGCTTTCTACACAAATTTTGAGGTGTATAAACAAGAATTCCTAATATTTGGAGGAAAATTCAAGTGAAAACGCTCCCTAAAGTGCCCGGAGTTGTAAATATTATCAGTTTGCTGGTCATTTCACGGCTTTCCACTGGTAATCTCTATGATTACAAAAGGCAGGAAATGTAGGAAGAATCTATTTACTTTTATTTCAAGTCGTTCTTCCAAGTTTTGAATCATTTCTGGAAACTCTAATTGCGGATTTTAAGAGTTTTTCCACAACTAGGGAGTTTTCTTACAACTATGTTCTGCAACCGTAAGGATTTTTACTGAGTCATACAAAAGTCGCCAGAGTAATTCGGCCTCACTTGTAAACATAACCAGTATAGACCTCACTTACAGGCTTTCTACACAAATTTTGAGCTGTATAAACAAGAATTCCTAATATTTCAAAGCAAATTCAAGTGAAAACGCTCCCGAAAGTGCCCAGAGTTGTAAATATTATCAGTTTGCTGGTCATTTCACGGCTTTCCACTGGTAATGTCTATGATTACAAATGGCAGGAAATGAAGGAAGAATCTATTTTCTTTTATTTCAAGTGGTTCTTCCAAGTGTTTAATCATTTCTGGAAACTCTAATTGCGTATTTGAAGAATTTTACCACAACTAGAGAGTTTTCTTACAGATATGTACTGGAACCGTAATGATTTTAACTGAGTCATACAAAATTCGCCAGAGTAATGCGGCCTCTATTGTAAACATAAGCAGTATAGACTTCACTTACAGGCTTTCTACACAAATTTTGAGCTGTATAAACAAGAATTCCTAATATTTGGAAGCAAATTCAATTGAAAACGCTCCCTAAAGTTTCCGGAGTTGTAAATACTATCAGTTTGCTGGTCATTTCATGGCTTTCCACTGGTAATGTCTGTGATTACAAAGGGCAGGAAATGTAGGAAGAATCTATTTCCTTTTATTTCAAGTGGTTCTTCCAAGTTTTTAATCATCTCTGGAAACTCTAATTGAGTATTTTAAGAGTTTTACCACAACTAGAGAGTTTTCTTACAGATATGTACTGGAACCGTAATGATTTTAACTGAGTCATACAAAATTCGCCAGAGTAATGCGGCCTCTATTGTAAACATAAGCAGTATAGACTTCACTTACAGGCTTTCTACACAAATTTTGAGCTGTATAAACAAGAATTCCTAATATTTGGAAGCAAATTCAAGTGAAAACGCTCCCTAAAGTGCCCGGAGTTGTAAATATTATCAGTTTGCTGGTCATTTCACGGCTTTCCTCTGGTAATGTCTGTAATTACAAACGGCAGGAAATGTAGGAAGAATCTATTTCCTTTTATTTCAAGTGGTTCTTCCAAGTTTTTAATGATCTCTGGAAACTCTAATTGCGTATTTTAAGAGTTTTACCACAACTAGAGAGTTTTCTTACAAATATGTACTGGAACCGTAAGGATTTAAACTGAGTCATACAATAGTCGCCAGAGTAATTTGGCCTCACATGTAAATATAAGCAGTATAGTCCTCACTTACAGGCTTTCTACACAAATTTTGAGCTGTATAAACAAGAATTCCTAATATTTGAAAGCAAATTCAAGTGAAAACGCTCCCTAAATTGCCCTGAGCTGTAAATATTATCAGTTTGCTGGTCATTTCTCGGCTTTCCACTGGTAATGTCTGTGATTACAAATGGCAGGAAATGTAGGAAGAATCTATTTACTTTTATTTCAAGTGGTTCTTCCAAGTTTTTAATCATTTCTGGAAACTCTAATTGCGTATTTTAAGAGTTTTACCACAACTAGAGAGTTTTCTTACAAATATGTACTGGAACCGTAATGATTTTAACTGAGTCATACAAAATTCGCCAGAGTAATGCGGCCTCTATTGTAAACATAAGCAGTATAGACTTCACTTACAGGCTTTCTACACAAATTTTGAGCTGTATAAACAAGAATTCCTAAGATTTGGAAGCAAATTCAAGTGAAAACGCTCCCTAAAGTGCCCGGAGTTGTAAATATTATCAGTTTGCTGGTCATTTCACGGCTTTCCACTGGTAATGTCTGTGATTACAAAGGGCAGGAAATGTAGGAAGAATCTATTTACTTTTATTTCAAGTCGTTCTTCCAAGTTTTTAACCATTTCTGGAAACTCTAATAGCGTATTTTAAGATTTTTACCACAACTAGAGAGTTTTCTTACAAATATGTACTGGAACCGTAAGGATTTTAACTGAGTCATACAATAGTCGCCAGAGTAATGCGGCCTCACTTGTAAACATAAGCTGTATAGTCCTCACTTACAGGCTTTCTACACAAATTTTGAGCTGTATAAACAAGAATTCCTAATATTTGAAAGCAAATTAACGTCAAAACGCTCCCTAAAGTGCCCGGAGTTGTAAATATTATCAGTTTGCTGGTCATTTCACGGCTTTCCTCTGGTAATGTCTGTGATTACAAATGGCAGGAAATGTAGGAAGAATCTATTTACTTTTATTTCAAGTGGTTCTTCCAAGTTTTTAATCATCCCTGGAAACTCTAATTGCGTATTTTAAGAGTTTTTCCACAACTTGAGAGTTTTCTTACAACTATGTACTGCAGCCGTAAGGATTTTAACTGAGTCATACAAAAGTCGCCAAAGTAATTCGTCCTCACTTGTAAACATAAGCTGTATAGTCCTGAATTACAGGCTTTCTACACAAATTTTGAGCTGTATAAACAAGAATTCCTAATATTTGGAAGCAAATTCAAGTGAAAACGCTCCCTAAAGTGCCCGGAGTTGTAAATATTATCAGTTTGCTGGTCATTTCACGGCTTTCCACTGGTAATGTCTGTGATTACAAACGGCAGGAAATGTAGGAAGAATCTATTTACTTTTATTTCAAGTCGTTCTTCCAAGTTTTGAATCATTTCTGGAAACTCTAATTGCGTATTTTAAGAGTTTTTCCACAACTTGAGAGTTTTCTTACAACTATGTTCTGTAACCGTAAGGATTTTAACTGAGTCATACAATAGTCGCCAGAGTAATTCGGCCTCACTTGTAAACATAAGCTGTATAGTCCTCACTTAAAGGCTTTCTACACAAATTTTAAGCTGTATAAACAAGAATTCCTAATATTTGAAAGCAAATTAACGTCAAAACGCTCCCTAAAGTTCCCGGAGTTGTAAATATTATCAGTTTGCTGGTCATTTCACGGCTTTCCTCTGGTAATGTCTGTGATTACAAACGGCAGGAAATGTAGGAAGAATCTATTTCCTTTTATTTCAAGTGGTTCTTCCAAGTTTTTAATCATCTCTGGAAACTCTATTTGCGTATTTTAAGAGTTTTTCCACAACTAGAGCGTTTTCTTACAACTATGTACTGGAACCGTAAGGATTTTAACTGAGTCATACAATAGTCGCCAGAGTAATGCGGCCTCTATTGTAAACATAAGCAGTATACACTTCACTTACAGGCTTTCTACACAAATTTTGAGCTGTATAAACAAGAATTCCTAATATTTGAAAGCAAATTCAAGTGAAAACGCTCCCTAAAGTGCCCGGAGTTGTAAATATTATCAGTTTGCTGGTCATTTCATGGCTTTCCTCTGGTAATGTCTGTGATTACAAATGGCAGGAAATGTAGGAAGAATCTATTTACTTTTATTTCAAGTGGTTCTTCCAAGTTTTTAATCATCTCTGGAAACTCTAATTGCGTATTTTAAGAGTTTTTCCACAACTAGAGAGTTTCTTACAACTATGTACTGCAACCGTAAGGATTTTACCTGAGTCATACAAAAGTCGCCAGAGTAATTCGGCCTCACTTGTAAACATAAGCAGTATAGACTTCACTTACAGGCTTTCTACACAAATTTTGAGCTGTATAAACAAGAATTCCTAATATTTGGAGGAAAATTCAAGTGAAAACGCTCCCTAAAGTGCCCGGAGTTGTAAATATTATCAGTTTGCTGGTCATTTCACGGCTTTCCACTGGTAATCTCTGTGATTACAAAGGGCAGGAAATGTAGGAAGAATCTATTTACTTTTATTTCAAGTCGTTCTTCCAAGTTTTGAATCATTTCTGGAAACTCTAATTGCGGATTTTAAGAGTTTTTCCACAACTAGGGAGTTTTCTTACAACTATGTTCTGCAACCGTAAGGATTTTAACTGAGTCATACAAAAGTCGCCAGAGTAATTCGGCCTCACTTGTAAACATAAGCAGTATAGACCTCACTTACAGGCTTTCTACACAAATTTTGAGCTGTATAAACAAGAATTCCTAATATTTCAAAGCAAATTCAAGTGAAAACGCTCCCGAAAGTGTCCAGAGTTGTAAATATTATCAGTTTGCTGGTCATTTCACGGCTTTCCACTGGTAATGTCTATGATTACAAATGGCAGGAAATGAAGGAAGAATCTATTTTCTTTTATTTCAAGTGGTTCTTCCAAGTGTTTAATCATTTCTGGAAACTCTAATTGCGTATTTGAAGAATTTTACCACAACTAGAGAGTTTTCTTACAGATATGTACTGGAACCGTAATGATTTTACCTGAGTCATACAAAATTCGCCAGAGTAATTCGGCCTCACTTGTAAACATAAGCTGTATAGTCCTCACTTACAGGCTTTCTACAGAAATTTTAAGCTGTATAAACAAGAATTCCTAATATTTGAAAGCAAATTAACGTCAAAACGCTCCCTAAAGTGCCCGGAGTTGTAAATATTATCAGTTTGCTGGTCATTTCACGGCTTTCCTCTGGTAATGTCTGTAATTACAAACGGCAGGAAATGTAGGAAGAATCTATTTCCTTTTATTTCAAGTGGTTCTTCCAAGTTTTTAATGATCTCTGGAAACTCTAATTGCGTATTTTAAGAGTTTTACCACAACTAGAGAGTTTTCTTACAAATATGTACTGGAACCGTAAGGATTTAAACTGAGTCATACAATAGTCGCCAGAGTAATTTGGCCTCACATGTAAATATAAGCAGTATAGTCCTCACTTACAGGCTTTCTACACAAATTTTGAGCTGTATAAACAAGAATTCCTAATATTTGGAAGCAAATTCAAGTGAAAACGCTCCCTAAAGTGTCCGGAGTTGTAAATATTATCAGTTTGCTGGTCATTTCACGGCTTTCCACTGGTAATGTCTGTGATTACAAAGGGCAGGAAATGTAGGAAGAATCTATTTACTTTTATTTCAAGTCGTTCTTCCAAGTTTTTAACCATTTCTGGAAACTCTAATAGCGTATTTTAAGATTTTTACCACAACTAGAGAGTTTTCTTACAAATATGTACTGGAACCGTAAGGATTTTAACTGAGTCATACAATAGTCTCCAGAGTAATGCGGCCTCACTTGTAAACATAAGCTGTATAGTCCTCACTTACAGGCTTTCTACACAAATTTTAAGCTGTATAAACAAGAATTCCTAATATTTGAAAGCAAATTAACGTCAAAACGCTCCCTAAAGTGCCCGGAGTTGTAAATATTATCAGTTTGCTGGTCATTTCACGGCTTTCCTCTGGTAATGTCTGTGATTACAAACGGAAGGAAATGTAGGAAGAATCTATTTCCTTTTATTTCAAGTGGTTCTTCCAAGTTTTTAATCACCTCTGGAAACTCTATTTGCGTATTTTAAGAGTTTTTCCACAACTAGAGCGTTTTCTTACAACTATGTACTGGAACCGTCAGGATTTTAACTTAGTCATACAATAGTCGCCAGAGTAATGCGGCCTCTATTGTAAACATAAGCTTTATAGTCCACATTACAGGCTTTCTACACAAATTTTGAGCTGTATAAACAAGAATTCCTAATATTTGAAAGCAAATTCAAGTGAAAACGCTCCCTAAAGTGCCCGGAGTTGTAAATATTATCAGTTTGCTGGTCATTTCACGGCTTTCCTCTGGTAAAGTCTATGATTACAAATGGCAGGACATGAAGGAAGAATCTATTTTCTTTTATTTCAAGTGGTTCTTCCAAGTTTTTAATCATTTCTGGAAACTCTAATTGCGTATTTGAAGAATTTTACCACAACTAGAGAGTTTTCTTACAAATATGTACTGGAACCGTAAGGATTTATACTGAGTCATACAATAGTCGCCAGAGTAATTAAGCCTCACTTGTAAATATAAGCAGTATATTCCTCACTTACAGGCTTTCTACACAAATTTTGAGCTGTATAAACAAGAATTCCTAATATTTGAAAGCAAATTCAAGTGAAAACGCCCCCTAAAGTGCCCGGGGTTGTAAATATTATCAGTTTGCTGGTCATTTCAAGGCTTTCCACTGGTAATGTCTGTGATTACAAACGGCAGGAAATGTAGGAAGAATCTATTTACTTTTATTTCAAGTGATTCTTCCAAGTTTTTAATCATTTCTGGAAACTCTAATTGCGTATTTTAAGAGTTTTTCCACAACTAGAGAGTTTCTTACAACTATGTACTGCAACCGTAAGGATTTTACCTGAGTCATACAAAAGTCGCCAGAGTAATTCGGCCTCACTTGTAAACATAAGCAGTATAGACTTCACTTACAGGCTTTCTACACAAATTTTGAGGTGTATAAACAAGAATTCCTAATATTTGGAGGAAAATTCAAGTGAAAACGCTCCCTAAAGTGCCCGGAGTTGTAAATATTATCAGTTTGCTGGTCATTTCACGGCTTTCCACTGGTAATCTCTATGATTACAAAAGGCAGGAAATGTAGGAAGAATCTATTTACTTTTATTTCAAGTCGTTCTTCCAAGTTTTGAATCATTTCTGGAAACTCTAATTGCGGATTTTAAGAGTTTTTCCACAACTAGGGAGTTTTCTTACAACTATGTTCTGCAACCGTAAGGATTTTTACTGAGTCATACAAAAGTCGCCAGAGTAATTCGGCCTCACTTGTAAACATAACCAGTATAGACCTCACTTACAGGCTTTCTACACAAATTTTGAGCTGTATAAACAAGAATTCCTAATATTTCAAAGCAAATTCAAGTGAAAACGCTCCCGAAAGTGCCCAGAGTTGTAAATATTATCAGTTTGCTGGTCATTTCACGGCTTTCCACTGGTAATGTCTATGATTACAAATGGCAGGAAATGAAGGAAGAATCTATTTTCTTTTATTTCAAGTGGTTCTTCCAAGTGTTTAATCATTTCTGGAAACTCTAATTGCGTATTTGAAGAATTTTACCACAACTAGAGAGTTTTCTTACAGATATGTACTGGAACCGTAATGATTTTAACTGAGTCATACAAAATTCGCCAGAGTAATGCGGCCTCTATTGTAAACATAAGCAGTATAGACTTCACTTACAGGCTTTCTACACAAATTTTGAGCTGTATAAACAAGAATTCCTAATATTTGGAAGCAAATTCAATTGAAAACGCTCCCTAAAGTTTCCGGAGTTGTAAATACTATCAGTTTGCTGGTCATTTCATGGCTTTCCACTGGTAATGTCTGTGATTACAAAGGGCAGGAAATGTAGGAAGAATCTATTTCCTTTTATTTCAAGTGGTTCTTCCAAGTTTTTAATCATCTCTGGAAACTCTAATTGAGTATTTTAAGAGTTTTACCACAACTAGAGAGTTTTCTTACAGATATGTACTGGAACCGTAATGATTTTAACTGAGTCATACAAAATTCGCCAGAGTAATGCGGCCTCTATTGTAAACATAAGCAGTATAGACTTCACTTACAGGCTTTCTACACAAATTTTGAGCTGTATAAACAAGAATTCCTAATATTTGGAAGCAAATTCAAGTGAAAACGCTCCCTAAAGTGCCCGGAGTTGTAAATATTATCAGTTTGCTGGTCATTTCACGGCTTTCCTCTGGTAATGTCTGTAATTACAAACGGCAGGAAATGTAGGAAGAATCTATTTCCTTTTATTTCAAGTGGTTCTTCCAAGTTTTTAATGATCTCTGGAAACTCTAATTGCGTATTTTAAGAGTTTTACCACAACTAGAGAGTTTTCTTACAAATATGTACTGGAACCGTAAGGATTTAAACTGAGTCATACAATAGTCGCCAGAGTAATTTGGCCTCACATGTAAATATAAGCAGTATAGTCCTCACTTACAGGCTTTCTACACAAATTTTGAGCTGTATAAACAAGAATTCCTAATATTTGAAAGCAAATTCAAGTGAAAACGCTCCCTAAATTGCCCTGAGCTGTAAATATTATCAGTTTGCTGGTCATTTCTCGGCTTTCCACTGGTAATGTCTGTGATTACAAATGGCAGGAAATGTAGGAAGAATCTATTTACTTTTATTTCAAGTGGTTCTTCCAAGTTTTTAATCATTTCTGGAAACTCTAATTGCGTATTTTAAGAGTTTTACCACAACTAGAGAGTTTTCTTACAAATATGTACTGGAACCGTAATGATTTTAACTGAGTCATACAAAATTCGCCAGAGTAATGCGGCCTCTATTGTAAACATAAGCAGTATAGACTTCACTTACAGGCTTTCTACACAAATTTTGAGCTGTATAAACAAGAATTCCTAATATTTGGAAGCAAATTCAAGTGAAAACGCTCCCTAAAGTGCCCGGAGTTGTAAATATTATCAGTTTGCTGGTCATTTCACGGCTTTCCACTGGTAATGTCTGTGATTACAAAGGGCAGGAAATGTAGGAAGAATCTATTTACTTTTATTTCAAGTCGTTCTTCCAAGTTTTTAACCATTTCTGGAAACTCTAATAGCGTATTTTAAGATTTTTACCACAACTAGAGAGTTTTCTTACAAATATGTACTGGAACCGTAAGGATTTTAACTGAGTCATACAATAGTCGCCAGAGTAATGCGGCCTCACTTGTAAACATAAGCTGTATAGTCCTCACTTACAGGCTTTCTACACAAATTTTGAGCTGTATAAACAAGAATTCCTAATATTTGAAAGCAAATTAACGTCAAAACGCTCCCTAAAGTGCCCGGAGTTGTAAATATTATCAGTTTGCTGGTCATTTCACGGCTTTCCTCTGGTAATGTCTGTGATTACAAATGGCAGGAAATGTAGGAAGAATCTATTTACTTTTATTTCAAGTGGTTCTTCCAAGTTTTTAATCATCCCTGGAAACTCTAATTGCGTATTTTAAGAGTTTTTCCACAACTTGAGAGTTTTCTTACAACTATGTACTGCAGCCGTAAGGATTTTAACTGAGTCATACAAAAGTCGCCAAAGTAATTCGTCCTCACTTGTAAACATAAGCTGTATAGTCCTGAATTACAGGCTTTCTACACAAATTTTGAGCTGTATAAACAAGAATTCCTAATATTTGGAAGCAAATTCAAGTGAAAACGCTCCCTAAAGTGCCCGGAGTTGTAAATATTATCAGTTTGCTGGTCATTTCACGGCTTTCCACTGGTAATGTCTGTGATTACAAACGGCAGGAAATGTAGGAAGAATCTATTTACTTTTATTTCAAGTCGTTCTTCCAAGATTTGAATCATTTCTGGAAACTCTAATTGCGTATTTTAAGAGTTTTTCCACAACTTGAGAGTTTTCTTACAACTATGTTCTGTAACCGTAAGGTTTTTAACTGAGTCATACAATAGTCGCCAGAGTAATTCGGCCTCACTTGTAAACATAAGCTGTATAGTCCTCACTTAAAGGCTTTCTACACAAATTTTAAGCTGTATAAACAAGAATTCCTAATATTTGAAAGCAAATTAACGTCAAAACGCTCCCTAAAGTTCCCGGAGTTGTAAATATTATCAGTTTGCTGGTCATTTCACGGCTTTCCTCTGGTAATGTCTGTGATTACAAACGGCAGGAAATGTAGGAAGAATCTATTTCCTTTTATTTCAAGTGGTTCTTCCAAGTTTTTAATCATCTCTGGAAACTCTATTTGCGTATTTTAAGAGTTTTTCCACAACTAGAGCGTTTTCTTACAACTATGTACTGGAACCGTAAGGATTTTAACTGAGTCATACAATAGTCGCCAGAGTAATGCGGCCTCTATTGTAAACATAAGCAGTATACACTTCACTTACAGGCTTTCTACACAAATTTTGAGCTGTATAAACAAGAATTCCTAATATTTGAAAGCAAATTCAAGTGAAAACGCTCCCTAAAGTGCCCGGAGTTGTAAATATTATCAGTTTGCTGGTCATTTCATGGCTTTCCTCTGGTAATGTCTGTGATTACAAATGGCAGGAAATGTAGGAAGAATCTATTTACTTTTATTTCAAGTGGTTCTTCCAAGTTTTTAATCATCTCTGGAAACTCTAATTGCGTATTTTAAGAGTTTTTCCACAACTAGAGAGTTTCTTACAACTATGTACTGCAACCGTAAGGATTTTACCTGAGTCATACAAAAGTCGCCAGAGTAATTCGGCCTCACTTGTAAACATAAGCAGTATAGACTTCACTTACAGGCTTTCTACACAAATTTTGAGCTGTATAAACAAGAATTCCTAATATTTGGAGGAAAATTCAAGTGAAAACGCTCCCTAAAGTGCCCGGAGTTGTAAATATTATCAGTTTGCTGGTCATTTCACGGCTTTCCACTGGTAATCTCTGAGATTACAAAGGGCAGGAAATGTAGGAAGAATCTATTTACTTTTATTTCAAGTCGTTCTTCCAAGTTTTGAATCATTTCTGGAAACTCTAATTGCGGATTTTAAGAGTTTTTCCACAACTAGGGAGTTTTCTTACAACTATGTTCTGCAACCGTAAGGATTTTAACTGAGTCATACAAAAGTCGCCAGAGTAATTCGGCCTCACTTGTAAACATAAGCAGTATAGACCTCACTTACAGGCTTTCTACACAAATTTTGAGCTGTATAAACAAGAATTCCTAATATTTCAAAGCAAATTCAAGTGAAAACGCTCCCGAAAGTGTCCAGAGTTGTAAATATTATCAGTTTGCTGGTCATTTCACGGCTTTCCACTGGTAATGTCTATGATTACAAATGGCAGGAAATGAAGGAAGAATCTATTTTCTTTTATTTCAAGTGGTTCTTCCAAGTGTTTAATCATTTCTGGAAACTCTAATTGCGTATTTGAAGAATTTTACCACAACTAGAGAGTTTTCTTACAGATATGTACTGGAACCGTAATGATTTTACCTGAGTCATACAAAATTCGCCAGAGTAATTCGGCCTCACTTGTAAACATAAGCTGTATAGTCCTCACTTACAGGCTTTCTACAGAAATTTTAAGCTGTATAAACAAGAATTCCTAATATTTGAAAGCAAATTAACGTCAAAACGCTCCCTAAAGTGCCCGGAGTTGTAAATATTATCAGTTTGCTGGTCATTTCACGGCTTTCCTCTGGTAATGTCTGTGATTACAAACGGCAGGAAATGTAGGAAGAATCTATTTCCTTTTATTTCAAGTGGTTCTTCCAAGTTTTTAATCATCTCTGGAAACTCTATTTGCGTATTTTAAGAGTTTTTCCACAACTAGAGCGTTTTCTTACAACTATGTACTGGAACCGTCAGGATTTTAACTGAGTCATACAATAGTCGCCAGAGTAATGCGGCCTCTATTGTAAACATAAGCTGTATAGTCCTCATTACAGGCTTTCTACACAAATTTTGAGCTGTATAAACAAGAATTCCTAATATTTGGAAGCAAATTCAAGTGAAAACGCTCCCTAAAGTGTCCGGAGTTGTAAATATTATCAGTTTGCTGGTCATTTCACGGCTTTCCACTGGTAATGTCTGTGATTACAAAGGGCAGGAAATGTAGGAAGAATCTATTTACTTTTATTTCAAGTCGTTCTTCCAAGTTTTTAACCATTTCTGGAAACTCTAATAGCGTATTTTAAGATTTTTACCACAACTAGAGAGTTTTCTTACAAATATGTACTGGAACCGTAAGGATTTTAACTGAGTCATACAATAGTCGCCAGAGTAATGCGGCCTCACTTGTAAACATAAGCTGTATAGTCCTCACTTACAGGCTTTCTACACAAATTTTGAGCTGTATAAACAAGAATTCCTAATATTTGAAAGCAAATTAACGTCAAAACGCTCCCTAAAGTGCCCGGAGTTGTAAATATTATCAGTTTGCTGGTCATTTCACGGCTTTCCTCTGGTAATGTCTGTGATTACAAATGGCAGGAAATATAGGAAGAATCTATTTACTTTTATTTCAAGTGGTTCTTCCAAGTTTTTAATCATCTCTGGAAACTCTAATTGCGTATTTTAAGAGTTTTTCCACAACTTGAGAGTTTTCTTACAACTATGTACTGCAGCCGTAAGGATTTTAACTGAGTCATACAAAAGTCGCCAAAGTAATTCGTCCTCACTTGTAAACATAAGCTGTATAGTCCTGAATTACAGGCTTTCTACACAAATTTTGAGCTGTATAAACAAGAATTCCTAATATTTGGAAGCAAATTCAAGTGAAAACGCTCCCTAAAGTGCCCGGAGTTGTAAATATTATCAGTTTGCTGGTCATTTCACGGCTTTCCACTGGTAATGTCTGTGATTACAAACGGCAGGAAATGTAGGAAGAATCTATTTACTTTTATTTCAAGTCGTTCTTACAAGTTTTGAATCATTTCTGGAAACTCTAATTGCGTATTTTAAGAGTTTTTCCACAACTTGAGAGTTTTCTTACAACTATGTTCTGTAACCGTAAGGATTTTAACTGAGTCATACAAAAGTCGCCAGAGTAATTCGGCCTCAGTTGTAAACATAAGCTGTATAGTCCTCACTTACAGGCTTTCTACACAAATTTTAAGCTGTATAAACAAGAATTCCTAATATTTGAAAGCAAATTAACGTCAAAACGCTCCCTAAAGTGCCCGGAGTTGTAAATATTATCAGTTTGCTGGTCATTTCACGGCTTTCCTCTGGTAATGTCTGTGATTACAAACGGCAGGAAATGTAGGAAGAATCTATTTCCTTTTATTTCAAGTGGTTCTTCCAAGTTTTTA
The DNA here is from genome assembly GCF_964212035.1 of Myotis nattereri. Taxonomy (NCBI): domain Eukaryota; kingdom Metazoa; phylum Chordata; class Mammalia; order Chiroptera; family Vespertilionidae; genus Myotis; species Myotis nattereri. The sequence goes on from NC_138088.1 coordinate 1,125,883, forward strand.
ATCATCTCTGGAAAATCTATTTGCGTATTTTAAGAGTTTTTCCACAACTAGAGCGTTTTCTTACAACTATGTACTGGAACCGTCAGGATTTTAACTGAGTCATACAATAGTCGCCAGAGTAATGCGGCCTCTATTGTAAACATAAGCTGTATAGTCCTCATTACAGGCTTTCTACACAAATTTTGAGCTGTATAAACAAGAATTCCTAATATTTGGAAGCAAATTCAAGTGAAAACGCTCCCTAAAGTGTCCGGAGTTGTAAATATTATCAGTTTGCTGGTCATTTCACGGCTTTCCACTGGTAATGTCTGTGATTACAAAGGGCAGGAAATGTAGGAAGAATCTATTTACTTTTATTTCAAGTCGTTCTTCCAAGTTTTTAACCATTTCTGGAAACTCTAATAGCGTATTTTAAGATTTTTACCACAACTAGAGAGTTTTCTTACAAATATGTACTGGAACCGTAAGGATTTTAACTGAGTCATACAATAGTCGCCAGAGTAATGCGGCCTCACTTGTAAACATAAGCTGTATAGTCCTCACTTACAGGCTTTCTACACAAATTTTGAGCTGTATAAACAAGAATTCCTAATATTTGAAAGCAAATTAACGTCAAAACGCTCCCTAAAGTGCCCGGAGTTGTAAATATTATCAGTTTGCTGGTCATTTCACGGCTTTCCTCTGGTAATGTCTGTGATTACAAATGGCAGGAAATATAGGAAGAATCTATTTACTTTTATTTCAAGTGGTTCTTCCAAGTTTTTAATCATCTCTGGAAACTCTAATTGCGTATTTTAAGAGTTTTTCCACAACTTGAGAGTTTTCTTACAACTATGTACTGCAGCCGTAAGGATTTTAACTGAGTCATACAAAAGTCGCCAAAGTAATTCGTCCTCACTTGTAAACATAAGCTGTATAGTCCTGAATTACAGGCTTTCTACACAAATTTTGAGCTGTATAAACAAGAATTCCTAATATTTGGAAGCAAATTCAAGTGAAAACGCTCCCTAAAGTGCCCGGAGTTGTAAATATTATCAGTTTGCTGGTCATTTCACGGCTTTCCACTGGTAATGTCTGTGATTACAAACGGCAGGAAATGTAGGAAGAATCTATTTACTTTTATTTCAAGTCGTTCTTACAAGTTTTGAATCATTTCTGGAAACTCTAATTGCGTATTTTAAGAGTTTTTCCACAACTTGAGAGTTTTCTTACAACTATGTTCTGTAACCGTAAGGATTTTAACTGAGTCATACAAAAGTCGCCAGAGTAATTCGGCCTCAGTTGTAAACATAAGCTGTATAGTCCTCACTTACAGGCTTTCTACACAAATTTTAAGCTGTATAAACAAGAATTCCTAATATTTGAAAGCAAATTAACGTCAAAACGCTCCCTAAAGTGCCCGGAGTTGTAAATATTATCAGTTTGCTGGTCATTTCACGGCTTTCCTCTGGTAATGTCTGTGATTACAAACGGCAGGAAATGTAGGAAGAATCTATTTCCTTTTATTTCAAGTGGTTCTTCCAAGTTTTTAATCATCTCTGGAAAATCTATTTGCGTATTTTAAGAGTTTTTCCACAACTAGAGCGTTTTCTTACAACTATGTACTGGAACCGTCAGGATTTTAACTGAGTCATACAATAGTCGCCAGAGTAATGCGGCCTCTATTGTAAACATAAGCTGTATAGTCCTCATTACAGGCTTTCTACACAAATTTTGAGCTGTATAAACAAGAATTCCTAATATTTGAAATCAAATTCAAGTGAAAACGCTCCCTAAAGTGCCCGGAGTTGTAAATATTATCATTTTGCTGGTCATTTCACGGCTTTCCTCTGGTAATGTCTATGATTACAAATGGCAGGACATGAAGGAAGAATCTATTTTCTTTTATTTCAAGTGTTTCTTCCAAGTTTTTAATCATTTCTGGAAACTCTAATTGCGTATTTGAAGAATTTTACCACAACTAGAGAGTTTTCTTACAAATATGTACTGGAACCGTAAGGATTTAAACTGAGTCATACAATAGTCGCCAGAGTAATTCGGACTCACTTGTAAATATAAGCAGTATAGTCCTCACTTACAGGCTTTCTACACAAATTTTGAGCTGTATAAACAAGAATTCCTAATATTTGAAAGCAAATTCAAGTGAAAACGCTCCCTAAAGTGCCCGGGGTTGTAAATATTATCAGTTTGCTGGTCATTTCAAGGCTTTCCACTGGTAATGTCTGTGATTACAAACGGCAGGAAATGTAGGAAGAATCTATTTACTTTTATTTCAAGTGATTCTTCCAAGTTTTTAATCATTTCTGGAAACTCTAATTGCGTATTTTAAGAGTTTTTCCACAACTAGAGAGTTTCTTACAACTATGTACTGCAACCGTAAGGATTTTACCTGAGTCATACAAAAGTCGCCAGAGTAATTCGGCCTCACTTGTAAACATAAGCAGTATAGACTTCACTTACAGGCTTTCTACACAAATTTTGAGCTGTATAAACAAGAATTCCTAATATTTGGAGGAAAATTCAAGTGAAAACGCTCCCTAAAGTGCCCGGAGTTGTAAATATTATCAGTTTGCTGGTCATTTCACGGCTTTCCACTGGTAATCTCTGTGATTACAAAGGGCAGGAAATGTAGGAAGAATCTATTTACTTTTATTTCAAGTCGTTCTTCCAAGTTTTGAATCATTTCTGGAAACTCTAATTGCGGATTTTAAGAGTTTTTCCACAACTAGGGAGTTTTCTTACAACTATGTTCTGCAACCGTAAGGATTTTAACTGAGTCATACAAAAGTCGCCAGAGTAATTCGGCCTCACTTGTCAACATGAGCAGTATAGACCTCACTTACAGGCTTTCTACACAAATTTTGAGCTGTATAAACAAGAATTCCTAATATTTCAAAGCAAATTCAAGTGAAAACGCTCCCGAAAGTGCCCAGAGTTGTAAATATTATCAGTTTGCTGGTCATTTCACGGCTTTCCACTGGTAATGTCTATGATTACAAATGGCAGGAAATGAAGGAAGAATCTATTTTCTTTTATTTCAAGTTGTTCTTCCAAGTGTTTAATCATTTCTGGAAACTCTAATTGCGTATTTGAAGAATTTTACCACAACTAGAGAGTTTTCTTACAGATATGTACTGGAACCGTAATGATTTTAACTGAGTCATACAAAATTCGCCAGAGTAATGCGGCCTCTATTGTAAACATAAGCAGTATAGACTTCACTTACAGGCTTTCTACACAAATTTTGAGCTGTATAAACAAGAACTCCTAATATTTGGAAGCAAATTCAATTGAAAACGCTCCCTAAAGTGTCCGGAGTTGTAAATACTATCAGTTTGCTGGTCATTTCACGGCTTTCCACTGGTAATGTCTGTGATTACAAAGGGCAGGAAATGTAGGAAGAATCTATTTCCTTTTATTTCAAGTGGTTCTTCCAAGTTTTTAATCATCTCTGGAAACTCTAATTGCGTATTTTAAGAGTTTTACCACAACTAGAGAGTTTTCTTACAAATATGTACTGGAACCGTAAGGATTTTAATTGAGTCTTAAAAAATTCGCCAGAGTAATGCGGCCTCAATTGTAAACATAAGCTTTATAGTCCTCACTTACAGGCTTTCTACACAAATTTTGAGCTGTATAAACAAGAATTCCTAATATTTGGAAGCAAATTCAAGTGAAAACGCTCCCTAAAGTGCCCGGAGTTGTAAATATTATCAGTTTGCTGGTCATTTCACGGCTTTCCTCTGGTAATGTCTGTAATTACAAACGGCAGGAAATGTAGGAAGAATCTATTTCCTTTTATTTCAAGTGGTTCTTCCAAGTTTTTAATGATCTCTGGAAACTCTAATTGCGTATTTTAAGAGTTTTACCACAACTAGAGAGTTTTCTTACAAATATGTACTGGAACCGTAAGGATTTAAACTGAGTCATACAATAGTCGCCAGAGTAATTTGGCCTCACATGTAAATATAAGCAGTATAGTCCTCACTTACAGGCTTTCTACACAAATTTTGAGCTGTATAAACAAGAATTCCTAATATTTGAAAGCAAATTCAAGTGAAAACGCTCCCTAAAGTGCCCTGAGTTGTAAATATTATCAGTTTGCTGGTCATTTCTCGGCTTTCCACTGGTAATGTCTGTGATTACAAATGGCAGGAAATGTAGGAAGAATCTATTTACTTTTATTTCAAGTGGTTCTTCCAAGTTTTTAATCATTTCTGGAAACTCTAATTGCGTATTTTAAGAGTTTTACCACAACTAGAGAGTTTTCTTACAAATATGTACTGGAACCGTAATGATTTTAACTGAGTCATACAAAATTCGCCAGAGTAATGCGGCCTCTATTGTAAACATAAGCAGTATAGACTTCACTTACAGGCTTTCTACACAAATTTTGAGGTGTATAAACAAGAATTCCTAATATTTGGAGGAAAATTCAAGTGAAAACGCTCCCTAAAGTGCCCGGAGTTGTAAATATTATCATTTTTCTGGTCATTTCACGGCTTTCCACTGGTAATCTCTGTGATTACAAAGGGCAGGAAATGTAGGAAGAATCTATTTACTTTTATTTCAAGTCGTTCTTCCAAGTTTTGAATCATTTCTGGAAACTCTAATTGCGGATTTTAAGAGTTTTTCCACAACTAGGGAGTTTTCTTACAACTATGTTCTGCAACCGTAAGGATTTTAACTGAGTCATACAAAAGTCGCCAGAGTAATGCGGCCTCACTTGTAAACATAAGCAGTATAGACCTCACTTACAGGCTTTCTACACAAATTTTGAGCTGTATAAACAAGAATTCCTAATATTTCAAAGCAAATTCAAGTGAAAACGCTCCCTAAAGTGCCCAGAGTTGTAAATATTATCAGTTTGCTGGTCATTTCACGGCTTTCCACTGGTAATGTCTATGATTACAAATGGCAGGAAATGAAGGAAGAATCTATTTTCTATTATTTCAAGTGGTTCTTCCAAGTGTTTAATCATTTCTGGAAACTCTAATTGCGTATTTGAAGAATTTTACCACAACTAGAGAGTTTTCGTACAAATATGTACTGGAACCGTAAGGATTTAAACTGAGTCATACAATAGTCGCCAGTGTACTTCGGCCTCACTTGTAAATATAAGCAGTATAGTCCTCACTTACAGGCTTTCTACACAAATTTTGAGCTGTATAAACAAGAATTCCTAATATTTGGAAGCAAATTCAAGTGAAAACGCTCCCTAAAGTGCCCGGAGTTGTAAATATTATCAGTTTGCTGGTCATTTCACGGCTTTCCTCTGGTAATGTCTGTATTTACAAACGGCAGGAAATGTAGGAAGAATCTATTTCCTTTTATTTCAAGTGGTTCTTCCAATTTTTTAATGATCTCTGGAAACTCTAATTGCGTATTTTAAGAGTTTTACCACAACTAGAGAGTTTTCTTACAAATATGTACTGGAACCGTAAGGATTTAAACTGAGTCATACAATAGTCGCCAGAGTAATTTGGCCTCACATGTAAATATAAGCAGTATAGTCCTCACTTACAGGCTTTCTACACAAATTTTGAGCTGTATAAACAAGAATTCCTAATATTTGAAAGCAAATTCAAGTGAAAACGCTCCCTAAAGTGCCCTGAGTTGTAAATATTATCAGTTTGCTGGTCATTTCTCGGCTTTCCACTGGTAATGTCTGTGATTACAAATGGCACGAAATGTAGGAAGAATCTATTTACTTTTATTTCAAGTGGTTCTTCCAAGTTTTTAATCATTTCTGGAAACTCTAATTGAGTATTTTAAGAGTTTTACCACAACTAGAGAGTTTTCTTACAGATATGTACTGGAACCGTAATGATTTTAACTGAGTCATACAAAATTCGCCAGAGTAATGCGGCCTCTATTGTAAACATAAGCAGTATAGACTTCACTTACAGGCTTTCTACACAAATTTTGAGCTGTATAAACAAGAATTCCTAATATTTGGAAGCAAATTCAATTGAAAACGCTCCCTAAAGTGTCCGGAGTTGTAAATACTATCAGTTTGCTGGTCATTTCACGGCTTTCCACTGGTAATGTCTGTGATTACAAAGGGCAGGAAATGTAGGAAGAATCTATTTCCTTTTATTTCAAGTGGTTCTTCCAAGTTTTTAATCATCTCTGGAAACTCTAATTGCGTATTTTAAGAGTTTTACCACAACTAGAGAGTTTTCTTACAAATATGTACTGGAACCGTAAGGATTTTAATTGAGTCTTAAAAAATTCGCCAGAGTAATGCGGCCTCAATTGTAAACATAAGCTGTATAGTCCTCACTTACAGGCTTTCTACACAAATTTTGAGCTGTATAAACAAGAATTCCTAATATTTGAAAGCAAATTCAAGTGAAAACGCTCCCTAAAGTGCCCGGAGTTGTAAATATTAACAGTTTGCTGGTCATTTCACGGCTTTCCTCTGGTAATGTCTGTAATTACAAACGGCAGGAAATGTAGGAAGAATCTATTTCCTTTTATTTCAAGTGGTTCTTCCAAGTTTTTAATGATCTCTGGAAATTCTAATTGCGTATTTTAAGAGTTTTACCACAACTAGAGAGTTTTCTTACAAATATGTACTGGAACCGTAAGGATTTAAACTGAGTCATACAATAGTCGCCAGAGTAATTTGGCCTCACATGTAAATATAAGCAGTATAGTCCTCACTTACAGGCTTTCTACACAAATTTTGAGCTGTATAAACAAGAATTCCTAATATTTGAAAGCAAATTCAAGTGAAAACGCTCCCTAAAGTGCCCTGAGTTGTAAATATTATCAGTTTGCTGGTCATTTCACGGCTTTCCACTGGTAATGTCTGTGATTACAAATGGCAGGAAATGTAGGAAGAATCTATTTACTTTTATTTCAAGTCGTTCTTCCAAGTTTTTAACCATTTCTGGAAACTCTAATAGGGTATTTTAAGATTTTTACCAGAACTAGAGAGTTTTCTTACAAATATGTACTGGAACCGTAAGGATTTTAACTGAGTCATACAATAGTCGCCAGAGTAATGCGGCCTCACTTGTAAACATAAGCTGTATAGTCCTCACTTACAGGCTTTCTACACAAATTTTGAGCTGTATAAACAAGAATTCCTAATATTTGAAAGCAAATTCAAGTGAAAACGCTCCCTAAAGTGCCCGGAGTTGTAAATATTATCAGTTTGCTGGTCATTTCACGGCTTTCCATGGTAATGTCTGTGATTACAAACGGCAGGAAATGTAGGAAGAATCTATTTACTTTTATTTCAAGTCGTTCTTACAAGTTTTGAATCATTTCTGGAAACTCTAATTGCGTATTTTAAGAGTTTTACCACAACTAGAGAGTTTTCTTACAACTATGTACTGGAACCGTAATGATTTTAACTGAGTCATACAAAATTCGCCAGAGTAATGCGGCCTCTATTGTAAACATAAGCAGTATAGACTTCACTTACAGGCTTTCTACACAAATTTTGAGGTGTATAAACAAGAATTCCTAATATTTGGAGGAAAATTCAAGTGAAAACGCTCCCTAAAGTGCCCGGAGTTGTAAATATAATCATTTTGCTGGTCATTTCACGGCTTTCCACTGGTAATCTCTGTGATTACAAAGGGCAGGAAATGTAGGAAGAATCTATTTACTTTTATTTCAAGTCGTTCTTCCAAGTTTTGAATCATTTCTGGAAACTCTAATTGCGGATTTTAAGAGTTTTTCCACAACTAGGGAGTTTTCTTACAACTATGTTCTGCAACCGTAAGGATTTTAACTGAGTCATACAAAAGTCGCCAGAGTAATGCGGCCTCACATGTAAATATAAGCAGTATAGTCCTCACTTACAGGCTTTCTACACAAATTTTGAGCTGTATAAACAAGAATTCCTAATATTTGAAAGCAAATTCAAGTGAAAACGCTCCCTAAAGTGCCCTGAGTTGTAAATATTATCAGTTTGCTGGTCATTTCTCGGCTTTCCACTGGTAATGTCTGTGATTACAAATGGCACGAAATGTAGGAAGAATCTATTTACTTTTATTTCAAGTGGTTCTTCCAAGTTTTTAATCATTTCTGGAAACTCTAATTGAGTATTTTAAGAGTTTTACCACAACTAGAGAGTTTTCTTACAGATATGTACTGGAACCGTAATGATTTTAACTGAGTCATACAAAATTCGCCAGAGTAATGCGGCCTCTATTGTAAACATAAGCAGTATAGACTTCACTTACAGGCTTTCTACACAAATTTTGAGCTGTATAAACAAGAATTCCTAATATTTGGAAGCAAATTCAATTGAAAACGCTCCCTAAAGTGTCCGGAGTTGTAAACACTATCAGTTTGCTGGTCATTTCACGGCTTTCCACTGGTAATGTCTGTGATTACAAAGGGCAGGAAATGTAGGAAGAATCTATTTCCTTTTATTTCAAGTGGTTCTTCCAAGTTTTTAATCATCTCTGGAAACTCTAATTGCGTATTTTAAGAGTTTTACCACAACTAGAGAGTTTTCTTACAAATATGTACTGGAACCGTAAGGATTTTAATTGAGTCTTAAAAAATTCGCCAGAGTAATGCGGCCTCAATTGTAAACATAAGCTGTATAGTCCTCACTTACAGGCTTTCTACACAAATTTTGAGCTGTATAAACAAGAATTCCTAATATTTGAAAGCAAATTCAAGTGAAAACGCTCCCTAAAGTGCCCGGAGTTGTAAATATTATCAGTTTGCTGGTCATTTCACGGCTTTCCTCTGGTAATGTCTGTAATTACAAACGGCAGGAAATGTAGGAAGAATCTATTTCCTTTTATTTCAAGTGGTTCTTCCAAGTTTTTAATGATCTCTGGAAATTCTAATTGCGTATTTTAAGAGTTTTACCACAACTAGAGAGTTTTCTTACAAATATGTACTGGAACCGTAAGGATTTAAACTGAGTCATACAATAGTCGCCAGAGTAATTTGGCCTCACATGTAAATATAAGCAGTATAGTCCTCACTTACAGGCTTTCTACACAAATTTTGAGCTGTATAAACAAGAATTCCTAATATTTGAAAGCAAATTCAAGTGAAAACGCTCCCTAAAGTGCCCTGAGTTGTAAATATTATCAGTTTGCTGGTCATTTCACGGCTTTCCACTGGTAATGTCTGTGATTACAAATGGCAGGAAATGTAGGAAGAATCTATTTACTTTTATTTCAAGTCGTTCTTCCAAGTTTTTAACCATTTCTGGAAACTCTAATAGGGTATTTTAAGATTTTTACCAGAACTAGAGAGTTTTCTTACAAATATGTACTGGAACCGTAAGGATTTTAACTGAGTCATACAATAGTCGCCAGAGTAATGCGGCCTCACTTGTAAACATAAGCTGTATAGTCCTCACTTACAGGCTTTCTACACAAATTTTGAGCTGTATAAACAAGAATTCCTAATATTTGAAAGCAAATTCAAGTGAAAACGCTCCCTAAAGTGCCCGGAGTTGTAAATATTATCAGTTTGCTGGTCATTTCACGGCTTTCCACTGGTAATGTCTGTGATTACAAACGGCAGGAAATGTAGGAAGAATCTATTTACTTTTATTTCAAGTCGTTCTTACAAGTTTTGAATCATTTCTGGAAACTCTAATTGCGTATTTTAAGAGTTTTACCACAACTAGAGAGTTTTCTTACAAATATGTACTGGAACCGTAATGATTTTAACTGAGTCATACAAAATTCGCCAGAGTAATGCGGCCTCTATTGTAAACATAAGCAGTATAGACTTCACTTACAGGCTTTCTACACAAATTTTGAGGTGTATAAACAAGAATTCCTAATATTTGGAGGAAAATTCAAGTGAAAACGCTCCCTAAAGTGCCCGGAGTTGTAAATATTATCATTTTGCTGGTCATTTCACGGCTTTCCACTGGTAATCTCTGTGATTACAAAGGGCAGGAAATGTAGGAAGAATCTATTTACTTTTATTTCAAGTCGTTCTTCCAAGTTTTGAATCATTTCTGGAAACTCTAATTGCGGATTTTAAGAGTTTTTCCACAACTAGGGAGTTTTCTTACAACTATGTTCTGCAACCATAAGGATTTTAACTGAGTCATACAAAAGTCGCCAGAGTAATGCGGCCTCACTTGTAAACATAAGCAGTATAGACCTCACTTACAGGCTTTCTACACAAATTTTGAGCTGTATAAACAAGAATTCCTAATATTTCAAAGCAAATTCAAGTGAAAACGCTCCCTAAAGTGCCCAGAGTTGTAAATATTATCAGTTTGCTGGTCATTTCACGGCTTTCCACTGGTAATGTCTATGATTACAAATGGCAGGAAATGAAGGAAGAATCTATTTTCTATTATTTCAAGTGGTTCTTCCAAGTGTTTAATCATTTCTGGAAACTCTAATTGAGTATTTGAAGAATTTTACCACAACTAGAGAGTTTTCTTACAAATATGTACTGGAACCGTAAGGATTTAAACTGAGTCGTACAATAGTCGCCAGTGTACTTCGGCCTCACTTGTAAATATAAGCAGTATAGTCCTCACTTACAGGCTTTCTACACAAATTTTGAGCTGTATAAACAAGAATTCCTAATATTTGGAAGCAAATTCAAGTGAAAACGCTCCCTAAAGTGCCCGGAGTTGTAAATATTATCAGTTTGCTGGTCATTTCACGGCTTTCCTCTGGTAATGTCTGTATTTACAAACGGCAGGAAATGTAGGAAGAATCTATTTCCTTTTATTTCAAGTGGTTCTTCCAATTTTTTAATGATCTCTGGAAACTCTAATTGCGTATTTTAAGAGTTTTACCACAACTAGAGAGTTTTCTTACAAATATGTACTGGAACCGTAAGGATTTAAACTGAGTCATACAATAGTCGCCAGAGTAATTTGGCCTCACATGTAAATATAAGCAGTATAGTCCTCACTTACAGGCTTTCTACACAAATTTTGAGCTGTATAAACAAGAATTCCTAATATTTGAAAGCAAATTCAAGTGAAAACGCTCCCTAAAGTGCCCTGAGTTGTAAATATTATCAGTTTGCTGGTCATTTCTCGGCTTTCCACTGGTAATGTCTGTGATTACAAATGGCACGAAATGTAGGAAGAATCTATTTACTTTTATTTCAAGTGGTTCTTCCAAGTTTTTAATCATTTCTGGAAACTCTAATTGAGTATTTTAAGAGTTTTACCACAACTAGAGAGTTTTCTTACAGATATGTACTGGAACCGTAATGATTTTAACTGAGTCATACAAAATTCGCCAGAGTAATTCGGCCTCACTTGTAAACATAAGCTGTATAGTCCTCACTTACAGGCTTTCTACAGAAATTTTAAGCTGTATAAACAAGAATTCCTAATATTTGAAAGCAAATTAACGTCAAAACGCTCCCTAAAGTGCCCGGAGTTGTAAATATTATCAGTTTGCTGGTCATTTCACGGCTTTCCTCTGGTAATGTCTGTGATTACAAACGGCAGGAAATGTAGGAAGAATCTATTTCCTTTTATTTCAAGTGGTTCTTCCAAGTTTTTAATCATCTCTGGAAACTCTATTTGCGTATTTTAAGAGTTTTTCCACAACTAGAGCGTTTTCTTACAACTATGTACTGGAACCGTCAGGATTTTAACTGAGTCATACAATAGTCGCCAGAGTAATGCGGCCTCTATTGTAAACATAAGCTGTATAGTCCTCATTACAGGCTTTCTACACAAATTTTGAGCTGTATAAACAAGAATTCCTAATATTTGGAAGGAAATTCAAGTGAAAACGCTCCCTAAAGTGTCCGGAGTTGTAAATATTATCAGTTTGCTGGTCATTTCACAGCTTTCCACTGGTAATGTCTGTGATTACAAAGGGCAGGAAATGTAGGAAGAATCTATTTACTTTTATTTCAAGTCGTTCTTCCAAGTTTTTAACCATTTCTGGAAACTCTAATAGCGTATTTTAAGATTTTTACCACAACTAGAGAGTTTTCTTACAAATATGTACTGGAACCGTAAGGATTTTAACTGAGTCATACAATAGTCGCCAGAGTAATGCGGCCTCACTTGTAAACATAAGCTGTATAGTCCTCACTTACAGGCTTTCTACACAAATTTTAAGCTGTATAAACAAGAATTCCTAATATTTGAAAGCAAATTAACGTCAAAACGCTCCCTAAAGTGCCCGGAGTTGTAAATATTATCAGTTTGCTGGTCATTTCACGGCTTTCCTCTGGTAATGTCTGTGATTACAAACGGCAGGAAATGTAGGAAGAATCTATTTACTTTTATTTCAAGTGGTTCTTCCAAGTTTTTAATCATCTCTGGAAACTCTAATTGCGTATTTTAAGAGTTTTTCCACAACTAGAGAGTTTTCTTACAACTATGTTCTGCAACCGAAAGGATTTTACCTGAGTCATACAAAAGTCGCCAGAGTAATTCGGCCTCACTTGTAAACATAAGCAGTATAGACCTCACTTACAGGCTTTCTACACAAATTTTGAGCTGTATAAACAAGAATTCCTAATATTTGGAGGCAAATTCAAGTGAAAACGCTCCCTAAAGTGCCCAGAGTTGTAAATATTATTAGTTTGCTGGTCATTTCACGGCTTTCCACTGGTAATGTCTATGATTACAAATGGCAGGAAATGAAGGAAGAATCTATTTTCTTTTATTTCAAGTGGTTCTTCCAAGTTTTTAATCATTTCTGGAAACTCTAATTGCGTATTTGAAGAATTTGACCACAACTAGAGAGTTTTCTTACAACTATGTACTGCAACCGTAAGGATTTTAACTGAGTCATACAATAGTCGCCAGAGTAATTCGGCCTCACTTGTACATATAAGCAGTATAGTCCTCACTTACAGGCTTTCTACACAAATTTTGAGCTGTATAAACAAGAATTCCTAATATTTGAAAGCAAATTCTAGTGAAAACGCTCCCTAAAGTGCCCTGAGTTGTAAATATTATCAGTTTGCTGGTCATTTCTCGGCTTTCCACTGGTAATGTCTGTGATTACAAGTGGCAGGAAATGTAGGAAAAATCTATTTACTTTTATTTCAAGTGGTTCTTCCAAGTTTTTAATCATTTCTGGAAACTCTAATTGCGTATTTTAAGAGTTTAACCACAACTAGAGAGTTTTCTTACAAATATGTACTGGAACCGTAAGGATTTTAACTGAGTCATACGAAATTCGCCAGAGTAATGAAGCCCCTATTATAAACATAAGCAGTATACACTTCACTTACAGGCTTTCTACACAAATTTTGAGCTGTATAAACAAGAATTCCTAATATTTGGAAGCAAATTCAAGTGAAAACGCTCCCTAAAGTGTCCGGAGTTGTAAATACTATCAGTTTGCTGGTCATTTCACGGCTTTCCACTGGTAATGTCTGTGATTACAAAGGGCAGGAAATGTAGGAAGAATCTATTTACTTTTATTTCAAGTCGTTCTTACAAGTTTTGAATCATTTCTGGAAACTGTAATTGCGTATTTTAAGAGTTTTACCACAACTAGAGAGTTTTCTTACAAATATGTACTGGAACCGTAAGGATTTTAACTGAGTCATACAATAGTTGCCAGAGTAATGCGGCCTCACTTGTAAACATAAGCAGTATAGACCTCACTTACAGGCTTTCTACACAAATTTTGAGCTGTATAAACAAGAATTCCTAATATTTGAAAGCAAATTAACGTCAAAACGCTCCCTAAAGTGCCCGGAGTTGTAAATATTATCAGTTTGCTGGTCATTTCACGGCTTTCCTCTGGTAATGTCTGTAATTACAAACGGCAGGAAATGTAGGAAGAATCTATTTCCTTTTATTTCAAGTGGTTCTTCCAAGTTTTTAATGATCTCTGGAAACTCTAATTGCGTATTTTAAGAGTTTTACCACAACTAGAGAGTTTTCTTACAAATATGTACTGGAACCGTAAGGATTTAAACTGAGTCATACAATAGTCGCCAGAGTAATTTGGCCTCACATGTAAATATAAGCAGTATAGTCCTCACTTACAGGCTTTCTACACAAATTTTGAGCTGTATAAACAAGAATTCCTAATATTTCAAAGCAAATTCAAGTGAAAACGCTCCCTAAAGTGCCCAGAGTTGTAAATATTATCAGTTTGCTGGTCATTTCACGGCTTTCCACTGGTAATGTCTATGATTACAAATGGCTGGAAATGAAGGAAGAATCTATTTTCTATTATTTCAAGTGGTTCTTCCAAGTGTTTAATCATTTCTGGAAACTCTAATTGCGTATTTGAAGAATTTTACCACAACTAGAGAGTTTTCTTACAAATATGTACTGGAACCGTAAGGATTTAAACTGAGTCATACAATAGTCGCCAGTGTACTTCGGCCTCACTTGTAAATATAAGCAGTATAGTCCTCACTTACAGGCTTTCTACACAAATTTTGAGCTGTATAAACAAGAATTCCTAATATTTGGAAGCAAATTCAAGTGAAAACGCTCCCTAAAGTCCCGGAGTTGTAAATATTATCAGTTTGCTGGTCATTTCACGGCTTTCCTCTGGTAATGTCTGTATTTACAAACGGCAGGAAATGTAGGAAGAATCTATTTCCTTTTATTTCAAGTGGTTCTTCCAATTTTTTAATGATCTCTGGAAACTCTAATTGCGTATTTTAAGAGTTTTACCACAACTAGAGAGTTTTCTTACAAATATGTACTGGAACCGTAAGGATTTAAACTGAGTCATACAATAGTCGCCAGAGTAATTTGGCCTCACATGTAAATATAAGCAGTATAGTCCTCACTTACAGGCTTTCTACACAAATTTTGAGCTGTATAAACAAGAATTCCTAATATTTGAAAGCAAATTCAAGTGAAAACGCTCCCTAAAGTGCCCTGAGTTGTAAATATTATCAGTTTGCTGGTCATTTCTCGGCTTTCCACTGGTAATGTCTGTGATTACAAATGGCACGAAATGTAGGAAGAATCTATTTACTTTTATTTCAAGTGATTCTTCCAAGTTTTTAATCATTTCTGGAAACTCTAATTGCGTATTTTAAGAGTTTTTCCACAACTAGAGAGTTTCTTACAACTATGTACTGCAACCGTAAGGATTTTACCTGAGTCATACAAAAGTCGCCAGAGTAATTCGGCCTCACTTGTAAACATAAGCAGTATAGACTTCACTTACAGGCTTTCTACACAAATTTTGAGCTGTATAAACAAGAATTCCTAATATTTGGAGGAAAATTCAAGTGAAAACGCTCCCTAAAGTGCCCGGAGTTGTAAATATTATCAGTTTGCTGGTCATTTCACGGCTTTCCACTGGTAATCTCTGTGATTACAAAGGGCAGGAAATGTAGGAAGAATCTATTTACTTTTATTTCAAGTCGTTCTTCCAAGTTTTGAATCATTTCTGGAAACTCTAATTGCGGATTTTAAGAGTTTTTCCACAACTAGGGAGTTTTCTTACAACTATGTTCTGCAACCGTAAGGATTTTAACTGAGTCATACAAAAGTCGCCAGAGTAATTCGGCCTCACTTGTCAACATGAGCAGTATAGACCTCACTTACAGGCTTTCTACACAAATTTTGAGCTGTATAAACAAGAATTCCTAATATTTCAAAGCAAATTCAAGTGAAAACGCTCCCGAAAGTGCCCAGAGTTGTAAATATTATCAGTTTGCTGGTCATTTCACGGCTTTCCACTGGTAATGTCTATGATTACAAATGGCAGGAAATGAAGGAAGAATCTATTTTCTTTTATTTCAAGTTGTTCTTCCAAGTGTTTAATCATTTCTGGAAACTCTAATTGCGTATTTGAAGAATTTTACCACAACTAGAGAGTTTTCTTACAGATATGTACTGGAACCGTAATGATTTTAACTGAGTCATACAAAATTCGCCAGAGTTATGCGGCCTCTATTGTAAACATAAGCAGTATAGACTTCACTTACAGGCTTTCTACACAAATTTTGAGCTGTATAAACAAGAACTCCTAATATTTGGAAGCAAATTCAATTGAAAACGCTCCCTAAAGTGTCCGGAGTTGTAAATACTATCAGTTTGCTGGTCATTTCACGGCTTTCCACTGGTAATGTCTGTGATTACAAAGGGCAGGAAATGTAGGAAGAATCTATTTCCTTTTATTTCAAGTGGTTCTTCCAAGTTTTTAATCATCTCTGGAAACTCTAATTGCGTATTTTAAGAGTTTTACCACAACTAGAGAGTTTTCTTACAAATATGTACTGGAACCGTAAGGATTTTAATTGAGTCTTAAAAAATTCGCCAGAGTAATGCGGCCTCAATTGTAAACATAAGCTTTATAGTCCTCACTTACAGGCTTTCTACACAAATTTTGAGCTGTATAAACAAGAATTCCTAATATTTGGAAGCAAATTCAAGTGAAAACGCTCCCTATAGTGCCCGGAGTTGTAAATATTATCAGTTTGCTGGTCATTTCACGGCTTTCCTCTGGTAATGTCTGTAATTACAAACGGCAGGAAATGTAGGAAGAATCTATTTCCTTTTATTTCAAGTGGTTCTTCCAAGTTTTTAATGATCTCTGGAAACTCTAATTGCGTATTTTAAGAGTTTTACCACAACTAGAGAGTTTTCTTACAAATATGTACTGGAACCGTAAGGATTTAAACTGAGTCATACAATAGTCGCCAGAGTAATTTGGCCTCACATGTAAATATAAGCAGTATAGTCCTCACTTACAGGCTTTCTACACAAATTTTGAGCTGTATAAACAAGAATTCCTAATATTTGAAAGCAAATTCAAGTGAAAACGCTCCCTAAAGTGCCCGGAGTTGTAAATATTATCAGTTTGCTGGTCATTTCTCGGCTTTCCACTGGTAATGTCTGTGATTACAAATGGCAGGAAATGTAGGAAGAATCTATTTACTTTTATTTCAAGTGGTTCTTCCAAGTTTTTAATCATTTCTGGAAACTCTAATTGCGTATTTTAAGAGTTTTACCACAACTAGAGAGTTTTCTTACAAATATGTACTGGAACCGTAATGATTTTAACTGAGTCATACAAAATTCGCCAGAGTAATGCGGCCTCTATTGTAAACATAAGCAGTATAGACTTCACTTACAGGCTTTCTACACAAATTTTGAGGTGTATAAACAAGAATTCCTAATATTTGGAGGAAAATTCAAGTGAAAACGCTCCCTAAAGTGCCCGGAGTTGTAAATATTATCATTTTTCTGGTCATTTCACGGCTTTCCACTGGTAATCTCTGTGATTACAAAGGGCAGGAAATGTAGGAAGAATCTATTTACTTTTATTTCAAGTCGTTCTTCCAAGTTTTGAATCATTTCTGGAAACTCTAATTGCGGATTTTAAGAGTTTTTCCACAACTAGGGAGTTTTCTTACAACTATGTTCTGCAACCGTAAGGATTTTAACTGAGTCATACAAAAGTCGCCAGAGTAATGCGGCCTCACTTGTAAACATAAGCAGTATAGACCTCACTTACAGGCTTTCTACACAAATTTTGAGCTGTATAAACAAGAATTCCTAATATTTCAAAGCAAATTCAAGTGAAAACGCTCCCTAAAGTGCCCAGAGTTGTAAATATTATCAGTTTGCTGGTCATTTCACGGCTTTCCACTGGTAATGTCTATGATTACAAATGGCAGGAAATGAAGGAAGAATCTATTTTCTATTATTTCAAGTGGTTCTTCCAAGTGTTTAATCATTTCTGGAAACTCTAATTGCGTATTTGAAGAATTTTACCACAACTAGAGAGTTTTCTTACAAATATGTACTGGAACCGTAAGGATTTAAACTGAGTCATACAATAGTCGCCAGTGTACTTCGGCCTCACTTGTAAATATAAGCAGTATAGTCCTCACTTACAGGCTTTCTACACAAATTTTGAGCTGTATAAACAAGAATTCCTAATATTTGGAAGCAAATTCAAGTGAAAACGCTCCCTAAAGTGCCCGGAGTTGTAAATATTATCAGTTTGCTGGTCATTTCACGGCTTTCCTCTGGTAATGTCTGTATTTACAAACGGCAGGAAATGTAGGAAGAATCTATTTCCTTTTATTTCAAGTGGTTCTTCCAATTTTTTAATGATCTCTGGAAACTCTAATTGCGTATTTTAAGAGTTTTACCACAACTAGAGAGTTTTCTTACAAATATGTACTGGAACCGTAAGGATTTAAACTGAGTCATACAATAGTCGCCAGAGTAATTTGGCCTCACATGTAAATATAAGCAGTATAGTCCTCACTTACAGGCTTTCTACACAAATTTTGAGCTGTATAAACAAGAATTCCTAATATTTGAAAGCAAATTCAAGTGAAAACGCTCCCTAAAGTGCCCTGAGTTGTAAATATTATCAGTTTGCTGGTCATTTCTCGGCTTTCCACTGGTAATGTCTGTGATTACAAATGGCACGAAATGTAGGAAGAATCTATTTACTTTTATTTCAAGTGGTTCTTCCAAGTTTTTAATCATTTCTGGAAACTCTAATTGAGTATTTTAAGAGTTTTACCACAACTAGAGAGTTTTCTTACAGATATGTACTGGAACCGTAATGATTTTAACTGAGTCATACAAAATTCGCCAGAGTAATGCGGCCTCTATTGTAAACATAAGCAGTATAGACTTCACTTACAGGCTTTCTACACAAATTTTGAGCTGTATAAACAAGAATTCCTAATATTTGGAAGCAAATTCAATTGAAAACGCTCCCTAAAGTGTCCGGAGTTGTAAATACTATCAGTTTGCTGGTCATTTCACGGCTTTCCACTGGTAATGTCTGTGATTACAAAGGGCAGGAAATGTAGGAAGAATCTATTTCCTTTTATTTCAAGTGGTTCTTCCAAGTTTTTAATCATCTCTGGAAACTCTAATTGCGTATTTTAAGAGTTTTACCACAACTAGAGAGTTTTCTTACAAATATGTACTGGAACCGTAAGGATTTTAATTGAGTCTTAAAAAATTCGCCAGAGTAATGCGGCCTCAATTGTAAACATAAGCTGTATAGTCCTCACTTACAGGCTTTCTACACAAATTTTGAGCTGTATAAACAAGAATTCCTAATATTTGAAAGCAAATTCAAGTGAAAACGCTCCCTAAAGTGCCCGGAGTTGTAAATATTAACAGTTTGCTGGTCATTTCACGGCTTTCCTCTGGTAATGTCTGTAATTACAAACGGCAGGAAATGTAGGAAGAATCTATTTCCTTTTATTTCAAGTGGTTCTTCCAAGTTTTTAATGATCTCTGGAAATTCTAATTGCGTATTTTAAGAGTTTTACCACAACTAGAGAGTTTTCTTACAAATATGTACTGGAACCGTAAGGATTTAAACTGAGTCATACAATAGTCGCCAGAGTAATTTGGCCTCACATGTAAATATAAGCAGTATAGTCCTCACTTACAGGCTTTCTACACAAATTTTGAGCTGTATAAACAAGAATTCCTAATATTTGAAAGCAAATTCAAGTGAAAACGCTCCCTAAAGTGCCCTGAGTTGTAAATATTATCAGTTTGCTGGTCATTTCACGGCTTTCCACTGGTAATGTCTGTGATTACAAATGGCAGGAAATGTAGGAAGAATCTATTTACTTTTATTTCAAGTCGTTCTTCCAAGTTTTTAACCATTTCTGGAAACTCTAATAGGGTATTTTAAGATTTTTACCAGAACTAGAGAGTTTTCTTACAAATATGTACTGGAACCGTAAGGATTTTAACTGAGTCATACAATAGTCGCCAGAGTAATGCGGCCTCACTTTTAAACATAAGCTGTATAGTCCTCACTTACAGGCTTTCTACACAAATTTTGAGCTGTATAAACAAGAATTCCTAATATTTGAAAGCAAATTCAAGTGAAAACGCTCCCTAAAGTGCCCGGAGTTGTAAATATTATCAGTTTGCTGGTCATTTCACGGCTTTCCATGGTAATGTCTGTGATTACAAACGGCAGGAAATGTAGGAAGAATCTATTTACTTTTATTTCAAGTCGTTCTTACAAGTTTTGAATCATTTCTGGAAACTCTAATTGCGTATTTTAAGAGTTTTACCACAACTAGAGAGTTTTCTTACAACTATGTACTGGAACCGTAATGATTTTAACTGAGTCATACAAAATTCGCCAGAGTAATGCGGCCTCTATTGTAAACATAAGCAGTATAGACTTCACTTACAGGCTTTCTACACAAATTTTGAGGTGTATAAACAAGAATTCCTAATATTTGGAGGAAAATTCAAGTGAAAACGCTCCCTAAAGTGCCCGGAGTTGTAAATATAATCATTTTGCTGGTCATTTCACGGCTTTCCACTGGTAATCTCTGTGATTACAAAGGGCAGGAAATGTAGGAAGAATCTATTTACTTTTATTTCAAGTCGTTCTTCCAAGTTTTGAATCATTTCTGGAAACTCTAATTGCGGATTTTAAGAGTTTTTCCACAACTAGGGAGTTTTCTTACAACTATGTTCTGCAACCGTAAGGATTTTAACTGAGTCATACAAAAGTCGCCAGAGTAATGCGGCCTCACTTGTAAACATAAGCAGTATAGACCTCACTTACAGGCTTTCTACACAAATTTTGAGCTGTATAAACAAGAATTCCTAATATTTCAAAGCAAATTCAAGTGAAAACGCTCCCTAAAGTGCCCAGAGTTGTAAATATTATCAGTTTGCTGGTCATTTCACGGCTTTCCACTGGTAATGTCTATGATTACAAATGGCAGGAAATGAAGGAAGAATCTATTTTCTATTATTTCAAGTGGTTCTTCCAAGTGTTTAATCATTTCTGGAAACTCTAATTGCGTATTTGAAGAATTTTACCACAACTAGAGAGTTTTCTTACAAATATGTACTGGAACCGTAAGGATTTAAACTGAGTCATACAATAGTCGCCAGTGTACTTCGGCCTCACTTGTAAATATAAGCAGTATAGTCCTCACTTACAGGCTTTCTACACAAATTTTGAGCTGTATAAACAAGAATTCCTAATATTTGGAAGCAAATTCAAGTGAAAACGCTCCCTAAAGTGCCCGGAGTTGTAAATATTATCAGTTTGCTGGTCATTTCTCGGCTTTCCACTGGTAATGTCTGTGATTACAAATGGCACGAAATGTAGGAAGAATCTATTTACTTTTATTTCAAGTGGTTCTTCCAAGTTTTTAATCATTTCTGGAAACTCTAATTGAGTATTTTAAGAGTTTTACCACAACTAGAGAGTTTTCTTACAGATATGTACTGGAACCGTAATGATTTTAACTGAGTCATACAAAATTCGCCAGAGTAATGCGGCCTCTATTGTAAACATAAGCAGTATAGACTTCACTTACAGGCTTTCTACACAAATTTTGAGCTGTATAAACAAGAATTCCTAATATTTGGAAGCAAATTCAATTGAAAACGCTCCGTAAAGTGTCCGGAGTTGTAAACACTATCAGTTTGCTGGTCATTTCACGGCTTTCCACTGGTAATGTCTGTGATTACAAAGGGCAGGAAATGTAGGAAGAATCTATTTCCTTTTATTTCAAGTGGTTCTTCCAAGTTTTTAATCATCTCTGGAAACTCTAATTGCGTATTTTAAGAGTTTTACCACAACTAGAGAGTTTTCTTACAAATATGTACTGGAACCGTAAGGATTTTAATTGAGTCTTAAAAAATTCGCCAGAGTAATGCGGCCTCAATTGTAAACATAAGCTGTATAGTCCTCACTTACAGGCTTTCTACACAAATTTTGAGCTGTATAAACAAGAATTCCTAATATTTGAAAGCAAATTCAAGTGAAAACGCTCCCTAAAGTGCCCGGAGTTGTAAATATTATCAGTTTGCTGGTCATTTCACGGCTTTCCTCTGGTAATGTCTGTAATTACAAACGGCAGGAAATGTAGGAAGAATCTATTTCCTTTTATTTCAAGTGGTTCTTCCAAGTTTTTAATGATCTCTGGAAATTCTAATTGCGTATTTTAAGAGTTTTACCACAACTAGAGAGTTTTCTTACAAATATGTACTGGAACCGTAAGGATTTAAACTGAGTCATACAATAGTCGCCAGAGTAATTTGGCCTCACATGTAAATATAAGCAGTATAGTCCTCACTTACAGGCTTTCTACACAAATTTTGAGCTGTATAAACAAGAATTCCTAATATTTGAAAGCAAATTCAAGTGAAAACGCTCCCTAAAGTGCCCTGAGTTGTAAATATTATCAGTTTGCTGGTCATTTCACGGCTTTCCACTGGTAATGTCTGTGATTACAAATGGCAGGAAATGTAGGAAGAATCTATTTACTTTTATTTCAAGTCGTTCTTCCAAGTTTTTAACCATTTCTGGAAACTCTAATAGGGTATTTTAAGATTTTTACCAGAACTAGAGAGTTTTCTTACAAATATGTACTGGAACCGTAAGGATTTTAACTGAGTCATACAATAGTCGCCAGAGTAATGCGGCCTCACTTGTAAACATAAGCTGTATAGTCCTCACTTACAGGCTTTCTACACAAATTTTGAGCTGTATAAACAAGAATTCCTAATATTTGAAAGCAAATTCAAGTGAAAACGCTCCCTAAAGTGCCCGGAGTTGTAAATATTATCAGTTTGCTGGTCATTTCACGGCTTTCCACTGGTAATGTCTGTGATTACAAACGGCAGGAAATGTAGGAAGAATCTATTTACTTTTATTTCAAGTCGTTCTTACAAGTTTTGAATCATTTCTGGAAACTCTAATTGCGTATTTTAAGAGTTTTACCACAACTAGAGAGTTTTCTTACAAATATGTACTGGAACCGTAATGATTTTAACTGAGTCATACAAAATTCGCCAGAGTAATGCGGCCTCTATTGTAAACATAAGCAGTATAGACTTCACTTACAGGCTTTCTACACAAATTTTGAGGTGTATAAACAAGAATTCCTAATATTTGGAGGAAAATTCAAGTGAAAACGCTCCCTAAAGTGCCCGGAGTTGTAAATATTATCATTTTGCTGGTCATTTCACGGCTTTCCACTGGTAATCTCTGTGATTACAAAGGGCAGGAAATGTAGGAAGAATCTATTTACTTTTATTTCAAGTCGTTCTTCCAAGTTTTGAATCATTTCTGGAAACTCTAATTGCGGATTTTAAGAGTTTTTCCACAACTAGGGAGTTTTCTTACAACTATGTTCTGCAACCGTAAGGATTTTAACTGAGTCATACAAAAGTCGCCAGAGTAATGCGGCCTCACTTGTAAACATAAGCAGTATAGACCTCACTTACAGGCTTTCTACACAAATTTTGAGCTGTATAAACAAGAATTCCTAATATTTCAAAGCAAATTCAAGTGAAAACGCTCCCTAAAGTGCCCAGAGTTGTAAATATTATCAGTTTGCTGGTCATTTCACGGCTTTCCACTGGTAATGTCTATGATTACAAATGGCAGGAAATGAAGGAAGAATCTATTTTCTATTATTTCAAGTGGTTCTTCCAAGTGTTTAATCATTTCTGGAAACTCTAATTGCGTATTTGAAGAATTTTACCACAACTAGAGAGTTTTCTTACAAATATGTACTGGAACCGTAAGGATTTAAACTGAGTCATACAATAGTCGCCAGTGTACTTCGGCCTCACTTGTAAATATAAGCAGTATAGTCCTCACTTACAGGCTTTCTACACAAATTTTGAGCTGTATAAACAAGAATTCCTAATATTTGGAAGCAAATTCAAGTGAAAACGCTCCCTAAAGTGCCCGGAGTTGTAAATATTATCAGTTTGCTGGTCATTTCACGGCTTTCCTCTGGTAATGTCTGTGATTACAAACGGCAGGAAATGTAGGAAGAATCTATTTACTTTTATTTCAAGTCGTTCTTACAAGTTTTGAATCATTTCTGGAAACTCTAATTGCGTATTTTAAGAGTTTTACCACAACTAGAGAGTTTTCTTACAACTATGTACTGCAACCGTAAGGATTTTAACTGAGTCATACAATAGTCGCCAGAGTAATTCGGCCTCACTTGTAAACATAAGCTGTATAGTCCTCACTTACAGGCTTTCTACACAAATTTTAAGCTGTATAAACAAGAATTCCTAATATTTGAAAGCAAATTAACGTCAAAACGCTCCCTAAAGTGCCCGGAGTTGTAAATATTATCAGTTTGCTGGTCATTTCACGGCTTTCCTCTGGTAATGTCTGTGATTACAAACGGCAGGAAATGTAGGAAGAATCTATTTCCTTTTATTTCAAGTGGTTCTTCCAAGTTTTTAATCATCTCTGGAAACTCTAATTGCGTATTTTAAGAGTTTTTCCACAACTAGAGAGTTTTCTTACAACTATGTTCTGCAACCGAAAGGATTTTACCTGAGTCATACAAAAGTCGCCAGAGTAATTCGGCCTCACTTGTAAACATAAGCAGTATAGACCTCACTTACAGGCTTTCTACACAAATTTTGAGCTGTATAAACAAGAATTCCTAATATTTGGAGGCAAATTCAAGTGAAAACGCTCCCTAAAGTGCCCAGAGTTGTAAATATTATTAGTTTGCTGGTCATTTCACGGCTTTCCACTGGTAATGTCTATGATTACAAATGGCAGGAAATGAAGGAAGAATCTATTTTCTTTTATTTCAAGTGGTTCTTCCAAGTTTTTAATCATTTCTGGAAACTCTAATTGCGTATTTGAAGAATTTGACCACAACTAGAGAGTTTTCTTACAACTATGTACTGCAACCGTAAGGATTTTAACTGAGTCATACAATAGTCGCCAGAGTAATTCGGCCTCACTTGTACATATAAGCAGTATAGTCCTCACTTACAGGCTTTCTACACAAATTTTGAGCTGTATAAACAAGAATTCCTAATATTTGAAAGCAAATTCTAGTGAAAACGCTCCCTAAAGTGCCCTGAGTTGTAAATATTATCAGTTTGCTGGTCATTTCACGGCTTTCCACTGGTAATGTCTGTGATTACAAGTGGCAGGAAATGTAGGAAAAATCTATTTACTTTTATTTCAAGTGGTTCTTCCAAGTTTTTAATCATTTCTGGAAACTCTAATTGCGTATTTTAAGAGTTTAACCACAACTAGAGAGTTTTCTTACAAATATGTACTGGAACCGTAAGGATTTTAACTGAGTCATACGAAATTCGCCAGAGTAATGAAGCCCCTATTATAAACATAAGCAGTATACACTTCACTTACAGGCTTTCTACACAAATTTTGAGCTGTATAAACAAGAATTCCTAATATTTGGAAGCAAATTCAAGTGAAAACGCTCCCTAAAGTGTCCGGAGTTGTAAATACTATCAGTTTGCTGGTCATTTCACGGCTTTCCACTGGTAATGTCTGTGATTACAAAGGGCAGGAAATGTAGGAAGAATCTATTTACTTTTATTTCAAGTCGTTCTTACAAGTTTTGAATCATTTCTGGAAACTGTAATTGCGTATTTTAAGAGTTTTACCACAACTAGAGAGTTTTCTTACAAATATGTACTGGAACCGTAAGGATTTTAACTGAGTCATACAATAGTTGCCAGAGTAATGCGGCCTCACTTGTAAACATAAGCAGTATAGACCTCACTTACAGGCTTTCTACACAAATTTTGAGCTGTATAAACAAGAATTCCTAATATTTGAAAGCAAATTAACGTCAAAACGCTCCCTAAAGTGCCCGGAGTTGTAAATATTATCAGTTTGCTGGTCATTTCACGGCTTTCCTCTGGTAATGTCTGTAATTACAAACGGCAGGAAATGTAGGAAGAATCTATTTCCTTTTATTTCAAGTGGTTCTTCCAAGTTTTTAATGATCTCTGGAAACTCTAATTGCGTATTTTAAGAGTTTTACCACAACTAGAGAGTTTTCTTACAAATATGTACTGGAACCGTAAGGATTTAAACTGAGTCATACAATAGTCGCCAGAGTAATTTGGCCTCACATGTAAATATAAGCAGTATAGTCCTCACTTACAGGCTTTCTACACAAATTTTGAGCTGTATAAACAAGAATTCCTAATATTTGAAAGCAAATTCAAGTGAAAACGCTCCCTAAAGTGCCCTGAGTTGTAAATATTATCAGTTTGCTGGTCATTTCTCGGCTTTCCACTGGTAATGTCTGTGATTACAAATGGCAGGAAATGTAGGAAGAATGTATTTACTTTTATTTCAAGTGGTTCTTCCAAGTTTTTAATCATTTCTGGAAACTCTAATTGCGTATTTTAAGAGTTTTACCACAACTAGAGAGTTTTCTTACAAATATGTACTGGAACCGTAATGATTTTAACTGAGTCATACAAAATTCGCCAGAGTAATGCGGCCTCTATTGTAAACATAAGCAGTATAGACTTCACTTACAGGCTTTCTACACAAATTTTGAGGTGTATAAACAAGAATTCCTAATATTTGGAGGAAAATTCAAGTGAAAACGCTCCCTAAAGTGCCCGGAGTTGTAAATATTATCATTTTGCTGGTCATTTCACGGCTTTCCACTGGTAATCTCTGTGATTACAAAGGGCAGGAAATGTAGGAAGAATCTATTTACTTTTATTTCAAGTCGTTCTTCCAAGTTTTGAATCATTTCTGGAAACTCTAATTGCGGATTTTAAGAGTTTTTCCACAACTAGGGAGTTTTCTTACAACTATGTTCTGCAACCGTAAGGATTTTAACTGAGTCATACAAAAGTCGCCAGAGTAATGCGGCCTCACTTGTAAACATAAGCAGTATAGACCTCACTTACAGGCTTTCTACACAAATTTTGAGCTGTATAAACAAGAATTCCTAATATTTCAAAGCAAATTCAAGTGAAAACGCTCCCTAAAGTGCCCAGAGTTGTAAATATTATCAGTTTGCTGGTCATTTCACGGCTTTCCACTGGTAATGTCTATGATTACAAATGGCAGGAAATGAAGGAAGAATCTATTTTCTATTATTTCAAGTGGTTCTTCCAAGTGTTTAATCATTTCTGGAAACTCTAATTGCGTATTTGAAGAATTTTACCACAACTAGAGAGTTTTCTTACAAATATGTACTGGAACCGTAAGGATTTAAACTGAGTCATACAATAGTCGCCAGTGTACTTCGGCCTCACTTGTAAATATAAGCAGTATAGTCCTCACTTACAGGCTTTCTACTCAAATTTTGAGCTGTATAAACAAGAATTCCTAATATTTGGAAGCAAATTCAAGTGAAAACGCTCCCTAAATTCCCGGAGTTGTAAATATTATCAGTTTGCTGGTCATTTCACGGCTTTCCTCTGGTAATGTCTGTATTTACAAACGGCAGGAAATGTAGGAAGAATCTATTTCCTTTTATTTCAAGTGGTTCTTCCAATTTTTTAATGATCTCTGGAAACTCTAATTGCGTATTTTAAGAGTTTTACCACAACTAGAGAGTTTTCTTACAAATATGTACTGGAACCGTAAGGATTTAAACTGAGTCATACAATAGTCGCCAGAGTAATTTGGCCTCACATGTAAATATAAGCAGTATAGTCCTCACTTACAGGCTTTCTACACAAATTTTGAGCTGTATAAACAAGAATTCCTAATATTTGAAAGCAAATTCAAGTGAAAACGCTCCCTAAAGTGCCCTGAGTTGTAAATATTATCAGTTTGCTGGTCATTTCTCGGCTTTCCACTGGTAATGTCTGTGATTACAAATGGCACGAAATGTAGGAAGAATCTATTTACTTTTATTTCAAGTGGTTCTTCCAAGTTTTTAATCATTTCTGGAAACTCTAATTGAGTATTTTAAGAGTTTTACCACAACTAGAGAGTTTTCTTACAGATATGTACTGGAACCGTAATGATTTTAACTGAGTCATACAAAATTCGCCAGAGTAATGCGGCCTCTATTGTAAACATAAGCAGTATAGACTTCACTTACAGGCTTTCTACACAAATTTTGAGCTGTATAAACAAGAATTCCTAATATTTGGAAGCAAATTCAATTGAAAACGCTCCCTAAAGTGTCCGGAGTTGTAAATACTATCAGTTTGCTGGTCATTTCACGGCTTTCCACTGGTAATGTCTGTGATTACAAAGGGCAGGAAATGTAGGAAGAATCTATTTCCTTTTATTTCAAGTGGTTCTTCCAAGTTTTTAATCATCTCTGGAAACTCTAATTGCGTATTTTAAGAGTTTTACCACAACTAGAGAGTTTTCTTACAAATATGTACTGGAACCGTAAGGATTTTAATTGAGTCTTAAAAAATTCGCCAGAGTAATGCGGCCTCAATTGTAAACATAAGCTGTATAGTCCTCACTTACAGGCTTTCTACACAAATTTTGAGCTGTATAAACAAGAATTCCTAATATTTGAAAGCAAATTCAAGTGAAAACGCTCCCTAAAGTGCCCGGAGTTGTAAATATTATCAGTTTGCTGGTCATTTCACGGCTTTCCTCTGGTAATGTCTGTAATTACAAACGGCAGGAAATGTAGGAAGAATCTATTTCCTTTTATTTCAAGTGGTTCTTCCAAGTTTTTAATGATCTCTGGAAATTCTAATTGCGTATTTTAAGAGTTTTACCACAACTAGAGAGTTTTCTTACAAATATGTACTGGAACCGTAAGGATTTAAACTGAGTCATACAATAGTCGCCAGAGTAATTTGGCCTCACATGTAAATATAAGCAGTATAGTCCTCACTTACAGGCTTTCTACACAAATTTTGAGCTGTATAAACAAGAATTCCTAATATTTGAAAGCAAATTCAAGTGAAAACGCTCCCTAAAGTGCCCGGAGTTGTAAATATTATCAGTTTGCTGGTCATTTCACGGCTTTCCACTGGTAATGTCTGTGATTACAAACGGCAGGAAATGTAGGAAGAATCTATTTACTTTTATTTCAAGTCGTTCTTACAAGTTTTGAATCATTTCTGGAAACTCTAATTGCGTATTTTAAGAGTTTTACCACAACTAGAGAGTTTTCTTACAACTATGTACTGCAACCGTAAGGATTTTAACTGAGTCATACAATAGTCGCCAGAGTAATTCGGCCTCACTTGTAAACATAAGCTGTATAGTCCTCACTTACAGGCTTTCTACACAAATTTTAAGCTGTATAAACAAGAATTCCTAATATTTGAAAGCAAATTAACGTCAAAACGCTCCCTAAAGTGCCCGGAGTTGTAAATATTATCAGTTTGCTGGTCATTTCACGGCTTTCCTCTGGTAATGTCTGTGATTACAAACGGCAGGAAATGTAGGAAGAATCTATTTCCTTTTATTTCAAGTGGTTCTTCCAAGTTTTTAATCATCTCTGGAAACTCTAATTGCGTATTTTAAGAGTTTTTCCACAACTAGAGAGTTTTCTTACAACTATGTTCTGCAACCGAAAGGATTTTACCTGAGTCATACAAAAGTCGCCAGAGTAATTCGGCCTCACTTGTAAACATAAGCAGTATAGACCTCACTTACAGGCTTTCTACACAAATTTTGAGCTGTATAAACAAGAATTCCTAATATTTGGAGGCAAATTCAAGTGAAAACGCTCCCTAAAGTGCCCAGAGTTGTAAATATTATTAGTTTGCTGGTCATTTCACGGCTTTCCACTGGTAATGTCTATGATTACAAATGGCAGGAAATGAAGGAAGAATCTATTTTCTTTTATTTCAAGTGGTTCTTCCAAGTTTTTAATCATTTCTGGAAACTCTAATTGCGTATTTGAAGAATTTGACCACAACTAGAGAGTTTTCTTACAACTATGTACTGCAACCGTAAGGATTTTAACTGAGTCATACAATAGTCGCCAGAGTAATTCGGCCTCACTTGTACATATAAGCAGTATAGTCCTCACTTACAGGCTTTCTACACAAATTTTGAGCTGTATAAACAAGAATTCCTAATATTTGAAAGCAAATTCTAGTGAAAACGCTCCCTAAAGTGCCCTGAGTTGTAAATATTATCAGTTTGCTGGTCATTTCTCGGCTTTCCACTGGTAATGTCTGTGATTACAAGTGGCAGGAAATGTAGGAAAAATCTATTTACTTTTATTTCAAGTGGTTCTTCCAAGTTTTTAATCATTTCTGGAAACTCTAATTGCGTATTTTAAGAGTTTAACCACAACTAGAGAGTTTTCTTACAAATATGTACTGGAACCGTAAGGATTTTAACTGAGTCATACGAAATTCGCCAGAGTAATGAAGCCCCTATTATAAACATAAGCAGTATACACTTCACTTACAGGCTTTCTACACAAATTTTGAGCTGTATAAACAAGAATTCCTAATATTTGGAAGCAAATTCAAGTGAAAACGCTCCCTAAAGTGTCCGGAGTTGTAAATACTATCAGTTTGCTGGTCATTTCACGGCTTTCCACTGGTAATGTCTGTGATTACAAAGGGCAGGAAATGTAGGAAGAATCTATTTACTTTTATTTCAAGTCGTTCTTACAAGTTTTGAATCATTTCTGGAAACTGTAATTGCGTATTTTAAGAGTTTTACCACAACTAGAGAGTTTTCTTACAAATATGTACTGGAACCGTAAGGATTTTAACTGAGTCATACAATAGTTGCCAGAGTAATGCGGCCTCACTTGTAAACATAAGCAGTATAGACCTCACTTACAGGCTTTCTACACAAATTTTGAGCTGTATAAACAAGAATTCCTAATATTTGAAAGCAAATTAACGTCAAAACGCTCCCTAAAGTGCCCGGAGTTGTAAATATTATCAGTTTGCTGGTCATTTCACGGCTTTCCTCTGGTAATGTCTGTGATTACAAACGGCAGGAAATGTAGGAAGAATCGATATACTTTTATTTCAAGTGGTTCTTCCAAGTTTTTAATCATCTCTGGAAACTCTAATTGCGTATTTTAAGAGTTTTACCACAACTAGATAGTTTTCTTACAACTATGTACTGCAACCATAAGGATTTTAACTGAGTCATACAAAATTCGGCAGAGTAATTCGGCCTCACTTGTAAACATAAGCAGTATAGTCCTCACTTACAGGCTTTCTACACAAATTTTGAGCTGTATAAACAAGAATTCCTAATATTTGAAAGCAAATTCAAGTGAAAACGCTCCCTAAAGTGCCCGGGGTTGTAAATATTATCAGTTTGCTGGTCATTTCAAGGCTTTCCACTGGTAATGTCTGTGATTACAAACGGCAGGAAATGTAGGAAGAATCTATTTACTTTTATTTCAAGTGATTCTTCCAAGTTTTTAATCATTTCTGGAAACTCTAATTGCGTATTTTAAGAGTTTTTCCACAACTAGAGAGTTTCTTGCAACTATGTACTGCAACCGTAAGGATTTTAACTGAGTCATACAATAGTCGCCAGAGTAATTCGGCCTCACTTGTAAACATATGCTGTATAGTCCTCACTTACAGGCTTTCTACACAAATTTTGAGCTGTATGAACAAGAATTCCTAATATTTGAAAGCAATTTAACGTCAAAACGCTCCCTAAAGTGCCCGGAGTTGTAAATATTATCAGTTTGCTGCTCATTTCACGGCTTTCCTCAGGTAATGTCTGTATTTACAAACGGCAGGAAATGTAGGAAGAATCTATTTCCTTTTATTTCAAGTGGTTCTTCCAATTTTTTAATGATCTCTGGAAACTCTAATTGCGTATTTTAAGAGTTTTACCACAACTAGAGAGTTTTCTTACAAATATGTACTGGAACCGTAAGGATTTAAACTGAGTCATACAATAGTCGCCAGAGTAATTTGGCCTCACATGTAAATATAAGCAGTATAGTCCTCACTTACAGGCTTTCTACACAAATTTTGAGCTGTATAAACAAGAATTCCTAATATTTGAAAGCAAATTCAAGTGAAAACGCTCCCTAAAGTGCCCTGAGTTGTAAATATTATCAGTTTGCTGGTCATTTCACGGCTTTCCACTGGTAATGTCTGTGATTACAAATGGCAGGAAATGTAGGAAGAATCTATTTACTTTTATTTCAAGTCGTTCTTCCAAGTTTTTAACCATTTCTGGAAACTCTAATAGGGTATTTTAAGATTTTTACCAGAACTAGAGAGTTTTCTTACAAATATGTACTGGAACCGTAAGGATTTTAACTGAGTCATACAATAGTCGCCAGAGTAATGCGGCCTCACTTGTAAACATAAGCTGTATAGTCCTCACTTACAGGCTTTCTACACAAATTTTGAGCTGTATAAACAAGAATTCCTAATATTTGAAAGCAAATTCAAGTGAAAACGCTCCCTAAAGTGCCCGGAGTTGTAAATATTATCAGTTTGCTGGTCATTTCACGGCTTTCCACTGGTAATGTCTGTGATTACAAACGGCAGGAAATGTAGGAAGAATCTATTTACTTTTATTTCAAGTCGTTCTTACAAGTTTTGAATCATTTCTGGAAACTCTAATTGCGTATTTTAAGAGTTTTACCACAACTAGAGAGTTTTCTTACAACTATGTACTGCAACCGTAAGGATTTTAACTGAGTCATACAATAGTCGCCAGAGTAATTCGGCCTCACTTGTAAACATAAGCTGTATAGTCCTCACTTACAGGCTTTCTACACAAATTTTAAGCTGTATAAACAAGAATTCCTAATATTTGAAAGCAAATTAACGTCAAAACGCTCCCTAAAGTGCCCGGAGTTGTAAATATTATCAGTTTGCTGGTCATTTCACGGCTTTCCTCTGGTAATGTCTGTGATTACAAACGGCAGGAAATGTAGGAAGAATCTATTTCCTTTTATTTCAAGTGGTTCTTCCAAGTTTTTAATCATCTCTGGAAACTCTAATTGCGTATTTTAAGAGTTTTTCCACAACTAGAGAGTTTTCTTACAACTATGTTCTGCAACCGAAAGGATTTTACCTGAGTCATACAAAAGTCGCCAGAGTAATTCGGCCTCACTTGTAAACATAAGCAGTATAGACCTCACTTACAGGCTTTCTACACAAATTTTGAGCTGTATAAACAAGAATTCCTAATATTTGGAGGCAAATTCAAGTGAAAACGCTCCCTAAAGTGCCCAGAGTTGTAAATATTATTAGTTTGCTGGTCATTTCACGGCTTTCCACTGGTAATGTCTATGATTACAAATGGCAGGAAATGAAGGAAGAATCTATTTTCTTTTATTTCAAGTGGTTCTTCCAAGTTTTTAATCATTTCTGGAAACTCTAATTGCGTATTTGAAGAATTTGACCACAACTAGAGAGTTTTCTTACAACTATGTACTGCAACCGTAAGGATTTTAACTGAGTCATACAATAGTCGCCAGAGTAATTCGGCCTCACTTGTACATATAAGCAGTATAGTCCTCACTTACAGGCTTTCTACACAAATTTTGAGCTGTATAAACAAGAATTCCTAATATTTGAAAGCAAATTCTAGTGAAAACGCTCCCTAAAGTGCCCTGAGTTGTAAATATTATCAGTTTGCTGGTCATTTCTCGGCTTTCCACTGGTAATGTCTGTGATTACAAGTGGCAGGAAATGTAGGAAAAATCTATTTACTTTTATTTCAAGTGGTTCTTCCAAGTTTTTAATCATTTCTGGAAACTCTAATTGCGTATTTTAAGAGTTTAACCACAACTAGAGAGTTTTCTTACAAATATGTACTGGAACCGTAAGGATTTTAACTGAGTCATACGAAATTCGCCAGAGTAATGAAGCCCCTATTATAAACATAAGCAGTATACACTTCACTTACAGGCTTTCTACACAAATTTTGAGCTGTATAAACAAGAATTCCTAATATTTGGAAGCAAATTCAAGTGAAAACGCTCCCTAAAGTGTCCGGAGTTGTAAATACTATCAGTTTGCTGGTCATTTCACGGCTTTCCACTGGTAATGTCTGTGATTACAAAGGGCAGGAAATGTAGGAAGAATCTATTTACTTTTATTTCAAGTCGTTCTTACAAGTTTTGAATCATTTCTGGAAACTGTAATTGCGTATTTTAAGAGTTTTACCACAACTAGAGAGTTTTCTTACAAATATGTACTGGAACCGTAAGGATTTTAACTGAGTCATACAATAGTTGCCAGAGTAATGCGGCCTCACTTGTAAACATAAGCAGTATAGACCTCACTTACAGGCTTTCTACACAAATTTTGAGCTGTATAAACAAGAATTCCTAATATTTGAAAGCAAATTAACGTCAAAACGCTCCCTAAAGTGCCCGGAGTTGTAAATATTATCAGTTTGCTGGTCATTTCACGGCTTTCCTCTGGTAATGTCTGTGATTACAAACGGCAGGAAATGTAGGAAGAATCGATATACTTTTATTTCAAGTGGTTCTTCCAAGTTTTTAATCATCTCTGGAAACTCTAATTGCGTATTTTAAGAGTTTTACCACAACTAGATAGTTTTCTTACAACTATGTACTGCAACCATAAGGATTTTAACTGAGTCATACAAAATTCGGCAGAGTAATTCGGCCTCACTTGTAAACATAAGCAGTATAGTCCTCACTTACAGGCTTTCTACACAAATTTTGAGCTGTATAAACAAGAATTCCTAATATTTGAAAGCAAATTCAAGTGAAAACGCTCCCTAAAGTGCCCGGGGTTGTAAATATTATCAGTTTGCTGGTCATTTCAAGGCTTTCCACTGGTAATGTCTGTGATTACAAACGGCAGGAAATGTAGGAAGAATCTATTTACTTTTATTTCAAGTGATTCTTCCAAGTTTTTAATCATTTCTGGAAACTCTAATTGCGTATTTTAAGAGTTTTTCCACAACTAGAGAGTTTCTTGCAACTATGTACTGCAACCGTAAGGATTTTAACTGAGTCATACAATAGTCGCCAGAGTAATTCGGCCTCACTTGTAAACATATGCTGTATAGTCCTCACTTACAGGCTTTCTACACAAATTTTGAGCTGTATGAACAAGAATTCCTAATATTTGAAAGCAATTTAACGTCAAAACGCTCCCTAAAGTGCCCGGAGTTGTAAATATTATCAGTTTGCTGCTCATTTCACGGCTTTCCTCAGGTAATGTCTGTATTTACAAACGGCAGGAAATGTAGGAAGAATCTATTTCCTTTTATTTCAAGTGGTTCTTCCAATTTTTTAATGATCTCTGGAAACTCTAATTGCGTATTTTAAGAGTTTTACCACAACTAGAGAGTTTTCTTACAAATATGTACTGGAACCGTAAGGATTTAAACTGAGTCATACAATAGTCGCCAGAGTAATTTGGCCTCACATGTAAATATAAGCAGTATAGTCCTCACTTACAGGCTTTCTACACAAATTTTGAGCTGTATAAACAAGAATTCCTAATATTTGAAAGCAAATTCAAGTGAAAACGCTCCCTAAAGTGCCCTGAGTTGTAAATATTATCAGTTTGCTGGTCATTTCTCGGCTTTCCACTGGTAATGTCTGTGATTACAAATGGCACGAAATGTAGGAAGAATCTATTTACTTTTATTTCAAGTGGTTCTTCCAAGTTTTTAATCATTTCTGGAAACTCTAATTGAGTATTTTAAGAGTTTTACCACAACTAGAGAGTTTTCTTACAGATATGTACTGGAACCGTAATGATTTTAACTGAGTCATACAAAATTCGCCAGAGTAATGCGGCCTCTATTGTAAACATAAGCAGTATAGACTTCACTTACAGGCTTTCTACACAAATTTTGAGCTGTATAAACAAGAATTCCTAATATTTGGAAGCAAATTCAATTGAAAACGCTCCCTAAAGTGTCCGGAGTTGTAAATACTATCAGTTTTCTGGTCATTTCACGGCTTTCCACTGGTAATATCTGTGATTACAAAGGGCAGGAAATGTAGGAAGAATCTATTTCCTTTTATTTCAAGTGGTTCTTCCAAGTTTTTAATCATCTCTGGAAACTCTAATTGCGTATTTTAAGAGTTTTTCCACAACTAGAGCGTTTTCTTACAACTATGTACTGCAACCATAAGGATTTTAACTGAGTCATACAATAGTCGCCAGAGTACTGCGGCCTCACTTGTAAACATAAGCTGTATAGTCCTCACTTACAGGCTTTCTACACAAATTTTGAGCTGGAAAAACAAGAATTCCTAATATTTGAAAACAAATTCAAGTGAAAACGCTCCCTAAGGTGCCCGGAGTTGTAAATATTATCAGTTTGCTAGGCATTTCATGGCTTTCCTCTGGTAATGTCTGTGATTACAAATGGCAGGAAATGTAGGAAGAATCGATTTTCTTTTATTTCAAGTGGTTCTTCCAAGTTTTTAATCATTTCTGGAAACTCTAATTGCGTATTTGAAGAATTTTACCACAACTGGAGAGTTTTCTTACAAATATGTACTGGAACCGTAAGGATTTAAACTGAGTCATACAATAGTCGCCAGAGTAATTCGGCCTCACTTGTAAACATAAGCTGTATAGTCCTCACTTACAGGCTTTCTACACAAATTTTGAGCTGTATAAACAAGAATTCCTAATATTTGAAAGCAAATTAACGTCAAAACGCTCCCTAAAGTGCCCGGAGTTGTAAATATTATCAGTTTGCTGGTCATTTCACGGCTTTCCTCTGGTAATGTCTGTGATTACAAACGGCAGGAAATGTAGGAAGAATCTATTTCCTTTTATTTCAAGTGGTTCTTCCAAGTTTTTAATCATCTCTGGAAACTCTAATTGCGTATTTTAAGAGTTTTTCCACAACTAGAGAGTTTTCTTACAACTATGTACTGCAGCCGTAAGGATTTTAACTGAGTCATACAAAAGTCGCCAGAGTAATTGGGCCTCACTTGTAAACATAAGCTGTATAGTCCTCAATTACAGGCTTTCTACACAAATTTTGAGCTGCATAAACAAGAATTCCTAATATTTGGAAGCAAATTCGTGTGAAAACGCTCCCTAAAGTGCCCGGAGTTGTAAATATAATCAGTTTGCTGGTCATTTCACGGCTTTCCACTGGTAATGTCTGTGATTACAAACGGGGGGAAATGTGGGAAGAATCTATTTACTTTTATTTCAAGTGGTTCTTCCAAGTTTTTAATCATTTCTGGAAACTCTAATTGCGTATTTGAAGAATTTTACCACAACTAGAGAGTTTTCTTACAAATATGTACTGGAACCGTAAGGATTTAAACTGAGTCATACAATAGTCGCCAGAGTAATTCGGCCTCACTTGTAAATATAAGCAGTATAGTCCTCACTTACAGGCTTTCTACACAAATTTTGAGCTGTATGAACAAGAATTCCTAATATTTGAAAGCAAATTCAAGTGAAAACGCTCCCTAAAGTGCCCTGAGTTGTAAATATTATCAGTTTGCTGGTCATTTCTCGGCTTTCCACTCGTAATGTCTGTGATTACAAATGGCAGGAAATGTAGGAAAAATCTACTTTTATTTCAAGTGGTTCTTCCAAGTTTTTAATCATCTCTGGAAACTCTAATTGCGTATTTTAAGAGTTTTTCCACAACTAGAGAGTTTTCTTACAACTATGTTCTGCAACCGTAAGGATTTTACCTGAGTCATACAAAAGTCGCCAGAGTAATTCGGCCTCACTTGTAAACATAAGCAGTATAGACCTCACTTACAGGCTTTCTACACAAATTTTGAGCTGTATAAACAAGAATTCCTAATATTTCAAAGCAAATTCAAGTGAAAACGCTCCCTAAAGTGCCCAGAGTTGTAAATATTATCAGTTTGCTGGTCATTTCACGGCTTTCCACTGGTAATGTCTATGATTACAAATGGCAGGAAATGAAGGAAGAATCTATTTTCTTTTATTTCAAGTGGTTCTTCCAAGTTTTTAATCATTTCTGGAAACTCTAATTGCGTATTTGAAGAATTTTACCACAACTGGAGAGTTTTCTTACAAATATGTACTGGAACCGTAAGGATTTAAACTGAGTCATACAATAGTCGCCAGAGTAATTCGGCCTCACTTGTAAACATAAGCTGTATAGTCCTCACTTACAGGCTTTCTACACAAATTTTGAGCTGTATAAACAAGAATTCCTAATATTTGAAAGCAAATTAACGTCAAAACGCTCCCTAAAGTGCCCGGAGTTGTAAATATTATCAGTTTGCTGGTCATTTCACGGCTTTCCTCTGGTAATGTCTGTGATTACAAACGGCAGGAAATGTAGGAAGAATCTATTTCCTTTTATTTCAAGTGGTTCTTCCAAGTTTTTAATCATCTCTGGAAACTCTAATTGCGTATTTTAAGAGTTTTTCCACAACTAGAGAGTTTTCTTACAACTATGTACTGCAGCCGTAAGAATTTTAACTGAGTCATACAAAAGTCGCCAGAGTAATTGGGCCTCACTTGTAAACATAAGCTGTATAGTCCTCAATTACAGGCTTTCTACACAAATTTTGAGCTGTATAAACAAGAATTCCTAATATTTGGAAGCAAATTCGTGTGAAAACGCTCCCTAAAGTGCCCGGAGTTGTAAATATAATCAGTTTGCTGGTCATTTCACGGCTTTCCACTGGTAATGTCTGTGATTACAAACGGGGGGAAATGTGGGAAGAATCTATTTACTTTTATTTCAAGTGGTTCTTCCAAGTTTTTAATCATTTCTGGAAACTCTAATTGCGTATTTGAAGAATTTTACCACAACTAGAGAGTTTTCTTACAAATATGTACTGGAACCGTAAGGATTTAAACTGAGTCATACAATAGTCGCCAGAGTAATTCGGCCTCACTTGTAAATATAAGCAGTATAGTCCTCACTTACAGGCTTTCTACACAAATTTTGAGCTGTATGAACAAGAATTCCTAATATTTGAAAGCAAATTCAAGTGAAAACGCTCCCTAAAGTGCCCTGAGTTGTAAATATTATCAGTTTGCTGGTCATTTCTCGGCTTTCCACTGGTAATGTCTGTGATTACAAATGGCAGGAAATGTAGGAAGAATCTATTTACTTTTATTTCAAGTGGTTCTTCCAAGTTTTTAATCATCTCTGGAAACTCTAATTGCGTATTTTAAGAGTTTTTCCACAACTAGAGAGTTTTCTTACAACTATGTTCTGCAACCGTAAGGATTTTAACTGAGTCATACAAAAGTCGCCAGAGTAATTCGGCCTCACTTGTAAACATAAGCAGTATAGACCTCACTTACAGGCTTTCTACACAAATTTTGAGCTGTATAAACAAGAACTCCTAATATTTCAAAGCAAATTCAAGTGAAAACGCTCCCTAAAGTGCCCAGAGTTGTAAATATTATCAGTTTGCTGGTCATTTCACGGCTTTCCACTGGTAATGTCTATGATTACAAATGGCAGGAAATGAAGAAAGAATCTATTTTCTTTTATTTCAAGTGGTTCTTCCAAGTTTTTAATCATTTCTGGAAACTCTAATTGCGTATTTGAAGAATTTTACCACAACTGGAGAGTTTTCTTACAAATATGTACTGGAACCATAAGGATTTTAACTGAGTCATACAATAGTCGCCATAGTAATTCGGCCTCACTTGTAAACATAAGCTGTATAGTCCTCACTTACAGGCTTTCTACACAAATTTTGAGCTGTATAAACAAGAATTCCTAATATTTGAAAGCAAATTAACGTCAAAACGCTCCCTAAAGTGCCCGGAGTTGTAAATATTATCAGTTTGCTGGTCATTTCACGGCTTTCCTCTGGTAATGTCTGTGATTACAAACGGCAGGAAATGTAGGAAGAATCTATTTCCTTTTATTTCAAGTGGTTCTTCCAAGTTTTTAATCATCTCTGGAAACTCTAATTGCGTATTTTAAGAGTTTTTCCACAACTAGAGAGTTTTCTTACAACTATGTACTGCAGCCGTAAGAATTTTAACTGAGTCATACAAAAGTCGCCAGAGTAATTGGGCCTCACTTGTAAACATAAGCTGTATAGTCCTCAATTACAGGCTTTCTACACAAATTTTGAGCTGTATAAACAAGAATTCCTAATATTTGGAAGCAAATTCGTGTGAAAATGCTCCCCAAAGTGCCCGGAGTTGTAAATATTATCAGTTTGCTGGTCATTTCACGGCTTTCCACTGGTAATGTCTGTGATTACAAACGGGGGGAAATGTGGGAAGAATCTATTTACTTTTATTTCAAGTGGTTCTTCCAAGTTTTTAATCATTTCTGGAAACTCTAATTGCGTATTTGAAGAATTTTACCACAACTAGAGAGTTTTCTTACAAATATGTACTGGAACCGTAAGGATTTAAACTGAGTCATACAATAGTCGCCAGAGTAATACGGCCTCACTTGTAAATATAAGCAGTATAGACCTCACTTACAGGTTTTCTACACAAATTTTGAGCTGTATAAACAAGAATTCCTAATATTTCAAAGCAAATTCAAGTGAAAACGCTCCCTAAAGTGCCCAGAGTTGTAAATATTATCAGTTTGCTGGTCATTTCACGGCTTTCCACTGGTAATGTCTATGATTACAAATGGCAGGAAATGAAGAAAGAATCTATTTTCTTTTATTTCAAGTGGTTCTTCCAAGTTTTTAATCATTTCTGGAAACTCTAATTGCGTATTTGAAGAATTTTACCACAACTGGAGAGTTTTCTTACAAATATGTACTGGAA
Organism: Myotis nattereri; assembly: GCF_964212035.1. Taxonomy (NCBI): domain Eukaryota; kingdom Metazoa; phylum Chordata; class Mammalia; order Chiroptera; family Vespertilionidae; genus Myotis; species Myotis nattereri. The sequence goes on from NC_138088.1 coordinate 1,166,162, forward strand.
CCGTAAGGATTTAAACTGAGTCATACAATAGTCGCCAGAGTAATTCGGCCTCACTTGTAAACATAAGCTGTATAGTCCTCACTTACAGGCTTTCTACACAAATTTTGAGCTGTATAAACAAGAATTCCTAATATTTGAAAGCAAATTAACGTCAAAACGCTCCCTAAAGTGCCCGGAGTTGTAAATATTATCAGTTTGCTGGTCATTTCACGGCTTTCCTCTGGTAATGTCTGTGATTACAAACGGCAGGAAATGTAGGAAGAATCTATTTCCTTTTATTTCAAGTGGTTCTTCCAAGTTTTTAATCATCTCTGGAAACTCTAATTGCGTATTTTAAGAGTTTTTCCACAACTAGAGAGTTTTCTTACAACTATGTACTGCAGCCGTAAGGATTTTAACTGAGTCATACAAAAGTCGCCAGAGTAATTGGGCCTCACTTGTAAACATAAGCTGTATAGTCCTCAATTACAGGCTTTCTACACAAATTTTGAGCTGTATAAACAAGAATTCCTAATATTTGGAAGCAAATTCGTGTGAAAACGCTCCCTAAAATGCCCGGAGTTGTAAATATAATCAGTTTGCTGGTCATTTCACGGCTTTCCACTGGTAATGTCTGTGATTACAAACGGGGGGAAATGTGGGAAGAATCTATTTACTTTTATTTCAAGTGGTTCTTCCAAGTTTTTAATCATTTCTGGAAACTCTAATTGCGTATTTGAAGAATTTTACCACAACTAGAGAGTTTTCTTACAAATATGTACTGGAACCGTAAGGATTTAAACTGAGTCATACAATAGTCGCCAGAGTAATTCGGCCTCACTTGTAAATATAAGCAGTATAGTCCTCACTTACAGGCTTTCTACACAAATTTTGAGCTGTATGAACAAGAATTCCTAATATTTGAAAGCAAATTCAAGTGAAAACGCTCCCTAAAGTGCCCTGAGTTGTAAATATTATCAGTTTGCTGGTCATTTCTCGGCTTTCCACTGGTAATGTCTGTGATTACAAATGGCAGGAAATGTAGGAAGAATCGATTTACTTTTATTTCAAGTGGTTCTTCCAAGTTTTTAATCATCTCTGGAAACTCTAATTGCGTATTTTAAGAGTTTTTCCACAACTAGAGAGTTTTCTTACAACTATGTTCTGCAACCGTAAGGATTTTAACTGAGTCATACAAAAGTCGCCAGAGTAATTCGGCCTCACTTGTAAACATAAGCAGTATAGACCTCACTTACAGGCTTTCTACACAAATTTTGAGCTGTATAAACAAGAATTCCTAATATTTCAAAGCAAATTCAAGTGAAAACGCTCCCTAAAGTGCCCAGAGTTGTAAATATTATCAGTTTGCTGGTCATTTCACGGCTTTCCACTGGTAATGTCTATGATTACAAATGGCAGGAAATGAAGAAAGAATCTATTTTCTTTTATTTCAAGTGGTTCTTCCAAGTTTTTAATCATTTCTGGAAACTCTAATTGCGTATTTGAAGAATTTTACCACAACTGGAGAGTTTTCTTACAAATATGTACTGGAACCGTAAGGATTTAAACTGAGTCATACAATAGTCGCCAGAGTAATTCGGCCTCACTTGTAAACATAAGCTGTATAGTCCTCACTTACAGGCTTTCTACACAAATTTTGAGCTGTATAAACAAGAATTCCTAATATTTGAAAGCAAATTAACGTCAAAACGCTCCCTAAAGTGCCCGGAGTTGTAAATATTATCAGTTTGCTGGTCATTTCACGGCTTTCCTCTGGTAATGTCTGTGATTACAAACGGCAGGAAATGTAGGAAGAATCTATTTCCTTTTATTTCAAGTGGTTCTTCCAAGTTTTTAATCATCTCTGGAAACTCTAATTGCGTATTTTAAGAGTTTTTCCACAACTAGAGAGTTTTCTTACAACTATGTACTGCAGCCGTAAGGATTTTAACTGAGTCATACAAAAGTCGCCAGAGTAATTGGGCCTCACTTGTAAACATTAGCTGTATAGTCCTCAATTACAGGCTTTCTACACAAATTTTGAGCTGTATAAACAAGAATTCCTAATATTTGGAAGCAAATTCGTGTGAAAACGCTCCCTAAAGTGCCCGGAGTTGTAAATATTATCAGTTTGCTGGTCATTTCACGGCTTTCCACTGGTAATGTCTGTGATTACAAACGGGGGGAAATGTGGGAAGAATCTATTTACTTTTATTTCAAGTGGTTCTTCCAAGTTTTTAATCATTTCTGGAAACTCTAATTGCGTATTTGAAGAATTTTACCACAACTAGAGAGTTTTCTTACAAATATGTACTGGAACCGTAAGGATTTAAACTGAGTCATACAATAGTCGCCAGAGTAATTCGGCCTCACTTGTAAATATAAGCAGTATAGACTTCACTTACAGGCTTTCTACACAAATTTTGAGCTGTATAAACAAGAATTCCTAATATTTGGAGGAAAATTCAAGTGAAAACGCTCCCTAAAGTGCCCGGAGTTGTAAATATTATCAGTTTGCTGGTCATTTCACGGCTTTCCACTGGTAATGTCTGTGATTACAAACGGCAGGAAATGTAGGAAGAATCTATTTCCTTTTATTTCAAGTGGTTCTTCCAAGTTTTTAATGATCTCTGGAAACTCTGCGTATTTTAAGAGTTTTACCACAACTAGAGAGTTTTCTTACAACTATGTACTGCAACCGTAAGGATTTGAACTGAGTCATACAATAGTCGCCAGAGTAATGCGGCCTCAGTTGTAAACATAAGCTGTATAGTCCTCACTTACAGGCTTTCTACACAAATTTTGAGCTGTATAAACAAGAATTCCTAATATTTGAAAGCAAATTAACGTCAAAACGCTCCCTAAAGTGCCCGGAGCTGTAAATATTATCAGTTTGCTGGTCATTTCACGGCTTTCCTCTGGTAATGTCTGTGTTTACAAACGGTAGGAAATGTAGGAAGAATCTATTTCCTTTTATTTCAAGTGGTTCTTCCAAGTTTTTAATCATCTCTGGAAACTCTAATTGCGTATTTTAAGAGTTTTTCCACAACTAGAGAGTTTTCTTACAACTATGTACTGCAGCCGTAAGGATTTTAACTGAATCATACAAAAGTCGCCAGAGTAATTGGGCCTCACTTGTAAACATAAGCTGTATAGTCCTCAATTACAGGCTTTCTACACAAATTTTGAGCTGTATAAACAAGAATTCCTAATATTTGGAAGCAAATTCGTGTGAAAACGCTCCCTAAAGTGCCCGGAGTTGTAAATATTATCAGTTTGCTGGTCATTTCACGGCTTTCCACTGGTAATGTCTGTGATTACAAACGGGGGGAAATGTGGGAAGAATCTATTTACTTTTATTTCAAGTGATTCTTCCAAGATTTTAATCATTTCTGGAAACTCTAATTGCGTATTTTAAGAGTTTTTCCACAACTAGAGCGTTTTCTTACAACTATGTACTGCAACCATAAGGATTTTAACTGAGTCATACAATAGTCGCCAGAGTAATGCGGCCTCACTTGTAAACATAAGCTGTATAGTCCTCACTTACAGGCTTTCTACACAAATTTTGAGCTGTATAAACAAGAATTCCTAATATTTGAAAGCAAATTCAAGTGAAAACGCTCCCTAAAGTGCCCGGAGTTGTAAATATTATCAGTTTGCTAGTCATTTCATGGCTTTCCTCTGGTAATGTCTGTGATTACAAATGGCAGGAAATGTAGGAAGAATCGATTTACTTTTATTTCAAGTGGTTCTTCCAAGTTTTTAATCATCTCTGGAAACTCTAATTGCGTATTTTAAGAGTTTTTCCACAACTAGAGAGTTTTCTTACAACTATGTTCTGCAACCGTAAGGATTTTACCTGAGTCATACAAAAGTCGCCAGAGTAATTCGGCCTCACTTGTAAACATAAGCAGTATAGACCTCACTTACAGGCTTTCTACACAAATTTTGAGCTGTATAAACAAGAATTCCTAATATTTCAAAGCAAATTCAAGTGAAAACGCACCCTAAAGTGCCCAGAGTTGTAAATATTATCAGTTTGCTGGTCATTTCACGGCTTTCCACTGGTAATGTCTATGATTACAAATGGCAGGAAATGAAGGAAGAATCTATTTTCTTTTATTTCAAGTGGTTCTTCCAAGTTTTTAATCATTTCTGGAAACTCTAATTGCGTATTTGAAGAATTTTACCACAACTAGAGAGTTTTCTTACAAATATGTACTGGAACCGTAAGGATTTAAACTGAGTCATACAATAGTCGCCAGAGTAATTCGGCCTCACTTGTAAACATAAGCTGTATAGTCCTCACTTACAGGCTTTCTACACAAATTTTGAGCTGTATAAACAAGAATTCCTAATATTTGAAAGCAAATTAACGTCAAAACGCTCCCTAAAGTGCCCGGAGTTGTAAATATTATCAGTTTGCTGGTCATTTCACGGCTTTCCTCTGGTAATGTCTGTGATTACAAACGGCAGGAAATGTAGGAAGAATCTATTTCCTTTTATTTCAAGTGATTCTTCCAAGTTTTTAATCATTTCTTGAAACTCTAATTGCGTATTTTAAGAGTTTTTCCACAACTAGAGCGTTTTCTTACAACTATGTACTGCAACCATAAGGATTTTAACTGAGTCATACAATAGTCGCCTGAGTAATGCGGCCTCACTTGTAAACATAAGCTGTATAGTCCTCAATTACAGGCTTTCTACACAAATTTTGAGCTGTATAAACAAGAATTCCTAATATTTGAAAGCAAATTCAAGTGAAAACGCTCCCTAAAGTGCCCGGAGTTGTAAATATTATCAGTTTGCTAGTCATTTCATGGCTTTCCTCTGGTAATGTCTGTGATTACAAATGGCAGGAAATGTAGGAAGAATCGATTTACTTTTATTTCAAGTGGTTCTTCCAAGTTTTTAATCATCTCTGGAAACTCTAATTGCGTATTTTAAGAGTTTTTCCACAACTAGAGAGTTTTCTTACAACTATGTTCTGCAACCGTAAGGATTTTACCTGAGTCATACAAAAGTCGCCAGAGTAATTCGGCCTCACTTGTAAACATAAGCAGTATAGACCTCACTTACAGGCTTTCTACACAAATTTTGAGCTGTATAAACAAGAATTCCTAATATTTCAAAGCAAATTCAAGTGAAAACGCACCCTAAAGTGCCCAGAGTTGTAAATATTATCAGTTTGCTGGTCATTTCACGGCTTTCCACTGGTAATGTCTATGATTACAAATGGCAGGAAATGAAGGAAGAATCTATTTTCTTTTATTTCAAGTGGTTCTTCCAAGTTTTTAATCATTTCTGGAAACTCTAATTGCGTATTTGAAGAATTTTACCACAACTAGAGAGTTTTCTTACAAATATGTACTGGAACCGTAAGGATTTAAACTGAGTCATACAATAGTCGCCAGAGTAATTCGGCCTCACTTGTAAACATAAGCTGTATAGTCCTCACTTACAGGCTTTCTACACAAATTTTGAGCTGTATAAACAAGAATTCCTAATATTTGAAAGCAAATTAACGTCAAAACGCTCCCTAAAGTGCCCGGAGTTGTAAATATTATCAGTTTGCTGGTCATTTCACGGCTTTCCTCTGGTAATGTCTGTGATTACAAACGGCAGGAAATGTAGGAAGAATCTATTTCCTTTTATTTCAAGTGATTCTTCCAAGTTTTTAATCATTTCTTGAAACTCTAATTGCGTATTTTAAGAGTTTTTCCACAACTAGAGCGTTTTCTTACAACTATGTACTGCAACCATAAGGATTTTAACTGAGTCATACAATAGTCGCCTGAGTAATGCGGCCTCACTTGTAAACATAAGCTGTATAGTCCTCAATTACAGGCTTTCTACACAAATTTTGAGCTGTATAAACAAGAAATCCTAATATTTCAAAGCAAATTCAAGTGAAAACGCTCCCTAAAGTGCCCGGAGTTGTAAATATTATCAGTTTGCTAGTCATTTCATGGCTTTCCTCTGGTAATGTCTGTGATTACAAATGGCAGGAAATGTAGGAAGAATCGATTTACTTTTATTTCAAGTGGTTCTTCCAAGTTTTTAATCATCTCTGGAAACTCTAATTGCGTATTTTAAGAGTTTTTCCACAACTAGAGAGTTTTCTTACAACTATGTTCTGCAACCGTAAGGATTTTACCTGAGTCATACAAAAGTCGCCAGAGTAATTCGGCCTCACTTGTAAACATAAGCAGTATAGACCTCACTTACAGGCTTTCTACACAAATTTTGAGCTGTATAAACAAGAATTCCTAATATTTCAAAGCAAATTCAAGTGAAAACGCACCCTAAAGTGCCCAGAGTTGTAAATATTATCAGTTTGCTGGTCATTTCACGGCTTTCCACTGGTAATGTCTATGATTACAAATGGCAGGAAATGAAGGAAGAATCTATTTTCTTTTATTTCAAGTGGTTCTTCCAAGTTTTTAATCATTTCTGGAAACTCTAATTGTGTATTTGAAGAATTTTACCACAACTAGAGAGTTTTCTTACAAATATGTACTGGAACCGTAAGGATTTAAACTGAGTCATACAATAGTCGCCAGAGTAATTCGGCCTCACTTGTAAACATAAGCTGTATAGTCCTCACTTACAGGCTTTCTACACAAATTTTGAGCTGTATAAACAAGAATTCCTAATATTTGAAAGCAAATTAACGTCAAAACGCTCCCTAAAGTGCCCGGAGTTGTAAATATTATCAGTTTGCTGGTCATTTCACGGCTTTCCTCTGGTAATGTCTGTGATTACAAACGGCAGGAAATGTAGGAAGAATCTATTTCCTTTTATTTCAAGTGATTCTTCCAAGTTTTTAATCATTTCTTGAAACTCTAATTGCGTATTTTAAGAGTTTTTCCACAACTAGAGCGTTTTCTTACAACTATGTACTGCAACCATAAGGATTTTAACTGAGTCATACAATAGTCGCCTGAATAATGCGGCCTCACTTGTAAACATAAGCTGTATAGTCCTCAATTACAGGCTTTCTACACAAATTTTGAGCTGTATAAACAAGAATTCCTAATATTTGGAAGCAAATTCGTGTGAAAACGCTCCCTAAAGTGCCCGGAGTTGTAAATATTATCAGTTTGCTGGTCATTTCACGGCTTTCCACTGGTAATGTCTGTGATTACAAACGGGGGGAAATGTGGGAAGAATCTATTTACTTTTATTTCAAGTGGTTCTTCCAAGTTTTTAATCATTTCTGGAAACTCTAATTGCGTATTTGAAGAATTTTACCACAACTAGAGAGTTTTCTTACAAATATGTACTGGAACCGTAAGGATTTAAACTGAGTCATACAATAGTCGCCAGAGTAATTCGGCCTCACTTGTAAATATAAGCAGTATAGACTTCACTTACAGGCTTTCTACACAAATTTTGAGCTGTATAAACAAGAATTCCTAATATTTGGAGGAAAATTCAAGTGAAAACGCTCCCTAAAGTGCCCGGAATTGTAAATATTATCAGTTTGCTGGTCATTTCACGGCTTTCCACTGGTAATGTCTGTGATTACAAACGGCAGGAAATGTAGGAAGAATCTATTTCCTTTTATTTCAAGTGGTTCTTCCAAGTTTTTAATGATCTCTGGAAACTCTGCGTATTTTAAGAGTTTTACCACAACTAGAGAGTTTTCTTACAACTATGTACTGCAACCGTAAGGATTTTAACTGAGTCATACAATAGTCGCCAGAGTAATGCGGCCTCAGTTGTAAACATAAGCTGTATAGTCCTCACTTACAGGCTTTCTACACAAATTTTGAGCTGTATAAACAAGAATTCCTAATATTTGAAAGCAAATTAACGTCAAAACGCTCCCTAAAGTGCCCGGAGCTGTAAATATTATCAGTTTGCTGGTCATTTCACGGCTTTCCTCTGGTAATGTCTGTGTTTACAAACGGTAGGAAATGTAGGAAGAATCTATTTCCTTTTATTTCAAGTGGTTCTTCCAAGTTTTTAATCATCTCTGGAAACTCTAATTGCGTATTTTAAGAGTTTTTCCACAACTAGAGAGTTTTCTTACAACTATGTACTGCAGCCGTAAGGATTTTAACTGAATCATACAAAAGTCGCCAGAGTCATTGGGCCTCACTTGTAAACATAAGCTGTATAGTCCTCAATTACAGGCTTTCTACACAAATTTTGAGCTGTATAAACAAGAATTCCTAATATTTGGAAGCAAATTCGTGTGAAAACGCTCCCTAAAGTGCCCGGAGTTGTAAATATTATCAGTTTGCTGGTCATTTCACGGCTTTCCACTGGTAATGTCTGTGATTACAAACGGGGGGAAATGTGGGAAGAATCTATTTACTTTTATTTCAAGTGATTCTTCCAAGTTTTTAATCATTTCTGGAAACTCTAATTGCGTATTTTAAGAGTTTTTCCACAACTAGAGCGTTTTCTTACAACTATGTACTGCAACCATAAGGATTTTAACTGAGTCATACAATAGTCGCCTGAGTAATGCGGCCTCACTTGTAAACATAAGCTGTATAGTCCTCAATTACAGGCTTTCTACACAAATTTTGAGCTGTATAAACAAGAAATCCTAATATTTCAAAGCAAATTCAAGTGAAAACGCTCCCTAAAGTGCCCGGAGTTGTAAATATTATCAGTTTGCTAGTCATTTCATGGCTTTCCTCTGGTAATGTCTGTGATTACAAATGGCAGGAAATGTAGGAAGAATCGATTTACTTTTATTTCAAGTGGTTCTTCCAAGTTTTTAATCATCTCTGGAAACTCTAATTGCGTATTTTAAGAGTTTTTCCACAACTAGAGAGTTTTCTTACAACTATGTTCTGCAACCGTAAGGATTTTACCTGAGTCATACAAAAGTCGCCAGAGTAATTCGGCCTCACTTGTAAACATAAGCAGTATAGACCTCACTTACAGGCTTTCTACACAAATTTTGAGCTGTATAAACAAGAATTCCTAATATTTCAAAGCAAATTCAAGTGAAAACGCACCCTAAAGTGCCCAGAGTTGTAAATATTATCAGTTTGCTGGTCATTTCACGGCTTTCCACTGGTAATGTCTATGATTACAAATGGCAGGAAATGAAGGAAGAATCTATTTTCTTTTATTTCAAGTGGTTCTTCCAAGTTTTTAATCATTTCTGGAAACTCTAATTGCGTATTTGAAGAATTTTACCACAACTAGAGAGTTTTCTTACAAATATGTACTGGAACCGTAAGGATTTAAACTGAGTCATACAATAGTCGCCAGAGTAATTCGGCCTCACTTGTAAACATAAGCTGTATAGTCCTCACTTACAGGCTTTCTACACAAATTTTGAGCTGTATAAACAAGAATTCCTAATATTTGAAAGCAAATTAACGTCAAAACGCTCCCTAAAGTGCCCGGAGTTGTAAATATTATCAGTTTGCTGGTCATTTCACGGCTTTCCTCTGGTAATGTCTGTGATTACAAACGGCAGGAAATGTAGGAAGAATCTATTTCCTTTTATTTCAAGTGATTCTTCCAAGTTTTTAATCATTTCTTGAAACTCTAATTGCGTATTTTAAGAGTTTTTCCACAACTAGAGCGTTTTCTTACAACTATGTACTGCAACCATAAGGATTTTAACTGAGTCATACAATAGTCGCCTGAGTAATGCGGCCTCACTTGTAAACATAAGCTGTATAGTCCTCAATTACAGGCTTTCTACACAAATTTTGAGCTGTATAAACAAGAATTCCTAATATTTGAAAGCAAATTAAAGTGAAAACGCTCCCTAAAGTGCCCGGAGTTGTAAATATTATCAGTTTGCTAGTCATTTCATGGCTTTCCTCTGGTAATGTCTGTGATTACAAATGGCAGGAAATGTAGGAAGAATCGATTTACTTTTATTTCAAGTGGTTCTTCCAAGTTTTTAATCATCTCTGGAAACTCTAATTGCGTATTTTAAGAGTTTTTCCACAACTAGAGAGTTTTCTTACAACTATGTTCTGCAACCGTAAGGATTTTACCTGAGTCATACAAAAGTCGCCAGAGTAATTCGGCCTCACTTGTAAACATAAGCAGTATAGACCTCACTTACAGGCTTTCTACACAAATTTTGAGCTGTATAAACAAGAATTCCTAATATTTCAAAGCAAATTCAAGTGAAAACGCTCCCTAAAGTGCCCAGAGTTGTAAATATTATCAGTTTGCTGGTCATTTCACGGCTTTCCACTGGTAATGTCTATGATTACAAATGGCAGGAAATGAAGGAAGAATCTATTTTCTTTTATTTCAAGTGGTTCTTCCAAGTTTTTAATCATTTCTGGAAACTCTAATTGCGTATTTGAAGAATTTTACCACAACTGGAGAGTTTTCTTACAAATATGTACTGGAACCGTAAGGATTTAAACTGAGTCATACAATAGTCGCCAGAGTAATTCGGCCTCACTTGTAAACATAAGCTGTATAGTCCTCACTTACAGGCTTTCTACACAAATTTTGAGCTGTATAAACAAGAATTCCTAATATTTGAAAGCAAATTAACGTCAAAACGCTCCCTAAAGTGCCCGGAGTTGTAAATATTATCAGTTTGCTGGTCATTTCACGGCTTTCCTCTGGTAATGTCTGTGATTACAAACGGCAGGAAATGTAGGAAGAATCTATTTCCTTTTATTTCAAGTGGTTCCTCCAAGTTTTTAATCATCTCTGGAAACTCTAATTGCGTATTTTAAGAGTTTTTCCACAACTAGAGAGTTTTCTTACAACTATGTACTGCAGCCGTAAGGATTTTAACTGAGTCATACAAAAGTCGCCAGAGTAATTGGGCCTCACTTGTAAACATAAGCTGTATAGTCCTCAATTACAGGCTTTCTACACAAATTTTGAGCTGTATAAACAAGAATTCCTAATATTTGGAAGCAAATTCGTGTGAAAACGCTCCCTAAAGTGCCCGGAGTTGTAAATATTATCAGTTTGCTGGTCATTTCACGGCTTTCCACTGGTAATGTCTGTGATTACAAACGGGGGGAAATGTGGGAAGAATCTATTTACTTTTATTTCAAGTGGTTCTTCCAAGTTTTTAATCATTTCTGGAAACTCTAATTGCGTATTTGAAGAATTTTACCACAACTAGAGAGTTTTCTTACAAATATGTACTGGAACCGTAATGATTTTAACTGAGTCATACAAAATTCGCCAGAGTAATGCGGCCTCTATTGTAAACATAAGCAGTATAGACTTCACTTACAGGCTTTCTACACAAATTTTGAGCTGTATAAACAAGAATTCCTAATATTTGGAGGAAAATTCAAATGAAAACGCTCCCTAAAGTGCCCGGAGTTGTAAATATTATCAGTGTGCTGGTCATTTCACGGCTTTCCACTGGTAATGTCTGTGATTACAAACGGCAGGATATGTAGGAAGAATCTATTCCCTTTTATTTCAAGTGGTTCTTGCAAGTTTTTAATGATCTCTGGAAACTCTAATTGCGTATTTTAAGAGTTTTACCACAACTAGAGAGTTTTCTTACAAATATGTACTGGAACCGTAATGATTTTAACTGAGTCATACAAAAGTCGCCAGAGTAATTCGGCCTCACTTGTAAACATAAGCAATATAGACCTCACTTACAGGCTTTCTACACAAATTTTGAGCTGTATAAACAAGAATTCCAAATATTTGGAAGCAAATTCGTGTGAAAACGCTCCCTAAAGTGCCCGGAGTTGTAAATATTATCAGTTTGCTGGTCATTTCACGGCTTTCCACTGGTAATGTCTGTGATTACAAACGGGGGGAAATGTGGGAAGAATCTATTTACTTTTATTTCAAGTGGTTCTTCCAAGTTTTTAATCATTTCTGGAAACTCTAATTGCGTATTTTAAGAGTTTTACCACAAATAGAGAGTTTTCTTACAAATATGTACTGGAACCGTAATGATTTTAACTGAGTCATACAAAATTCGCCAGAGTAATGCGGCCTCTATTGTAAACATAAGCAGTATAGACTTCACTTACAGGCTTTCTACACAAATTTTGAGCTGTATAAACAAGAATTCCTAATATTTGGAGGAAAATTCAAATGAAAACGCTCCCTAAAGTGCCCGGAGTTGTAAATATTATCAGTGTGCTGGTCATTTCACGGCTTTCCACTGGTAATGTCTGTGATTACAAACGGCAGGATATGTAGGAAGAATCTATTTCCTTTTATTTCAAGTGGTTCTTGCAAGTTTTTAATGATCTCTGGAAACTCTAATTGCGTATTTTAAGAGTTTTACCACAACTAGAGAGTTTTCTTACAACTATGTACGGCAACCGTAAGGATTTTAACTGAGTCATACAATAGTCGCCAGAGTAATGCGGCCTCAGTTGTAAACATAAGCTGTATAGTCCTCACTTACAGGCTTTCTACACAAATTTTGAGCTGTATAAACAAGAATTCCTAATATTTGAAAGCAAATTAACGTCAAAACGCTCCCTAAAGTGCCCGGAGTTGTAAATATTATCATTTTGCTGGTCATTTCACGGCTTTCCTCTGGTAATGTCTGTGTTTACAAACGGCAGGAAATGTAGGAAGAATCTATTTCCTTTTATTTCAAGTGGTTCTTCCAAGTTTTTAATCATCTCTGGAAACTCTAATTGCGTATTTTAAGAGTTTTTCCACAACTAGAGAGTTTTCTTACAACTATGTACTGCAGCCGTAAGGATTTTAACTGAATCATACAAAAGTCTCCAGAGTAATTGGGCCTCACTTGTAAACATAAGCTGTATAGTCCTCAATTACAGGCTTTCTACACAAATTTTGAGCTGTATAAACAAGAATTCCTAATATTTGGAAGCAAATTCAAGTGAAAACGCTCCCTAAAGTGCCCGGAGTTGTAAATATTATCAGTTTGCTGCTCATTTCACGGCTTTCCACTGGTAATGTCTGTGATTACAAACGGGGGGAAATGTGGGAAGAATCTATTTACTTTTATTTCAAGTGATTCTTCCAAGTTTTTAATCATTTCTGGAAACTCTAATTGCGTATTTTAAGAGTTTTTCCACAACTAGAGCGTTTTCTTACAACTATGTACTGCAACCATAAGGATTTTAACTGAGTCATACAATAGTCGCCAGAGTAATGCGGCCTCACTTGTAAACATAAGCTGTATAGTCCTCACTTCCAGGCTTTCTACACAAATTTTGAGCTGTATAAACAAGAATTCCTAATATTTGAAAGCAAATTCAAGTGAAAACGCTCCCTAAAGTGCCCGGAGTTGTAAATATTATCAGTTTGCTAGTCATTTCATGGCTTTCCTCTGGTAATGTCTGTGATTACAAATGGCAGGAAATGTAGGCAGAATCGATTTACTTTTATTTCAAGTGGTTCTTCCAAGTTTTTAATCATCTCTGGAAACTCTAATTGCGTATTTTAAGAGTTTTTCCAAAACTAGAGAGTTTTCTTACAACTATGTTCTGCAACCGTAAGGATTTTAACTGAGTCATACAAAAGTCGCCAGAGTAATTCGGCCTCACTTGTAAACATAAGCAGTATAGACCTCACTTACAGGCTTTCTACACAAATTTTGAGCTGTATAAACAAGAATTCCTAATATTTCAAAGCAAATTCAAGTGAAAACGCTCCCTAAAGTGCCCGGAGTTGTAAATATTATCAGTTTGCTGCTCATTTCACGGCTTTCCACTGGTAATGTCTGTGATTACAAACGGGGGGAAATGTGGGAAGAATCTATTTACTTTTATTTCAAGTGATTCTTCCAAGTTTTTAATCATTTCTGGAAACTCTAATTGCGTATTTTAAGAGTTTTTCCACAACTAGAGCGTTTTCTTACAACTATGTACTGCAACCATAAGGATTTTAACTGAGTCATACAATAGTCGCCAGAGTAATGCGGCCTCACTTGTAAACATAAGCTGTATAGTCCTCACTTACAGGCTTTCCACACAAATTTTGAGCTGTATAAACAAGAATTCCTAATATTTGAAAGCAAATTCAAGTGAAAACGCTCCCTAAAGTGCCCGGAGTTGTAAATATTATCAGTTTGCTAGTCATTTCATGGCTTTCCTCTGGTAATGTCTGTGATTACAAATGGCAGGAAATGTAGGCAGAATCGATTTACTTTTATTTCAAGTGGTTCTTCCAAGTTTTTAATCATCTCTGGAAACTCTAATTGCGTATTTTAAGAGTTTTTCCAAAACTAGAGAGTTTTCTTACAACTATGTTCTGCAACCTTAAGGATTTTAACTGAGTCATACAAAAGTCGCCAGAGTAATTCGGCCTCACTTGTAAACATAAGCAGTATAGACCTCACTTACAGGCTTTCTACACAAATTTTGAGCTGTATAAACAAGAATTCCTAATATTTCAAAGCAAATTCAAGTGAAAACGCTCCCTAAAGTGCCCAGAGTTGTAAATATTATCAGTTTGCTGGTCATTTCACGGCTTTCCACTGGTAATGTCTATGATTACAAATGGCAGGAAATGAAGAAAGAATCTATTTTCTTTTATTTCAAGTGGTTCTTCCAAGTTTTTAATCATTTCTGGAAACTCTAATTGCGTATTTGAAGAATTTTACCACAACTGGAGAGTTTTCTTACAAATATGTACTGGAACCGTAAGGATTTAAACTGAGTCATACAATAGTCGCCAGAGTAATTCGGCCTCACTTGTAAACATAAGCTGTATAGTCCTCAATTACAGGCTTTCTACACAAATTTTGAGCTGTATAAAAAAGAATTCCTAATATTTGGAAGCAAATTCGTGTGAAAACGCTCCCTAAAGTGCCCGGAGTTGTAAATATTATCAGTTTGCTGCTCATTTCACGGCTTTCCACTGGTAATGTCTGTGATTACAAACGGGGGGAAATGTGGGAAGAATCTATTTACTTTTATTTCAAGTGATTCTTCCAAGTTTTTAATCATTTCTGGAAACTCTAATTGCGTATTTTAAGAGTTTTTCCACAACTAGAGCGTTTTCTTACAACTATGTACTGCAACCATAAGGATTTTAACTGAGTCATACAATAGTCGCCAGAGTAATGCGGCCTCACTTGTAAACATAAGCTGCATAGTCCTCACTTACAGGCTTTCTACACAAATTTTGAGCTGTATAAACAAGAATTCCTAATATTTGAAAGCAAATTCAAGTGAAAACGCTCCCTAAAGTGCCCGGAGTTGTAAATATTATCAGTTTGCTAGTCATTTCATGGCTTTCCTCTGGTAATGTCTGTGATTACAAATGGCAGGAAATGTAGGCAGAATCGATTTACTTTTATTTCAAGTGGTTCTTCCAAGTTTTTAATCATCTCTGGAAACTCTAATTGCGTATTTTAAGAGTTTTTCCAAAACTAGAGAGTTTTCTTACAACTATGTTCTGCAACCGTAAGGATTTTAACTGAGTCATACAAAAGTCGCCAGAGTAATTCGGCCTCACTTGTAAACATAAGCAGTATAGACCTCACTTACAGGCTTTCTACACAAATTTTGAGCTGTATAAACAAGAATTCCTAATATTTCAAAGCAAATTCAAGTGAAAACGCTCCCTAAAGTGCCCGGAGTTGTAAATATTATCAGTTTGCTGCTCATTTCACGGCTTTCCACTGGTAATGTCTGTGATTACAAACGGGGGGAAATGTGGGAAGAATCTATTTACTTTTATTTCAAGTGATTCTTCCAAGTTTTTAATCATTTCTGGAAACTCTAATTGCGTATTTTAAGAGTTTTTCCACAACTAGAGCGTTTTCTTACAACTATGTACTGCAACCATAAGGATTTTAACTGAGTCATACAATAGTCGCCAGAGTAATGCGGCCTCACTTGTAAACATAAGCTGTATAGTCCTCACTTACAGGCTTTCCACACAAATTTTGAGCTGTATAAACAAGAATTCCTAATATTTGAAAGCAAATTCAAGTGAAAACGCTCCCTAAAGTGCCCGGAGTTGTAAATATTATCAGTTTGCTAGTCATTTCATGGCTTTCCTCTGGTAATGTCTGTGATTACAAATGGCAGGAAATGTAGGCAGAATCGATTTACTTTTATTTCAAGTGGTTCTTCCAAGTTTTTAATCATCTCTGGAAACTCTAATTGCGTATTTTAAGAGTTTTTCCAAAACTAGAGAGTTTTCTTACAACTATGTTCTGCAACCTTAAGGATTTTAACTGAGTCATACAAAAGTCGCCAGAGTAATTCGGCCTCACTTGTAAACATAAGCAGTATAGACCTCACTTACAGGCTTTCTACACAAATTTTGAGCTGTATAAACAAGAATTCCTAATATTTCAAAGCAAATTCAAGTGAAAACGCTCCCTAAAGTGCCCAGAGTTGTAAATATTATCAGTTTGCTGGTCATTTCACGGCTTTCCACTGGTAATGTCTATGATTACAAATGGCAGGAAATGAAGAAAGAATCTATTTTCTTTTATTTCAAGTGGTTCTTCCAAGTTTTTAATCATTTCTGGAAACTCTAATTGCGTATTTGAAGAATTTTACCACAACTGGAGAGTTTTCTTACAAATATGTACTGGAACCGTAAGGATTTAAACTGAGTCATACAATAGTCGCCAGAGTAATTCGGCCTCACTTGTAAACATAAGCTGTATAGTCCTCAATTACAGGCTTTCTACACAAATTTTGAGCTGTATAAAAAAGAATTCCTAATATTTGGAAGCAAATTCGTGTGAAAACGCTCCCTAAAGTGCCCGGAGTTGTAAATATTATCAGTTTGCTGCTCATTTCACGGCTTTCCACTGGTAATGTCTGTGATTACAAACGGGGGGAAATGTGGGAAGAATCTATTTACTTTTATTTCAAGTGATTCTTCCAAGTTTTTAATCATTTCTGGAAACTCTAATTGCGTATTTTAAGAGTTTTTCCACAACTAGAGCGTTTTCTTACAACTATGTACTGCAACCATAAGGATTTTAACTGAGTCATACAATAGTCGCCAGAGTAATGCGGCCTCACTTGTAAACATAAGCTGCATAGTCCTCACTTACAGGCTTTCTACACAAATTTTGAGCTGTATAAACAAGAATTCCTAATATTTGAAAGCAAATTCAAGTGAAAACGCTCCCTAAAGTGCCCGGAGTTGTAAATATTATCAGTTTGCTAGTCATTTCATGGCTTTCCTCTGGTAATGTCTGTGATTACAAATGGCAGGAAATGTAGGCAGAATCGATTTACTTTTATTTCAAGTGGTTCTTCCAAGTTTTTAATCATCTCTGGAAACTCTAATTGCGTATTTTAAGAGTTTTTCCACAACTAGAGAGTTTTCTTACAACTATGTTCTGCAACCGTAAGGATTTTAACTGAGTCATACAAAAGTCGCCAGAGTAATTCGGCCTCACTTGTAAACATAAGCAGTATAGACCTCACTTACAGGCTTTCTACACAAATTTTGAGCTGTATAAACAAGAATTCCTAATATTTCAAAGCAAATTCAAGTGAAAACGCTCCCTAAAGTGCCCGGAGTTGTAAATATTATCAGTTTGCTGCTCATTTCACGGCTTTCCACTGGTAATGTCTGTGATTACAAACGGGGGGAAATGTGGGAAGAATCTATTTACTTTTATTTCAAGTGATTCTTCCAAGTTTTTAATCATTTCTGGAAACTCTAATTGCGTATTTTAAGAGTTTTTCCACAACTAGAGCGTTTTCTTACAACTATGTACTGCAACCATAAGGATTTTAACTGAGTCATACAATAGTCGCCAGAGTAATTCGGCCTCACTTGTAAACATAAGCTGTATAGTCCTCACTTACAGGTTTTCTACACAAATTTTGAGCTGTATAAACAAGAATTCCTAATATTTGAAAGCAAATTCAAGTGAAAACGCTCCCTAAAGTGCCCGGAGTTGTAAATATTATCAGTTTGCTAGTCATTTCATGGCTTTCCTCTGGTAATGTCTGTGATTACAAATGGCAGGAAATGTAGGCAGAATCGATTTACTTTTATTTCAAGTGGTTCCTCCAAGTTTTTAATCATCTCTGGAAACTCTAATTGCGTATTTTAAGAGTTTTTCCAAAACTAGAGAGTTTTCTTACAACTATGTTCTGCAACCTTAAGGATTTTAACTGAGTCATACAAAAGTCGCCAGAGTAATTCGGCCTCACTTGTAAACATAAGCAGTATAGACCTCACTTACAGGCTTTCTACACAAATTTTGAGCTGTATAAACAAGAATTCCTAATATTTCAAAGCAAATTCAAGTGAAAACGCTCCCTAAAGTGCCCAGAGTTGTAAATACTATCAGTTTGCTGGTCATTTCACGGCTTTCCACTGGTAATGTCTATGATTACAAATGGCAGGAAATGAAGAAAGAATCTATTTTCTTTTATTTCAAGTGGTTCTTCCAAGTTTTTAATCATTTCTGGAAACTCTAATTGCGTATTTGAAGAATTTTACCAAAACTGGAGAGTTTTCTTACAAATATGTACTGGAACCGTAAGGATTTAAACTGAGTCATACAATAGTCGCCAGAGTAATTCGGCCTCACTTGTAAACATAAGCTGTATAGTCCTCACTTACAGGCTTTCTACACAAATTTTGAGCTGTATAAACAAGAATTCCTAATATTTGGAAGCAAATTCGTGTGAAAACGCTCCCTAAAGTGCCCGGAGTTGTAAATATTATCAGTTTGCTGGTCATTTCACGGCTTTCCACTGGTAATGTCTGTGATTACAAACGGGGGGAAATGTGGGAAGAATCTATTTACTTTTATTTCAAGTGGTTCTTCCAAGTTTTTAATCATTTCTGGAAACTCTAATTTCGTATTTGAAGAATTTTACCACAACTAGAGAGTTTTCTTACAAATATGTACTGGAACCGTAAGGATTTAAACTGAGTCATACAATAGTCGCCAGAGTAATTCGGCCTCACTTGTAAATATAAGCAGTATAGTCCTCACTTACAGGCTTTCTACACAAATTTTGAGCTGTATGAACAAGAATTCCTAATATTTGAAAGCAAATTCAAGTGAAAACGCTCCCTAAAGTGCCCTGAGTTGTAAATATTATCAGTTTGCTGGTCATTTCTCGGCTTTCCACTGGTAATGTCTGTGATTACAAATGACACGAAATGTAGGAAGAATCTATTTACTTTTATTTCAAGTGGTTCTTCCAAGTTTTTAATCATCTCTGGAAACTCTAATTGCGTATTTTAAGAGTTTTACCACAAATAGAGAGTTTTCTTACAAATATGTACTGGAACCGTAATGATTTTAACTGAGTCATACAAAATTCGCCAGAGTAATGCGGCCTCTATTGTAAACATAAGCAGTATAGACTTCACTTACAGGCTTTCTACACAAATTTTGAGCTGTATAAACAAGAATTCCTAATATTTGGAGGAAAATTCAAATGAAAACGCTCCCTAAAGTGCCCGGAGTTGTAAATATTATCAGTGTGCTGGTCATTTCACGGCTTTCCTCTGGTAATGTCTGTGATTACAAACGGCAGGATATGTAGGAAGAATCTATTTCCTTTTATTTCAAGTGGTTCTTGCAAATTTTTAATGGTCTCTGGAAACTCTAATTGCGTATTTTAAGAGTTTTACCACAACTAGAGAGTTTTCTTACAACTATGTACTGCAACCGTAAGGATTTTAACTGAGTCATACAATAGTCACCAGAGTAATGCGGCCTCAGTTGTAAACATAAGCTGTATAGTCCTCACTTACAGGCTTTCTACACAAATTTTGAGCTGTATAAACAAGAATTCCTAATATTTGAAAGCAAATTAACGTCAAAACGCTCCCTAAAGTTCCCGGAGTTGTAAATATTATCATTTTGCTGGTCATTTCACGGCTTTCCTCTGGTAATGTCTGTGATTACAAATGGCAGGAAATGTAGGAAGAATCTATTTCCTTTTATTTCAAGTGGTTCTTCCAAGTTTTTAATCATCTCTGGAAACTCTAATTGCGTATTTTAAGAGTTTTTCCACAACTAGAGAGTTTTCTTACAACTATGTACTGCAGCCGTAAGGATTTTAACTGAATCATACAAAAGTCGCAAGAGTAATTGGGCCTCACTTGTAAACATAAGCTGTATAGTCCTCAATTACAGGCTTTCTACACAAATTTTGAGCTGTATAAACAAGAATTCCTAATATTTGGAAGCAAATTCAAGTGAAAACGCTCCCTAAAGTGCCCAGAGTTGTAAATATTATCAGTTTGCTGCTCATTTCACGGCTTTCCACTGGTAATGTCTGTGATTACAAACGGGGGGAAATGTGGGAAGAATCTATTTACTTTTATTTCAAGTGATTCTTCCAAGTTTTTAATCATTTCTGGAAACTCTAATTGCGTATTTTAAGAGTTTTTCCACAACTAGAGCGTTTTCTTACAACTATGTACTGCAACCATAAGGATTTTAACTGAGTCATACAATAGTCGCCAGAGTAATGCGGCCTCACTTGTAAACATAAGCTGTATAGTCCTCACTTACAGGCTTTCTACACAAATTTTGAGCTGTATAAACAAGAATTCCTAATATTTGAAAGCAAATTCAAGTGAAAACGCTCCCTAAAGTGCCCGGAGTTGTAAATATTATCAGTTTGCTGGTCATTTCATGGCTTTCCTCTGGTAATGTCTGTGATTACAAATGGCAGGAAATGTAGGAAGAATCGATTTACTTTTATTTCAAGTGGTTCTTCCAAGTTTTTAATCATCTCTGGAAACTCTAATTGCGTATTTGAACAGTTTTTCCACAACTAGAGAGTTTTCTTACAAATATGTACTGGAACCGTAAGGATTTAAACTGAGTCATACAAAAGTCGCCAGAGTAATTCGGCCTCACTTGTAAATATAAGCAGTATAGACCTCACTTACAGGCTTTCTACACAAATTTTGAGCTGTATAAACAAGAATTCCTAATATTTCAAAGCAAATTCAAGTGAAAACGCTCCCTAAAGTGCCCAGAGTTGTAAATATTATCAGTTTGCTGGTCATTTCTCGGCTTTCCACTGGTAATGTCTATGATTACAAATGGCAGGAAATGAAGGAAGAATCTATTTACTTTTATTTCAAGTGGTTCTTCCAAGTTTTTAATCATTTCTGGAAACTCTAATTGCGTATTTTAAGAGTTTTACCACAAATAGAGAGTTTTCTTACAAATATGTACTGGAACCGTAATGATTTTAACTGAGTCATACAAAATTCGCCAGAGTAATGCGGCCTCTATTGTAAACATAAGCAGTATAGACTTCACTTACAGGCTTTCTACACAAATTTTGAGCTGTATAAACAAGAATTCCTAATATTTGGAGGAAAATTCAAATGAAAACGCTCCCTAAAGTGCCCGGAGTTGTAAATATTATCAGTGTGCTGGTCATTTCACGGCTTTCCACTGGTAATGTCTGTGATTACAAACGGCAGGATATGTAGGAAGAATCTATTTCCTTTTATTTCAAGTGGTTCTTGCAAATTTTTAATGGTCTCTGGAAACTCTAATTGCGTATTTTAAGAGTTTTACCACAACTAGAGAGTTTTCTTACAACTATGTACTGCAACCGTAAGGATTTTAACTGAGTCATACAATAGTCGCCAGAGTAATGCGGCCTCAGTTGTAAACATAAGCTGTATAGTCCTCACTTACAGGCTTTCTACACAAATTTTGAGCTGTATAAACAAGAATTCCTAATATTTGAAAGCAAATTAACGTCAAAACGCTCCCTAAAGTTCCCGGAGTTGTAAATATTATCATTTTGCTGGTCATTTCACGGCTTTCCTCTGGTAATGTCTGTGTTTACAAACGGCAGGAAATGTAGGAAGAATCTATTTCCTTTTATTTCAAGTGGTTCTTCCAAGTTTTTAATCATCTCTGGAAACTCTAATTGCGTATTTTAAGAGTTTTTCCACAACTAGAGAGTTTTCTTACAACTATGTACTGCAGCCGTAAGGATTTTAACTGAATCATACAAAAGTCGCAAGAGTAATTGGGCCTCACTTGTAAACATAAGCTGTATAGTCCTCAATTACAGGCTTTCTACACAAATTTTGAGCTGTATAAACAAGAATTCCTAATATTTGGAAGCAAATTCAAGTGAAAACGCTCCCTAAAGTGCCCGGAGTTGTAAATATTATCAGTTTGCTGCTCATTTCACGGCTTTCCACTGGTAATGTCTGTGATTACAAACGGGGGGAAATGTGGGAAGAATCTATTTACTTTTATTTCAAGTGATTCTTCCAAGTTTTTAATCATTTCTGGAAACTCTAATTGCGTATTTTAAGAGTTTTTCCACAACTAGAGCGTTTTCTTACAACTATGTACTGCAACCATAAGGATTTTAACTGAGTCATACAATAGTCGCCAGAGTAATGCGGCCTCACTTGTAAACATAAGCTGTATAGTCCTCACTTACAGGCTTTCTACACAAATTTTGAGCTGTATAAACAAGAATTCCTAATATTTGAAAGCAAATTCAAGTGAAAACGCTCCCTAAAGTGCCCGGAGTTGTAAATATTATCAGTTTGCTGGTCATTTCATGGCTTTCCTCTGGTAATGTCTGTGATTACAAATGGCAGGAAATGTAGGAAGAATCGATTTACTTTTATTTCAAGTGGTTCTTCCAAGTTTTTAATCATCTCTGGAAACTCTAATTGCGTATTTTAAGAGTTTTTCCACAACTAGAGAGTTTTCTTACAACTATGTTCTGCAACCGTAAGGATTTTACGTGAGTCATACAAAAGTCGCCAGAGTAATTCGGCCTCACTTGTAAACATAAGCAGTATAGACCTCACTTACAGGCTTTCTACACAAATTTTGAGCTGTATAAACAAGAATTCCTAATATTTCAAAGCAAATTCAAGTGAAAACGCTCCCTAAAGTGCCCGGAGTTGTAAATATTATCAGTTTGCTGGTCATTTCACGGCTTTCCACTGGTAATGTCTATGATTACAAATGGCAGGAAATGAAGGAAGAATCTATTTTCTTTTATTTCAAGTGGTTCTTCCAAGTTTTTAATCATTTCTGGAAACTCTAATTGCGTATTTGAAGAATTTTACCACAACTGGAGAGTTTTCTTACAAATATGTACTGGAACCGTAAGGATTTAAACTGAGTCATACAATAGTCGCCAGAGTAATTCGGCCTCACTTGTAAACATAAGCTGTATAGTCCTCACTTACAGGCTTTCTACACAAATTTTGAGCTGTATAAACAAGAATTCCTAATATTTGACAGCAAATTAACGTCAAAACGCTCCCTAAAGGGCCCGGAGTTGTAAATATTATCAGTTTGCTGGTCATTTCACGGCTTTCCTCTGGTAATGTCTGTGATTACAAACGGCAGGAAATGTAGGAAGAATCTATTTCCTTTTATTTCAAGTGGTTCTTCCAAGTTTTTAATCATCTCTGGAAACTCTAATTGCGTATTTTAAGAGTTTTTCCACAACTAGAGAGTTTTCTTACAACTATGTACTGCAGCCGTAAGGATTTTAACTGAGTCATACAAAAGTCGCCAGAGTAATTGGGCCTCACTTGTAAACATAAGCTGTATAGTCCTCACTTACAGGCTTTCTACACAAATTTTGAGCTGTATAAACAAGAATTCCTAATATTTGGAAGCAAATTCGTGTGAAAACGCTCCCTAAAGTGCCCGGAGTTGTAAATATTATCAGTTTGCTGGTCATTTCACGGCTTTCCACTGGTAATGTCTGTGATTACAAACGGGGGGAAATGTGGGAAGAATCTATTTACTTTTATTTCAAGTGGTTCTTCCAAGTATTTAATCATTTCTGGAAACTCTAATTGCGTATTTGAAGAATTTTACCACAACTAGAGAGTTTTCTTACAAATATGTACTGGAACCGTAAGGATTTAAACTGAGTCATACAATAGTCGCCAGAGTAATTCGGCCTCACTTGTAAATATAAGCAGTATAGTCCTCACTTACAGGCTTTCTACACAAATTTTGAGCTGTATGAACAAGAATTCCTAATATTTGAAAGCAAATTCAAGTGAAAACGCTCCCTAAAGTGCCCTGAGTTGTAAATATTATCAGTTTGCTGGTCATTTCTCGTCTTTCCACTGGTAATGTCTGTGATTACAAATGACACGAAATGTAGGAAGAATCTATTTACTTTTATTTCAAGTGGTTCTTCCAAGTTTTTAATCATTTCTGGAAACTCTAATTGCGTATTTTAAGAGTTTTACCACAACTAGAGAGTTTTCTTACAAATATGTACTGGAACCGTAAGGATTTAAATTGAGTCATACAATAGTCGCCAGAGTAATTCGGCCTCACTTGTAAATATAAGCAGTATAGTCCTCACTTACAGGCTTTCTACACAAATTTTGAGCTGTATAAACAAGAATTCCTAATATTTGAAAGCAAATTAACGTCAAAACGCTCCCTAAAGTGCCCGGAGTTGTAAATATTATCAGTTTGCTGGTCATTTCACGGCTTTCCTCTGGTAATGTCTGTGTTTACATACGGCAGGAAATGTAGGAAGAATCTATTTCCTTTTATTTCAAGTGGTTCTTCCAAGTTTTTAATCATCTCTGGAAACTCTAATTGCGTATTTTAAGAGTTTTTCCACAACTAGAGAGTTTTCTTACAACTATGTACTGCAGCCGTAAGGATTTTAACTGAATCATACAAAAGTCGCCAGAGTAATTGGGCCTCACTTGTAAACATAAGCTGTATAGTCCTCAATTACAGGCTTTCTACACAAATTTTGAGCTGTATAAACAAGAATTCCTAATATTTGGAAGCAAATTCAAGTGAAAACGCTCCCTAAAGTGCCCGGAGTTGTAAATATTATCAGTTTGCTGCTCATTTCACGGCTTTCCACTGGTAATGTCTATGATTACAAATGGCAGGAAATGTGGGAAGAATCTATTTACTTTTATTTCAAGTGATTCTTCCAAGTTTTTAATCATTTCTGGAAACTCTAATTGCGTATTTTAAGAGTTTTTCCACAACTAGAGCGTTTTCTTACAACTATGTACTGCAACCATAAGGATTTTAACTGAGTCATACAATAGTCGCCAGAGTAATGCGGCCTCACTTGTAAACATAAGCTGTATAGTCCTCACTTACAGGCTTTCTACACAAATTTTGAGCTGTATAAACAAGAATTCCTAATATTTGAAAGCAAATTCAAGTGAAAACGCTCCCTAAAGTGCCCGGAGTTGTAAATATTATCAGTTTGCTAGTCATTTCATGGCTTTCCTCTGGTAATGTCTGTGATTACAAATGGCAGGAAATGTAGGAAGAATCGATTTACTTTTATTTCAAGTGGTTCTTCCAAGTTTTTAATCATCTCTGGAAACTCTAATTGCGTATTTTAAGAGTTTTTCCACAACTAGAGAGTTTTCTTACAACTATGTTCTGCAACCGTAAGGATTTTACCTGAGTCATACAAAAGTCGCCAGAGTAATTCGGCCTCACTTGTAAACATAAGCAGTATAGACCTCACTTACAGGCTTTCTACACAAATTTTGAGCTGTATAAACAAGAATTCCTAATATTTCAAAGCAAATTCAAGTGAAAACGCTCCCTAAAGTGCCCAGAGTTGTAAATGTTATCAGTTTGCTGGTCATTTCACGGCTTTCCTCTGGTAATGTCTGTGATTACAAACGGCAGGAAATGTAGGAAGAATCTATTTCCTTTTATTTCAAGTGGTTCTTCCAAGTTTTTAATCATCTCTGGAAACTCTAATTGCGTATTTTAAGAGTTTTTCCACAACTAGAGAGTTTTCTTACAACTATGTACTGCAACCGTAAGGATTTTAACTGAGTCATACAAAAGTCGCCAGAGTAATTGGGCCTCACTTGTAAACATAAGCTGTATAGTCCTCAATTACAGGCTTTCTACACAAATTTTGAGCTGTATAAACAAGAATTCCTAATATTTGGAAGCAAATTCGTGTGAAAACGCTCCCTAAAGTGCCCGGAGTTGTAAATGTTATCAGTTTGCTGGTCATTTCACGGCTTTCCACTGGTAATGTCTGTGATTACAAACGGGGGGAAATGTGGGAAGAATCTATTTACTTTTATTTCAAGTGGTTCTTCCAAGTTTTTAATCATTTCTGGAAAGTCTAATTGCGTATTTGAAGAATTTTACCACAACTAGAGAGTTTTCTTACAAATATGTACTGGAACCGTAAGGATTTAAACTGAGTCATACAATAGTCGCCAGAGTAATTCGGCCTCACTTGTAAATATAAGCAGTATAGTCCTCACTTACAGGCTTTCTACACAAATTTTGAGCTGTATGAACAAGAATTCCTAATATTTGAAAGCAAATTCAAGTGAAAACGCTCCCTAAAGTGCCCTGAGTTGTAAATATTATCAGTTTGCTGGTCATTTCTCGGCTTTCCACTGGTAATGTCTGTGATTACAAATGGCAGGAAATGTAGGAAGAATCTATTTACTTTTATTTCAAGTGGTTCTTCCAAGTTTTTAATCATCTCTGGAAACTCTAATTGCGTATTTTAAGAGTTTTACCACAAATAGAGAGTTTTCTTACAAATATGTACTGGAACCGTAATGATTTTAACTGAGTCATACAAAATTCGCCAGAGTAATGCGGCCTCTATTGTAAACATAAGCAGTATAGACTTCACTTACAGGCTTTCTACACAAATTTTGAGCTGTATAAACAAGAATTCCTAATATTTGGAGGAAAATTCAAGTGAAAACGCTCCCTAAAGTGCCCTGAGTTGTAAATATTATCAGTTTGCTGGTCATTTCACGGCTTTCCACTGGTAATGTCTGTGATTACAAACGGCAGGAAATGTAGGAAGAATCTATTTCCTTTTATTTCAAGTGGTTCTTCCAAGTTTTTAATGATCTCTGGAAACTCTAATTGTGTATTTTAAGAGTTTTACCACAACTAGAGAGTTTTCTTACAACTATGTACTGCAACCGTAAGGATTTTAACTGAGTCATACAATAGTCGCCAGAGTAATGCGGCCTCAGTTGTAAACATAAGCTCTATAGTCCTCACTTACAGGCTTTCTACACAAATTTTGAGCTGTATAAACAAGAATTCCTAATATTTGAAAGCAAATTAACGTCAAAACGCTCCCTAAAGTGCCCGGAGTTGTAAATATTATCAGTTTGCTGGTCATTTCACGGCTTTCCTCTGGTAATGTCTGTGATTACAAACGGCAGGAAATGTAGGAAGAATCTATTTCCTTTTATTTCAAGTGGTTCTTCCAAGTTTTTAATCATCTCTGGAAACTCTAATTGCGTATTTTAAGAGTTTTCCACAACTAGAGAGTTTTCTTACAACTATGTACTGCAGCCGTAAGGATTTTAACTGAGTCATACAAAAGTCGCCAGAGTAATTGGGCCTCACTTGTAAACATAAGCTGTATAGTCCTCAATTACAGGCTTTCTACACAAATTTTGAGCTGTATAAACAAGAATTCCTAATATTTGGAAGCACATTCAAGTGAAAACGCTCCCTAAAGTGCCCGGAGTTGTAAATATTATCAGTTTGCTGCTCATTTCACGGCTTTCCACTGGTAATGTCTGTGATTACAAACGGGGGAAATGTGGGAAGAATCTATTTACTTTTATTTCAAGTGATTCTTCCAAGTTTTTAATCATTTCTGGAAACTCTAATTGCGTATTTTAAGAGTTTTTCCACAACTAGAGCGTTTTCTTACAACTATGTACTGCAACCATAAGGATTTTAACTGAGTCATACAATAGTCGCCAGAGTAATGCGGCCTCACTTGTAAACATAAGCTGTATAGTCCTCACTTACAGGCTTTCTACACAAATTTTGAGCTGTATAAACAAGAATTCCTAATATTTGAAAGCAAATTCAAGTGAAAACGCTCCCTAAAGTGCCCGGAGTTGTAAATATTATCAGTTTGCTAGTCATTTCATGGCTTTCCTCTGGTAATGTCTGTGATTACAAATGGCAGGAAATGTAGGAAGAATCGATTTACTTTTATTTCAAGTGGTTCTTCCAAGTTTTTAATCATCTCTGGAAACTCTAATTGCGTATTTTAAGAGTTTTTCCACAACTAGAGAGTTTTCTTACAACTATGTTCTGCAACCGTAAGGATTTTACCTGAGTCATACAAAAGTCGCCAGAGTAATTCGGCCTCACTTGTAAACATAAGCAGTATAGACCTCACTTACAGGCTTTCTACACAAATTTTGAGCTGTATAAACAAGAATTCCTAATATTTCAAAGCAAATTCAAGTGAAAACGCTCCCTAAAGTGCCCAGAGTTGTAAATATTATCAGTTTGCTGGTCATTTCACGGCTTTCCACTGGTAATGTCTATGATTACAAATGGCAGGAAATGAAGGAAGAATCTATTTTCTTTTATTTCAAGTGGTTCTTCCAAGTTTTTAATCATTTCTGGAAACTCTAATTGCGTATTTGAAGAATTTTACCACAACTGGAGAGTTTTCTTACAACTATGTACTGCAACCGTAAGGATTTTAACTGAGTCATACAATAGTCGCCAGAGTAATGCGGCCTCGGTTGTAAACATAAGCTGTATAGTCCTCACTTACAGGCTTTCTACACAAATTTTGAGCTGTATAAACAAGAATTCCTAATATTTGAAAGCAAATTAACGTCAAAACGCTCCCTAAAGTGCCCGGAGTTGTAAATATTATCAGTTTGCTGGTCATTTCACGGCTTTCCTCTGGTAATGTCTGTGTTTACAAACGGCAGGAAATGTAGGAAGAATCTATTTCCTTTTATTTCAAGTGGTTCTTCCAAGTTTTTAATCATCTCTGGAAACTCTAATTGCGTATTTTAAGAGTTTTTCCACAACTAGAGAGTTTTCTTACAACTATGTACTGCAGCCGTAAGGATTTTAACTGAATCATACAAAAGTCGCCAGAGTAATTGGGCCTCACTTGTAAACATAAGCTGTATAGTCCTCAATTACAGGCTTTCTACACAAATTTTGAGCTGTATAAACAAGAATTCCTAATATTTGGAAGCAAATTCAAGTGAAAACGCTCCCTAAAGTGCCCGGAGTTGTAAATATTATCAGTTTGCTGCTCATTTCACGGCTTTCCACTGGTAATGTCTGTGATTACAAACGGGGGGAAATGTGGGAAGAATCTATTTACTTTTATTTCAAGTGATTCTTCCAAGTTTTTAATCATTTCTGGAAACTCTAATTGCGTATTTTAAGAGTTTTTCCACAACTAGAGCGTTTTCTTACAACTATGTACTGCAACCATAAGGATTTTAACTGAGTCATACAATAGTCGCCAGAGTAATGCGGCCTCACTTGTAAACATAAGCTGTATAGTCCTCACTTACAGGCTTTCTACACAAATTTTGAGCTGTATAAACAAGAATTCCTAATATTTGAAAGCAAATTCAAGTGAAAACGCTCCCTAAAGTGCCCGGAGTTGTAAATATTATCAGTTTGCTAGTCATTTCATGGCTTTCCTCTGGTAATGTCTGTGATTACAAATGGCAGGAAATGTAGGAAGAATCGATTTACTTTTATTTCAAGTGGTTCTTCCAAGTTTTTAATGATCTCTGGAAACTCTAATTGCGTATTTTAAGAGTTTTTCCACAACTAGAGAGTTTTCTTACAACTATGTTCTGCAACCGTAAGGATTTTACCTGAGTCATACAAAAGTCGCCAGAGTAATTCGGCCTCACTTGTAAACATAAGCAGTATAGACCTCACTTACAGGCTTTCTACACAAATTTTGAGCTGTATAAACAAGAATTCCTAATATTTCAAAGCAAATTCAAGTGAAAACGCTCCCTAAAGTGCCCAGAGTTGTAAATATTATCAGTTTGCTGGTCATTTCACGGCTTTCCACTGGTAATGTCTATGATTACAAATGGCAGGAAATGAAGGAAGAATCTATTTTCTTTTATTTCAAGTGGTTCTTCCAAGTTTTTAATCATTTCTGGAAACTCTAATTGCGTATTTGAAGAATTTTACCACAACTGGAGAGTTTTCTTACAAATATGTACTGGAACCGTAAGGATTTAAACTGAGTCATACAATAGTCGCCAGAGTAATGCGGCCTCACTTGTAAACATAAGCTGTATAGTCCTCACTTACAGGCTTTCTACACAAATTTTGAGCTGTATAAACAAGAATTCCTAATATTTGAAAGCAAATTAACGTGAAAACGCTCCCTAAAGTGCCCGGAGTTGTAAATATTATCAGTTTGCTGGTCATTTCACGGCTTTCCTCTGGTAATGTCTGTGATTACAAACGGCAGGAAATGTAGGAAGAATCTATTTCCTTTTATTTCAAGTGGTTCTTCCAAGTTTTTAATCATCTCTGGAAACTCTAATTGCGTATTTTAAGAGTTTTTCCACAACTAGAGAGTTTTCTTACAACTATGTACTGCAGCCGTAAGGATTTTAACTGAGTCATACAAAAGTCGCCAGAGTAATTGGGCCTCACTTGTAAACATAAGCTGTATAGTCCTCAATTACAGGCTTTCGACACAAATTTTGAGCTGTATAAACAAGAATTCCTAATATTTGGAAGCAAATTCGTGTGAAAACGCTCCCTAAAGTGCCCGGAGTTGTAAATATTATCAGTTTGCTGGTCATTTCACGGCTTTCCACTGGTAATGTCTGTGATTACAAACGGGGGGAAATGTGGGAAGAATCTATTTACTTTTATTTCAAGTGGTTCTTCCAAGTTTTTAATCATTTCTGGAAACTCTAATTGCGTATTTGAAGAATTTTACCACAACTAGAGAGTTTTCTTACAAATATGTACTGGAACCGTAATGATTTTAACTGAGTCATACAAAATTCGCCAGAGTAATGCGGCCTCTATTGTAAACATAAGCAGTATAGACTTCACTTACAGGCTTTCTACACAAATTTTGAGCTGTATAAACAAGAATTCCTAATATTTGAAAGCAAATTAACATCAAAACGCTCCCTAAAGTGCCCGGAGTTGTAAATATTATCAGTTTGCTGGTCATTTCACGGCTTTCCTCTGGTAATGTCTGTGATTACAAACGGCAGGAAATGTAGGAAGAATCTATTTCCTTTTATTTCAAGTGGTTCTTCCAAGTTTTTAATCATCTCTGGAAACTCTAATTGCGTATTTTAAGAGTTTTCCACAACTAGAGAGTTTTCTTACAACTATGTACTGCAGCCGTAAGGATTTTAACTGAGTCATACAAAAGTCGCCAGAGTAATTGGGCCTCACTTGTAAACATAAGCTGTATAGTCCTCAATTACAGGCTTTCTACACAAATTTTGAGCTGTATAAACAAGAATTCCTAATATTTGAAAGCAAATTCAAGTGAAAACGCTCCCTAAAGTGCCCGGAGTTGTAAATATTATCAGTTTGCTAGTCATTTCATGGCTTTCCTCTGGTAATGTCTGTGATTACAAATGGCAGGAAATGTAGGAAGAATCGATTTACTTTTATTTCAAGTGGTTCTTCCAAGTTTTTAATCATCTCTGGAAACTCTAATTGCGTATTTTAAGAGTTTTTCCACAACTAGAGAGTTTTCTTACAACTATGTTCTGCAACCGTAAGGATTTTACCTGAGTCATACAAAAGTCGCCAGAGTAATTCGGCCTCACTTGTAAACATAAGCAGTATAGACCTCACTTACAGGCTTTCTACACAAATTTTGAGCTGTATAAACAAGAATTCCTAATATTTCAAAGCAAATTCAAGTGAAAACGCTCCCTAAAGTGCCCAGAGTTGTAAATATTATCAGTTTGCTGGTCATTTCACGGCTTTCCACTGGTAATGTCTATGATTACAAATGGCAGGAAATGAAGGAAGAATCTATTTTCTTTTATTTCAAGTGGTTCTTCCAAGTTTTTAATCATTTCTGGAAACTCTAATTGCGTATTTGAAGAATTTTACCACAACTGGAGAGTTTTCTTACAAATATGTACTGGAACCGTAAGGATTTAAACTGAGTCATACAATAGTCGCCAGAGTAATTCGGCCTCACTTGTAAACATAAGCTGTATAGTCCTCACTTACAGGCTTTCTACACAAATTTTGAGCTGTATAAACAAGAATTCCTAATATTTGAAAGCAAATTAACGTCAAAACGCTCCCTAAAGTGCCCGGAGTTGTAAATATTATCAGTTTGCTGGTCATTTCACGGCTTTCCTCTGGTAATGTCTGTGATTACAAACGGCAGGAAATGTAGGAAGAATCTATTTCCTTTTATTTCAAGTGGTTCTTCCAAGTTTTTAATCATCTCTGGAAACTCTAATTGCGTATTTTAAGAGTTTTTCCACAACTAGAGAGTTTTCTTACAACTATGTACTGCAGCCGTAAGGATTTTAACTGAGTCATACAAAAGTCGCCAGAGTAATTGGGCCTCACTTGTAAACATAAGCTGTATAGTCCTCAATTACAGGCTTTCTACACAAATTTTGAGCTGTATAAACAAGAATTCCTAATATTTGGAAGCAAATTCGTGTGAAAACGCTCCCTAAAGTGCCCGGAGTTGTAAATATTATCAGTTTGCTGGTCATTTCACGGCTTTCCACTGGTAATGTCTGTGATTACAAACGGGGGGAAATGTGGGAAGAATCTATTTACTTTTATTTCAAGTGGTTCTTCCAAGTTTTTAATCATTTCTGGAAACTCTAATTGCGTATTTGAAGAATTTTACCACAACTAGAGAGTTTTCTTACAAATATGTACTGGAACCGTAATGATTTTAACTGAGTCATACAAAATTCGCCAGAGTAATGCGGCCTCTATTGTAAACATAAGCAGTATAGACTTCACTTACAGGCTTTCTACACAAATTTTGAGCTGTATAAACAAGAATTCCTAATATTTGGAGGAAAATTCAAGTGAAAACGCTCCCTAAAGTGCCCGGAGTTGTAAATATTATCAGTTTGCTGGTCATTTCACGGCTTTCCACTGGTAATGTCTGTGATTACAAACGGCAGGAAATGTAGGAAGAATCTATTTCCTTTTATTTCAAGTGGTTCTTCCAAGTTTTTAATGATCTCTGGAAACTCTAATTGCGTATTTTAAGAGTTTTACCACAACTAGAGAGTTTTCTTACAACTATGTACTGCAACCGTAAGGATTTTAACTGAGTCATACAATAGTCGCGAGAGTAATGCGGCCTCAGTTGTAAACATAAGCTGTATAGTCCTCACTTACAGGCTTTCTACACAAATTTTGAGCTGTATAAACAAGAATTCCTAATATTTGAAAGCAAATTAACGTCAAAACGCTCCCTAAAGTGCCCGGAGTTGTAAATATTATCAGTTTGCTGGTCATTTCACGGCTTTCCTCTGGTAATGTCTGTGATTACAAACGGCAGGAAATGTAGGAAGAATCTATTTCCTTTTATTTCAAGTGGTTCTTCCAAGTTTTTAATCATCTCTGGAAACTCTAATTGCGTATTTTAAGAGTTTTCCACAACTAGAGAGTTTTCTTACAACTATGTACTGCAGCCGTAAGGATTTTAACTGAGTCATACAAAAGTCGCCAGAGTAATTGGGCCTCACTTGTAAACATAAGCTGTATAGTCCTCAATTACAGGCTTTCTACACAAATTTTGAGCTGTATAAACAAGAATTCCTAATATTTGGAAGCAAATTCAAGTGAAAACGCTCCCTAAATTGCCCGGAATTGTAAATATTACCAGTTTGCTGGTCATTTCACGGCTTTCCACTGGTAATGTCTGTGATTACAAACGGGGGGAAATGTGGGAAGAATCTATTTTCTTTTATTTCAAGTGATTCTTCCAAGTTTTTAATCATTTCTGGAAACTCTAATTGCGTATTTTAAGAGTTTTTCCACAACTAGAGCGTTTTCTTACAACTATGTACTGCAACCATAAGGATTTTAACTGAGTCATACAAAATTCGCCAGAGTAATGCGGCCTCACTTGTAAACATAAGCTGTATAGTCCTCACTTACAGGCTTTCTACACAAATTTTGAGCTGTATAAACAAGAATTCCTAATATTTGAAAGCAAATTCAAGTGAAAACGCTCCCTAAAGTGCCCGGAGTTTTAAATATTATCAGTTTGCTAGTCATTTCATGGCTTTCCTCTGGTAATGTCTGTGATTACAAATGGCAGGAAATGTAGGAAGAATCGATTTACTTTTATTTCAAGTGGTTCTTCCAAGTTTTTAATCATCTCTGGAAACTCTAATTGCGTATTTTAAGAGTTTTTCCAAAACTAGAGAGTTTTCTTACAACTATGTTCTGCAACCGTAAGGATTTTACCTGAGTCATACAAAAGTCGCCAGAGTAATTCGGCCTCACTTGTAAACATAAGCAGTATAGACCTCACTTACAGGCTTTCTACACAAATTTTGAGCTGTATAAACAAGAATTCCTAATATTTCAAAGCAAATTCAAGTGAAAACGCTCCCTAAAGTGCCCAGATTTGTAAATATTATCAGTTTGCTGGTCATTTCACGGCTTTCCACTGGTAATGTCTATGATTACAAATGGCAGGAAATGAAGGAAGAATCTATTTTCTTTTATTTCAAGTGGTTCTTCCAAGTTTTTAATCATTTCTGGAAACTCTAATTGCGTATTTGAAGAATTTTACCACAACTGGAGAGTTTTCTTACAAATATGTACTGGAACCGTAAGGATTTAAACTGAGTCATACAATAGTCGCCAGAGTAATTCGGCCTCACTTGTAAACATAAGCTGTATAGTCCTCACTTACACGCTTTCTACACAAATTTTGAGCTGTATAAACAAGAATTCCTAATATTTGACAGCAAATTAACGTCAAAACGCTCCCTAAAGGGCCCGGAGTTGTAAATATTATCAGTTTGCTGGTCATTTCACGGCTTTCCTCTGGTAATGTCTGTGATTACAAACGGCAGGAAATGTAGGAAGAATCTATTTCCTTTTATTTCAAGTGGTTCTTCCAAGTTTTTAATCATCTCTGGAAACTCTAATTGCGTATTTTAAGAGTTTTTCCACAACTAGAGAGTTTTCTTACAACTATGTACTGCAGCCGTAAGGATTTTAACTGAGTCATACAAAAGTCGCCAGAGTAATTGGGCCTCACTTGTAAACATAAGCTGTATAGTCCTCAATTACAGGCTTTCTACACAAATTTTGAGCTGTATAAACAAGAATTCCTAATATTTCAAAGCAAATTCGTGTGAAAACGCTCCCTAAAGTGCCCGGAGTTGTAAATATTATCAGTTTGCTGGTCATTTCACGGCTTTCCACTGGTAATGTCTGTGATTACAAACGGGGGGAAATGTGGGAAGAATCTATTTACTTTTATTTCAAGTGGTTCTTCCAAGTATTTAATCATTTCTGGAAACTCTAATTGCGTATTTGAAGAATTTTACCACAACTAGAGAGTTTTCTTACAAATATGTACTGGAACCGTAAGGATTTAAACTGAGTCATACAATAGTCGCCAGAGTAATTCGGCCTCACTTGTAAATATAAGCAGTATAGTCCTCACTTACAGGCTTTCTACACAAATTTTGAGCTGTATGAACAAGAATTCCTAATATTTGAAAGCAAATTCAAGTGAAAACGCTCCCTAAAGTGCCCTGAGTTGTAAATATTATCAGTTTGCTGGTCATTTCTCGTCTTTCCACTGGTAATGTCTGTGATTACAAATGACACGAAATGTAGGAAGAATCTATTTACTTTTATTTCAAGTGGTTCTTCCAAGTTTTTAATCATTTCTGGAAACTCTAATTGCGTATTTTAAGAGTTTTACCACAACTAGAGAGTTTTCTTACAAATATGTACTGGAACCGTAAGGATTTAAACTGAGTCATACAATAGTCGCCAGAGTAATTCGGCCTCACTTGTAAATATAAGCAGTATAGTCCTCACTTACAGGCTTTCTACACAAATTTTGAGCTGTATAAACAAGAATTCCTAATATTTGAAAGCAAATTAACGTCAAAACGCTCCCTAAAGTGCCCGGAGTTGTAAATATTATCAGTTTGCTGGTCATTTCACGGCTTTCCTCTGGTAATGTCTGTGTTTACATACGGCAGGAAATATAGGAAGAATCTATTTCCTTTTATTTCAAGTGGTTCTTCCAAGTTTTTAATCATCTCTGGAAACTCTAATTGCGTATTTTAAGAGTTTTTCCACAACTAGAGAGTTTTCTTACAACTATGTACTGCAGCCGTAAGGATTTTAACTGAATCATACAAAAGTCGCCAGAGTAATTGGGCCTCACTTGTAAACATAAGCTGTATAGTCCTCAATTACAGGCTTTCTACACAAATTTTGAGCTGTATAAACAAGAATTCCTAATATTTGGAAGCAAATTCAAGTGAAAACGCTCCCTAAAGTGCCCGGAGTTGTAAATATTATCAGTTTGCTGCTCATTTCACGGCTTTCCACTGGTAATGTCTGTGATTACAAACGGGGGGAAATGTGGGAAGAATCTATTTACTTTTATTTCAAGTGATTCTTCCAAGTTTTTAATCATTTCTGGAAACTCTAATTGCGTATTTTAAGAGTTTTTCCACAACTAGAGCGTTTTCTTACAACTATGTACTGCAACCATAAGGATTTTAACTGAGTCATACAATAGTCGCCAGAGTAATGCGGCCTCACTTGTAAACATAAGCTGTATAGTCCTCACTTACAGGCTTTCTACACAAATTTTGAGCTGTATAAACAAGAATTCCTAATATTTGAAAGCAAATTCAAGTGAAAACGCTCCCTAAAGTGCCCGGAGTTGTAAATATTATCAGTTTGCTAGTCATTTCATGGCTTTCCTCTGGTAATGTCTGTGATTACAAATGGCAGGAAATGTAGGAAGAATCGATTTACTTTTATTTCAAGTGGTTCTTCCAAGTTTTTAATCATCTCTGGAAACTCTAATTGCGTATTTTAAGAGTTTTTCCACAACTAGAGAGTTTTCTTACAACTATGTTCTGCAACCGTAAGGATTTTACCTGAGTCATACAAAAGTCGCCAGAGTAATTCGGCCTCACTTGTAAACATAAGCAGTATAGACCTCACTTACAGGCTTTCTACACAAATTTTGAGCTGTATAAACAAGAATTCCTAATATTTCAAAGCAAATTCAAGTGAAAACGCTCCCTAAAGTGCCCAGAGTTGTAAATATTATCAGTTTGCTGGTCATTTCACGGCTTTCCACTGGTAATGTCTATGATTACAAATGGCAGGAAATGAAGGAAGAATCTATTTTCTTTTATTTCAAGTGGTTCTTCCAAGTGTTTAATCATTTCTGGAAACTCTAATTGCGTATTTGAAGAATTTTACCACAACTGGAGAGTTTTCTTACAAATATGTACTGGAACCGTAAGGATTTAAACTGAGTCATACAATAGTCGCCAGAGTAATTCGGCCTCACTTGTAAACATAAGCTGTATAGTCCTCACTTACAGGCTTTCTACACAAATTTTGAGCTGTATAAACAAGAATTCCTAATATTTGGAAGCAAATTCAAGTGAAAACGCTCCCTAAAGTGCCCGGAGTTGTAAATATTATCAGTTTGCTGCTCATTTCACGGCTTTCCACTGGTAATGTCTGTGATTACAAACGGGGGGAAATGTGGGAAGAATCTATTTACTTTTATTTCAAGTGATTCTTCCAAGTTTTTAATCATTTCTGGAAACTCTAATTGCGTATTTTAAGAGTTTTTCCACAACTAGAGCGTTTTCTTACAACTATGTACTGCAACCATAAGGATTTTAACTGAGTCATACAATAGTCGCCAGAGTAATGCGGCCTCACTTGTAAACATAAGCTGTATAGTCCTCACTTACAGGCTTTCTACACAAATTTTGAGCTGTATAAACAAGAATTCCTAATATTTCAAAGCAAATTCAAGTGAAAACGCTCCCTAAAGTGCCCGGAGTTGTAAATATTATCAGTTTGCTAGTCATTTCATGGCTTTCCTCTGGTAATGTCTGTGATTACAAATGGCAGGAAATGTAGGAAGAATCGATTTACTATTATTTCAAGTGGTTCTTCCAAGTTTTTAATCATCTCTGGAAACTCTAATTGCGTATTTTAAGAGTTTTTCCACAACTAGAGAGTTTTCTTACAACTATGTTCTGCAACCGTAAGGATTTTACCTGAGTCATACAAAAGTCGCCAGAGTAATTCGGCCTCACTTGTAAACATAAGCAGTATAGACCTCACTTACAGGCTTTCTACACAAATTTTGAGCTGTATAAACAAGAATTCCTAATATTTCAAAGCAAATTCAAGTGAAAACGCTCCCTAAAGTGCCCAGAGTTGTAAATATTATCAGTTTGCTGGTCATTTCACGGCTTTCCACTGGTAATGTCTATGATTACAAATGGCAGGAAATGAAGGAAGAATCTATTTTCTTTTATTTCAAGAGGTTCTTCCAAGTTTTTAATCATTTCTGGAAACTCTAATTGCGTATTTGAAGAATTTTACCACAACTGGAGAGTTTTCTTACAAATATGTACTGGAACCGTAAGGATTTAAACTGAGTCATACAATAGTCGCCAGAGTAATTCGGCCTCACTTGTAAACATAAGCTGTATAGTCCTCACTTACAGGCTTTCTACACAAATTTTGAGCTGTATAAACAAGAATTCCTAATATTTGAAAGCAAATTAACGTCAAAACGCTCCCTAAAGTGCCCGGAGTTGTAAATATTATCAGTTTGCTGGTCATTTCACGGCTTTCCTCTGGTAATGTCTGTGATTACAAACGGCAGGAAATGTAGGAAGAATCTATTTCCTTTTATTTCAAGTGGTTCTTCCAAGTTTTTAATCATCTCTGGAAACTCTAATTGCGTATTTTAAGAGTTTTTCCACAACTAGAGAGTTTTCTTACAACTATGTACTGCAACCGTAAGGATTTTAACTGAGTCATACAAAAGTCGCCAGAGTAATTGGGCCTCACTTATAAACATAAGCTGTATAGTCCTCAATTACAGGCTTTCTACACAAATTTTGAGCTGTATAAACAAGAATTCCTAATATTTGGAAGCAAATTCGTGTGAAAACGCTCCCTAAAGTGCCCGGAGTTGTAAATGTTATCAGTTTGCTGGTCATTTCACGGCTTTCCACTGGTAATGTCTGTGATTACAAACGGGGGGAAATGTGGGAAGAATCTATTTACTTTTATTTCAAGTGGTTCTTCCAAGTTTTTAATCATTTCTGGAAAGTCTAATTGCGTATTTGAAGAATTTTACCACAACTAGAGAGTTTTCTTACAAATATGTACTGGAACCGTAAGGATTTAAACTGAGTCATACAATAGTCGCCAGAGTAATTCGGCCTCACTTGTAAATATAAGCAGTATAGTCCTCACTTACAGGCTTTCTACACAAATTTTGAGCTGTATGAACAAGAATTCCTAATATTTGAAAGCAAATTCAAGTGAAAACGCTCCCTAAAGTGCCCTGAGTTGTAAATATTATCAGTTTGCTGGTCATTTCTCGGCTTTCCACTGGTAATGTCTGTGATTACAAATGGCAGGAAATGTAGGAAGAATCTATTTACTTTTATTTCAAGTGGTTCTTCCAAGTTTTTAATCATCTCTGGAAACTCTAATTGCGTATTTTAAGAGTTTTACCACAAATAGAGAGTTTTCTTACAAATATGTACTGGAACCGTAATGATTTTAACTGAGTCATACAAAATTCGCCAGAGTAATGCGGCCTCTATTGTAAACATAAGCAGTATAGACTTCACTTACAGGCTTTCTACACAAATTTTGAGCTGTATAAACAAGAATTCCTAATATTTGGAGGAAAATTCAAGTGAAAACGCTCCCTAAAGTGCCCGGAGTTGTAAATATTATCAGTTTGCTGGTCATTTCACGGCTTTCCACTGGTAATGTCTGTGATTACAAACGGCAGGAAATGTAGGAAGAATCTATTTCCTTTTATTTCAAGTGGTTCTTCCAAGTTTTTAATGATCTCTGGAAACTCTAATTGCGTATTTTAAGAGTTTTACCACAACTAGAGAGTTTTCTTACAACTATGTACTGCAACCGTAAGGATTTTAACTGAGTCATACAATAGTCGCCAGAGTAATGCGGCCTCAGTTGTAAACATAAGCTGTATAGTCCTCACTTACAGGCTTTCTACACAAATTTTGAGCTGTATAAACAAGAATTCCTAATATTTGAAAGCAAATTAACGTCAAAACGCTCCCTAAAGTGCCCGGAGTTGTAAATATTATCAGTTTGCTGGTCATTTCACGGCTTTCCTCTGGTAATGTCTGTGATTACAAACGGCAGGAAATGTAGGAAGAATCTATTTCCTTTTATTTCAAGTGGTTCTTCCAAGTTTTTAATCATCTCTGGAAACTCTAATTGCGTATTTTAAGAGTTTTCCACAACTAGAGAGTTTTCTTACAACTATGTACTGCAGCGGTAAGGATTTTAACTGAGTCATACAAAAGTCGCCAGAGTAATTGGGCCTCACTTGTAAACATAAGCTGTATAGTCCTCAATTACAGGCTTTCTACACAAATTTTGAGCTGTATAAACAAGAATTCCTAATATTTGGAAGCAAATTCAAGTGAAAACGCTCCCTAAATTGCCCGGAATTGTAAATATTACCAGTTTGCTGGTCATTTCACGGCTTTCCACTGGTAATGTCTGTGATTACAAACGGGGGGAAATGTGGGAAGAATCTATTTACTTTTATTTCAAGTGATTCTTCCAAGTTTTTAATCATTTCTGGAAACTCTAATTGCGTATTTTAAGAGTTTTTCCACAACTAGAGCGTTTTCTTACAACTATGTACTGCAACCATAAGGATTTTAACTGAGTCATACAATAGTCGCCAGAGTAATGCGGCCTCACTTGTAAACATAAGCTGTATAGTCCTCACTTACAGGCTTTCTACACAAATTTTGAGCTGTATAAACAAGAATTCCTAATATTTGAAAGTAAATTCAAGTGAAAACGCTCCCTAAAGTGCCCGGAGTTGTAAATATTATCAGTTTGCTAGTCATTTCATGGCTTTCCTCTGGTAATGTCTGTGATTACAAATGGCAGGAAATGTAGGAAGAATCGATTTACTTTTATTTCAAGTGGTTCTTCCAAGTTTTTAATCATCTCTGGAAACTCTAATTGCGTATTTTAAGAGTTTTTCCAAAACTAGAGAGTTTTCTTACATCTTTGTTCTGCAACCGTAAGGATTTTACCTGAGTTATAAAAAAGTCGCCAGAGTAATTCGACCTCACTTGTAAACATAAGCAGTATAGACCTCACTTACAGGCTTTCTACACAAATTTTGAGCTGTATAAACAAGAATTCCTAATATTTCAAAGCAAATTCAAGTGAAAACGCTCCCTAAAGTGCCCAGAGTTGTAAATATTATCAGTTTGCTGGTCATTTCACGGCTTTCCACTGGTAATGTCTATGATTACAAATGGCAGGAAATGAAGGAAGAATCTATTTTCTTTTATTTCAAGTGTTTCTTCCAAGTTTTTAATCATTTCTGGAAACTCTAATTGCGTATTTGAAGAATTTTACCACAACTGGAGAGTTTTCTTACAAATATGTACTGCAGCCGTAAGGATTTTAACTGAATCATACAAAAGTCGCCAGAGTAATTGGGCCTCACTTGTAAACATAAGCTGTATAGTCCTCAATTACAGGCTTTCTACACAAATTTTGAGCTGTATAAACAAGAATTCCTAATATTTGGAAGCACATTCAAGTGAAAACGCTCCCTAAAGTGCCCGGAGTTGTAAATATTATCAGTTTGCTGCTCATTTCACGGCTTTCCACTGGTAATGTCTGTGATTACAAACGGGGGAAATGTGGGAAGAATCTATTTACTTTTATTTCAAGTGATTCTTCCAAGTTTTTAATCATTTCTGGAAACTCTAATTGCGTATTTTAAGAGTTTTTCCACAACTAGAGCGTTTTCTTACAACTATGTACTGCAACCATAAGGATTTTAACTGAGTCATACAATAGTCGCCAGAGTAATGCGGCCTCACTTGTAAACATAAGCTGTATAGTCCTCACTTACAGGCTTTCTACACAAATTTTGAGCTGTATAAACAAGAATTCCTAATATTTGAAAGCAAATTCAAGTGAAAA
This sequence comes from Myotis nattereri, assembly GCF_964212035.1. Taxonomy (NCBI): domain Eukaryota; kingdom Metazoa; phylum Chordata; class Mammalia; order Chiroptera; family Vespertilionidae; genus Myotis; species Myotis nattereri. The sequence continues at coordinate 1,208,052 of NC_138088.1, forward strand.
CGCTCCCTAAAGTGCCCGGAGTTGTAAATATTATCAGTTTGCTAGTCATTTCATGGCTTTCCTCTGGTAATGTCTGTGATTACAAATGGCAGGAAATGTAGGAAGAATCGATTTACTTTTATTTCAAGTGGTTCTTCCAAGTTTTTAATCATCTCTGGAAACTCTAATTGCGTATTTTAAGAGTTTTTCCACAACTAGAGAGTTTTCTTACAACTATGTTCTGCAACCGTAAGGATTTTACCTGAGTCATACAAAAGTCGCCAGAGTAATTCGGCCTCACTTGTAAACATAAGCAGTATAGACCTCACTTACAGGCTTTCTACACAAATTTTGAGCTGTATAAACAAGAATTCCTAATATTTCAAAGCAAATTCAAGTGAAAACGCTCCCTAAAGTGCCCAGAGTTGTAAATATTATCAGTTTGCTGGTCATTTCACGGCTTTCCACTGGTAATGTCTATGATTACAAATGGCAGGAAATGAAGGAAGAATCTATTTTCTTTTATTTCAAGTGGTTCTTCCAAGTTTTTAATCATTTCTGGAAACTCTAATTGCGTATTTGAAGAATTTTACCACAACTGGAGAGTTTTCTTACAACTATGTACTGCAACCGTAAGGATTTTAACTGAGTCATACAATAGTCGCCAGAGTAATGCGGCCTCGGTTGTAAACATAAGCTGTATAGTCCTCACTTACAGGCTTTCTACACAAATTTTGAGGTGTATAAACAAGAATTCCTAATATTTGAAAGCAAATTAACGTCAAAACGCTCCCTAAAGTGCCCGGAGTTGTAAATATTATCAGTTTGCTGGTCATTTCACGGCTTTCCTCTGGTAATGTCTGTGTTTACAAACGGCAGGAAATGTAGGAAGAATCTATTTCCTTTTATTTCAAGTGGTTCTTCCAAGTTTTTAATCATCTCTGGAAACTCTAATTGCGTATTTTAAGAGTTTTCCACAACTAGAGAGTTTTCTTACAACTATGTACTGCAGCGGTAAGGATTTTAACTGAGTCATACAAAAGTCGCCAGAGTAATTGGGCCTCACTTGTAAACATAAGCTGTATAGTCCTCAATTACAGGCTTTCTACACAAATTTTGAGCTGTATAAACAAGAATTCCTAATATTTGGAAGCAAATTCAAGTGAAAACGCTCCCTAAATTGCCCGGAATTGTAAATATTACCAGTTTGCTGGTCATTTCACGGCTTTCCACTGGTAATGTCTGTGATTACAAACGGGGGGAAATGTGGGAAGAATCTATTTACTTTTATTTCAAGTGATTCTTCCAAGTTTTTAATCATTTCTGGAAACTCTAATTGCGTATTTTAAGAGTTTTTCCACAACTAGAGCGTTTTCTTACAACTATGTACTGCAACCATAAGGATTTTAACTGAGTCATACAATAGTCGCCAGAGTAATGCGGCCTCACTTGTAAACATAAGCTGTATAGTCCTCACTTACAGGCTTTCTACACAAATTTTGAGCTGTATAAACAAGAATTCCTAATATTTGAAAGCAAATTCAAGTGAAAACGCTCCCTAAAGTGCCCGGAGTTGTAAATATTATCAGTTTGCTAGTCATTTCATGGCTTTCCTCTGGTAATGTCTGTGATTACAAATGGCAGGAAATGTAGGAAGAATCGATTTACTTTTATTTCAAGTGGTTCTTCCAAGTTTTTAATCATCTCTGGAAACTCTAATTGCGTATTTTAAGAGTTTTTCCAAAACTAGAGAGTTTTCTTACATCTTTGTTCTGCAACCGTAAGGATTTTACCTGAGTTATAAAAAAGTCGCCAGAGTAATTCGACCTCACTTGTAAACATAAGCAGTATAGACCTCACTTACAGGCTTTCTACACAAATTTTGAGCTGTATAAACAAGAATTCCTAATATTTCAAAGCAAATTCAAGTGAAAACGCTCCCTAAAGTGCCCAGAGTTGTAAATATTATCAGTTTGCTGGTCATTTCACGGCTTTCCACTGGTAATGTCTATGATTACAAATGGCAGGAAATGAAGGAAGAATCTATTTTCTTTTATTTCAAGTGTTTCTTCCAAGTTTTTAATCATTTCTGGAAACTCTAATTGCGTATTTGAAGAATTTTACCACAACTGGAGAGTTTTCTTACAAATATGTACTGCAGCCGTAAGGATTTTAACTGAATCATACAAAAGTCGCCAGAGTAATTGGGCCTCACTTGTAAACATAAGCTGTATAGTCCTCAATTACAGGCTTTCTACACAAATTTTGAGCTGTATAAACAAGAATTCCTAATATTTGGAAGCACATTCAAGTGAAAACGCTCCCTAAAGTGCCCGGAGTTGTAAATATTATCAGTTTGCTGCTCATTTCACGGCTTTCCACTGGTAATGTCTGTGATTACAAACGGGGGAAATGTGGGAAGAATCTATTTACTTTTATTTCAAGTGATTCTTCCAAGTTTTTAATCATTTCTGGAAACTCTAATTGCGTATTTTAAGAGTTTTTCCACAACTAGAGCGTTTTCTTACAACTATGTACTGCAACCATAAGGATTTTAACTGAGTCATACAATAGTCGCCAGAGTAATGCGGCCTCACTTGTAAACATAAGCTGTATAGTCCTCACTTACAGGCTTTCTACACAAATTTTGAGCTGTATAAACAAGAATTCCTAATATTTGAAAGCAAATTCAAGTGAAAACGCTCCCTAAAGTGCCCGGAGTTGTAAATATTATCAGTTTGCTAGTCATTTCATGGCTTTCCTCTGGTAATGTCTGTGATTACAAATGGCAGGAAATGTAGGAAGAATCGATTTACTTTTATTTCAAGTGGTTCTTCCAAGTTTTTAATCATCTCTGGAAACTCTAATTGCGTATTTTAAGAGTTTTTCCACAACTAGAGAGTTTTCTTACAACTATGTTCTGCAACCGTAAGGATTTTACCTGAGTCATACAAAAGTCGCCAGAGTAATTCGGCCTCACTTGTAAACATAAGCAGTATAGACCTCACTTACAGGCTTTCTACACAAATTTTGAGCTGTATAAACAAGAATTCCTAATATTTCAAAGCAAATTCAAGTGAAAACGCTCCCTAAAGTGCCCAGAGTTGTAAATATTATCAGTTTGCTGGTCATTTCACGGCTTTCCACTGGTAATGTCTATGATTACAAATGGCAGGAAATGAAGGAAGAATCTATTTTCTTTTATTTCAAGTGGTTCTTCCAAGTTTTTAATCATTTCTGGAAACTCTAATTGCGTATTTGAAGAATTTTACCACAACTGGAGAGTTTTCTTACAACTATGTACTGCAACCGTAAGGATTTTAACTGAGTCATACAATAGTCGCCAGAGTAATGCGGCCTCGGTTGTAAACATAAGCTGTATAGTCCTCACTTACAGGCTTTCTACACAAATTTTGAGGTGTATAAACAAGAATTCCTAATATTTGAAAGCAAATTAACGTCAAAACGCTCCCTAAAGTGCCCGGAGTTGTAAATATTATCAGTTTGCTGGTCATTTCACGGCTTTCCTCTGGTAATGTCTGTGTTTACAAACGGCAGGAAATGTAGGAAGAATCTATTTCCTTTTATTTCAAGTGGTTCTTCCAAGTTTTTAATCATCTCTGGAAACTCTAATTCCGTATTTTAAGAGTTTTTCCACAACTAGAGAGTTTTCTTACAACTATGTACTGCAGCCGTAAGGATTTTAACTGAATCATACAAAAGTCGCCAGAGTAATTGGGCCTCACTTGTAAACATAAGCTGTATAGTCCTCAATTACAGGCTTTCTACACAAATTTTGAGCTGTATAAACAAGAATTCCTAATATTTGGAAGCAAATTCAAGTGAAAACGCTCCCTAAAGTGCCCGGAGTTGTAAATATTATCAGTTTGCTGCTCATTTCACGGCTTTCCACTGGTAATGTCTGTGATTACAAACGGGGGGAAATGTGGGAAGAATCTATTTACTTTTATTTCAAGTGATTCTTCCAAGTTTTTAATCATTTCTGGAAACTCTAATTGCGTATTTTAAGAGTTTTTCCACAACTAGAGCGTTTTCTTACAACTATGTACTGCAACCATAAGGATTTTAACTGAGTCATACAATAGTCGCCAGAGTAATGAGGCCTCACTTGTAAACATAAGCTGTATAGTCCTCACTTACAGGCTTTCTACACAAATTTTGAGCTGTATAAACAAGAATTCCTAATATTTGAAAGCAAATTCAAGTGAAAACGCTCCCTAAAGTGCCCGGAGTTGTAAATATTATCAGTTTGCTAGTCATTTCATGGCTTTCCTCTGGTAATGTCTGTGATTACAAATGGCAGGAAATGTAGGAAGAATCGATTTACTTTTATTTCAAGTGGTTCTTCCAAGTTTTTAATGATCTCTGGAAACTCTAATTGCGTATTTTAAGAGTTTTTCCACAACTAGAGAGTTTTCTTACAACTATGTTCTGCAACCGTAAGGATTTTACCTGAGTCATACAAAAGTCGCCAGAGTAATTCGGCCTCACTTGTAAACATAAGCAGTATAGACCTCACTTACAGGCTTTCTACACAAATTTTGAGCTGTATAAACAAGAATTCCTAATATTTCAAAGCAAATTCAAGTGAAAACGCTCCCTAAAGTGCCCAGAGTTGTAAATATTATCAGTTTGCTGGTCATTTCACGGCTTTCCACTGGTAATGTCTATGATTACAAATGGCAGGAAATGAAGGAAGAATCTATTTTCTTTTATTTCAAGTGGTTCTTCCAAGTTTTTAATCATTTCTGGAAACTCTAATTGCGTATTTGAAGAATTTTACCACAACTGGAGAGTTTTCTTACAAATATGTACTGGAACCGTAAGGATTTAAACTGAGTCATACAATAGTCGCCAGAGTAATTCGGCCTCACTTGTAAACATAAGCTGTATAGTCCTCACTTACAGGCTTTCTACACAAATTTTGAGCTGTATAAACAAGAATTCCTAATATTTGAAAGCAAATTAACGTCAAAACGCTCCCTAAAGTGCCCGGAGTTGTAAATATTATCAGTTTGCTGGTCATTTCACGGCTTTCCTCTGGTAATGTCTGTGATTACAAACGGCAGGAAATGTAGGAAGAATCTATTTCCTTTTATTTCAAGTGGTTCTTCCAAGTTTTTAATCATCTCTGGAAACTCTAATTGCGTATTTTAAGAGTTTTTCCACAACTAGAGAGTTTTCTTACAACTATGTACTGCAGCCGTAAGGATTTTAACTGAGTCATACAAAAGTCGCCAGAGTAATTGGGCCTCACTTGTAAACATAAGCTGTATAGTCCTCAATTACAGGCTTTCGACACAAATTTTGAGCTGTATAAACAAGAATTCCTAATATTTGGAAGCAAATTCGTGTGAAAACGCTCCCTAAAGTGCCCGGAGTTGTAAATATTATCAGTTTGCTGGTCATTTCACGGCTTTCCACTGGTAATGTCTGTGATTACAAACGGGGGGAAATGTGGGAAGAATCTATTTACTTTTATTTCAAGTGGTTCTTCCAAGTTTTTAATCATTTCTGGAAACTCTAATTGCCTATTTGAAGAATTTTACCACAACTAGAGAGTTTTCTTACAAATATGTACTGGAACCGTAATGATTTTAACTGAGTCATACAAAATTCGCCAGAGTAATGCGGCCTCTATTGTAAACATAAGCAGTATAGACTTCACTTACAGGCTTTCTACACAAATTTTGAGCTGTATAAACAAGAATTCCTAATATTTGAAAGCAAATTAACGTCAAAACGCTCCCTAAAGTGCCCGGAGTTGTAAATATTATCAGTTTGCTGGTCATTTCACGGCTTTCCTCTGGTAATGTCTGTGATTACAAACGGCAGGAAATGTAGGAAGAATCTATTTCCTTTTATTTCAAGTGGTTCTTCCAAGTTTTTAATCATCTCTGGAAACTCTAATTGCGTATTTTAAGAGTTTTCCACAACTAGAGAGTTTTCTTACAACTATGTACTGCAGCCGTAAGGATTTTAACTGAGTCATACAAAAGTCGCCAGAGTAATTGGGCCTCACTTGTAAACATAAGCTGTATAGTCCTCAATTACAGGCTTTCTACACAAATTTTGAGCTGTATAAACAAGAATTCCTAATATTTCAAAGCAAATTCAAGTGAAAACGCTCCCTAAAGTGCCCGGAGTTGTAAATATTATCAGTTTGCTAGTCATTTCATGGCTTTCCTCTGGTAATGTCTGTGATTACAAATGGCAGGAAATGTAGGAAGAATCGATTTACTTTTATTTCAAGTGGTTCTTCCAAGTTTTTAATCATCTCTGGAAACTCTAATTGCGTATTTTAAGAGTTTTTCCACAACTAGAGAGTTTTCTTACAACTATGTTCTGCAACCGTAAGGATTTTAACTGAGTCATACAATAGTCGCCAGAGTAATGCGGCCTCACTTGTAAACATAAGCTGTATAGTCCTCACTTACAGACTTTCTACACAAATTTTGAGCTGTATAAACAAGAATTCCTAATATTTGAAAGCAAATTCAAGTGAAAACGCTCCCTAAAGTGCCCGGAGTTGTAAATATTATCAGTTTGCTAGTCATTTCATGGCTTTCCTCTGGTAATGTCTGTGATTACAAATGGCAGGAAATGTAGGAAGAATCGATTTACTTTTATTTCAAGTGGTTCTTCCAAGTTTTTAATCATCTCTGGAAACTCTAATTGCGTATTTTAAGAGTTTTTCCACAACTAGAGAGTTTTCTTACAACTATGTTCTGCAACCGTAAGGATTTTACCTGAGTCATACAAAAGTCGCCAGAGTAATTCGGCCTCACTTGTAAACATAAGCAGTATAGACCTCACTTACAGGCTTTCTACACAAATTTTGAGCTGTATAAACAAGAATTCCTAATATTTCAAAGCAAATTCAAGTGAAAACGCTCCCTAAACTGCCCAGAGTTGTAAATATTATCAGTTTGCTGGTCATTTCACGGCTTTCCACTGGTAATGTCTATGATTACAAATGGCAGGAAATGAAGGAAGAATCTATTTTCTTTTATTTCAAGTGGTTCTTCCAAGTTTTTAATCATTTCTGGAAACTCTAATTGCGTATTTGAAGAATTTTACCACAACTGGAGAGTTTTCTTACAAATATGTACTGGAACCGTAAGGATTTAAACTGAGTCATACAATAGTCGCCAGAGTAATTCGGCCTCACTTGTAAACATAAGCTGTATAGTCCTCACTTACAGGCTTTCTACACAAATTTTGAGCTGTATAAACAAGAATTCCTAATATTTGAAAGCAAATTAACGTCAAAACGCTCCCTAAAGTGCCCGGAGTTGTAAATATTATCAGTTTGCTGGTCATTTCACGGCTTTCCTCTGGTAATGTCTGTGATTACAAACGGCAGGAAATGTAGGAAGAATCTATTTCCTTTTATTTCAAGTGGTTCTTCCAAGTTTTTAATCATCTCTGGAAACTCTAATTGCGTATTTTAAGAGTTTTTCCACAACTAGAGAGTTTTCTTACAACTATGTACTGCAGCCGTAAGGATTTTAACTGAGTCATACAAAAGTCGCCAGAGTAATTGGGCCTCACTTGTAAACATAAGCTGTATAGTCCTCAATTACAGGCTTTCGACACAAATTTTGAGCTGTATAAACAAGAATTCCTAATATTTGGAAGCAAATTCGTGTGAAAACGCTCCCTAAAGTGCCCGGAGTTGTAAATATTATCAGTTTGCTGGTCATTTCACGGCTTTCCACTGGTAATGTCTGTGATTACAAACGGGGGGAAATGTGGGAAGAATCTATTTACTTTTATTTCAAGTGGTTCTTCCAAGTTTTTAATCATTTCTGGAAACTCTAATTGCGTATTTGAAGAATTTTACCACAACTAGAGAGTTTTCTTACAAATATGTACTGGAACCGTAATGATTTTAACTGAGTCATACAAAATTCGCCAGAGTAATGCGGCCTCTATTGTAAACATAAGCAGTATAGACTTCACTTACAGGCTTTCTACACAAATTTTGAGCTGTATAAACAAGAATTCCTAATATTTGAAAGCAAATTAACGTCAAAACGCTCCCTAAAGTGCCCGGAGTTGTAAATATTATCAGTTTGCTGGTCATTTCACGGCTTTCCTCTGGTAATGTCTGTGATTACAAACGGCAGGAAATGTAGGAAGAATCTATTTCCTTTTATTTCAAGTGATTCTTCCAAGTTTTTAATCATCTCTGGAAACTCTAATTGCGTATTTTAAGAGTTTTCCACAACTAGAGAGTTTTCTTACAACTATGTACTGCAGCCGTAAGGATTTTAACTGAGTCATACAAAAGTCGCCAGAGTAATTGGGCCTCACTTGTAAACATAAGCTGTATAGTCCTCAATTACAGGCTTTCTACACAAATTTTGAGCTGTATAAACAAGAATTCCTAATATTTGAAAGCAAATTCAAGTGAAAACGCTCCCTAAAGTGCCCGGAGTTGTAAATATTATCAGTTTGCTAGTCATTTCATGGCTTTCCTCTGGTAATGTCTGTGATTACAAATGGCAGGAAATGTAGGAAGAATCGATTTACTTTAATTTCAAGTGGTTCTTCCAAGTTTTTAATCATCTCTGGAAACTCTAATTGCGTATTTTAAGAGTTTTTCCACAACTAGAGAGTTTTCTTACAACTATGTTCTGCAACCGTAAGGATTTTAACTGAGTCATACAATAGTCGCCAGAGTAATGCGGCCTCACTTGTAAACATAAGCTGTATAGTCCTCACTTACAGACTTTCTACACAAATTTTGAGCTGTATAAACAAGAATTCCTAATATTTGAAAGCAAATTCAAGTGAAAACGCTCCCTAAAGTGCCCGGAGTTGTAAATATTATAAGTTTGCTAGTCATTTTTGTCTTTCCTCTGGTAATGTCTGTGATTACAAATGGCAGGAAATGAAGGAAGAATCTATTTTCTTTTATTTCAAGTGGTTCTTCCAAGTTTTTAATCATCTCTGGAAACTCTAATTGCGTATTTTAAGAGTTTTTCCACAACTAGAGAGTTTTCTAACAACTATGTTCTGCAACCGTAAGGATTTTACCTGAGTCATACAAAAGTCGCCAGAGTAATTCGGCCTCACTTGTAAACATAAGCAGTATAGACCTCACTTACAGGCTTTCTACACAAATTTTGAGCTGTATAAACAAGAATTCCTAATATTTCAAAGCAAATTCAAGTGAAAACGCTCCCTAAAGTGCCCAGAGTTGTAAATATTATCAGTTTGCTGGTCATTTCACGGCTTTCCACTGGTAATGTCTATGATTACAAATGGCAGGAAATGAAGGAAGAATCTATTTTCTTTTATTTCAAGTGGTTCTTCCAAGTTTTTAATCATTTCTGGAAACTCTAATTGCGTATTTGAAGAATTTTACCACAACTGGAGAGTTTTCTTACAAATATGTACTGGAACCGTAAGGATTTAAACTGAGTCATACAATAGTCGCCAGAGTAATTCGGCCTCACTTGTAAACATAAGCTGTATAGTCCTCACTTACAGGCTTTCTACACAAATTTTGAGCTGTATAAACAAGAATTCCTAATATTTGAAAGCAAATTAACGTCAAAACGCTCCCTAAAGTGCCCGGAGTTGTAAATATTATCAGTTTGCTGGTCATTTCACGGCTTTCCTCTGGTAATGTCTGTGATTACAAACGGCAGGAAATGTAGGAAGAATCTATTTCCTTTTATTTCAAGTGGTTCTTCCAAGTTTTTAATCATCTCTGGAAACTCTAATTGCGTATTTTAAGAGTTTTTCCACAACTAGACAGTTTTCTTACAACTATGTACTGCAGCCGTAAGGATTTTAACTGAGTCATACAAAAGTCGCCAGAGTAATTGGGCCTCACTTGTAAACATAAGCTGTATAGTCCTCAATTACAGGCTTTCTACACAAATTTTGAGCTGTATAAACAAGAATTCCTAATATTTGGAAGCAAATTCGTGTGAAAACGCTCCCTAAAGTGCCCGGAGTTGTAAATATTATCAGTTTGCTGGTCATTTCACGGCTTTCCACTGGTAATGTCTGTGATTACAAACGGGGGGAAATATGGGAAGAATCTATTTACTTTTATTTCAAGTGGTTCTTCCAAGTTTTTAATCATTTCTGGAAACTCTAATTGCGTATTTGAAGAATTTTACCACAACTAGAGAGTTTTCTTACAAATATGTACTGGAACCGTAATGATTTTAACTGAGTCATACAAAATTCGCCAGAGTAATGCGGCCTCTATTGTAAACATAAGCAGTATAGACTTCACTTACAGGCTTTCTACACAAATTTTGAGCTGTATAAACAAGAATTCCTAATATTTGGAGGAAAATTCAAGTGAAAACGCTCCCTAAAGTGCCCGGAGTTGTAAATATTATCAGTTTGCTGGTCATTTCACGGCTTTCCACTGGTAATGTCTGTGATTACAAACGGCAGGAAATGTAGGAAGAATCTATTTCCTTTTATTTCAAGTGGTTCTTCCAAGTTTTTAATGATCTCTGGAAACTCTAATTGCGTATTTTAAGAGTTTTACCACAACTAGAGAGTTTTCTTACAACTATGTACTGCAACCGTAAGGATTTTAACTGAGTCATACAATAGTCGCGAGAGTAATGCGGCCTCAGTTGTAAACATAAGCTGTATAGTCCTCACTTACAGGCTTTCTACACAAATTTTGAGCTGTATAAACAAGAATTCCTAATATTTGAAAGCAAATTAACGTCAAAACGCTCCCTAAAGTGCCCGGAGTTGTAAATATTATCAGTTTGCTGGTCATTTCACGGCTTTCCTCTGGTAATGTCTGTGATTACAAACGGCAGGAAATGTAGGAAGAATCTATTTCCTTTTATTTCAAGTGGTTCTTCCAAGTTTTTAATCATCTCTGGAAACTCTAATTGCGTATTTTAAGAGTTTTCCACAACTAGAGAGTTTTCTTACAACTATGTACTGCAGCCGTAAGGATTTTAACTGATTCATACAAAAGTCGCCAGAGTAATTGGGCCTCACTTGTAAACATAAGCTGTATAGTCCTCAATTACAGGCTTTCTACACAAATTTTGAGCTGTATAAACAAGAATTCCTAATATTTGGAAGCAAATTCAAGTGAAAACGCTCCCTAAATTGCCCGGAATTGTAAATATTACCAGTTTGCTGGTCATTTCACGGCTTTCCACTGGTAATGTCTGTGATTACAAACGGGGGGAAATGTGGGAAGAATCTATTTTCTTTTATTTCAAGTGATTCTTCCAAGTTTTTAATCATTTCTGGAAACTCTAATTGCGTATTTTAAGAGTTTTTCCACAACTAGAGCGTTTTCTTACAACTATGTACTGCAACCATAAGGATTTTAACTGAGTCATACAAAATTCGCCAGAGTAATGCGGCCTCACTTGTAAACATAAGCTGTATAGTCCTCACTTACAGGCTTTCTACACAAATTTTGAGCTGTATAAACAAGAATTCCTAATATTTGAAAGCAAATTCAAGTGAAAACGCTCCCTAAAGTGCCCGGAGTTTTAAATATTATCAGTTTGCTAGTCATTTCATGGCTTTCCTCTGGTAATGTCTGTGATTACAAATGGCAGGAAATGTAGGAAGAATCGATTTACTTTTATTTCAAGTGGTTCTTCCAAGTTTTTAATCATCTCTGGAAACTCTAATTGCGTATTTTAAGAGTTTTTCCAAAACTAGAGAGTTTTCTTACAACTATGTTCTGCAACCGTAAGGATTTTACCTGAGTCATACAAAAGTCGCCAGAGTAATTCGGCCTCACTTGTAAACATAAGCAGTATAGACCTCACTTACAGGCTTTCTACACAAATTTTGAGCTGTATAAACAAGAATTCCTAATATTTCAAAGCAAATTCAAGTGAAAACGCTCCCTAAAGTGCCCAGAGTTGTAAATATTATCAGTTTGCTGGTCATTTCACGGCTTTCCACTGGTAATGTCTATGATTACAAATGGCAGGAAATGAAGGAAGAATCTATTTTCTTTTATTTCAAGTGGTTCTTCCAAGTTTTTAATCATTTCTGGAAACTCTAATTGCGTATTTGAAGAATTTTACCACAACTGGAGAGTTTTCTTACAAATATGTACTGCAGCCGTAAGGATTTTAACTGAATCATACAAAAGTCGCCAGAGTAATTGGGCCTCACTTGTAAACATAAGCTGTATAGTCCTCAATTACAGTCTTTCTACACAAATTTTGAGCTGTATAAACAAGAATTCCTAATATTTGGAAGCACATTCAAGTGAAAACGCTCCCTAAAGTGCCCGGAGTTGTAAATATTATCAGTTTGCTGCTCATTTCACGGCTTTCCACTGGTAATGTCTGTGATTACAAACGGGGGGAAATGTGGGAAGAATCTATTTACTTTTATTTCAAGTGATTCTTCCTTGTTTTTAATCATTTCTGAAAACTCTAATTGCGTATTTTAAGAGTTTTTCCACAACTAGAGCGTTTTCTTACAACTATGTACTGCAACCATAAGGATTTTAACTGAGTCATACAATAGTCGCCAGAGTAATGCGGCCTCACTTGTAAACATAAGCTGTATAGTCCTCACTTACAGGCTTTCTACACAAATTTTGAGCTGTATAAACAAGAATTCCTAATATTTGAAAGCAAATTCAAGTGAAAACGCTCCCTAAAGTGCCCGGAGTTGTAAATATTATCAGTTTGCTAGTCATTTCATGGCTTTCCTCTGGTAATGTCTGTGATTACAAATGGCAGGAAATGTAGGAAGAATCGATTTACTTTTATTTCAAGTGGTTCTTCCAAGTTTTTAATCATCTCTGGAAACTCTAATTGCGTATTTTAAGAGTTTTTCCACAACTAGAGAGTTTTCTTACAACTATGTTCTGCAACCGTAAGGATTTTACCTGAGTCATACAAAAGTCGCCAGAGTAATTCGGCCTCACTTGTAAACATAAGCAGTATAGACCTCACTTACAGGCTTTCTACACAAATTTTGAGCTGTATAAACAAGAATTCCTAATATTTCAAAGCAAATTCAAGTGAAAACGCTCCCTAAAGTGCCCAGAGTTGTAAATATTATCAGTTTGCTGGTCATTTCACGGCTTTCCACTGGTAATGTCTATGATTACAAATGGCAGGAAATGAAGGAAGAATCTATTTTCTTTTATTTCAAGTGGTTCTTCCAAGTTTTTAATCATTTCTGGAAACTCTAATTGCGTATTTGAAGAATTTTACCACAACTCGAGAGTTTTCTTACAAATATGTACTGGAACCGTAAGGATTTAAACTGAGTCATACAATAGTCGCCAGAGTAATTCGGCCTCACTTGTAAATATAAGCAGTATAGTCCTCACTTACAGGCTTTCTACACAAATTTTGAGCTGTATAAACAAGAATTCCTAATATTTGAAAGCAAATTCAAGTGAAAACGCTCCCTAAAGTGCCCTGAGTTGTAAATATTATCAGTTTGCTGGTCATTTCTCGGCTTTCCACTGGTAATGTCTGTGATTACAAATGGCAGGAAATGTAGGAAGAATCTATTTACTTTTATTTCAAGTGGTTCTTCCAAGTTTTTAATCATTTCTGGAAACTCTAATTGCGTATTTTAAGAGTTTTACCACAAATAGAGAGTTTTCTTACAAATATGTACTGGAACCGTAATGATTTTAACTGAGTCATACAAAATTCGCCAGAGTAATGCGGCCTCTATTGTAAACATAAGCAGTATAGACTTCACTTCCAGGCTTTCTACACAAATTTTGAGCTGTATAAACAAGAATTCCTAATATTTGGAGGAAAATTCAAGTGAAAACGCTCCCTAAAGTGCCCGGAGTTGTAAATATTATCAGTTTGCTGGTCATTTCACGGCTTTCCACTGGTGATGTCTGTGATTACAAACGGCAGGAAATGTAGGAAGAATCTATTTACTTTTATTTCAAGTCGTTCTTCCAAGTTTTGAATCATTTCTGGAAACTCTAATTGCGTATTTTAAGAGTTTTACCACAACTAGAGAGTTTTCTTACAACTATGTACTGGAACCGTAAGGATTTTAACTGAGTCATACAATAGTCGCCAGAGTAATTCGGCCTCACTTGTAAACATAAGCTGTATAGTCCTCACTTACAGGCTTTCTACACAAATTTTGAGCTGTATAAACAAGAATTCCTAATATTTCAAAGCAAATTCAAGTGAAAACGCTCCCTAAAGTGCCCAGAGTTGTAAATATTATCAGTTTGCTGGTCATTTCACGGCTTTCCACTGGTAATGTCTATGATTACAAATGGCAGGAAATGAAGGAAGAATCTATTTTCTTTTATTTCAAGTGGTTCTTCCAAGTTTTTAATCATTTCTGGAAACTCTAATTGCGTATTTGAAGAATTTTACCACAACTGGAGAGTTTTCTTACAAATATGTACTGCAGCCGTAAGGATTTTAACTGAATCATACAAAAGTCGCCAGAGTAATTGGGCCTCACTTGTAAACATAAGCTGTGTAGTCCTCAATTACAGGCTTTCTACACAAATTTTGAGCTGTATAAACAAGAATTCCTAATATTTGGAAGCAAATTCAAGTGAAAACGCTCCCTAAAGTGCCCGGAGTTGTAAATATTATCAGTTTGCCGCTCATTTCACGGCTTTCCACTGGTAATGTCTGTGATTACAAACGGGGGGAAATGTGGGAAGAATCTATTTACTTTTATTTCAAGTGATTCTTCCAAGTTTTTAATCATTTCTGGAAACTCTAATTGCGTATTTTAAGAGTTTTTCCACAACTAGAGCGTTTTCTTACAACTATGTACTGCAACCATAAGGATTTTAACTGAGTCATACAATAGTCGCCAGAGTAATGCGGCCTCGGTTGTAAACATAAGCTGTATAGTCCTCACTTACAGGCTTTCTACACAAATTTTGAGCTGTATAAACAAGAATTCCTAATATTTGAAAGCAAATTAACGTCAAAACGCTCCCTAAAGTGCCCGGAGTTGTAAATATTATCAGTTTGCTGGTCATTTCACGGCTTTCCTCTGGTAATGTCTGTGTTTACAAACGGCAGGAAATGTAGGAAGAATCTATTTCCTTTTATTTCAAGTGGTTCTTCCAAGTTTTTAATCATCTCTGGAAACTCTAATTGCGTATTTTAAGAGTTTTTCCACAACTAGAGAGTTTTCTTACAACTATGTACTGCAGCCGTAAGGATTTTAACTGAATCATTCAAAAGTCGCCAGAGTAATTGGGCATCACTTGTAAACATAAGCTGTATAGTCCTCAATTACAGGCTTTCTACACAAATTTTGAGCTGTATAAACAAGAATTCCTAATATTTGGAAGCAAATTCAAGTGAAAACGCTCCCTAAAGTGCCCGGAGTTGTAAATATTATCAGTTTGCTGCTCATTTCACGGCTTTCCACTGGTAATGTCTGTGATTACAAACGGGGGGAAATGTGGGAAGAATCTATTTACTTTTATTTCAAGTGATTCTTCCAAGTTTTTAATCATTTCTGGAAACTCTAATTGCGTATTTTAAGAGTTTTTCCATAACTAGAGCGTTTTCTTACAACTATGTACTGCAACCATAAGGATTTTAACTGAGTCATACAATAGTCGCCAGAGTAATGCGGCCTCACTTGTAAACATGAGCTGTATAGTCCTCACTTACAGGCTTTCTACACAAATTTTGAGCTGTATAAACAAGAATTCCTAATATTTGAAAGCAAATTAACGTCAAAACGCTCCCTAAAGTTCCCGGAGTTGTAAATATTATCATTTTGCTGGTCATTTCACGGCTTTCCTCTGGTAATGTCTGTGATTACAAATGGCAGGAAATGTAGGAAGAATCGATTTACTTTTATTTCAAGTGGTTCTTCCAAGTTTTTAATCATCTCTGGAAACTCTAGTTGCGTATTTTAAGAGTTTTTCCACAACTAGAGAGTTTTCTTACAACTATGTTCTGCAACCGTAAGGATTTTACCTGAGTCATACAAAAGTCGCCAGAGTAATTCGGCCTCACTTGTAAACATAAGCAGTATAGACCTCACTTACAGGCTTTCTACACAAATTTTGAGCTGTATAAACAAGAATTCCTAATATTTCAAAGCAAATTCAAGTGAAAACGCTCCCTAAAGTGCCCAGAGTTGTAAATATTATCAGTTTGCTGGTCATTTCACGGCTTTCCACTGGTAATGTCTATGATTACAAATGGCAGGAAATGAAGGAAGAATCTATTTACTTTTATTTCAAGTGGTTCTTCCAAGTTTTTAATCATCTCTGGAAACTCTAATTGCGTATTTTAAGAGTTTTTCCACAACTAGAGAGTTTTCTTACAACTATGTACTGCAGCCGTAAGGATTTTAACTGAGTCAAACAAAAGTCGCCAGAGTAATTGGGCCTCACTTGTAAACATAAGCTGTATAGTCCTCAATTACAGGCTTTCTACACAAATTTTGAGCTGTATAAACAAGAATTCCTAATATTTGGAAGCAAATTCGTGTGAAAACGCTCCCTAAAGTGCCCGGAGTTGTAAATATTATCAGTTTGCTGGTCATTTCACGGCTTTCCACTGGTAATGTCTGTGATTACAAACGGGGGGAAATGTGGGAAGAATCTATTTACTTTTATTTCAAGTGGTTCTTCCAAGTTTTTAATCATTTCTGGAAACTCTAATTGCGTATTTGAAGAATTTTACCACAACTAGAGAGTTTTCTTACAAATATGTACTGGAACCGTAAGGATTTAAACTGAGTCATACAATAGTCGCCAGAGTAATTCGGCCTCACTTGTAAATATAAGCAGTATAGTCCTCACTTACAGGCTTTCTACACAAATTTTGAGCTGTATGAATAAGAATTCCTAATATTTGAAAGCAAATTCAAGTGAAAACGCTCCCTAAAGTGCCCGGAGTTGTAAATATTATCAGTTTGCTGGTCATTTCTCGGCTTTCCACTGGTAATGTCTGTGATTACAAATGGCAGGAAATGTAGGAAGAATCGATTTACTTTTATTTCAAGTGGTTCTTCCAAGTTTTTAATCATCTCTGGAAACTCTAATTGCGTATTTTAAGAGTTTTTCCACAACTAGAGAGTTTTCTTACAACTATGTTCTGCAACCGTAAGGATTTTACCTGAGTCATACAAAAGTCGCCAGAGTAATTCGGCCTCACTTGTAAACATAAGCAGTATAGACCTCACTTACAGGCTTTCTACACAAATTTTGAGCTGTATAAACAAGAATTCCTAATATTTCAAAGCAAATTCAAGTGAAAACGCTCCCTAAAGTGCCCAGAGTTGTAAATATTATCAGTTTGCTGGTCATTTCACGGCTTTCCACTGGTAATGTCTATGATTACAAATGGCAGGAAATGAAGGAAGAATCTATTTTCTTTTATTTCAAGTGGTTCTTCCAAGTTTTTAATCATTTCTGGAAACTCTAATTGCGTATTTGAAGAATTTTACCACAACTCGAGAGTTTTCTTACAAATATGTACTGGAACCGTAAGGATTTAAACTGAGTCATACAATAGTCGCCAGAGTAATTCGGCCTCACTTGTAAATATAAGCAGTATAGTCCTCACTTACAGGCTTTCTACACAAATTTTGAGCTGTATAAACAAGAATTCCTAATATTTGAAAGCAAATTCAAGTGAAAACGCTCCCTAAAGTGCCCTGAGTTGTAAATATTATCAGTTTGCTGGTCATTTCTCGGCTTTCCACTGGTAATGTCTGTGATTACAAATGGCAGGAAATGTAGGAAGAATCTATTTACTTTTATTTCAAGTGGTTCTTCCAAGTTTTTAATCATTTCTGGAAACTCTAATTGCGTATTTTAAGAGTTTTACCACAAATAGAGAGTTTTCTTACAAATATGTACTGGAACCGTAATGATTTTAACTGAGTCATACAAAATTCGCCAGAGTAATGCGGCCTCTATTGTAAACATAAGCAGTATAGACTTCACTTCCAGGCTTTCTACACAAATTTTGAGCTGTATAAACAAGAATTCCTAATATTTGGAGGAAAATTCAAGTGAAAACGCTCCCTAAAGTGCCCGGAGTTGTAAATATTATCAGTTTGCTGGTCATTTCACGGCTTTCCACTGGTGATGTCTGTGATTACAAACGGCAGGAAATGTAGGAAGAATCTATTTACTTTTATTTCAAGTCGTTCTTCCAAGTTTTGAATCATTTCTGGAAACTCTAATTGCGTATTTTAAGAGTTTTACCACAACTAGAGAGTTTTCTTACAACTATGTACTGGAACCGTAAGGATTTTAACTGAGTCATACAATAGTCGCCAGAGTAATTCGGCCTCACTTGTAAACATAAGCTGTATAGTCCTCACTTACAGGCTTTCTACACAAATTTTGAGCTGTATAAACAAGAATTCCTAATATTTCAAAGCAAATTCAAGTGAAAACGCTCCCTAAAGTGCCCAGAGTTGTAAATATTATCAGTTTGCTGGTCATTTCACGGCTTTCCACTGGTAATGTCTATGATTACAAATGGCAGGAAATGAAGGAAGAATCTATTTTCTTTTATTTCAAGTGGTTCTTCCAAGTTTTTAATCATTTCTGGAAACTCTAATTGCGTATTTGAAGAATTTTACCACAACTGGAGAGTTTTCTTACAAATATGTACTGCAGCCGTAAGGATTTTAACTGAATCATACAAAAGTCGCCAGAGTAATTGGGCCTCACTTGTAAACATAAGCTGTGTAGTCCTCAATTACAGGCTTTCTACACAAATTTTGAGCTGTATAAACAAGAATTCCTAATATTTGGAAGCAAATTCAAGTGAAAACGCTCCCTAAAGTGCCCGGAGTTGTAAATATTATCAGTTTGCCGCTCATTTCACGGCTTTCCACTGGTAATGTCTGTGATTACAAACGGGGGGAAATGTGGGAAGAATCTATTTACTTTTATTTCAAGTGATTCTTCCAAGTTTTTAATCATTTCTGGAAACTCTAATTGCGTATTTTAAGAGTTTTTCCACAACTAGAGCGTTTTCTTACAACTATGTACTGCAACCATAAGGATTTTAACTGAGTCATACAATAGTCGCCAGAGTAATGCGGCCTCGGTTGTAAACATAAGCTGTATAGTCCTCACTTACAGGCTTTCTACACAAATTTTGAGCTGTATAAACAAGAATTCCTAATATTTGAAAGCAAATTAACGTCAAAACGCTCCCTAAAGTGCCCGGAGTTGTAAATATTATCAGTTTGCTGGTCATTTCACGGCTTTCCTCTGGTAATGTCTGTGTTTACAAACGGCAGGAAATGTAGGAAGAATCTATTTCCTTTTATTTCAAGTGGTTCTTCCAAGTTTTTAATCATCTCTGGAAACTCTAATTGCGTATTTTAAGAGTTTTTCCACAACTAGAGAGTTTTCTTACAACTATGTACTGCAGCCGTAAGGATTTTAACTGAATCATTCAAAAGTCGCCAGAGTAATTGGGCATCACTTGTAAACATAAGCTGTATAGTCCTCAATTACAGGCTTTCTACACAAATTTTGAGCTGTATAAACAAGAATTCCTAATATTTGGAAGCAAATTCAAGTGAAAACGCTCCCTAAAGTGCCCGGAGTTGTAAATATTATCAGTTTGCTGCTCATTTCACGGCTTTCCACTGGTAATGTCTGTGATTACAAACGGGGGGAAATGTGGGAAGAATCTATTTACTTTTATTTCAAGTGATTCTTCCAAGTTTTTAATCATTTCTGGAAACTCTAATTGCGTATTTTAAGAGTTTTTCCATAACTAGAGCGTTTTCTTACAACTATGTACTGCAACCATAAGGATTTTAACTGAGTCATACAATAGTCGCCAGAGTAATGCGGCCTCACTTGTAAACATGAGCTGTATAGTCCTCACTTACAGGCTTTCTACACAAATTTTGAGCTGTATAAACAAGAATTCCTAATATTTGAAAGCAAATTCAAGTGAAAACGCTCCCTAAAGTGCCCGGAGTTGTAAATATTATCAGTTTGCTAGTCATTTCATGGCTTTCCTCTGGTAATGTCTGTGATTACAAATGGCAGGAAATGTAGGAAGAATCGATTTACTTTTATTTCAAGTGGTTCTTCCAAGTTTTTAATCATCTCTGGAAACTCTAGTTGCGTATTTTAAGAGTTTTTCCACAACTAGAGAGTTTTCTTACAACTATGTTCTGCAACCGTAAGGATTTTACCTGAGTCATACAAAAGTCGCCAGAGTAATTCGGCCTCACTTGTAAACATAAGCAGTATAGACCTCACTTACAGGCTTTCTACACAAATTTTGAGCTGTATAAACAAGAATTCCTAATATTTCAAAGCAAATTCAAGTGAAAACGCTCCCTAAAGTGCCCAGAGTTGTAAATATTATCAGTTTGCTGGTCATTTCACGGCTTTCCACTGGTAATGTCTATGATTACAAATGGCAGGAAATGAAGGAAGAATCTATTTACTTTTATTTCAAGTGGTTCTTCCAAGTTTTTAATCATCTCTGGAAACTCTAATTGCGTATTTTAAGAGTTTTTCCACAACTAGAGAGTTTTCTTACAACTATGTACTGCAGCCGTAAGGATTTTAACTGAGTCAAACAAAAGTCGCCAGAGTAATTGGGCCTCACTTGTAAACATAAGCTGTATAGTCCTCAATTACAGGCTTTCTACACAAATTTTGAGCTGTATAAACAAGAATTCCTAATATTTGGAAGCAAATTCGTGTGAAAACGCTCCCTAAAGTGCCCGGAGTTGTAAATATTATCAGTTTGCTGGTCATTTCACGGCTTTCCACTGGTAATGTCTGTGATTACAAACGGGGGGAAATGTGGGAAGAATCTATTTACTTTTATTTCAAGTGGTTCTTCCAAGTTTTTAATCATTTCTGGAAACTCTAATTGCGTATTTGAAGAATTTTACCACAACTAGAGAGTTTTCTTACAAATATGTACTGGAACCGTAAGGATTTAAACTGAGTCATACAATAGTCGCCAGAGTAATTCGGCCTCACTTGTAAATATAAGCAGTATAGTCCTCACTTACAGGCTTTCTACACAAATTTTGAGCTGTATGAATAAGAATTCCTAATATTTGAAAGCAAATTCAAGTGAAAACGCTCCCTAAAGTGCCCGGAGTTGTAAATATTATCAGTTTGCTGGTCATTTCTCGGCTTTCCACTGGTAATGTCTGTGATTACAAATGGCAGGAAATGTAGGAAGAATCTATTTACTTTTATTTCAAGTGGTTCTTCCAAGTTTTTAATCATCTCTGGAAACTCTAATTGCGTATTTTAAGAGTTTTACCACAAATAGAGAGTTTTCTTACAAATATGTACTGGAACCGTAATGATTTTAACTGAGTCATACAAAATTCGCCAGAGTAATGCGGCCTCTATTGTAAACATAAGCAGTATAGACTTCACTTCCAGGCTTTCTACACAAATTTTGAGCTGTATAAACAAGATTTCCTAATATTTGGAGGAAAATTCAAGTGAAAACGCTCCCTAAAGTGCCCGGAGTTGTAAATATTATCAGTTTGCTGGTCATTTCACGGCTTTCCACTGGTGATGTCTGTGATTACAAACGGCAGGAAATGTAGGAAGAATCTATTTCCTTTTATTTCAAGTGGTTCTTCCAAGTTTTTAATGATCTCTGGAAACTCTAATTGCGTATTTTAAGAGTTTTACCACAACTAGAGAGTTTTCTTACAACTATGTACTGCAACCGTAAGGATTTTAACTGAGTCATACAATAGTCGCCAGAGTAATGCGGCCTCAGTTGTAAACATAAGCTGTATAGTCCTCACTTACAGGCTTTCTACACAAATTTTGAGCTGTATAAACAAGAATTCCTAATATTTGAAAGCAAATTAACGTCAAAACGCTCCCTAAAGTGCCCGGAGTTGTAAATATTATCAGTTTGCTGGTCATTTCACGGCTTTCCTCTGGTAATGTCTGTGATTACAAACGGCAGGAAATGTAGGAAGAATCTATTTCCTTTTATTTCAAGTGGTTCTTCCAAGTTTTTAATCATCTCTGGAAACTCTAATTGCGTATTTTAAGAGTTTTCCACAACTAGAGAGTTTTCTTACAACTATGTACTGCAGCCGTAAGGATTTTAACTGAGTCATACAAAAGTCGCCAGAGTAATTGGGCCTCACTTGTAAACATAAGCTGTATAGTCCTCAATTACAGGCTTTCTACACAAATTTTGAGCTGTATAAACAAGAATTCCTAATATTTGGAAGCAAATTCAAGTGAAAACGCTCCCTAAATTGCCCGGAATTGTAAATATTACCAGTTTGCTGGTCATTTCACGGCTTTCCACTGGTAATGTCTGTGATTACAAACGGGGGGAAATGTGGGAAGAATCTATTTTCTTTTATTTCAAGTGATTCTTCCAAGTTTTTAATCATTTCTGGAAACTCTAATTGCGTATTTTAAGAGTTTTTCCACAACTAGAGCGTTTTCTTACAACTATGTACTGCAACCATAAGGATTTTAACTGAGTCATACAATAGTCGCCAGAGTAATGCGGCCTCACTTGTAAACATAAGCTGTATAGTCCTCACTTACAGGCTTTCTACACAAATTTTGAGCTGTATAAACAAGAATTCCTAATATTTGAAAGCAAATTCAAGTGAAAACGCTCCCTAAAGTGCCCGGAGTTTTAAATATTATCAGTTTGCTAGTCATTTCATGGCTTTCCTCTGGTAATGTCTGTGATTACAAATGGCAGGAAATGTAGGAAGAATCGATTTACTTTTATTTCAAGTGGTTCTTCCAAGTTTTTAATCATCTCTGGAAACTCTAATTGCGTATTTTAAGAGTTTTTCCAAAACTAGAGAGTTTTCTTACAACTATGTTCTGCAACCGTAAGGATTTTACCTGAGTCATACAAAAGTCGCCAGAGTAATTCGGCCTCACTTGTAAACATAAGCAGTATAGACCTCACTTACAGGCTTTCTACACAAATTTTGAGCTGTATAAACAAGAATTCCTAATATTTGGAAGCAAATTCAAGTGAAAACGCTCCCTAAAGTGCCCGGAGTTTTAAATATTATCAGTTTGCTAGTCATTTCATGGCTTTCCTCTGGTAATGTCTGTGATTACAAATGGCAGGAAATGTAGGAAGAATCGATTTACTTTTATTTCAAGTGGTTCTTCCAAGTTTTTAATCATCTCTGGAAACTCTAATTGCGTATTTTAAGAGTTTTTCCAAAACTAGAGAGTTTTCTTACAACTATGTTCTGCAACCGTAAGGATTTTACCTGAGTCATACAAAAGTCGCCAGAGTAATTCGGCCTCACTTGTAAACATAAGCAGTATAGACCTCACTTACAGGCTTTCTACACAAATTTTGAGCTGTATAAACAAGAATTCCTAATATTTCAAAGCAAATTCAAGTGAAAACGCTCCCTAAAGTGCCCAGAGTTGTAAATATTATCAGTTTGCTGGTCATTTCACGGCTTTCCACTGGTAATGTCTATGATTACAAATGGCAGGAAATGAAGGAAGAATCTATTTTCTTTTATTTCAAGTGGTTCTTCCAAGTTTTTAATCATTTCTGGAAACTCTAATTGCGTATTTGAAGAATTTTACCACAACTGGAGAGTTTTCTTACAAATATGTACTGCAGCCGTAAGGATTTTAACTGAATCATACAAAAGTCGCCAGAGTAATTGGGCCTCACTTGTAAACATAAGCTGTGTAGTCCTCAATTACAGGCTTTCTACACAAATTTTGAGCTGTATAAACAAGAATTCCTAATATTTGGAAGCAAATTCAAGTGAAAACGCTCCCTAAAGTGCCCGGAGTTGTAAATATTATCAGTTTGCCGCTCATTTCACGGCTTTCCACTGGTAATGTCTGTGATTACAAACGGGGGGAAATGTGGGAAGAATCTATTTACTTTTATTTCAAGTGATTCTTCCAAGTTTTTAATCATTTCTGGAAACTCTAATTGCGTATTTTAAGAGTTTTTCCACAACTAGAGCGTTTTCTTACAACTATGTACTGCAACCATAAGGATTTTAACTGAGTCATACAATAGTCGCCAGAGTAATGCGGCCTCGGTTGTAAACATAAGCTGTATAGTCCTCACTTACAGGCTTTCTACACAAATTTTGAGCTGTATAAACAAGAATTCCTAATATTTGAAAGCAAATTAACGTCAAAACGCTCCCTAAAGTGCCCGGAGTTGTAAATATTATCAGTTTGCTGGTCATTTCACGGCTTTCCTCTGGTAATGTCTGTGTTTACAAACGGCAGGAAATGTAGGAAGAATCTATTTCCTTTTATTTCAAGTGGTTCTTCCAAGTTTTTAATCATCTCTGGAAACTCTAATTGCGTATTTTAAGAGTTTTTCCACAACTAGAGAGTTTTCTTACAACTATGTACTGCAGCCGTAAGGATTTTAACTGAATCATTCAAAAGTCGCCAGAGTAATTGGGCATCACTTGTAAACATAAGCTGTATAGTCCTCAATTACAGGCTTTCTACACAAATTTTGAGCTGTATAAACAAGAATTCCTAATATTTGGAAGCAAATTCAAGTGAAAACGCTCCCTAAAGTGCCCGGAGTTGTAAATATTATCAGTTTGCTGCTCATTTCACGGCTTTCCACTGGTAATGTCTGTGATTACAAACGGGGGGAAATGTGGGAAGAATCTATTTACTTTTATTTCAAGTGATTCTTCCAAGTTTTTAATCATTTCTGGAAACTCTAATTGCGTATTTTAAGAGTTTTTCCATAACTAGAGCGTTTTCTTACAACTATGTACTGCAACCATAAGGATTTTAACTGAGTCATACAATAGTCGCCAGAGTAATGCGGCCTCACTTGTAAACATGAGCTGTATAGTCCTCACTTACAGGCTTTCTACACAAATTTTGAGCTGTATAAACAAGAATTCCTAATATTTGAAAGCAAATTCAAGTGAAAACGCTCCCTAAAGTGCCCGGAGTTGTAAATATTATCAGTTTGCTAGTCATTTCATGGCTTTCCTCTGGTAATGTCTGTGATTACAAATGGCAGGAAATGTAGGAAGAATCGATTTACTTTTATTTCAAGTGGTTCTTCCAAGTTTTTAATCATCTCTGGAAACTCTAGTTGCGTATTTTAAGAGTTTTTCCACAACTAGAGAGTTTTCTTACAACTATGTTCTGCAACCGTAAGGATTTTACCTGAGTCATACAAAAGTCGCCAGAGTAATTCGGCCTCACTTGTAAACATAAGCAGTATAGACCTCACTTACAGGCTTTCTACACAAATTTTGAGCTGTATAAACAAGAATTCCTAATATTTCAAAGCAAATTCAAGTGAAAACGCTCCCTAAAGTGCCCAGAGTTGTAAATATTATCAGTTTGCTGGTCATTTCACGGCTTTCCACTGGTAATGTCTATGATTACAAATGGCAGGAAATGAAGGAAGAATCTATTTACTTTTATTTCAAGTGGTTCTTCCAAGTTTTTAATCATCTCTGGAAACTCTAATTGCGTATTTTAAGAGTTTTTCCACAACTAGAGAGTTTTCTTACAACTATGTACTGCAGCCGTAAGGATTTTAACTGAGTCAAACAAAAGTCGCCAGAGTAATTGGGCCTCACTTGTAAACATAAGCTGTATAGTCCTCAATTACAGGCTTTCTACACAAATTTTGAGCTGTATAAACAAGAATTCCTAATATTTGGAAGCAAATTCGTGTGAAAACGCTCCCTAAAGTGCCCGGAGTTGTAAATATTATCAGTTTGCTGGTCATTTCACGGCTTTCCACTGGTAATGTCTGTGATTACAAACGGGGGGAAATGTGGGAAGAATCTATTTACTTTTATTTCAAGTGGTTCTTCCAAGTTTTTAATCATTTCTGGAAACTCTAATTGCGTATTTGAAGAATTTTACCACAACTAGAGAGTTTTCTTACAAATATGTACTGGAACCGTAAGGATTTAAACTGAGTCATACAATAGTCGCCAGAGTAATTCGGCCTCACTTGTAAATATAAGCAGTATAGTCCTCACTTACAGGCTTTCTACACAAATTTTGAGCTGTATGAATAAGAATTCCTAATATTTGAAAGCAAATTCAAGTGAAAACGCTCCCTAAAGTGCCCGGAGTTGTAAATATTATCAGTTTGCTGGTCATTTCTCGGCTTTCCACTGGTAATGTCTGTGATTACAAATGGCAGGAAATGTAGGAAGAATCTATTTACTTTTATTTCAAGTGGTTCTTCCAAGTTTTTAATCATCTCTGGAAACTCTAATTGCGTATTTTAAGAGTTTTACCACAAATAGAGAGTTTTCTTACAAATATGTACTGGAACCGTAATGATTTTAACTGAGTCATACAAAATTCGCCAGAGTAATGCGGCCTCTATTGTAAACATAAGCAGTATAGACTTCACTTCCAGGCTTTCTACACAAATTTTGAGCTGTATAAACAAGATTTCCTAATATTTGGAGGAAAATTCAAGTGAAAACGCTCCCTAAAGTGCCCGGAGTTGTAAATATTATCAGTTTGCTGGTCATTTCACGGCTTTCCACTGGTGATGTCTGTGATTACAAACGGCAGGAAATGTAGGAAGAATCTATTTCCTTTTATTTCAAGTGGTTCTTCCAAGTTTTTAATGATCTCTGGAAACTCTAATTGCGTATTTTAAGAGTTTTACCACAACTAGAGAGTTTTCTTACAACTATGTACTGCAACCGTAAGGATTTTAACTGAGTCATACAATAGTCGCCAGAGTAATGCGGCCTCAGTTGTAAACATAAGCTGTATAGTCCTCACTTACAGGCTTTCTACACAAATTTTGAGCTGTATAAACAAGAATTCCTAATATTTGAAAGCAAATTAACGTCAAAACGCTCCCTAAAGTGCCCGGAGTTGTAAATATTATCAGTTTGCTGGTCATTTCACGGCTTTCCTCTGGTAATGTCTGTGATTACAAACGGCAGGAAATGTAGGAAGAATCTATTTCCTTTTATTTCAAGTGGTTCTTCCAAGTTTTTAATCATCTCTGGAAACTCTAATTGCGTATTTTAAGAGTTTTCCACAACTAGAGAGTTTTCTTACAACTATGTACTGCAGCCGTAAGGATTTTAACTGAGTCATACAAAAGTCGCCAGAGTAATTGGGCCTCACTTGTAAACATAAGCTGTATAGTCCTCAATTACAGGCTTTCTACACAAATTTTGAGCTGTATAAACAAGAATTCCTAATATTTGGAAGCAAATTCAAGTGAAAACGCTCCCTAAATTGCCCGGAATTGTAAATATTACCAGTTTGCTGGTCATTTCACGGCTTTCCACTGGTAATGTCTGTGATTACAAACGGGGGGAAATGTGGGAAGAATCTATTTTCTTTTATTTCAAGTGATTCTTCCAAGTTTTTAATCATTTCTGGAAACTCTAATTGCGTATTTTAAGAGTTTTTCCACAACTAGAGCGTTTTCTTACAACTATGTACTGCAACCATAAGGATTTTAACTGAGTCATACAATAGTCGCCAGAGTAATGCGGCCTCACTTGTAAACATAAGCTGTATAGTCCTCACTTACAGGCTTTCTACACAAATTTTGAGCTGTATAAACAAGAATTCCTAATATTTGAAAGCAAATTCAAGTGAAAACGCTCCCTAAAGTGCCCGGAGTTTTAAATATTATCAGTTTGCTAGTCATTTCATGGCTTTCCTCTGGTAATGTCTGTGATTACAAATGGCAGGAAATGTAGGAAGAATCGATTTACTTTTATTTCAAGTGGTTCTTCCAAGTTTTTAATCATCTCTGGAAACTCTAATTGCGTATTTTAAGAGTTTTTCCAAAACTAGAGAGTTTTCTTACAACTATGTTCTGCAACCGTAAGGATTTTACCTGAGTCATACAAAAGTCGCCAGAGTAATTCGGCCTCACTTGTAAACATAAGCAGTATAGACCTCACTTACAGGCTTTCTACACAAATTTTGAGCTGTATAAACAAGAATTCCTAATATTTGGAAGCAAATTCAAGTGAAAACGCTCCCTAAAGTGCCCGGAGTTTTAAATATTATCAGTTTGCTAGTCATTTCATGGCTTTCCTCTGGTAATGTCTGTGATTACAAATGGCAGGAAATGTAGGAAGAATCGATTTACTTTTATTTCAAGTGGTTCTTCCAAGTTTTTAATCATCTCTGGAAACTCTAATTGCGTATTTTAAGAGTTTTTCCAAAACTAGAGAGTTTTCTTACAACTATGTTCTGCAACCGTAAGGATTTTACCTGAGTCATACAAAAGTCGCCAGAGTAATTCGGCCTCACTTGTAAACATAAGCAGTATAGACCTCACTTACAGGCTTTCTACACAAATTTTGAGCTGTATAAACAAGAATTCCTAATATTTCAAAGCAAATTCAAGTGAAAACGCTCCCTAAAGTGCCCAGAGTTGTAAATATTATCAGTTTGCTGGTCATTTCACGGCTTTCCACTGGTAATGTCTATGATTACAAATGGCAGGAAATGAAGGAAGAATCTATTTTCTTTTATTTCAAGTGGTTCTTCCAAGTTTTTAATCATTTCTGGAAACTCTAATTGCGTATTTGAAGAATTTTACCACAACTGGAGAGTTTTCTTACAAATATGTACTGCAGCCGTAAGGATTTTAACTGAATCATACAAAAGTCGCCAGAGTAATTGGGCCTCACTTGTAAACATAAGCTGTATAGTCCTCAATTACAGGCTTTCTACACAAATTTTGAGCTGTATAAACAAGAATTCCTAATATTTGGAAGCACATTCAAGTGAAAACGCTCCCTAAAGTGCCCGGAGTTGTAAATATTATCAGTTTGCTGCTCATTTCACGGCTTTCCACTGGTAATGTCTGTGATTACAAACGGGGGGAAATGTGGGAAGAATCTATTTACTTTTATTTCAAGTGATTCTTCCTTGTTTTTAATCATTTCTGAAAACTCTAATTGCGTATTTTAAGAGTTTTTCCACAACTAGAGCGTTTTCTTACAACTATGTACTGCAACCATAAGGATTTTAACTGAGTCATACAATAGTCGCCAGAGTAATGCGGCCTCACTTGTAAACATAAGCTGTATAGTCCTCACTTACAGGCTTTCTACACAAATTTTGAGCTGTATAAACAAGAATTCCTAATATTTGAAAGCAAATTCAAGTGAAAACACTCCCTAAAGTGCCCGGAGTTGTAAATATTATCAGTTTGCTAGTCATTTCATGGCTTTCCTCTGGTAATGTCTGTGATTACAAATGGCAGGAAATGTAGGAAGAATCGATTTACTTTTATTTCAAGTGGTTCTTCCAAGTTTTTAATCATCTCTGGAAACTCTAATTGCGTATTTTAAGAGTTTTACCACAACTAGAGAGTTTTCTTACAACTATGTACTGCAGCCGTAAGGATTTTAACTGAGTCATACAAAAGTCGCCAGAGTAATTGGGCCTCACTTGTAAACATAAGCTGTATAGTCCTCAATTACAGGCTTTCTACACAAATTTTGAGCTGTATAAACAAGAATTCCTAATATTTGGAAGCAAATTCGTGTGAAAACGCTCCCTAAAGTGCCCGGAGTTGTAAATATTATCAGTTTGCTGGTCATTTCACGGCTTTCCACTGGTAATGTCTGTGATTACAAACGGGGGGAAATGTGGGAAGAATCTATTTACTTTTATTTCAAGTGGTTCTTCCAAGTTTTTAATCATTTCTGGAAACTCTAATTGCGTATTTGAAGAATTTTACCACAACTAGAGAGTTTTCTTACAAATATGTACTGGAACCGTAATGATTTTAACTGAGTCATACAAAATTCGCCAGAGTAATGCGGCCTCTATTGTAAACATAAGCAGTATAGACTTCACTTACAGGCTTTCTACACAAATTTTGAGCTGTATAAACAAGAATTCCTAATATTTGGAGGAAAATTCAAGTGAAAACGCTCCCTAAAGTGCCCGGAGTTGTAAATATTATCAGTTTGCTGGTCATTTCACGGCTTTCCACTGGTAATGTCTGTGATTACAAACGGCAGGAAATGTAGGAAGAATCTATTTCCTTTTATTTCAAGTGGTTCTTCCAAGTTTTTAATGATCTCTGGAAACTCTAATTGCGTATTTTAAGAGTTTTACCACAACTAGAGAGTTTTCTTACAACTATGTACTGCAACCGTAAGGATTTTAACTGAGTCATACAATAGTCGCGAGAGTAATGCGGCCTCAGTTGTAAACATAAGCTGTATAGTCCTCACTTACAGGCTTTCTACACAAATTTTGAGCTGTATAAACAAGAATTCCTAATATTTGAAAGCAAATTAACGTCAAAACGCTCCCTAAAGTGCCCGGAGTTGTAAATATTATCAGTTTGCTGGTCATTTCACGGCTTTCCTCTGGTAATGTCTGTGATTACAAACGGCAGGAAATGTAGGAAGAATCTATTTCCTTTTATTTCAAGTGGTTCTTCCAAGTTTTTAATCATCTCTGGAAACTCTAATTGCGTATTTTAAGAGTTTTCCACAACTAGAGAGTTTTCTTACAACTATGTACTGCAGCCGTAAGGATTTTAACTGATTCATACAAAAGTCGCCAGAGTAATTGGGCCTCACTTGTAAACATAAGCTGTATAGTCCTCAATTACAGGCTTTCTACACAAATTTTGAGCTGTATAAACAAGAATTCCTAATATTTGGAAGCAAATTCAAGTGAAAACGCTCCCTAAATTGCCCGGAATTGTAAATATTACCAGTTTGCTGGTCATTTCACGGCTTTCCACTGGTAATGTCTGTGATTACAAACGGGGGGAAATGTGGGAAGAATCTATTTTCTTTTATTTCAAGTGATTCTTCCAAGTTTTTAATCATTTCTGGAAACTCTAATTGCGTATTTTAAGAGTTTTTCCACAACTAGAGCGTTTTCTTACAACTATGTACTGCAACCATAAGGATTTTAACTGAGTCATACAAAATTCGCCAGAGTAATGCGGCCTCTATTGTAAACATAAGCAGTATAGTCCTCACTTACAGGCTTTCTACACAAATTTTGAGCTGTATAAACAAGAATTCCTAATATTTGGAGGAAAATTCAAGTGAAAACGCTCCCTAAAGTGCCCGGAGTTTTAAATATTATCAGTTTGCTAGTCATTTCATGGCTTTCCTCTGGTAATGTCTGTGATTACAAATGGCAGGAAATGTAGGAAGAATCGATTTACTTTTATTTCAAGTGGTTCTTCCAAGTTTTTAATCATCTCTGGAAACTCTAATTGCGTATTTTAAGAGTTTTTCCACAACTAGAGAGTTTTCTTACAACTATGTACTGCAGCCGTAAGGATTTTAACTGAGTCATACAAAAGTCGCCAGAGTAATTGGGCCTCACTTGTAAACATAAGCTGTATAGTCCTCAATTACAGGCTTTCTACACAAATTTTGAGCTGTATAAACAAGAATTCCTAATATTTGGAAGCAAATTCGTGTGAAAACGCTCCCTAAAGTGCCCGGAGTTGTAAATATTATCAGTTTGCTGGTCATTTCACGGCTTTCCACTGGTAATGTCTGTGATTACAAACGGGGGGAAATGTGGGAAGAATCTATTTACTTTTATTTCAAGTGGTTCTTCCAAGTTTTTAATCATTTCTGGAAACTCTAATTGCGTATTTGAAGAATTTTACCACAACTAGAGAGTTTTCTTACAAATATGTACTGGAACCGTAATGATTTTAACTGAGTCATACAAAATTCGCCAGAGTAATGCGGCCTCTATTGTAAACATAAGCAGTATAGACTTCACTTACAGGCTTTCTACACAAATTTTGAGCTGTATAAACAAGAATTCCTAATATTTCAAAGCAAATTCAAGTGAAAACGCTCCCTAAAGTGCCCAGAGTTGTAAATATTATCAGTTTGCTGGTCATTTCACGGCTTTCCACTGGTAATGTCTATGATTACAAATGGCAGGAAATGAAGGAAGAATCTATTTTCTTTTATTTCAAGTGGTTCTTCCAAGTTTTTAATCATTTCTGGAAACTCTAATTGCGTATTTGAAGAATTTTACCACAACTGGAGAGTTTTCTTACAAATATGTACTGCAGCCGTAAGGATTTTAACTGAATCATACAAAAGTCGCCAGAGTAATTGGGCCTCACTTGTAAACATAAGCTGTATAGTCCTCAATTACAGGCTTTCTACACAAATTTTGAGCTGTATAAACAAGAATTCCTAATATTTGGAAGCACATTCAAGTGAAAACGCTCCCTAAAGTGCCCGGAGTTGTAAATATTATCAGTTTGCTGCTCATTTCACGGCTTTCCACTGGTAATGTCTGTGATTACAAACGGGGGGAAATGTGGGAAGAATCTATTTACTTTTATTTCAAGTGATTCTTCCTTGTTTTTAATCATTTCTGAAAACTCTAATTGCGTATTTTAAGAGTTTTTCCACAACTAGAGCGTTTTCTTACAACTATGTACTGCAACCATAAGGATTTTAACTGAGTCATACAATAGTCGCCAGAGTAATGCGGCCTCACTTGTAAACATAAGCTGTATAGTCCTCACTTACAGGCTTTCTACACAAATTTTGAGCTGTATAAACAAGAATTCCTAATATTTGAAAGCAAATTCAAGTGAAAACGCTCCCTAAAGTGCCCGGAGTTGTAAATATTATCAGTTTGCTAGTCATTTCATGGCTTTCCTCTGGTAATGTCTGTGATTACAAATGGCAGGAAATGTAGGAAGAATCGATTTACTTTTATTTCAAGTGGTTCTTCCAAGTTTTTAATCATCTCTGGAAACTCTAATTGCGTATTTTAAGAGTTTTTCCACAACTAGAGAGTTTTCTTACAACTATGTACTGCAGCCGTAAGGATTTTAACTGAGTCATACAAAAGTCGCCAGAGTAATTGGGCCTCACTTGTAAACATAAGCTGTATAGTCCTCAATTACAGGCTTTCTACACAAATTTTGAGCTGTATAAACAAAAATTCCTAATATTTGGAAGCAAATTCGTGTGGAAACGCTCCCTAAAGTGCCCGGAGTTGTAAATATTATCAGTTTGCTGGTCATTTCACGGCTTTCCACTGGTAATGTCTGTGATTACAAACGGGGGGAAATGTGGGAAGAATCTATTTACTTTTATTTCAAGTGGTTCTTCCAAGTTTTTAATCATTTCTGGAAACTCTAATTGCGTATTTGAAGAATTTTACCACAACTAGAGAGTTTTCTTACAAATATGTACTGGAAACGTAATGATTTTAACTGAGTCATACAAAATTCGCCAGAGTAATGCGGCCTCTATTGTAAACATAAGCAGTATAGACTTCACTTACAGGCTTTCTACACAAATTTTGAGCTGTATAAACAAGAATTCCTAATATTTGGAGGAAAATTCAAGTGAAAACGCTCCCTAAAGTGCCCGGAGTTGTAAATATTATCAGTTTGCTGGTCATTTCACGGCTTTCCACTGGTAATGTCTGTGATTACAAACGGCAGGAAATGTAGGAAGAATCTATTTCCTTTTATTTCAAGTGGTTCTTCCAAGTTTTTAATGATCTCTGGAAACTCTAATTGCGTATTTTAAGAGTTTTACCACAACTAGAGAGTTTTCTTACAACTATGTACTGCAACCGTAAGGATTTTAACTGAGTCATACAATAGTCGCGAGAGTAATGCGGCCTCAGTTGTAAACATAAGCTGTATAGTCCTCACTTACAGGCTTTCTACACAAATTTTGAGCTGTATAAACAAGAATTCCTAATATTTGAAAGCAAATTAACGTCAAAACGCACCCTAAAGTGCCCGGAGTTGTAAATATTATCAGTTTGCTGGTCATTTCACGGCTTTCCTCTGGTAATGTCTGTGATTACAAACGGCAGGAAATGTAGGAAGAATCTATTTCCTTTTATTTCAAGTGGTTCTTCCAAGTTTTTAATCATCTCTGGAAACTCTAATTGCGTATTTTAAGAGTTTTCCACAAATAGAGAGTTTTCTTACAACTATGTACTGCAGCCGTAAGGATTTTAACTGATTCATACAAAAGTCGCCAGAGTAATTGGGCCTCACTTGTAAACATAAGCTGTATAGTCCTCAATTACAGGCTTTCTACACAAATTTTGAGCTGTATAAACAAGAATTCCTAATATTTGGAAGCAAATTCGTGTGAAAACGCTCCCTAAAGTGCCCGGAGTTGTAAATATTATCAGTTTGCTGGTCATTTCACGGCTTTCCACTGGTAATGTCTGTGATTACAAACGGGGGGAAATGTGGGAAGAATCTATTTACTTTTATTTCAAGTGGTTCTTCCAAGTTTTTAATCATTTCTGGAAACTCTAATTGCGTATTTGAAGAATTTTACCACAACTAGAGAGTTTTCTTACAAATATGTACTGGAACCGTAATGATTTTAACTGAGTCATACAAAATTCGCCAGAGTAATGCGGCCTCTATTGTAAACATAAGCAGTATAGACTTCACTTACAGGCTTTCTACACAAATTTTGAGCTGTATAAACAAGAATTCCTAATATTTGGAGGAAAATTCAAGTGAAAACGCTCCCTAAAGTGCCCGGAGTTGTAAATATTATCAGTTTGCTGGTCATTTCACGGCTTTCCACTGGTAATGTCTGTGATTACAAACGGCAGGAAATGTAGGAAGAATCTATTTCCTTTTATTTCAAGTGGTTCTTCCAAGTTTTTAATGATCTCTGGAAACTCTAATTGCGTATTTTAAGAGTTTTACCACAACTAGAGAGTTTTCTTACAACTATGTACTGCAACCGTAAGGATTTTAACTGAGTCATACAATAGTCGCGAGAGTAATGCGGCCTCAGTTGTAAACATAAGCTGTATAGTCCTCACTTACAGGCTTTCTACACAAATTTTGAGCTGTATAAACAAGAATTCCTAATATTTGAAAGCAAATTAACGTCAAAACGCTCCCTAAAGTGCCCGGAGTTGTAAATATTATCAGTTTGCTGGTCATTTCACGGCTTTCCTCTGGTAATGTCTGTGATTACAAACGGCAGGAAATGTAGGAAGAATCTATTTCCTTTTATTTCAAGTGGTTCTTCCAAGTTTTTAATCATCTCTGGAAACTCTAATTGCGTATTTTTAGAGTTTTTCCAAAACTAGAGAGTTTTCTTACAACTATGTTCTGCAACCGTAAGGATTTTACCTGAGTCATACAAAAGTCGCCAGAGTAATTCGACCTCACTTGTAAACATAAGCAGTATAGACCTCACTTACAGGCTTTCTACACAAATTTTGAGCTGTATAAACAAGAATTCCTAATATTTCAAAGCAAATTCAAGTGAAAACGCTCCCTAAAGTGCCCAGAGTTGTAAATATTATCAGTTTGCTGGTCATTTCACGGCTTTCCACTGGTAATGTCTATGATTACAAATGGCAGGAAATGAAGGAAGAATCTATTTTCTTTTATTTCAAGTGGTTCTTCCAAGTTTTTAATCATTTCTGGAAACTCTAATTGCGTATTTGAAGAATTTTACCACAACTGGAGAGTTTTCTTACAAATATGTACTGCAGCCGTAAGGATTTTAACTGAATCATACAAAAGTCGCCAGAGTAATTGGGCCTCACTTGTAAACATAAGCTGTATAGTCCTCAATTACAGGCTTTCTACACAAATTTTGAGCTGTATAAACAAGAATTCCTAATATTTGGAAGCACATTCAAGTGAAAACGCTCCCTAAAGTGCCCGGAGTTGTAAATATTATCAGTTTGCTGCTCATTTCACGGCTTTCCACTGGTAATGTCTGTGATTACAAACGGGGGGAAATGTGGGAAGAATCTATTTACTTTTATTTCAAGTGATTCTTCCTTGTTTTTAATCATTTCTGAAAACTCTAATTGCGTATTTTAAGAGTTTTTCCACAACTAGAGCGTTTTCTTACAACTATGTACTGCAACCATAAGGATTTTAACTGAGTCATACAATAGTCGCCAGAGTAATGCGGCCTCACTTGTAAACATAAGCTGTATAGTCCTCACTTACAGGCTTTCTACACAAATTTTGAGCTGTATAAACAAGAATTCCTAATATTTGAAAGCAAATTCAAGTGAAAACGCTCCCTAAAGTGCCCGGAGTTGTAAATATTATCAGTTTGCTAGTCATTTCATGGCTTTCCTCTGGTAATGTCTGTGATTACAAATGGCAGGAAATGTAGGAAGAATCGATTTACTTTTATTTCAAGTGGTTCTTCCAAGTTTTTAATCATCTCTGGAAACTCTAATTGCGTATTTTAAGAGTTTTTCCACAACTAGAGAGTTTTCTTACAACTATGTTCTGCAACCGTAAGGATTTTACCTGAGTCATACAAAAGTCGCCAGAGTAATTCGGCCTCACTTGTAAACATAAGCAGTATAGACCTCACTTACAGGCTTTCTACACAAATTTTGAGCTGTATAAACAAGAATTCCTAATATTTCAAAGCAAATTCAAGTGAAAACGCTCCCTAAAGTGCCCAGAGTTGTAAATATTATCAGTTTGCTGGTCATTTCACGGCTTTCCACTGGTAATGTCTATGATTACAAATGGCAGGAAATGAAGGAAGAATCTATTTTCTTTTATTTCAAGTGGTTCTTCCAAGTTTTTAATCATTTCTGGAAACTCTAATTGCGTATTTGAAGAATTTTACCACAACTGGAGAGTTTTCTTACAAATATGTACTGGAACCGTAAGGATTTAAACTGAGTCATACAATAGTCGCCAGAGTAATTCGGCCTCACTTGTAAATATAAGCAGTATAGTCCTCACTTACAGGCTTTCTACACAAATTTTGAGCTGTATAAACAAGAATTCCTAATATTTGAAAGCAAATTCAAGTGAAAACGCTCCCTAAAGTGCCCGGAGTTGTAAATATTATCAGTTTGCTGGTCATTTCTCGGCTTTCCACTGGTAATGTCTGTGATTACAAATGGCAGGAAATGTAGGAAGAATCTATTTAATTTTATTTCAAGTGGTTCTTCCAAGTTTTTAATCATTTCTGGAAACTCTAATTGCGTATTTTAAGAGTTTTACCACAAATAGAGAGTTTTCTTACAAATATGTACTGGAACCGTAATGATTTTAACTGAGTCATACAAAATTCGCCAGAGTAATGCGGCCTCTATTGTAAACATAAGCAGTATAGACTTCACTTCCAGGCTTTCTACACAAATTTTGAGCTGTATAAACAAGAATTCCTAATATTTGGAGGAAAATTCAAGTGAAAACGCTCCCTAAAGTGCCCGGAGTTGTAAATATTATCAGTTTGCTGGTCATTTCACGGCTTTCCACTGGTGATGTCTGTGATTACAAACGGCAGGAAATGTAGGAAGAATCTATTTACTTTTATTTCAAGTCGTTCTTCCAAGTTTTGAATCATTTCTGGAAACTCTAATTGCGTATTTTAAGAGTTTTACCACAACTAGAGAGTTTTCTTACAACTATGTACTGGAACCGTAAGGATTTTAACTGAGTCATACAATAGTCGCCAGAGTAATTCGACCTCACTTGTAAACATAAGCTGTATAGTCCTCACTTACAGGCTTTCTACACAAATTTTGAGCTGTATAAACAAGAATTCCTAATATTTCAAAGCAAATTCAAGTGAAAACGCTCCCTAAAGTGCCCAGAGTTGTAAATATTATCAGTTTGCTGGTCATTTCACGGCTTTCCACTGGTAATGTCTATGATTACAAATGGCAGGAAATGAAGGAAGAATCTATTTTCTTTCATTTCAAGTGGTTCTTCCAAGTTTTTAATCATTTCTGGAAACTCTAATTGCGTATTTGAAGAATTTTACCACAACTGGAGAGTTTTCTTACAAATATGTACTGCAGCCGTAAGGATTTTAACTGAATCATACAAAAGTCGCCAGAGTAATTGGGCCTCACTTGTAAACATAAGCTGTGTAGTCCTCAATTACAGGCTTTCTACACAAATTTTGAGCTGTATAAACAAGAATTCCTAATATTTGGAAGCAAATTCAAGTGAAAACGCTCCCTAAAGTGCCCGGAGTTGTAAATATTATCAGTTTGCCGCTCATTTCACGGCTTTCCACTGGTAATGTCTGTGATTACAAACGGGGGGAAATGTGGGAAGAATCTATTTACTTTTATTTCAAGTGATTCTTCCAAGTTTTTAATCATTTCTGGAAACTCTAATTGCGTATTTTAAGAGTTTTTCCACAACTAGAGCGTTTTCTTACAACTATGTACTGCAACCATAAGGATTTTAACTGAGTCATACAATAGTCGCCAGAGTAATGCGGCCTCGGTTGTAAACATAAGCTGTATAGTCCTCACTTACAGGCTTTCTACACAAATTTTGAGCTGTATAAACAAGAATTCCTAATATTTGAAAGCAAATTAACGTCAAAACGCTCCCTAAAGTGCCCGGAGTTGTAAATATTATCAGTTTGCTGGTCATTTCACGGCTTTCCTCTGGTAATGTCTGTGTTTACAAACGGCAGGAAATGTAGGAAGAATCTATTTCCTTTTATTTCAAGTGGTTCTTCCAAGTTTTTAATCATCTCTGGAAACTCTAATTGCGTATTTTAAGAGTTTTTCCACAACTAGAGAGTTTTCTTGCAACTATGTACTGCAGCCGTAAGGATTTTAACTGAATCATTCAAAAGTCGCCAGAGTAATTGGGCATCACTTGTAAACATAAGCTGTATAGTCCTCAATTACAGGCTTTCTACACAAATTTTGAGCTGTATAAACAAGAATTCCTAATATTTCAAAGCAAATTCAAGTGAAAACGCTCCCTAAAGTGCCCGGAGTTGTAAATATTATCAGTTTGCTGCTCATTTCACGGCTTTCCACTGGTAATGTCTGTGATTACAAACGGGGGGAAATGTGGGAAGAATCTATTTACTTTTATTTCAAGTGATTCTTCCAAGTTTTTAATCATTTCTGGAAACTCTAATTGCGTATTTTAAGAGTTTTTCCACAACTAGAGCGTTTTCTTACAACTATGTACTGCAACCATAAGGATTTTAACTGAGTCATACAATAGTCGCCAGAGTAATGCGGCCTCACTTGTAAACATGAGCTGTATAGTCCTCACTTACAGGCTTTCTACACAAATTTTGAGCTGTATAAACAAGAATTCCTAATATTTGAAAGCAAATTCAAGTGAAAACGCTCCCTAAAGTGCCCGGAGTTGTAAATATTATCAGTTTGCTAGTCATTTCATGGCTTTCCTCTGGTAATGTCTGTGATTACAAATGGCAGGAAATGTAGGAAGAATCGATTTACTTTTATTTCAAGTGGTTCTTCCAAGTTTTTAATCATCTCTGGAAACTCTAGTTGCGTATTTTAAGAGTTTTTCCACAACTAGAGAGTTTTCTTACAACTATGTTCTGCAACCGTAAGGATTTTACCTGAGTCATACAAAAGTCGCCAGAGTAATTTGGCCTCACTTGTAAACATAAGCAGTATAGACCTCACTTACAGGCTTTCTACACAAATTTTGAGCTGTATAAACAAGAATTCCTAATATTTCAAAGCAAATTCAAGTGAAAACGCTCCCTAAAGTGCCCAGAGTTGTAAATATTATCAGTTTGCTGGTCATTTCACGGCTTTCCACTGGTAATGTCTATGATTACAAATGGCAGGAAATGAAGGAAGAATCTATTTACTTTTATTTCAAGTGGTTCTTCCAAGTTTTTAATCATCTCTGGAAACTCTAATTGCGTATTTTAAGAGTTTTTCCACAACTAGAGAGTTTTCTTACAACTATGTACTGCAGCCGTAAGGATTTTAACTGAGTCAAACAAAAGTCGCCAGAGTAATTGGGCCTCACTTGTAAACATAAGCTGTATAGTCCTCAATTACAGGCTTTCTACACAAATTTTGAGCTGTATAAACAAGAATTCCTAATATTTGGAAGCAAATTCGTGTGAAAACGCTCCCTAAAGTGCCCGGAGTTGTAAATATTATCAGTTTGCTGGTCATTTCACGGCTTTCCACTGGTAATGTCTGTGATTACAAACGGGGGGAAATGTGGGAAGAATCTATTTACTTTTATTTCAAGTGGTTCTTCCAAGTTTTTAATCATTTCTGGAAACTCTAATTGCGTATTTGAAGAATTTTACCACAACTAGAGAGTTTTCTTACAAATATGTACTGGAACCGTAAGGATTTAAACTGAGTCATACAATAGTCGCCAGAGTAATTCGGCCTCACTTGTAAATATAAGCAGTATAGTCCTCACTTACAGGCTTTCTACACAAATTTTGAGCTGTATGAATAAGAATTCCTAATATTTGAAAGCAAATTCAAGTGAAAACGCTCCCTAAAGTGCCCGGAGTTGTAAATATTATCAGTTTGCCGGTCATTTCTCGGCTTTCCACTGGTAATGTCTGTGATTACAAATGGCAGGAAATGTAGGAAGAATCTATTTACTTTTATTTCAAGTGGTTCTTCCAAGTTTTTAATCATCTCTGGAAACTCTAATTGCGTATTTTAAGAGTTTTACCACAAATAGAGAGTTTTCTTACAAATATGTACTGGAACCGTAATGATTTTAACTGAGTCATACAAAATTCGCCAGAGTAATGCGGCCTCTATTGTAAACATAAGCAGTATAGACTTCACTTCCAGGCTTTCTACACAAATTTTGAGCTGTATAAACAAGATTTCCTAATATTTGGAGGAAAATTCAAGTGAAAACGCTCCCTAAAGTGCCCGGAGTTGTAAATATTATCAGTTTGCTGGTCATTTCACGGCTTTCCACTGGTGATGTCTGTGATTACAAACGGCAGGAAATGTAGGAAGAATCTATTTCCTTTTATTTCAAGTGGTTCTTCCAAGTTTTTAATGATCTGTGGAAACTCTAATTGCGTATTTTAAGAGTTTTACCACAACTAGAGAGTTTTCTTACAACTATGTACTGCAACCGTAAGGATTTTAACTGAGTCATACAATAGTCGCCAGAGTAATGCGGCCTCAGTTGTAAACATAAGCTGTATAGTCCTCACTTACAGGCTTTCTACACAAATTTTGAGCTGTATAAACAAGAATTCCTAATATTTGAAAGCAAATTAACGTCAAAACGCTCCCTAAAGTGCCCGGAGTTGTAAATATTATCAGTTTGCTGGTCATTTCACGGCTTTCCTCTGGTAATGTCTGTGATTACAAACGGCAGGAAATGTAGGAAGAATCTATTTCCTTTTATTTCAAGTGGTTCTTCCAAGTTTTTAATTATCTCTGGAAACTCTAATTGCGTATTTTAAGAGTTTTCCACAACTAGAGAGTTTTCTTACAACTATGTACTGTAGCCGTAAGGATTTTAACTGAGTCATACAAAAGTCGCCAGAGTAATTGGGCCTCACTTGTAAACATAAGCTGTATAGTCCTCAATTACAGGCTTTCTACACAAATTTTGAGCTGTATAAACAAGAATTCCTAATATTTGGAAGCAAATTCAAGTGAAAACCCTCCCTAAATTGCCCGGAATTGTAAATATTACCAGTTTGCTGGTCATTTCACGGCTTTCCACTGGTAATGTCTGTGATTACAAACGGGGGGAAATGTGGGAAGAATCTATTTTCTTTTATTTCAAGTGATTCTTCCAAGTTTTTAATCATTTCTGGAAACTCTAATTGCGTATTTTAAGAGTTTTTCCACAACTAGAGCGTTTTCTTACAACTATGTACTGCAACCATAAGGATTTTAACTGAGTCATACAATAGTCGCCAGAGTAATGCGGCCTCACTTGTAAACATAAGCTGTATAGTCCTCACTTACAGGCTTTCTACACAAATTTTGAGCTGTATAAACAAGAATTCCTAATATTTGAAAGCAAATTCAAGTGAAAACGCTCCCTAAAGTGCCCGGAGTTTTAAATATTATCAGTTTGCTAGTCATTTCATGGCTTTCCTCTGGTAATGTCTGTGATTACAAATGGCAGGAAATGTAGGAAGAATCGATTTACTTTTATTTCAAGTGGTTCTTCCAAGTTTTTAATCATCTCTGGAAACTCTAATTGCGTATTTTAAGAGTTTTTCCAAAACTAGAGAGTTTTCTTACAACTATGTTCTGCAACCGTAAGGATTTTACCTGAGTCATACAAAAGTCGCCAGAGTAATTCGGCCTCACTTGTAAACATAAGCAGTATAGACCTCACTTACAGGCTTTCTACACAAATTTTGAGCTGTATAAACAAGAATTCCTAATATTTCAAAGCAAATTCAAGTGAAAACGCTCCCTAAAGTGCCCAGAGTTGTAAATATTATCAGTTTGCTGGTCATTTCACGGCTTTCCACTGGTAATGTCTATGATTACAAATGGCAGGAAATGAAGGAAGAATCTATTTTCTTTTATTTCAAGTGGTTCTTCCAAGTTTTTAATCATTTCTGGAAACTCTAATTGCGTATTTGAAGAATTTTACCACAACTGGAGAGTTTTCTTACAAATATGTACTGCAGCCGTAAGGATTTTAACTGAATCATACAAAAGTCGCCAGAGTAATTGGGCCTCACTTGTAAACATAAGCTGTATAGTCCTCAATTACAGGCTTTCTACACAAATTTTGAGCTGTATAAACAAGAATTCCTAATATTTGGAAGCACATTCAAGTGAAAACGCTCCCTAAAGTGCCCGGAGTTGTAAATATTATCAGTTTGCTGCTCATTTCACGGCTTTCCACTGGTAATGTCTGTGATTACAAACGGGGGGAAATGTGGGAAGAATCTATTTACTTTTATTTCAAGTGATTCTTCCTTGTTTTTAATCATTTCTGAAAACTCTAATTGCGTATTTTAAGAGTTTTTCCACAACTAGAGCGTTTTCTTACAACTATGTACTGCAACCATAAGGATTTTAACTGAGTCATACAATAGTCGCCAGAGTAATGCGGCCTCACTTGTAAACATAAGCTGTATAGTCCTCACTTACAGGCTTTCTACACAAATTTTGAGCTGTATAAACAAGAATTCCTAATATTTGAAAGCAAATTCAAGTGAAAACGCTCCCTAAAGTGCCCGGAGTTGTAAATATTATCAGTTTGCTAGTCATTTCATGGCTTTCCTCTGGTAATGTCTGTGATTACAAATGGCAGGAAATGTAGGAAGAATCGATTTACTTT
The DNA here is from genome assembly GCF_964212035.1 of Myotis nattereri. Classification (NCBI taxonomy): domain Eukaryota; kingdom Metazoa; phylum Chordata; class Mammalia; order Chiroptera; family Vespertilionidae; genus Myotis; species Myotis nattereri. The sequence continues at coordinate 1,251,056 of NC_138088.1, forward strand.
TATTTCAAGTGGTTCTTCCAAGTTTTTAATCATCTCTGGAAACTCTAATTGCGTATTTTAAGAGTTTTTCCACAACTAGAGAGTTTTCTTACAACAATGTTCTGCAACCGTAAGGATTTTACCTGAGTCATACAAAAGTCGCCAGAGTAATTCGGCCTCACTTGTAAACATAAGCAGTATAGACCTCACTTACAGGCTTTCTACACAAATTTTGAGCTGTATAAACAAGAATTCCTAATATTTCAAAGCAAATTCAAGTGAAAACGCTCCCTAAAGTGCCCAGAGTTGTAAATATTATCAGTTTGCTGGTCATTTCACGGCTTTCCACTGGTAATGTCTATGATTACAAATGGCAGGAAATGAAGGAAGAATCTATTTTCTTTTATTTCAAGTGGTTCTTCCAAGTTTTTAATCATTTCTGGAAACTCTAATTGCGTATTTGAAGAATTTTACCACAACTGGAGAGTTTTCTTACAAATATGTACTGGAACCGTAAGGATTTAAACTGAGTCATACAATAGTCGCCAGAGTAATTCGGCCTCACTTGTAAATATAAGCAGTATAGTCCTCACTGACAGGCTTTCTACACAAATTTTGAGCTGTATAAACAAGAATTCCTAATATTTGGAGGAAAATTCAAGTGAAAACGCTCCCTAAAGTGCCCGGAGTTGTAAATATTATCAGTTTGCTGGTCATTTCACGGCTTTCCACTGGTGATGTCTGTGATTACAAACGGCAGGAAATGTAGGAAGAATCTATTTACTTTTATTTCAAGTCGTTCTTCCAAGTTTTGAATCATTTCTGGAAACTCTAATTGCGTATTTTAAGAGTTTTACCACAACTAGAGAGTTTTCTTACAACTATGTACTGGAACCGTAAGGATGTTAACTGAGTCATACAATAGTCGCCAGAGTAATTCGGCCTCACTTGTAAACATAAGCTGTATAGTCCTCACTTACAGGCTTTCTACACAAATTTTGAGCTGTATAAACAAGAATTCCTAATATTTCAAAGCAAATTCAAGTGAAAACGCTCCCTAAAGTCCCCAGAGTTGTAAATATTATCAGTTTGCTGGTCATTTCACGGCTTTCCACTGGTAATGTCTATGATTACAAATGGCAGGAAATGAAGGAAGAATCTATTTTCTTTTATTTCAAGTGGTTCTTCCAAGTTTTTAATCATTTCTGGAAACTCTAATTGCGTATTTGAAGAATTTAACCACAACTGGAGAGTTTTCTTACAAATATGTACTGGAACCGTAAGGATTTAAACTGAGTCATACAATAGTCGCCAGAGTAATTCGGCCTCACTTGTAAACATAAGCTGTATAGTCCTCAATTACAGGCTTTCTACACAAATTTTGAGCTGTATAAACAAGAATTCCTAATATTTGAAAGCAAATTAACGTCAAAACGCTCCCTAAAGTGCCCGGAGTTGTAAATATTATCAGTTTGCTGGTCATTTCACGGCTTTCCTCTGGTAATGTCTGTGATTACAAACGGCAGGAAATGTAGGAAGAATCTATTTCCTTTTATTTCAAGTGGTTCTTCCAAGTTTTTAATCATCTCTGGAAACTCTAATTGCGTATTTTAAGAGTTTTTCCACAACTAGAGAGTTTTCTTACAACTATGTACTGCAGCCGTAAGGATTTTAACTGAGTCATACAAAAGTCGCCAGAGTAATTGGGCCTCACTTGTAAACATAAGCTGTATAGTCCTCAATTACAGGCTTTCTACACAAATTTTGAGCTGTATAAACAAGAATTCCTAATATTTGGAAGCAAATTCAAGTGAAAACGCTCCCTAAAGTGCCCGGAGTTGTAAATATTATCAGTTTGCTGGTCATTTCACGGCTTTCCACTGGTAATGTCTGTGATTACAAACGGGGGGAAATGTGGGAAGAATCTATTTACTTTTATTTCAAGTGATTCTTCCAAGTTTTTAATCATTTCTGGAAACTCTAATTGCGTATTTTAAGAGTTTTTCCACAACTAGAGCGTTTTCTTACAACTATGTACTGCAACCATAAGGATTTTAACTGAGTCATACAATAGTCGCCAGAGTAATGCGGCCTCACTTGTAAACATAAGCTGTATAGTCCTCACTTACAGGCTTTCTACACAAATTTTGAGCTGTATAAACAAGAATTCCTAATATTTGAAAGCAAATTCAAGTGAAAACGCTCCCTAAAGTGCCCGGAGTTGTAAATATTATCAGTTTGCTAGTCATTTCATGGCTTTCCTCTGGTAATGTCTGTGATTACAAATGGCAGGAAATGTAGAAAGAATCGATTTACTTTTATTTCAATTGGTTCTTCCAAGTTTTTAATCATCTCTGGAAACTCTAATTGCGTATTTTAAGAGTTTTTCCACAACTAGAGAGTTTTCTTACAACTATGTTCTGCAACCGTAAGGATTTTAACTGAGTCATACAAAAGTCGCCAGTGTAATTCGGCCTCACTTGTAAACATAAGCAGTATAGACCTCACTTACAGGCTTTCTACACCAATTTTGAGCTGTATAAACAAGAATTCCTAATATTTCAAAGCAAATTCAAGTGAAAACGCTCCCTAAAGTGCCCAGAGTTGTAAATATTATCAGTTTGCTGGTCATTTCACGGCTTTCCACTGGTAATGTCTATGATTACAAATGGCAGGAAATGAAGGAAGAATCTATTTTCTTTTATTTCAAGTGGTTCTTCCAAGTTTTTAATCATTTCTGGAAACTCTAATTGCGTATTTGAAGAATTTTACCACAACTGGAGAGTTTTCTTACAAATATGTACTGGAACCGTAATGATTTTAACTGAGTCATACAAAATTCGCCAGAGTAATGCGGCCTCTATTGTAAACATAAGCAGTATAGACTTCACTTACAGGCTTTCTACACAAATTTTGAGCTGTATAAACAAGAATTCCTAATATTTCAAAGCAAATTCAAGTGAAAACGCTCCCTAAAGTGCCCGGAGTTGTAAATATTATCAGTTTGCTGGTCATTTCACGGCTTTCCACTGGTAATGTCTGTGATTAGAAACGGCAGGAAATGTAGGAAGAATCTATTTACTTTTATTTCAAGTCGTTCTTCCAAGTTTTGAATCATTTCTAGAAACTCTAATTGCGTATTTTAAGAGTTTTACCACAACTAGAGAGTTTTCTTACAACTATGTACTGCAACCGTAAGGATTTTAACTGAGTCATACAATAGTCGCCAGAGTAATTCGGCCTCACTTGTAAACATAAGCTGTATAGTCCTCACTTACAGGCTTTCTACACAAATTTTGAGCTGTATAAACAAGAATTCCTAATATTTGAAAGCAAATTAACGTCAAAACGCTCCCTAAAGTGCCCGGAGTTGTAAATATTATCAGTTTGCTGGTCATTTCACGGCTTTCCTCTGGTATTGTCTGTGATTACAAACGGCAGGAAATGTAGGAAGAATCTATTTCCTTTTATTTCAAGTCGTTCTTCCAAGTTTTTAATCATCTCTGGAAACTCTAATTGCGTATTTTAAGAGTTTTTCCACAACTAGAGAGTTTTCTTACAACTATGTACTGCAGCCGTAAGGATTTTAACTGAGTCATACAAAAGTCGCCAGAGTAATTGGGCCTCACTTGTAAACATAAGCTGTATAGTCCTCAATTACAGGCTTTCTACACAAATTTTGAGCTGTATAAACAAGAATTCCTAATATTTGGAAGCAAATTCGTGTGAAAACGCTCCCTAAAGTGCCCGGAGTTGTAAATATTATCAGTTTGCTGGTCATTTCACGGCTTTCCACTGGTAATGTCTGTGATTACAAACGGGAGGAAATGTGGGAAGAATCTATTTACTTTTATTTCAAGTGATTCTTCCAAGTTTTTAATCATTTCTGGAAACTCTAATTGCGTATCTTAAGAGTTTTTCCACAACTAGAGCGTTTTCTTACAACTATGTACTGCAACCGTAAGGATTTTAACTGAGTCATACAATAGTCGCCAGAGTAATGCGGCCTCACTTATAAACATAAGCTGTATAGTCCTCACTTACAGGCTTTCTACACAAATTTTGAGCTGTATAAACAAGAATTCCTAATATTTGAAAGCAAATTCAAGTGAAAACGCTCCCTAAAGTGCCCGGAGTTGTAAATATTATCAGTTTGCTGGTCATTTCACGGCTTTCCTCTGGTAATGTCTGTGATTACAAACGGCAGGAAATGTAGGAAGAATCGATATACTTTTATTTCAAGTGGTTCTTCCAAGTTTTTAATCATCTCTGGAAACTCTAATTGCGTATTTTAAGAGTTTTACCACAACTAGAGGGTTTTCTTACAACTATGTACTGCAACCGTAAGGATTTTAACTGAGTCATACAAAATTCGCCAGAGTAATTTGGCCTCACTTGTAAACATAAGCAGTATAGTCCTCACTTACAGGCTTTCTACACAAATTTTGAGCTGTATAAACAAGAATTCCTAATATTTGAAAGCAAATTCAAGTGAAAACGCTCCCTAAAGTGCCTGGAGTTGTAAATATTATCAGTTTGCTGGTCATTTCACGGCTTTCCACTGGTAATGTCTGTGATTACAAACGGCAGGAAATGTAGGAAGAATCTATTTACTTTTATTTCAAGTGATTCTTCCAAGTTTTTAATCATTTCTGGAAACTCTAATTGCGTATTTTAAGAGTTTTACCACAATTAGAGAGTTTTCTTACAAGTATGTACTGGAACCGTAAGGATTTTTACTGAGTCATACAAAAGACGCCAGAGTAATTCGGCCTCAATTGCAAACATACGCAGTATAGACCTCACTTACAGCCTTTCTCCATAAGTTTTGAGCTGTATAAACAAGAATTCTTAATAATTGAAAGCAAATTCAAGTGAAATCGCTCCCTAAAGTGCTCGGAGTAGTAAATATTATCAGTTTTCTGGTCATTTCCCAGCTTTCCACTGGAAATCTCCCTGATTGAAAACAGCAGGAAATATAGTAAGAATCTATTTACTTTTATTTCAAGTGTTTCCTACTAGTTTTTAATCACTTCTGGAAACTGTAATTGCGTATTGTAAGAGTTTTACCCCAATTAGAGATTTTTCTTACAAGTATGTACTGGAATCGTCATCAGTTTAACTGATTCACAGAAAAAATGCCAGAGAAATTCGGCTTTAATTGTAAACTTAAACAGTGTAGTCCTCACTTACAGTCTTTCTACACAAATTTTGCGTTCTATAAACATGAATTCCTAATATTCAAAAGCAAATTCTTGTGAAAACGCTCCCTAATGTGGCCGGAGTTGTAAATATTATCAGTTTTCTGGTCATGTCACGGCTTTCCACTGGTAATCTCCGTGATTGAAAACCGCAGGAAATGTAGTAAGAGAGGCTGAGGAAGCTCTTTCTTGCTCTTATTTGCAAGATGAAAATCAGAAGTTCCAAAGCTAGAGTGGCAGCCTTGGTTTCTATGGCACATGTTTGAATTTGTAAGATAGCGATAAAGTAACCAAGCAAGTTGTTAAAATCCCATGTCTCAGCTGAGGTGAACTTCAGTTTATACTTCAACTTGTAGTAATTTTAAAATATATATTATTGATTTCTGAGAGGAAGGGAGAGGGAGTGAGAGATAGAAACATCAATGAGGAGAGAGAATCATTCATCAGCTACCTCATGCACACCCCACACTGGGGATCAAGCCCACAACCCAGGCCCTGACTGAGATTTGAACCATGACCTCCAGGTTCATTGGTCATAGCTCAACCACTGAGCTTTGAAACCTATAGAAAGAAGGATATAAAACCCTTGAACTCCCACTACAGGTGCTCATATCAGCTGAACTGTCTGCTTGTGCTTTATGCCAAGTGTATTTTTAATAAATTTGCTTGCCTTGCTTGCTTAATAAATTTTCTTCCTTTGCTACAACACTGCTGTCACTCATCTGAAATCTTTCTTAAAGTTTGACAAGAGCCGTAAAAGGGCTCTTGTCAGGGAGCTGTCCACTAACACTAGGACAGTGCCAGTGTTTGTTACAGGTAAGTGAGTCTTGTTACAGGTGCAAGGTTCATGTGTCTGCTGCTTCAAAAGAAGGGCCAATATTCCATACTTCAGAGTAGTGAAAGGTTTATTGATCAAGAAGGCCTAGCTCAAGAAACGGGAGTGTTTAATGACTTCCACAAATCCATCTTAAGAGACCTCAAGTTTCAAGCATCTTTTATTGTCAAAGGAAGGGAGGAAGGGTGAGGCAAGAGGTGGGTGCAGGCAGTAGACAGTTAGTCATCTAGGTGTCAAAAGAGATCCAAGGACGATTGCAAAATTTCTAAATCTAAATTCACTTGTTTCTGGTTGGTCTGCTGATCTGGGTCAGGTTCTGGAGACTCTTATAGTAGGTGTACCAGTTAATAATGCAGATTTTTTTCAATAGATGGAGTTACACATATGTTGATATATATGCAATTTGATATATATGCTATTTTGTTGTATTGACAGCAAGCTTTAAAACTTCATATGTGAAATTTGCTGAAGGTGTTAACATCATAGATATTTTTATGCTTAAAAGTGTCGAATTTTGAGCCAAAAAAAAGAGCATTTGCGGGAAGTTTTAATTCATTACTTTATTTTGAAGAAAAAGTTATTATATACTTCGGGAAGCTTATGGTGAACATGCTCCATCTCAAGATACTTGTGTACGATGGTTTACATGCTTTAAAACTGATAATTTTTATGTGAAAGACAAAGAATGTCCAGGTCAACCGGAAAAGTTTGAAGACCAACAATTATAAGCATTTTTGGATGAAACTGCATGTCAAACTCAAAAACAACTTACAGAAAGATTGAACATTGCTCAGCAAACAATTCTTGATCATTTACAAGCATGGGAAAGATTTTAAAGGAAGGAAAATGGGTGCCACATCAACTGAACAAAAGACAAATGGAAACCCAAAAAGTCATCAGTAAAATGTTACTCCTACGGCACGAAAGAAAATCTATTTTTGCATCGAATTGTGACTGGCTATGAAAAGTGGATTTATTTTGAGAATCCCAAATGCACAAAATCACAGGTTGATCCAGGTCAACCATCAACATTGACTGCAAGGCCAAATCGCTTTGGAAAGAAGACAATGCTCTGCGTTTGGTGGGATCAGGTGAAACCGTTAATACTGATCGCTACCGACAACAAATAATCAATTTGAACCACGCTTTGATGGTGAAACGACCAGAATGGGACAGAAGACACGGCAAAGTAATTTTGTTTCATGATAACGACCATCATACACTTCAAAACCAGGTAAAGACGCGTTAAAAGATCTGGCCTGGGAAGTATTAACCCACCCGCCATATTCACCAGACCTTGCTCCTTCAGATGACCACTCGTTCCGATCCATGGGATATGCACTTTCTGAGTGAAAGGTTCAGAGTGAGCTGGGGTCGCGCACCTATGACATGAGGCCATAATGTATCAAAAGAGATTTTATTCCGACTGCATGGGTGCAGGTGGGCTGAGACCAAGAAAGGCATCAGCGAAGAGAGCAGGGAGAGGGAGGTTTTTATTGATTTTTGCTGACTGCAAGCTGCTCTGCTCAAGTAAAGTTCTGGTCCGTCCTTGGTTCCTCCCGTCCCAGGTGCCTTTTGGTTATCTAAGCTATGCTGTGCTCAGGCTGTAAGCTTTCTGCAAGATCTCTGCTAAGCACAATAAGTCTTTCTCTGCCCCATTATTCTCTGATCAGCACTTCAAAACGTACGAAGAAGTGGAAAATTGGGTCTCTGAATGGTTTGCCTCAAAACAAGAAACGTTGTATTGGGGTGGTATCCACAAATTACCTGAAAGATGGGGGAAATGTGTAGCTAGAGATGGGCATTACTTTGAATAAAGCACTTTTGATGTTTCTCTTGAAATTATCGTGTTTTCTTTGATTACAAAATCTGCATTATTATCCAGTACACCTAGTAAATCTTTGAAAAAAATTAATTACTTTGTGCTTATGTTTCCACCTCTTGGCTGACAAGGGGTTGCTCAAGCCTCAAAAAGCATTCCTGTAGCTAATTAGCATCATTGCAGGAGCTATCAGTCTGAAGGCCAGAGAGAGGAGCATTTCACTCTGTTACAGCCTCAGTAAATATTTAATGACTAAAAGAGTGAAGGAAAACAAAAACAAAAAACCTTCATTAAATAGGAAAAATAGCTTTTCACTACAAATTCTGTACAATAAAAATGTTACAGGGCAGTGAGAAGCTAGAAAATTTTTAGGACAAGTGGAATAGGGAAACTGAGACAGGAAAGTTAAAACAAGGCCAAACAGTGAGGGCAATTTCCAGCTGGCCTGCAGATTACAAGCCATTATCTTTGAGAGCAAATGGTTAGAGCCTCCCTCCAGAGAGAATGCAGACAGGAGGGGGAGGAGAAAGGAGAAAGGCAGTTTCATTTCTTCTACTAAGCAGAGAAGCCAGCATCCTCAAGGCTGGGCAAGATAAAGCGCAGACGCTTCTCATGTGTCCTGGGAAGGCCACACAAAGTAATAAGGAACCTTGAGAATTAATCTGCACCAACATATGCAGCAGGGAATTCTGAAACCTATAGCCAGGAGGGTACCTAACGCCCCCAACCCCACCCGACCTGCTCTGCAGATTAGCTGAGCGCCCGTCTGCGCTGCATAAGCCAGGTGGATAGGTTTGCTAGCCTAGCTTCTGTGATAAATGTGCATGCTTTAATTTTTAAAATAAATTCACTTTAAGACAATGTGGTGATTGCCCGGATTCACCCATTTGAATGTATTCCTCGGAGTAGGACTGTCACTGAGGTGGGGACTTAGGGGCGCCGGCACAGAACACCTGCCCAGCCAGTCCCGGGCCTGTCCCAGGCACAGCGGCGGGGGAGCGCGTGTGCAGGTCGCGCAGCCACGCAGACAACTCCGACCCCGCCAGCTCGCTCCCCGCCGCCGGCGACTTAGATCCCGTCGGGATTCAGGCGCTAACCTTGGCCTCCAACCCAAGAAGCCAGTTGGCGCCGGTCTGAAGCCGTCGCCTTTGACAGACTGTTTATACTTCCTGAGGAGGCACAGAGGCGACGAGAGCGAAGGATCGGGAGGTAGAAAGACTTTTAATTCTCACGCCACGTCTGGCACGTGTTGAATAATTTTGTAACCGCTGCAAGGAACAACGTTCGGACAAAAGCAGAGCTCGGCCCACCCCGACCCGGACGCCGGCCTCCCCCTCCCAGCCCCCTCGCACGGCCCCGCCCCTGGCCCCGCCCCTCCGCCCTGGTGCCGCCCTCTGTCGCAGGGCGTCCTGTGATTGGCTGTCGGGAGTGCGGCCGCTTCTCCGGACGTTGCGTCACGCCGCGAGCGGGGGAACTGCGCGCGCCGACGGCGGGGCGGGTGGACGGGCTGAGCTGCGCGCCTGAGTTTCGCTGCCGGAGGGTCTGTGCGGTTGAGGCGACCGGGACTGAGGTGCGGCTCCCCGCTGCGGGCACCCGAGGTCGCCGCGCTCTCGGGGACCTCTGGGGGCGCGAGGGCGGTGGCTGCGACACAGCTCGCGGCGCGTCGCCGGGGCCGCCCGCGGTGACCTGTGGCCGGGGCGGCGCGGGGCCTGGGCCGGCGGGGCTCGCCCTCGCGGCCTCTTCTCCCCGGACGGCGAGTGCTGAGTCACCCCGCCGCCCCGCAGAGAAGGGGGTTCCCGCGGCGGTGTGGGGTGCGTGGACCGGGCGAGGCTCGCGCGGGCGCTCGTAGCGGCCCGGGGCTGGGGCGGCCTCTCGGGCGCCTGGCGGGCCAGGATCCGAGGCCCCGGTCCGACGCCCGGGGCCCCTCCGGCTGCGGCGCCCGCGGCCGCCCGTCCTGGGGGCAGGGCCCCGCGAGCCGGGCCTCCGGTCGGTGCGGGGCCCGAGGGCGTCCCCGCGAGGGCAGGCGGGCCGGTGCCGGCGGACCGGGCTGGAGCTCGGGGTTCCCGGGGCCGGGACGCGGGGACGGGCGTGTTGAGCGGGAGTTGGGCTTCGGGCGCGGCCCCCCGGAGGGGGGAGCGTTGGGACCCGCAGAGCGAGCTCGGGATCCACACCTACAGGTGCATCCCGGAGGTTTCAGGAAGTCGTTTTGGGCATGTTTGGCAGACATGTGCTTGGGCTCCGTTGATGTCTGGGCACCGTGCGATGCAGGATGACCTTGAGAGTTGCTGGTCTCTCTGGGTGTTGTCGGCTGAGCTCCCCGAGTTAACCCGGGACGCGCAGGGCTCTAACGTCTGGAAGCTACTTGAGTCCGCCCGTCCGCCGGCTCACGGTGGCCTCTGTCTGTCTGTCTGCCCCCCAGCACCTGCGCCATGCTGGCCGCCAGGCTCGCGTGTCTCCGGACGCTGCCGCCCAGGGCCTTCCGCCCGGGCCTGCCCACCAAGGCCGCCCCCGGGCTGCGGGGCCCCGGCGGGCCGGGCCCGTGGCCCTCCGCCCCCGGCCGGGTAAGCGCCGCCCCGCCCCGCCGCCAGGCATCTCCCGGAGCCGCTGCCTCCCTTAGTGGTGTCTTTCTGTTCCATCCTCTTCTCGTGTGGGAAAGCACCCGGACGCCCCCGTGTGGCGGCTCTCGGTTTCTCCTGGAAATCACCCGGGGGCGGGAGGAGGGGGGCCCAGCGCAGGGACTGGCCGGGCGAGCGCCCGCTGCCGGCACGGGCCGCTGTGTCGTCCCAGCTTTTGTTTAGGAAACAGCTGTCCGGTGAGAGCGAGCGACTTCCTGAGATGGCAGGCTCCTCCTGGCACTCGGAGACGCGTACATTTTGAGACGTGAGGTGGATAAGGACACACAGAACCTAGAGGAGATTTACCTTTTCAGTGGGCCGTTCACTCTTGAAAAGGAGCTTAAATGGAGGTAGTAGTCGTTCCTCCTTTTGGCTTTATGTTAAGGAAAGAAACTTTCTTGAGCCCATTTCCCAGATAAAAAAAGTGTAGCTACTAAAGTCTGTAGTTTATGGAATATAAATTCTGAAACTTAAACTAAGAAGTTCAGTTATAAAGGGTTAGCAAGTCACTTTGAAGATAGAGCACAAACACAGTAGGGTCTCCATTGAACATTTAAATTGGCTACCGTACTTTAATAGTGAAAGTGCAGGCATATAAAGCACCAACTTTATATGGAGGTTTCTAGTGTAACGAGATCCTGTCTTATCGTTAACTTTCTGTTTTGTGGCGGGTGGTGTATGTCTTGTTTTCATGTGTATCAGGAATATGCCACCAAAACAAGAATTGGGATCCGGCGTGGGAAAACCGGACAAGAACTCAAGGAAGCAGCATTGGAACCGTCAATGGAAAAAATATTTAAAAGTAGGTGCCTGACCAGATTCTCATAAAAGCCTGGTGTTGAGGGAGCGTCCTATTAACTGGCTGCCCCAGAGGCCTCTCGGAAGCAGGGCCTGCGGTTCGCAGTTTGCAATTCAGCTTTGCAAGTTGAGAAACTAGATTGCTAATCTACCCAAAGCCAGCCCAGGCTCCTTAACCTCGCAAAATGTCCATCTATTATGCGGGAGACAGCCCTCATTGGTATCCCTTGGGGTATTTCTGGTCAGTAAATTGGCCCTAAAAACCAAATTATATGAATCCTATAGCCATGGAATAGTAACGTTTGTGAACAAATGGAGACTAAAGGGAGTAAGCTGGTCTTTATGAATACCTTTCACCAGTTAGAGTTAATAAGTTGTTTCTTTCTCAGTATTAAAAGCAAAAGCACCCTCTCCCTTAATTCAGCAGCATAAACATGGGTTACGTTTTTCTTAGATTCTTTTTTTCTTGACTCCATATAAAGCACCATCTTTGCTAATGTCACTGTAGACACAATGCGATCTAACTCAACATTTCTTTCTCATGTTTAAAATTATTTTATTGCTTGATGGATTTTAGAGAGAGAGGAAGGGGGGGAGGGGAAAAAACATCTATTCTACTTTATATACACTCATTGGTTGATTCTTGTATGTGCCCTGATCAAGGATGGACCCCGAAACCTTGGAGTATCGGGATGACACTCTAACCAACTGAGCTACCCAGCCAGGGCTCTTTCTCATCTTTGCTTTCTAAATGTCATGAGAACACACCCCAAATTCTTATGAGTAAAATAACGTATCACAGAAGTCTCCCCACATCTACAGATACACTGCCTCTGATTTTGTTGGAGACGAAAGGTTAACCAAGTCTGATCCTTTTTGTACTAATTATTACACCTTTGTTTCAGCAGTGTTCTTACTAGTCCCCTAATTATAAGGCCATTTCTATATATACTAACTAGAGGCCCGGTGCACTCGGGAGGGTCCCTCAGCCTGGCCTGTGCCCTCTCGCAGTCTGTGACCCCTCGGGGAATGACCACCTGCTGGCTTAGGCCCGCTCCCCAGGGGGTTGGGCCTAAGCTGGCAGTCAGACATCCCTCTGGCAGCCCCGGAGTCCTCAGAGGATGTCCAGTTGCCAACGGGGAGCAGGCCTAAGCTGCAGTTGGACATCCTTAGCGCTGCTGAGGAGGCGGGAGAGGCTCCCACCACCACCGCTGTACTGGCAGCCATCAGCCTGGCTTGTGGCTGAGCAGAGCTCCCCCTATGGGAGCGCACTGACCACCAGGGGGCAGCTCCTGCATTGAGCGTCTGCCCCCTGGTGGTCAGTGTGTGTCATAGTGACCAGTCATTCCCAGTCCTTCTGCTGTTAGGGTCAATTTGCATATTACCCTTTTATTATATAGGATTATAGCTATTACAAAGAAGTGTAATAGCTTGATTTCCCTCATTTACTGTAAGTATGGGGAAGGGCTTACTGCCAGCATTTTAATTTAGTTAAAACATGACAGTGTTAACCTGCATTTCCTCCTGTGTTCTGCAGTTGATCAGATGGGAAGATGGTTTATTGCTGGAGGGGCTGCTGTTGGCCTTGGTGCATTGTGCTACTATGGCTTGGGAATGTCTAATGAGATTGGAGCAATTGAAAAGGCTGTGTAAGTAAATTGTTCCCAAACAGTTCTAGCCTTAAAGCCTCCAATTTTTTTCTCATACTTACCTTTGGCCACTTTGGGAATGTTTTATGTCTAGTCTTCTTGTGTAGGAGAAAAATGAATACAGATAGAATCTCTTGTTTCCATGACCTATATTTATTCAAACCTAAATAAACTTCTTTTTCCAAGGTTATATGTATTCAGGTAAGGAGAAAATGTGTCACTTTGTATATAAGCCAAATGCTTATGTCTTTTATTGTGGTCGTGCTTATTTTTTAAAGCAGATTCACTAAGGCATAATTTATATAAGTTCACCCATTATCAGTATACAATTCAGTGATTCTTGAATGTATAGAGGTTCAACTATCACCACAGCTGTTTTAGAACATCCCCATCACCTCAAAAAGATCCCTTATGCTTAATTGAAACCCTTTCATCCCCAGTCCCAGGAAACCATTAATCTTCTTTTTGCCTTTGTAGATTTACCTTTTTTGGACATGTAGTCAGAATAAAATCATGCTGTGTGTGGTCCTTTGGGCCTGGATTCTGTCACTTAGCACAATGTTTTTGAAGTTCAGCATTTTGTAGAATGCATATATCTCATTCTTTTTTGTGTGTTTTATTTTAATTTTTTCAAACTTTTCCATCACCATTTATCCCCTCTGTGCCCTCTTCCACCTCCACCCATTCTCCGCCCCCCCTTATATGTCTTTTATCATTTACGTTTTATGGTAACTTCAATGTATGCATCATTTTCGTTCCAAATGAGGTGAATAAGATTTAGAGCAGTAACATATTTCCCAAGACCTCCCAGCTAATCTTATTCAACCAAAATTCACACTCAGAATCTTATAAATTAACTTTTTTTTTTTTTTTTTTTTTTTTTTTTTACAGAATTTGGCCTCAGTATGTGAAGGATAGAATTCATTCTACCTACATGTACTTAGCAGGAAGCATTGGTTTAACAGCCTTGTCAGCCCTGGCAGTGAGCAGAACTCCTGTTCTCATGAACTTCATGATGAGAGGCTCTTGGGTGGTAAGTCAGCTTGTTTTTGTTTGCCTTTTCTACTCCGTATCAAAAGATTAGACAAAAAATATTGGGATGGGTGTTAAAGGGAAAGAATACCTTATTAAATTGAACAGGTTTTTGTTCAAATAATATATGAAATTAGTAGTGCAGCTGAGATAGAGTAAGAAGTACACAGTGAAGTACTTCAACTATTCTTTGTTAAATATGTATTTTATAGTGGCAAAGGGGTTGGAAACCAAACTTACAGGAATGTCCTATCTAGCAGCAGACACCAAACTGCCTGTATTTTGCATATCTTACAGCAATTTACTAAAATTAAGGGGGATTCCAAACCATCTTAGAGGTCAGTGGGAAATGCATATCACAAAAACCCTAACATTCTATACCAGGGGTGGACAAACTTTTTGACTCAAGGACCACAATGGGTTCTTAAACTGGACCGGAGGGCCAGAACAAAAGCATGGATGGAGTATTTGTGTGAACTAATATAAATTCAAAGTAAACATCATTACATAAAAGGGTACGGTCTTTTTTTTTTTTTTTAGTTTTATTCATTTCAGAGCCCGCGGGCCGTAGTTTGCTCACGGCTGTTCTATACTATTAAAAGTAGAAAGTGCCACAACTATTCTGAGTTTTCTTGACCCTGTATAAGGAATATTGAATGAGTGTTTCTTGTGCATTTGTTATTTTACTAGATACCAAAAACTGATTTCAAGTGTGGTGACTATTTTTCTACTCTCTGGTTGAAGAAATAAACTAGAGTAAGTGGTAAAGAATATACAATAAGAAGTAGAAAGTTTAAAATCAGTGGAAAGATTATTTTTGTCTTGGACTACTAGGGAAGTTCCATGAAGGACAATTTTATCTAATCAGGGCCATTGAAGCCTGGCATTTCTTATTTTAGGAGAGTACAAGGGTAGTCCAAGTTTGCAAAACAGCTTGAGCAAAGAAAGCAGTCATTAAAAATGACTTTACAGTTCATTAGCATATTTGAGGGTTGGTGTGTGAAGAAGACAGAAAGGGGCCGTGTGATTGGCAAGCTGAGAGGAGTGCCTAAGCAGTGGGAGGCCATTGCAGATAACTGGACCGGCAAAAGGCTGGTGAGCATGGAGAACTAATGTGGAAGAGCAGGTGTCCTAGCTCTGCCTTTGCAAGATCTGATGATAAGAGTGTGAGCTAGAACAATGAGTGTGAGGCTGGACAGGAAGGGACGATGGGAGAGTCTATGTAATACTCAGAGATGTCCCATGGCCAACCAGTTCTCCACAGGTAGCCCAAATCCATCTAACCACCAAATCTGTAGTATTTCCACATTATACATTCCAAAAGGAGAAACACTTACAGTAGCATAGCTAGTATTCTTAGGATATTGCTTCCCAGATGGGTGTCATGAATTGCCTAGCCCCGTGGTCAGCAAACTGCAGCTCGCAAGCCACATGCAGCTCTTTGGCCCCTTGAGTGTGGCTCTTCCTAAGTCTTAGGAGTACCCTATTTAAGTTAATAACAATGTACCTGCCTATATAATTTAAGTTTAAAAAATTTGGCTCTCAAAAGAAATTTCAGTCGTTGTACTGTTGATATTTGGCTCTGCTGACTAATGAGTTTGCCGACCACTGGCCCAGCCCGCAGGTTCTAGAAGACAGAGAATAAGCATGTGCGTTCTCCCCAGGAATGTTAGTTTGATCAGTAGTACGTAATTTACAATAGTGCCTTTTGTAATTAAGCATGCATGGCTATATGAGGGAGATCAAGATATGCAAAGGAGTTTAGCCCCTAAAATAAGACATTAAAGAAGGTTTGTGCCTGGGCCATAGTCTCAACTCCCTGTGGGCATTAGATCACTCTCACGTGCTTTTGCTCTCGTACTTAAGTAAAAGTTTAGAACGCCAGACAGATGCTACAGTGGTGAAGATGTAGTCTTTTGGGGAGGGGGGGTGGGGTGCAATGTCTGTAGACACTGATCACTGTACTAAGTGTCTTTGGACAGAGGAGAGTCATCTGACACCTCTTGGCAGCAAGGGGACCCACCATAAACCTTCCCAGACAAAGGGAAGTCCTTGAGTAAGTCAGACGGGAAAGAGTTCTTGGGCACAATGAACAGAATTGTAGAGGCATGAGCCGGAGGCATGTCTGTAGCCCTACTAGTTCCCTGCAGCTGGAGTGGAGACTGGAAAGCTGAAAGGCAAAAAGTGGAACTGGATCATGAAGGACCTTAAAAGAAAAAATGTGTAAATTGTGATAAATAACCTGAAAATGCTTTGCACAGAGATGTATGAAGTAGTTTTTAGTAATTGTGCATTGGAAAATGGTAGACTAGAACTCAGCATGCTTTTCTGTTTAATGTGAATGAAAGCAACAGGTGCCTGCGTGTCAGACAGACAGTGCAGACGACGAGGCAGGTCTGGAGCATCGCACGGGATTCTTAGGATCTGGAGAAAAGCCTTCCCAACCAGAAGCATTCGCGTTCAGTTATGGTGTTTTTTTAGTAATTGGCCAAATACCTGCTACCTGATTCTGTCCAAAAGCTACAAGGTTACATACAGTTTTTCCTTTAAATTTCCTGGATATTATCATCTTTCTTCCATTACCTATATTTCTTCCTTGTTATATATACAAGGGATCTTTACAAGTCATAACAATAGAAATCTAAGGCAAAGAAAAGGAAAGGACCAAGTCAGCCAGAAAGTTTGAAGGAGAGAAGCAGTCTTATTTCTCATCTTTTCCATGTGCTTTTATTTTTTCAGGTTTCTTTTACCAAGTGTGCTGTATATATTTTAATTGGTATATCATGACTAATATTTTTAAATGCTATTAGTGCTATACTAAAATATAATTGAAAATAATTCTGGGACTTTTAAAGAGATTTTGTGAAACCTTTGTCTAAAAATAATAAAGTTTTTTAAAGATGACGTTATTAGTCAAAGCTTAACTCATTCACTTAAAGCTGTCTGCAAGTCTAAGGGCACTGGCCTTCTCGTCACATGGCCAAACGGAAATAAAGGCCTTTAATATGTTGGGAAAACATGGTTTCTTGGAAACACTAACTGAAAATTAGAACTTGTGGGTTTCTACTTTGTTATTGTATAAGGATAGATTTTTCTTAGTAATATGTGTCTTTCAGACAATTGGTGCAACCTTTGCAGCCATGATTGGAGCTGGAATGCTGGTGCAATCAATACCTTATGACCGGAGCCCAGGCCCAAAGCATCTTGCTTGGTTACTGCATTCTGGTATGTTCTAGTTTTCAGTTGTTATTAAATAAATCTTGAATACTACCTTTGAGGTGGCTTTTCACAATCATAAATGCTTTGTACATAATTTAGTTAAGCTTCATGTTTAGAAAACACTTGTAATTTTCTACTTACTACTGTTTATATACTAAGACCAGGGACATCCCCAGTATTACACTTGCCTCCTGTATAGTCTAGTACATGCATAGATTTTCTTTTCTGTGTTTCATCTAATACCAGGAGGATTTCAGACCTGATACCCATCATTTGAGAATTGTTTATATTGTGTATCTTTAAAAAAATTAAAATGGTGAAAAGAAGAAGAAGAAGAGGTTTTTGCAGTGCAGTATTTTAAGAAAGCAGTCAAAAAACTGTTTGGAAATACACATTTGTGACTGATGCGTTTAGGATAGTTGTTGGCACAAGGTAACATTGGGCAGCAAAGGCTGTCAGCCGTGCTGTTGCAGGGCAGTTTTCATATCCTTGTAGGTAGATGTAGTGAATTTTTTCTTAATTGTTGCAAGACAAATATTTGAAAGTTCAGACAAAGTTTTCTACCTCAAGTTTCCTGGAATAGTTTGTTCCTAGGTTGAATAAAGAGCCAACCAGACCGAGAAACAAAAATGCTTAGGTGAATGTTCTCTACCACAAAACAAGACATTGTATAAGCATTTCCCTGAAATTTCCAGGGAAACAGACTCTGAAATGTTCTAGCATGGTTAGTAAATGGAAATCAGGTTTTTGGCACTCAATAACAACTTTGGGGTGAAATATGTCATTTATATGATTCTTATGCTATCTTTATTTTGCTAACTTGAGACAGCATGATTTCCCAACCTTGTTTTCAAGTCTCTTGGGTGTTAGATTATTCAATCATAGATGTTCTCCCTGGAGCTTTGCAGGAAAAATCACTGGTTAGGTGGGAGATGGTCCCTTTTCTTCTATTACCGATGACCTGCTTTTAAGAAAAATTTTTTTTAGAATACTAGAATGTGCATTTGTTAATAAGACTTTCATTGAATCACCAAAATTCTCGTCCTCTGAATTTTAACATTTACATTTATGTTTCTAAATCTCTTGGCTACTGAGTAGTTTTGCACCTGTTTCCCATTTTAGACAATGAGTTCCTTGAGAAAACAGGGTTAGTGTCTTTTTATCTCAGATAAATAGGCAAGAGGCAGCCAATCAGTGATTCTCATCATTGATTTCTCCCTCTTCCCCTCTAACTCTCTCCCCCTCTCCCCTCTGTCCTTAGTCCAGTGGTTCTCAACCTTGGCTGCACATTAGAATCACCTGGGAATCTTTAAAATCCCGATTTCTGGGCCTCATCCCCCCGGAAAGTCTGTTTCTTTGTTAGGGGTGGGGCCACAACATTAGTAACAAAGAAACAGAATTTCCAGAGGATGAGGCCCAGAAATCAGGATTTTAAAAAGATTCCCAGCTGATTCTAATGTGCAGCCAGGGTTGAGAACCACTGCCTTAGTCTCTTAGTCACTTGTTGAATTGAATTAAGCATTTCTACTTGCTTTGCTTACAACCCCCCCCCCTTTTTTTTTTAATTTATTGATTTTTTTACAGAGAGGAAAGGAGAGAGAGAGTTAGAAACATCGATGAGAGAGAAACATCGATCAGCTGCCTCCTGCACATCTCCTACTGGGGATGTGCCCGCAACCCAGGTACATGCCCTTGACCGGAATCGAACCTAGGACCCTTCAGTCCGCAGGCCGATGCTCTATCCACTGAGCCAAACCGGTTTCGGCACAAAACCCCTTTTAATCTGATGTCATTGTAGCATATAAATTACTTGAGTCGGTATTTTTTTAAAAAATATGTTTTATTGATTTTTTGCAGAGAGGAAGGGAGAGGGATAGAGAGTTAGAAACATCAATGAGAGAGAAACATCGATCAGCTGATTCCTGCACACTCCCTACTGGGGATGTGCCCGCAACCAAGGTACATGCCTTTGACCGGAATTGAACCTGGCCGACACTCTATCCACTGAGCCAAACCGTAGGGCTTGAGTCGGTATTTTATGTGTGTTGTGGGGGTGGGGTCCTTAAGACCACTAATTCATTCAGCAGTTGATTAGTACTCAGAGCTGAGGTTTATTACAATGAAAGGATGCACAGTTGGATCAGCAAAAGATACAGGCGGAGTCTGGAGTTGGAGAAATACACGGTCTTTCAATGCTCTCTTTGCTGGGGGAGCACACCAAGAATGGGAAAAGAGGAGGAACGTGTAGTTTTTCTGCCCAGGGAAGCCAGTAGAGACTCAGTGTCCAAGGTTTTTATTTTTAGTTTATTTATTTATTTATTTGTAAATATATTTTTTATTAATTTCAGAGAGGAAGGGAGAGGGAGAGATAGAAATATCAATGATGAGAGAGAATCACTGATTGGCTGTCTCCTGCATGCCCCACACTGGGAATTAAGCCTGGAACCCAGACCTGTGCCCTGACCAGGAATCGAACTGTGACCTCCTGGTTCATAGGTCGATACTTAACCACTAAGCCAGGCAGGCCAGGCCCAAGGTTTTTATTGAAAGTTGATCATGTAGGCACCCTCCTAGCAACTATCAAAAACCAGACTCCCTGCCTTAGCTGGTGTGCTCAGTGGTTGGAGTGTCAGCCTGCACACCAAGAGTCACGGTTTTGATTTCCAATCAAGGGCATGTACCTGGGTTCAGGTTCGATCCCTAGTCCCAGTTGGGGCACATGTGGGAGGCAACCAATCAATGTGTCTCTCTCACATTGATGTTTCTCTCTCTTTCTCCCTTCCCTCTGTCCTCTTTCCTCCCCTCCTTTCCACGCTCTTAAAAAAAAAAAATCAATATAAAAATATCTTCAGGTGAGGATAACCACAAAAAATGAATAAAAAAACCAAACCAGACTCCCTGAAGGAAAGCAGGTCTTCAGCATAACTCAGGTGTTTGCACCAGTAGCCTAACCCTGTCAGTTAGAGAACTGTCCAAGTGCCAGGTTCTCAGATGAGAGGCAGGACTAACCTGGCAAGCAGGCCTTTGTAAAGACAGCCCTAGGCCTGCTATGTTAACCCAGGGCTGCACAGTATGAAGGCCAATTTCTTACTTTTTTTTTTTTTTTAAATTGTTGTGGTTCAAAATTTGTTTTATTCTTCATAAACGTCTTAGGAAGCTGGGTAGATATTAGCATATTCATATTTCATAATTGAGGAAACAGGCTGGGTGAGTCACACACCAGGAAGCACCAAAGTCAAGACTGGCACCCCAACCTTGTTTTTTCAAGTCCTGCATTGCCCATTGATTACTCACTGGCGTCATTGAGATGGGACCCAGAGGGGGTTTGGATGATTCAAGGACAACTGCTCACAGCATCAAAAGGACATCAAAGCTGACATTTTTTATCCAGATGTTTAGTACAGCTGTGGTCTCAATCAGGACCAAGTGATACTTCACAGAAATTACTGAAATGCTCATTGAAAAACTATTCTAATTGTGTTATTCCCCCAACTTTTTTGAGATGTAATTGACACACAATCTTATCTAATAAAGAGGGAATATGCTAATTGACCCTCATGCCATCGCAAAGATGGCAGCGCCCACAGCCAATAAGGTGGGAATATGCTAATTGACTGCACCACCCTCAAAGATGGTGGTGCCCACAGCCACAGATGGCAGCGCCCAGTCCCCTTAGCCCCCCAGCCACCCAGGGCAGCCCGAGGCACAGACAAGCCTCGGATGGTGGCTGCTCGGCCTCCCGAGTCTCAGGTAACCAGGACGGGCCGAGGCTTGTGCTGCCGGCAGTGGCAGCAGCAGAGGTGTGATCGGGGCATCGCCTTCCCCTGATCACCAGTTCACCTGCCCCCCCGAGGGCTCTTGAACTGTGAGAGGGGGCAGGCCCAGCTGAGGGACCCCTCCTCCAGTGTATGAATTTTCATGCACCAGGTCTCTAGTATTGTGTAAGTTTAAGGTGTGCAACATGTTGATTTGATACATGTATGTGTTGCAGAATTATTACCACCATGGCATTAAATAACACATCCACACCATATTTGCCATTTCTTTTTTCCTAGTGGGAATATTTAAGATTTACTTTCTTAGCAACATTCAAGTGTATGATGCAGTATTATTAGCTATCATCTCTGTCAAAAATTCATAAATAACAAGTAAAATCAGTGAATTACTGAAATAATAATTAGTAAAAGTTAATAGTACACACACCAAAATGACAGCCTGCAAACTGGGAGCACTTAACCAGAAATATCAAATGAGGCTAGGGTATCCTATATAATAAAAGGCTGATATGCAAATCGACCGAACAGCGGAAAGACTGGTGGCTATGACGCATGCTGACCACCAGGGGCAGACGCTCAATGCAGGAGCCGTCCCCTGGTGGTCAGTGCACTCCCACGGGGGAACACCGCTCAAGCAGAAGCCCTGAGCCAGGCTCATGGCTGGCAAGCGCAGCAGCCGTGGTGGGAGCCTCTCCCACCTCTGTAGCAGTGCTGAGAAGTCCGACTTCTGTGGGGAGCGGGCCTAAGCCATTATTTGGACATCCCCCGAGGGCACGAATTTCATGTGCCAGACCTCTAGTATTATTATAAAGCAACTTATATAGTGAGAACGCAGTGGTTGGTGGTTCTTTTTTTTTTTTTATTTTTTTTAACTTTTTTATTTTAACATATTTTATTGATTTTTTTTTTTACAGAGAGGAAGGGAGAGGGATAGAGAGTTAGAAACATTGATGAGAGAGAAACATCGATCGGCTGCCTTCTGCACGCCCCCTACTGGGGATGTGCCTGCAACCAAGGTACATGCCCTTGACCAGAATCGAATCTGGGGCCCTTCAGTCCGGCCTTCCACTAAGCCAAACCGGTTAGGGCTGGCTGTTTGTTCTTCACAGGGATTGGTTATAATAGAATTTTCTGCGGTTACCTCATATCAGCCTGGGAAACAGTTCAAATTTTGCTAATGACTTCCAGAGGCATAAGCAGGAAATGACCCAGGTCAAGTTAATCTTGTAAAATAAACTAAATTGAGCTTTATTTTTATGACTAAACTGGTTTTGTCTGCCTAGGGAAAGTTCACATCTAGTCTCCATTTGTTTATTTTAATGTCACCATGTTGTACATTAAATCCTCAAACTTGTTAATCGTAGAACTGGAAGTTTATATTTTTTACCAATGGCTCCACAGTTCCTCCCCCACCCCCCACTCCCACCCCCCCCACCCCGACCCCAACCCCGCAAACACCTGGTAACCACCAGGATACTCTGTTTCTCTGAGTTTGACTCTTGGATTCCACGTATAAGTGAGATAATACTGTGTTTTTCTTTGTCTGACTTATTTCACTTCGCATATTGCCTTCAAGGTCCATGTATGTTGACAAAAATGGCAAGATTTTGTTTTTTATGACTGAATAATGTTCCATTGTCTATGTATATATTTTTACCCATTTATCCATTGATGGACACCTAGGTTTTTTAATCTTGACTATTGTGAATAATACTGCAGTGAACATGGAAATGTAGCTATTTCTATGAGATCCTGATTTTAATTTCTTTTGATATAAACCCAGAAGTGGGATTGCTGGGTCATATGGTAGTTCTGGCTATAATTTTTGAAGAACGTCCACACTTGTTTTCTTTTCTACAGTGGTTGAACCAATTTGCTGAATTCCAGTTTTCATTCACAATAATAATGAGCTATCCTTGTTAGTTTTATAATTGATTTGTCCTTAAGCAGCACACAGCTATAACCACTTAAGATTTTTATCAGAAAGTGTCATTGAGAAGTCTCTGAACAGTCTCCTTAAAAGTTTTGATAAAAATTTTGCTATCAAATGTAAAACTGATGGAAATCCCAACAGAAATATTATACAGAAGAATTTTTATTTAGTATCTTTTCCTAGAGCAAAAAAAATTTTAAAGTTATTCATCATGAAATACAATTAATTACCTTACTACTTGATCTAGAAATGTTATTCTCACAAAAGGAACACACTAGTATTGAAATGTTAGTATGAAGACAGCTCTGTGCCTATTCTGTGAGTTAAACTATACACATTTAATGTTTAAGAAAAGGGTAACTTGTTCTACTCACCACTGAAATAATGCCTTATCTAAGCTTTATTTGTTTGTTTGTTTATTTATTTATTTTTGGTTAATTCTCGCCTGAGGGTATTTTTTCCATTGATTTTTAGAGAGGATGGAAGAGGGGTAAGGGGGAGGAGAGAGAGAAACATCGATGCGAGAGAGACACATTGATAGGTAGCCTCCTGCATATGCGGGCCTGTAACCCAAGTACATGCCTAGACCAGGAATCGAACTCGGACCATTCAGTCTGAGGGCCAAGGCTCTTACCACTGTGCCAAACTGGTCAGGGCAAGATTTATTTTTCAGTTGAATTCTATTTACTTGGTTAATTATATTGATAACTTTCACTGTAATTTTTATGAGGCTGTTTATAATGACAGTTTAAATTACTTTTTACAAGTTATGATTTTGTTCCTTATTACACAATGTAACAGACCTTTAGTCTTGAAGTTTCTACATTTTAAAAACACATATTTTTTTATTAATTTCAGAGAGGAAGCGAGAGGGAGAAAGAGAAAGAAACATCAATGATTGGAGAGAACTATTGATCAGCTGCCTCCTGCATGTCCCCTACTGGGGATCAAGCCCACAACTTGGGCATATGCCCTGTTTGAGAATTGAACTGTGACCTCCTGGTTCATAGGTCAACATTCAACCCTGAGCCACATTTAAGATTAGCATAATATACTCATTTTCTCATCTTACTTTGTTTAAGACTAAAGCTAGGTTTGAATCGAAAAAATTAACTACAGCATGGAATTTGACAAAGTCACTAAAAATGTAGGGTGGTGTTTGTACTTTTGAGTTATGGCTGTTTGACTAGGAATAATGCTGCTGCTGTGATTTTAGAATCTGGATAGTCCCAAGTTTTGGTTGTAGGATTGTGGGGGTAGTGTTACCTAAATAAGGGGAAGGCTTTTCATATTGTACCGTTTAACATAAGGTAAAATACATTCAAAGGGCATGTTAGAAGTGGCATTTTCCCTTTGTTGTTTAGTAAAAACCACTTGCTTTCTCCAGGTGTGATGGGCGCAGTGGTGGCTCCTCTGACGATATTAGGGGGGCCTCTTCTCATCAGAGCTGCATGGTACACGGCAGGCGTCGTAGGTGGCCTCTCCACTGTGGCCATGTGTGCACCCAGTGAGAAGTTTCTGAACATGGGAGCACCCCTGGGAGTGGGCCTGGGCCTCGTCTTTGTGTCTTCACTGGGTAAGCCACTGTGCTTTGACAGTTGGTTCTTGGTTCGTGATGTACCAAAATCATCTTATGTACTCAGGTTTCCTACTGGGGGGAAGATATTTAGTCATTTTTAAAAGTTGTTTAAAAGATCTGTGCTAATTAGACTGGATTTTCTTATTTGGCATCATGGCAAATCATTACTATTGGTTTACCAAATGCACCTAAAATGGCAAAGTTGGTCTGCAGAACACATGAGCATTGCTCTGATGCAGAGCCTTCCTGTAATGTGGGTAAGCCACCCTTTGCAGAAATGAGTATCATGGGTTTTGAATTGAATGTATATAAAATTAGACCGTGCTTATAACTCAGATGCTTTTTTATGTTGGTATACCAAAGAAAAAATTTAAAAATAGCATTAACTATATATATAGTTAGAGAAAAGTCCCTTTTTTAAAATAACCTTTTTCCCCCATTTTGATTTCAGGATCTATGTTTCTTCCACCTACCACTGTGGCTGGTGCCACTCTGTACTCGGTGGCAGTTTATGGTGGATTAGCTCTTTTCAGCATGTTCCTTCTGTATGACACGCAGAAAGTCATCAAGCGTGCAGAAATAGTGCCAGTGTTTGGAGTTCAAAAATATGATCCCATCAATTCGTAAGTAGTCTTTAATGTCTTTGTTATATAAAGACATTTGTTTCATTTTGTCCTGTTTTATGATTATATTAGTTTCTTAGGGCTGCTATAACAAACGGTACAAACTGGGTGGTTTAAAACAAGAGAAATGTATTCTCTCACAGTTGTAGAAGCTAGAGGTCTGAAATCAAGGTGTCCTCAGCGTTGGCACCTTCAGAGGCCTCTGTGGGAGGGTCTGTTCCTTCCCTCTCCTGCCTTCTTGGCAGAGCCAGCATTCCTTGGCTTGTAGATGCATCACTCTGACCTCTCTGTCTGCACATGGTGTTCTTCCTGTCCTGTCTGTTGCTGTCTCTCCTCTTATAAGAACAGGAGTCATATTTGATTAAGGCCCACCCTACTCCAGTATTCATCTCAACTCACATCTTAATTATATTCGCAAAGATCCAGTTCCTAAGTAGAGTCACATTCACAGGTAACCAAGGATTAGGACTTGGACATACCTTTTGATTTCAACCCACAACAATGGCTTTGTCAGATTTTACTATTTTATTTCTATTGCTGTTTGGTCTATTCTCTCTCTAGGAAACTGTGTATCCATAGAAATTTTATTCTATTGCAAGTAAGTAATATTTAGGTATTCAGTTAATTCATAATAATTAGCCTGATGGTGTTCTTGTTGGTTAATTAATTTTAATATTTAATAGACTTTAGACCTGAAGAAAAGATGTATTAGTTGGGTATTCATTGGAAAGTGTAAATAATTGACTTGAAATGTTTAATCGAAAAGACTTTTACTAAAAATTGGAAATATCTTACTATGGAAATTTCATTTTGGAGATATTCAAATTTAACTGATATTAGGTGTTATATAATAATGCTTTTTTCCTTTTCTCCACCAAAGTAGGGTATTTTATTAAGCAATTTTCTTTGAGTTTCATGGTGTTACCACATATTTTTAAAGTAACTTATTTTTTAGAAATAGTTTTTATTGATTTCAGAGACAAAGGGAGAGAGAGATAGAAATATCAATGATGAGAATCATTGGTAGGCTGCCTCCTACATGCCCTTCCCTCCCACCACCGGGGGGAGGGGGGGCGGGCTTGAGCCCGCAACCTGGGCATGTGGCTCTGACTGGGAATTTAACTGTGACCTCCTGATTCATAGGTTGACACTCAACCACTAAGCCATGCCAGCTGGGCTAAAGCAATTTTTTTTAATTATATTTATTGGAGTGATATTGGTTAATAAGATCATATAGGCTTCAAGTGTACATTTTTATAATCTACTAGAGGCCTGGTGCACAAAATTCATGCACTCTAGGTGGGGTGGTCCTCAGCCCGGCCTGCACCCTCTCGCAGTCCAGGACTCCTCGGGATATCCGACTGACAGGTTAGGCCTGCTCCCCATGATTCTGGCTTCCAGCTGAGCAGCACGCCCCCTGTGGGAGCACATGGTCTTTCCACCATTCAGTCAATTTGCATATTAGCCTTTTATTATATTGGGTGATCTGTTTATTGAGTGGTGTGCCCACCATGCAAAGTCAAATCATCTTCCGTCACCATATACTTGGCCCCTTTACTCTCTGCCCCCCTCTGGTAATCACCATCCTATTGTCTGTCTGTCTCTGAGTTTCAGTTTTATATCCTTCATATTAGTGAAATCACATGTTTCTTAGCTTTTTCTGACTGATTTATTTTGCTTAGCATGATATTCTCAAGGTCCACCCATGTTGTTGCAAATGACAGTATTTCACCTTTTCTTACAGTTGAGTAGTATCTCATTGTGTACTAGTATATGTACCACATCTTTACCCAGTCGTCTCCCAAAGACACTGGTTGTCTCCATGTCTTGGCCACCATGAATAATGCTGCAGTGACCATAGAGCAGCGTATATCTTTATGAATAAATGTTTTAGCGTTTTTCAGGTAGATGTTGCTGGGTCATATGGTAACTATTCTTAATTTTTTGAGGAACTGCTATACTGTTTTGCATAGTGGCTGCATTCCTACCAGCAGTGAATGAGGGTTCCTTTTCCTTCACAACCTCTCCAACACTTGTTATTACTTGTCTTGTTGATAACAGCCATTCTACCAGGTGTGAGGTGGTATCTCATTGTAGTTTGGATTTGCATTTCGCTAATAGTTGATGAAGTTGAATCTTTTTTCATATATCTGTTGGTTGCTTATATGTCTTCTTGGGGGAGGTGTTTGTTGAGATCCTTTGCCCATTTTTCAATTAGGTTTTTTGTCTGGTGTCCCCATGTACAAAAATTAATTCAGGATGGATTAAGACCTAAATATAGGATCTGAAACAATAAAGTACATAGAAGAAGGCATGGGTACTAAATTTATAAACCTTGGTCATAGAGAACATATCAGGAATTTGACCCCAAAGGCAAGGGAAGGAAAGGCAAAAATAAATGAATGGGACTATATCAAACTGAAAAGCTTCTGCACAGCAAAAGAAACTGCTGACAAAACAAAAAGGCAATGAATAGAATGGGAGATGATATTTGCAACCAACAGCTCCAACAAGGGGTTAATATCCAAAATATATAAAGAACTCATACAACTCAATTTATTTGTCTTTTTTTTAAATACTAAAACTGTAATGATGGTTTTTAAAATGCTGCTATAATGCTTACAGATTCATAACAGTTTCTTTGGATGAAGGGGGAGTAGGGCCTTAAGGGAAGGGTATATTATATTTAAAAATGCCAGACTTGTGTCTAACACATTTTTGTAAAGGTGTTTCTTTGTTTTTGTTTTGATTCTTGTATTGTCCAACACCCATTCCTCCCTCCCACCCCCCATCAAGATATTATACTTATAGTAGAGTGTTAGAGGATAAAATAATTAATTTTAAACTGCTCATTGCCATTTAAAAGATTAATCTACCAGAAGAAAATCTTGACTATTTTCTTGTCGAGGACTTCCTTAGTTGGCATATCTTGTTTTAAAATTTCCATTTTATATACCTAAGTTAAATAATCAGTATTGCTTTTTCTTCTTTTCTAGATTAAGAAATAGTTGTTGTCATTGTTATTAGAATTACATACTTAAACAGGTATTATTTTCTTTTCTAGGATGCTGGGAATCTACATGGATACATTAAATATATTTATGCGAGTTGCCACTATTCTAGCAACTGGAAACAGCAGAAAGAAGTGAAGTGACTCTGCTTCTGACATCGCTAATGCGTCAGATTCCTGGCTTGTCTAGTAGGGCAGGTATTCATTAAGTGGTTTGTTGAAGCAGCTTTTGTTGAAGTTTAGAAGATAAGAACTTGTCATCATGTTTGAAATGTCCCAGTAATGTGATCCTTCAGGTCTGCTTTTTCTTCTAGAGAATAAATTCAGTAGTTCTCTGCCAGATAAGCGCACCCGTGTTCAGTTCTCATTTTTGAGTGATTCTGAAATGTTTTAATGAACGTGAAAACTGAGGTTTGTGTTGTGAGAATTTTAAGTGTTTTATCTTAAATTTGTTTTGTTAAGTAAAAATTAGCAAACTTACGTTTACCTGTTTAGATTTTGGAATGCATAATATTAACAAGTAATGCCATGAGTGGCATGGAGGTTTGGTAAAGGGACCAGAAAGAAATAAAGGGTCACCTGCAGCTTTTCTTTGAATACTGGCTTTAGGACTTGCTATTTGGAAACAAGTCATCACTTTAATATTTCTCTCCTGAGCTTACGAAAGCGTTGAGCACAAAACAAAGGCATAGGTGATAAAATTTCCTGCTGTTCCTTTTCAAGCCTCTTTCCATTGTAGATGTGACCATATTGGCTTCTCATTGTTTGACATTGTTAGGATGCTCCAGTATTGTAATCATACGGAGAATTCCTAGTATAAAATGCGTGTATGTGCAAGCTTTACTTTTGAATATTCTAGAACAAAATATTCCTTAAAATACTTTCTCAGGATAAAATATTCAAAGTATATAAACAGTTGCTGAATTTTTTGCATATTTATTGAAATGTTTAATAGAATACATGCTTGTTTTTTTTCACCTCTTCAACTTTTGAAGCTTTATTAGAAAAATCTGTTGTGGTTTACACTATGAAAGGAGTTTTTCTCCTGAGACTTGGTTTCTCATGTTCCCTCTCAGATGAAGCACTAAAAGAAGGAAAGCAAAGCTACTCTTTCTTCATGGAGTACATCAGTCAGAATTGTAATGGGCAGAATGCTTCATGAGAGTGTCCTCGAGCAGAATTTTCCTTCTCTCCTTCATAGACTGTTCCTTAACTCTCTTGTGACACCTTAACTCTCTTGTGACATTTGTAAGTGTTTGAGAACAGAAGAGTTATTTTTGGAAGTTCTTAATGAATGAAATAAGTGTGTATGATTATTGAGATGATTGGTGTGTTTGACAAGAATTTATTACAGTAACCCAGAAAAAACTATTCTAACCACATCAAGTTACCGAGGACACTTATTTTTGAAATATTAAAGGTTCCTCCAGATGTTGATTGGTCTGTAATTTTTCCAGCTGAACCGTATGCATATTTTTTGAATAGGGGATTTGTTCAAGAAAGCAGCTTATTCTCTTTCCAATGTAGTATATATAGTGCAGTGTGATTACGACCATGCACTGACAGCTGGACTTAACTTCCTACATGACCCAGGCAGTACTTCACGGCACTGTCCCCATTTGCTCATCCAAAATGAAGAGGACAGCAGAGCCCACCTGCAGGTGACATATGCTGTCACTTCGTAAACACTGGGCATGTTAGCTACTGGTTTATTTGTTTTTGTTATTTTCCCCCTGAGAACAATTCTATTTTTTCCTACTTTGGTTCTGGTACAATGTTAGTGTGACCTTAAAGTGAAATCTTAAAGGTCCTTTTGTCTTCAGTCACATTTTGGAGCCCAGAGTTTATATCTTTATGCTTGGATGGTATCACACACACAAAACAAACTATAATTTTAAGCATGGCTCTTAGGCAGAAGCTTATCCAGGAAATCCAGGGTGTTGGTTTTTCAGTGACCTAGTTTTTTATTTTTCCTGACTTTGCTAAGACAGTGAAGACCTTTCAATAAAAAGTGTGTCTACCATGCTAGCTGGCCAGGGGAGGCACATCTCCGTGCAAACAGCCATTGTTTGTTATGGTGTCAATATGAGAAGTGAGCAAAGGACTGAGTTTCCAAGCTGTCCCAGGAGGAAGGCTTCAAGTACATACAGTAGTTACAGTGCACAAAACGGGCATTTCATACAGCAGGAGGATGACGGAGGAACATGGAGAAAGATGGCAAGAAATGAGAAGTTCTCTTGAAACCTGGTTTCCTGCTCACAACGTATGTTCTGTGCTTAGAACACTGACCCCTTGGACTTTTCTGTGCTCTTTGAAGTGTTAGCATCATGTTTCCTTTAAAATTGTTCATCTGTATAGAATGTGTCCACATTGGAGTTCCTGAAACTAAATGATACCCAAGATTTGTATCATCCCAGTAGTCTAGAGAGGCTGGTGTGTGTGTGTGGGGGGGGGGGGGGGGGGGGGAGTAAGCCCTTTGCACAAGTGATAACCTTCCTTTGAACTAGGTGCTACTGTCTTCATTTTGCAAAGGAGTACACTGAAGCCCCCAAGTTTAATTTTTGTAACAAGGTCATATGGCTGGGAAGGAGAAAGTGGTAGAGTTGAATGATCCTCCTAACCTGTTACACTGGGAAGTTTGTGATGAATGCCATAGGGCTGGGATCCTATTTGAGAATCGAAAGCACTGTACCAGTTAAATAGGCAGGCTTGGAAGTCTATTGAACACACCCAGGATGTTAGCATTCTAGTGTTTATCAAAAGGAATTGACCTCGGTCAAATGGTGGTGATGCTTTACTTCCTCTGGTTCTATTTTTTTATTTTATTGATTTTTTACAGAGAGGGATAGAGAGTTAGAAACATCAATGAGAGAGAAGCATTGATCAGCTGACTCCTGCACACCCCCTACTGGGGATGTGCCCACAACCAAGGTACATGCCCTTGACCGGAATCGAACCTGGGACCCTTCAGTCCACAGGCCGACACTCTGTCCACTGAGCCAGACCGGTTAGGGCTCAGGTCCTGTTTTTTATAGAGTATCAGAAGTTCCAGTGCACTTGGAGCTACAAATCAAGCCTTTTTTTTTTTTTTTTTTTTTTTAAGGTGAGTGTAGTTGATAAGATGGACTCCTCCCTAAATGTACTCAATTTATGTCACTCAAAGTGGAAGCCATTTTTCAGGAGAAGACATGAAGGCTCTGACCTGGAGGACTTGCTCTTCAGCATAGTAGCTCATGGAAACAGA
This sequence comes from Myotis nattereri, assembly GCF_964212035.1. Lineage (NCBI taxonomy): Eukaryota > Metazoa > Chordata > Mammalia > Chiroptera > Vespertilionidae > Myotis > Myotis nattereri. Next base: position 1,282,371 of record NC_138088.1, read on the forward strand.
AAACTCCCCCAGTATTAACACTTGAAAGCAGCAAAGGGGCATTTGTGTCAGAAGCAAAGATGAAATCAGAAGTCTGAGTGGGGAGCGGATGTGGGGGCTATCTGGCCAGTTAGCACGAGGGCAGGTCCAGCACAGTCTCTTCCGGCCTCACCTTCCATTCTGCCTGGTTCACAGCTCATACGGATTCCTCACCTGTGAGATGTCAGTCCTTCTGAGGGGCCTCCACCTTCTACCTTCACCTGGAAGGTTGATGGGTGGAGGGTGTTACAACCTCACTGGATGTGTTTGGGAGCTGGGGAGTACCTGTGGCTACACCCAGGAATACAGAATTGATATTTTCTGGCGAGACCAAATTGTCATTAGTTCTCACGAGGCACACAAGTCTGGAAACAATTTTTAAAAAGGCTCTTGCTCTGGCTGGATTGGCTTGGTTGATAGAGCGTCAGACTGTGGACTGAAGGCTCCCGGGTTTGATCCCAGTCAAGGGCATATGCTTGGGTTGTGGGCCCAGTCCCCAGTAGGGGGTGTGCAGGAGGCAGCCAATCAATGATTCTCATTGGTGTTTCCCTCTGAAATCAATAGAAATATATTTTAAAAATAAAAATGCTCTCCACTGAGACCCTTGTAGAAGCTATCTGATCAGCTGAAGCATGGTGTCACTTGGCCATCGTTCCCCCAGACTAGGCTTACGTGTGCCTGGAACACGTGGGCTGCGCACCTGTGTGCCCCAGTGGGATTGTGCGTAGCATCACAGCTGCTGAAAATTGGTTCATGTGGTGATCTCAGAGAGGGTGGACATGGCTTAGTTTCGTTTACTCAGAGCCGTGTTACCTCAATGCTAAGATGCAGTATTTTTCACACTTGGTTTCAATTTTTTTTTTTTTTTTTACGGAACTAGCGTATCTTAAAATCAGTGGCATTTTAGAACTGAAGAAATGCGGTGTTTTCCAGTGATTTGTTTTCCATAATTTCCCAAGAGTTCATTATTCTGTAAGAACAGGTATCTAAAGGATAATCATGGTAATTGCCAATAGCAATGAGCTTTTCCTGGTGATTCAGAGGGAATCTTTCACACGACAGTGCTAGCCTGGCCCCACCCAGTTGTGTGTCTCATAGGCCTGAATGCAGAATGGCCCAAACAGGAAGACCAGTGGAAGCTGAGAGATGAATGATTTGGTTTGATCTGACTTCGTTAGGAAGAGTCAGGGATTTGTTAGGTTGGTTCAGTTTGGTGCTTCCTGAAAGAACTAACTCAGCACCAGGTGTGGAGAGAAACAGGAGTCCTTGTGTCTGACCTGCCGTTGGGCCATCGAGAAGACAGGCATCTGATGGGCAGAGGCAGGGTGGCAGCAGGAGAGCGAGAGGGAGGAGGCCGAGGTGCTGCTGGCTAAGAGCAGGGGGTGCTGGAGCCGGAAGCCCCTAGGATCAGTGGGGAGTTTCCAGCACAAACACAACTGTCAATCACCAAAAGTCCCTCCTTAAGAGATAAGCCAACAGATACATATTAGATGCTGTATTAGATACCATGCCGTGAAAACGTGAGAAACAGCAACGAATGACCCAAGGTAGTTATGAAATAGTTATCTAGAAACTCTAAAAGCATAATCCAGACTGAATGCTGCAGGAGTGCAGAGCAGGGACAGGTGTATCAAATGCCCACAGGAAGGCAGGTGTCCCCAACATCCTGCAGAGGGCTGGTGGCTGGAAGGGGCTTTCTGCTTTGGTGGAAAGGGAATGCCTGGGACACCCGCACACCCAACATCATGGGAAGTATCCTCACCTACCTGGCAGAGGACCCAACCTCTGCCAACACACCAAATGTGCCCGTGACTCTGCTTGTGTCTCAGGTTGTGTCACCCTCGCCCTACTGGGTGCCTCAGCAAGGGAAATCGTGATAACCTGCCTCTAAGTAGAAGGCATTTAAAAAGAAGTTGGAAAAATTATGGCAGGATCTTCACTGTTAATTCTAAGTGGCAGGGAAAGGGGCACTTGGTAGGAAAATGAGGTGTGTGTTGTGTTTTCTAGTATATTATCGCAAGGAAAGTACATATGGTGAGAAAGTCCATTGAAACACACTTTTCAAAAGAACCATTAAAGCAGAACATCTCCACCCTGAGGCCTTGGCGCGTCTCGTCTCCGAGTGGAACTGGACCCAGAGCCTTCAAGGTGCTGCAGCCCTGACAGGCTGTTTGCAGGGAGCCCAGCGTTGAAGCTTCCCCAGGACTGCCGAGCCCTGGCCGCACCTCAGACATCGCCCTGTCCCGGTGGTGCCAGGTGGGAGGGTGGAGATGGGAAAAGCTGACACTTATTTTCTGGGAAGCCTGCTGTCAACCCTGCAAGTCAGAGACCAGACACTGACAGGATCCATCCCAGCCAGCTCCAAGAGCTGGCAAAGGACTTTGGCACCCCCTTCTCCCTGCGGCCCATGCCTCATGCTTGCTCTACCAGTTCTCCCTTCTCTGTCAGAATCCACAGCTGTGACTGGTGCTGGCACCCGCCATTTAGGCCTGAGTTTTAGTGGGGATTTTTTTGTCCTGAATTGTGGCAAGAAAACACACTCATTGCTCTACCAGCATGTCAAACTTGTGGCCAGTGGGCCACATGCCTCATTTATTTAAACGAGGCATGGGGCCCTCCGGCCGTGAGTTTGACATGCTTGCTTGAAGAAGCACTATACATCCTTGAACATAAGTGGGGGTTGCTATTTTTTGGAGACAGGTTGCAACCCACTTCCAGCAATCAACCACCTAATAATAAGAAAGATTATCTTCAGATACCAGGACGCGTTAGCGTTGCACTCTCATCAAAAGGATGTGTTCCTCTCCAGCCGCAGCTGCTGTTGTAATTCGCAACAGGCACTAAGGAACAGGACAGCTGTGCAGCTATTCCAGGGCCGCTCAGTGGCAGAGTCTGGTTAGTCACGCAGCCCAAGGCCCCGAAGAGGTGCTGTCAGACAGCCCGAGTTAGAGGGAGAGGCCTGCCCCACCTCAGCGCTCTTCACGCTCCTATAAAAGAACTTAAATGAGGGACTCTAGGTGATGGAGCTGTGATAAAGCTAATTTATTAAAGCATGCGCATTTATCACAGAAGCAAGGCTAGCAAACCTATCCATCTGGCTTATGCAGCGCAGACGGGCGCTCAGCTAATCTGCAGAGCAGGTCCAGTGGGGGTTGGGGGCGTTAGGTACCCTCCTGGCTATAGGTTTCAGAATTCCCTGCTGCATATGTTGGTGCAGATTAATTCTCAAGGTTCCTTATTACTTTGTGTGGCCTTCCCAGGACACATGAGAAGCGTCTGCGCTTTATCTTGCCCAGCCTTGAGGATGCTGGCTTCTCTGCTTAGTAGAAGAAATGAAACTGCCTTTCTCCTTTCTCCTCCCCCTCCTTTCCTGCATTCTCTCCTAAGGGAGGCTAACCATTTGCTCGGGAGTGTGAGTGAGTGTGCTTGGCTGGGGAATGTAATGGCTTGTTATTTACAAGCTGGCTGCAAATTGCCCACAGTTTGGTCTTGTTCTAACTTTCTTGTCTCAACTTCCGTATTCCTCCTGCCCTGGCATGTTCCTAGCTTCTCACTGCCCTGCAGCAGAGCCTGGGCCATGCGGCACCTGTGCTTTTTAGAAGACCAGGGTCCTGAGTCCCCCTCCAGAGCCTCCATGGAGAGAAAGGGCAGGAGGGCAGGGGGCTCAGAGGCAGTGGCCTCACAGGTTCTCCAGCAGGACAGGGAGTGGCCACAGGCCGGAAGACGGCCCCCTTGTGTCCTGGAGCAGAAGGCAGCATTCCAGCATGGGCCTGGGAGGAGCCCAAGTCCTGCTGGCAGCCACCATGGTGGGCAGGTGGCCCGCCATCGGCTGTGGGTGGATGGCCTCCCAGTAGTGGAGAGAGTAATGGGGAGGGTGCACAGCATCCGGGAACCGAGGGACCAGCCAGGCAGGCTAGAGGCTTATGAGGAAGCACAGATCAATGGTAAAACAGAGGAAGCCATTAGTTGTTTGTGCATGTTCAGGGTGGCATGTAGGTGATTGTCGATCCCATGAGCTCTGTGAAACCAACACGTCAGAAAAGAACCTCAGCGCTGGAGCCACATAGGCTCCTGTGAGGGGAGGAGTGTTTCCTTGGTACAAGATGAAACTAAATGCCCGTGTCTCTGAGGCTGGGGAGGAATTCAATGAGAAAAGAATTGAAGGGTCACTGAAGTGGTCCCAGGAGTCTGACCCCTCCTCCTATTATAAATTCACCTGGAATTTGCTAAGCAAATGAGGGGCATCATTGCAGGGCCAGGAACACCCCTGGGGAGAGGAGTGGTGGCCCAGAGTGAAGGGAGGGACCAGCCTAAGGTGCTGGTGTAAGGGGAGGCGCTTCAGGCAGTTTCCTAATTAGAAACCAGAAATTTGACTGGAAACCTCCTTCCTGGCACCCCCCTGTGCGAGTTAGGTGAGCCTCTAAGACATTTTCTCAGGAGGCTGCCAAGTGTCAAATCATCTTTGGAAATTATTCAACACCTCAAGCTTGATTATTTTTGTACCCAAACTGCATATGCTTAAAACTAACAGATGTTCCTATTAAAAATGCTTCTCATTTTTACTTCTCTCAGCTCAACATGAGATTTCAAATATTCTAAAGAGTCAAAGACATTTCTTCCTTTTTAAAATTAAGACATCCACAGCCACCTGTCTTTGAAATGTTAAGAAAGCAGGTGAAAATCCAAGAGCAGGGATTGTCTTTGGGGAGTGGGGTTTGGGGTAGAACTTTCACTTTATACCCTATGTTTTTAAATTACTGCAGGCAGAGGTTGCTGAAGTAATTTTTATAAGCATTTAAAAGCAGGTGGGATTCTGACATCTGAATCCATCCTTCCCGCCAAGCATGCTATCCCAGGAACACCCGCGGATCTGAGAACAGGGTGTGTGGTTGTGCAGGGAATGGAAGCCAAGAGAGCCAGTCCTCCTGCTCTTAGCTCTCAGTGCCCTTATGATTCTGTTCTGTGTTGAAAAGCTGGCATCTATTTCTGACTCAATAGCTGAGTGGCTGAGGGTCCGCAAAATTACTCAAGCCCTGGACCTTGGAGCAGACGAGTACCTCTCTTTAGTAGCCAGTCCCTCCTACTGTCTCTGCCTTGCAAAACAATTAGAGTTCAAGTCTGAGCTGGACTGCACTGCTGCCCTGGGCCAGGGCGGGCTTCCTCCCCTCTGACGCTGGTTTGCCGGTACAGAGTAGCTGTTTCAGCAGGCAATGGGTGAGTGCAGCCAAAGGTATGCCATCTCCCAGAGGACTTGGTGGTGGCACCCAAGTCACCCAATAAAAGTAAATAAAACAATGGCAATAGTTCTTGATAGGAACCATGGATGTAGTTCTAACTGGGAAAGCACCTGTAATGTGCAGTTAGTAAGAATAGCTGCTGCTGGCAGATGCAGCTCAAGACAAGTCCCACCCTCGCCCTGCCCTCCTTTCAACAATGGCCGCCCTCAAACCTCTCCTGGGCACCAAGACTGGAGTTGTCTCTGGAAGAACCCCCCAACCCCCTGGTCTTCCTGGCCACACCCTCGCTGAGGCCATGCCCATTCAACGTGGCCATCAAGGCTGGAAATTGCTTGGAAAGGAAACCAGATGGGCTGGGTGACCATCCACGGGACATCGGACCTCAAGCCAGCAGCCCCTTTGTGTGGATGGTTTAAAAATGTTATAAACACACAGAAGCTTACAGGCTGACTGTCATGACATCCCCTGGGCCCTGACGGGCTCACTGAGCCGACTGACACTCTTGTCTAAATTGTCCCCTGAGCTCCAGGCAGGAGGCTGCGGAGGGCGCGGCTGCCAGTCCAGGGCAGCATGAGCATCTGGATGGGCTGCTGGGAGCAGCGGGCCTGGAGGCTTGAACCAGATGCCGCCGTGTCCCCCGCGCCTGTGGGCCCAGCGGGGCCTGCTCTTGGTTAGAAGGGCACACAGGAGGGTGAAGAGAGGAGGACATGCGAGCACAAGGGGAAGCACTCTGTGGATCTGCACTGCGGCCCCACCAAGAAAGCCCGAGGCCAGCAGGCGCCTTCCGCCCCCCCGGGGCCAAGCACTCAGCCTGGCGTGGGGAGGGGGCCACGGAGTCTCGGGACGCCCGCAGCAGACCCTCCTCACACCGGTTCCTCACCGGACTGCGAGGAAAGCAGCCCTGTGCCCCCTGCCGCGGGGACGCAGGCAGCACAGGCTCCCCCGCCGCTGCGTGTGGCAGCGCAGAACCCACCCGGCTCTCTGGCTCCCACATTCCCCCAGGGCGTTACCGGCCTCCTCGGGCCACAGCTCCACAAGGAGCAGGAAGAGCTGTGCGGATGGAATGATCACGGACACTAAAAGTTAATGTTCAACCCAGGGAAGGGGCTCTTCCTGGCGGTTTCCTGCTCTGGCCACTGAGGCCCCGCTGGGCGCTCCCTGGGCTGGGCCACAGCTCTGCTTCCAGCTCACCAGGCTCTCACCTTCTTGAAAAGCTGGTTTCTTCCTTTTGGGAGGGGCTGGCTCTGCTCTTTATGAGAATTCCAAGGTTGCTGCGGCCCTGCCCATTTGGGAACACCTCTCCCGGCACTCGGAGCCCTTGCAGAGGAGTTCCGGGGCTCAGCTGCCTCCAGGACGGACAGGAGACCGGCCGCACCATGCGGGCTCTGGTCCTCGGCGGCCTGCTCTGCACGCTGCTCCTCTGCTCCTCCGTCTTCTCCGTGGAAGGTAGGACCGTCCCGGGTGCTGGGCCTGATGGGATGTCAGCACCGGGAAGGCTGGAATCAGGAAACGTTGGAGGGCAGGCCTCTGGCAGGCAGTCCTGGGCCCGAAAGACGGTCTTCCTCCTGAGTCTGTGCAGCCCTTCTACCCCCAGTGTCACACCAAGGTGGCGGGGCGCCTTCGCCATCGTCTCCTCACAGCTCTGAGCACACACAGGCGGAGGGAGGGCAGGCTCCCCGCAGACCAGACAGGGACTCCCCGCCAGATCGCTCTGCACCGAGGTCCCGCCAGTGGAATTCAGGGCCACTGTGCTGTCCTGTGTCACGCTCGAAGCACAGTGAATGTGTGTTGAGTGAATGAGTAAATTAATTAATAGGTTATCTGAGTCTGAACATCTCCCAGACTCATGCACAGCAGACACTGTGGCAGAAGGCATGAGAGGGCACATGCGCGGGTTTAGAAGTGGGGGCGCTTCTGTGCCTCTGTGGATATGAGTATCTGTCTCTCCTGCCTTCTGCCATCAGATAGCTGAGCATTTTGAGCTTTTTCTCTTGCCTAACTTCTCTAGAAACTGCTACTTTTACTCTTGTTTCAGTGGTTGCGGTTATTTAACATTTATTGGGGTTGGGGATAAAGAAATATGTATAGGGATGAAGACACCCATCATTTCATGCTGCAAGAATAGCCATGTTCAACATTTTGATTATTTCTTTTCAGTATTGCATGCCAGCATTTTTTGTAGTTGATAAATCCCTGCATGTTTGATGTTGTCTCTTTATTAATCCCTGCATGATTACACTCACCAAACATAGTTATGATTGGAACCCTGGGAGCATTTACACCAGAATGTCAGCAGCAGTGATCTCTGAGCAAGAAGGTGATAGGAAGCATTTGTTTTCTAAAGTGCCTGCCTGCAGGGACAGCGCGTGTCTATGACGTGCAGCCAGGGCCTGGAACCCGCATGCACAGGGCCTGGCAGTGCGGACAGACCTCCGTTCGCCATGTGGAGGCTGCCCCTGCGCCTTCAGGAGGATTTAATGAAGATGAAGCTCTTTCCCCATAGTTTCCCATCCATTTAGGAATATCTCTGGCAGATTCTCATAACTTGCCACCAAGTGAATGTGCATGATGAATTTACATGCTTAGACATTGAGATGGTTGACAACTTTGCACTATTTTAGGTCTGTGGCAAAGGCATATGTGTACATAACACAATTCCTGTATTTAGGGCACTGTCAGGCTCAGTAGCCATGGTGAGAGCCATGGTGTCAAAAGGCAGAGACACTTTTGAGTGAATGTTTCTCGGACAAGAACACGAGAAACAGATTCTGGGGGCAGAGATTCTCTCCATAAGGACTTTATATTCCTAAAAAGTAAATCCCCTCCAGGCCCCTCCTTTACCTGGGCCTCCCAGAGCCCATCCTGAGCTTTCTCAAGCAGCACGTCTGAGCCCTGAGCCGTGAGAGCTAAAGCTCACACCAGTCATTCCTGCACAGACCAAGCCCAGTGCCCCCGTGTCCGCCCGCAGGAAGAAGGCACCCCCGGCCGCCTGCCAAGCCCTGGAAAGGCAAGCCCTGCTGTTCCCAAGTTCCGGATCCTGCCCTGAGGACCCAGAAAGGTGAGCACCGCACCCCATGGGGCTGCGTCAGCCCTGCCGAGCCTGGGGTCGGCCTGGTATGGAGGGGCCATAGACAGATAGGATCGCTGCCTCGTGGGGCTTCCCGTCTGTGGGGAAAAGTGACCAGCCCAGCCCCAAAGTCACTAAATGAATCATTTTGAACTCAGTATGTTCTGTCAAAAGAAAGAACAGGATGCAATTATGAAATGGGGAACAGAGGGTGGAGGGAGAGGGTGCAGGCAGGTGGTCTGTGATGTGCCAGAGAAAGGCATGGAGGACAGAGGGAGGGTTGAGAGGTGCTCATGGAAGCTACCAACCAAGACAGGGCTGGTCTTGGAGCTGGTGCAGAGGTCGGGCAGATGAGGCTGGCAGGTCAAGAGTCCAGGAAGTACAGGCAGGCAGAAGGCCTGGGCAGTGCTGGGTGGCAGGAGGCGTGCAGTGGGGGAGGCTGCAGGCACCCAGGTCCCAGCCACGCCAGGGGCAGACTGACGTGTAGGCGTGGGCTGGCTCGGGTGAGAGGTAGGAGTGCTGGGCCTCTGCTGACCTGTGGTAGGCGGGTCCCAGAGCCTGGGACAAGCACAGGCCTTCAGGGGAAGCTGCAGAGCCTGCCATCAGCCAGGCCTGACACAGAGCCAGGGCGCCTGCCCCCACTCCCCGCAGCCCAAGGTTCCCTGCAGGACCCACAGCCGGCAGCCAGGCCTGACCAGCTCCAAGAGCCTGTGCACCAGAGGGAGCTGAGTGGCTCCGCCTCAGGCCACTCCTCTGAGGAAGGGCATCGCCTCCCACAGGGGCCGGTAGAGGTACTAGACCTCACACCCTGAGCCCAGGCCGCCCAGCACCCAGGCCAGGTGGAGAGTGAGCTGCTGACAGGCTGCCTGCAGCTCAGCTCCCACCTGAGGCCCAACCAGGCGCAGGAGCCGTGTTTCATGAAAGAAATAAGGCAGAAATCTAGGGAAGAGAAGCAGCATCTACCCCATGCGAAGAGAAGGGCGTGCTCAGACCCTCCCCAGGATGCGCCTGCTTGGAGGCAGGAGGGGAGTTAAGGACGTATGCACAACACACGCTTGCACACGGCTCCCTTGAAACAGCCGGCTCGTGTTGGACGGGATTCTTTTCAGTGTGTATATTTTTTAAATTCCATTGCAGAAATTTGCAAACAACTTAGAACAAGAAGAGCAAAACAAACATTTCTATTGTGTCCTTATGCAATCTCAGTTAAACCCTGGGAACCCCGGGGAAGCATTGTCACTGCTTTACAGATTGGGAAACTGAACCTGAGGCAGAGCGAGGAGCCCGGTGTGCCCACTCTTCCCACTGCAGCCATGCTTCCCCCAGAGCCGGCTCCCCGCAGCGCAGTTATGAAGCCACTTGCGTGCCCCAGGGGACCGCGGACTCACCTTCTCAGTCAGCCACCTGCTCCACCTGCTGGCCACCTCGCTCCTCGCTGGGGTCAGTGTAACAGTTGAAGCCGCCTCACCGGCCACTGCCACGGTGGAGCCAGTGGAAAGGCCCCGAGTGCCCTCCACGTGCCTGTTGTATCTTGGGAGGAAGTGTGAGCGGGCCCAGGATGGCGGGGTCAGGAGGAGCGAGGTGCACGCTGAGAGCAGAAGCCATGTGTTCTCGGCCAGGCGTGGGGCTAGTGCGGTGTGGCCAGCAGCGGGCTGGGTGTGCTGGCTCTGCTCTCTGCACTGACGGAAGAGTGTCCATGTGCCTATCTTTGGAGAGAGAGCATAGCCAGGTGGCCTGGAGGTGGTCCCTGCGCCCCGCGGGCTGTGGCCCCTGCGTGGGCATCAGCTGCTCCTCAGCCTCCAGGCTCTCCTGAGCTCTGTTTCCCTGCAGGTGAAGCAGGTGTTGTGTCTTTATTAATCCCTGCATGATTACGCTCACCAAACATAGTTATGATTGGAACCCTGGGAGCATTTACACCAGAATGTCAGCAGCAGTGATCTCTGAGCAAGAAGGTGATAGGAAGCATTTGTTTTCTAAAGTGCCTGCCTGCAGGGACAGCGCGTGTCTATGACGTGCAGCCAGGGCCTGGAACCCGCATGCACAGGGCCTGGCAGTGCGGACAGACCTCCGTTCGCCATGTGGAGGCTGCCCCTGCGCCTTCAAGAGGATTTAATGACGATGAAGCTCAGGGGCGTAGGGACGGGGATAGGAAGTGCCAGGCATAGGACTCTGGGTCAATCCAACAAAATCATCTTCAAAAACCAATGTGCCCAGTGGCCTATCCTGGAGTACACTTACCGATTTACTAAAACAGTCCTTTTCTCAAGTGTTAGAAACGGGCAGCAACCCGTACAGCTGCACTGTCATAGCGCAGTTTTTAAAGCAGGGTTCCACCTGCTGGCCGTGAGCACTGAAGGGCGTCGGGCTTAGGTTGGGGTCTGATGGCAGCTGTTTAAGCCCCACCAGCGGCAAGGCCTCCTTCCCTTCCCCCCCCCCCACCCTTCCCCCCCGAACCCGGAGGCAGTTAGTGAGGAGGCTCCTGGGGGCCTCCCTGGGAAGGCCCTCGAGGCTGAGGGCTGGGAGCCCGGGGCCACCGCACTGCTCACAGCCCAGACAAACCATCACCCTCGTGGCGCTGGGGTGGAGGGGCACAGAGGAGTTCCTCCCACCATGCGATGGGCCCTGTTTTCAGGGAGGGGCCAGACTGCAGACACAAAGGGCCATGAGTGTGACAACTTGCAGGTTTCGGCAACTTTGGGTGGTACCATGGGTATAGGAGGGCTCAGTGCCATGGTCCCTGGAGGGGGAGGTAGGGAGGGTGGCCAGCCCATGCTGCCCAATTAGAGGGCTCGGGTCAGTGGCCTTATTCCCTGTATTATGTCCATTCGCCAAAGCAACATAGCAAACACTCCCCACTTTGGTGGTCAAACCAGTAAGTGTTTACTATTTTCTGTGAGTCCCAGGTCAGCTGGCAGCTCTGCTGTGCTCGCTGTGCTCAGTCACTACTGATCTTGGCTGGGCTCTCGGTTCTGGGCTCAGTGGTCTTGGATGGTCTCACTCGGGCAACTGGACCTTCCACACAGTCGCTCTCCCTCCAGCAGGCCAACCCACATGGGGCTGCAGGTCTCACCTCTGTGAGTAGAAGCACTTAAGCCTCTTGAGGCCTCAGAACTGGCCCAGCTTCCTCTCCACGTCATCACTTCATGGTTAGCCGATGCCCCGCACCAGCACTCAGCCTCAAGGAGCAGGGAAGCAGACCCCATGTCTTGACAGGAAGCTGCACAGTCACATTGCAAAGAAGGGGTGGAGACTTGTGATCATATTGGCAATCAGTCAACCACAGCATTAGCAGTGGGAGGCAGAGAAGAGAGTGTAGGAGTCGCAGGGTGGGGGTCGGTGGAGGGGAGCAGTGCTCAACCACGGGCCTCCAACAGAAATGCTGGGGGTTCTCACAATGTGAGTCAGCATAGACCTCACCTGTGTGTGGCCGCGATGATCCCTGGGAAGACAAGGGCATCTTCACATAGGAACAGATATAGAAGCCATTAGCACTATTTGTGATTGGGACAGGAGGCGTGGATAAACTATGATGACTAAATTTGCTTTCTATATAGCTAGTAGTCATATAGCAACTGCTGTGCAGCACTTACATCTGCTAACTCATTTAGGTTGGGGTCAGATGCAGCTGTTTAGGCCCCACCTCCTACTAATCCTAAGAGTTAGGTACTATTACTATGGCCATTTTTACACATGAGGAACCAAAGCACAGAGAGGTTAAGTAACTTGTTGAAGGTCACACAGCTAGTAAGTGGTAAAGCTGGCTCTGCCAAATGACCTGGCTCTAGATTCTATGTTCTTAACCCTCTCACTGCCTTGCATAGTAATAGCCTGGAAACAGAAGGAGAAAAAAAAAAAGAATAATCCCATTACCATAACTTAATAACCTTCTCATTCGTGTTTCCTTTGTTTTGTCATGCAAAATGCTTGCCTGGTTTTATTTTTTATTGTATATCATTCTTTAATTTTTAAAATTCACATTACATCATAATCTTTTTTTTATGTTACAACATAGTCTTCATAATCATAGTGCTTATTACTATTAAATTTTCCACTATTGGAAACAAAACTCTGAAGAATACCTTAGTGCATGCAGTTTTTTCTTTCTGTGGATTATTCGTCCCATAAATGGGACCCAGCTCTGACACACACGGTGCTGGAAGGTGGTCTGAGGGGCGGGGGCCTGCATGTGGGCAGGGCCTCCACCCGGGCCCTCAGCCTCCATGGACTGTGCTCTTGACAGAGCCAACCAAGCAGCTAAGCCACCTTCTCTCCATCTCCTGCGAGGAAATCGGATTTCTCTCTGTGCCTCGGGGAGGAGGGTAGAGTTTGATTCATGCTTTGATTGTTTTCAAGATTGTGTCTAGAAGTGAGTCTTAATTGTGTTTCCCCTCTCTCCACCCCTGGCTTTGCCTGCTGTGTCTGCCCTTTGCTCCTTCCCAGGACACCGTGTGAGGATCTGCAAACCATGCAAGTTCAAGCCAGCGTCCCCCTTCTGGGTGGTGCCCGGGGCGCTCCCACAGGTTTAGTGTTCCCCAGCAAGGCTCAGTTCCTGAGGCGCCCCCAGGTCCCCCCTGGAGCTGGGACTGAGGCACAGGCCCTGGGAGCCTCTGCCCCAGCCACTGGTCTCCTTAAAGACACAGCATCCCTGCGCCACGTTGGATTGTCCTTGCCCTGCCTTTCAGAAAAGCAACAATAAAGAAAGAAGAGCTTGGAATGCTTGCCTTTCTGAGTGTCCTTGGACAAATAACCTAGCACCTCAGGACTCACATCCGCGTCAGAGATATAAAAGCTGATGAGGAAAACTCGAGGCCAGGAAGGCCCCTCATCGCTGTTCCGAAGGCCTCCATTCACCTGCTTCAGCCTTCACTGCTGTGAGCTGGGTGTTGGAAAGCTTCCTCTTGGGCAGCAAGGGCCCTGGGGAAGTTCTAGAATTTCAGATCCTGGTCCCATTGTGCCACCAACCATCAGAGTTACTGTGAACCAGGCTCAGCCCACCTTGCCTCAGCCCCTCCCCTCACCCCCCCCCCGCCCCCCCCGGCCCCTGCAGCACAGACAGGATTCCCCGGACACATGCAGCGGTGAATCCAGAGCCTTCAGAGCCTGCGGGGTGCAGGGAGTAGGCTCCCCAGGGCAGCTGACTGGCTGCAGAAGCCCCTCCGTTCCACCCGCGCCCAGCCCCTCCACTTGTACCCAAAGGCCCCTGAGGGGTCCTTTCCTATCTTCCCCATGAGCGTCGGCAGGACTCTATAATAATAAAAATGTAATATGCTAATTAGACTGGACAGCCAGGCGGCCTTCCAGACAGCCTTCCGGACAACCTTCCAGACGAAGGCTGGGCTGCAAGGGCTGAGCCCCTTGCATGAATTTCATGCATCGGTCCTCTAGTGAATAATAATCAGACAAATAAATAAGGAAAATGCATGGCGCATCCTTGTTTGGGCAAGTCTGTCAGAGGATGTGAGCCTCAAGGTTCTGCTGAAGAAAAGCCCGTCATCACAGCACACCCAGTGCAGAGCGGGGAGAAGGAGAACTAGTGGCAGCAGCAAGGCCTTCTCCAACACCCCAGGATTCAATCCCAGTCCTGCCTAGGATTCCTCTTTTCTGTGAAATAAAGAGCACAGGACCTACTTAGAGGGCGGACAGGAGGCTCCAACTAGTAGAGGATGGAAAGTGCCCACAAACAAAGGGTTGGCTCGCGGGGGCAGGGACAGGGTGGGGGGGCTTGGTTCAGGGAAGTCGCTGCCTCCCTGCCCCCACCCGGGGGAGTGTTTGTGTCCACTGTGAATGCAGAGCTGCAGGGCTGCGGCTCAGAGGGACAGATGGCCCAGGTCTGAGAGGCTCATCTCTCAGTAAAGCTCCCTTTAATCGGATTCTCCCCACAAGGTGAGCCCCACAGACATGTCAGCCTGCTAGGCCGCCAGGTGCAGGGCTGATGGGAAGAGGTGCTCTGCACAGCCTCGGGGACATGGTCCCAGGGCAGCCAGCAGTCCTTGCTTTGCTTTCCAAGCTTCACTCACAGGCACACGCCTCACGCACTCACTCTCACCCCTCCCGGTCGGCACTGGTCAGGCTGGGAGGCTCTGAGGCTGTGGTGCACCAGGAGGCTGAGGGCTGAGGAGCCATCACAGCTCCACAGAATGGGGAGCATCACGGGCGGGGCCGGCGTGGGAGGTTGGGGAAAGGAGGAGCTGGTGGCTGAGCTGAGTTCTGGGGAAGCTCCAGCTGGGAGAGAAGGTGTCTATCTGTCTGTATGTCTGTTTGAGGCGAAGTAAGGGTGCAGCAAGGGCCAGGCAGGAAAACTTGAGTATTTGAGGAAAATTCAGCAACTGGACAGCAACACCAAGAGACAAAGAGAAAGGGGGGGATTCACTCTGGGGCCCTATGAGCCCCTAGAAATGTAGTGTTTATTCTGAGATGAGAAGAGCCAGAGACACTGTGAGCAGAGGAGAATGCAGGCAGGGAGAGGGGCCTGCTGGGATGAAGGCAGGACAGTGGGCCAGGCAGACGGGAGGGGAGACGTGGGCTTGTGGGCTGTGTGGGCAGGGACCATTCCTGGGCGCGCAGGGCTCCCACCGAGAGCTTCCCTGGCAAGGGGACCCTCACCTTCCAGCAATGCCGAGAGCCGGCCCTGCTCCCTCTATTCCCCACTCCTCACACCCTCCAAAACAGGAAAAGAAAAAAATCTCACACAAAATTAAACACCTGTACTCAAGACTCAACCAGGAGGAACAATTCAAAGGCCACGTGCCCGACCACTGAGCCAAGTCCTTCTTTACCCTCAGAAAGCCCTGGGCCTGAGGCCAGCCCTCCGAGGACGCTGGGAAGGGAAGGTCAGACATTAAATGCATAAATAAAAGTGTAACCGGACAACCAAGCGTCCGCTGCCTGTCACTACTTGAGCCAGTTCAGCAGAAACTGGGTTGAATCATATGAGCGTTTAGTCCAGTCCTGCCAGCAGCTGGGTGAGCAGCAGGTCGTCCACGAAAATCTGCTCTGCCTGCCCCCCCCCCCCCCCCCGCTCCCACCCCCGCCGCATAAGCCACTGCGTATAGAGGTAGAAGGACAAAGGAAAGTAGGCAAAGGGCAAATGGGCAGTTTACAGACACGCCAAGGGCTGGGTCCTCAAAGGGCTGAGTGATATGCAAGGGCTGGGGCTACCTGGGCGACAGCCAAAGGGAGTGCCGGCTCCCACGCAAACAGGTTTCTGCGGAGCTGCAGGAGCTGGAGCACCCCTCCCCTTCCTCGCCACATGGGTTTTAATTGCTGAGTCTGCGGACAATCGTGTGCGTAGCGTTTTCAAGGCTCTCAGGGACCCTTTGAGATGACAAGGAAACCCCAAACATCTGAAAGTGACTTTTAGTTAGAAAACTGGACTTCTCAGCACGCTGATTCCTTGAAGAACTCAGCCATGTTTGCAGTGGTGCCATTAGAGAAAGTGTGCCATCTCCATAGCAACTGAAGGGGCCCACACTCCCTGACTGTGTGGGATCCTGTACTGCTGACAGCTTCAAGCTTCCCAGACAGAATTGGGTTCAAATGATGGCTCACATCATGTGCCCACTGTGACGTCAGGGGCCTCAGGTTCCCGTCTCTGCAATGAGACTGAGAGCCTCTCGAGGAGAGTAAATCAGACGAGAAATGCCTGGTTCCACAATAGAAGCCAAATGGTCACAGATCTGCTTCCACCAAACAGGGCCCCGCTCCCCCCAGGACCAGGCTTCCTGGAGCAGTTCCATTCCCACCCCTAAAGGGCCTCCTGTTGGCGCCGCACATGTTACAGCCCCATGTGCCCACCCTCTGCTGACTCATCTCCCAGCGTATGTCTGGGCAAACTGTTGAGGGTGCCCTTCCTGGGGCAGAGAGGCCACGTCTGGTTTGGTCAGTGCTCCGAGGCCCTGCTGTGGCCCCGGGGACCCTGCAGCACTTCCCTGCCCTGAGAACAGCAGGCAACTCCTGGGACCAGGTGAGCCAGGCTTCGGTTCAGTCAGGGGCTGGCCCTGTGCTTACTAGCAGCCTGCTAGCCTGCGCCAGCTCCAGAGGCAACTGGTAGGCTTGCTATCAGTAGCTCCATCCCTGGAAAGGGTTACTGGCTCATCTGCTATTTAATGTGTCAAACCACACTGCGCCTCTCTGGACCCGCAGAGTGTGAACCAGAGGTGGGAGGTGTCAGGTTATAAGATGTCAGAACTGAAAAGGTCCTTTTCCACATCAAAATGAACCTTTCTGCTCAATTCAGTGATTAAATATGCTGTGTATCTGAACAGGAGTCGAGAGCAGGGGTCTCCACCCCTTGCTATTGGGTGGAGTCACAGAGACATGCCCTAGACCTGTAGGTCACAAACAATGGAAATCCATCCTGCATATCAGATATGTACATTACGATTCATAACAGTAGCAACATTACAAATATGAAGTGGCAACAAAAATAATTTTATGGTTTGGTCACAACATGAGAAATTTCATTAAAGTGTCATGGCATTAGGAAGGTTGAGAACAACTGCCCTAGAGGGACCTCCTTACAGGGACCTGTCCTAGAGGGACCTGCCCTAGAGGGACCTGTCCTAGAGGGACCTGTCCCAGAGGGACCTGCTCTAGAGAAACCTGTCCCAGAGGGACCTGCCCTAGAGGGACCTGTGCTAGTGGGACCTGCTCTAGAAGGACCTGTCCTAGAGAGACCTGTCCTAGTGGGCCCTGCCCTAGAGGGACCTGCTCTGAGGGACCTTTCCCAGAGGGACCTGCCCTAGAGGGACCTGTCCCAGAGGGACCTTCCCTAGAGGGACCTGCCCCAGAGGGACCTGCCCTAGAGAGACCTGTCCTAGTGGGCCCTGCCCTAGAGGGACCTGCTCTGAGGGACCTTTCCCAGAGGGACCTGCCCTAGAGGGACCTGTCCTAGAGGGACCTGACCTAGAGGGATCTGTCCTAGAGGGACCTGTCCCAGAGGAACCTGCCCTAGAGAAACCTGTCCTAGAGGGACTTGCCCTAGAGGCACCTGTCCTAGAGGGACCTGCCCTAGAGGGACCTGCCCTAGAGGGACCTGTCCTAGAGGGACCTGTCCCAGAGGGACCTGCCCTAGAGGGACCTGTCCTAGAGGGACCTGACCTAGAGGGACCTGTCCTAGAGGGACCTGTCCCAGAGGGACCTGCCCTAGAGAAACCTGTCCTAGAGGGACCTGCCCTAGAGGGACCTGTCCCAGAGGGACCTTCCCTAGAGGGACCTGCCCCAGAGGGACCTGCCCTAGAGAGACCTGTCCTAGTGGGCCCTGCCCTAGAGGGACCTGCTCTGAGGGACCTTTCCCAGAGGGACCTGCCCTAGAGGGACCTGTCCTAGAGGGACCTGACCTAGAGGGATCTGTCCTAGAGGGACCTGTCCCAGAGGAACCTGCCCTAGAGAAACCTGTCCTAGAGGGACTTGCCCTAGAGGCACCTGTCCTAGAGGGACCTGCCCTAGAGGGACCTGCCCTAGAGGGACCTGTCCTAGAGGGACCTGTCCCAGAGGGACCTGCCCTAGAGGGACCTGTCCTAGAGGGACCTGACCTAGAGGGACCTGTCCTAGAGGGACCTGTCCCAGAGGGACCTGCCCTAGAGAAACCTGTCCTAGAGGGACCTGCCCTAGAGGGACCTGTCCCAGAGGGACCTGCCCTAGAGGGACCTGTCCTAGAGGGACCTGTCCTAGAGAGACCTGTCCTAGAGGGACCTGCTCTAGATGGACCTGCCCTAGACGGACCTGCTCTAGAGGGACCTGCCTTAGAGGGACCTGTCCCAGAGGGACCTGCTCTAGAGGGACCTGTCCCAGAGGGACCTGCTCTGAGGGACCTGTCCTAGAGGGACCTGCCCTAGAGGGACCTGTCCCAGAGGGACCTGCTCTGAGGGACCTGTCCTAGAGTGACCTGCCCTAGAGGGACCTGTCCATAGGGACCTGCTCTAGAGGGACCTGCTCTGAGGGACCTGACCCAGAGGGACCTGCTCTAGAGGGACCTGTCCCAGAGGGACCTGCCCTAGAGGGACCTGCTCTGAGGGATCTGCCCTAGAGGGACCTGCCCTAGAGGGACCTGTCCCAGAGGGACCTGCCCTAGAGGGACCTGTCGAGAGGGACCTGCCCTAGAGGGACCTGTCCTAATGGACCTGCTCTAGAGGGACCTGTCCTAAGGGACCTGCTCTAGAGGGACCTGTCCTGGAGGGACCTGCTGATTGGCCTTTCACCACAGTTCGAGGTGGGAGACTCAAGGAGAAGGAACTCCCATTGTGCAGGTTGGTCAGCCTGGGGGACCAGTGACCTGGAGCCTGAGCAGGGTCTGTCCGGTTGGCCAAGCTCAGGTCCCACAGCAGGGAGTCCTTCCTTCCAGCTATGAAAGAGGAAGCCATCAGGCCCTCTTTACTGTAAGGCCAGAATCAGGCCGTGGTGAAGCCTCCACGAAGAGCTGTTTCCCAGGTCTCGGGGCCTGAGGGTGACTGCTCTGTTCGTGCTCCCCAGACCTCTCTGGTTGTGGCATTGAAGGTCCCACATCTGAAAACACCCTCAGTCCCAGGCAAGCTCGGATGGCTAGTCACTCTAGCAGATGTGAGCCTGTGCGATCAAGGGCTTGATCTCTGTAAGAAGACAATATAAACTGCAAATATAAAACTAGTGCTGTGGAAGGGATGTGTGAGCTAGGGGCTCAGCTGAAGACCTAGCACCTTCAGTCATCTCTGCCGTAGGAAGAGCTTCGGCTGTTTTTGAACCCGGCTCTGGGCCTCACTGGCTGTGTGAGCCTCGGCAAGTGACTTACCCTCTCTGTGCTCTAACTTCTCCCTTTCTACAGCAGGGACACGCATACCAGGAGAGGCTGTGCTGGTCACATGAGATGATGGAGTGACAGTGACAGGCTGGGAGGGCCCCTTCTTTGTCCCTCTCCAGTGCACGTCTGTTGACTGAGTGGATGGAGGGGAGAGAAGCCACTTGGTGAGGGGATGGGCCAGGACACCAGCGGGCTCTTCTCGGCCCACTGACAGGGCACTTGTCCGGGAGATTCTGGCCCTGCTTCCAGGCACGGGGGCCCTGCAGAAGGCGGCAGTCCTCGTCGGGAGACACGAAGCTGCCGCATGTCTGTGCAATTGAAAGTGCCCCTCCCGGCCCAGGGCCAGGCCCAAGGGGCTCAGGAGGAGTGAGGATGAGTATGAAACTGCCAAGCTGTCTGGGACCCGATGCACCTTCCCGGCCCCCATCCCGGGCTCTCGGACGGAAGGGCTGGAGCGGCTGCTTCTCCCCGGTGCTCGGAGGACTGGTGATGAGGCCTCAGGAGAGCGGGCCTAGCTGGGGGCGCAGGGCGGGCAGGAGGGGAGACCCCGGAGGCAGCCCACAGCCCCCACCCTCCGCGCTTCCCCAACGCACACCGCCTCTGGGTCTTTCGGTCTCACCCGCAGCCTCGGGGACACTCCGGCACCCACACGGCTGGCCTGGCCCTCCTGCCTCCTGGCGGCCGGGGAGCGCTGAGCGGGGCCTCCCGCGCCCCGGGCGTGGGGACCGGGGGCCAGGTTTCCGGGCTCCTCAGGCCCCGCAGCGCGTCTGTCCCCCGGAGGCCGGCGGGCTCGGACCCAGCGCGGCCTTCGTCCCGCCCCCGCCCCCGCCCCGCCCCCGCCGCGGCCCCCGCCCCCGCCCCGCCCCGCCCCCGCCCCGCCGCGGCCCCGCCCCCGCCGCGGCCCCCGCCCCCGCCGCGGCCCCGCCCCCGCCGCGGCCCGCCCCCGCCCCGCCGCGGCCCCGCCCCCGCCGCGGCCCCGCCCCCGCCGCGGCCCCGCCCCCGCCGCGGCCCCGCCCCCGCCGCGGCCCCGCCCCCGCCGCGGCCCCGCCCCCGCCGCGGCCCCGCTAATCGGCCTCCCGGCCGGGCCCCGCGCAGCGCCGCTCCCGCCCGCACCTCGGCTCGTCGCGGGGACATGCGGGCCGCCCTGGCCCTGGCGCTGCTGCGCCTCTGCCTCGGTGAGCGGGCGGGAGGGGGCGACCCGGCGGGGACCCCAGCTGCTCGCCGCTTCAGGGCTGGGGGGGGGGGCGGGAGGGGGCGACCCGGCGGGGACCCCAGCTGCCCGCCGCTTCAGGGCGGGGGGCGGGGGGTAGAGAGGGCGCAGAGGGCGCCAGGCCCCGTCTGGCTCGGCTCCCAGCCCGTTGGGGGTTATGTGGCCGCTGCCTGAATTCGAGCGCCCCGGAGTCTGTGTCCCTGACAAGCAGACGGGTGTGGCGAGGAGAGGCCCAGCGGGTCCCCCGGTGCCAGGGGTGGGTCAGACCCGAGGGGGCGAAGGTGTCCCCTGCTGCCCGGGAGCCACCTGCGCCGTGTTTTCTTCCAGCGAAGGTCAACTTCGCCCCCCACTTCTTCGACAGCGGAAACCTGGGCCTGTTCAGCCTCCCGGAGGACACCCCTGTCGGTGAGGAGCCCCGGCCACGGGGCCTCAGGAGGGGTGGCCCTCCTTCCCCGGGCATGGACCCACCAGGAGCCAGTCCTCCAAGCCTGTGCGGACAGGTGCCAGCTGCCCGGCTCCGCCGCTGACTGTGCCCGGAGTTCCCAGGGCTCTTGCAGAGCTCAAGGCTGCCCTGGGGGCCGGAGCCGGGGCCGGGAGACGACGGGCACAGACAGACGGGCCCATGATGGTCTCTGCTGGGCCCAGCTGCCAGGGCCCACTGGCGTGACCTTGAGCACCTGTGCTGACTCCCAGGTCGCAGATCTTTAGGCTTTAAAATGGCCCGAGAGCACCCACCTGCCTGGGCTACACAGAGGGGAGAGGAGGAGGGAGCCTGGCCAGCCACCTGCTCGCAGGCCCCGAGGAGTGACCTGGGCCTGGGGCTCCGCTGCTGAGAGCCGCTCCTGCTGCCTGAATGGTGCACCACCCCCTCCCCCACCCCACCCCACCCCGCCCCGCCCCAGTCTGGGCTCAGCCATCTGGTAGTAGAGTGGCTGGGGCTCCACCGTCTTCCTCACATCACAGTGGGAAGCAGCCGCGGGAGGCCGCAGCCCTGCCGCCCAGGCTGGGCCTTTGCTCTGAATCGCATCTTCCCTGTGAAAACGGGGATCCTTGCTCTGAGCTGCTGCCAATGTTAAGAAAAGCTGGGCACTGGGTTCCAGGCCTCCTGT
This sequence comes from Myotis nattereri, assembly GCF_964212035.1. Lineage (NCBI taxonomy): Eukaryota > Metazoa > Chordata > Mammalia > Chiroptera > Vespertilionidae > Myotis > Myotis nattereri. Next base: position 1,303,786 of record NC_138088.1, read on the forward strand.
GTCGCCTTCCAGGCTCTCACGTGTACACGCTGAATGGGACAGACCCTGAGGGCGAGCCTGTGTCCTACCACATCAGCTTTGACCCCAGCACTAGAAGCGTCTTTTCTGTTGACCCCAATTTTGGAAACATCACCCTGATCGAAGAGCTGGACCGAGAGGTATGGGGAGGTGTGTGGGTGCAGCCTGTTGGCATGGAGACCAGCATCTGTGGTGAAAGGCCCCCCGAGATGGTCCTTGGAGAGGTCCTATAAGCCACAAAAACTCGGGCTGACCAGGACTGGTTGCATGGTCTAGGGGTGGGTCTGAGTTTGGTAGAACTCTACCCTCTGTACCCTCGAACCTGCAGTGACAGGGCAGGGCCTCCACACCAGCTGGCGGGCCTGGCTGTCGTCCACAGAACCTGACCTGTCCGTGGGCTCCTGCCAGCTCGGGTCAGATGCAGCCACCACCAGCCCTGGGCCAGGGAGAGAGAGAAACCTCAATACCCTTCCCCCCTGAAGTCCCGCTGAGTCTTGGGGAGTGTGAGACACCACAGACCTGGCCCTCTGCAGCCTGTGGGCTGGGGAGAGGCTTGGGGGAGGCCAGTGGAGTGAAAGGAAAGGGAGAAAGGAATAAAACTTTCTTCCTGGGACCCGGCACTGCGTCTCGGCGCTCTAGCTGGGGAACGTTTTCTGCTGGCTCCTCGGCAGTCCCTCTGGGTTAGGAGAACCCGTGTGCAGAGCCCTGAAAGAAAGTATGGCCAGAGGCAACTTTGGGGCACCCAGCCCTGCTCCAGCCTCTCTCAGGGGAGCAGGGAGGGCCCCCCAGTCTCGGCCTCTAGGGTGTGTATCTCCTGAACACTCAGTCCTTGTGCTTCGCAGAGGGAGGATGAGATCGAAGCCATCATCAGCATTTCTGACGGCCTGAACCTGGTGAGCAGACATGGGGGCCAGCCCCTGGCAGCCCGCAGCCTGGGCCTGAGCAGTTTCCCCTTCCCACCTCCCAGAGGGGGGACTCCCTGCAGTCCTGCCCCATGTGTCCCCAGGAGTGGCTGTAGGAGAGGCTGCAGGGAGGGAGGCCGGTGGGAAGGGGCAGGGAGGGAGAGAGCCAGGCTCTCCAGTGTCTCCTGGAGTCTTTCCCATCTGCCTCCTCCACCTGTTCTTGGCTCTGCCACCTCTCACCCACGCAGAATTCCTGGGCCCCCGAACCCGCTTCTCCCTTCCTCCTTCCCCACAGCCACACTCTCCCAGCCCCCACCACGCTGCTTCCCCCAATCACAGGGGCTTCCTGCCTGCAGGCTCCCAGACCCCCCCCTCAGAGCTGGGCCAGGGCCATCTAGAACCCAGGCCTGGCCAGGACCTGCTCAAGAGCACTAGCAGCTGCCCCACCCCCAGGAGAAAACCCAAGCTGCAGCCTGGCATTCAGGGCCTCCCTGTTGGGCGCCCTTGGCCTCGTCCCCCCTTCCACATTCTCCCCACCAACATCAGCCACATCTACTGTGTTCTCTGAGCTCACCAGGTCCCTCCTCCTGCGTTGGCATGTGGTGTTCCTTCCCTCTCGTCCTCTCACCTGACACACTGCTGCGGAGCTTACCTCCCCCTCCGCAGCGAGGCGCCCTGCTACCCACCCCTAGGCTGGTTAGATGCCTCTCTGGGCCCCTGACCACAGCATCCTGCACTGTGCACCCGGCCCTCAGGAGGCACTGACCTGGGCAAGGTGAGCGTGGTGTCCGGGGTCAGGCCTGCACTCGGGCAGCACCCGGGGTGCCACTGCCATCACCGAGTGTATCACCACCTTCTTTTACATGCTGGCCTTGGCCCTGCCATCTCATTTTGCAAAATACACACCATCAGAATGTATCTTCTGCCTCTGAGATGGAACATAGTGCTTGGCACCAAATAGTTGCTTAATAATAATGTTGCATGAATGAATAAAAGAAGGAAGGAAGAAGGGAGGGGGAATAGAGGGAGGGAGGGAGATGGGTAGAGACATACCTGGGGCACTAGGGGCCACTGTCCCTTTATCACCCAGAAGGCCTCACTGCCCCAATTCCTGTCCCATTTGCCCCTCCCTAGGTGGCAGAGAAAGTCGTGATCCTGGTGACTGATGTCAACGATGAGGCACCCAGGTTCCTCCAGGAGCCGTACACTGTCCAGATTCCTGAGGTGAACTTGGGCCCAAGGCAGGGCCCATGCATTCCTGCCCCAGACCCTGCCTGCCCTTTGGGGCTGCCGTGGCCTGGCCCAGGGGCCCTGGCACTGAGTCAGGGGCCTCCCTTGCACCCCCCCCCCCCCCCACACACACACACACTGCCATTCCTCACACATGCATTCCCCACAAAGGACTGTTCGCTTACCATTTTCCAAATCATAATGTATGTTTATTGTGGAAATGTGAAATAAGTAGAAAAGTAAAGAGAAAAGAAGTTTCCATTAACACTAGCCAGAAAATAGACACAATGCATTCGTTTTGGTGGGTTAAGAAAAAACGAACTGTAAGTTTCATCGAATCTGAATAAATATTCACTTATGGGATGTTCCAGATGACTTCTCAACCATTCCTACTGGCAAGGTGGCAAGGCATTTCCTTAGACTTTGTTCTTACACGTTTTTACAAAATTCAGAATCAGTTTTTGATCATTCTACATTTAGATATTTTTATCTTTAGAAAGTTTTGTTAGATAATACAAAATTGCTATTCTCACTCTAAAAAAAAAAAAAGAAAGAAAGAAAAAGTTTCCAGACCAACCCAAACCCCTCTAGGTTGAGACTGCATTGCTAAATTTTGGTGTATTTCTTTCCAGCTGTTTTTGTGATTATTGGATTTATTTTCTGTGTGTTTTAGGTAATTGGGGCTATACTAAGCATGCTTTCTGTATACTTTTTTTCCATTTAATTCATAAGCATTCCCCCCCTTACTGTTAAAGTTTGCATAATTACCATTTTACTAGTGTCTGTTAAGTGAACATTGCACCATTTATGGAACTGTTCCTTTATGTTTAGACTAGAGGCCTGGTGCACAAAATTCGTGCACTGGGGGGAGGGGTCACCTTGGCCTGTGCCCTCTTGCAGTCCGGGAGCCCTCGGGGGATGTCCAACTGCCCTGGAGGTGGGAGAGGCTCCTGCCACCACGGCTGCGCTCACCAGTCCGGTTTCTGGTGCACTAACCACCAGGGGGCAGCTTCTGCATTGAGCGTCTGCCCCCTGGTAGTCAGTGGGCATCATAGTGACTGGTCATTCTGCCATTCGGTCTATTTGCATATTAGCCTATTATTATATAGGATATTTAAGATACTTTAAATTTTTTCTGTAAGAAACATCAAATTCTGAACATAACAGTTCTTTTTCTCTATTAGAATAATTTCCTAAAGATACAGGCCAAGATTTGGAATTGTTAGGTTGGAGAGTGAATGCCTGAGTGTTGCTGCTTCTTCAGGGTGAGGGAGCTGAGCTTTCCTGATGGGGGTGATGTGGGCGAGGTGTCTCCCTAGCCCTGCCACACTCAGACTTTCACATATTTAAGCGTTCGCTTCAGTGGGAGAAAGATATTTTATTTTGGTTTTCAATTGTATGGATTTATTCCTGGTCATGTTAATTATGTCCATGTTTATTAACCCTTTTCTCAGTTCATATTTAAGCAGCTTATCTCCTTGGAGTCTTAGTTTTCCTCTTTCTCAGAGGCTGTGCTGGGGGCTGGAGTGGGGGTCTGCTTGCTCCTCCCTTTCTCCTCCTTCTCTCCACCCGCCCAGCCCCCCTGATGTGCCCCTGCCCAGGGCTCCTGGGTTCATCACCCCCTTCCCACCTCTTCTTAGCCCTTCACTCTCCTGACCCACTTTTCCATGACCCTCCGCACCCCAGCTCCCGGGCATCCTGCCCCTGTCCCAGGCCTAACCCCTGTGGCACCCCTCAGGACACACCCGCTGGGAGCAGTATCTTTGAGGTTCGTGCTGTGGACAAGGACACGGGCTCTGGAGGAAGTGTCACCTACTCCCTGCAGGTGAGCAGGGCACACGCGTGTGTGTACCAGGGGCAGGGCTGGCGGGGACCAATGGCTGACCCTCCATCACCAGGCCTTAGGTCAGTGCCTCTACTAGTCCCCAAATTGTCAGAAATGACACATCAGATCCTATGGATTCAGTAAATGCAGGGGGCGAACAGACAGGTGAGCACATGAGGGGCTGGGCGGAGGCTGTCTGCCCCAGACTCCCCCCTCCCACCTTACTCTGAATTGGTTGATCTCCAAGACTCGTAGTTTTTCCCCAAAACCCTTCCCTAGGAGAAGCCTGGGCACTTAATACCCCCTCACCCCGCCCCCCTCCCCCCCAGAAGAAAGCTCCTGCGCCTGGAGCTGCCAGTAGGAAAGGGCAGAGGGCAGCTCTTGGCTGTGAACCCCAACCTGTCCGTCCGTCCATCCATCCATCTCTCCATGTTGACTCACTTTCTCTTACAATTTTCCAGGCAACACAGCTTGGTGGTTAAACACAGGTTAGAGGGAATCTCTTGGGATCCTCAGGTGCTGGAGAAATGTAACCATTTCCCACTCGCGGGCCTTCCAACATCCCTGATGCTCCCAGCTCACCCCTCGCGTGTGAGGTGGGGAGATGGAAGCACCCTCACTGGCTGCTGTGCGGATTAAATCCTCATAAAGTCCCACAACAGCTCCCGACACGGAGGCCCCTCTCTCAGACGGGATCGTCTCCTGGACCCTCGCCCACCCCAGGCGCTGCCTGGGACTGGCCCCCACGCTCAGCTGGTCGGGTTTGAAGACCCCACCTCTCTAGGGGGTCTCTATGCTGACACCCCCCCCTGCTGGGACCTGCAGGCCAGGTGCACCAGCTGTTGCCCAGATGAGCTAAGGCCTCTGGAAGGGCCCCTCTTGGTTCTGACTGAGGGAGGAGCAGGGGGAACCCAGAGCCCTGTCAAGGGGGACCTGGAGGCGAGAAGGCTGAACTCCCAGCCGAGGCTGGGGTCCCTGGGACCCAGGACAGTGCAGGCCCTTCCTGAAGCAGAGCCGGCACCCTAGGCCCGCCGGTCCCCCCGAGACCAAGTGGACCCTCACCCCTACAGAACACGCCGGCCACCCAGTTCACTGTGGACCGCCTCCGCGGCGTGCTGCGCCTCCGGGCAGGGTCCGCCCTGGACTACGAGAAGGCCCAGGCCCACTTCGTCACGGTGGTTGCCCAGGTACCAGGGAGGAAGAGGGCATGCAGCCCTTCCCCAGCCTTTGCCAGGGAAGCTGCACTCGATGGCAGCGGGGTTCATCCTACAGCAGACCGGCAGTTTGGAGAGCAGGTGTCTGGGTTGGGAAGGCGGCCGGGCGTAGCTGCAATGTCTGCTGAATGGACCCCACACAGACATGGACGTATGCTCCAGGGCTGCTGGAGGCTGTGGGCTGCCGTGCTGTCCCCTCTGGGGGACAGACAGGCCAGGTCCCCTCCATAGGCCTGGAGACTCACATCCCAGCACGACCTCAGCCCTGGTCTCTGCTCACCCCCCAGGCCTGCACCCCCCTCCAGGTCCGCATAAACCCCAGGCCCACTCAACTCCCAGGCCCTCACACCTTCCAGGCTCACCCTCCTGGCCATTCACCCCCTAGGCCAGCACACCCTCCAGGCCTGCTCCCCCCCTCCCAGGCCTGCACCCCCCTCAGGCCTTCTCAACCCCAGGCTGACCCCCCAGGCCCACTCACCCCCCCAGGCTCATCCCCCCAGGCTCACCTCCCAGGCTCACCTCCCAGGCTCACCTCCCAGGCCCATTCACCCCCCAGGCCTGCTCACCCCCGGGCTCACCCCCCAGGCCTGCTCACCCCCAGGCCCACCTCCCAGGCCCCCTCAACTCCCAGGCTTGCTCACCCCCCAGGCCTGCTCACCCCCGGGCTCACCCCCCAGGCCTGCTCACCCCCAGGCCCACCCCCCAGGCCTGCTCACCCCCGGGCTCACCCCCCAGGCCTGCTCACCCCCGGGCCCACCCCCCAGGCCTGCTCACCCCCGGGCTCACCCCCCAGGCCTGCTCACCCCCGGGCCCACCCCCCAGGCCTGCTCACCCCCAGGCTCACCTCCCAGGCCTGCTCACCCCCAGGCTCACCTCCCAGGCCTGCTCACCCCCAGGCTCACCTCCCAGGCCTGCTCACCCCCAGGCTCACCTCCCAGGCCTGCTCACCCCCAGGCTCACCTCCCAGGCCTGCTCACCCCCAGGCCCACCCCCAGGCCTGCTCACCTGGCCTTCCTCTGTGTGACCAGGTACCTCTTGGGGCCTCGGTGTCCTGTCAGCCTGTCCCTGAGGCCTCAGTCCTCATGTCCAATGTGTGGTGTGGGGCCTGCAGCTCCGCAGGGGCTCAGAGCAGCTGCTTTTCCCCAGGGACCACCGGCCTCCCCGGCCCTGCGCTCAGGTCCCCATGAATGCCCCCCGCCCGCCCGTGCCGGGTATGAGAGCAGGTCACTCCATCAGCTGGGCTCTCCCTCCAGCAGGGCCCAGTCAGACTCTAGTGGGTCCAGGAGGGGCTGAGGGTGGTTCCTGGCTGGAGGGGGTGTGTGACTCCCTCCTTTGCCACTGTCCAACGTGACCTCCCGGAGAGAGAACTCTTCCGAGAGCCAGACACAGCCAAGCCCGGGCATCGGCTCATCCCCAGCACTCTCCGAGAGGGGGACTATCTTGGGGGCGCTGGGGGGGGGGGGGAGCAGGAGCAAACAGCACTCAGAGGGCAGCTCCCCCACGCCAGAGGCAGGAACCCATGCCACCAAGTCTGTCAGCCCGGAGCCCAGCCTCTCTGCTCCCGGTTCCTCCCCAGGACGGCGGCGGGCGGCTGAGGGGTGCAGCTGCGGTGTTCTCGGCCACCACCACGGTCACGGTCAGCGTGGAGGACGTGCAGGATGTGGGCCCCGTGTTTGTGGGCACTCCCTTCCGCGGCTGCGTGTACGAGGACACCATTCCAGTGGGTGACTGCCTCCCCTTCTTGGTCCCCCCCGCCCCCCCACCCCCCACTCTGCTCCTGAGGCCCTGGGTCCTGTGGAGGCACTGAGCTCCCCCCGGGCCTCGCACTGAGCTCCCCCCGGGCCTCGCACTGAGCTCCCCCCGGGCCTCGCACTGAGCTCCCCCGGGGCCTCGCACTGAGCTCCCCCCGGGCCTCGCACTGAGCTCCCCCCGGGGCCTCGCACTGAGCTCCCCCCGGGGCCTCGCACTGAGCTCCCCCCGGGGCCTCGCACTGAGCTCCCCCCGGGGCCTCGCACTGAGCTCCCCCCGGGGCCTCGCACTGAGCTCCCCCCGGGGCCTCGCACTGAGCTCCCCCCGGGCCTCGCACTGAGCTCCCCCCGGGCCTCGCACTGAGCTCCCCCCGGGCCTCGCACTGAGCTCCCCCCGGGGCCTCACAGGCTCAGGGCAACAGGTGTGTTTGCCTCTGGAAGCCTAAGGGGAGGAAGCAGGTGCTCCTGTGCGGGCACCAGGGGTGCAAGACTGTGCCAGGCATTCTTCCCTCCCTCACACTCAACTCAGACCCTCCCAGAGGTCTGCCCTGCGAGGCCTGCCAGGAGGCTGGGAGGGAGGTGACAGCCTTGGTTGGGGGTCTCCCCGCACCTGTGCAGGAGGTGAGGTGCTCCTGTGCCCCCACAGCCCCCGGCCTGGAGCCTGGGCCCCTCAGTTCGCTGCCAAATCACGTGACCCTTGTTGGACATCACACAGGCTCAGCTCCAAGGCCCACCCCAGGCGTCTCCCCACGTGCGGCTCTGATCTCAGTGTTTGGGCTCCTTCTGCCTCTCAGGGGAGGCACCCAAACCCCAGCCTCACAACCGCCCTCCCCGAGCCATCACCATCCACCCCCCCCCACCCCCGCCCAGCACTGACTTATCCCTCTGCCTGAAACATGCCCTCGCCCTAAGGCCCTTGCCCCCCTCATATCTGGGTTGAGGGGGGAGCCCCCCTCCCTGCTCCCACGCTATGCACCCCCTCATGGACATGCCCTCCTCCCCAGACCACAGCTCCAGACTTCCAGGGCCGGGGCTTGAGGCCTCCTGTGGGATTGAGCTGCCTGCCCCATCTTCACTTCCCCAGTTTTGGATGATTCTTGACCTTGTAGAGCAATGGAAACCCTTACTGAGGACAATTCCCATGCCAGGCCCAAGCGAAAATGCCCCCCTCCGGCTGGGCGCTGGCAGGAGGGGGGGGGAAGGGGGGAAGGAGGGAGAAGTGCCAGCCTCCTCCCCACCCCTCCCCGCTGGGACTGGCAGGTGTGGGGGTGTCCTCTGTGCTGCTGAGGAGAGAGCACAGAAGGGGTGCCAGGCCAAGGTCAACAGGGCTTGTCTAGCTGTGCGCCCGGGCCACACCCTCAAACAGCACCCTGATCCTCCCTTTACGTGGGACCCCTCTGTGCTGGCCGCTCCCACCAGCCTCCTGCCTCCCCTCTGATACCTCAGAGGCAAAGCATGGGTGAGAAGAGGGGTGACGCTGGAGGTGGGGGCAGGGCTGAGGGCTGAGTGGGGGATGTGGGGAAGGAGGCAAAGTCAGAGACGTGTGGCTGAGAGTCCCGGCAAGGCCAGCGGTCCTGTGAGCTCCCCAGAGAGGAGGGGCCCACAGAGGCTGGAGGCCAGCTCTATCGCTGGGTGAGGCCAGCACCTCCCCTGCCTGACGGGGCAACGTCTGGGGTGGGGCCCCAGCACCACCCCAGCTCCAGCCCCTGCTCCTGTTCCCAAGGGCTCTGAGGTGCTGACAGTGGTCGCCATGGATGGAGACAGGGGCAAACCCAACCGCCTCCTCTACAGCCTCGTGAACGGTGAGTCAGGGCACCTCTGGGGACAGCACCGCGGCGGCAGCTCTGACCCTGGGCAGCCAGAGCACGTTCCCAGCTCCTGGCGCCCAGTCGCCACGGGCAGAGCCCAGTGCGGAGGGCAGGCCGGCCTCAGTGGGCAGCAGCCCTTGCCTGTGGCCTCGGCCCGCCTGGCATTAGGGCCAGGTGCAGGGAGAGAAGCTTTTGGGTGGGGAACTGAGAACAAAGGGTGGGCAGATTCATGTTCCTTTTGTTCCCAGAAAGGGGCCTGGCCCTGAGCGGTCGGCCTGGGGTCAGCCGGCCGGTAGCATGTGGGTTCTTGACTTCGTGCAGGAAAGATTTCACAACACAGGCCCAGGTGACTGAGGCAACGTTTCTTAAAGCCGGACGGAAAACAAAGGGTTTCGCATAGAAGACGCAACAGGAGCGCCCGGCTGGCTCTCTGGGGAGTCAGAGGAAAGGGGGTCTTGGGGTCAGGTGGAGGGGACTAGCCTGGGCGGAGCTGCCACTGCCCATGGCGCCCCAGGTTGCAGCCTCGTGGGGTCCCTCAGAGCAGGACTGCTTGGCTGTGGGGAAGGAGAGGGGGCGGCAATGGCGGCGGCTCCCTGGGGGGAGCGCTGGGCCCTTGGTCTTGGGGGTTATTTCTCTCGCAGGCGGGAATCTGAGGGGAGGCCTGGGGAGGGTTCCAGCAGAACCGTCACCAGTCTCCAGGTGGGCTCCTCCAGGGCCGTGGTGGCCTCCGATGGGTCCGTGCCAGGGCAGGGGTGTCAGGCATCACAGCTGGTCCTGGCGCCGCCCACCTGGTTTGGCGGCTTTTCTGGGCCTGGAGCTGAAATACAGCCGAGGTGTCATCTGTGGGAGATGCTCTCTGCGGGAGGGGCCTGCGGGGACTGCTCTGCGGGGGCTCAGCCAGGGCCTCGGGGCCCTGCTTGTGCCTGGCTGCGTGGGCCTGCCTCACCCTCACCCTGAGCATATGCTCGACAGGGGCGGCGACATTCCTTACACTCTTTCAATGCTGTGTTTTTCTAGTACTCTAACAATTTTTGGCCTAGAACATATACTTGGATTAATAAGTTAAATGCATGGTGATATGGCATTTTCCTAGGACTAGCCCTGTATATGGATGGGGAAGCTGAGGCTCAGAGCGCCAGGCAGGCATCCCGAGTTCCCACCAGGTTTGGACCTGAGTCTGCGCTCCTTCTGCAGAGGGCAGCAGCTGAGCAGGTGGGACAGCTCTGGGGGCCACTGAGCCCTCAGGGGCTGGTCCCAGTGGGCAGCCCTCCCTCGGGTCACCACACCTAAGCCTGAGCCCAGCGGCCACGTCCGCAGCTCTCACTCAGACACCCTGCTCCTCCAGCCCCTCCCCAGGATGTATGTGCCTGGATGCACACGCCCCCTCAGGCCCTTCCCAGGCCCACAGGCGCGCGACTGCCCACTTCACACCTGCACAACGTGCCATGCTCCCCTCTTTCCTCTCTTCTTGACTCCTCTCCCTCCCCTCCTCCCGTCTCTTTTCTTTCGCTCTCTCCCCTTTTCCTCCCCTCCCCCTCCTCTCCTTCTCTTTATCCCTCTGAATCTGTCTTTCGATTTCCAGTGCACATGCATGCGCATGCGCACACAGGCGCACGCAACGCAGTGCGCGTACACACGTGCACACACACAGTGCGCATACACACGTGCACACACACAGTGCGCATGCACACACACACAGTGCACGTACACACATGCACATACACACACAGTGCGCGTACACACATGCACACACACAGTGCGCGCGCACACATGCACACACACAGTGCGCGTACACACATGCACACACACACGCAGTGTGCGTACACACGTGCACACGCACACGAGCGCACACACACAGGCGCACGCAACGCAGTGCGCGTACACACATGCACACACACACAGTGTGCGTACACACATGCACACACACACAGTGCGCGCACACACATGCACACACAGTGCATGTACACACATGCACACACACAGTGCACACACACACAGTGCGCGTACACAGTGCGCGTACACACATGCGCACACAGTGCGCGCACAAACATGCGCACACAGTGCGCACACAAACATGCGCACACACAATGCGCACACACACACAGTGCGCGTACACACATGCACACACACACAGTGCGCGTACACACGTGCACACGCACACGAGCGCGCACACACACAGACACACGCACACATACACTGTCCCTGAGACAGGCAGGGTGCAAGGCCCTGGGCGCCCAATAGAAGTGAGTTCCAGTCCCCGCGGCCCCTGAGACAGCCCCACTCGGTGGAGGAAACTCTGAGCTTGGCCTAAGGAGCACATGGGACCCTGCCTGGCAAGACTCCCGGGCCCGTGCGTGCGGCCAGCACTGCAGGGGCGTCTCCTCCCACAGGGAGTGACGGTGCCTTTGACATTAACATGACGTCTGGAGCCATCGTGGTCACCCAGAGCCCCGCCCAGCTCCGGAGAGAGGTGTATGAGCTGCACGTCCAGGTACTGGCCTTCCTCGCCCTCTGGCCCCGGAAGGCACCTGAGGCCACGAGCCCTGCCAGGCACTGGAGCCCACTGGGCCTGCCTGGGCTGGGAGGGACGCGGAGGAGGAACAGGGAGGCAGAGCCAGCAGCCGGGCCGATACAGAAGGCCGGCTGGACTGGCAGAAGTGAACCAAGTGCAAATAGGAAGGAGGAGAGTCCACAGAGCATGCGAGGCCCTGGCTGTGAGTGTGGGAGAGGAGAGGAGAGGATGGTGACACCGGGCGTGGCCAGCCGGGACGGGGAGCTGGACCAGGACAGGCACGAGGAGTTTGCTGCGCAGGGAAAGCCAAGTTGAAATATCCCAAATGCAGGCAGGTTTAGGATTTAAGGAGCATGCACATGAACGGTGGCTGTGAGAGGGAGGGCAGAGATCGCCAGAGGATGGCCTGGGAGGAGCCATCGGCACAGACACAGCTGAGGGGCACCCCCAGCTCAGTGAGGAGGGAGCAAGCGAAGGAGCTGCCAGAGGATGGAGGGGACTGCAGAGCAGGCCCTTCGGGGGGGGGGGGGGGGGGGACACAGAGCTTTCCAGAACGGGAGAGTGCGGAGCGCCTCGCCAGTGTGGGGGCAGCGAGTGTCAGGCTGGGATGGTGAGTGGGAGCAGGACATGGAGAGGTGCAGGCGCCAGAGAGAGGAGAGGTAGGAAGTTGCAGGTGGACAGAAGGGTCCTAGGAGGGAAATGTTCGATGGCTAAGACCAGAGCTCATGGAACTAGGGGAAGAGGCTTAAAGGGGCTCACACAGTGTTTGCCACACGGTTCATGAGGCGCCTGTGGCCTGGGCCCCGCTTGCAGCCTGCACTAGTATCTATTACTGCTTCTCCCCTCCCCCAGCCGCTCCCCCTGGCCCAGGGACCCAGGACAGACCATGGCAGAGCTGGGGTTCGAACCCTCTGGCTGCAAGGGGGGATTCGTGCATGAGGTAGAGAGAACACTGACTGCAGAGTCCGACACACCTGCTACTCGGTCGTTGTGACTCCAGGCGCTGCCCCCTCCCCACCCCCACCTCACCTGGCCAGTGGCTCAGTCACGGCACCGTGTGGTGTCTCCTGTGGCCGTTATAACAGAGCAAGCACGTCACACTCAAAGGCTAGCACGGCCAGATAAACAAGGTGTAAGTGGATGTGGCCGCAAAAAAACAAAAGCTTCAATTTTCATAGAACCGTAGGTTTATTTTGACAGAGACATGCTGAATACAAAGGGCTGAAATACTAGTAAATGAGTCATTGTTTACATAAAATAACAGAACATTTTAATAAACATTAATATTTTTTCTTGAACATTAACTTACCAGACACTGAATAACGGCACAAATTAATAAGGGTAACGCAAATAAACCTATTTTTCTTGTTCTCCAAAAGCGAAATATTTCCTGTTGCACACACCCAACAAGTCAGTCCAAGTCTAATGATGTGGCCATCAGCTGCTAAAATATTCGCTGCTAGTGTTAGTGGTGAGAAATGGTGCGCCTTAACATAAGGCACGTAAGGGAAATGAATGCAACACAATTGTAGTAATCAGTCATTAGCAGACATTGTAGTTTGTTATTAATAATTGTGTATAACAGGATATTGTAGAAATTAAGTTATGAAGTATTTTTAAAAATATATTTTATTAATTTTTTAGAGAGGAAGGGAGAGGGATAGAGAGTTAGAAACATTGATGAGAGAGAAACATCAAATCAGCTGCCTCCTGCACACCCCCCACTGGGGATGTGCCTGCAACCAAGGTACATGCCCTTGACCGGAATCAAACCTGGGACCCTTCAGTCCCCAGGCCAACGCTCTATCCAGTGAGCCAGACCAGCTAGGGCTGAAATTTTTATTAAAATGTTTCTTACATACCATTATATTGGCTGGGCCGCAAAAATATTTGTTGTGGGCCCCATGCAGCCCGCGGGCCACGAGTTTGACATGCTTGATGTAGATGATCACAAACCTAGAAGCTTTGAAAAACACATGTTCCTTGATCACAGCTTCTGTGGGTCAGGAGTCCAGGCTCAGCCTAGTGGGTCCTCAACTCCAGGCCTCTGGGCCGCCATCTAATCTAATCGCCAGCCCGGACTTGCTCTCACTGGAGGCTTGGAGAGGAGGCCCCTGGGCTCACATGGCTCTGGTCGGATTTCCTTCCTTGTGGGCTGATGGGCTCAGAGATTGGCTGCTTTCTAGCTGTTGCCAGAGGTCGCCCTTAGTCCCGAGACACAGGCTTCTCCGTTGTAGCTGCCTGCTGCCCTGAAGCAACTGGGAGAGTCTGCCAGCAGACGCTGTTATAACCTCTTGTGATCTAGTCACTGAGTGGTATCTCCTCACCCCCGTCACACCCTACCAGCTGGTGAGTCGCTAGCTAAGGAGAGAGTGAGGGATGACCGCCGCGAGGTGGGGCCATGCAGCCACCTCGGGGTCAGCCTGTCCCCGCACCAGACACCTGTCCCCATCCCAGGTGACTGAGGTCAGCGCTGCAGGGAGCCCCGCTGCCCAGGCCACGGTCCCCGTCACCATCAGGCTCGTGGACCTCAACAACCACCCACCTACATTCTATGGGGAGAGTGGACCCCAGACCAGGTTCGAGCTGTCCCTGTCCGAGCACCCGCCCCCGGGGGAGATCCTGCGAGGCCTCAAGGTCACTGTCAGAGACTTGGACCAGGTATGTGGCTCTGCCCTCCACCCTGTCTTCCTGAGAATCGCATGGGGCCAGCGCCCCAAACAGGGTCTGCATCAGCCTTCGCTGCTTGTCACAGGGCTTACGGCCACGTGGGAATGGAACAGGGGAGGGTAACCGAGAGAGCGGTGGGAGAGTGGCTAACGAAGACTGATTGGCTAGACATTCATGATCAGTTAAAAAGTTAAAGTCAAACAGAAGCACCGCCTGTCTGCCTGGCCCGGAGGGGTCTGTGAACGTGGCCTGTGGCCTCCTGTGCCAGCGCGGGGTGCGGCCTCGGATCCTTGGGGTCCTCACAGCCCTTAACCCTCCAGACAGGTCGCCTCCCCTTCAGGAAGAAGGAAATCTTGCCTCCAAGGCTGAGGTCGGGAGGCTCCTGGCCCAGGGCTGCTGCGTGTGAGTTCTGTTCTCATTCACCGTCCTTGTTTCCTCTCCAAACCTCCGCCCAGGGTGCCAATGCCAAGTTCGCCCTGCGGCTGGTGGGGCTGGAGGACGCCTTCCGCGTGGTCCCGCAGACAGCCCTGAAGGAAGCCCAAGTCACAGTCCTCGCAGAGAACTCAGCCGCCATTGACTTTGAGAAGTTCAGAGTGTTAACCTTCCAGGTATGGGAGGCTCTGCGCCATCCCCACGGAGCAGGCGGCCCTGGGTGCATTTCTGAGGCCCCTGTGGCCCCTGCCCCTCCTTGTCCTACTCTCTCTCTCAGGCCCTCTGCCTGGGCTGCTGACTTGGGAGGGAGAAGAAGGTGACATGAGAGCCTCCTCCTGTGGCCACACAGCTTCTCCGAGTCTCAGGCCTGCACAGAGGGCCAAGGGGAGACTGCAGTGGGATGTGCATGTTACTAGGTGGAGAGCCCCACTGATGTGGCTCAGTGGATAGAGCGTCGGCCTGGGGACTGGAGGATCCCGGGTTTGATTCTGGTCGAGAGCACGTGCCTGGGTTGCGGGCTCGATCCCCAGAAGGGGGCATGCAGGAGGCAGCCAATCAATGATTCTCTCACACCATTGATATTTTTATCTTTCTATCCCTCTCCCTTCCTCTCTGAAATCAATAAAAATACATTTAAAAAAATAGGTGGAGAAAGAAACACTACTTGTCACAATGCACCTTCTCATATACATTTGACATCTATCATCTATTCTGATAAAACTTTAGCAAAACATGAAACATATTCCTTTGTATTTGCAATTATTTAAAACTATAATCATGCCCTAACCGGTTTGGCTCAGTGGCTAGAGCGTCGGCCTGCGGACTGAAAGGTCCCACGTTTGATTCCGGTCAAGGGCATGTACCTTGGTTGCAGTCACATCCCCAGTTGGGGGTGTGCAGGAGGCAGCTGATTGATGTTTCTCTCTCATCGATGTTTCTAACTCTCTATCCCTCTCCCTTCCTCTCTGTAAAAAAATCAATAAAATATATTTTAAAAAAAACAAAATAAAACTATAATCATAAACAACACCTATTATACATAAACATGTAAATAATATATATTAATAAAAATAAAAAATACTTTGTTGATATTATTTAAATTATTATAATTACTTATAATTATACATACGCATTCAGAGCCAGCATAATTCTTTTTTAAAATATATTTTTATTGATTTCAGAGAGGAAGGAAGAAGGAGAGAGAGATAGAAACATTAATGATGAGTGAGATTCATTGATTGCCTGCCTCCTGCACATCCCACACTGAGGATCGAGTCCACAATCTGGGCATGTGCCCTGACTGGGAATCGAACCATGACCTCCTGGTTCATAGGCCAACGCTCAACCACTGAGCCATGCCGGCCAGGCGAGCCAGCATCATTCTTAAAAGTGGAATTCTAAAAGCATTCTATGAAGCCAGAAACAAAACATGGATGCCTGCTATAACCACTATTACTGGAATAACATTATTCCTGGATAAAGAAGGGAAATAAGAGGTATAAACATTAGAAAGGAAAAGATAATTTTATCATTTTTTAGGTGATATGATCATTTGTTTAGAAAAACATAAGAGGAATTGAAAAACAGTCAGAAACACAGCAAAGTTGTTAACATGATTGGCTACAAAGTTAACACACACAATTCAGTATTTTCCTACATACAAAAAATAGCAATGGAAACAATAGAATAAAGGTTTTTCTTTCACAAAAACAACTAGCAGAAAAATTTTCTAGGAATTCCTATAACAAGAAATAGGGTACATCTAAATGACAAAAAATGCAAAAATTTAACAAACAGATGAAGAAAACCCTGTTAAAAATGCCAATTCTCCTTAATAAAGAATCCAATGCCACCTCAATTAAGTCTTATCTACAATTTCCTTCAGAGAGGTGGTGAGGGGACTCGAAACCATCTGGAGAAATAAATATATAAACACTAGGGACCCAGTGCATGAATTCGTGCACTTTGAAAGGAACTGTGTGCCTCGAGGCTGCGGTGGGCACAGGGGCGGGTCTCAGCCCATTCTCCATGGCCCTGCCCAGCCCCGATTGCCCCTTGGGAGCAGGGGGAGGTGGAGAAGCCCTCGAGGTGATCAGGGCTGGCCGACGCCATTCACACCCGCTGATGCTGCTGAGTGATTGGGACCAGTGCTGGGCGCGGGCAGTGGGTGTGAGTGCAAGCTGGGCTGCACCAGCAGCAGGTGCAAGCATCGGTGGGACCGTGGTGTGTGGGAGCAAAGAATTTTCAGTGACCGCTAGAGCTGGCCCTGATGACAGTGACCAGCAACCCCGCCTTGATCTGGCACCCCTGCTCACCTGCTCCACCATCCCGCCGCGGCTGACGCCTGCCATGTTCCACATTCTGCTGCCTGCTGTTGATGCCCACCATGTTCGGCACATGCCCACCATGTTCCACACGTGCCCCCTGGTGGTCAGCGCATGTCATAGTGACTGGTTGTTCAGTTGTTCCACAGTTCGGTCTATTTGCATATTAGGGTTTTATATATATAGATAGGTGGGAAAACTCAGAAAGAAAGAATGAGGCAGGAATTTGCTCTAACAAATATTATATTATAACATAAAGCACACTAAATTTTAAAATTGAAACTAAAAAGGGATATGCAAATTAGAGGAACAAAAGAAACTGGCAGAAATACCAGTGAGAACTATAAGAAAGCTGGTGGTGCCAGTTGGTGAGGGAGTGATGGAAGCTTTACAGGTGCCCCCTGCAGGTGGCAGCAGGAATAGCAGCCGAGAGTCAGAACTGAGAAGAGGCAGGTGGGCCTGGGCCAGGCTGAGAAGAGGATCAGCACTGACAATCCCTCCTTCTCTCCCTCCCCAGCTCCTGGCGACTGAGGTGGACACAGCCGAGAAATTCAGTGCCACCGCGGATGTGGTGGTCCAGCTGCTGGACTCCAACGACAATGCCCCCCAGTTCACCTCTCCCCACTACGTCGCCAGGGTTCCCGAGGACGCCCCAGGGGGCTCCACCGTGGTGGCCGTCAGGGTGAGTTGGGGACTAGTCCCAGGATGGGATCTGGGTGGGACTCCCGGAAGGAGACCTTATGAAGTCCGACAGGCCCAGGCTGCAGCCTGAGTTGCCGTTCTCAAGAGCCTGCCCTTGGACAGGCCTCCAGCCCTCAGGGAGCCTCCAGGTTTCCTTCTTCACGATGGGCTATAGTCCCAGGACTACAAGGGGACATGAGCGTGAGCCCCAAGCTCAGGCACAGGGCCCGCCTCCTCCCCTCTCACTGACGAAGAGGAGGAGGGTACACACCTTGCAGATCTATGCCCTTTGGGACCTCACACTGGAGACCCCCTGGGCTCTGGGCAGCCTCTGTCAGTTTCCACCCGAGCCGGGCAAACCTCACCCCCTACTTTGCCCTTGAAACAACTCAGAGCTGCCACTGTGCCCACACAAGGGGCAGGTGCCGTGGAGTGCTTTCTCTTCCAGGCTGTGGATCTGGACACAGGCCCCTGGGGGGCAGTCACGTATTCCATCTACGGGCCCGGGGCAGACCTGTACGTAGACCCAACCTCAGGCAAGGCCTTGGGCAGGGCCTGGGAGGCTGAGGGCGGACAGGTCTGTGCCACAGTCAGGAGTGAGCGGGGGAGGACAAGGCCTGGTTTCGGAGGTGAGCACACAGCAAGGTGTGGAGGGAAGCAGAGACCTGAGGCAAGCTGTGGGGCTGAAGAGGGTAGGCGCCCTGATGGCCGGGAGCTGAGGCCCTGACCTTAGGAGCCGCCAAGTAACTGGCCAGAGGCTGACAGTGGCAGGAGGGGCATGTCTGCAATTTGGTCCTTCAGTTGGATGTCGGTGGTGGCATAGTGGGTGGATCTGCCTCCCTCAGTGAGACTGCAGGGATAGGGAGCCTTAGAGGAGCTGCATGGCCACAGGCACGCATGTCCGTGTGTGTGTCCATGTGCCCATGTGTGTGCCCACATGCGTCCACATGTGTGCACACATGTGCATAGGCATGTCCTGTGCACACCCTGCCTGTTCTCTGTGCCTGGCAGCTTTCAGGTCCACTCCTCCACGGGGGTCATCTGCACGCAGCCCTGGGCCAGCCTGGATGCCGAGGCCACCTCCAGGTACAGCTTCCATGTAAGAGCAGAGGACACAGGGGGCAGGCATGGCCTGGCCAAGGTGACCGTCTTGCTGCTGGATGTCAATGACCACCCCCCCCAGTTTGGACAGAGCATCCAGGAGAAGACGATGGTGCTGGGGACCCCTGTGAGAATCAAGGTGGGCTTCAGGCAGCTCAGTGCCCCTAAAGCCTTGTTTAGCAGCTGCAAGAGACAGTGTGGCTAAGAATCTATTTTAAAACTAGAGGCCCAGTGCATGAAATTCATGCATGGGGGGGAGGTCCCTCAGCCCAGCCTGTACCCTCTCCAATCCGGGACCCTTTGGGGGATATCCAACTGCCTCTGGCAATCAGGGACCACTGGCTCCTAATCACTTGCCTACCTGTCTGCCTGATCACCCCTAACCCCTCTGCTGCCTGCCTGATCACCCCTGACCACCTCTGCCTGCCTGATTGCCCCCAACTGCTCCCCTGCTGGCCTGATCGCCCCTAACTACCTCTGCCCTGCCCTGCACCTGGGACCCACCCAGGATTTCCTCTTCCAGCTGGTCGCAGGCACCCGGGACCTGGGCTCCCTCCCTCTGGCTGGCCACAGGCACCCAGGACCCAGGCCGGTTTCTCCTGGGCTGGCTGCAGCCTCAGGTGCCCAGGACCACAGGGTGGGCGGCTTGTCCCTCTCCTGGGCCACAGCCTGGCTGGTCCCCATTCCTCTCTCATGGGCTCATTTGTGCCTGGCTGGTCCCCATTCCTCTCCCCAGTGTGGAGTGTCTGAGCTGTTACAGTGTGATGGTGTGAGGGCGTGATGATGTGAGGGTGTGACGACCATTTGCATATTAGCTCTTTATTATATCGGGTACCATATACTGAGTTCTCGCTCTGGGTGAGGGTTTTTAAAGTACCTGCTAGGTCCCTACCCTCACCTCAACCCTGAAATACCCCCGGGAAACAGATGTTACTGCGGCTCCACCAAACAAAGGGTGGAGTCTAAAAACAAACAAACAAAGGCCCCTCCAGGGGCTGTGCTGGTGGTGCTGGTCCCACAGCAGGTCGCAGAGCCACGCTCTGCCCCCATACAGGTTCCCCTGAGGAGACGTGTGGCCTCTGACCCCAAACCCGGCCTTCAGCTCCCGCCCTCACAGTCTGTCCTCAGACCCGCCACCTAGTATCCCAGCTTTTGTTTTTCAACAGCACCTGCTTCCAATAGCTCTGAGCGTGATATGGCAGGCACAGGTGGGGGCCCTGGCAGGGCACTGGCTCACAGTGGGGCACACACTCAATTTCTCTCCCGGCTCCAGGCCACTCAGTGGGTCAAGACCTGTCCCATCAGCTCAGCAAGCCCCGTGTGACGGGGCAGCTCAGACGGGACACAGCATTGCCCTGGAAGCCCAGCCGCCCCTCTCCCTGTGCTCAGGCCACAGACCTGGATGCAGAGGCGCCCAACAACCTGGTGGACTACTCCATCCTGCACGCGGAGCCAGCCAGCGTGTTTGACATCGATGCACGCACAGGAGAGATCCGACTCAAGAGCTCCATCCGCTCCCTGGACGCCCTGTGCAGCGTCACACACAACGGGGACTGCACGTGGGCCCTGGAGGTGCAGGCCAAGGACCGCGGCTCCCCATCCTTCAGCACCATGGCCGTCCTCAGGATTGACATCACAGACGCCGAGGTGGGTGTGAAGCTCGGGTGGGGAAGGCTTTGAGGGCCTCTCAGGCCTCGCTGCAACATGACCCAGGGAGAGACCATCTCCAGCTGCCTCCAAAAGACTCAATGCTAGGCCGGCTTCTTTGCCATCAAATACACTGGCTTTGGATCAGGTTGAAGTCCTAGTTTCCATACTCACTAATGGTGTGACTCTGGACTTTGCCAGGCCTCCTCTTCCTTTTCTGTAAAATGGGAATAATGCCTCCTTGTCATGGGTGTTGAAAGCAGAAGTGAAATCATTATGTATAGTTCTCAGGTCAGTGTCAGAAAAAAAGTCACTCTTTTAGGCACTCCTGTCACATTTAGGCAGGTGTGGCCCCCATAATCAAAGGTAAATTATATCCTACTCTCTGGGGAACAGAGTCCAGATAATGAGAAGGTCTAGATCTGAGAGAGGGTGTTTGCATCATGCTTCCTCTGGGTGCATTTCCTGGTGAGCTGCATGCATTGTGTGTTGTTCTTTGGGTGCATTTTTCTGGGACGAAGCCCACAGTGCTCATCAGACTCTCAAGGGAGACCTGGTGTCAGTGAATTCAAAACCATTGGACTTCCAGGAGCTCGTGACCCCACTCTGTCCTCCAGGGTCCAGCCGGGGCCACTGAGTGAGGTGGCTCTCTCTTTCAGACGCTTCCCCGGAGCCCCATTGACACCTTCCTGACGCAGACCAGAGATGACCCTGCGAAGGCTGTTGGCATGCTGGCTGGCGCCATGGCCATTACTGTGGCCATCACCGCCCTTGTGTCCGCTGCCACCTTCTGGCGCAGCAAGAAGTCCAACAGGGTCCTGCCAGTGCGGCGTGTGCTTCGCAGGCGGCCCTGCCCTGCCCACATCAAGTGGCTGAAGTGCAGTAGGACCAAGGCTGCAGCCAAGTTCGTTCTCAAAGAGGATCCCCCCAGTGAGAGCTGCAACAGCAGCCTGGGGAGCCCCCCACCCCCCAGAGCCCCAGTGCCCCCTCCTCTACCCAGAGTGGCACCCGGCCCGGGGGCAGCACCCTGGACTGTGCCCACAGTCTCTGGCTCACTCACCTCTCTGCAACCTCAAGGGTCACCCAAACCCAGCACCTCGGGAAGCCCCATCCAGTCAGCTCTGGTCTCTGAGCTCAGGCAACAGTTTGAGAAGCGTAGAACTGACAAGGTGCACTTTTAGAGTGCAGCCCAGAGCCCCTCTCCCCCACCTTCTCTCCCCCCTGCTCCTTAGGGTCACCCAGTTTTGTATGATGGTATAACCCCCATATTCAGGGCTCTGGATAACACCGTGGGCAAGGGATTTCCCTGGTTCTGGACGCGATGGGGCAGCACTTCCCATTGCCCTGGCGCTCGCAGCTGCTCTCCGTTCAGCAGAGGCCAGGAATCGACAAGAGGTCGGCCCCTGTCTCCTACCCACCAGTCCCAGACCCCACAGTCCATGTTCCTCCTAGGGCCTCCGGATCGTCAGGCAAGGAGCAGGGCCTGGCCACCTGTGACAAGGCCATCCAGAACCTGATCCTGAAGCTCCAGCTGAGAACAGGGCAGACACAGGAGGCCCAGTGCTGGCTGAGGGAGAGCAAATGTGTGGGAAAGGGCAGAGATGCACTGGGAGCACAGTCAGCTGACTGCGAGGCTGTGCTGGGGCTGCTGGGAAGGTGGGGGAAGGGAGGGGCGAAGGTGTTTGGGCAGAGACCGCAGGGCACTCCTGTGCCCACGGAAACCAGGGACACAGGTGTAAGAAGAGCCTTGCAAGAGAGAGAGTGGATGCCCCAGCCAGGGCTTCCCTGAACCCAGAAGTGTTCAAGCTGGAGCCCGAGGCGGGTGGAGGGTCCTAGTGGCCACAGGAAAAGCTTCATGTCCCTCATGAAGGAGCTGCCCCCAGGAGCCGTGAAGGGAGCGGGCAGGTGTCAGGGCTGAGATCTGGGGAGACCTCGCTTCCAGCCGGCTCTTCTCTTCCCCGGTGTAACCGTCTGGAAGCTCAGCCTCTTCCTCGTTTGTGAAATGAAGACAGTGAGTCCCATGGGCCTCACTCAGGTCCAGGGTGAGAATGAAATGAGCAGTGGGGACAGGGCTTCAACAAGTGCAAGCGGCATCCATGGGTTCTCCGCAGGCAGTTCTCGGGGTACAGCTCTTCCAGGAAGTGTCAGGGACCCTTGGCTGCTCTGCCAAGCACCCCAGGAAGAGCTGTGCTGGGCGAGGGTGTTGCCACCGACCCGGCAGCCAGAGCAGGACAGTGGCATTGCCAGATTCCTGCCGCCCCATCACCTCCCGGGGCGGCGGCCCAGCCACCACACGGCGCCCGGCAACAGCACAGTCAGTCCAAGCCTCCATCTGCTGAGGTGAGAGGCTGCCGGCTCCGCGTCTCCATGGCCCTTTGGGAAGGGACAGGTCTTTGCATGTTGTCCCTCATTAAGAACCTCAAGAATCTGCCCGGCATCTTATTCAAGCAGGTGATGTGCACGTGTGGGGTCCTGAGTTCTGAGGAGTTTGGGGCGCTCCTCAGACAGGCCCCTGGCCAGGCTCCTGCAGCCCCTGCCCCCGGAGTAGTGACAGGTGGGCTCTGGGGAGCCAGGGCCCTGACGGACAGACGGTCCTCTGCAGAGTGTCAGGAGGCAATGGGCCTAGGTTGTCTCCCAGGGAGCACAGCAGCCTCCCAGCTCCCTGCAGCCACCCTCTTTGTGAAGGTGAATGCCAGGGAGCACAGCAGCCTCCCAGCTCCCTGCAGCCACCCTCTTTGTGGAGGTGAATGCCAGGGAGCACAGCAGCCTCCCAGCTCCCTGCAGCCACCCTCTTTGTGGAGGTGAATGCCAGGGACCGGCAGCCACGCCTCTGGCTCCTGCTGAGGCTCCTGCTAGTTACTCCAGAGACCACAGCTGAGTGCCTCCGGCCTCCTGGCTCCTCTGGTGGGTGGATCCATCCTTCACCCCAGGTCTGACTCTGTGGGTCGCTGCAAATTTTTGTCCAAATTGCCACGCGAACTCCTCAGACAGCAGCACGCCCGCAGGGAGGAGTGGAATCTAATTATCCTCAGCCGAGCCCAGCAAGCAGGAGCCAGGAGACCTGGCATGGGCGTGGGAACCCGAGGGCTCTGCTGGCCCTGGGACAGTGGTCATGAAGGCCTCTGGGCTGCGAACTCTGGGAGAGACAGCTCAGAAACTCTTTTAAAAAATATATTTTTATTGATTTCAGAGAGGAAGGGACAGGGAGAGAGAGAGCATCATCAATGATGAGAGAGAATCATCGATCAGCTGCCTCCTGCATGCCCCACACTGGGGATCAAGCCCACAACCCCTACCGGGAATCGAACTGTGACCTCCTGGTTCATAGGTTGACGTTCAACCACTGAGCCACACCGGCGGGGCCAGTCCAGAAATGTGAACCCAGGCAGAGCCAGTCTTGAAAACTGGGCATGGTGGCAGCTCTTGCCCTGGGGAGAAGGGAAGTGCCCAATTGCCAGCATGGCCACCCTGACACAGAGAAGGATGGCACCAAGCACTGGGCACACAGTGTGTGGAGGAGACCCGCCTGTGAGAGGCAGGCCAGGCTGCTCCCTCTGCCACGAGGAATTGTGAGGCCACGGACTGCTCGCTCAGTCACACTAAGAGAGGACTACAAACTGGCACAGTGCCAGGCCTCGCGATGAGCTAGAGGGCAGGGTGATAGGCGTGGCGGGCCCAGCCCTCCTGGGCCCTAAGAATGGAGCTTTAGGCCCATGGACCATCGGCAGATGTGACCGAGAACCAGGAGGTCACAGTTCGATTCCCGGTAGGGGCACATGCCCGGGTTGTGGGCTTGATCCCCAGTGTGGGGCATGCAGGAGGCAGCTGATCGATGATTCTCTCTCATCATTGATGATTCTATCTCTCTCCCTGTCCCTTCCTCTCTGAAATCAATAAAAATGTATTTTTTAAAAGAGTTTCTGAGCTGTCTCTCCCAGAGTCCGCAGCCCAGAGGGTGTGCTTCTTCCTGTGGCTGAGCTCCGACTTCCTAATTCTATAAAAGTCAGGAGGCCCTGGGTCTGAATCCTGATCCTGTCAGGCGTGACTTTGGGCCTCACTTTCCTCGTAAGTACATGGAACGAAGACGTGTTTCCAGGAGGATGACAGGAGCTGCCTATGGAAAGACCGCCTCCAGGTCTGTGCCTGGGGCCAGCCGGAGATCGCTGCTGTTCTTGGTTTTACAGGAGGGACTGAGCGTGACGGTGGTCCCCACGCTGAGCACCAGGTCCTGGGGGTGAGGGTCCCTCACGCATCCTCATCTCCAGGATGTTTCCCTCCACCGCCAGACCCAGGAGAGTCAGCCCCCCTCACACAGAGGCAGCATCTCTTGGCAGACAATGAGGCTTCCCGGGGTCAAGGAGATTGGAGAGATGCCACGTGGAGACGGGCATGTGCCCATGAGGGACCCTGAGGAGGGCACAGGAATAACGGGGAGGGAGGTGGTGCTTTGAAGGGACCAGTTTCCAGAATGAGGTGGTGATGGCCTAAGGAACCCTATTGGTGGTCAACAAAGAAGTGGCTGATTTTGCAGCCAGAGGCTGGTGCTGCTGGGTGTCATGAGGCCATGAAATCCTGCAAATGCATCTCTGGCTGAATAAGATCCACTCCCAGCAATTCACCCAGTCAGTTCCTCAATGGCCCCACTTCTGAAGCAGTCATCTGTGCCAGGCCTCTTCCAGGCAAGGAGATGGCGCGCGTAAACCAGAGAAAGACAAGAGAAACAGAACTTCTTCCCGCGGGTGTGGGTGCAGAGCCTGGACCAGCAGTGCGCATTCTGGAGGCGAAGAGCCTGCACCCCCTCTCTCCTGAGTCAAAGGCATTGGCTTCAAACTGCATAGTCAGAACTCTGAATATTAATTAGAATCAATTAACCAGAACATGTGAAGGATATTAGCATAGATAGCATGTCGTCACATATACACTTATACATGTACATACCTATGTGATCCTAATAAGCTCTGATGCTCCAAATGGCCGAGTGTGTATGCTGGGTCACATTCAACACACACACACGCACACGCACATGCACACGCACGCACGCACATGCACACACACAGCCTGACACATCAAAAATGGTGATAACATTTATTGTGGCGACGTTTACTGAGGACTTATTCTGTGACAGGCATTATTCTGAGAGTTTCACGCGTAAAAACGCATAGACCCACCCAGACAACCTCATGAAGTCGGTAGGAACTATGATTGCCCCCACTTTACAGATGAGGAAGTTAAGGCACAGAACAATGCTGTAACTTGACGGATGTTCCAAAGCAAGTACAAAGCAAAGCTAACATTTAAGCTCAAGAAACTGGGTTCCAGCGTCTGCTCTCGCTCCCACTGTAATGTTGCCCATCAGTCTGAGGAACACAGATCTTCATGCAAGGATTTTTGCAGGGACATCGAAGGTTCTTAAAGAACAAGACACCCAGGAATCCTCCACAGGCCTTCTCCGTCCCTACGTTTCCACACTCACAGAAGCCGCTGAGCTGCCCAGCACGCAGACATGCTCCTGACCTCAGAGGCAATAGCACAGGTTCTGGGCTTGCTCTAACCATTTTCTTGAAAATTTATCCCAGGAAGTTTCACAGGAACAAATTCTACTGTACTGCGTGCATGTATGGATATGTGATTTGTTCAGGTATAAGTATATATGTACATAAAATGTAAAAATACGTGTTCTCAGGTGTGAGGATGGCATTGTTGTCTGTTATAAATAAAACTAGAGTCCTGATGCAGGAAATTTGTGCAAGAGTAGGCCTTCCTTCCCCCAGCTGCCCTCACCGGCTTCCCTCTGGCACCTGCGACCTGGGCTTCCCTCACAGCCCTGGCTTCATCTGGAAGGTTGTCCAGAAGGACATCTGATCTAATTAGCATATTATGCTTTTATTATTATAGATAAAATAAAATAAAATAAAATTCAGGTGCTGCAGAGCTTCGTGTTTTCCTTTAAATACTCCAATGTTTGTTGTTTTTTAAAGTTGGGGGTGATGATTAGATGAAAGAAGACTGGAAAATGTTAAGAAATTATTGAAGCTCCCCTGGCCATTGTTGCTCAGTGATTAGAATGTCAGCCCATGCCCTGAAGGGTCTTGGGTTTGATTCCTGGTCAAGGGCAAGTACCTGGGTTGCAGGTTCGATCCCCAGCCCTGGTTGGGGGGTGTGTGAGAGGCAACTAATCAATAGTCTCTCTCTCTCACACCGATGTTTCTCTCTCCCTCCTGCCTTCCACTCTCTCTAAAAATCAATGAAAAGCACACTCACGCGCGCGCACGCACACGCACACACACACACACACACACATTATTGAAGCTGACTAAAGGGGAGGATGAGATTCTCTCTACTTGGGGTGTGTCAGAGACAGCAGGAGCCTGCTCAGCACTGCTGCTCTGAGTCCATGTGCTCTCAATTCTTCCCGACTGCGCCAGGGCAGGTTCTGCTCGAACCCTACTCACTACACTAACTGCTGGGAACTTAGTCCAAGTTCCTCCTTTGTCCTCTGCTCGCTAGTCACAGGTGGTGTCTGAGCCCCCCCCCCCCCCCGGGCTGGACCTCCTAGGACGCTGGGTCTCAGTCGGAGAAGCCATGAGAGGCTGTGGGGTATAAGGAGGCGTCTTTATCGCAGAAGCCAGTGGCCACATCGCCATCAGACAGAACAGTCCTCACAGCAATCCCATATAGGCGGCCGAACACTGGCTGGTGAGCACATATCTTTCCTGCACAGTAGTAGAGTCTCTGTAACCCACAGCTATTATCTGAGCAGCCGCACGCTGCCCCAGACTCACCACCTGACATTGTAGCAGCACCTGAGCTCCAGCTGAGGAGCTGCTCCTGTCTCCCTGCCCAGCACACTGGTGGGGTAACCTGGCAGCTGTATCTGACTCTCTGGGAGCTCTTACCCTCCCATCAGGCAGTGCCAGCTCTCCTCTCTGCTGCACACATAGGAGCTACATTCTCTGTGCCTACCACCTCTCTTCTCTGAGCTCTCTTGCCTCTGCTGTGCCCGGCTGCTCTCTCTAGCACAGTGATGGCGAACCTTTTGAGCTCGGCGTGTCAGCATTTTGAAAAACCCTAACTTAACTCTGCTGCCATGTCACATATAGAAATTTTTTGATATTAGCAACCATAGTAAAACAAAGACATATTTTTGATATTTATTTTATATATTTAAATGCCATTTAACAAAGAAAAATCAACCAAAAAAATGAGTTCACCACATGCAATGCAGTGTCATAGGTTCGCCATCACTGCTCTAGCAGCTTCTGGTCGGTAGCCTGTATATTACTCCAGAGACAAAGAAGGTTAGCTGCCAACAGTGACATCAATCATTTGAGTTACAGAAGTGCCAGGGTCCTGCCCCAGCAGGTCCAGGGGTCCCCAAAGGTGTGGACGGAGTTGGCGAAGAAGGAATGACACGGAGACAGCGTTCAGTTGATCATCATAGCCGGGTTCTCTTGTCAGGGTCTCCAGCCAGGTTCTGTAGCCGGGTTCTGTCCAGGTTCTCCAGCCAGGTTCTGTAGCCATGTTCCCTCGCTAGGTTCTCCAGCCAGGTTCTGCAGGTTCTCCAGCCAGGTTCTGTAGCCAAGTTCCCTCGCTAGGTTCTCCAGCCAGGTTCTGTCCAGGTTCTCCAGCCAGGTTCTGTAGCCATGTTCCCTCGCTAGGTTCTCCAGCCAGGTTCTGCAGGTTCTCCAGCCAGGTTCTGTAGCCAAGTTCCCTCGCTAGGTTCTCCAGCCAGGTTCTGCAGGTTCTCCAGCCAGGTTCTGTAGCCATGCTCCCTCGCTAGGTTCTCCAGCCAGGTTCTGCAGCCATGTTCCCTCGCTAGGTTCTCCAGCCAGGTTCTGTCCAGGTTCTCCAGCCAGGTTCAGTCACCAGGTTCTAGTCAGGTTCTCTTGCCAATTTCTGTAGTCAGGTTCAGTCCAGGATCTTTTGCCATGTTCTCTCGCTAGGTTCTGTCTCTAGGTTCTGAGGCCAGTTTCTGTCCAGGATCTTTTGCCATGTTCTCTCCAGCGAAGTTCTTCTGTCTCTAGAGAACGTTCTGTGTAGGTTCTGTGCCTAGGTTCTGTCTCTCTCTGTCCTGTCTTCTTACATCTGTATTTATACGAGTTGATTCCAATCCTATCAATCTCTATTTCAAAGGTTAGGGCATTTCTTATCTCCATTCCAGGGAGTAAAGATTATGTAGCTTAAGCATGATTGTTCATAGTTAAAGTGATTAATTACCCACCTGGCACTTAGTTGAGGGGTTTTATTCCCTCCCTAACTTCAGGGGAAAATCCCTACCTGGGGAAACAACCTTTCTCAGAGACCTTGGTTAAAACACATAGTGCCAAGAAGGTGAGCAAACATATTAAGAACAGTATGCCATATATGCCAGGTCCCTTGAAACAGCAAGCATGGACCGGCTCCCGGCACAGAAGGGCACAGTGTGCCGTGTGTCCTTGCACCCGCTCATGGTGTCTTGGCCTTGGGCACCCCGATGAGGCTCATGCTCAGAGTGGCCTTGAAGATCCCGGTGTACTGACAACAAGGCCTCGGTGCCCCCGTTGGCCTTGACTATCCAGGGACCCTGGCGTGGTTCCCACAGATGACTGAAAATTTCCATTAAAAAGGGTGTTTTTTTCTAATGCTTAGAAAAAAATAAGTGAGAACTTGAAGAAATGAGGGAACAATTACTCTAAATATGAAAGCAGTCTTCAATTTTTTTTAAATATATTTTATTGATTTTTTACAGAGAGGAAGGGAGAGATAGTCAGAAACATCGATGAGAGAGAAACATCGATCAGCTGCCTCCTGCACATCTCCCACTGGGGATCTGTCCGCAACCCAGGTACATGCCCCTGACCGGAACCGAACCTGGGACCTTTCAGTCCGCAGGCCGACGCTCTATCCACTGAGCCACACCGGTTTCGGCAGTCTTCAATTTTTAAAAATTTGTTTCAACCAACATTGATTTTCCAAATAGTCCAGGTCATGGGTGGGCCCAGCAGCGACAGCCAGACGCTGGGTCTCCCCCAGAGGACTGGCAGCCGATGGAAGCGTTGCCCATCCTGCCCGCTCACCGCTTCTTTTCATGGGAGATGTCAATCAAAGAAGGCTAATGGGGCCAGGAGGATGAGAAGGGATGGGTGAGGAGGGTGGGAGGGGAAGACGCTGGTGGGAATGTCACAGGGGCCAGCTCCTGCTACAGCCTCGAGGCCACTTCCCTGTGCCAGTGGGAGATGCTGTGCGGTTAAGCCCTGGCCTTCCCTGCTGGGCTCCCAGGAGGGACGGTGAGCTGTGTCTGGGAAGGGGAAGGGCTGTATCGCCGTTTGTGTGACAGAGGTTTGCCGCCTCAGCACTGAGATCTGAGCCAGGGACACGGGGCTGAAAACAAATAAGCCCGTGGCTCACAATCTCCTGGGACTAGGTGAGCATCAGGGAGTGGGGCTCACACCTTGGAAAAAAGAGAGAGAGAGTCATGTGACTTTATACGGCTCTCCTTCTCCTGGCTGTTCTCAGGTTCTGCCTCCACTGCCCCCTGTGCCGCCTCCACTGCCCGCTGCGCTGCCTCCACTGCCCGCTGCACCTGCCTCCACTGCCCCTGCACCTGCCTCCACTGCCCCATTGCGGCCTCCACTGCCCCCTGCACCTGCCTCCACTGCCCCTGTGTCGCCTCCACTGCCCGCTGCACCTGCCTCCACTGCCCCCTGCACCTGCCTCCACTGCCCCTGTGCTGCCTCCACTGCCCCTGCACCTGCCTCCACTGCCCCTGTGCCGCCTCCACTGCCCGCTGCACCCGCCTCCACTGCCCGCTGCACCTGCCTCCACTGCCCGCTGCACCTGCCTCCACTGCCCGCTGCGCTGCAGTGCTGAGCAAGTCCTTGTCATTCTCTGGCTTCGGTTCCTCTCCTGTAGAAGGGCAGAATGGTACCTTCTTTAATCGGACAACACACGTGAAATGCCCCATGTGAATGTTGCACGCAGACATGTCGATGTTACAGGGTGATGTACGTGGAAAGAGTAACATGTATGAATTTCCAGACTCCACGTGCAATGCGGTGATCAGTGGCTCCGCGGGCATCGGCGCCATGAAAAGAAGAGCCCTGTCTCCTCATCCATCGCACCGAGTCCAGGGCCAGGAGCACAGCGGCGCAGGGCGGCCCGCCGAGCGGCTGGGAGCCCCGTTCCACGCGGCCCGGCTTCCAGCCGCCCCTCCCTCTCCCCCTCCCCCGTCGGTGCCCCCTGCGGACCCGCGCCAGGTCCCTGCGGGCGGCACCTGCCCCCCCTCCCCCCCCCCCCGCCACCGCCGCAGCCTGCGCCGCCCAGACCGGGGCGCCGAGGGCGAGGGCGGGCGAGCAGCGCGGCGCCCAGGACCACCAGGCGGTGCCGGGCGCTCCCGCTCCCCGCCCGCCGCGAGCCCCGCCCTGGGTCCCCGTACCGGGCGCCCGGGAGGAGGTCGCCCACCACCTGCTCCTCCCGGCGCCGCCTGGGGCGCAAAGGGAGGGTGAACCCCGTTTCCTCGGGGCGGTCTGCCTGGCACCCGCAGGCCCAGGTGGGCGCCGCCCCGAGGGGAGGGCGGGCAGCGCCGGGACGGGCTGGACGTGCAGGGAGTGAGGGCGGGGCTCGGGCGGGGAGGCTGAGGCCGCGGGGGTGACCCCCTGTGGCCGGGCCGCACCCCCCCCCCGCCCCGCCCAGCTACCCCGGTAACCTCCGGGCGCTGGAGACTCACGGGGCCTCCTTCCCTCTTACCGGCCCGGACCCGGCGACTTAGCCCCTGGAGCCAAAAGCCGGTCCCGCCCCCACGAGCCACGTGGTTTGGGCAAGTTGTTTGGATTTCTCGGCCTCCATTTCCTCATCAGGAGCCGGAGACGGACAGGCAGCGCCCTTAGTGTCGCCTGTTCTGTCGCCAGGAGAACAGGGCTCGGTGCAGGGAGCACCCGCACTGTCCCCGGAGAGGCGACGGAGTGAACCTGTGCTAAACCTCAAGCCAATGAAGTGTGATCACACAGGGGAGAGTCCACATTTCAGTTAATTGAGTGTTTCTAATCATTTAGCCTCAAAATCATTTAGACTCGAACGACCCTTTCACAGGGGTCGCCTAAGACCATCGGAAAACACATATAATTACGTATTGTTTTGTGATTAATCACTATGCTTTAATTATGTTCAATTTGTGACAATGAAAATACATCCTGCATATCACATATTTACATTAGGATTCATAACAGTAGCAAAATTAGTTATGAAATAGCAACGAAAATAATGTTATGGTTGGGGGTCACCACAACATGAGGAACTGTGTTAAAGGGTCGCGGCATCAGGAAGGTTGAGAACCACTGGTTTAGAGGTTTGTCACCATGGATGCAAATACCGGTGGCTGGCTGAGGCCTCAGATTGCACCCCGATGTTTCCAGTGTCTTCTGGACTTCACCGCCCGCCTTGGGAGCCCATCCTGCCCTCAGGTGGCATTGAAGGTGGTTCCAGCCCAGAGCTCCAGGAAAGGAGGCCCGTGTGGGTGCATCTGTGGGACCACCAGCCCCTCCCTGGGTCCTAGTTTACAGCTTTAGCCAATGGGGTGTGCTCAGCAAGTGGGGCAAAGTCTCTCTCATCACATCCAGGACACCCCAGCCTGGCCTGGTGCTAGGAATTAGGGGGAAAGGAGAAGACTTATTAAAATACTAGAGGCCCGGTGCACAAAAATTTGTGCACTGGGGGAGGGGTACCTCAGCCCGGCCTGTGCCCTCTCGCAGTCTGGGACCCCTTGGGAGATAACGACCTGCTGGCTTAGGCCTGCTCCCGGGTGGCAGAGGGCAGGCCCAATCCCTAGGTGCAGCCCCTGGTCGGGCTCAGAGCAGGGCCGATTAGGGAGTTGGGGCGCCGCCCCCTGTCATGCACAGAGCAGGGCGGATTGGGAGGTTGCGATGCCACCCTCAGTCATGCTCAGGGTAAGGCCGATTGGGGGGTTGGGGCACTGCCCCCTGTCACATTCAAGGCAGGGTCGATGGGGAGGTTGTGGCGCCACCCCCTGTCACGCACAGAGCAGGGCCAATCAGGGGGTTGGGGAGCTCCCCCCGTCACTCACAGAGTAGGGCCGATAGGGGAGTTGGCGCACCACCCCCTGTCACCCACAGAGCAGGGCGGATCAGGGGGTTGGGGCCCCGCCCTCTATCACCCACAGAGCAGGACTGATCAGGGGGTTGGGGTGCTGCCACTGTCACACTCAGGGCAGGGCCTGTGGGGTGGGGGATGGGGCGCCGCACCCTGTCACACACAGAGCCACAGGGTGATCAGGGGGTTGAGGAGCTCCCCCCTATCAGGCACAGAGCAAGGCTGATCAGGGGGTTGAGGAGCTCCCCCCTGTCACGAACAGAGCAGGGCAGATAGGGAGGTTGTGGCCCCGCCCCCTGTCACACACAGAGGCACAGGGCGAGCAGGGGGTTTGGGCGCTGCCCCCTGTCACGCTGATCCCGGTGCTGGGAGGCCTCTCAGCTCCACTGATCCCGGTGCTGGGAGGCATATTACCCTTTTACTATATAGGATAGAGGCCTGGTGCATGGGTGGGGGCCGGCTGGTTTGCCCTGAAGGGTGTCTTGGATCAGGGTGGGGGTCCTGACTGGGGTGCCTGGCCAGTCTGGGTGAGGGGATGATGGCTGTTTGCAGCTGGTCACACACCCTTCAGGGTGGGGGTCCCCACTGGGGTGCCTGGCCAGTCTCGGTGAGGGGCTGAGGGCTGTTTTCAGGCTGGGACTGAAGCTCCCAACTGCTCCTTTTTTTCTTTTTCTTTTTCTTTTTTTTTTTATTCTGGGCCAGCTTTAGCTCTGAGGCTTGGCTCCAGCTCTGAGGCCTCAGCTGCTGAAAACAGGTATCTGGTTTGTTTCGGTTCTATAATCAAAACTCTGTATCAACTCCAGCTCTGAGATCCCAGCTCTCTGAAAGCTGGTTTCTGGGGTTTTTCTTTAGCTTCTATATTTGTTACAATGTTTTTTAAACTGCAAGCTCAGAGGCCGGCAAGGCAGGTGGGGAATGTTGCAGTCCTCCGTCACTGAAGCAAGCAAGCCTCATGTTAGTTTCAAGCTGCCTGGCTGCCGGCCGCCATCTTGGCTGGCAGTTAATTTGCATATCACCCTGATTAGCCAATGGGAAGGGTAGCGGTTGTATGCCAATTGCCATGTTTCTCTTTTATTAGATAGGATATTCTCAGGCCCCCCCTGGACTCACTGAATCCAATCCTCCAGGGCGGGGGCCTGGAAATCTTATTTCAAACAAGCACCCCTGTGAGTCTGCTCAGGCACATGTAGGAAATCTGTAATGGATAATCTTCAAAATTAGTCCTAGTCAGGGATTTCGATGATTTAAAAATACACAGTATAGGTTTTGTATCTAGAAGACCTTCAAAAATCATATTTATTCATATAATTCTCTATTTATACAATACTAGAGGCCCCATGCACAAAATCCGTGCAGGGGGCGGGGAGGTATCCCTCAGCCTGGCCTGCACCCTCTGGCGATCTGGGACCCCTCGGGTAGGGTCCCTAGGCCTGGCCAACGATCAGGGCCTATGGGGCCTTCCTTCCTCGGCTGCCTGCAGCTGCCCTGTCCCCGCCGCTGCCACTGCTTGCCGTTTGTGCAGTGCTGCCCCTCCCACCCCCCTGCCACCGGTCCCCTTTCTCTGCGGGTGACAGATGTGGGGTGCGATCACTTGGCTGGCCTGGGCCTCCCTCTGTGGGTGTGATCACTTGGCCGGCCTGGGCCTCCCTCTGTGGGGCAATTGATCGCAGGGCCTCCAGATCAATCACCCCTCAGAGGGAGGCCCTGCCCACCCACCACAGTGCAGCCAGCTGGGTGGCCCCACCTACCCGGCCAGGGGTCCACAATTGCAGAGCCGCCCCCCTCCCCCGCCCCAAATTGATTACCCCGTGGGCCAGTGGCCTGGTCCTCCCTCTTTGGGCCAATCGATCGCGGAGCCCCCCATCGATCGCCCCGCAGAGGGTGGCTGGGCCTCCTCTGTGGGGTGATCATGGAGTGATGGCAGGGCCCTCCAACCAACCGCATTGCACCCTCCTTGGCTGGCCTGCCGCCAGTGTGTGTCATAGCGCAGTCGTCCAGAAGGTCGTTCTGCTGTTAGACTGTTCAGTCGATTTGCATATTATGCTTTTATTATTATAGATGTTGTCAACTCCAATATATCTATCTCTTAGAGATCTGTATGCAACCATTTAAAACAATACCGACAGGCCCACTCCCTTCTTGTAGTGTGTGCAGTTCAGGCCTGTCCCAATCTTCCCTGCCCCCAGGTTAGAGCCTCTCTACTGAGGATAGGGTGGCTGCAGACCTTCCCCTCCTCCCAGACACATCAAGAGGGCTCATGTGGCTCACCATCAATTTCCCTCCACATGCTCAGGGGCTCCATCCATGTAATGGTTGGCAAAGGGCTGGCTTGTGCCAGGCATCATAGGGTTACACTTTGTCCCACCTTGATGGTGACACTGACACTGGGGGTTGAGATGTGGGGCTCATGCAGGTGCTGAGCTCAGTTTCATGGAAAAACTGCCCCGCCTTGGAGAGAGGGCCTTGGCAATCAGGTAGGCACTCACCAAGACTGCCGGGAGGCAGTGGACTATAAAACCTGGAATAGTCCGCTTAAGCGACAGTTGCCAGCCAGGGTGTATTTTGCAGAGCCAGCCCCGTGCTGGAGAGACTCTGGGCCCCACATCCAGCAAGCTGGCAGGGCTGGTAGGCAGGCCAGTTCAAGAAGACACTCCTGGATACCACTGCCAGCTATTGGAAGACAGGTCAAGGTAGACCAGGTGGGCCAATAACTAAAGAGCCAGCCCAGGGTGCATGTCAGTCCTGTTGTGCATGAGATCCAAGACCCTCGGGCCCAGGGTGGCACGGAACACTGCCCATGGTACTGAACAGAGTCTGTTCCCCTCCAGTCTCAGCTCGTTCACTTCTGCAGGTACTCCAAGGCTCCCCGGTGGACCACAGCGACGTTGTTAAATTAGCCCAAGTTATTCCATGGTGCTCGTGCTGACGAAGGACCCTCAGGGCAGCTCAAACAAGGACGCATGTTCAATCCTCACGTGCCTGGACTCTTCAGGGAGGTTCCTGGGATCTCTCCCAAGGAGCTGGGCATGCACTGCAGAGTCCTGCATGAGAAACAGGCAAGCTTTAAGGTGAACATCAGAGAACTGGGACCAGGCGGATCCTGGCATTAGGTGTGTGAATTAGAAGAAATATTATTCACTTGAAATAAAAGAGTTAGACCTATTTTGGTAAAAGTTGACAGCTCATCAAAGTTCAGTGCCAACTAGAATGGGTCTCCTAGAGATTTTGCTGATTTCCTAAATTCTAGGCCCACTCCCACTCCAAAGTATCCCCAGAGGAGCCCCGTCCCCCACAGCCCTTGGCTTCTGGCCAGCACAGCACACCTGCCAAACGTCTCCTCTGTGCTGGCAGGTCCTGGCACACAGGAGGCCTGAGCTCCATGAGAGTCCAGAAGGACCAGAACTAGCAGTGAACGGAAGCCATATTCCTCTGTAAGGAATTACCTTGGGAATTTTGAATAAGACAGTCCCAGCTTCCGAGGTGCAAATCCTATTATTGGTGACCCTTGGCAATGTAGGTCAGCACAGCCGTTGAAAAGCCTCTGGACACAATAAGGTCTATTGTGGCCCCAACCACAAGCTCAGTAAGAACCTGGTCAGGGAACTAAGGTCAGAAAACTCACCCTTTGTCTGGTTCTTGAATCCAGAAGGCAAACTCTAGGCCAGATGTCCAGTTCTGTTCTGACACTGCCTTCCCTCCGCTTCTTGCAAAAAGATCTGAGACCCCAGCAGGTGCGCTGTGCTGGAGCGATGCCTCAGGCTTTAAGGAGTGAGCTTTCTTTCAGAATGAGCGGGAGTGGGAGGAGGCCGAGAACGCTGAGCATCATGGATCAGGTGATTTGGCTAAAGCTCATCCAGCCCGGCCGGCGTGGCTCAGTGGTTGAGCGTTAACCTATGAACCAGGAGGTCATGGTTCGATCCCTGTCAGGGCCCCTTCCCCGGGTGGCAGACTCGATCCCCAGTGTGGGGAGTGCAGGAGGCTGCCCATCAGTGATTCTCATCATTGATGTGTCTCTCTCTCTTCCTCTCTGAAATCAATAAAAATATTTTTTAAAATTCATCTAATACTTCATCAATCACAATTGGTTCCTGAAACCTAGAATTTCCAACCATCCTCTAATAATGAACGCAGGTGATGGGTGACAAGTAATCCTGTGACCACGCCCTGCCCCTGAAAAGCCTCCTCCCACACCTGGCTGGGCTGAGTGCCGCCTCCACCGCACACGCTGCCTCTGCCCATGGCGACCAGAGTCAGGGCAGCATCATGGCGCGGAAGGCAGACCACAGGCTGTGTTTTCTGATCAAACTAAAATGTGTGTGTTTTAATCTTGGATCTCACAACTTCCCCTGAATGCTATGTATTTCCCATAATGAGAAGGAAAGGCCTACATTTAAAGTGATACATATGTGATTCTTGGGTACTTGCTCTGCCACCCATCACTCAGTCAACAAATATTTATTGGTCATCTGCTCCAAGCTACACACCTGCTGGGGCAGGGACACAGTGGTGAGCAGCTCTGTGCAGACGCTGCCCCATGGCCTTCTTTCCAGCTCAGCCTCCCGTCACACAGCCTTGGGAATGTCCTTTAACCTCTGTGAGCCTCGATCTTTCCTCTGCAAAGTGAGGGAATTAATACACATTCATAGTGCTTCTAGGCAACTCTGAGATTATGTAGAATAGAGTACCCAGAATGCAGCACTCCATCATCTGTGTTGTGTGTTCACCACCCTTGAGTAATAAATTTCAGTTCCCCTCCCACACCAACAGACACTCCTTCCCTATTACCTGGGGCACTTCCTGATGAATATTGAGGTCCCATGGTTCCCCTAGGACTCAGGACGCACACAGCTCCCTGCCAATGCCTCAGTGAGCAGCCAGTGAGGGGAGCAGTGGGTCCTTACTAAGCTGCTTCCACCCCAGCTATCCATCTGAGCAGACACACCTGCCGGGTTCAAGCCTAACCCTGTGAGCTGCCAGGTCTCCAAGTCCCTCATGAGGTAAGAATTAAAGCAGGACATGCTGCGGGCACAGAGCTGGGGTGAATGGACCCCTCCAGGAGTGAGTGGGTGCTCACCGGCCAGGAGTGTGTGCAGAAGTCATTCCTGCCGAATGTGCCCCGGGCAGGGACTGAGGTGGTGCGGGCAGCGGCACGGGCAGTGTGACCCGACAAGGACAACACTGATGGGCAACTCGCATTCCAGAGCCCCCACCAGGTTGGCCAAGGTTTTGTCAGGTTTGCTTCCTGGAAAAAAATGTGTTTTACTCTGTGGGTATCAGAAACCACTATGAATTCTGTTCTCACCCCAAAATATAAGGGCCTAAAGAGCTCTCCACCCCCACAATTTTTTCTCTGTTCATCCCATATTAGTCTCTTCAAATGAGTCTAGCTCAGCACACCCACTGCTGAGAAATGTCTGGAACCACTGGCTTCCGCTCCCTCCTCTGCTGGCCCCCCGCCCTCCGCAGGGCCTCGGGGGAGCTGTGTTGTCAGTTAAGGCAGGAAACTAGGACAAGGAAAGTTCCTCGGGTTATATTATTTTTCTTAAATAGCAAGTGGTTGCGTGGTGTCTCTAAACTCAACAGAGTCAACAACAAAGTGAAGGAGTCTGAGTACATTAGTCCCCACCTCTCTCCCGGCAGGATGCCTTTAGGAACTGGACTCTTATCATGTAAAGACAGAGTGTAAGAGAGAACTTACTCTGTGTTTATGAAATAATCAGATAGAAATGGCTTCTGGGTACCAACCCCCTGGCTTGTCTTAATAGAATATTAATCAGAAAGTTTCTGATCTAGTCAATTGGCAGGACGTGGGACATGTCGGACAGAGGCTAAGTGACGTGTAAGAAACAACATGCCGCCCTTCCCTCCCCCACGCTGGCCATCGTGTCGGAGATGGTCCCCAAGCTCTGAGGCGTGCCTGTGCCTGTGCCTGGATGGACCCACAGAAGACTATGTTCCCAACCCCTGAAACAGGGAGGTTATGGGACTAATATTCTTGCTGATGAAATGTTAGAGCAAATAATGTTAAAAGCCCCGACATGCTCCTCCAGTTTCTCCTTTCCCTGTTGCAGCCATAGCTGACATTCCAGGTGGCGGGTCATCGGCCTGGGCCCCTGCGTAAGTGGGTGGAGCAGAGCTCTCCCCTCCTGCACTTTCCCTCCTGACTTAGGTAGATCTGTGAGAGCAAAAATACATATTTCTATGTTAAACCACTGAAATTTGGGAATTGTTACACAGCATAAGCATAACTTATACTGGCTTTTAAAAAGCCCTTGCAATCAAATAAAATATGCTCAAATACTTGTAAGTTGATTTTTTGTCTCTACTGGCTTATATGATAGTCAAAACAATAATTTTCTGTTCTAGCCCTGGCTGGTGCGGCTCAGTTGGTTGGAACGTCATTCCACACATCAGAGGGTGGTGGGTTCAATTCCTGGTCAGGGCACATACCCAGGTTGCGGGGTTCGATCCCTTGTCAGGGTGTGTGCAGGAGGCCACTGATTGATGTTTCTTACATTGATGTTTCTCTCTCTCTCTCTCTCTCTCTCTCTCTCTCTCTCTCTCCCCCTCTCTCTCTCTCTCATCAATAATAAAAAAAAAAAAATTCCCAGCTCTAGTTCTCTAAACACACTGCTCTCTGGGTCCCTTGACTGAAAATCTAGTTTTAATAGCCCACATCTACTTCCAGGATAGACTTTCTTTTATTTGCCTTCCATACCCTTCAACTTGGACTGCAATTACAGATAAGTAACATGAGAAACAGCTTCTCCTGGGCAAAGGAGAGCATAGCCACACACCACTCAGAAAAGGCATGACGAGAGGCTACGATTCCAGCCCTCCAAAGAAGGCAGTGTGCTATGGGACCCTGTGCGGGTGGACTCTCCGCATGGGCGGCCAGAACTGCTTTCCACAGGACTCAAAAAACTTCAGGTTTTCAGGAACTGACTCAGACTAACCAGACTCATACACCAAAGGCTAATATATAAACAAGACATCATTTTATTTTTTTACAACAGGAATTTGTTTTTTCCAATGACTTGAATGTTTGTGAGCACAATCCAGCCTGAGTATCCTCTGTAAGAGCAAATCAAAGAAGACAGAACACATAAGGGAAGATGGTTACGGGGGTTGGGGGCTGACCATCTGGGGGTTATTTTGTCCAGATGACCAAGTTTGAACTCTCTCTCTCTCTCTCTCTCTCTCTCTCATACACACACACACACACATATACACACACACAGACACACACACAGACACACACACACACAGGTACAATGCTGGATAAATACTGACATACTAAGAAGAGCTTGCTTTTAAGCCCTAGGAAATGGGTAAAAGTTATCTATGTATGGGCGTTCTGTGTTCACGGGCACCGCTGCTCTCCTGGCTCTGACTCCGGGCTCCAGTGGCACCAAAGACCCGCCCAGGTAGTGACCCCACCGTGGATTGCACTGCAGAGATCCACACTGAACATAGACCCTCAGCTGGCCAGAAAGTCATCAGAGACTTGGATCCTCCAAGAAAATCCACCACAACCCCTGTAAGTCATTCCGCTCTCAGACTCCAGTGTTCTCATCTACACAGTCAAGTAGCCCAGCCCCTATAATAAACTGCTGTGAGGGCCAAAGGAGAGAAAACAGGAGAATGTGTTGTAAGGCCTTTTGTTGTAAGGCCTTTTGTAAATGTGAGAGGAAATGAGCTTAGAAATCCCAGCATCACACTGGGTTCTATCAAGCGAGTGTTCAACACCACGTGGAGTCTCGCGGGTGATGTTAGTCAGGTAGTTTCCACGGATCACTTGCTGTCCCAAATCTTCTCAGGTGTTGTTACCTGAAGGTTTTGGCACCAAACACCCCGATGCTCCTTTGGTGGAGCTCAGTGCTGCAGAGGAGACACACGGAAATTTCTGTGGATGCCCGCACTCAGGCCCTCAGGGTCCCAGCGCTAAGTGAGCTGAGGAGGCTTCCTTTCCAGTGGCCCCTGAGCAACTGGGGACAGGGAGATGCCCCCAGGAGCCAAGGTAAGTTTAGGAAGCACCACAGACACTGCTGCACGGGCAGAGCGAGCTGTGCGCGGACAGCAGGGCGCACGCGGCCGCACACGGGCCCCTCTCGGCCCCTCCAGACTGACATTCGTGAGTAAATGAACACCATTCAAATCTCTAGAACTCACTGAAAATCAAATTATTCTCTCCAGTCAGAATGGCGCCCAGAGGAAAATGTTAGAGTCTGTCAGTGTCCACAGTGAGGCCTGGTGTCTGCGGGTCTGTGTGTGGCCGCACAAACGCGGCTGCTGCACACGGAGGCGTGTGAGGCGTCTGTGCGCACCACCGCCCCGCACCGCACAGACGCCAGCGGGCAGGCCTCGACTCTGGGACCCACTGCCAGGCCAACTTCCGCGCGGGCACGTCCCGCCTGTGGGTTGTGGGCAACGCAGTAGATGAGATCACGGCTCAGCCGATAGTGCTGCCACCATGACTTCCAAGGGAGAACGTCCTCCACCCCTGTAAGTTGGGTTTGGCCATGGCACTGGCTTTGGCAGATGGAAAATGGGCAGGAATGGCAGTGTGCCCGTTCTAAGCCAAGAGTTTGAGAGGCATCACATTCCTCTGATGTCATCTGACTCCCCCGGGAAAGGAGCCTGCCCCAGGTGGCCACCGGCTCTCCATGTTGGGCCCCAAATAAGACACACGGGGCAGAGCCACCTGCCCCTCCCAGACCTGTGGGCTGTGCAAACGTAAGTGCGCTGCTTGGGGCCTGTGCTGCTGCTTCGTTCATGTGCAGCGAAAAGGGCCACACAGGCGTGTGGGGCACAGGCCCTTGGACCGGGGCTTAGCCGGAGGAGACATGAGAAATCGTGTGCGAACAGGAGGGTCTTTATTGCTGACAAGGAGCCATTAAAACAGAGTAGTTCTTCAAAGCAGCCCACAGAGCAGCCGCACAGACCCCGGCCAGCCAATTGCTGATGGCAGCACCTTTCCACGAGCTCAGACAACAAGGCTTCTTGCCCAACAGCGACGTCAGCACTGGGTTGCAGAGGCGCCTGCGCCGTGCATGCAGGACCGTCGCTGAGTCCTGCCTTTGCACCTGCGCGTGGCAACTTGGCCTTGAACCGCTGTTGTCCTCTGATGAGGGTCCCCACAGCAACTTACTTCATTCCCCTGCTTCTGCTCCAGGAAGATGGGGAGAGAATTGCAGGGGTGTCTTCTGCAAAGATTGTTGTAAGAGTTAAATGAGTTAATGCATATAAAGCACTTAGAACACTTCCTGGCACTTAGTAAGTGCTTTAATAGGTGTTAGTTCTTGTCGTTGTGTGTAGTGGAGGAGCGGGTGAGCACGTGGGGGGAAGGGTCGGAGCAGGTGTGTGGGCGCCTGCACCAGGGGAGCCTCAGCAGAAGCACTCGTCCACCCGCCCGCCCTGCCTGGCGGCCCCGGGGGCAGAGTCCAGGCTGGAGCTGGAGCGGGCGGACAGGAGCCCGTCAGCCTCGCCGAGGCCGGGCTGGGGCCGCGCCCCTGAGTCCTCGCCGAGGCTGAGGCTCAGCCCATCCAGGCTGAGGTAGGTGCTGGTGGCCTCGGGGGAGTGCCCGGCACGGCACTGGCGGCAGCGCCTGCGGAGGGCCCCGCAGCCCACCAGCAGCGTGAGGGGCAGCGCGATGACCGCGGCCACGCTGGCCACAACCGCGTTGATGAGCCGCTGCGTGGCCTCGGCGTCCGCCACCTCGTCGGGGGAGAAGACGACGCACTGCTCCTTCCGGGGCGCCAGGCCCCGCGCGCAGACACAGGCCACGTACTTGGTCTCCGGCACCAGCCCCCGGAGGGTGACCCTGGTCCTCCCAGGCGGCACGGCCACCCGCCGCATGGCCCGCTGCCCGAGGACCGCGTACAGGACACTGAGGGCCGCGCTGCCGGCCCGGGGCGCCTTC
The DNA here is from genome assembly GCF_964212035.1 of Myotis nattereri. Lineage (NCBI taxonomy): Eukaryota > Metazoa > Chordata > Mammalia > Chiroptera > Vespertilionidae > Myotis > Myotis nattereri. The sequence continues at coordinate 1,345,904 of NC_138088.1, forward strand.
CACACCAGCGTCACACTCTGGTGCGTGTCCCCCACCACCTTGAGCGCCGTCACCGTCCGAGCCTCCTGGGGTCCCGTCGGCCCACCCTCCTCCATGCCGGGCCCTGCAGGCCAGGGTGTGGGGGGCATATGCCTGGCCACCAGCCTGTCATACGCAGCTGCTTCTGGCCCCTCGCCCGTCCCTGCCCCTGGGGCCTCCGGGCTCCTGCTGCACTCGGTGGAAGCCTGGGGCTCGGTGACGACCAGGGAGGTGAGGGTCTCGGAGGCGCCCAGGAAGTTGCTGGCCTGGCAGACGTAGTCCCCGGCATCGAGGTGGGACACGGCGGGCAGGCCCAGCAGCGCCCAGCTGGTGCCGTCCCTGGAGACCTGCTGGTGCACTGCGGGGGGCAGGGGGGAGGAGGGGAGGAGGCACGGATGAGGAGGGTGCCCGTGCCCTGGCTCCCTCCAAGGGCCACACTCGAAGCCCAGACTGTGTACACGCCACTGAAAGCCTTGTCACCCCAAGAAAACACTGGGGCTCACCACCCTTTCTTAGACTAGCCAAGGAGATTGAGACCACCAAGGCTCTAATCTGGGGAGAGCCCGGCTAAGGCAGTGCCCAAGAACGCTCTGCCTTCTAAGCCTGCCCCGTGCGGGCTGTTCCTCAGGCCCTGGGGCTCTGCAGCGCTGACCAGGCAGCGGGCTGGTGCGGGGCACACGGCAGGAGCCCTGGAAAGTCCCTCCCCTGCCTGTGCGGCCCATGCTCCAGCCCCGCACCAGCTCCAGGGGTGCCTCCTGCTTGCTGTCTGCAGCCTGGCGCTTCCTGTACAGCTCAGCTGTACAGATTCCAAACCCCTCGTTCTAGAGCAGCACTGGCCAAGCTGGTTGCAGGAGAGAGAAGAAAGCTGGGCGGAACCAAGCGATCCGTCAGATACTGAGAGAGGCTCCTCCTCAGCTCTCCCTGGGTGTGGCGAGCGCCGACTCCACACCAGCCCGCCCAGGGCCAGGATGAGCCCTCTGTCTACGGCAAAAGAGCCGCCCTGTGGAGTCACCGGAGCGCGGTCCACGCCCGTCCTCCTGTAGGAGCTGCTGATGGAGGCTGTGCATTGAGCCTCTCAGAGCCTCAGGTTACTTATACAAAATAAGAGGATTGCTCTTCAAAGCTCAAAGACATGATGGACAGAATACATTTAACAAAGAGCTTCATGAATGTAACTCACATCAAAAGTTACTCCTAGTGATACCAACTTCATATTTGCAACCGGGAGACTCACTGTTGCCCTCTCGGGGGCCCCGAGTCTCTGATAGAGGGGTTGGTGGGATGTGACAGGACAGGCTGAGAGCCACCATTGAGGCCACTGTCCCAGGCCCTGCCTCTGCGTGATGCCTGTCCAACCCCATCGGGCAGAATGGGCGTGAACAGCCCTGCTCAGCCTGCTGCCCGCTCCTCAGCCTTTGGGACCCTGACCCGCCGCCCTGTGGGATCTCAGCATGGTGGTTCCTGAAGCTCACACACCTGTGCCGTTGAGGGGGTGCCCACTGACCCTCCTCCAGCTCATCTGGGGCTCAGGGACACCAGTGGCCCCACAGCGGAGCAACACTGTGCTGCCCAAGGGAGACCTGACGCTGGCCACGCCTGGTCGCAGCTCGGGTCCCTGGCACCTGCTCAGCTGCAGCTGGCGGAAGGCCACACCGGCCAGGTCGCCCGGACCGGCACACCGTAGCCCGGCCTCTATGAAGGCCAGGTGTGGGGCCTCGCCTTCCAGGAAGTGGACCAGGTCGTGGAGTCGGCAGTCGCACGCCCAGGGGTTGTCTTGCAGCCCTGCAGGGTGAGAGGCCAGAGGTCAGCCCGCTGTTCACATCCCCAGGCCCACTCCCTCCCCCTTGGGGGTCTAGGCAGGTCCTGCCTAGAACTGGCCTCCCACTCGCTCCTTGCCCGCCAATCCTGCCCCCTCGGCGCCCCAGCCCTGCCCCCTCAGACCCCCAGCTCTGCCCCCTCAGCCTGCTCTTCCTCTGGAGGCCTCACACGGCTTCCTTGTCAGGTTGGCATGAGCATAAATAAAAAAAGAATCATATCAGGCACTGGGTAGGCCATACAGCACCAACAGCATCAGCAATGACCCCGCAGCCTTAGAGGGACACTTTCAGCCACTGGCCAGCGAGCATTCCTGTGGTGCTCGCCATGTGCCAAAGCCCGTCGCTGGCAGTGCTGTGACCCTGGCTGCTTGACCCCTGACCTCCCAGTGTGAGTGACACTGCCAGCACCAGCCCAGCAGGGCAGCTGTCTGAGCCCTGGTTCCTCTGACACAGGCTCAAAAGGAGAGAAGAGAGGAGGCCAGGAAGTCCAACCCTATGTCACCATCCTGTGCTCGCATGTCTTTCGGAGCTGGAAGGTCACTGCCTGCCCCTCCTCCCCCCCGCCCGCCCCGGTCAAAACCTCCAACAGAGACAGGGAATCCTGTGTCCTCAATCCTCAGGCACAAATCCTCTTTATATGTTTGCATTTCTGAAATGCAAAATGAATGCATTTAATATGATGTCCTTTTTATCCCCCAAATACTGTTATTAAATGTGATATTATGTCCAGGAGTCAGTGGATCTTATACATGTATATGCAGGTGTTCGGTTTGTTTGAAAGAAGAATGTGAGTGTGGAAAGGCTGCATTCACATCTGCTGGATGGTCACGACTCATGAGAAAGCCAGCCAGGGGCGCTGGCTCCTTCTCCTGCCCCAGCTCTCCCCACCCAACTGGCAGCTGCTCCCAGTCCCCGGTGAAGTGCGTGTAATGAGTCATCACTGCCTGCCTCTGGCTTTCACCTGATACAGAGTCCCCGGTAAATGAATGCAAAAGGCAAAGTCAGAGGACAGTGAAGCAGTCACCCATCACATTGGCAAAAGTGAAACATTTGGCCACTTTAACTGTTAGCCCACGAGAAAGTAGATCTTCATCAGCTGTGCTCACGGCTGCATTCCCAGCGCCTAGAACTGTGGCACACATTCATAAGGGCTCAAGTCAACTTGCGGAGCGGGCACCACCTGCCTGGGGAACAGCAGGACATCCAGCGTGCACACTCCGCCAGCTCGCCACGCCCCTGGAGAGCTGTCTGCAGCAATCTCGGGGAGGGGGTGGGGGCACATGCTTTGAAGACTCTTGGCTTTGGGTTTCCCAGAAGGAGGCTGAGAGGCAGAGTGCGGTGCAGGGGAAGGAGGAAAGCAGGAGAGAGGGGAGCTCTGCGCGCCTGGCAAACCCCCGGGCGGGGGCGCTCTGGAGCTAGAATAGCCCATCAGCGACCTTTACCTTCCCCCTGATAGGTCCTTGGATGGGACTGTCCTCAGAGAGGGGTGTGGCCTTGGGACTGGCTGTTCTGAGCTGAGATGGTCCCGGGGCTGAAGCACCCCAGGCGCTGGGCAGCCAGAGGGGGGGGGTGGGGCGGTGCTGCACGTCTCTGTGCTGCCCAGGCGCTCATGGCTGCGAGCGCTATGCCCCCAGGCCTGCCGGTTTGAATACATCTTTCTATCAACCGCTCTTCTCTAAAGGAAACGGGGGCAAGCTGAGCCAGGGACACAACTAGTAAGGGGCAGAATTTGAACTCCTAACCTTACCAGTATGTGCCTAGCACTCAGCCTCCGCTTAACCCAGGACCAGCGCCATGTCTGTTTCCCAGGGAAAGAATCAGAGCCCAGAGAGGCGTGGCGTCCTGCACAGACCCGAGGCGCAGAGGCCTCTCTTACCGAGGACCAGCCCGGGTCGGCCCGGGAGAGAGGGCGCGGCGGGCAGGGGAGCCCAGGCGGCCAGGAGCGCGGGCGGGAGCCGCAGCAGCCGGTTGCTGGAGAGGTCCAGGAAGGTGAGGTCGCGCAGGAAGCGCGCGGCGCCAGGCGGCACAGCGGCGAGCCGGTTGGCCTGCAGGTCCAGCAGCCGCAGCCGCGGCGCGTCCCCGAGCGAGGCCCAGGGGAAGGCGGCCAGGCGGTTGCCCGGCAGGCGCAGCTCCCGCAGGCGGCCCAGGCCCCGCAGCGCCCGCGCGCCCAGCCGGCCCAGCGCGTTGTAGGGCAGCCAGAGCTGCTCCAGGCGGCGCAGCGCCACGAAGGCGGCGGCGGGAACCCGGCGGATGGCCGTGCGCTCCAGGCGCAGCCGGCAGGTGTCGGGCGGCAAGGCCGCGGGGGGCAGGGTCATGTCCGGGTCGTTGCACACCACCGTCCTGGGCACAGAAAGGGGGCGTCTGAGCGAGGGTCTGGCAGGTGACACCCTCCCCACCTCCTGCCAGAGGCCACTGCTCTGCAGGGACCGGGGACACCCGCCTGGCTCCAAGCTGCGGGGCTCTGGGATGGGCGGGAGCCAGCCCCTCCTGGTTCCTGGGGCGAGGGGAGGGGGGCCTGATTTCAGAGCCTTTCACGGGATCCCCGGGGCGGCTTGGTCTCTGGCACCCTGAGGGACCTCAAGCTGAGCCTGCCGTGCCCGGCACCGCCACCGCCCCTCCACAGTGCAGCACTCAGTCCCGAGATCCCCAGGCGCATGTCCTTTTGCAAATATGTTGAAAGTGTTGATTGTCAAATTACAGCTCCGCTTTTGTAACCATCTAGGTTTTTCTTCATTTAAAAACTATATGCCAAGAGCATCAGAAACAGCAGCCACCCCCTCTGACTGAGCCCCACCCCCAGCCCCAGCGAGACTCACACGTGGGCTCTGCTTGCTGCCCGTGTCCTTGAGCACCTTACATGACCTTCACTTTCCTCAGCGTCCCCGTCACAATAGAGTCCACCTCACGGGTGGTTGGGGGTAAAGGAGGCCATGTGTGTGCCGCTCGCACATGGGTCGCCCGCAGGGCCCAGGCTGGTGCCAGGCATAGATGCCACCCAGCCCTGCCGGTGTGTCAGGCTCCACAGCGCCTGCCAAGGCGCCTCCTGTGCCAACAGCGGCACCTGAAGTTTCGGCCTGTGAGCTTGGCACGGAAGGCCACAGGGCTGGCTCTCCCCGCCACGGGGCTGCACCACCGTCAGGACGGAGCGGCTGTCCAGGAGCCGGCCTGGGAGGCCCAGATGGAAGGGGCCTTGGCCTCCCCACACGTCATGCCCGTGGGCACCGCAGCCACTCAGGCCTCCTCCCCTGGCAGGACCTCCCTGCACACGGGCGGGCGAACAGCTGCGAGGCTACCAGCAGGTAGACTGTGGCGAGAGGTCTGCTGTCAGAGGCAGGATGGCCACTGGCTGACGTCAGGGGCCCGGAAGCTGTCCTTGGAATGTCCTTTTCCACACTAAGGTTAACCTGCTACCAAGACCTCTCCGTCCCTGCCCCTGCCCATCGCCAATGGGCAGAGTCTGGAAAAGGAGCAGTGGCTGGGTCCCAGCACCAGGCCGGCCGATGCTGCGGGCTCAGCCAGTGCTTCCTGCAGTGGAAGGAGGCCCTGCATCCCTCGGTCGCCCTGTGCAGGCCCCGGGCTCAGCCGGGCTTCCCCGCGGAAGAGGGCCCTCACCACGGATGGTCCGCGTGAGCTGGAGTATCAGAGATCTGAGCCACACATGGAGCTCCCTCTGTGCTTCAGGCCATATGGTGCCCTTTCTTGGGTTCTCGCTGCCTCCCTCACACCCAGTCAGCCAGTACCCCTGGCCGGGACCACTGAGAGGTGCACCGACAGTATTGCTACCTGATCAGAAACCACCAGTGTCTCCCCAACACCCACCTAAGACAGGGAGAAAGGAAGATGGAATTCCAGAAGGTTGGAAAGGTTGTGGGAGAGGCCCTGAGTCAGGTGAAATCCTTGAGTGAGGTGGGGTTCAGTGCTCATAGATGGATAAACTGAAGTGTCAGAGAACAGAGGCTTTAAAGACATAGGAGGAGAAAGGGAGGGAGTCATGGTAGGGGTGGAAAAGCAGGGCACACAAACCCCGCGGCCTAGGGATGCCCATGGAGTGGGGGGGCGGGGAGAGGATGGAGGTGCTCCCAGAGCTCAGAGGGGGTGGGGAAAGTCAAAGAGAGGTGCGGAGGGAGGGGTGTTTGTTGCAAAAGAATGGGCAGTCCCTGCCTACAGAGAGCCCTAGGAAGAGGTCAAGGCTGAGGCTCTGAGGGCTTTGCCAGAGGAGACCCAAAAACGCAGCACATAGGAGGCAGGTGGTCCATCCTGGGAGGGTGGTCAGAGATACCTGGGATATGAATGGGCACTCTGAGAGATGAGGCAAGAGAATAGGAAAGGCTTGGGAAAGAGGAGGCTAAGGAGATATGGAGAGAGTGGTGGGAAGGAAGGAAGGAAGGAAGGAAGGAAGGAAGGAAGGAAGGAAGGAAGGAAGGGAGGGAGGAAAGAAGGAATAAAAGAAGGAAGGGAGGAAAGGAGGGAGAAAAGGAGGGAGGGAGGGAGGGAGGAAGAGGTAAAGGGGAGAAGTCCTGGAGGAGAATTCGGGAAGGATTTCCTGGGGCTGCACACCTGTGCCCCACCCCACTCCGCCTGCAGCGGTGCCTGGTACCTCTGAGGCAGAGCCATGCCTTGCTGGCCAGACAATAATTCAGCACAGATCAGCCTCAAGGTCCTGGGAAATGGAGGTCTCACCTGGCCACTCTCTGAGCCCTGCATCCAACCCTCCCACCCCAGCCAGCTGGTGAAGCTGGGGACTGGGATGTCACCCCACACACCTGGCACCTTACCTGGCCATGCTGCCATCACCCAGGACCTGGAGGCTGCAGCTGCACCGAGGCGGACAGGAGCTCCAGGCCTGGGGTGGGGGCCTGAGGGCCAGAAGCCAGAGCATGCCCAGCGCCACCCTCATGGCTCCAGGCTCCGCTGCAACCCAGGCAGGGGCCTGGCCTGGCCCAATCTGTCCTGCCTGCTCCACCCCCCTGCCTGAGGCCATCAGATAAACAGGACATAACGGGGATTAAGGAAGGAGATCAGCCAGTCACAGTACTCAGTGGCTTATTGCTCCCTGGAATAACCCATCCTGAGAGTAGGGGTGGGGGTCCCCTCTGTAACAACAGCCACAGGCCCAGAGAGGCCGAGCTTGGAAAGGTGGGGCAGGTGGGTGGACAGGGCAAGCATAGCTGGGCCAGCTGGCTGGCCACCCATCTGCAGAACCCCAAGGTCAGCCCGGCCATGGGCAGCAGAGACCACCAGGCGCCTGGCTTACAGGAGACAAGACAGGCCCTGGCGTCGGTGCTGGCCGTGGAGGTTCCTCTCTGTGATGTCTGTTGTAGTGCAGACACAACGAGGTGAGGACAGTGAAGGCGTGAGGAAGAGCCCAAGCCCAGGACCACACTGCCTGGTTCAGATCCCAGCGCTTCCATTCAGGGCTGTGGCCTTTGATAAGTCACATGACTCGTCTTGGCCTCTGTGCGCTCATTTGTCAAAGGGAAGTAATGTTACTTTGCTCGGGGTGTTTATGAAAATTGAACAACCCAAGTTCCCCAGACCTCGACAGCCCGCGAAGCAGAAGCTCTCTTAGGAGTCATCAAGACCCCGTTTTGGCCGAGACCGGTTTGGCTCAGTGGATAGAGCGTCGGCCTGCGGACTGAAAGGTCATGGGTTCGATTCCGGTCAAGGGCATGTACCTGGGTTGCGGGCACATCCCCAGTAGGAGATGTGCAGGAGGCAGCTGATCGATGTCTCTCTCTCATCGATGTTTCTAACTCTCTATCTCTCTCCCTTCCTCTCTGTAAAAACTCAATAAAATATATATTTTAAAAAAAAGACCCCGTTTTGTTGGCACTTGCAAGTACCTGCTCATGGAGGAGTGGGGAGACGCAGAGGTTTGGAGAGACCTCCAAATGCCCTCCCAGGGGCTCACGAGCCTCTGGGCACCCGGCAAGCAGCTGCCTCCCGCCTGCCATGGACAGCCAGGCGGAGCACTGCCTTCTGAGCAGAGCCTAGGCCGTCCCTCTGGAACAGGTCCCTCTGCAAGGGTGGCGGTATCTGAGAACCATCCCCCTGGAGTTAGTCCACACCTGGCCTTCGCGAGCACCAGTGGGCATGAGCTGTGCTGCTGATAGCACTCTCTACCTGAAATGAGTAGAGTTGCTCCAGATCGATGCTTCCTGCTGTAAACTTCACCATGAGCCAGTGTGTAAATTGTACCAGGACCTCCTTGCAGAAGCCAAAGCTCATAGTGGCTGTGGGCCAAGCCCTGGGAGACTGATGCTTGGGGAGCTGAAGGGCTCCATGGGCGTCGGGACGGCCCCCACCCCCACCCCACCCCCGCCCCGGACACCGCATGCACCACGGAGTCTTCTACCCAAGACCTGCACAGGCCCTGAGGAAAGATGCCCACATTGCAAAGGCAGAGAAGAGCCCCCAGTGGGCCCACCCCAGGGCACACAGCTAGGTGATGGCAGACTCAGAACCAGAACTCGAGTCTCTGACCCCAGCTGGTATTCTTTCTATGACAACAGGTGGCTTCCTAGCCACCATCCTTTTCCCCACTTATGAGTGCACGCATGTGATCATGTGGACACATGTGCACACACATGCTCAGGCGCTCAGCTTGTCAGCACCGACGAACACACCAGGACCTGGCTCCTAACCAGTTCTCAGGCACAGCTACAGCTTCAAACCCCTCCTTTTGCTCCCCTCCCTCCCTGGTTATGCAACTCTTCTAATTCGGCTCAGCTGCTCAGCTGCGAGTCCGGTCCTAATCCCCCTGCTGGGCGGGCTCACAAAGGCTGCCCTGTGCAGCGGGACGTTCCTTCTGCTCCGGCCCAGAGGACACTGCGGGAGGAGGGGCCGCAAGAAGGAGCCCAAGGCCCAGCATAATCCCCCCATGGGCCCTCGTGTGTCCACTGGCCCTTTAAAAGGAAGGGGTCTGTTTTTCAGGAGCCAGAGAAGCGCTGGGCCAGGGGAAGCGAGATGGCAGAGGCCGGGTCCCTGCCCACAGGCTTTGGGGAGCTGGAGGTGCTGGCTGTAGGGGCGGTGCTGCTGGTGGAAGGTGAGCAGGCGCCCGGGCAGAGCGGGGCCCATTGGTCGCCCAGAGTCGGGCTGCGGTTCTGAGGCTGGCAAGGAGAGGTCCCCAGCCCCCTCTGTGCTGGGTCCCCGGGGCTTTTGGTGGCTGCATTGGGGAGATGCAACTTGCAGTCTGGGAGCCGAGATGGAGGAGCCAGCAGAGGGTCAGGGAGGAGGGCCTCTGAGAGGGGGCATCGACCAGGGCGCAACCAAGCACCAGCTGTAAGCCTTTGCACTGTCCCTCCTGCACGGAAACTGTTTACTCCCTGGAGATTCTGAGAATCTGTGTAAGATCAGGCCCCGGTAGGCGCTGGAGACAGTACTGCCACCCGTGTGCTTGCAACCGAGTCACTCGAGCTCTGGCCCTCGGCGCCCTGCCCTCCTGGGTGTGTGGGGAAGAAGGGGTCATAAGGCACCAGCTGAGACAGACACCTCTCCGCACCCCATTCCTGCCACCACCTCCTTTTCTCGGCCCTAAGCATTCCCATGGCTGGGCGACGGGGCCCATGAGGTGCCAGCCTCACCCCGCATCCCCACGGTGCTCACTGAGGCCAGAGCTGGGCTGCGGGCCAGCCAGACGGGACTGGTGGGGAGAACCCTCGATCGGAAATAATCTGCACATTTTCTCACCCAACGAGAGTCGCCAGCGGAGTGGGCACACTCCCCTGGTGGCCCGGCCACGCTCCCCTCTCCTGGGAAGCCGCAGCCCAGCTCCCCTGTGCCCTGAACACGCCTTGACATTGCACCACGGCACGTCTTTGCGCACGCTGCTCCTCTTTCCAGAAGGCTCTCTCACCCTGTCTTCCTAGTAAGTGCTCAGTTTTGAAGGCAGGATGCTTCCCCGTTTCCCACTTAGATGGGAGAAGCTGCGGCTTAGCGTGGGTAGGGAGTGACCAGCCAACTTCAAGGTCAGGTCTGCCTGCCCCGCCCACCCAGCGCTGCAGCAGCCTCCCCTCCGAGAGCCACGAGCCGCGAGCCGCTCCCTGGCGGGCTCCCCGCGTCGAGATGGCACTGGAACTGGAGACACCTGAGCTCCACTCCCAGTGGCACCACTTACTAGGGCAGGTTAGCTGGGGCTCTGCGCCTGAGTTCCCCGAGTCGGGAGGACAGTGCCCAGTGAAGACCAGGAGAGGACCTGCATAGTGCAGCGTGCGCCGGCTGGCCTGCTTGGCGGGGCGCTGTGGGGGGCTGTCCGTGCGCCGGCTGGCCTGCTTGGCGGGGCGCTGTGGGGGGCTGTCCGTGCGCCGGCTGGCCTGCTTGGCGGGGCGCTGTGGGGGGCTGTCCGTGCGCCGGCTGGCCTGCTTGGCGGGGCGCTGTGGGGGGCTGTCCGTGCGCCGGCTGGCCTGCTTGGCGGGGCGCTGTGGGGGGCTGTCCGTGCGCCGGCTGGCCTGCTTGGCGGGGCGCTGTGGGGGCTGTCCGTGCGCCGGCTGGCCTGCTTGGCGGGGCGCTGTGGGGGGCTGTCCGTGCGCCGGCTGGCCTGCTTGGCGGGGCGCCGGCCTGGCCTGGTTTCCTTCCTCGCTGTCTTCTCGTTCGGCTGCCGTATGGCGAGCAGGGTGCTCGCATGGCTTCGTCTGTGAGGCCAGCCCTCCTGGGGGTGTTGGACGAGCTTCACTGAGAGTTGCTGAGTGTGAGGGCTTGGCGGGGGGGGGGGGGGGGGGGGGGGGGGGAGGGCTGTTTAGGCTCCGCCCAGCCCACACTCCTGGCTCTGACCCAGGCGGCCTCACAAGCCCCCTCTGCCAGCCCCTACCTCCCTTTCAGCTCTCGCCGGCCTCAGCCTCAATGGCCTGACCATCTTCTCCTGCACGAGCCCGGAGCTCCGGACCCCGAGCCACCTGCTGGTGCTGAGCCTGGCTCTGGCGGACAGCGGGGTCAGCCTGAACGCCCTCGCCGCAGCTACGGCCAGCCTCCTCCGGTACTGCCCTCCCTGGGCCCTGACCTCTGGGTCCTGCCCCCGGCCTGACCTCTGGGCACTGAGCACTCTCCTACCAACAGAAAACTGACCCGGCCTGGGCGGGGGCTGGGGGGGGGGGGGGGGGGCAGGCTGAGCTGGGCTGGATCCAACCCCAGACCCGCAGCAGTTCCTGGAGCACAGGAGCTGTCCGCCTGACCACAGCGGCTGCCGGGCGGAGAGCGGGCCTGCCACCGGCTCCCACGTGTGAATCTTGGCTGCATTAGTTCCCACCTCTTGGCTTCCTCTCTAAACTGGGTCTTATTACCTAACTCATGTGGTGGTTGGAAGTGTGACTGCTATGACTTGTGAATAGCTTCACACCATCACTGGCCCCGGGGAAGCCAACCGGACCTCACAGGGCCTGAGACCTCCTTCTGGGCAATCCGGTTCTTCCCACACGGCCCCAGTGGGTGTTTCCAAGATCTCTTAGGGCAGCGGTTCTCAACCTGTGGGTCGCGACCCCTTTGGGGGTCGAATGACCCTTTCACAGGGGTCGCCTAAGACCATCGGAAAACACGTATATAATTACGTATTGTTTTTGTGATTAATCACTATGCTTTAATGATGTTCAATTTGTAACAATGAAAATATGTCCTGCATATCAGATATTTACATTACAATTCGTAACAGTAGCAAAATGACAGTTATAAAGTAGCAAAGAAAATAATGTTATGGTTGGGGGTCACCACAACATGAGGAGCTGTATTAAAGGGTCGCAGCATTAGGAAGGTTGAGAACCACTGTCTTAGGGGGACTGAGCCCTGGCTCCCGCAGGTGGAGGCTGGCCCCCCCTGGTGTGAATGGCCTGGGTCCAAGCCAGTGAGGGCTCCTGGCTGGGCCCTCCTCCTGCTTCTGCTGAAGCTCTACCCTTGTTTGGCTCCCGAGGCCATGAGCTGGGAGGCCTGGGGTTCCCTCTGACTTTGCCTTCATCGGCTCTGTGACCTTGGCTCAGCACCTTATCTTCTCTCAGCCTCAGTTTCCCCATCTATGGAATAAAGGTATGAGCTCTCTTTCCAACCAGGCTGTTCCATTTACTGTAATGGAGGCTCCTGATCACACAGAGACCTTTCTTCCAGCCGTGGGGCTGAGCCTGAGCCTGCACCCTGCCCCCCCCCCCCCAAGGGACCTCATAGGAAAAACAGATCATACCGGCCTCACCTGAGGAGCTGGGCTGATGGGCTGATGTCAAGGAAGGGCCTCCACGCTGCTCCTGGGCAGGGGCTGGTGCAGAGGCCAAGGGAGGGTCCCTGTGCCCCTGTCTCCGCAGGCGCTGGCCCTACGGCTCGGGTGGCTGCCAGGCTCACGGCTTCCAGGGCTTCGCAGCTGCTCTGGCCAGCATCTGCGGCAGCGCGGCCGTCGCCTGGGGGCGCTACCATCACTACTGCACCCGTACGTGTTTGGGGCTCCCAGGAGGAGGGGTCCCCAGGCAGTGAGGGCGATCGGGATGGAAATGAGCTCAGTGCTTCCCAATTCAAGGGCGGCGGGGGGTCCACGCGGGTGGGGTGCGGGCACCGGCAAGGAGGAAGACCGCATGTGCTGGACAAGCTGTCTGTGCCCTGGCTGTAGCCTCAGGCAAGTCAGGGGTCCTCTCTGAACCTTAGTCTCCTCTTCCACCAGATGATTTTTGTAACCAATCTCCGTTTTATCCTGAAAGTCAAATCAGATCATGGATACAGAAAATGTCCTTGATGACAGGCACTGTTGGGGAGCAGAGAGGTGATGTGTACGTGTGTGTGTGGCGGGGCATGTGACCCCACGCCTCACACTTCCACGGAGCCTGCCATGCCAGAGCTTCATGAAAACTAGTCTAGCTCTCCATTTCCCAAGCCATATTGTCAAGTGCCATCTTCTTAATTGGCCATGTGAGTGTACCACCTGCTGTTATTTACTTGATATTTCTTTTTTAGAGGTGAGCCGCTTTTAAAATTCTAACACCCGCTTTATTCTTGTTCTAAACTATATCTGTGACCTCACAGCTTTAATGTTCTTATAATTTTAATACACATTAATATAAAACCCATGTTCACCCATAGGCTCTCTAGAATCCCCTTCACCTCAGAGCATACAAACCTGCTTCGGTGAGCAGTGGCTCAGCAAACCCCACGGCAAACCCACAGCAAGCCTCACGGCAAACCCCACGGCAAACCCCACGGCGAACCCCACGGCAAATGCCCAGCTGGCAGACTGGGAAGCAGAGGCTCAGAGAAGCGAGGTTGTGTCTAGGCCACAGCTGATGGGGCTGTGCTGGGAGTCGGCCTGGCCTTTGTGCCTTCAGAGGTTTCCTCTCCCTTGTCCCGGTCTCCACGTTTCGAGCAATGGAGGTTCTGTGGGGTACGTGGTCAGCATGGCCTGGAGCCCTGGGCACGGCCCCTTCGGAACCGCAGATCTGCCCTTGCCACAAACACATACACACCCTTGACCCTTGGCAAAGTCACATTGTTATGGGTTCAATCAGCGAGATAGACCACCAACTCAGAATTTAAATTTTTTAAGCTGGCCAGCGACTACAGCGCATACACACACAAGGGAGCCTCGCAGCTGCAGTCCCGACTGAGAGGGCAGCAAAGCTTTTATTTGCAAAAACTACAAAGCGTTAGCTGGCAGAGTAAAAAGTTCAGGAGGAAAACGGGGTCACACCTGGCTGGGTTCAATCGTACCACTTTGTTTCTTTAAAACAATCAGTAATTTTTCTATGCTGCGGTCCCTGCCCCTAGCACAACATGCTTCTCTCCAGACCAAAACATCGCCTTTGTTCTGGCCTCTCCTGTCCCATCTGACCTTGGAGCTCCTCTCCCACCACCATCCCAGCCCTGCCCCCCAAACTCCTTCAACCACCTCACACACACATGGACTCTCACATGTGCACACACACGCACACCTTCTCAGAGAGCAACAGGCTTCTCCGTCTCAACACGGCAGTGAGCCGGTGCCAGGGCCTAGAGTCCTAGACCAAGGCCCCCCTGTTCCGGAGGGTGTGCGCAGCGCTAGGCAGGGAGGGGCGGAGGGCAGGTGGGGCTGAGTGCAAGACTCCCTCCTAGGTGACCTTAGGTGTGCACCTCGGCCATCTGTTTCCAAAGCCAAAAAGGCTAATGCAACACACGGGTCAAGATGTCTTTGAATCATTGTGCCACTGTAACTACTGTGGGTCTTAGCCCGCCAGGAAACACCACAGACGGGGGGCTTCAACCACAGAAAGTTCTCTCTCTGGTTCTAGAAGTCCAAGGTCAGGTGCCAGTACAGCTGGGTTCTGAGGAGAGGTTCTTCCTGGTTTGCAGGTGCTGCTTCTTGCTGTGTCCTTATGTGGAGGAGAAAGAGATCATCTCTCTCTTAACTCTTCTTTTTAAAAAATGTATTTTTATTGATTTCAGAGAGGAAGGGAAAGGAAGAGAGAGATAGAAACATCAATGATGAGAATCATCCATCAGCTGCCTCCTGCACGCCCCCTACTGGTAATTGAGCACACAACCTGGGCATGTGCCCTGACTGGGAATCAATCTGTGACCTACTGGTTCATAGGTTGATGCTCAACCCCTGAGCCACACTGGCTGGGCCTTATCTCTTCATAGAAGGGCACTAATCCATCATGGAGGCTCCACTCTTGGGACCTAAGTGCCTCCCAAAGTCCACATGGTTATGGGGCTTCATGGTATGAATTTTGGATGGGGAGCATAAAGATTTAGTTCATAGAAGGGGACATATCCAAGCCAACTCTATCTGGGCCTGTGTCCGTGGAATCAGTGTCAGGTGAGGGGGTTGTAGACCTGCTCTTCTCTGCTGATCCCCCTGGAGTCCTGTCCACAGAGGAACATGAGCTATGGACAGAGAAGGCATCTGGGAAAGGCCTTCTGCAGCGAGACCAGGAGGCAGCCCTGGAGGGAAGGGCTGGGTGAGGATGTGAGGGATGTAGGTGGAGGAGGTCAGGCCACTGGGGCCAAGAACACTGTCAGGACCTAGCCTCCACCCGTGGCATTGAGATGCCCAAACCCCATGCCCAGAGCTCTCGAGTCCGGAGCAGACTGCTGCTTCTGGTCATTGTGCCCGACCACGAAGCCCACTGTTCTTCCATCAGCTCCTCTCAACAACCTCCTCCTCCCTGCAGGCAGCCGATTGGCATGGCGCACGGCCGCCTCCTCGGTGCTCTTCGTGTGGCTGTCTTCGGCCTTCTGGGCAGCCCTGCCCCTCCTGGGTTGGGGCCACTATGACTACGAGCCCCTGGGGACCTGCTGCAGTCTGGGCTACGCCTGGGGGAGCAGGTGAGGCTGGAGGCGCCCTTCCGGGGGACAGCGATGTCATAGCTGAAAATCCAACATTGGCCAGGCAATCCCAACTCCTTAGCTGTGATGCCCACGTGCAGGCTGACGGTGGGCAGGGAAACCCACTCTGACCGGCTGAGTGACGCATGGTTGCAGTGTGAGGGCAGAGGTGGGCCCGGCAGCGGCCGGCTGTGAGTACTGGCCTGGTTGGTGGTAGCAGCTGCTGAGCCAGGACCCTTGGCCATCTCAGCAGTCAGCCGTCGGAGCTTCGACTTGCTTGCTTTCTACAGGGAGTCCTGCCCTGGGGTTCGATGGATTCAGGGAATGTCACGGTCTTTGCTTTGGGAGGAACCTCCTTGGCACAGTGCTCAGGTCTCTAAATCCCCTGAGCCTCTGTGGCAGCCAGGCCCTGGGCCAGCCCTGGAGAGACAGTGGATGCACACGGCTCGCTGTCAGGGGGCCCCGTCTAATAGTGCCTGTCCCCCCCCCCCCCGGGAGACCAGCTGAGAGGAGGGCCCCATGGGCCCAGCTGCCCTCTCCCCCAGAGCCGTGTTGCATTTGCTGCTTTATGTGTTTACTCACGTTTGCGCATGAAGTGTCTGCCCCTGACGAAACCCACTTGAGAACCCTGGGTCCTCCCAGCACCTGCCATGCGCTCTGGGCAGCGTTTCCCCGGCTGTGCCCATCCTTCCGGCACCCCTCCCCCCACCTGCCCTTAGTGGACAGCACCAAGGTGACGTGGTATCTTCTTTTAAAAAATATATGTTTTTTCTTGATTTCAGAGAGAGGGAGAGAGATAGAAACATCAGTGATGAGAGAGAATCATGGATTGGCTGCCTCCTGCACATCCCCTACTGGGGATGGAGCCCACAACCCGGGCCTGTGCCCTGACAGGAAATTGAACTGTGACCTCCTGCTTCATAGGTCAACTCTCAACACTGGCCAGCGACATGGTATCTTCTTAATGAAGGGTCGACCCTTGCACCTCCCATGACCACAGCAATTTCTTCAGTGACACAGTGCCCAGTCTCTGCCATCTGTAGGCCCCTTTAAAATCCCTGTGCCAGGAACACTCCTGGAATGCTCCTTCCTCTTGGTCCATTGGCACCTCCATCTGGTAAACATGGTTTCCAAACAGAAGTGCCCACCCCCCATGCTAGGGGCACACACTGAGCTGGGCACCTGGATGGGCAACAGCTAGTGAAGGAGGACCCTCACCCAGCTCCCTGGCTCCTTCGGGGCGTCTAGGAGGCCCTGGTGGCTTCCTGGTTCTGAGGGGAGTGCAGGCAGGACGGGGAGTGGCCACACTCGGAGCTCCCATCTCGTGGGAGCAGTTCCCGCATGCGACTGCCCGGAGCTGAGGCGGAGGGACTCGGGGAGCTCTCACCCTTGAGGGACAGCCTCCCGCTCCCCTCTGTCTGCAGAAACTTCACCAGCTTCCTCTTCATCATGGCCTTTTTCAACTTCCTCCTGCCCCTCTTCATCACATTCACTTCCTATCGGCTCATGGAACAGAAACTCGGGAGGACCAGGACCCCCCAGGTAAGGCCTAAGCCTGGAGCAGAGGTCTCTGTGCTGCTTGGGGGCGTGGCAGATGCAATGGGGTTCCTGTGTTTTCAACAACCAGAAGCAATGCAGCTGTCCCAGGGGAGGGCAAGAGCGCCCCTCCTGTGGGTGCTGGGGATTGGTCGCCATGACCTTGGGGAAGGGCCAGGGCTGCTCAGGCTTACTGGCTGGACACTGAGCCCGGAAAGCCAGGGCCCTGCCAGACTCTGTCCACACTGTTACAGTTCTTTCTTCTCAAGGATGTGAGGGCCGGCACACAATCACATGCTTTTTTTAAAAAAAAATTTTTTTATTGATTTCAGAGAGGAAGGGAGAGGGAGAGAAAGAAACATCAATGATGAGAGAGAGTCATTGATCAGCTGCCTCCTGCATGCCCCACACTGGGGATGGAGCCCACAACCCGGGCATGTGCCCTGACCGTAATCAAACCATGACCTCCTGGTTCACAGGCCGATGCTCAACCACTGAGCTACAGCAGCCGGGCAAAATCGTATGCTTTTTCAAAGCTGCTTGAACGCGTGGAAAGGATGAATCTAATCCCAGGCACCAGCTCTTCCCCGCGACGTGAACCATACCCTCGGCCACTTCTGAATTTCCCCAGGGTATTTCCCTGCCAGTTTTACCTTTGTCACCTGGATAATCTTTAGCAGATGAGTCAAAACAAGCACCAGAGATTTTTAAATCCAGGTATTAATGGCACATTTTCCAACTCCCAGAGGAGGAGCGGTCTTACTGAGGGGCTGGCTGAGCCCTCTGCCAACGCGGCGGTGGGGCAGGAAGGGAGCCGGCCGCTGAGACGCCTGCGCAGGTGCTTCCCTTGGACCTGGAAGCGGGGCTCACTCTGCAAGCTGCAGGCGGGGCCCTGAGTCACAGCAGGAGGGCCAGGCTGTGCTGGGACCCGCACTGGGTTCAGGTTCCAGGCGCGGCTCCCGGGCGGGTCGCCCCCAGGCCGGTGCCATCTCCCGGAGATCAGGCTGCCACTGGCGTCCTCATTCTTCCGAGTTGACTTAAACCATGAGGCCAACATCAGCGGCGCCGCCCTGGCCCCGGCCCGAGCCGGCCGCGCGCTTAGTCCTTCTGTGAAAGGACCGCAGTCTACAGACACTGAGGTTTAGGCTCACAAGTCCTCGCCCGAGAGCATGGCAACTTCCTCTTACAATTAGATCGAGGGTGAGAAGCCCCCTGCGTGGCACCACATTGCCTGTCCCGGTTGTGTCTCCAGCGTGGGAAGCGGCCCCTCTGAGCCCAGGACCCCAGTGCAGCTGCAGAAGAGCTGGTCCCAGGCTGAGGTGTGAGGGCCACGCAGGGACCCTTGTGCACACAGACATACTCAGGGAGCCCAGGTTCGACCAGACCCTGCCTCTAGCCCAGTCAGGTAGAATCTGGCCATTTTACAGACAAGGCAACTGAGGCTAAGCAAGCTTACATGACAGGCTGAGGCTGTGCATCTGAAATGGCAGAAGGGCCCCTGGGGCCCCAAGCTCCCCCACAAGCTCAGCACCTTCCTGCAGCCTGGCCACGTGCCAGTCTGCACATGCCCATATGGTCCCTGGCTGCCTGGGCTGCCAGCCGTCAGGGCAGCCATGCCCCCTCCATGCCCATTTCTCCCCAGGTGAATACCACTCTGCCAGCCAGGACGCTGCTGCTCGGCTGGGGCCCCTACGCCCTCCTGCATCTCTGTGCAGCCCTTGCGGGCACGGCCCTCATCCCCCCCAGGCTGCAGGTGGTAAGGGACCCCCAGTGCCAGAGCCTGGGCTCGCTCCACCTTTGTCTCTCTCTTGCTTTCCTACCTCCATGATATTCTCTCTTTCTCTCTTCCTTTAAATACCCATAATTCACTGGGACTGTGCTTGTCGCCCAGGCCACAAGGGCAGCTGCTTGATGCTGCCTAAGCTCAGGTGAGGTGACAGGGCAGACGGCTAGAGGGGGACGTGCCTCTAGAGCCAGGGACTAAGGCTGTGCCCAGAGCCATGTGCTCCCAGACAAGACACATGGACAGCTAATCGGAGAGGACAGGGCAGCAGGACAGTGATGGGGCCCTGGGGGGTGGAGGGGATCACCAGGTGGGACCAGGGAGATAGGCAGAGGCTTTGCAATTTCTTTCCTGGTGTTTTTGCGATAACAGGTGCCCGCTCTCATTGCCAAAATGGTGCCCACAGTCAATGCTGTGAACTACGCCCTGGGCAGTGGAATCTGGCAGAGCCTGTCCCTGCAGCGAAGTGGGTGGGACTCGGCCCAGGGAGCCACTCGGGTTCTACGCTGACCAGAACCCCCCCTCCCCCGCACCCTCTCCCACCGCCTGGACAGAGCCAGGGCTGGGTGCTGCCTGTGGGTCCTAACCAGCAGCCCCAGAGCCAAACTCCAGACATGCATCCTTCAGCCCTAATGGCCATGAGCCCAGCCCTGGGCCAGACACTGTAGGGAGAGGCTCTAGGGTCAAGCCTTGGGCTGACCTATGGCAGGTCAAGTCCCTTAAACAAGTCCCAGCCTGGAGGGCAGAGCTCTCCTAGCATAATTAAGTCTGACCTTGTAGCCCTCCCTAATTCCATCCGCAGTAGCTAATGGGTTGTGGGAGGTGCAGCAAGTGTTGCCAAAACAAGAACATTTGTATACATGTTCATCTACCTTTGTTTTAATCAGACTGTAAAATAAAGCATCAGCTTGCAGGCTGGTCTTTTGTGTCCTCATCCAGGCACGGGAGATCCACCGAGCCCCAGCTGTATTCTCTTGTCTGTCTTTTCTTTGATCCTTCACCGCCCCTCCTCAGGTTCACCCTGGGCCGTGCACGGCCCAGGACACAGGGCCTTGAGATGCCAGGCTGCATGACAGGAGTGTGTGTGTGTGTGTGTGGGGGGGGGGGGGACCTGAATGTGAGTCATAGCTCTCCTCCCCAGGGCAAGGGGAGGGAAGCCATTGCTCCTGACCCTGACATAAATGTTAATATGGGCCCACTGGCTACTGTGCGGCTCGAACAGGATGATGTGCACAGGAAAGCTGCTCATTGAAACAGAACTGAGAGCCCTCAGAAGCTAAGGTAGAGCCCGGCACCCACAGCTCAGCCCGGCGGCTGGCATTCGGATTCCACTGATTACGTTGTGATCCGGGCATTCTTCCCAGCTTCTAGAGCGATGTCAGGACGGCTGGGTGTGTGGAAGGGGCCAGGGTGCTCCCTGAGTTACCCACCAGCACGCCCTAGTCAGACAGCAGCCAGTGCTGCTTAGTCGCCAACATTAAAAAAGATTTATTTAGAATCCCAGAAGCCTGAGAAGGAGCCTGCGCCTCCCTCCGCAGTGGGACAGTGCAGGGCTCAGGCGGCGCCCCCGGGCCAGCATGTCCTGCAGGAGCGGCACCGTGCGTTCCCTGTGAAGCCCATGGCACCTGGGCTTGTGACACTAACACGAAGTCCCCACCCAGGGCCCACGTCTGTTCCTCCTGAGTCAGCGCTGCAGGGACAAGGAACTGGAGCTGGGTAGATGGGGATGGGGGTGCAGGGCTCCACAGAAGGCCCGGTGAGGCAGGAAGGGCAGAGCTGCAGGGGGACGGACAGTCCCGGGGAGGGGTCCTCAGAACAGCAGCTGGGTCCTTGGCACCAGGATCTGACTCTGTTGCAGATGCAGAAATCAGGCCACACACGCAGCTCAGGGCGTGCACACAAGCAGAGGCCAGTCAGTCATTCTGCACCAGGTGGTGAGGCGCAGCCGCCCTCGCAAGCTTTTCTAGGAGTGGGGCCAGGAGGGAACTTGAGGCCTGAGTGGTGCACACCCACAGGCTGTAGGTGGCCAGGAAGGCCACGGGCTCAGCGCCTGGACGTGTGCCCCTGCCAGAGCCTCAACTGTGTTTATCGAGGAGCGACCTTCACTCACCATTTGCCATCCTCACCCACGAGGGACTAGGGAACACAGTGAGAAGAAGAAAGAGG
Source organism: Myotis nattereri (assembly GCF_964212035.1). Taxonomy (NCBI): domain Eukaryota; kingdom Metazoa; phylum Chordata; class Mammalia; order Chiroptera; family Vespertilionidae; genus Myotis; species Myotis nattereri. Next base: position 1,366,487 of record NC_138088.1, read on the forward strand.
AGCCCAGACTGAGGAAGGGTGGAAGCTGAGAGGCTGAGGACTTCACGAGTGGCAGCCTCCACACAGGCCCCCCACGCCCCCCCCCCCCCCCCGGGCTCAGTAGAGGGCGGGAGGCAGGCAAGACGGCCAGTGGGGTCAAAGACACCTTGAGCCCAAGCTCAGGTTTGTATGAAGCTGGGAATAGTGGGCTCAGGACATCTCCCCACTGGACTGGGTCAGCAGGAAAGGAGAAGGGCTGCAGCGGTGCCCTTGGCAGGGGGTTGGTTGCGGGGTGGGGGTGTGTGTGTGGGGGGGGCGGGGGGACAGGCAGGGAATCCCCAAAGCCTGAAGCCCTTTGCTTGAGAAATTCCAAGTCCACCCATGGCCTCGGCTCCATTCACATGTGGGCCTAGGAAGCCTCCTCACCTTTGGGTGTGATCCAAAGTCCTCTGGGCCCCACGTGCAGGCCTCTCACCCTGCCCTCCTGCCCTCCAGCCCCTCAGCCCTCAGCCCCCCTCCCAGCCTCTCCCTTCTATAGAGCAGCTCAGAGAGACATGGGAGGGGGCTGACTCTGACACAGGCCCGCCTCTCTGCCAGCCTTGCGTAGTCACTGGGCGGGGTCAGAGCCACCGGTCCACGGCTGGGGACCCCCAGGACTTCCTCTGCTCTCAGTGGCCCTGGGCCAGACCGCAGCCCTCCCTGCGAGCTGGTTTCCCCGGGAACAGGTGTCACTCTACAGTCAGAGGACACGGGGAGCAGCGACTCTGCCTCCTTATAGCTCTGCTCTGGCCTCTGTGGGTCTGATTTTGGTGGCCGTTCCTCCCATCTCCTCGCTCTCCTGCCTGCCCACAGCTCCTGTTGAGCAAGGTCTCACTCTTTCTGGGCCCCAAACCTCTCTTCTCCACTCACCTGTGTGGCCCCTGATGCGGCCTGGTAGGGACAGTGCGCAGCCCCCCCCACCCCACCTCCCTGCAACCCATGGGCTTGGGAGGCACGCACCAGTGTGGCTCCCCTGCCCAGCCATCTGTCGCTGGGGCTGCCATGCTCGCCCCAAGATCCTTGAATGCCAGGAAAACTGAGACCAAGTAGGGGGCAAGGGAACAAGAGCCCTGAGAAGCCAGGAAAGAGGTGAAAGCAACAGAGTCCAGAGCCTGGTCCACAGACCGGAGAGTGCAGGCCTCTTCACTGGGCCTGGGGCCCGCCCTGCCCGTGCGTCAGGCCTCCCCAGCCCTCCAGGCCCAGTGGCTTCAGCCCACACCCCGCCAGAGACTCGGAATGGACTTGCAGAGGCCGCCAGGAGGCAGGTGAACCACCAGGCCAAATGCTGGAAGACAAACACGCAGCCCCTCCAGCAATCACGTCCTTGTATGCAGGTTCGTGTCCAGAATTTGACCCCAACCCCTGTCCGTGTCATCTGGACTTGCTCATCTACTCACTCAGTGGGTATTACTGAGCAGCTGCCGTGTGTCAGACACTGTGCTGATGGGATGACACGGCCAGGACGCTTCCCAATGACCACAGGAGACGCCCATGGCCTCTTTGTCTCTTCATGGCACTTGTGACTAAAAAATAGGTACTATCACCAACTGACACCACACACAGAATAAACTCAAAATGGGTAAAAGACTTAAATTTAAGTCATGAAACCATAAAAATCCTAGAAGAATCCATAGGCAGCAAAATCTCAGACTTTTCACATACCAGAATTTTCACTGATACATTTCCTAGGGCAAAAGAAAAATACACAAATGGGACCACATCAAAATAAAAATCACAGCAAAAGAATCCATCAATAAAATGAAAAGGGAGCCCACTGTTTGGCAATGGTACATCTGATAAAGAGTTAATATCCAAAATAGATAAGGAACTTACACAACTCGACACCAGGAAGACAAACAATCCAATTAAAATATTAGCAAAGGACATGAATAGACACTTCTCCAAAGAGAACATGCAGATGGCCAAGAGACATATGAAAAAAATGCTCAACATCATTAATCATCAGAGAGATGCACATTAAAACAACAATGAGGTACAATCTCACACCTGTCAGAATGACTAACAGCAATAAATCAACAAACAACAAGTGCGGTGGAGGATGTGGACAAAAGGTAACCCTCGTGCACTGCTGGTGGGAACGCAGACCGGTGCAGCCGCTGTGGAAAACAGTATGGAGTTTCCTCAAAAAATTAAAAATGAAATTGCTGTTTGACCCAGCAATTCCACTTCTAGGACTACATCCTAACAACCTGAAAAATCAATCAGAAAAAAATATACACACCTATGTTCATAGCAGCATTATTTAAAATAGTTAAGATGTGGGGGAAAGAAACCAAGATGGCAGCATAGATAAATACCGGAGTTTGCTGCCTCAAACAACCACTTCAAAAATACAACTAAAAGACTGAATGGACATCATCCAGAACCACAGGAAGGCTGGCTGAGGGGAAATTCTACAACTAGAAGGAAAGAGAAAAGCATACCGAGACTCAGAGGAGGTGCAGTGCGGAAGTAAAATACAAAGGTGCTGAGGTGCATGCGGAGAGGGCTGGCGGCTGAGGGCACGGTTGTTGTTATCAATTGGGAGGGAGTCTCAGGCTCTGAGCTCCAGTTCTGGGCATGTCTCTAGGGACCCAGACTCATACGGGAGAAGCGGGACTGTCTGGCATCAGTTGGAACTCAAGGGCAGCTTTCTCTCAGAGGGGCTGGCAGGGATTTCCAGGACACTGAGAAGCGGAGACGCCATAACTGCTAGCCCCGCCCTGTTGATCCCCTAGGACCCACCCCGCCCAAGCGCTGCAGGGAGGCTTTTGCTGGATAGCCTCAGGCAAAGGCTAGATTAGCACCTCCCTAGAGATCCAGGAGCCAGGAAACCCAGAGGTCAGAGTGGGACCATCCAGTTTGCAGCTCCGTGGAAACATAAAGGACACACTCAGGGGGCAGACTCAGTGAGCACCAAAGCCCCACTGAAGCAAGTCTTGCCCCCGAGGGGTGTCTCCAGCACAGAAGTTCTACCACTGCAGACACAGCTGATTCTCACAGCCAATTGGCCTGGAGGTCAAGTCCTCTCAGTGTTACCTACAACAATCAAGGCTTAACTATAACAAGACTGAGCACAAAGACCACAAGGGAGTGCACCAAGAGTTTCCTCCTCAGGTAATTGGGGAGGCTGAACCACTGGGCCCTACAGGACACTCAGCACAGAAAACCACTTTGTCAACACAGGGAAGCATAAAAAATGCAGAGACAAAGAAAAAGGACACATATGACAGAAATGGAGGAAAGCAAACTACTGGATATAGAGTTCAAAACCACACTTTTAAGGTTTTTCAAGAATTTTCTAGAAACTGCCGATAAACTTAATGAGATCTACAAGAAATCTAATGAGACCCTTGAGGTTGTGATAAAGGACCAACTAGAAATTAAGCATACACTGACTGAAATAAAGAATATTATACAGACTCCCAATAGCAGACTAGAGGATTGCAAGAATCAAGTCAATGATTTGAAATACAAAGAAGCAAAAAACACCCAACCAGAAAAGCAAAATGAAAAAAGAATCCAAAAATACGAAGATAGTGTAAGGAGCCTCTGGGACAGCTTCAAGCGTACCAACATCCGAATTATAGGGGGGCCAGAAGAAGAGAGAGAGCAAGATATTGAAAACCTATTTGAAGAAATAATGACAGAAAACTCCCCCTACCTGGTGAAATAAATAGACTTACAAGTCCAGGAAGCGCAGAGAACCCCAAACAAAAGGAATCCAAAGAGGACCACACCAAGACACATCATAATTAAAATGCCAAGAGCAAAAGACAAAGAGAGAATCTTAAAAGCAGCAAGAGAAAGAAAGTCAGTTACCTACAAGGGACTACCCATACGACTGTCAGCTGATTTCTCAACAGAAACTTTGCAGGCCAGAAGGGAGTGGCAAGAAATATTCAAAGTGATGAATTGCAAGAACCTACAACCAAGATTACTTTATCCAGCAAAGCTATCATTCAGAATTAAAGGTCAGATAAAGAGCTTCACAGATAAGGAAAAGCTAAAGGAGCTCATCACCACCAAACCAGTATTATATGAAATGCTGAAAGGTATCCTTTAAGAAGAGGAAGAAGAAGAAGAAGGTAAAGATACAAATTATGAACAACAAATACACATCCATCAACAAGTGAACCTGAAAATCAAGTGAATAATCTGATGAACAGAATGAACTGGTGATTATAATAGAATCAGGGGCATAGAAAGGAAGTGGACTGGCTATTCTTGGGGGGGAAAGGGGTGAGGGGGATGCGGGAAGAGACTGGACAAAAATCGTGCACCTATGGATGAGGACAGTGGGTGGGGAGTGAGGGAGGAGGGTGGGGTGGGAACTGGGTGGAGGGGAGTAATGGGGGGAAAAAAGAGGAACAAATGTAATAATCTGAACAAGAAAGCTTTAATTAATAATAATAAAAAAGAAAATAGTTAAGATCTGGAAACAGCCCAAGTGCCCATTCATAGACGAGTGGATAAAAAAGCATTTACACCATGGGATACTGTGCAGCTATTAAAAAAAAAAAAAAAAGGATCTCTTACCCTTTGATACAACATGGAGGGACCTGGGGAGTATAATGCTTAAGTGAAATAAGCCAGTCAGAGAAAGACAAGTATAGCATGGTCTCATTCACTCATATGTGGGATCTAATGATCAAAATAAACCGATGAACAAAATAGGACCAGAGATATGGATGCATGGAATAGACTGACAGCTGTCAGAAGGGAGGGTGGGAAGAGATTAACCAAATACCTTGTATGCGCATCTGCATCACTCATGGACACAGACAGTAGGGTGGTGAGGGGCCGGGGTGGGTAGGGGCTGGGTGGAGGAAGCCAGGGGGGGAGGGAATGGTGAACATCTTAATACTGTCAAAAATACTTAACAATAAATAAATCTACACTAATAAAAGAGAAACATGCAAATTGGTGTCACTCTGCTACCCTTCCCATTGGCTAATCAGGGTGATATGCAAATTAGCTGCCAGCCAAGATGGTGGCCGGCAGCCAGGCAGCTTGAAGCGAACATGAGGCTTGCTTGCTTCAGTGACGGAGGACTCCAACGTTCCCCGCCTGCCGCTGCCGGCCTCTGAGCTTGCAGTTTGAAACATTGTTACAAATATAGAAGCTAAACAAAACCCCAGAAACCTGCTTTCAGTCAGCTGGGATCTCAGAGCTGGAGTTGAAACAGTGTTTCAATTATAGAACCCAAACAAACCAGATACCTGCTTTCAGCAGTGGAGGCCTAAGAGCTGGAGCCAAGCCTCAGAGCTAAAGCTGGCCCAGAATTAAAAAAAGGAAAAAAGAAAAAAAGGAGCTTCAGTCACCCGCCAGCCTGAAAACAGCCCTCAGCCCCTCACCCAGACTGGCCAGGCACCCCAGTGGGGACCCCCACCCTGATCCAGGACACCGTTCAGGGCAAACCAGCCGTCCCCCACCCGTGCACCAGGCCTCTATCCTATATAGTAAAAGGGTAATATGCCTCCCAGCACCGGGATCCGCGGATCTGGGAGGCCTCCCAGCACCGGGATCAGCGTGACAGGGGGCAGCGCCCAAACCCCCTGATTGCCCTGCGGCTCTGTGTGTGACAGGGGGCGGGGCCACAACCTCCCTATCCCCCCTGCTCTGTTCGTGACAGGGGAAGGCGCCCCAACCCGCTGATCAGCCCTGCTCTGTGCCTGATAGGGGGGAGCTCCTCAACCCCCTGATCACCCTGTGGCTCTGTGTGTGACAGGGTGCGGCGCCCCAACTCCCCCCCGCCCCACGGGCCCTGCTCTGTGTGTGATGAGGTAGAGCCATAACCTCCCCATCGGCCCTGCCCTGAGTGTGACAGGGGGCAGTGCCCAACTCCCCTATCGGCCTACTCTGTGAGTGACAGGGTGGAGCTCCCCAACCCCCTGATCGACCCTGCTCTGTGTGTGACAGGGGGCGGTGCCCCAACCCCCCAATCGGCCCTACCCTGAGCGTGACTGATGGTGGCATCGCAACCTCCCGATCCACCCTGCTCTGTGCATGACAGGGGGCAGCGCCCCAACTCTCCAATCAGCCCTGCTCTGAGCCGGACCAGGGGCTGCACCTAGGGATTGGGCCTGCCTTCTGCCACCCGTAGCAGGCCTAAGCCAGCAGATCGTTATCTCCCGAGGGGTCCCAGACTGCAAGAGGGCACAGGCTGGGCTGAGGGACCCCCCACCCCCTGCAAATTTTTGTGCACCAGGCCTCTAGTAAATAAATAAATAAATAAATAGGTGCCAATATGGATACAAAGACCAAGTAAGTGGCATTAGTCACAGTAGTAAGGGTGATCAAGACGTCTCGGACGTTTCCTTCAGCATCTCTACAAGTCTTTACCCAAACTTCGCCGCTCCTCCTAGACAGATAGACATGCCCTCTGGGCTTCACTGGCATTTGGTGTCATCATGTGTTTCACAGATCTGCTCCCTACTGACCTTTCATGCACAGGCCTTTCAGCCCATCCTGGCTTCATTTTTTTTTTTTTTAACTTTCTGTGGTTTGACTTGATTGCTAAATGCCATTATTACTGAGAGACAGTCTGGAGCTGAAAACCAGGATTACAGGTTTTATTAGGGGAAAGAGACCTGCCGGATGTCTTGCAATTGGAGAACAGCAACCCGTGCAGAGGTGAGCACTCCTTTTGAGGGGAGGAATGGGAAGGAATGGGGCTTAGGGTACTCGGCACATGCTGATTGGTGGCTTAATGTATGGTCCATATAAGGTACATAGTTAGGCACTCAGGTACTTAGGGACAAGGGCTTAGGGTATTTGGCAGGTGCTGATTGGTGGTTCAATGTATAGTCCATATAAAGTACATGGTTAGTCACTCAGGTATTTCTGGGCTGCAGGTTACGTCAGACTCTGCCCACCAGTTCTGGTAAGGGAGGATCTATCATTCCAGGCTTTTGGTAATAGTAAATAAAAAAATTGAGAGTCCAGGCAAGGTCAGGGGGCAAAGGTTCCTCTTCCGTAGCTACTTCCTGCTGAGAGGGGACATCATCAGGGGCATCTACCCAGGGTCTCGAAGATTCCAGTGACATAGGTGTCTCTAGGTTCTGAATTCAAGGCCAGATAGATCTCTCCCACCTTCTGGTTGGCGAACGCCTGCATTCTGTTCTGCAAAAAACTAGTAAAACAGCGCATGAGACAGGGGCCAAAGAGCAAGATTAAAAGAATAAATACCAGTGGGCCTAATAGTGGGAGGAGCCATGGGGTAAGTGAGCCAACGATGGCAGACCGCCCCCCTCCCCCACACCTTCTAGCTGGTTATGTCATCTTTGGTCAATCCTGTCCCAGAGGGATTGAATGTGATCTTTGACAATTCCTGATTCATTTACAAAGTAGCAGCATTCTTCCCCAAGAAAGACACAGGTACCTCCTTTTTCTGCTGTCGAGAGATCTAAAGCATGCCGGTTCTATAGGGCTACTGCTGCTAAGGAGTCTACCTGCCTTTGAAGGGATTCAAGGGAATTGCTAATGATGGAGATATCCTCTGAAAATTCAGCAGACAATTTGTGGTAGAAATGGACAGAAGAGGAAATGCCTCCTACTCCTGTCCCTACTGCAGTGAGGACTCCCATACACATTAAGAGGGGAACAAGGGCTGCCATTTTGTGGTGAGGTCTGAGAAGACCGAGAGGATTCGAGTTCTCCCTCTGTTCTGATAGAAAGATTGGGGGTTAGGAAGACATAAAGGCAGAGCAAGTGTGGCAGGTTCTGGGGAGAAAAATACCCGGTGGAGGGCAAGCTAAGGGAGGGGGTAAATTTATAGATTGTGCACAGTAGTAAGGTGTAGGAGTAGTTGAGGTAGTGGTTTGAGAGGTATTTGTTAAACAGGTAGTGTTTTCCGTATTAAAGAGAGAGATGTTGTATAGGGTGCATTGAGGTCTGGTATAGGTAAGAGTTAAGTTAGTGGTCCAATAGGTTGGGATTGGAGTGGCTATGATGAGGGTTCGAGCCAGTGAGAGACAAATCCAGCAGGATGTAGAGAAGGAGGGATTGATGTTAGAGAGTAGATGGAAAGTTGTGTTGATGAGGGTGGTTCAATATATAGTCCATACAAGGTACATGGTTAGTAACTCAGGTATTTCCAGGCTGCAGGTTACGTCATACTCGCCCACCAGTTGGGGGAAGGGAGGATCTATCAATTACTTTTTAAGCTAACAGAGGAGGGCCAGGCATCGCTCCTGGGCTGGATGGGGCCCCAGCCGTGATGTGCCCTCCCTGGTGCCCACAGTGAGCACAGGCTGCCATGGCCATCCTGTCTCCCACCACAGCTAGAGTGGGCTCTGACAAGGCACAGGTTTTCAAACTATCAAAAGGCTAACTCCTTGTAAAACAAGATGTTTGTTATGGATTTGATATTTGAGTCCTCCCAAAATCTGTATGTTGAAGTGCTACCCCCCAATGTGACTGCTTAGTGATAGGGCCTTTACAGAAGTGATTACGACTAAATGAGGGCATCAGAGTGGAGCTGGTCTGCCAGGATGAGTGTCCTTATGTGGAGAGACACTGGAGAGCTCTCTGCACGCGCACACACTGAAGAGAGGCCGGAGGGCGCAGTGCAGGCCCCTCTGCAGGCCCCGGGGCTCATGGCCACCAGCCTGTGGGCATCCGTATGGTGGATTCACATTCGAAAGGAGCAGACAATGCATTTCCATCGTCTAAGGACCCGCCCAGCAGGCAGTGCACTGTCACAGCACTGGTTGTTCACAACAGATGGAGGGCAGGGATGGGAGCCCAACTGGCACCGCTGCCCCTGCCAACCTTGGAGGACTCGATGCCACATGTGCAGAACCCCGGGACTGTATAAACCCAATTCAAAAGGCGCACTTGTTTTCTAAGATCACCTCCCATTCTGGGATCCATTGATTTCACAGTCTATGCAAGATCTTAGCAAAGAAATATACGCAGAATAGAATACTAGCCCCTCCCGTCCCCTCCTTGTTGAGAGAGATGGCTCTGCCTATTGACAAATGGACTTGAATGAAAGTCACAAATAAAGTAGCAAGTTGCTTGAGGTAAAGGAATAGATCATCTCTGTCCTCCACCCTAAGGTCCCCACAGGGCAATTTTCCAAGGGAGGGGAGTGGCTGTGTGCCTGGCTGAGTAGCAGAAAGTAAGTATAAATTAATTACAGTCTCAACTATATCTATATTCTGTCTTAACAGTAAGGAAATTTTGCAGAATTTCCACACAGGTATAAATTCAATCTTTGGCCTTGCCACGGAATTGAGAGGATTTCTACTGTTTCCATCAGGGACACTCCTGTTCAGTTTGCTGCAGCACAAGCTCACGCTCCCTCGGCCGAGCGCCTCTGCCTTCCGTTCCTGCAGCACTAACGTCCTCACTGTGTCCGGCCGGGCAACCTCAGCGAAGGAGAAAGCAGGGGGAAGCAAGTACCTCTACATGTAAATGTTACCTGTGGTCAGGGCAGCTCAGCGCTGGGGTGCCCTTCGGAAGAGCCACGGTTCCCCGCAAGGCAGCACGTGGATTGCTGATTCCTGCAGCATCTCAGACAAGCTATCTTTCCTGCTCCTGCTGTAGAAACCTGATGTTTACCTGTTTGCTACCTCCAATGATAATGATTCCACATTTCCCCTGAAGGGAACCGAACTGCATGCCCTTGGCCTGGGGGCACCCAGGCAGCCCTAGCCCCCTTGACCCTTTTCGTTGAAAGTCGAGCTGGACATAAACTTCCAGAGCCCTTGCACACGGGTTCGATCAGGTCTGGATCTGGGGTTTGTCCCTGAACTTTTCTGACATGTTCTGCTCATCTGGAAAGTGGGGTGATAGCACTTCTTGCTGGTATTGCATGTGGGAGCACACCTAGCTATGGGTGCGGAGCAGGAGGGCTTTCCCAGTGGGTTGCCCATGGGTGTCCCTAACCGGGAATAACCACAGGAATGCTAGAAATGTCCCAACTCCCCAACCACCACCCGAGGGGACCAATGAAGTTCCAAGAATGCAGCTAAGGTCCAAATTAGGCTATACCATAGGATGCTCCTTGTGCGCCACCCTTGACCAATCAGGAGGTAGCGGGGCATAGCTCAGGCCAAGGAATGCGTTAGTCTCCTCCTGCCCTTTGTGCTGTAAGTCCCTGCTGTAAAACCCTGGAATAAAACCCTGGCCTGGAACCGACCAATCACTGACGCCCACCTCACCCACCTAAGCCCACCCAAATGATCAGCCCCATAAAATCTTTGTCCTCTTGGAGCTCGGGGCTCTTCGTATGCTGCCACTGCGTCGGTAGAGTGGAGGGACCAAGCTCGAGCTTGAATAAAGGCTCTTTGCTTTTGCATCGGACTCGGCTTCCTGGTGGTCTGTCTTTGGGGATCCTGAAATCTGGGCTTAACACCAGAGCAGTCCCGGCCACAGCGGATGTGAAGCGAGTGGCTTGTGGTAATGGCAGGATTTCTAAGATGCCAAGTCTGGGCCAGCCCTGGGCACAGGACCAAGTGCAGCCCCGGCCCTCCTGCTCCTCTAGGGGAGGTGACTGGCTGCTCCTCTCTGAAGTTTCCTTGGCCCTGACGCCACCTGTTCTTTGCTCCATTCATCCAATTGCTCTTTTGAGATGGCTGGTCAGCCAGGACAAATGGAACAGGGAAACTGAGGCAGACAGTTACATGGCCAAGCAGTTCACAGCCATCTAGTAAATCACAAACCCTATCTTCTGTAACCAAGGACACTTACAAGTAAATGGTGTCCACTGCTCCCCAAGAGGTCAGTAGCTTAAATTACTCTATTCAGAAATGCAATTAGTGCCATTTGCCGACCACACCCAAGGCCAGAGGCAGTTAAGGGAATAAATCTCATTTAGGCACATCAGCATAAAACTGAGGAGTATTGTATTAAGATCCTCCTAAGATTTACCCTGAGCTCCCAGCATTAAAAAACCCTCATGCCCTGACCAGCCTGGCTCAGTGGATAGAGCGTCGGCCTGCGGACTGAAGGGTCCCAGGTTCGATTCCAGTCAAGGGCATGTACTGTGGTGGCGGGCACATCTCCAGTGGGGGGTGTGCAGGAGGCAGCTGATAGATGTTTCTCTCTCATCAATGTTTCAAACTCTCTGTCCCTCTCCCTTCCTCTCTGTAAAAAATCAATAAAATATATTTAAAAAAAAAAACAACAACCCTTCAAACAAGGGTCCCAGGGTTCTCTCCCTCCCAGGGGCACGTCTGCACTCTCCCTCCTCTCTCCCTCCTTCCCCTCCCTCACAGTCTGCATCTCCTAAACTCTAAGGGACCCCAAGAGGCTCTTCCAGGGGGTCGGCAGCCTGGCAGCTCAGAGAGCACTTGGGACTGACTGGGTGCTGGAAAGACCTGGGTGTGAATCAGGATCTGCCTTGTGTTGAATGTGAGGCCAAGTTTAAGCAAGTTTCTTGTTCTGAATGTGTTCCACTTTCACCAAAATGTGCTCGTTGGGATGGAATGTTTTAAAGCACATGGCATGTCGTGGGTGTTCAATCCTATCAGATTCCCTCCATTGGGGACCTCATCTAACTCTCCTCAACATCCCAAAGGCATCATTCTCAGGCTGGTCTGCGCCTCTGAGTCCCTGGGGCCTGGTGATTCAGGTGGTCCCCGGTCCAGAGCAGAAGCCTCAGCGTCACCTGGGTGTGGTCAGCCCTGCCCAGACCCCGAGAATTTCAGTGTGTTTTCTGACATCACCCCGCTCCCCAGGGGGTGGGTGTGCACCTACAGCTCGAAAAGCATGTCAGAGCTTTACAAACCATAGCACTTGGTGGAATTGCTGGGCTTGGGACTTTTAAACTCCCAGGTGAGTTTCATGTGCAGCCATGAACTGCTGATTTGGTCCAGCTGGTGTGGCTCAGTGGTTGAGATCGGCTTATGAACCAGGTGGTCACAGTTCAATTCCCGGTCGGGGCACATGCCCGGGTTGTGGGCTCGATCCCCAGTGGGGGATGTGCAGGAGGCTGCCAATCAATGACTCTCTCTCATCATTGATGCTTCTCTCTCTCTTCCTTCCTCTCTGAAATCAATAAAATATATATTTTTTAAAAGAACTACTGCCTTAGGGGGCAAAGGGTGCTGTGAAAACTTCTAGTTTATGAAGCGTGACTGAGCTGAGGTTCACTCTGCATCACCTCGGAGGCCATTCCTCGCTGTTTTACATGAGTATACAGTCCTGTCCACACACTCACATTCCTCTCTAGCAGAATCGCTTTTTCATGGACCCCGCCTGGTCCTGCGACTTGCTCACATCTTTCTCTCATTAATTCCCCAACTCCCAGTGGTCACAGATGAGCAGGACAGCCTCAGCCGAGCTGCTTGTGTCACTGCCATGACACCGTTTACAAGGTGCTCCTCGGGCCTCGTAAGTGATGGAGAGACCACGGCTCAGAGAGGGGGCCGCACAGCGCGGAAGCCTGGCTCCTGGCCGCAGCGTGGATTCAGGGTCGGCGTGGGCAGTGCATGTGCAGTGGTAACAGCGAGCTTCTCAACACGCCAGGCACACACCAGGCGCCTGGGGCCCTGTGGGCGCAGAGCCAGTGCAGCGGGTCTGGTTGGGGTGGGCCAAGACTCAGCATCTCTAGCCCGCTCCCCGGTGAAGCCGCTGTGGCTAGCTGTGCACTGGCTCTCGGCCTCACTGCCTGGCCTCACCTCCCAGCAGCTGACGGTGCGTCCCCCTCTCACCTGCCAGGTGACTCAGGCCTGTGTTCCAAGGTGTCCTCAGGCGGCCTCTGTTCACCACTGGGTGGCACCTGGGAACACCTCCGGATGAGATTTGGTTTTCCAAGCTGCTCTCAGGTGCCCATTCAAAACATATTTATTGAGCCTAGTATAAGTCAGGGAGCAGTTTAAACAAAGCAGCAAGATCCTCATGCACAGCTTGCTTTCCAGTAAAAAGGAACAAGTGCATAAGATACATCATCACGCATTGTGATGAGCACTCTGGGAACAGGGGAGGTGGTCAGGAAAGACACCTGAGGAGGTGCTACTTGATCTGAGACTGAAAGGGTAAAAGCGAGGCAGCCGGAGAAGAGTAAGGAGTGAAGCATTCTCGGCAAAGTGGGGAAAGGTGTGGCTGTTCAAGAAACATAAAGATCCACGAAGTGGGAGTCAATGGAGTCAAAGAGAAGCCATAGAAAATGCAGGGATATGGACAAGGGATTAGGCTTTAGTCTAAGAGCAAATGAGAGCCTTCGGAAGGTTTTAAACAGGAAAATCACCAGATCTGATTTCCATTTGTAACTGATCACCCTGCTGTGTGGAGACTGCCATGGGAGGAGGGACTGTTACCTGGCCCAGCTAGAGAATTGTTGCTTTGAACCGGGTTATGCGGTGGTCTTGGTGAGAAGTGAACGGATATGGTGTGTGGTTTTGGAAGCAGATATGACAGAACTTGCTAGTAGTTTCAATATGTTTATCCATTTAGATGCCTTTGGTTTCAGGAAACAGAAAATATAATGTTAACTGTCTTTAGAAAATAAGGGCAACTTACCGACTTAACATAAATGAAAAGTGTGATATATGTAGACTTCAGTCAAAGTTTGATCAGGGCTCTAGACTTATTTTTCTGATTCTCAGTCCTGCCCCAGCTATTCCTCACCCTCTGTGTGTCCATTTATCCTTTTGTTGATTTCATACATGGTTGCAAGATGGCTCCACTTACATGGAGGAGGAGTAAGCATCATTTCAAATAATTATCAAACAAAAATTTTGATCTTGATATTGATTGAGACATTTATGAACAAATCCTATTGCCAGAGAATGGATTACAGTTTTCAATTATGTGGGTAAGGGGATGAGACTACCTTAGCAGGCTTGGACCAAGGAAGGTATGAGTATGGTTGGTCCCACCCAAATGGCACAGGCCCTACCTGGTGGGGGAATATAGAATGAATGCTGAGCAAATTACAATTTTGGAGGTCTCATATGCTAATATTGGGAAGACAAACAGGCTTATAGGGGAATAAATAAAGATGCCTCTTAGATACCCAAGTATTTGAGTCCAGTGAGCATTTAACAGCACAGGCTCAGGTGTTTTTCTCAGGTGCCGTGGGAGGTGACTTAGGTGGCAGTAGGTGCAATGGAAAGGAACTCCGGACTCCCCATCAGCATAGTGCCCATGCTGGGCTCCAGCTCTGCTGCCCCTCCTGTCTAGACAGGGCTGGTCACTGAGTCTGTCTGGCCTGCATTTTCATCTAAGAAGGACTTTGAATTAGATTAGTTGTTCTCAAAATTTAAAAAAGAAAAACTGACGTTTTTTTCTTCCTTTTTTTTCCCCTCCCCCCCCCCACTTTTTTTAAAAAAAATACATTTTTATTAATTTCAGAGAGAGGAAGGGAGAGGGGGAGAGAGAGATAGAAACATCAATGATGAGAGAGAATCATGGATCGGCTGCCTCCTGCACGCCCCACACTGGGGAATTGAGCCCACATCCCAGGCCTGTACCCTGACCAGGAATCAAACTGTGACCTCCTGGTTCATACCACTGGACCACACAGGCTGAGCTCTTTTTCTTTTCTTTTGAGAAAAATCATACTAGGAAGTGTAAATAAATGAGCGAGACCCCAGCATGACTTGTCCCCCATCATCCTGGAAGGTACGAGGACCCTCCACGTGGCTTTCTAGGAGTTTGTGGGTTGCTTCCCTTTGTAGGTAAATCCTGGGGTTGCCTACTTTCCCTGCCGCCAGTTCTCCAGGACCCTGACTCACAGCCCTGGTCTCCATGCCTGGCCAGCAGCCCCATAGCAGGGCTTTTCTGCTCATAACTGTGCTGGTGCATAGGCCCATGGATGGAGCACTGGGTTGCTCTGCCTGCCCGAGTTCCAAAGAACGCCTTTGCAGAAGCTCAGACATCAGAGAGCTAAGACACCATTGTTACTAGTTGTTATTGGCAGGTACATTTGCCAAACCCTTGCTTAAATTAAGAGGATATGATTAAAGAGCTCCCTGGAGTTAGAAAAGGCAGGAAGACTAAACACTCATCATTATGAACAGACACTGCTATCGGCTTTACAAGTGTCATATCCAATCATCTGAACTAAACAAGGTTCACAATATTCTGATCTGAATTATTATTATTATCCACATTGTATGTATGAGAAAAAGGAGACTCTAAATCAGCAGTTCTCAACCTGTGGGTCACGACCCTTTTGGCGGTCGAATGACCCTTTCACAGGGGTCGCCTAAGACTATTCTGCATATCAGATATTTACATTATGATTCATAACAGTAGCAACATTACAGTTATGAAGTAGCAACAAAAATAATTTTATGGTTGGGTCACAACATGAGGAACTGTATTTAAAGGGCCAGAAGGTTGAGAACCACTGCTCTAAATGATGATGAAAATTGCCTTAGGACACTCTAGTAAGTGACATGGTAGAAATGGAGACCCACAGAACTAGATACAAATGCAACAAGAGGTTTCCAGGATTCTCTAGGGTTAAGAAATTACCCTAAGCCATAGCATCCTTAGACATCGCAGAAACTTTTTCTCAATGGGTTACCTTCTTTGGCAGTTCACTTATTTCTTCAAGGATAGTCTGCTAACCAAACACTCAGTTTCGTTCTGGAAGGGGAGGGCAAAGAGATGAATAAGACACAACCTTTTCCTTCTAGGAGCTCAGAACCTATCATGGGAAAAGGAGGTCATACATTACCATTTGTTACAAGTGCTACAATAGAGATTGATTCAAAGTGCTATAGACTGTCAGCAGAAAAGATGGTATAAGGGTCTCTGAAAATCTTCTCCTCCATAAAAGCAATGAGAACACTTCTTCCTCCCTGCCAAAAATCAAAATGAATGCTTTCATAGCCCTGGAAACTAAGGAAGTGTTTATGAAGAAAAAAATCGCTGAGTCTAATTTTCAACAAAAAAAATTATAAAGCATGCAAAGAAACAATAAAATACGTCCATAGAAACAGTGCTTTGAGAAAGCTCACATGTTGGACTTACTAGACAAGGACCTTAAATTGTGTATTTTA
This sequence comes from Myotis nattereri, assembly GCF_964212035.1. Taxonomy (NCBI): domain Eukaryota; kingdom Metazoa; phylum Chordata; class Mammalia; order Chiroptera; family Vespertilionidae; genus Myotis; species Myotis nattereri. The sequence continues at coordinate 1,382,470 of NC_138088.1, forward strand.
AAAATGTTCAAAGAACTAAAGAAAACCATCTAAAGAACTAAAAGAAATGATGAGATCAATCTCTCACCAAATAAAGAATAGCAATAAAGAAAAACTATGAAGAAAATCAAATACCATGTCTAGATTTGAAAAACACAATAACTGACATGAAAAAAATTTACTGCAGGGGCTCAATATCCAATCTGAGTAGGCAGAAAAAAGAATCAGTGAACTTTACGACAGACCATTGGAGATTTTCCAGTATGAAGAACAGAAAGAATAAAGAATTATGAAAAATGAATAGTCTCAAAGACCTGTAGGACACCACCAAGCATAACAACATGCACATAATGGGAGTCCCATAAAGAAAAAAGAGAAAGAAAGGGTCAGAAAGAATACATTGAGAAATAATGACCAAAAACTTTGCAACTTTGATGAAAATGATTAATCTTCACTTGATCATTTTTTATAGATATACAAAAAGCATTTAACAAAAAGCCAAAATCTTCTTATGATAAAAATTACTCAACAAACTAGAAATAGAAGGGAACTTCCTTAAACTGATAAACTGTGTCTATGAAAAAACCACAGAAATGCTAAAAACTCCACCAAGGACCCAGGACAAGGCAAGGATGTCCACTCTCAGCACCTCTCTTCAACATTGTACTGGAGGGCAGTGATGCAGTTTAAAAGAAGGAAAATGCACCAGATTAAAGGAAAAGGAAAACTATCTTTATTTGCAGATGACATGACCTCGAATATGAAAAATCCTAAGGAAGACACCACACACACACAACTATTAGAAATAATCAACAAATAAGAAAAGTTTTCAGGCCCTAACCATTTGGCTCAGTGGATAGAGTGTCAGTCTGCGGATTGAAAGGTCCCAGGTTCGATTCTGGTCAAGGGCATGTACCTTGGTTGCGGGCACATCCCCAGTGGGAGGTCTGCAGGAGGCAGCTGATCGATGTTTCTCTCTCATCGATGTTTCTAACTCTCTATCCCTCTCCCTCTCTGTAAAAAATCAATAAAATCTACACTAATAAAAGAGAAACATGGTAATTGGCGTACGACCGCTACCCTTCCCATTGGCTAATCACGGCGATATGCAAATTAACTGCCAACTAAGATGGCAGTTAACCGCCAACAAAGATGGTGGCTAATTTTCATACTGCAGGCAGGATGGTACAGCGCCATCAGAGAGCGGGTTGGTGGTGTGAGTGCCGGCAGTCGCCCGGGACCCAATCCCCCCGGCAGACCCAGACCCGGGCCGGCAGGGCGGCTGCAGGGTCCGCCGGCACTCACGCCCCCAACCGGGACCAATCCAGCCGGCAGAACTGGACGCGGGCCGGTGGGGTGGCTGTGGCGTCCGCCCGCACTCACGCCCCCAACTCGCACTCACGCCCGGGACCCGATCCCGCTGAGGGACCCCCGCTTCCCCCCGAGTGCACAAATTTTTGTGCACCGAGCCTCTAGTTTATAATAAAAAAAAAAAGAAAAAGAAAAGCTTTCAGGATACAAAATCAAAATATAAATAGCAATTGTATTTCTTTATACTAACAATGAGTAACATAAAAATTTAAATTTTAAAAAATTCCATTTATTATAGCATCAAATTTTTTTTAAATTCTTAGGAATAAATTTATCAAAAGAAGTACAAGATTTGTACACTGGTAACTATAAAACATTATTGAAAGGAGTTAAAGAAGACCCAACTATATGCAAAGACATCTAATAATCACCTATTGGAAGACTTAATATTATTAAACTGGCAATACTCTCCAACTTAGTCTACAGATTTTATTTTGGAAAAAAATTTGACAATCTGATTCTAAAATTTTCATGGAAATGCAAAGTACCAAGGACAACTAAAATGATCTTGAAAGAAAGAATAATGTTGGATAACTCACACTTCCTGACTTCAAAAGTTACTACAATGCTACAGTAATCAAAACGGTGTGCTGCTGGCATAAGGGCAGACCAACAGGTCAATAAACCTAATTACATCCAGAGGAAACCCTTACAAATACAGTCAACTAGTCTTCAACAAGGATGCCAAGACAACTCAGCAGAGAAAGAATAGTGTCTTCAACAAATGGGGCTGGGACACGTGCACATTCGCATAGGAAAGAACGGAGAGGAGCTGTACCACACCCTTGTACAAAAATAGACTCAAAATGGACCATAGACTTAAATGTCAGAGCTACAATTATCTATCTATCTATCTATCTATATCTATATCTATATCTATATCTATATCTATATCTATATCATCTATATCTATATCTATATCTATATATATATATATATAAAGTCAGGGACCAGAACGCTGTAATGACCAGAATGACCAGTTGCTAGGATGCCCACTGTGGCCAGTGAACCGGCCAGATCAGGGGGTGGGGCTGGCTGGCCAACCTCCCGAGGCCCCTCCCCCCAGCAAGCCCCACCCCTGATGGGTCCCCACCACCCAATCAGCTTGAGGCCCCTCCCTCCAGCCAGCTCCGCACCCAATCAGCCCCCACCACCAATCGGACGTGTGGCCCGCCAGCTAATCACCTGCATCTCCTTCCCCCAGCTGGCCCAGCCCTGATCAGTCCCGATCGGGCCGGGCAGGCCTCTGACCTCCTGCCATCTCCTTCTCCTGATAGGCCTGGCCCTGATCCACACCAATTGGACCCCACCCGTGCATGAATTCATGCACTGGGCCTCTAGTAAAATCCTAAGAAAAGAACATAGGCATGAATCTTCATGACCTTGTATTAGGCAGTTGTTTCTTAGATAGGACTCCAAAAGCACAAACAACAATAAAAATTGATAAATCAGACTTCTTTAAAATGAAACATTTTAGTGCTTCAAAGGACACTCAAGAAAGTGAAAAGACACCCACACACTGGGAGATAATCATACATTTTATAAGAGACTAGTATCCAGAATATATAAAGAACTCTTACAATTCAACAATAAAAGGACAAAGAACTCTCAAGTTTTAAAAAATGAGCAAAGCATTTGTATGTTTCCTGAGAAGATATATAGTGGCAAATCAGTCCGTGAAAAATGCTCAATATCATTAGTTATTAGAGAAATGCAAATCCGAACCATAATGAGATGCCATTTCACACCTACTAAGATAGCTATCATAAAAAAGATTGCCCTGGCTGGTATGGCTCCGTTGGTTGCAGCATTGTCTCATACACTGAAAGTTCACAGGTTGGATTCCCAGGCGGGACACATACCTAGGTTGCAGGTTCAATCCCTGGTATGGGTGCTTGCAGGAGGCGGCCTATAGTTGGTTCTCTCTCATTGATATTTCTCTCTCTTCCCCTCTCCCTTCCTCTCTCTCTAAAATCAATAAAAACATATCCTCTGGTGAGGATTAAATAAAAAAGATTGACAATTATAAGTATTGATTAGGACAGTGGTCGGCAATCTCAGTCAACAGAGCCAAATATCAACAGTACAATGATTGAAATTTCTTTTGAGAGCCAAATTTTTTCAACTTAAACTATATAGGTAGGTACATTGTTATTAACTTAATTAGGGTACTCCTAAGGCTTAGGAAGAGCCACACTCAAGGGGCCAAAGAGACGCGTGTGGCTTGCGAGCCACAGTTTGCCGACCACGGGACTAGGATGTGGAGATATTGCAACCCCCATACATTGCTGGTGGGAATGCTAAAGGTGCCAACATTTAGAAAAACAGTTTGAAAGTTTCTTAAAAAGTTAAACATAGTGCCCTAGTGGTTTGGCTCAGTGGATAGAGCATCAACCTGCGGACTGAAGGGGCCCAGGTTTGATTCCAGCCAAGGGCACATGCCCGGGTTGCATGCTCGATCCCTAGTAGGGGTCATACACGAGGCAGCCAATCAATGATTCCCTCTCATCATTGATGTTTTTATCTCTCTCTCTTCCTCTCCCTTCTTCTCCTCAATCAATAAAAAAAATATTTTTTAAAAAGTTAAACATAAGAAAAAAAAAACAAAAAAAGAAAAAAGTTAACATAGTTATATGTGACCCAGCAATTCCACTCCTAAATATTTACCCAAGAGAATTAAAAACATATTTCTACACAAAATCTTGTATACTGATTTTCATAGCAACATTATTTATAATAGAATATAAAAATTATCCAAATATCATTATTGATAAATGGATAAACAAAATGTGAGTTATTCATATGATGAAATATTCAGCCATAAAAAAGGAATGACGTACATATATATGCTACAACATGGATGAATCTTGAAAACAAAGCAAAATAAGCCAGGTACAAAAGACCACATTTTACATTGTTTCATTAAAATGTCCAGAATCGGCAAAAAAACAGAGACAGAAAGTAGATTAGTGTTGCCACAACTGGGCGGAGGTTGGAAGAGAGAGGGACTGCTAGTGGGTGCCAGGAATGTTGGAAATGCTCTGGAATTAGTGGGATTGACTGCACAACTTTGTGAATATACCACTAAATTCTACATTTTATTTTTATTTATTTATTTATTTATTTATTTATTTATTTATTTATTTTATTGCTTAAAGTATTACAAAGAGTATTACATTTGTCTTCCTTTTTTCCCCCCGCCCTTGACAATCCCCTGGCCTCCCCTACCCCCCAGTGTCTTATGTCCATTGGTTATGCTTATATGCATGCATACAAGTCCTTTGGTTGATCTTCTACCCACCCCCCTCCTGCCCTCCCACCCTCCCCGGCCTTCCTGCTGTAGTTTGACAGTCTGTTCGAGGCAGCTCTGCCTCTGTATCTATTTTTGTTCATAAGTTTATAATGGTCTTTATTATCCAGAAATGAGTGACATCATGTGGTATTTTTCCTTCATTGACTGGCTTATTTCACTTAGCATAATGCTCTCCAGTTCCATCCATGCTGTTGCAAATGGTAAGAGTTCCTTCTTTTTTACAGCAGCATAGTATTCCATCGTGTAGATGTACCACAGTTTTCTAATCCATTCATCTACTGATGGGCACTTAGGCTGTTTCCAGATCTTAGCTATGGTGAATTGTGCTGCTATGAACATAGGGGTGCATATATCCTTTCTGACTGGTGTTTCTGGTTTCTTGGGATATATTCCTAGAAGTGGGATCACAGGGTCAAATGGGAGTTCCATTTGTAGTTTTTTGAGGAAACTCCATACTGTCTTCCATAGTGGCTGCACCAGCCTGCATTCCCACCAGCAGTGCACAAGTGTTCCTTTTTCTCCACATCCTCTCCAGCACTTGTCGTTTGTTGATTTGTTGATGATAGCCAGTCTGACAGGTGTGAGATGGTACCTCATTGTTGTTTTGATTTGCATCTCTCGGATGATTAGTGACTTTGAGCATGTTTTCATATGTCTCTTGGCTTTCTGAATGTCCTCTTTTGAAAGGTGTCTATTTAGATCCTTTGCCCATTTTTTGATTGGATTGTTTATCTTCCTTTTGTTAAGTTGTATGAGTTCCCTATAAATTTTGGAGATTAGGCCCTTATCAGATATGACATTGGCAAATATGTTTTCCCACGCAGTGGGTTTTTTGTTGTTTTGTTGATGGTTTCTTTTGCTGTGCAGAAGCTTTTTATTTTGATGTAGTCCCATTTGTTTATTTTCTCTTTAGTTTCCAATGCCCTAGGAGCTGTATCAGTGAAGAAATTGCTTTGGCATATGTCTGAGATTTTGTTGCCTTTGGATTCTTCTAGTATTTGTATGATTTCCCATCGTATATTTAAGTCCTTTATCCATTTTGAGTTTATTTTTGTGTATGGTGTAAATTGGTGGTCTAGTTTCATTTTCTTGCATGTATCTGACCAATTTTCCCAACACCATTTATTGAAGAGACTATCTTGACTCTATTGTATTTTCTTGCCTCCTTTGTCAAATATTAATTGAGCGTATTGGTTGGGGCTGATTTCTGGGTTCTCTATTCTATTCCATTGATCAATATGTCTGTTCTTGTGCCAGTACCAGGCAGTTTTGAGAACAGTGGCTTTGTAATACATCTTGATATCTGGTATTGAGATCCCACCTACTTTGTTCTTTCTCAGGATCACTGAAGCTATTCGGGGTCGATTTTTATTCCAGATGAATTTTTGGAGAGTACGTTCTAGGTCTGTGAAATATGCCATTGGTATTTTAATGGGAAGTGCGTTGAATTTATAGATTGCTTTGGGCAGTATGGACATTTTAATGATGTTGATTCTACCAATCCAAGAACATGGTATGTTCTTCCATCTCTTTATGTCTTCCTCTATCTCTTTTTTCAACGTCCTGTAGTTTTCTGAGTAGAGGTCTTTTACCTCTTTAGTTAAGTTTATTTCTAGGTAGCTTAATTTTTTTGGTGCGATGGTAAATGGGATTGCTTTTTTAGTCTCTCTTTCTGCACATTCACTATTGGTGTATAGAAATGCCATAGATTTCTTGGCGTTAATTTTGTATCCTGCTACATTGCCGAACTCTTTTATTAAGTCTAATAGTTTATTGATGGAGCCTTTAGGGTTTTTTAAGTATAATATCATGTCATCTGCAAATAAGGACAGTTTTACTTCTTCTTTTCCAATTTGGATGCCTTTTATTTCTTCTTCTTGCCGAATTGCAATGGCTAACACTTCCAGTACTATGTCGAACAGGAGTGGTGAGAGTGGGCATCCCTGTCTTGTTCCTATTCTTAGGGGAAATGGTGTTAGTTTTTGTCCATTGAGTATGATGTTGGCTGTGGGTTTGTCATATATGGCTTTTATTATGTTGAGGTATGATCCTTCAATTCCCACCTTGCTGAGAGTGTTCAATGGGTGTTGAATTTTGTCAAATGCTTTTTCTGCATCAATTGATATGACTATGTGGTTTTTTTCTTTCAATTTGTTTATGTGATGTATCACGTTTATTGATTTGCGGATATTGTACCATCCTTGCAGCCTTGGGATAAATCCTACTTGGTCGTGGTGTATGATCTTTCTGATGTACTGCTGGGTCCGATTTGCTAAGATTTTGTTGAGGATTTTGGCATCTATGTTCATGAGGGATATTGGCCTGTAATTCTCTTTCATTGTGTTGTCTTTACCTGGTTTTGGTATTAGGGTTATGCTGGCTTCATAGAATGAGCTTGGAAGTGTTCCTTCCTCTTGGATTTTTTTGTAGTAGTCTGAGGAGGATAGGTTTTAGTTCTTCCTTGAATGTTTGGTAAAACTCGCCTGTGAAGCCGTTTGGTCCTGGGCTTTTGTTTGCTGGAAGCTTTTTGATGACTGCTTCAATTTCTTCCATAGTTATTGGCCTATTGAGATTTTTAGATTCTTCCTGATTAAGTTTTGGAATGTTGTATTTTTCTAGGAATATGTCCATTTCCTCCAGGTTGTCTAGTTTGTTGGAGTAGAGTTGTCCATAGTATTTTTTAACAATCATTTATATTTCTGTGGGATCTGTTGTTATTTCGCCTCTATCATTTCTGATTTTGTTGATTTGGGTCCTTTCTCTTTGCTTCTTTGTGAGCCTGGCTAGAGGTTTTTCAATCTTGTTTATCCTTTCAAAGAACCAGCTCTTTGTTTCATTGATTTTCTGTATTGTTTTTATGGTCTCTATGTCATTTATTTCTGCTCTAATCTTTATTATCTCCTTTATTCTGCTCACTCTGGGCTTTTCTTGTTGCTCTCTTTCTAATTCTTTGAGCTGTAGATTTAGATGATTTAAAATTCTACATTTTAAAGGGTGAATTTTATGATGTGAATTATATCTCAAAATATATCTCACCATACAGCTCAGCTCTATGATAGGTGAATTCACAGTGCTCCAGGAGCTCAGATGAAAGTTCCAGCTTAGAGGGGTGATCCAGTACAGCTTGCCCAGGAGGCAACATACACGTGGCACAACCATTTCCCAAAGTAACACTCCCCAGAGGAGAAAATGCCACCTCAGCCTCTGCTAGTGCTTCCTGTCTTCCATGCAGGCTCTACATCACATGACATCACCTCCAGCCCCATGAGTCCATATGTTGTAGTTGTTTCTTCTACATTTTTTAAAGTGATTTCAAAATCAATATCTAGTAGACTTCTTTCATGCGAATGTCCACATCTTCCCCATGTCCAAGGATGGGGCAGGGTGGGAGAGGGTCTGTCCATGGGGCATCAGGGAACGTGGGCCTAGGGACTGAGTGTCAAGGTGTAAGGGCCATTATCCTCTGACTTGTAACATGGTTTTGCTTCCACTGTGGTCCTGTGCCATAGGAGCAATGCTGATACGGAAACTCATGGTCGAATGCCAGGACCCATGAGGTGGTGTATTGGTCTGAATGGAAAACAGAGCACAGAGAGAGAAACAACAGAGAAGCAGTTGGAAGCATCCATGGCCCTGGGGGTGAAGGGTGGGTTTGGGGAAGGGCTGAGAGGAGCAAAGTCTTAACTCAAGGTCCTGGAGCAGCAAGTGTTCACCTTTAGGCAGGAAGTGGCCTGTGTCTGACTCTCTGGACCTTGGCACTGCTAAGGTTTGAGAAAGTCATACCTTTCAGGTGAGGTGCTTTTGTGATGAGAGAGATACAAGGTCATTTGAGCTGAAGTACAAAGCACAAGCTACCACAACTCACCCAATATTAAACATAATTTAAATAACCCTACAACTATTAAGAAGATTGAACTTATAATTTAAAAATTCCCAGAAAGGAAATCTCCAGATCCAGAGAATTCTATCAAATGTTTAAAGAAGAAACACCACCAATTGTATGCAATTTCTTGTAGAAAATAGGAGAAAACACTTCTCAATTTATTATTTTTTATTTATTGTCTAAAGTTTTACATATGTCTCCTTTTCCCTGATTGACCCTTTCCCCCAGCCATTCCCACCCCAGGCCAGCCCCCACCGCCCCAGTGACTTCTCCGTTTATTTTATGAAGCCATCATTATCCACATGCTACCATGATGCCCAAATCAGGCAAATACAGGACAAGAGAACTACAGACCAATATACCTCAGACCAATACACCTCATGAATATAGATGCAAAAGCCCTTAACATAATATCAGCAAATATAAATAATACACAAAACAGTTACATAACATGACCAAGAGTGCTTACTTCCAGGGATACAAAATTGGTTTAATATGGGAAAATCTATCAATGTAATTCATCATGTTAACAGATTAAAGAATAAAAATATGTAATCATATAAAAATGTAGAAAAAACATTTTATAAATTCAACCTCCCATCATAATAGAAAACTTTCAGAAAAATAGGAATAGAGGGAAACTAGATATAGAGCATCTACAAAAACTCGCAATGAACATAGTTGTCTGAATACTTTCTCTCTAAAATTAGGAGCAAAGCAAGGATGTTTGCTTTCACAACTCTTACTTCATACAGTGCTGAAAGTTCTGGCCAGTGTAATGAAGGCAAGGAAAGGCAGTAAACAGCATGCAGATTGGAAAAAAGAAATAAACTGCCCTAATTGCAGATGACAAGATGTCGAAAATCTCAACAAATATACAAATAAACCCTTAGAACTAGTAAGTGAGGTCAGCAAGGTCACAGGATAAAAGAAAAATATACAAAATTAAATATATTTCTATACATTAGAAACCAGCAGGTGGAAACTGAAAGTAAAATACATTACTATTTATAATTGCTCAAAGACAAAACATACATGCTGAAAACTATGCAACGCCGATGAAAGAACACACAGTGGTTCACGAGCTGGAAGACTCAATACAATAAAGATGTTAATTCTCCCAAACTGACATCTAGGTAGAATGCAATCCTGTTAAAGTCCAAGCAAAGATTTTGGTATAGATTTTCAAAAAACATGTATATGGAAAGAAAAATGAACTTAAATTCCTTTTATCTTGTAAAAAGGATGAAACTGGGGAGAATGCCTCCACCTGATGTCAAGACACATTGTAGACCCACAGCGATCAGGCTGCGCAGTCTCCGCAGAAGTATAGGCGCATAGAAGAGTGGGACAGAATGAAGAACCCAGAGACACACACCAACGTGCCCAACTGATTCTTAAAAATTAAATCTTTATTGTTGAAAGTGTTACACATGTCCCTCACCCACATTGAACCCCATTGATACCACCACCGCCCCCCACACCAGGCATTCGCCACACTGCTGTCCATGTCCATGGGTTATACATATATGCATACAAGGTCTTTGGTTAATCACTTCCCACCCACCCACCCACCCTCCCCTCCTTTCCTCTGAGATTCTGAAGTCTGTTCTATGCTTCTGCCTCTGGATGTATTTTATTTAGTTTATTTTGTTCATTAGAGTCCACATGTGAGTGAGACCATGTGATACTTGTTTTTCTCTGACTGGCTTATTTCACTTAGCATGATACTCTCCTGGTCCCTCCATGCTGTCTCAAAGGGTAAGAGACTCTTCCTTTTACTGTTTCATAGTTCTAGGTGTACTGGTTAATAATGCGGATTTTTTTTTCAATAGATGGAGTTACACATATGTTGGTATATATGCAATTTGATATGTATGCTATTTTGTATTGACAACAAGCTTCAAAACTTCATATGTCAAATTTGCTGAAGGTGTTAACATCATAGATACTTTTATGCTTAAAAATGTTGAATTTTGTGCCAAAAAAAAAAACATTTGTGGGAAGTTTTAATTCATTACTTTATTTTGAAGTAAAGTGCTGCTAAATACTTTAGGAAGCTTATGGTGAACATGCTCCATCTCAAGATACTTGTGAACACTGGTTTAAATGCTTTAAAAGTGACGATTTTGATGTGAAAGACAAAGAACGTCCAGGTCAACCGAAAAAGTTTGAAGACCAACAATTACAAGCATTATTGGATGAAGATGCGTGTCAAACTCAAAAACAACTTGCAGAAAGACTAAACGTTGCTCAGCAAACAATTTCCGATTGTTTACAAGCAATGGGAAAGATTTTAAAGGAAGGAAAATGGGTGCCACATCAACTGAACGAAAGACAAATGGAAAACCGAAAAGTCATCAGTAAAATGTTGCTTCAACAGCACGAAAGAAAGTCTTTTTTGCATCGAATTGTGACTGGTGATGAAAAGTGGATTTATTGCCCTGACTGGTTTGGCTCAGTGGATAGAGCATCGGCCTATGGACTGAGGGATCCCAGGTTCGATTCCAGTCAAGGGCATGTACCTTGGTTGCAGGCACATCCCCAGTAGGGGGTGTGCAGGAGGCAGCTGATTGATGTTTCTCTCTCATTGATGTTTCTGACTCTCTATCCCTCTCCCTTCCTCTCTGTAAAAAAATCAATAAAAAATATTTAAAAAAGAAAAGTGGATTTATTTTGAGAATCCCACATGCACAAAATCACAGTTTGATCCAGGTCAACCATCAACATTGACTGCAAAGCCAAATCGCTTCAGAAAGAAGACAATGCTCTGCGTTTGGTGAGATCAGGAAGGTGTGGAGTATTATGAGCTTCTAAAACCAGGTGAAACCGTTAATACTGATTGCTACCGACAACAAATTTGAACCACGCTTTGATTGTGAAACAACCAGAATGTGCCAGAAGACACAGCAAAGTGATTTTGCTTCATGATAACGCACCATCATACACTTCAAAACCAGTTAAAGACACGTTAAAACATCTTGCCTGGGAAGTATTAACACACCTGCTGTATTCACCAGACCTTGCTCCTTCAGATGACCACTTGTTCCGATCGATGGGACACGTGCTTTCGGAGCAGCACTTCAAAACATACGAAGAAGTAGAAAATTGGGTCTCTGAATGGTTTGCCTCAAAACAAGAAAAGTTCTATTGGGACGGTACCCACAAATTACCTGAAAGATGGGGAAATGTGTAGCTAGCGATGGACATTGCTTTGAATAAAGCACTTTTGATGTTTCTCTTGAAATTATCATGTGTTCTTTTATTACAAAATCCGCTATTATTAATTAGTACACCTAGTATTCCATGGTGTAAATGTACCACAGCTTTTTATCCACTCATCTACTAATGGGCACTTGGGCTGTGTCCAGATCTTAGCTATTGTAAATTGTGCTGTTATGAACATAGGGGTGCATATGTTCTTTCTGATTGCTGTTTTGAGTTTCTTAGGATATATTCTGAGTGGGATAACAGGGTCAAATAGAAGTTCCATATTTAATTATTTTAGGAAATTCCATGCTGTCTTCCACAGTGGCTGCACCAGTCTGCATTCCCACCAGGAGTGCACTAGGGTTCCCTTTTCTCCACATCCTCGCCAGCACTTGTCATTTGTGGATTTGTTGATGGTAACCATTCTGTCAGGTGTGAGGTGATACCTCACTGTCATTTTAATTTGCATCTCTCTGATGATCAGTGACTTAGAGCATTTTTCATATGTCTCTTGGCCATCTGTATGTCCTCTTTAGAGAAGTGTCTATTTAGGTCCTTTACCCATTTTTAATTGGATTATTTCTCTTTCTTTTGTTAAGAAGTATGAATTCCTTATATATTTTGGATATTAACTCTTTATCAAGTGTATCATCACCTCCCTTTTCACTTCGTTAATGGGTTGTTGTTTTTTGTTTGTTTGTTTGCTTGCTTGCTTGTTTGTTTTTCTGTGCAGGAGCTTCTTATTTTGATGCAGTCCCATTTGTTCATTTTCTCCTTAGTTTCCTTTGCCTTAGGCTATGTATCTGTAAATATGTTGCTATGAGAGATGTCTGAGTCATGACTTAAGTCTTTTATCTATTTTGAGTTTATTATGGTGTGTGGTGTAAATTGGTGGTCTAGTTTCATTTTTTGGCACATATCTGTCCAATTTTCCCATACCATTTATTGAAGAGACGGTCTTGAATTTATTGTATGCTCTTGCCTCCTTTTTCAAATATTAATTGAGTATAATGGTTTGGGTCCATTTCTGGGGTCTCTGTTCTATTCCGCTGATCTCTATGCCTGTTCTTGTGCCAGTACCAGGCTGTTTTGAGTACAGTGGCTTTGTAGTATAACTTGATATCTGGTATTGTTATCCCTCCCACTTTGTTCTTCATTCTCCAGATTGCTGTTTCTATTTGAGGTCCTTTTTGGTTCCATATAAATTTGTGGAGCATTTGTTCTAGATCTGTGAAATATGCTGTTGGTATTTTAGTAGGGATTGCATTGAATCTGCAGATTGCCTTGGGTAGTGTGGACATTTTAATGAGGTTAGTTCTACCAACCCATGAACACCCTATAGTCTTCCATTTGTTTATATCTTCCTCTATCTCTTTTTTCAACATCCTGTAGTTGAAAAATGTTGTGCATTGGCCCTTTAAGGGCAGACAGCAAAGCAGGTGCTTTTCACAGCCAGGTGTTATGTGGTCACCGTTCTCAGTTCTGGTGCTCTCTTCTGGGGGGCCCAGTTTGGGAATTAGACTCCAGATTTCTCAGTGGCAACCCCTCACAGCTGAGATATCTCTCCAGGACTTCAGCCAGTGTCTGTGGGAGCCTGGCCTGCCCTCTCATTCCTCTGCCCTTCCTACCAGTCTCTATGTGGTCTCCACTTTCCATCCTAGGTTATCAGGGTTCTCTCCAGCGAGTCTTCTGTTGATTATTCAGGATAATTTTTGTATTTTAGTTGTAATTCCATGTTGGTCCTGGGAGCGTGTCTGTGTAGCCTCCACGTACTCCACTGCCATTGTTAATGTCCTCAACTGATTTTTGATGAAGGTTCAGAAGCAATTCAATGAAGGAATGATAAGCTTTTCAATAAATGGTGCAATTGACCCAGCCAGCATGGCTCAGTGGACCAAGAGAAAGGAGCAGCCACTTTTGTGTGCAGCTACTCACTTTGTGATTTGACAGGGGGAGGGCAGAGTGGACTAGAGCTGTATGAGTAGAAGCCAGGGCTTAGGGGTTCTTGGGTTAGAGCTCAGAAGGCAGACACCCCTGTTTCCTGTGCTGAGTCATTCCCTCACACTACGGAGGCCCAGCAGTTTTCCTGGCACTGGGATTTGAAAAGGGCCTGAGGATGGCAGAGACTGGGCACTGTGCCACTGTGGTCATGGGAGGTGCAAGGGCTGACCCTTCATTAAGAAGATACATGTTGCTCAGCTAATGTGGCTCAGTGCTTGAGTATCTACTCCTGAACCAGAGTCCATTGATTCCTGGTCAAGGCACATCCCTGGGTTTCAGGCTCGATCCCCAGTGTGGGGTAAGCAGGAGGCAGCTGATTGATTATTCTCTCTCATCATTGATGTTTCTATCTCTCTCTCCCTCTCCTTTCTTCTATGAAATCAATTTAAAAATATTTTTTAAAAAAGGGGTGCAATTTGAAGCCAGACAAAATGTTCTTAGATTTGACAGCAAAAGGTGATTCAAGAAAATAAAATCTGCTAAATTATGCTTCATAAAAATTAAAACCCTTGCTCTACAAAAGATCCACTTAAGAGGGATTTTGACAGGAACGCATTCAACAGTTTCTAGGAGGAAAAAAGAACCCTCACTACAAGTGGATAGAAATTGTCATTTGAGACCCTTTTGAAACAACCAATTACGACTCTATCTATGACACTGCCACACAGCCCATCCTTCACTTCTGTCTTCATGGTAATTAGAGGTGCTTGTCTTGTGCCTTCCTAAAGCCCACACACCATTGTGTAAAGATGCTCTTTACTCTGCCTGGCTAGTGATCCCACCACAAATGCCTCCACTGAGCCTGGCCTGCCTTGTGCTCAGTGTGATTTCCTACACAGTCCACTCATTATATAGGCAAATGAGACAAATAATCTAATTAATAAGAAAGCTACATTAAAAGCACTTTGTCCCAGAATCAGGAGAATCTTTGGATTTTATTCTTCAATTTGGAGGTAAGAGCTCCTCTTGGTGTTTTAAAGAGCCTACAAATCAGTGCAAAAAAGTGAGGCCATCCCTGAAGACTTGGGCTGGCAATACCCTCAGACACTGACTTAGCCAAAGAGCACCATGCTTGACAGCAACCTAGGGATTTCCTGGTATGTGGTTAGGTCCCCAGTGAACCGAATTGACCTCCAACACCAAGACCAGGAGCCTGTGTTGAAGTCGTGCCTAGAGATGCAGTCAGCTCAGCAGTAGCCATGCTTTGGTGCCAAGATCATAACATAGTGGTAGTGGTTAACTGTCAACTCAGTTTGTCTGCATTCACATGAAGTTTCCACTGGCTGTGCAATTTGGGGGCTTTTGCTCAGTTTTCCCATCTATTAAATGGGGATAATAGGACTGATTGTATGCAATTATACATGTCATGTGTTTGGCCTATGGAAAGTATTCAGTAAGCCTTAGCTATTTTTATTATCATCATTGTGCAGGTCAGTAAAGGAAAAGTTGTAGATTTTCAACAATAAAGGAGAGACACTCCTTAGCATATCCTCATATTCCCCAAACAAAGCAGGAAAGACAGGATGGACCTGGCCTCGCTGCCCCAGGCACTCCCTGCTGGAGCGACATCTCTGCAGGGGCAGCCCCACCCCATCCTGAGCCGTCCCCAACCAGGCCAGGAGGATAGCAGGCCTGGACCTGCCCCTGAGCCTCTTGTCAGATGACCACTGGATCTCAGGCCACCCCTTCTCCTGTCCTTGTCCATCTGACTGACTTCTTGACTGGTCTGCTGGATACACTTGTCTAGAGCTGAATCCCCACCTGGATCTTGTGGGGTTTTTGCTCAGAGTTTAGGAGAAGAAGCTCCCATTCCCTAACATCAGAAAAATTATGGCACTCTGATGACTGTGCCAGCTGCTATGCGACTCCCTCACCCAGGTGAGCGTCACCACCAGCTGCTTTTGAGAAAGGGTCTCCAGTCCTGTGATGACCTCAGCTTCCCAATTTTCCCCACATTTGCTATTGCTCTGGTCCCTGTGGGTCTGGAAGGTAATTCACAAAGGACGTCCTGCACACATAGAAACTGCTTGTAATTGCACAGCCTTGTTCTTCAGTCCTGGGCCCCACTCCACACCAGGCTGCAGCCAGAGTCTGGCTCACCCACTTGGGTCAAAGGTACTCAGAAGATGTCCCATCCATTAGAGCTGTCACCTCCATTCAGTACCATGGTCCTTAGTGGACACAGTAGCATGCAGTCTCTCCCTTCTCCTGCTTGCTGTACCTCCAGTAAGTCCACATGCTAGTCTTGATGTCAGTATTTCTAATTGCTGTAGGAACATGGGAAATAGCAGCCACATAAGAAGCTATAAAATTACTAGTGTCCTGGTGCATGGATTCCTGCACATTGAAAGGAAATTAATTAGGGTGTTTGTATTTGTTTGGTTTATCTATTGGCTCTGTGGTGTTTTCTCCATAAATATATACTCTCCTTTTTCTTTTTTCTCCTATCTTTTTTTCTCTCTCTTAGATATCATTTGTGCTCTCTTTTCTCTCCCCTAATTATCTTTTCTCAGGCGGTTGCTTATATTGGGGTTATCAGTGCCATGAGTACATTCATGCTTTGTTCCCTTTGGGTCATGTCTTGTTAAGGTGAATATTTTGGGATTAGTGTTCTACATTCTATTTTCATCTTTCCTTTAGCATTCTTTTACTATACCTCAAATTTACCTTTATGCCAAAACTCTCTGCCTCACTTTTCCCCTTTTGTTGTCCTGTTTCTCTTACCATATTCCTGCTTTATATTTTCCCTATTCCTTATTTTTACCCCCTGTTAAAATTTCACCCTACTTATATATCTAGTTACCAATCTCCTGCTCTAAATCCATATACACCTCTCTCTTCTCTGTCTTCACTATCCAAAGTTTTTTCCCCTCTCTGTCGTTTTGATGTTGTTTGCTTGATTGTTGAGTATATTGGGGGTTTTTTATGCTTGTTTGTGAGATTGTTTTGCTTTTTCTTTTATTTTTATGTTGGTTTTTTTCCCCCAGCTATTTTTGTGCTTCTGTTTTCCCTCACCTCGCTTGATATTAGTTGTTGTTTGTAGTTTGCATTCATCTCCAGGGATCTGTTGCTTGAATTTGTTGGGATTAGTGGCTGTTCTATTGGAGTTTTCTCCCCATATATATAGTTTCTTCCCCTCTTCTATTTCATTCTCTTTCTTTTCTCTCTTACTTTTTTTTTCCTTTTCCCAATTTCATTTTTGCACTCCTTTTTTTCTTTTCTCTTTTTTCTTTTTCTCTTCTTTCTTCTTTATCTCCTAATTCTCTTTGATCTGGTGGTCACCTTTATTTGGGGTTATTAGTATCGTGAATACATTTGTGTTCTGTGCCTTGTGAGGTGTGCCGTGTTGTGTTGTATTTTGTACCTTTAAATCAACACAGCAGAGAGAGAACTACATAACCAAACACATGGAGAAGAGAGATCATGAGGAGAAAAAGAAACAGCCCGCATATGAAAGAAAAACAGCCATCACCAGAAAAGGAAGTAAACGAAATGGAGGCAATGGAGGCAAGCAACCTGTCAGAGAAAGAATTCAGAGAAATGGTCATAAGGCAGATGAAAAGAGAAAGACAAATTCAACAATATGTGTAAGAACCAAGAGGAAATGAAGAGCCAAGAAGAAATGAAAAATGACATCACTGCTATAAAGAACTCAATAGAAAGCATCAACAGCAGACTAGAAAAAGCAGAGGACCGCATCAGTGAGCTAGAAGACAAAGTAGGAAAAAATACCCAAGCAGAACAGCTTCTAGAAAAAAAAATTAAAAAGCAGGAGAGCCTAAGAGAACTTTGGGACAACATGAAACAAAACAACATCCGCATAATAGGGGTGCCAGAAGGAGAGGAAACTGAGCAAGGAATAGAACACCTGTTTGAAAAAATAATGACAGAAAACTTCCCTGATATAGGGAAGAAAAAACTCACACAAATCCAAGAAGTTCACATAGTCCCAAACAAAATGAACCCCAAAAGACCGACGCCAAGGCACATTATAATTAAATTGGCAAACACCAACAACAAAGCAAGAATCTTAAAAGCGGCCAAAGAGAGACAGGAACTTAATTACAGAGGATCCCCCATCAGACTAGCTATGGATTTCTCAACAGAAACACATCAGGCAAGAAGGGAATGGAATGAAATATACAAAGTCATGCAAAGGGTCTGAATCCAAGAATACTGTACCCAGAAAGGCTATCAATCAAAATTGAGGGTGAAATCAAGAGCTTCACAGACAAAAGAGGAATAAGGAAGTTTATTACCACCAAACCAGCAATGCAAGAAATGCTAAACGGTCTGCTGTAAAAAGAAAAAATAGGAAACGAAGAAGGAACACAGAGATAATGAATAAAAATGGCTACAAACAAGTACCAATCAATAATAACTTTAAATGTAAATGGATTAAATGCCCCAATCAAAATACATAGGGTAACTGAGTGGATAAGAAAACATGACCCATATATCTGCTGTCTACAGGACACCCACCTCAGAAAAAAAGACGCACACAGACTGATGGTGAAGGGATGGAAAAGGTTTTTCAGGCGAATGGAAATGAAAAGAAAAAAAAAAAACCTGGGGTAGCAATACTTATATCTGAAAAATTAGATCTCAAAGTGAAGGACATAACAAGAGATAAGGAAGGCCACTTCATAATACTAAAGGGAGCAATCCAACAAGAAGAAATAACTCTGGTAAACATATATGCACCCAATACAGGAGCACCCAAATACATAAAAAAAACTGCTGGATGATATCAAGGGAGAGACTGACAGCAATACAGTCATAGTAGGAGACTTTAACACCCCACTAACACCATTGGACAAATCCTCTAAACAAAAAATCAGCAAAGAAACATCAATCCTGAATGACTCACTAGATCAGATGTAATTAATTGACATCTTCAGAACATTTCACCCCAAAGCCACAGAATATACATTCTTCTCAAGTGCACATGGGTCATTTTCAAAGATAGACCATATATTGGGTCACAGGCAAAGTCTCTTCAAATTCAAGAAGATAGAAATCATATCAAGCATCTTCTCAGATAACAATGGCATAAAACTGGAATTCAACTAAAATAAAAACAATCCAAAAAAATCAAACACATGGAGACTAAATAGCATGCTATTAAACAATGACTGGGTTAGGAGAGAGATCAAAGAAGAAATAAAAAATATCATGGCAACAAACGACAATGAAAACACAACAATCCAAAACCTATGGGACACAGATAAAGCAGTCTTGAGAGGGAAGTTCATAGCTCAACAAGCCTACTGCAAAAAATAAGAAACAATGATAATAAATTACTCAACCCTACAACTCAAAGAGTTAGAAAGAGAGCAACAAGAAAAGCCCAGTGTAAGCAGAAGGAAGGAAATAATAAAGATCAGAGTAGAGATAAATGACATAGAGACCAAAAAAACAATACAAAAGATCAACAAAACCAAGAGCTGGTTCTTTGAAAGGATAAACAAGATTGATGAACCTCTAGCCAGGCTCACTAAGAAACGAAGAGGAAGAACCCAAATAAACAAAATCAGAAATGAAAGAGGAGAAATAACAACAGACCCCACAGAAATACAAAGGATTGTTAAAAAATACTATGAACAACTCTACTCCAACAAACTAGACAACCTGGAGTAAATGGATATATTCCTAGAAAAATACAACCTTCCAAAACTTAATCAGGAAGAATCTAAAAATCTCAATAGGCCAATAACTATGGAAGAAATTGAAGCAGTCATCAAAAAGGTTCCAGCAAACAAAAGCCTAAGGCCAGATGGCTTCACAGGGGAGTTTTACCCAACATTCAAGGAAGAACTAAAACCTATCCTCCTCAGACTATTCCAAAAAATTCAAGAGAAAGGAACACTTCCAAGCTCATTCTATGAAGCCAGCATCACCCTAATACCAAAACCAGGTAAAGACAACACAATGAAAGAGAATGAACATAGATGCTAAAATCCTCAACAAAATCCTAGCAAATTGGATCCAGCAGTACATCAGAAAGATCATACACCATGACCAAGTAAGTTTTATCCCAGGGATGCAAGGATGGTACAATATCCACAAATCAATAAATGTAATACATCACATAAACAAATTGAGAGATAAAAACCACATAGTCATATTAATTGATGCAGAAAAAGCATTTGAAAAAATCCAACACCCTTTCTTGATAAAAACTCTCAGCAAGGTAGGAATAGAAGGATCATAACTCAACATAATAAAAACCACATATGACAGACCCACAGCCAACATCATAATCAATGGCCAGAAACTAAAACCATTTCCCCTAAGAGCAGGATCAAGACAGGGATGCCCACTCTCACCACTCCTGTTCAACATAGTACTGGAAGTACTAGCCGTTGCAATTAAGCAAGAAGAAGAAATAAAAGGCATCCAAATTGGAAAAGAGGAAGTAAAACTGTCCTTATTTGCAGATGACATGATATTATACATAAAAAACCCTAAAAATAAAAAATTATTAGATTTAATAAATGAATTCAGCAATGTAGCAGGATACAAAATTAATGCCATGCAATCTATGGCATTTCTTTACACCAGTAGTGAACTTATAGAAAGTGAGACTAAAAAAACAATCCCATTTACCATCACACCAAAAAAATCAAGATACCTAGGAATAAACTTAACGAAGGGGGTAAAAGACATATGCGAAAAACTACAGGACACTGAAAAAAGAGATAGAGGAAGACATAAATAGATGGAAGAACATACCGTGTTCATGGATTGGTAGAATCAACATCATCAAAATGTCCATACTACCCAAAGCAATCTATAGATTCAATGCAATCCCCATTAAATTACTAACAGCATATTTCACGGATCTAGAACGAACATTCCAAAAATTCATCTGGAATAAAAAAAGACCTCAAATAGCTGCAGCAATCCTGAGAAAGAAGAACAAAGTAGGTGCGATCTCAATACCAGATATCAAGCTGTATTATAAAGCCACTGTTCTTAAAATAGCTTGGTACTGGCACAAGAACAGACATATAGATCAATGGAATAGAATAGAGAACCCAGAAATCGACCCAAACCACTATGCCCAATTAATATTCAACAAAGGAGGCAAGAGCATACAATGGAGTCAAGACAGTCTCTTCAATAAATGGTGTTGGGAAAATTGGACAGATACATGCAAAAAGACGAAACTAGACCACCAACTCACACCATTCACAAAAATAAACTCAAAATGGATAAAAGACTTAAACGTAAGACGGGTAACCATAAAAATGCTAGAGGAATCCACAGGCAGCGAAATTTCAAACATATGCCGAAGGAATTTCTTCTCTGATAATGCTCCTAGGGCAATGGAAACTAAAGAGAAAATAAACAAATGGGACTACATCAAAATAAAAAGCTTTTGCAAAGAACCAAGATGGCAGCGTAAGGTACAGACCTGTGTGTGCTGCCTCCCACAACAACATCGAGACTACCAACTATAAGACAAACAGCCACCATTCAGAACCATGGGAAAGCTGTCCCAGTGGAAGCTCTACAATTGGAAGGGGAGAAAGAAGAGCATTGAGACTGAGTAGGTTGTGCAGAGGCTCCAAGAACGGAGCCCAGCCCAGCAGAATGCAGATTTCAACTCCTCGCATACATAAGGGACACACTCAAGAAGCAGAATCAGGTTCAGAGGAAGCTGGAACTGGACCCGGCCTGGCCAGTGACGTGGAACCACTGCACCAGCAAACGCACAGGCAGGTCCACCAGAACCAGTCTCACATGGGATGCTGGGAGACAGCAGACAGGCAGTCTGTGCACTTGGTAGAAAACGAAACCAAAGCAAGCATACCAGATATTCAGCCACCAGGAATGCCTAGAGATTTTGTCCAGCAAGGAGCCGCCCAACAAAGGACAGAATGCCAAACTTTGTGTTGCTGAGACAGCCCTCGTGAGGCCAAGATGGCCTCCGTGAGGCTGAGGCGGCCCCTGTGAGGCTAAAGCGGCCCCCATGAGGCTGGGACGGCCCCGGTGAGGTTGAATCGGCCCTGGTGAGGTTGAATAGGCCCCGGTGAGGTTGAGACGGCCCCGGTGAGGTTGAGATGGCCCCGGTGAAGTTAAGACGGCCCCAGTGAGGCTGAGACAGCCCCCATGAGGCTGGGATGGCCCTGGTGAGGTTGAGATGGCCCTGGTGAGACTGAGACGGCCCTGGTGAGGCTAAAATGGCCCCGGTGAGGCTGAAACGGCCACAGTGATGCTGAGACAGCCCCAGTGAGGCTGAGACGGCCCTTGTGAGGCTGGGACAGCCCCTGTGAGACTGAGACGGCCCCTGGGAAGCCGAGAAAAATACCACATGAACTCACTCATTTATGGATAATAAGGACCATTATAGACTGATGAACAAAAATGGATACAGAGGCAGAGCAGCATTGAGCAGACTGTCAAACTACTGTGGGAAGCCTGGGGAGGTTTGCTGGGGGTAGGAGATCAACCGAAGGACTTGTATGCATGCATATGAGAATAACCAATGGACACAAGACACTGGGGGGGTGGGGGAGGCTGGGGGAATGTAAAAGGGGGGAGAAGACATGTAATGCTCTTTGTAATACTTTAAGAAATAAAAAAAAATTATTAAAACAAAACAAATTGAAAAAGAATTATTAAAACAAAAAAAATAAAAAGCTTTTGCACAGCAAAGGAAACTATCAACAAAACAACAAGAAGGCTCACTGCATGGGAGAACATATTTGCCAATGATATCACCGATAAGGGTTTAATCTCCAACATTTACAGGGAACTCATGCAACATAACAATAGGAAGATAAACAATCCAATCAAAATATGGGCAATGGACCTAGATAGTCACTTTTCAAAAGAAGACATACAGAAGGCAGAAAGATATATGAAAACATGCTCACAGTCACTAATTATATGAGAGATGCAAGTCAAAATGACAATGCGGTATCCTCTCACACCCACCAGAATGGCTATCATCAACAAATCAACAAACAACAAGTATTGGAGAGGATGTGGAGAAAAAGGAACCTTTCTGCACTGCTGGTGGGAATGCAGACTGGGGCAGCCACTGTGGAGAACAGTATGGAGTTTCCTCAAAAAACTAAAAATGGAACTCCCATTCGACCCAGTGATCCCACTTCTAGGAATATATCCCAATAAGCCAGAAACACTAATCAGAAAGGATATATGCAGCCCTATGTTCATAGCAGCTTAATTCACCATAGCTAAGATTTGGAAACAGCCTAGGTGCCCATCATCCTGGCCTCAGAACCACCCAGACTGGTCTCAGATGCAAACCAGGACCCTGCAGCCAATGGGGACAGAGACCTGCGACCACAGCTACAGACCCACAGACACCACGAATCCAGACATCCCAGCCACAGGTTTCTGTGAGTAACAGAGCCCATTTCCCCCCCAACACCCCCCCCCCAGGGCAGCACCATAGTAACTGATAGACCCGCCCCTCACAAGGTGCACAGAGCTGCTACAGGAATTTGAGCCTGAGAGTGCGGGGACACTGGGAATCTGTTCCCTGCAGTGCAATCGGGCGACCAAACCCAAAGCCCATGCAGGGCAGCAGTGCCACCTGACTTCGATTCTGGGCAAGTGCTCACTGAAGTCCCCCAAGCTGACAAGGATCCCCGATTCTCCTAGTGGGAGGCAACACTAAGCACCAGTGAACATGACTCTGTTTTTTATCACATGCGCTTGGGATCCCTGATTCCCAGTGCATTCACACTAAGAGCCAGTGACTCTACTTCTTGGTGCATGTGCACACAGGGACCCTGACTCTCAGTGTGAGGCTGAGATACTGGATTCTTGGGGAACTCTGACTCCTGGCACATACTAGGGGGCTCTGATTTTCAACACACATCAGGGGGGTCTCTGTTTCAACATGGTGCAGGTGGGGTCTCTGATTCTAGGTGCGCACATGAGGCCATACTGAGCGCTGAGAACGCTGGCTCTGGGCGAGCCTGCTTCTCACCAACCCATGACAGCCACACATCTTAGTGTCAGAGCTCTTCAGTGACACTAGGGTGGTGAGAAGCTCCCACTGCACAAGGCCCAGGCCCAGGCAACTCAACATTTGAACCTTCTGGTGATAGTCAAAATGGAGAGATGACATAATCCCCAGAGGGAAGAAAATGAGGAGTTGCCAAGAAAGGAAATTAGTGAAATTGAAGCATGCAACATAACAGAAAAAGAATTCAGAGTAATGGGTGTATAATTCATTCACCGGATAGATGAGAAAAATCAACAACCTATTCAAGAATCAGGAAGAAATAAAAAGTGAAATAGCTGCAATCAAAAACACCATGGAAGGTTTCAACAGTAGACTAGAAGAAGCAGAGGACCAAATTAGTGAGTTAGAAGATAAGGTAGAGAAACAAGCTCAATCTGAACAGCAACTGGGGAAAAAAAATTAAAAAGCAGGAGTAGAGCCTAAAGGAGCTTTGGGACAACATGAAATGAAGTAACATATACATAATAGGGCTTCCAGAAGGACAAGAAGAGCAACAAGGATTAGAAAATCTGTTTGAAGAAATAATGACAGAAAACTTCCCAGATATGGAGAAGAGAAAAGTTACACAAGTACAGAGAGGCCCAAGCAAGATGAATCCCAAAAGACCCACACCAAGACACGTCATAATAAAGATGGCAAATGTACATGACAAAGAGAGAATCTTAAAGGCTGCAAGAGAGAGGCAAAGAGTTACCTACAAAGGATCCCCCATCAGATTATCAAATGATTTCTCAACAGAAACACATCAAGCTAGAAGGGAATGGAAGGAGGTATACAAAGTGTTGCAAAGCAAAGAACTGAATCCAAGAATACTCTATCCAGCAAGACTACCAATCAAAATTGAAGGGAAAATCAGAAGCTTCGCAAACAAAAGAGGGCTAAAGGAGTTTATCACTACCAAGCCAGCAATG
Source organism: Myotis nattereri (assembly GCF_964212035.1). Classification (NCBI taxonomy): domain Eukaryota; kingdom Metazoa; phylum Chordata; class Mammalia; order Chiroptera; family Vespertilionidae; genus Myotis; species Myotis nattereri. Next base: position 1,407,147 of record NC_138088.1, read on the forward strand.
CAAGAAATGCTAAAGGGAATTCTGTAAAAAAGAAGAAATAAAAAGGTAAGAAAGAACACAGGCACAAAAAGAGAAATGACTACAAACAAGTACCTTTCAATAATAACTTTAAACATAAATGGACTAAATGCTCCAATCAAAAGGCACAAAATACAACACAACAAGACACAATGCACAAGGCACTGAACACAAATGTATTCACGATACTAATAACCCCAAATAAAGGTGACCACCAGAGCAAGGAGAATTAGAGGATAAGGAAGAAAGAAGAGAAAAAGAAAAAAGAGAAAAAGTGCAATAGGGAAAACAAAACCTAACTATTGGCTAGAGAGGACTTATAGCCTCAGAGGTCAATCCAGAAACACTGCCACCCAGGGGCTGAACCACAAACTGACTCTTCTGTAAATACAAATAAAGGCAGTCTGGGAAACAAATACAGCCTGGTTTAAAATCAGGACTGTAGTTTACAACACGGAGGAACAGTGTATCGCAGGGAAATTCAACACTCACCTGAATACCTGACAGGACTAAGGCGTGCCAAACAGAAGAGTAGAGGAAGTGAAGGACCTTCACTACTGCACACTATTATTTTTTTCTTTCTTTTTTTTTTTCCACCGTTTACTTATGAAACTAATTTTTTTCTTTTTTCATCACCTGATTTTACCTTTTTAATTACTACATTTTTAAATTTTTTTTAATTAAATCTTTATTGTTCAGATTATTACATTTGTTCCTCTTTTTCCCCCCCCATAACTCCCCTCCTCCCAGTTCCCGCCCCACCCTCCGCCCTCACTCCCCACCCACTGTCCTCATCCATAGGTGCACGATTTTTGTCCAGTCTCTTACCGCATCTCCCACACCCCTTTCCCCCCAAGAATAGTCAGTCCATTCCCTTTCTATGTCCCTGATTCTATTATAATCACCAGTTCATTCTGTTCATCGGATTATTTATTCACTTGATTCTTAGATTCACTTGTTGATAGATGCATATTTGTTGTTCATAATTTGTATCTTTACCTTTTTCTTCCTCTTCCTCTTCTTAAAGGATATCTTTCAGCATTTCATATAATCCTGGTTTGGTGGTGATAAACTCCTTTAGCTTTTCCTTATCTGTGAAGCTCTTTATCTGACCTTCAATTCTGAATGATAACTTTGCTGGATAAAGTAATCTTGGTTGTAGGTTCTTGCTATTCATCACTTTGAATATTTCTTGCCACTCCCTTCTGGCCTGCAAAGTTTCTGTTGAGAAATCAGCTGACAGTCGTATGGGTAGTCCCTTGTAGGTAACTGAGTTTCTTTCTCTTGCTGTTTTTAAGATTCTCTCTTTATCTTTTGCTCTTGGCATTTTAATTATGATGTGTCTTGGTGTGGTCCTCTTTGGATTCCTTTTGTTTGGGGTTCTCCGCGCTTCTTGGACCTGTAAGTCCATTTCTTTCACCAGGTGAGGGAAGTTTTCTGTCATTATTTATTCAAATAGGTTTTCAATATCTTGCTCTCTCTCATCTTCTGGCACCCCTATAATTCTGATGTTGGTACGCTTGAAGCTGTCCCAGAGGCTCCTTACACTATCCTTGCATTTTTGGATTCTTTTTTCATTTTGCTTTTCCAGTTGGGTGTTTTTTGCTTCCTCGCATTTCAAATCATTGACTTGATTCTTGCGCTCCTCTGGTGTGCTGTTGGGAGTCTGTATAATATTCGTTATTTCAGTCCGTGTATGCTTAATTTCTAGTTGGTTCCCCAATATAACATCGAGGGTCTCATTAGTTTTCTTGTAGATCTCATTAAGTTTATCGGCGGTTTCTAAACAGTTCTTGAGAGACCTTAAAAGTGTGGTTCTGAACTCTATATCTTCCATTGACAATTTTGTCCTGTTTCTTTGTCTCCGCATTTTGTTATGCTTCCTTGGTGCACCCCCTAGTGGTCTTTGTGCGCAGTCTTATAAACCTTGATTGTTGTAGCTAATACCAGGGAGGGTTTGACCTCCAGGCCAAGTGGCTATGAGAATCAGCTGTGTCAGCAGTGAGAGAACTTCTGTCCTCTAGGGAGGTACTAATCTAGCCTTTGCCTGAGGCTATCCGGCAAATGCCTCTGTGCAGGGCTTGGGCAGGGCGGGTCGCACAGGATCAACAGGGTGGGCCGGAGAGAGCAGTTATGGCGGCTCTCAGTCCTGTCCCCAGGGGCTCTGCCTCTCTGAGTCCCAGCACCCACTGCAAAGCTCGGAGAGAAAGCTGCACTCGCTCTGACGAAGCCAGACAGTCCCGCTTCTCCCATTTGAGTCTGGGTCCCTAAAGACTCGCCTGTATCTGGAGCTCAGAGTCTGCGACTCCCTCCCGATTGAAAACGCCAACCGCGCCCTCCGCCGCCAGCCCGCTCCGCGCACTCTGCACCTCAGAATTTGACTTCAGCACTGCGCCTCCTCTGAGTGTCCGTATGCGTTTCTCTTTCCTCCTAGTTGTAGGACCTCCACTCAGCCAGCGTTCCTGTGGTTCTGGGTAATGTCCCTTCCGTCTTTTAGTTTCACTTTTGAAGTAGTTGTTCAAAGCAGCAAACTCCGCGTTAACCTATGCCGCCATCTTGGTTCTTACATTTTTATTTTTAACCAGTATTATTACTACTACCATTTTACCTTTTTTTAAAGTGTCATTTTATTTTCTCTTTATTTTATTTTGGGATTAGTGTTCTACATTCTATTTTCATCTTTCCTTTAGCATCATTTCACTCTACCTCAACTTTACCTTTATGCCAACACTCTCTTCCTCACTTTTCCCCTTTTGTTGTCCTGTTTCTCTTACCCTATTCCTGCTTTAGATTTTCCCTATTCCTTCTTTTTACCCCTTGTTAAAATTTTACCCTACTTATATATCTAATTTCCAATCCCCTGCTCTAAATCCATATACACCTCTCTCTTCTCTTTCTTCACTATCCAAATTTTTTCTCTCTGTCGTTTTGTTGTTGTTTGCTTGATTGTTAAGTATATTGGGGTTTTTTTTATGCTTGTTTGTGAGATTGTTTTGCTTTTGCTTTTTATTATTCTGTTGGGGTTTTTCCCCCCCGTTATTTTTTTGCTTCTGTTTTCCCTCTCCTTGCTTGATATTAGTTGTTGTTTGTAGTTTGCATTCATCTCTAGGGATCTGTTGCTGGAATTTGTTGGGATTAGTGGCTGTTCTATTGGAGTTTTCTCCCCATATAAATATTTTCTCCCCCTCTTCTATTTCATTCTCTTTCTTTTCTCTCTTACTTTTTTCCCCCTTTTCCCAACTTCATTTTTGCACTTCCAGATACCATCAGGGACACATGGATTACAGCCAGGGCAGGGCGAGGGAGAGGATAGGATGTTACTAAGAGGAACTTGGTTAGATATCAAAGGTTGGGAGAAAGAGAACCTACATCAACTATCAAAGGTGGAGAAGGAGGAGTTTGGCTGAATACCAGGTTGTGGGGGAGGGAATTTTTCTAAGCTGGCTAGTAGGATTTCCTGGCTGTGCTTGGCTCATAGGCCCAGGACAAGACCTCATCAAGAAGAGGGATCAGATCAGCCTGACTAAAGTCCGGTCAAGGAGAGAGCCTTTGTCAGTATCAGTAAGAATTCTCTAGAGAAACAGAACTAATAGTGTTAATTAATTAATTAGCATGCAAAGAGAGAGAAGAAAGGAAGGGAGGTGTGTAGAGAAGGAGAGAGAGCTGGAAGGAAGAGAAAAAGAGAGATAGAGAAAGTGATTTATTTTAAGAAATTGACTCATAATTCTGGAGGTTGGCCCGTGGGCCCAGGGCAATGCACAGGGCAGACCAGCCAGCTGGAAACCAGGCTGAATTTCTATGTTAGAGCCTGAGACAGAGTCTCTTCTGTGGGAAACATCAGCCTTTTGCTCCCGAGGCCTCACAGCTCAGATGAAACCCACGCCCCCACCACCACCAATTACGGAGACCTGCTTTACTTAAAGTAAACAGGCCCTAAATGGTCACCCCACAGAACACCTGCACGGCAACCTCTAGATTAGTGTGTAACCAGACAACTGGCCCCAGAGTATAAAATGGACTGTCACAGGGTCCAAGCACGTGGGAGCCACTGGGCATGTGCAGTCCACTTTGACTTCTGCGGGGTGCTTCCCAGTCTCTGGATTCCATTTGGGAGAAGACAGTGCAGAGGCCCCCACCTCTCTACAACCTCTCTCTTTATTTATTTACCAGAGCCTTGTGCATGAATTCGTGCATGGGTGGGGTCCGGCCGGCCCACCACGATTGCAGTTGCCCTTGGTTGAACAGTTGAACTCCTGCTCAAGGGGACAATTTGCGGCCTATGGGATCTTGCTGAAACCGGCTCTCTGACATTCCCTGAGGGATCCCAGATTGTGAGAGGGTACAGGCCAGGCCAAGGGATCCCACTGGTGCACGATCGGGGCTGGGGAGGCATGCGGGAGGTTGGCCAGCCAGGGAGGGACTGCGGGAGGGCTCCAGGGAATGTCTGCCCCATCTTGCTCAGTCCCAATCAACCAGATCTCAGCAGCAAGCTAACTTACCGGTCAGAGTGTCTGCCAGCTGGTGGTCAGTGCACATCATAGCAAGCAGTTGAGCAGCCTTAGCATATTATTAGGATACTAGAGGCCCGGTGTACAAAAATTTGTGCACTCGGGGGGAAAGGGGGGTCCCTCAGCCCAGCCTGTGCCCTCTCGCAGTCTGGGACCCCTCGGGAGATAATGACCTGGGGGCTTAGGCCTGCTCCCAGGTGGCAGAGGGCAGGCCCAATCCCTAGGTGCAGCCCCTGGTCGGGCTCAGAGCAGGGCCGATTGGGGAGTTGGGGCGCCGCCCCCTGTCATGCACAGAGCAGGGCGGATTGGGAGGTTGTGATGCCACCCTCAGTCACAATCAGGGTAGGGCCAATTGGGGGGTTGGGGAACCGTCCCCTGTCACACTCAAGGCAGGGTCGATGGGGAGGTTGTGGCGCCAACCTCGGTCACGCACAGAGCAGGGCCAATCAGGGGGTTGGGGCGCTGCCCCCTGTCACGCACAGAGCAAGGTCGATCAGGGAGTTGGGGCGCCGCCACGCTCACACTCAGGGCAGGGCTGATGGGGAGGTTATGGCTCTACCCTGTCACACACAGAGCAGGGCCCGTGGGGGGGGGGGATTGGGGAGCTCCCCCTATCAGGCACAGAGCAGGGCCGATCAGGGGGTTGGGGCGCCTTCCCCTGTCACAAACAGAGCAGGGTGGATAGGGAGGTTGTTTCCCCGCCCCCTGTCACACACAGAGCCGCAGGGCAATCAGGGGGTTTGGGCGCTGCCCCCTGTCACGCTGATCCCGGTGCCGGGAGGCATATTACCCTTTTACTATATAGGGTAGAGGCCTGGTGCAAGGGTGGGGCTGGCTGGTTTTCCCTGAAGGGTGTCCTGGATCAGGGTGGGGGTCCCCACTGGGGTGCCTGGCCAGCCTCAGTGAGGGGATGATGGCTGTTTGCAGCTGGTCACACACCCTTCAGGGTGGGGGTCCCTACTGGGGTGCCTGGCCAGTCTGGGTGAGGGGCTGAGGGCTGTTTTCAGGCTGGGGGTGACTGAATCTCCCAACTGCTCCTTTTTTTCTTTTTTTTTCTTTTTTTCTGGGCCAGCTTTAGCTTTGAGGCTTGGCTCCAGCTCCTAGACCTCGGCTGAAAGTAGGTTTCTGGCCTTTGCTTACAATGTTGCGAATCTGCTGGCTGAAGTCCGGTATTTGTTACAGAATTTCTTAAACTGCCCGTTCAGAGGCCTGTAGCCGCCTGTAGGTGCATCACCAGAAGGAGAAAAAACAATCCCCCAAACCTGAAAGTGGGGTCTTTGGCAAAAATGCTAACACCATCTAGGCATCGCCATCTTCTTGGGAGCTAAGAACAAAGAATTATTAGGCCAGAGACCCAATACAGGGAGACCGCTGTGGGAAGTCCCACTTCACCCATGCCTTTGTCTCCTGACTCTCAGGAATGAGCTTTTAGCCTTGGGAACAAAGGGAAGTGTCCGCAGAAATCCACACCATCCTCCCTCAACAGGAAACTGAGAGAGCATGCTGCTGCTCTGTTGAATTTAACCACAGGAGTCCCCGAGGTACAACTGAGCTCTGAAACCAGGTCCGCACTGCTCGGCACTGCAGCTTCCCAGGGCACCCTGTCCACCAGGCACCCTACTTCACCAGGCACCCTGTTCACTGGGTGCCCTGTCCACCAGGCAGCCTGCTCCACTGGGTGCCCTGTTCACCGGGCAGCCTGCTCCACCAGGCACCCTGTCCACCAGGCAGCCTACTCCACTGGGTGCCCTGTCCACCAGGCACCCTGTCCACCAGGCAGCCTGCCCCACTGGGTGCCCTGTCCACCAGGCAACCTGCTCCATTAGGCACCCTGTCCACCAGGCAGCCTGCTCCACCAGGCACCCTGTCCACCAGCCAGCCTGCTCCACCAGGCACCCTGTCCACCAGGCAGCCTGCTCCATTAGGCACCCTGCTTCACCAGGCACCCTGTCCACTGGGCACCCTGCTCCACCGGGCACCCTGTCCACTGGGCACCCTGCTTCACCAGGCACCCTGTCCACCGGGCAGCCTGCTCCACCGGGCACCCTGTCCACCAGGCAGCCTGCTCCACTGGGTGCCCTGTCTACCGGGCAGCCTGCTCCACCAGCACGCGCATAGCAGGTATCTATTGTTAGACAGTGCCTTAGTTTATTTATATCATGTTCCCCCAGGACCGGCACATGAAAGGCTGGGCTGCCAGATGCCAGGCCTGGCCTCTGCCCTGAGTGCCAACATCCGAGTGGATCAGACTCCACCAGCGGGAATTCCTTCCCTCATTCACTCAAGAGTGGATTTTCAAACGGCCAGTGACCATTAGACATCAGGCCTGCTCTGGGTGCTGGGCACTCAGGGGTGGCCACACAGCCTCCCACCCCACAACCATGCTTGCACACAGACCTCCTGCAGACATTACCCCATGGTCACATGTGTCTGAATGGTCTGCTTCCAGCTCACACTGACGGTGGGCTCTGACCCTGGCTGCGTTGTACACGGTTAAAACATTTGTTGAATAGCATCTCATGGTAGATATGGTTTTCAAAAACAGGAAAATTGTATAAGGGTACATAAAGGAAAATGATCACTTTTGTATCCACACCAGAGATAACAGCTGGTGACATGCTGGTGGATTTCCCTCCTGCTATTTCCCCCAGAGAATGCCGGACACCCGCACCCGCTGGGCTGGCGGAAGAAGGCTCCTGGCTGAGAACAAAACAAAGGCGTTGGAGGAGGGGCGTTCCGGCCGAGGGAGCCCAGAGCCTCCTCTGAGCAGTGTGGCTCCTTTGTTTCCCGGCCCCAAGGAGAGGCAGCGGACTCGGACTCGGACTCGGACTCGGCAGAATGTCTGCCGTGACTCCCAGGAAGGGCGCTGAGGGAGGGGAAGAGCCGCTTCCTCCTGTGGGTGCGGGTGCTGCCCTGAGAACCAGCAGCATTTTGGTCCCCGAGACAGGCTTGCTGTCATTGGGGCTGTTGCTGGGGCTGGTGCTGGGGCTGGTGGTGCTGGTGCTGGTGCTGGTTCTGGGGCTGGTGCTGGGGCTGGTGGTGCTGGGGCTGGTTCTGGGGCTGGTGCTGGTGCTAGTTCTGGGGCTGGTGCTGGTGCTGGTGGTGCTGGGGCTGGTTCTGGGGCTGGTGCTGATGCTGGTTCTGGGGCTGGGGCTGGTGCTGGGGCTGGTTCTGGGGCTGGTGCTGGTGCTGGTGCTAGTTCTGGGGCTGGTGCTGGTGCTGGTGCTGTTTCTGGGGCTGGTGCTGGTGCTGGGGCTGGTGCTGGTGCTGGGGCTGGTGCTGGTGCTGGTTCTGGGGCTGGGGCTGGGGCTGGTGCTGGTGCTGGTGCTTGTTCTGGGGCTGGGGCTGGTGCTGGTGCTGGTGCTGGGGCTGGTTCTGGGGCTGGTGCTGGTGCTGGTGCTGGGGCTGGTGGTGCTGGGGCTGGTTCTGGGGCTGGTGCTGGTGCTGTTTCTGGGGCTGGTGCTGGTGCTGGTGCTGGTGCTGATGCTGGGGCTGGTGCTGGTGCTGGTGCTGGTGCTTGTTCTGGGGCTGGTGCTGGTGCTGTTTCTGGGGCTGGTGCTGGTTCTGGGGCTGATTCTGGGGCTGGGGCTGGGGCTGGGGCTGGTGCTGGTGCTGATGCTGGTTCTGGGGCTGGGGCTGGGGCTGGGGCTGGTTCTGGGGCTGGGGCTGGTGCTGGTGCTGGTGCTTGTTCTGGGGCTGGTGCTGGTGCTGGGGCTGGTGCTGGTGCTGGTGCTGGTTCTGGTGCTGGTGCTGGTGCTGGTGCTGGGGCTGGTGCTGGTGCTGGTTCTGGGGCTGGGGCTGGGGCTGGTGCTGGTGCTGATGCTGGTTCTGGGGCTGGGGCTGGTGCTGGTGCTGTTTCTGGGGCTGGTGCTGGTGCTGGGGCTGGTTCTGGGGCTGGTGCTGGTGCTGGTTCTGGGGCTGGGGCTGGGGCTGGTGCTGGGGCTGGTGCTGGGGCTGGTTCTGGGGCTGGTGCTGGTGCTGGTGGTGCTGGTGCTGGGGCTGGTTCTGGGGCTGGTGCTGGTGCTGGGGCTGGTGCTTGTTCTGGGGCTGGTGCTGGTGCTGTTTCTGGGGCTGGTGCTGGTGCTGGGGCTGGTTCTGGGGCTGGGGCTGGTGCTGGTGCTGATGCTGGTTCTGGGGCTGGTGCTGGTGCTGGTTCTGGGGCTGGGGCTGGTGCTGGTGCTGTTGCTGGTGCTGGTGCTGGTGCTGGGGCTGGTGCTGGTGCTGATGCTGGTTCTGGGGCTGGTGCTGGTGCTGGTTCTGGGGCTGGGGCTGGTGCTGGTGCTGGTGCTGGTGCTGGGGCTGGTGCTGTTTCTGGGGCTGGTGCCGGGGCTGGTGCTGGGGCTGGGGCTGGGGCTGGTTCTGGGGCTGGTGCTGGGGCTGGTGCTGGGGCTGGTTCTGGGGCTCGCGCTGGCGCTGAGGCTGGGGCTGGGGCTGGTGCTGGTGCTGGTGCTGGTTCTGGGGCTGGTGCTGGGGCTGGTGCTGGGGCTGGTTCTGGGGCTCGCGCTGGCGCTGAGGCTGGGGCTGGGGCTGGGGCTGGTGCTGGGGCGGGAGCCAGGGCTCTTGCTGGCACTGAGATCTGTGGTGGGGCTGGTTAACTGCACACAGGTGAGGAGCCGAGGGTGTGGCCAGGGAGAGCTGGCCCAGGGCAGTGCCAGCAGCACCCTGGAGGGCAGAGCCCTCCCTCCCAACCCAGGCTGCTCTGGGACTGGGCTGTGGTGCTGGGTCCCCATCCACCTCGGAAGCCCACGGGGTGCCTGGAGGGAAGGCTCAGACGCATGGAAGGAGCTGTGCGAAGGTGGGAGCCCCATCTGCTGGGGATGTGGGGGTGGTGGCTGTGCCGCTGGAAGGAGGTTTAGAGGGAGGCCTCACCCCAGGGGGCGGGTGCAGCAGAGCCCCAGCACGGATTGGACCTGGTGGGGCCCCTGGTGGGGCTCATCTCCCCTTTGCTGCCCCTTTGGATTCTGGGAGAAGTGCTAACCCCCCTTCTGCACAGTTAACTTCCGTCCCCCACCCCCATCCCCCATCAAAGCCCCAACTGATGCCAAGCAGCAGGCCCAAGTCAGAGCAGGTGCCAGCTGCCCCAGAGAGGGCTCGCCTCCTGGGAAAGGGTCACTCCATCCCGGCCGCAGGAGGCGCTGTTGTTGTGGTTATTGTTTAATGGAAGCAAAGAAAGAACGTCAGGACTCAATGGGAAGAACGCCACAGGCTGTCAGAAGAGGAAACAGAGTCAAAGCACAGCTACCTCTGCAAAGCCCAGGCCAGCACGGGCGCAATGCAGCAGCCGCTGCTGATTTAACTGGAAGTAGAAACAGAGCCCTACCGGAGAGCGCCAGGCGGGAAGGGGTCCTGAGAGAGCGAAACCATCCTATACGATAAAGGAGTAATATGCAAATTAACGCTCACGCCCTCACAAGACGGCTGCCTACAGCCAGGCTACAGGGGGGTTAGCGAGGGACGACCAACGACTGAACAGCAGGCTGCGTGAGCGACCAGGCCGGCGGGGCGGGGGGGAGTAGTTAGGGGCGACCAGGACAGTGGGGGAGGCAGTTGGGGGCAATTAGGCTGGTGAGGGGGTAGTTGGGGGTGACCAGGCTGGCAGAGGGAGACAGTTCGGGGCAACGAGGCCAGCATGGGGGGCAGTAAGGGGTGACCAGGCCGGTAGGAGGGGGCAGTTAGGAGTGATCAGATAGGTAGGGAGGAGGCAGTTAGGGGAGACCAGGCTGGCAGGGGGTCAGTTAGGGGTGAGCAGGCAGGCAGGCAGGTGAGTGATTAGGAGCCAGCAGTCCAGGATTGTGAGAGAGATGTCTGACTGCCGGTTTAGGCCCAATCCCAGCTGTCGGACATCCTCCAAGGGATCCCGGATTGGAGAGGGTGCAGGCTGGGCTGAGGGGACCCCCCCACACACAGATTTTGTGCACCGGGCCTCTAGTATATATATAAAGGCAGCTACCACAATGGCCATATGACCTAACAACAGGCCACTATGACGCCCACTCTGGCCAGCGAACCACCCGATCCGGGGGTGTGGCTGGCAGCCCCTTTCCCCTGCCGGCCTGCCCCTGATCGGACTCTCGAATCCCATCAAGAGCCGAGCCTGCCGGCCAAACGTCCCCTCCCTTCCCCCCAGCCAGCCACGCCCCATTAGCCTGCCTCACCACGATAGGCCCACAGCCCCTCCCCCTGCTGCCCACCCCTGATCACACCCTCCACCCCAATAGGGGGCAGGGCTGGCCAACCAACCTCCCACAGCCCCTCCCCCTGGCCAGCCTCGCCTCTGATTGTCACCCCACCTCAATAGGAGGCAGTGCTGGCCTGCCAACCTCCCGTGGCCCCTCCCCTGGCTGGTCACACCCCCAATGGGCCCCCACAATCCTGATTACCCACAGCCCCTCACCCTCTCACTCCCCTGGCCTGCCCCACCCCTGATTGCCCCCCACCCCAATAGGGGGCGGGGCTGGCCTCCAATCTTCTGCAGCACCTCCCCCCACTCAGCCCCACCCCAGATCGGTCTCCCCATCCTGATCAGGGTCAGTGTCAGCCGGCCAACCCCCCATGGCTCCTCCCCCAGGCCGCTGGCCCCTGATCGGCACCACCCATCCACCCCATTTAGGGGTGGGGCCAGCCGGCCCACCACCTACAGCCCCTCCCCATGGCCAGCCCTGCCCCCAATCAGCCCCCCAACCCCAATAAGGGGCAGGACCCACTGGTCAATCACCCATGGCCCCTTCCCCCAGCCAGCCCAGTCCTGAACAGGGGCCCTGATTGGGCCATGATCCAAGCAGGTTGGCCGGCCAACCTCTCACCATTTCCTCTTCCTGACAGGCCCAGCCCTGATCCGCCCTGATTGGGGCCAGGCTGTCTGGACCCCACCCATGCACGAATTCGTGCACAGGGCCTCTGGTCCTATATAATAAAAGGATAATAATATGCAAATTGACCCTAACAGTTGAACAACTAGAACAACCTGTCACTATGATGTGCACTGACCACCAGGGGGCAGATGCTCAATGCAGGAGCTGCCCTGGTAGTCAGTGTGCTCCCACAGGGGGAGCTCCGCTCAGCCAAAAGCTGTCAGTCGGACATCCCCTGAGGGCTCCCGGGCTGCCAGAGGGATGTCTGACTGCCAGCTTAGGCCTGATCCCCCCCCACATCCTTGCCAGTACTTGTTTGTTGATTTATTGCTGGGAGCCATTCTGACAGGTCTGAGATGGTACCTCATTGTGGTTTTAATTTTCATTTCTCTGATGATCAGGGACATTGAGCATTTTTTCATATGTCTCTTGGCCATCTGCATGTCCTCTTTGGAGTGTTATGGGTTGGCTCAGTGAGATAGACCACCAACTCAGAATTTAAATTTAAGAGCCTTTATTAAGCTGGCCAGCTGACCACCGCGCCTATCTCCCCCTCTGGGAGCTTCGGAGCATGTGGCAGAGATCAAGGGTGCAGTATGATCCTTTATAGCACAACAGTGTTACCTTAGAAGTCCATAGAAAGTTCATAAGCACAAATGGAGGGTAAACAGAGTCACTCCTGGCTGGAGCATATCATAACACATTGTTTTTCTAAGACAATGGTTTTCTTCCATGGTTCCTAACCCTGACACAATCCTCCATACGTCAGACCCCCCTCCCAGCACATTCAATTTCTCATGTCCCATTTCCTCCCCTTAGCACACTCTGTAACATTCTGTAACCCTTCCATGCTGCAGTCCCTCACCCTAGCACAGGAGAAGTGTCTATTCAGATCCTTTGCCCATTTTTCAATTGGGTTGTTTGTCTTCTCTGTGTTGAGTTGTAGATGTTCTTTATATATTTTGGAAATTAACCCCGTGTCAGATATGACGTTTGCGAATATGCTCTCCCCTCAGCGGGCTCTCTTTCCACTTTGTTGATGGTTTCTCTTACTGTGCGAGAGCTTTTCCGTTTGATGGAGTCCCACTTGTTCATTTTTTCCGGTATTTCCGTTGCCGGAGGAGAGATAGCAGCAAAGATTGAGGGATGTCTGAGTTTTTACTGCCTATGTTTTCTTCTAGGATTTTTATGGTTTTGTGACTTACAGTTAAGTCTTTAATCCATTTTGAGTTTATTCTTGTGTATGGTGTAAGTTGGTGGTCTAGTTTCATTTTTTTGCACATATCTGTCCAATTTTCCCAGTGCCGTCCTCATTTTAAATTTAGGGTTTCTTTTTCTTCCAGATTAATTTGACCCTTGTACTTAATTACACAAATAGTTTATGTTCATTATAGAAAAACTAGATAAAGCAGATAAGGTTAAAAGGTATTTGTAATATTGAGAAGGCTAAAAAGGGCTAATTCCAATGTAACCCTGATATTTGGGGGGCTCGCGATCTGAGTCCATGCCAGCCAGCCCAGTGTACATTCTTGATAACCTATAATTAAATCACTACCTCCTTCCCAGAAACTGGTCTTGCAGAACCTGTTACAGAGGCCATACAACTGTGAACAGCGCACTGCCCCGGAGGGAGGGTGATTAATGGTGGCGCCAGCCCAGACCATCAGCTATGGCCTGGAGACCCCCACACCTGGGGGCCTTCTTGCAAGGCCCATGAAAAGGACCGGAAGCATAGTCCATATTTAAGAGACACTCCCTGCATGTTACTTTACTCAGATTTGGAAAGTTATTCCCTGAGTCCACTGACATAAATAAACAGTGTCACTCCTTTTCTCTAAAGCATCGCTTGGTTTTTTTGTGGTCTTCTGAAAAAATATTATCCCCTAAAAATAGCTGCAGTATATCCACTGTGAACATATTCAGTGTGTACATTTCAGATTTTTTTTGCTTTTATTTAAAAGTGAATCTTGTCATACTGTTTTATAATATTTTTTTAACCAATTAAGAATAAGTCACCCTAACCGGTTTGGCTCAGTGGATAGAGTATCGGCCTGCAGACTGAAAGGTCCCAGGTTCGATTCCGGTCAAGGGCATGTACCTTGGTTGCGGGCACATCCCCAGTAGGAGGTGTGCAGGAGGCAGCTGATCGATGTTTCTCTCTCATAGATGCTTCTAACTCTCTATCCCTCTCCCTTCCTCTCTGTAAAAAAATCAATAAAATATATTTTTTAAAAAAAGAGTAAGTCATGAACACTTACCAGGAAAAGAGTCAACCACATAAGTTTTAGTGGCTGCTTGGTATTCCTCTGCATGTTTGTAGCATTCTTTATTAGCACCGTTGTCAATTACAACAGTGCTTTATTAATTCAAACCGCATGTTTGTGTTGGGGATGAGAAGTCTGCACATCTGCACGGCCTTCACATTTCTCTGTCATTTCATGAGGACGTCTCCATGGTCTGCGCCCTTGCGTGCCCAGGGTTCCTGCAAGCTCCTGAAGAGCCCCCGCCCCCACCTCCGATCTCCCCCCCCCACCTCCCCCCTCCCCTCCACACCTCCCCCCCACACCACCTCCCTCCCCTCCACACCTCCCCCACCCCCCCCCCGCACCACCTCCCTCCCCTCCACACCTCCCCCACCCCCCCCCCGCACCACCTCCCTCCCCTCCACACCTCCCCCACCCCCCGCACCACCTCCCTCCCCCCCTCCCGCCCCCCCCCCGCCCCCTGCTCCTCCCCTTTTTGCGAGTCTCCAGGCCTAGAAACTGTCTCCATCTGCAGGCCAGGAGTCCGCAGCAGCAGAGGGCTCACTGAGCTCCGCACAGGGCGGGGCCTTCCTGACCAGCGCCCCCCGCTGGTAGCTGAAGGGAGCGTCTGGGTTCCTTGCATTTAACAGAGAGGGGAGGGGGGGCGGCGGGGGGTAAGGGGGACAGGGTGTGGATGGGGGGTGGGGGTGCTCCTTCCAGCTCTTCTTCTGACGGCTCCCGCACCTCCTCTCCTCTGGAATGAAGGGGCCCCTGAGAGGCTCTTCCACAGCACCCCGTGATGAGAACACAGCTTCTTTTGCTTAAGGCTTTTGATCTGAAGGTGTAATATTTTCTATTATCTTCCCCCATTTTAACTTCGGAAACCAAATGTGGAGAGAGGTGAACCCAAGTCCCCGGCATCTGCTGCTGCTGTGCATGTCTCCCTCCTCAATTGCTCCCCTGCAGGAAAGCTTCCACTTCCTCTCACGCCTGCAGTCCCTTCTCCGAGGTCAGTCCCTCCTACCTGAGCAGCCCACTGCCTTCCCTGGCACTTATGGCAGGATGACTTCTGGGGATGACCTAGAGCAGCGGTTCTCAACCTGTGGGTCGCGACCCCTTTGGCGGTTGAATGACCCTTTCACAGGGGTCGCCTAAGACCATCCTGCATATCAGATATTTGCATTACGATTCATAACAGGAACAACATGACAGTTATGAAGTAGCAACAAAAATAATTTTATGGTTGGGTCACAACATGAGGAACTGTATTTAAAGGGCCAGAAGGTTGAGAACCACTGACCTAGAGAATATTACACAGACACATAGTTCAATGTTTGCACAGTGCTCTCTGTAATCCATGTAGTGATTGTGTTATCATTTTTCACTACATTTGTCTGACATCTGTCTACTTATTTATGTTTCTTTATTTGGTTTTATTTATTAACTAAAGGACCGGTGCACAAAAACTTGTGCACTCGGCAGGGGGCGGGAAGATCCCT
The DNA here is from genome assembly GCF_964212035.1 of Myotis nattereri. Lineage (NCBI taxonomy): Eukaryota > Metazoa > Chordata > Mammalia > Chiroptera > Vespertilionidae > Myotis > Myotis nattereri. Next base: position 1,422,266 of record NC_138088.1, read on the forward strand.
CAGCCCGGCCTGTGCCCTCTCACAGTCTGGGACCCCTCAGGGGATGACCACCTGATGGGTTAGGCCTGCTCCCCGGGGGATTGGGCCTAAGCTGGCAATCAGACATCCCTCTGGCAGCCCGGCAGCCCTCGGGGGGTGTCCACTTGCCATCAGGGAGCAGACCTAAGCTGCAGTCAGACATCGTTAGCGCTGCTGAGGAGGCAGGAGAGGCTCCCACCACCATCGCTGTACTGGCAGCCGTCAGCCTGGCTTGTGGCTAAGCAGAGCTCCCCCTATGGGAGCGCACTGACCACCAGAGGGCAGCTCCTGCATTGAGTGTCTGCCCCCTGGTGGTCAGTGTGTGTCATAGTGACCAGTCATTCCCAGTCTTTCTGCTATTAGGGTTAGTTTGCATATTACCCTTTTACTATATAGGATAGAGGCCTGGTGCATGGGTGGGGGCCGGCTGGTTTGCCCTGAAGGGTGTCCCAGATCAGGGTGGAGGTCCCGCTTGGGTGCCTGGCCAGCCTGAGTGAGGGGATGATGGCTGTTTGCAGCTGGTCACACCCCCTTCAGGGTGGGGGTCCCACAGGGGTGCCTGGCCAGTCTGGATGAGGGGCTGATGGCTGTTTTCAGGCTGCCCGCACCCCCTTTAGGGTGGGGGTCCCCACTGGGGTGCCTGGCCAGTCTGGATGAGGGGCTGAGGGTTTTCAGGCTGGCCATTCCTGCCAGCGACTGAAGCTCCCAGCCTCTCTTTTTTTTCTTTATTTTTATTCTGGGATTTATTTACCTTCTATAATTGAAACTTTGTTGCCACTCCAGCTCCTAGGCCACGGCCTGCTGAAAGCAGGTATCTGGGGTTTGTTTAGCTTCTATAATTTCAACTTTGTTGCTTAGAGTGGAGCTCAGAGCCCGGCTGCATCAGGGAGGAAGCTTGACTTCCTCCATCACTGGAGCAAGCAAGCCTCCTGCTCGCTTCAGCTACGTAGCTGCCGGCCACCATCTTTGTTGGCGGTTAATTTGCATATCTCACTGATTAGCCAATGGGAAGTGTAGTGGAGGTATGGTTAATTTCAATCTTTGTCTATTATTAGATAGGATTGTAATCTTTTCCAATTTTCAGATTCAATAATTTTGTTATATTTATAACGTTCTTCATTATTTTTTAGATTTTTTTCTTATGTTTTATAACATTTTGAATGAAATCTTAGTTTGTTTTATCATCTTGAACTTTACAAGCATTTCACATTCACATATATGTGACTTTACACAAATGGGTTATATGTGCTGTTTTCATGGTGGGCACCTTCTCTGTCAGCTTCATTCTCTCTTCCCATCAGCACCACCCCTGCATTTTCCTTTTTACACAATAAAACATTGAAGGCTAGAAGTTTATCTTTGTATGTTGTTTGGCTGTGCCCCGTTAGTTCAACATGTAACATTCTCACTTTAATTTCTTTCTTTCTTTTTTTCATCTCATCTTGCTCTCATCTCTGAAAAGAATAATTATTTTCCTCCTTGAATTTGAGGAGTCATGGTTTGTTCTGTTAATTGCTTGTTAGAAAGTAGGCTTTAATTAACCTGTTTATTTGGGTCCTTGGTAGAATTTTATAGGGTAGAGACTCATTCATTGAGCAATGAGAATTCTTTCCATTCATATAATGCTTTTTTCCTTCTTTTCTTGAATTTCTATAGATATTAAAATCCTGCATAGTTTGCCCCATAAGTAATGTGAATTAGAACATCATACAGATGTTGATTCATTATGATTGGCGCTTCATTTCCCTCCCCTCAGCCCTCTTCTTCCTTTTCAGTGAGGCATGTGAAAATTCTCCTCTTCCTCAGTGGAAGGGGCATGCTAGAAGATGCTACATTAGTTGGTAAAATGAAGAGAACATGACCTCCAACTTCCTGCGATTCTCTGGCCCAGTGTCCCAGGTCAATTGGATCTGAACCAGTTAAGAGATCTTGGGATTGTCACTGCTGCCCTGGATTTCTGAGTCAACCATAGAGCCCAGAATTGCCCTGTGAGGATCTCCGTTAGGGCAGCCATGCTAGCAGGTGGCAGCCATGCTAGCAGGTAGCGCCAGATGCAGCAGGACCTGGACAAATTTGCAAGTTCCAGCTCCAAAGACTTGTTCCTCATCTTTGTATCTCATTAAATTCGCAATAATACGACTTTGTACATTTTACACAATTCAACGTTTTGGACCCTGTAAGTGAATTAAGGGAGGGGGTTTGTGTGAGATGAAAAATCCTTGGATTTGGTCCTCCCCTGAGCCAGGAGCTCCCAGCCTGAGCAGGCTCCCTCTTCCTCTTGTGCACCTGCCACTGTTCTGCTTGGTCACGTCACAGTGGGCCTGGCTCCTGGCTTTTCTGCAATTCACATCCTTGGCTCCCAAGCCTGTCTGCCATTTCTTCTCTTTAGCCTTCTTGTTTCAACCAGTTAACCTGGTACTCTCTTTTCAAATCATGTTTTTTTTTTTCTAATTTGTATTTATTTCCTATTTTGAATAGGTATTTTATTCACACAGTGCAGCATTGAAAATCTGCACAGGCTATCCAGTGGGAATAAAGTCTCCTTTCATTCCACAGCGCTTGGTAATGGAATGCCCTCTGCAGAACAACCACTGTTAGCAGTTTCTTGAGTATCTTCCAAGAGATGGCCTTTGAATGTGCAAACATTTGTGCATATACACATCTTTCTTTGTTCCTATGCAAACTGTAGCACACCACTCCCACTACCCTACACCTGGCTGTCCCCTCCATGTCATGGCTGGGAGAAACTCTGTGGAGAGCTGCTTGTTGTTCACGCCATTATATGTTTTGGCTTTGACTTTTGGAAAATGCCTTGGGTCATTCTGGGAGCCCCCAGACATAGCCCCTGCTCTCCACACTGCAGCTTCCAGTGAGAGCTACCCCTACAGCCCCCCGCCCGCAGGCATTGGCTCCAGCCCGAAGCTATCCCTGGCTTTTGTTTCTCCCACAGAACAGCTGAGCTGAAAAGGGAAATGACTTTTTCTGGAAGGGAGTCTGTGGACCTTCATCAATGACAAGCTGATGCCTGGCAAGAAGCCCAGAGTCACAAAATGTCCCAAGCCATAGCAGACTAATGGCATTAATACAGGGAGGCAGGCTCAGCGACAGGAACGCAGCCAGCCTGCTTCATCTGCATGTTTCTCTTGTAAGATAAGGAAGGGCCGTTCCCCCCACGGAGCAGTCAGCATCTTCTCAGGGCTGGCTGCAGGGCCCCCAGGCTCCTTACCCTCGATCATGCGGGTGGTCATTGCATTATACTACCTAAGCAGGTAGACTTTTCCTTGCTAATTCAATGATGTTTGGGAATGCTTGCCACATTACAGGTTGTATTCTAGGCACCAAGCATATAACTGCACAGAAAGGCATGTCCCTGTTCTCAGTCTAGCTTACGTTTTTTCCATTTCCAGTCCTCCCTCTTATATGCTCTAAAGCCTACCTACTGGCTGCTTCTTGTATAATATTTGCAGCGGAGAGAGACTTGATGAGCAGAAAACTGCTCAATCTTCCCGCTTGCTTTCAGTTCCTACTCCTTCCTCTGGAGATTTCCACAGATCAGGAATGTCAGAGCCGTGGCTTCTCTGGCTCAGGGCCCAGGGCCCCAGAGAATACAAAGGAGGAATTTGAAGGAGGGAAGAAGTAGACACTGCACTGAAGGCATCTGTGGCAGGAACTGCCCCTGGCACACCTTCTCCTGCTTCCGGCGCCCATGGACCTTGCACCTGGGTATAGAGCTGCAGAGGGAAACACACTTGCCAACCTTCCTGCAATGAGGCGTGACCATTACCTAAAGTTTGGCCGAGGAAATAGAAGCGGAAGTGTCCTGTGGCCACTTCCAGGAATTTTCCTTGGAGAATGTTGTGCATGCCTCTGCCCTTCCATCCTTCCTCCATCCTGCCACCTGGTTCCCAGCTGCCAGCCAGACCGAAGGTAAGGCCACATCCTGGGGTGGGAGAGGGACTTCAACAGAACTCCATAGAGCCAACCTTGGACCACAGACCTCCTGACTTTTCCATGAGGAAGAAATAAGTTTTGGTTTCATTGTAACCTCTGTCAGGTTGAATTTTGCTGACTTTTTCATCTCTACCTTATCCTAAGTAATCAATTACCACTTGTGGGGAGCCAATATAGGGTTAAGCCTCGGACTGACCTGTTGGCAAAGTCACAAACAAGTCCCAGCTTAGAGGGCACAGTCCTCTTAGCATAATTAGGCTTGACCTTATAACACTCCCCAGATCTTATCTGGGAAGCTAATGGGCTGAGGGAAGTGCAGGAAGTATAACCATGGTCAAAACAAGTGAAACTCACAAGAACAGTGTAACTATGGTAACCACTACCTTGTTTACCTCTGACTATAAAATGGTTGGTGTGGCCTGAGCACTGGTAGAAGTACCCGCCTGGCACCCCAATATTCCCAAATTATCTCTTATCTTTTCTCTCTCATTTGTGTGTGGCTCCTCTTCAAGATCCTGAACCCTGAACCAGGCAGGACGTGGAGGAAAATATTTACAACAACCACCAACTCAAAATTCTCAAGAAATAGATGTTAATGTTTATCTTTAAGCCTCTGCTGCTTGTAATGGCAGTGGTTCATTTATAGATGCTGATTTAAAGGCCTGTGAGTTATTCTCAGCTCCTGCCTTCCCAAACTACATAGTAAACCCTCCAACTGAAACCTAAGCTCTGGTCAGTGGTGAGCTGGAGAGGGCTGTGGGTCCCGCATAAGAACAGGGGAAGGCTGTGGGGGGCGCATAGGAGCAGGGGAGGGCTGTGGGTCCGGAATAAGAGCAGGGGAGGGCTGTGGGTCCCGCATAGGAGCAGAGGAGGGCTGTGGGGGCGCATAGGAGCAGGGGAGGGCTGTGGGAGCGCATAAGAGCAGAGGAGGGCTGTGGGGGCGCATAAGAGCAGGGGAGGGCTGTGGGGGCGCATAAGAGCAGGGGAGGGCTGTGGGTCCCACATAGGAGCAGGGGAGGGCTGTGGGGGCGCATAGGAGCAGAGGAGGGCTGTGGGGGCGCATAGGAGCAGAGGAGGGCTGTGGGGGCGCATAGGAGCAGAGGAGGGCTGTGGGGGCGCATAGGAGCAGAGGAGGGCTGTGGGGGCGCATAGGAGCAGGGGAGGGCTGTGGGGGCGCATAAGAGCAGAGGAGGGCTGTGGGGGGCGCATAAGAGCAGGGGAGGGCTGTGGGTCCCGCATAGGAGCAGGGGAGGGCTCTGGGGGCGCATAGGAGCAGAGGAGGGCTGTGGGGGCGCATAGGAGCAGGGGAGGGCTGTGGGAGTGCATAAGAGCAGAGGAGGGCTGTGGGGGCGCATAAGAGCAGGGGAGGGCTGTGGGGGCACATAAGAGCAGGGGAGGGCTGTGGGTCCCACATAGGAGCAGAGGAGGGCTGTGGGGGCGCATAGGAGCAGGGGAGGGCTGTGGGTCCCGCATAGGAGCAGGGGAGGGCTGTGGGTCCCGCATAGGAGCAGGGGAGGGCTGTGGGTCCCGCATAGGAGCAGGGGAGGGCTGTGGGGAGCGCATAGGAGCAGGGGAGGGCTGTGGGGGCGCATAAGAGCAGGGGAGGGCCGTGGGGGCGCATAAGAGCAGGGGAGGGCCGTGGGGGCGCATAAGAGCAGGGGAGGGCTGTGGGGGGCGTATAGGAGCAGGGGAGGGCTGTGGGGGCACATAAGAGCAGGGGAGGGCTGTGGGGGCGCATAAGAGCAGGGGAGGGCTGTGGGGGCGCATAAGAGCAGGGGAGGGCCGTGGGGGCGCATAAGAGCAGGGGAGGGCTGTGGGGGGCGTATAGGAGCAGTTGAGGGCTGTGGGGGCGCATAGGAGCAGGGGAGGGCTTTGGGGGGCGCATAGGAGCAGGGGAGGGCTGTGGGGGCGCATAAGAGCAGAGGAGGGCTGTGGGGGCGCATAGGAGCAGAGGAGGGCTGTGGGGGCGCATAGGAGCAGAGGAGGGCTGTGGGGGCGCATAGGAGCAGGGGAGGGCTGTGGGGGCGCATAAGAGCAGGGGAGGGCTGTGGGGGGCGCATAAGAGCAGGGGAGGGCTGTGGGGGCGCATAAGAGCAGGGGAGGGCTGTGGGTCCCGCATAGGAGCAGGGGAGGGCTCTGGGGGCGCATAGGAGCAGAGGAGGGCTGTGGGGGCGCATAGGAGCAGGGGAGGGCTGTGGGAGCGCATAAGAGCAGAGGAGGGCTGTGGGGGCGCATAAGAGCAGGGGAGGGCTGTGGGGGCGCATAAGAGCAGGGGAGGGCTGTGGGTCCCACATAGGAGCAGGGGAGGGCTGTGGGGGCGCATAGGAGCAGAGGAGGGCTGTGGGGGCGCATAGGAGCAGAGGAGGGCTGTGGGGGCGCATAGGAGCAGAGGAGGGCTGTGGGGGCGCATAGGAGCAGAGGAGGGCTGTGGGGGTGCATAAGAGCAGGGGAGGGCTGTGGGTCCCGCATAGGAGCAGGGGAGGGCTGTGGGTCCCGCATAGGAGCAGGGGAGGGCTGTGGGTCCCGCATAGGAGCAGGGGAGGGCTGTGGGGGCGCATAAGAGCAGGGGAGGGCTGTGGGGGCGCATAAGAGCAGGGGAGGGCTGTGGGGGCGCATAAGAGCAGGGGAGGGCTGTGGGTCCCGCATAGGAGCAGGGGAGGGCTGTGGGGGCGCATAGGAGCAGGGGAGGGCTGTGGGGGCGTATAAGAGCAGAGGAAGGCTGTGGGGGGCACATAGGAGCAGAGGAGGGCTGTGGGGGGCCCATAAGAGCAGAGGAGGGCTGTGGGGGGCGCATAAGAGCAGGGGAGGGCTGTGGGTCCGCATAGGAGCAGGGGAGGGCTGTGGGGGCGCATAAGAGCAGGGGAGGGCTGTGGGGGCGCATAAGAGCAGGGGAGGGCTGTGGGGGCGCATAAGAGCAGGGGAGGGCTGTGGGTCCCGCATAGGAGCAGGGGAGGGCTGTGGGGGCGCATAAGAGCAGGGGAGGGCTGTGGGTCCCGCATAGGAGCAGGGGAGGGCTGTGGGGGCGCATAAGAGCAGGGGAGGGCTGTGGGGGCGCATAAGAGCAGTGGAGGGCTGTGGGGGCGCATAAGAGCAGGGGAGGGCTGTGGGGGCGCATAAGAGCAGGGGAGGGCTGTGGGTCCCGCATAGGAGCAGGGGAGGGCTGTGGGGGCGCATAGGAGCAGGGGAGGGCTTTGGGGGCGCATAAGAGCAGAGGAAGGATGTGGGGGGCGCATAGGAGCAGAGGAGGGCTGTGGGGGCGCATAAGAGCAGAGGAGGGCTGTGGGGGGCGCATAAGAGCAGGGGAGGGCTGTGGGTCCTGCATAGGAGCAGGGGAGGGCTGTGGGGGCGCATAAGAGCAGGAGAGGGCTGTGGGGGCGCATAGGAGCAGGGGAGGGCTGTGGGGGCGCATAAGAGCAGGGGAGGGCTGTGGGTCCCGCATAGGAGCAGGGGAGGGCTGTGGGGGCGCATAAGAGCAGGGGAGGGCTGTGGGTCCCGCCTAGGAGCAGGGGAGGGCTGTGGGGGCGCATAAGAGCAGGGGAGGGCTGTGGGGGTGCATAAGAGCAGGGGAGGGCTGTGGGGGCGCATAAGAGCAGGGGAGGGCTGTGGGGGCGCATAAGAGCAGAGGAAGGCTGTGGGGGGCGCATAGGAGCAGGGGAGGGCTGTGGGGGGCGCATAAGAGCAAGGGAGGGCTGTGGCGGCGCATAGGAGCAGGGGAGGGCTGTGGGTCCCGCATAGGAGCAGGGGAGGGCTGTGGGGGCGCATAAGAGCAGGGGAGGGCTGTGGGGGCGCATAAGAGCAGAGGAAGGCTGTGGGGGCGCATAGGAGCAGGGGAGGGCTGTGGGGGGCGCATAAGAGCAAGGGAGGGCTGTGGCGGCGCATAGGAGCAGGGGAGGGCTGTGGGGGCGCATAAGAGCAGGGGAGGGCTGTGGGGGGCGCATAAGAGCAGAGGAAGGCTGTGGGGGGCGCATAGGAGCAGGGGAGGGCTTTGGGGAGCGCATAGGAGCAGGGGAGGGCTGTGGGGGCGCATAAGAGCAGGGGAGGGCTGTGGGGGCGCATAAGAGCAGGGGAGGGCCGTGGGGGCGCATAAGAGCAGGGGAGAGCTGTGGGGGGCGTATAGGAGCAGGGTAGGGCTGTGGGGGCACATAAGAGCAGGGGAGGGCTGTGGGGGCGCATAAGAGCAGGGGAGGGCTGTGGGGGCGCATAAGAGCAGGGGAGGGCCGTGGGGGCGCATAAGAGCAGGGGAGGGCTGTGGGGGGCGTATAGGAGCAGTTGAGGGCTGTGGGGGCGCATAGGAGCAGGGGAGGGCTTTGGGGGGCGCATAGGAGCAGGGGAGGGCTGTGGGGGCGCATAAGAGCAGGGGAGGGCTGTGGGGGCGCATAAGAGCAGGGGAGGGCCGTGGGGGCGCATAAGAGCAGGGGAGGGCTGTGGGGGGCGTATAGGAGCAGGGGAGGGCTGTGGGGGCACATAAGAGCAGGGGAGGGCTGTGGGGGCGCATAAGAGCAGGGGAGGGCTGTGGGGGCGCATAAGAGCAGGGGAGGGCCGTGGGGGCGCATAAGAGCAGGGGAGGGCTGTGGGGGGCGTATAGGAGCAGTTGAGGGCTGTGGGGGCGCATAGGAGCAGGGGAGGGCTTTGGGGGGCGCATAGGAGCAGGGGAGGGCTGTGGGGGCGCATAAGAGCAGGGGAGGGCTGTGGGGGCGCATAAGAGCAGGGGAGGGCCGTGGGGGCGCATAAGAGCAGGGGAGGGCTGTGGGGGCGCATAAGAGCAGGGGAGGGCTGTGGGTGCGCATAGGAGCAGGGGAGGGCTGTGGGGGCGCATAAGAGCAGGGGAGGGCCGTGGGGGCGCATAAGAGCAGGGGAGGGCTGTGGGGGGCGTATAGGAGCAGGAGAGGGCTGTGGGGGCGCATAGGAGCAGGCGAGGCCTGTGGGGGCGCATAAGAGCAGGGGAGGGCCGTGGGGGCGCATAAGAGCATGGGAGGGCTATGGGGGGCGTATAGGAGCAGGAGAGGGCTGTGGGGTGCAGGAGAGGGGTGTGCCAAGCAGTTTGCACTTGTCCTTTTGGGAGGTTGGATTCCAATATGCCCAGTTACTCAGGTCACACCCTGGACACCTATGTGCTCTTGGAACCTCAGCCAACACCTGCCTGACCCAGTGTCAGAAACAGACTTCTTGCCACTGAGCGGCCCCTGCTCCTCAAGGACACACCCTTTTCTTATGTTTTTGGGAAGGACTGGCTACTGTCGGTGGATTCTCTCCATGAATGATCCCAAGTCCCCGGAACCAGGTGGGAAGAGATAAGAAAAGCAGCCCCCGGGTCACCAAGCAGATGGTTTCCCATCACTGGCACCACCTGTGGTGCGTGGGCACATTTGCCAGCTTAAAGTCCAGGGAAATGTGTCTGGTTTCTGGGCTGCTGGCTCCTGGCTCTGCATCCCGCCAGTGCGAAGCCAGATGGACTCAGCTGCCCCAAGGTGACTCATGTCCATGTTGCTTGGAAAACCTGCTTCTGGGCTCCGCCCACTATTCCAGACGGAGCCTATCTGGTCTGCACTCTGCACGCTAATTTGAAATCCCTGCCCCTCCGCTGCAAGTCCCTCTACAGTGTCCTCAGTGACCCAAGTCTTGGAATCACCCATATTCCTTCCGCCATCCAACTGCCGAGGATCACAGATTTCAGTCCATCGTGTTTGCAGAGCCAAGCGCAGGCCGGAGAGAGCTGCGGAGCCCTGAACAAGCCGCAGAAGGGCTCCTCCTGCTGCCTCACCTGGAGGCTTCGGCCCAGAAGGTTCAACGAGGACGGTGGAGCAGGAGACACCACGTCTGAGGACCTACCTCCCCACACCCGAGGGCTGGAAGGCTCTAGCCCGCCCTCCACATACTCAGACACCTTCTTACAAAGAGAAGAAGGAAATGGAGGCAGCCATTGAGATAGTGGCCTTTTTACCCAGAAAGAATTGAAGAATTCTTAAAATTCAGCTATATCCAAGTTTTAAACAGATTAATATGTTAGTAATTTTTTCTGAAAAATCAGCAGGTAAAGACTCAGGACAAAAAGTCACATTAGTTTTGGCCAAAATAAAAGAATTTAAATGTTCTTGGCTATTATGGGCTAAATTGTATCCCCTAAAATTCATATGTTGAAATCCTAGCCCCCGGGATCTTAGAATGTGACTATATTTGGAGATGGGTTCTTCAAAGTAGAAATTAAGTTAAATGAGGATTATTAAGGTGGGCCCTAATGCAATATGACTGGTGTCCGCATAAGAAGAGGAGAGAGAACACAGACCCAGGGGGGCGGCCCTGTGAGGACACAGGGAGAAGACAGCTATCTAGGAGCCTGGGTGAGAGGCCTCAGAGACACCAACCCTACTGACACCTCAATCTTGCACTTTCTGCCTCCAGAACTGAGATAAAATACATTTCTGTTGTTGAAGCCACACAGTCTGTAGTTCTTTGTTATGGCAGTCTGAGCAGACGGATACGTCTGCATATCTGAATAATAGTGTCAATAAGTCTACATCTTCATTACATCTGTAAACTTTTTTACATAAAAATTTGGAGTATCCTATCTAATAAAAGAGAAACATGGTAATTGGCGTATGACCACTACCCTTCCCATTGGCTAATCAGGGCGATATGCAAATTAACTGCCAGCCAAGATGGCGGCCGGCAGCCAGGCAGCTTGAAACTAACATGAGACTTGCTTGCTTCAGTGATGGAGGACTCCAACATTCCCCATCTGCCTTGCTGGCCTCTGAGCCTGCAGTTTGAACATTGTTACAAATATAGAAGCTAAACAAAACCCCAGAAACCTGCTTTCAGTCAGCCGGGATCTCAGAGCTGGAGTTGATACAGAGTTTCAATTATAGAACCAAAACTAACCAGATACGTACTTACAGCAGCTGAGGCCTCAGAGCTGGAGACAAGCCTCAGAGCTAAAGCTGGCCCAAAAAAAGAAAAGAAAAAAGGAGTGGTTGGGAGCTTCAGTCACCCGCCAGCCTGAAAACAGCCCTCAGCCCCTCACCCAGACTGGCCAGGCACCCCAGTGGGGACCCCCACCCTGAAGGGGGTGTGACCAGCTGCAAACAGCCATCATCCCCTCACCCAGGCTGGCCAGGCACCCCAGTGGGGACCCCCACCCTGATCCGGGACACCCTTCAGGGAAAACCAGTCAGCCCCCACCCGTGCACCAGGCCTCTATTCTATATAGTAAAAGGGTGATATGCCTCCCAGCACCGGGATCAGCGGAGCCGCGAGGCCTCCCGGCACCGGGATCAGCATGACAGGGGGCAGCGCCCAAACCCCCTGCTCGCCCTGTGCCTGTGTGTGTGACAGGGGGCGGGGCCACAACGTCCCTATCGGCCCTGCTCTGTTCCTGACAGGGGAAAGCGCCCCAACCCCCTGATTGGCCCTGCTCTGTGCTGATAGGGGGGAGCGCCCCAACCCCCTGATCGGCCCTGCTCTGTGCGTGACAGGGGGTTGCGCCACAACCTCCCCATCGACCCTGCCTTGAGTGTGACAGGGGGCGGTGCCCCAACCCCCCAATCGGCCCTACCCTGATTGTGACTGAGGGTGGCATCACAACCTCCCAATCTCCCTTCTCTGTGCATGACAGGGGGCGGCACCCCAACTCCCCAATCGGCCCTGCTCTGAGCCCGACCAGGGGCTGCACCTAGGGATTAGGCTTGCCCTCTGCCACCCGGGAGCAGGCCTAAGCCAGCAGGTCGTTATCTCCCGAGGGGTCCCAGACTGCGAGAGGGCACAGGCTGGGCTGATTGGCCCCCCTCCCCCCTGAGTGCACAAATTTTTGTGCACCGGGCCTCTAGTCTCTATATATAAAAGGCTAATGATGCTAAGTGTCCACCCGTCCAACCGGTCACTATGACGTGCACTGACCACCAGGCGGCAGACGCTCAATGCAGGAGCTGCCGAACTACAGTGACTTGGCAGTGGCAGTTCTCGGGTGACGCACCCCAAAACCAGAGAGGAGGGAGGGGCTGCACAATTCCATCTTTGACCGTGGGTTATGTTGTTGCTGGGGCACTGTCGGCCTGAATCTGCTTTACTGCACACTTGCATTTGTGTTCCACTCCCTGTACGACAGCAACTTTGCAGAGTGCCCTCTCGCACTCCGGGACCCCTCGGGGGATGTCAGAGAGCCAGTTTCGGCCCAATCCTGCAGGCCAGGCCAAGGGACCCCACCTGCCAGAGGGACCCTGCTCACTCCCCAGATGCCAGGGAGGGACCACAGGAGGTTGGCTCCAGGGCGTGTCCAGCCCATCTCACCCAGTCCCGCCCCACTGGCCACCTTCCAATTAATTTCTTTTCAATGTGCACGAGTCTGTGCACCAGGTCACTAGTGTTATAATAATATCTAGTTATTTTGCACTTCCTATGTAGCAAGCATTTTTCTAAGGGCTTACATATATTAACTCATTTTATTCTCATAACAACCTCATGTAATCTGCATTTCCAGAAATGAACAATGAGGGACAGAGAAAGCAACGTGCCCAACCTCACAAGCATCCCCAGCAAGTGCAGAGCCGGTGCCAGAGCCAGGGCCAGGCTTCAGAGCCGCAGGTCCTGTGCCCGCACAGCTTCCTGGTAGTTCTCCGTGTCAGTCCAAGTGTGCCCGCTGCTTCTGTTTTAAGAGCCACTTGGGATTCTGTGTTCTATTCCAGGGTATAAACACTGAAACTGCATTGATGTCTTTGCTCCTTTTGTCAGTAGCATTCTGTCCATCCTCGGGAACCCCTGTTTCAGGTAGAATTAAGGCATTTTCTGTCACCTCAGCAGAGCAGAGTGGCCATTGTGTTGCTAAGAATTGGGGGTCCTCCTTCACTTAGTAGACACTTTTGCGTTGCTAACAGTTAGAGCTCCTTTTTTTGAGAAGCTTTGCCTGAAATAACCTTAAGCCCGACTATGACAAAAAAGAAGCAAATGAGGGTTTCTAGGAGAGATATTAGATGGATTTGGAGCTGGCATCCTAAGAAATGGTGGGGGTTGGGGGCAGGAGGAGACTTCGGGCCCCAGGCTCCAGGGCCTGGCCTGTCCTTGACTGGCTCCACCTGGTGTGTGGCCTACAAGAGACCAGGTCTAGTGTGAATGGGGTCGAGGGCTAATGGGATCTGCTAGAGCGCCCAGGGGGGCGTGAAACCAACGCAGCTCTGTCCTGCACCCAGAGGCGCGCAGCCAGAGCAGGCTACACAGTGGGGGAGGACTCGGGAGTGAGCACTCTTGTCGGGCTCTAAGCCTCCGAGTCCAACCTAGGAGAGGGCCTATTGAGCCCTAGTCCCACAGTGAGTCGTCTGCTGGTTAGGGGCTCCCTCTTAGCAGCACCCCAGGAATCCGGAAAGCGTTCTGGCGATCTAACTAGGTCATTTCATCTCCTATTCTCAATCTCTTTTTCTGTCTGCTTCAATTTCTGGGATATTTCCTCAACTTTATTTTTCATCCCTTTTAATGAATTTTCATTGTGCCTGTATCTTTTTCATTTCCAAGGGCTCTATTCTGTTTTCAGACCATTTTTTAAAATGACATCTATTCTTTTTTAATGGATACAATATTCTTTCTTATTTTTGTGAACATTTGTAGTTTGGGGAAGAGAGTGGATGAGGGCTTGTCTCCTTTTCTCTGCAATTTCAGGTTCCTTTCAGGTCTATTTGTGTGAATCTCTGTCTTCCATGTCAGAGATTGTCCTCTAGTGTCTTCTAATTTTGTTTTTCTGTTCATTGTTAAGTAGTAATGGGGAACAAACAAATTCTATAAAACTATATTGAATTCAGTTCCTATGTAAAAGAGAATATACCCTTTGTCAAGTACACATTCAAGAAATTTGACCAAATATTGGCCTAATGGCCACCAAGAAAACCTCAGGAAATTTTTTTAAAAAGAAATATACAAATAACATTCTCTGATTATAATGCAATAAAACTAGAAATTGCCCTAGCTCATTTGGCTCAGTGGATAGAGCATCAGCCTGCGGACTGATGGGTCCCAGGTTCAATTCCAGTCAAGGGCACATGCCTGGGTTGTGGGCTCGATCCCCAGCAGGGGGCATACAGGAGGCAGCCGGTCAATGATTCCCTCTCATCATTGATGTTTCTCTCTCTCTCCCCCTCTCCCTTCCTCTCTGAAATCAATCAATCAATATATATATATATATATATATATATATATATATATATATATTAAAAACTAGAAATTAATGACAGAATTTTTAAGATTAAAAAAAAATCCTTTTTTCTGACAATTTAAAAACTCAACTAAAAAACTCCTGGAGTAAAGGGACAATAAAATTTCAAAATTTCTTAAACATATTAATAATGAAAACGTAAAATAGAATTCCAGTGATACCACTAAAGTAGTAATCACAAGAAATCCTATAGCTGTGAAAACTTGGTGCAATAAAAGTGAAAACAGCCCTAGCTCGTTTGGCTCAGTGTATAGAGAGTTGGCCTGCCTACTGAAGAGTCCCCAATACAATTCCCATTAAGGGCACATTCCGGGATTGCAGGATTGATGTTTCTTTTTTAAAAAATATGTTTTTTTATTGATTTCAGAAAGAGGAAGGGAGAGAGAGAGATAGAAACATCAATGATGAGAGAGCATCATTGATTGGCTGCTCCCTGCACACCCACAATGGGGATCAAGCCTGCAACACGGGCATGTGCCCCAACTGAGAATTGAACTGTAACCTCCTAGTTCGTAGGTTGACACTCAACCACTGAGCCACGCCAGCTGGCTCATCATAAATGTTTCTATCTCCCTTTCCCTTCATCTCTGAAATCAATAAAAAAATATATTTTTAACAAGTGAAAATATAAATGCAAACGAATTTAACATCCAAAATAGAAAGCTAGGAAAAAGAAAAGGTAAACAAAAAGGAAGAAGAATAAAAGAATTAAGAATAAAAATATTTGAAAAAGAGAAGAGTAGTACTAGAAAATAACAAAGTGGGTTATTTAAAAACAACATACAAACCATTGACTAACAAAATTTAATAAGAAAGAAAGCATACATAAACAAATATAGAAAAAAGGGAGAAGTAGCATAAAAACAGAGAAAAGAATTTTTAAGAAATTACTTGATAAAATTATGCAAATAAATGTGAAACTTAGAAGAAATACATGTGCTTTTAGCAAACAAACCTTATCAAAATTAGCCCTATTAAATTACTATAGAAGAAATGAAAAGGCCAACAAATTACTCCATAAAAACAAATAAATAAAGAATCACTAAGCCAAAGGGTTTCAAAAAGAAATTTGACATAACATTTAAATACCAGATAATTCCTGCCATGGCCAGTGTGGCTCAGTGGTTGTAGTGTCAGCCAGTGCACCAAGGGATCACTGGTTCAATTCAAAAACTCATACCTGGGTTGCGGGTTCACTATCCACCATTGGTCTGGGCGCATGTGGGAAACAACCAGTCAATGTGTCTCTCTCACATAGCTGATTCTCTCTCTCTCTCTCTCTCTCTCTCTCTCTATATATATATATATATATATATATATATATATATACATATATATGTATATACACACACAAACACATATATATATATATACATACATACATATCCTATATAATAAATAGGTAATAAGCAAATTGACTGTCATGCCATCACACAAAGATGGCCGCCCCCATGTGGTCAAAAGTTGGCTGCCACAAGATGGCCGCCAGGGGAGGGGAGTTGGGGAGACTGGGCCAGCAGGGGAGGACAGTTAGGCATCAATCAGGCTGGCAGAGGAGCAGTTGAGAGCCAGCAGTCTTGGATTGTGAGAGGGATGTCTGACTGCCAGTTTAGGCTTGATCCCACAGGGTGCCAGTATATATATTTTTTCACTAGCAGGAAAATTCATGAACTGGAGGGGGGGGGTCCCTCATCCTGGCCTGCCCCCTCTCACAGTCCAGGAGCCCTTAGGGGTGGGAGGCAACCAGCAATCAGGAGAAGGTGATGCCCCAACACACCTCTGCTGCTGCCACTGCCAGCAGCGCAAGCCTCAGCTGGTCCTGGTTACCTGCGCTTCGGGCGGCCCTTGGTGGCTAGGGGGCTGAGGGGTCTGGGGGACTCTGGATGCAGGCATGCAGAGCAGTCAATTCGCATATTTCCTCCTTATTGACTGTGGGTGCCGCCATTATTGCTATGGCATGAGGGTAAATTAGCTTATTCCCTCTTTATTAGATAGGATACTAGAGTTCTGGTGCATGAAATTTGTGCATGGTAGAGGGGGGTCCCTCAGCCCAGCCTGCACCCTATCCAATCCAGGACCCCTCAGGGGATGTCTGACTGCTGGGATCAGGACTAAACTGGCAGTCAGACATCCTTCTCACAATCCTGGACCACTGGCTCCTAATCGCTCAACTGTCTTCTGCTGCCTGGTTTCCCCTAACTGCCCCCAGCTGCTGGCCTGATCACCCCTCACTGCCTCTACGTGCTGACTTGATCGCCCCTAACTGCCCCACCTGCTGGCCTGGTCACCCCTAACTGTCACCTCCTCCCGGCCTGGTTGCCGCCCAGCTGCCACCCCCACCTGCCTAGTCACCCCTCACAGCCCCCCCTTCCAGGTTAATTGCCCCTAGCTGCACCCTCCCGTCAGCCTGGTCCCTCCATTCCACTTTTTCTAAAAAGCAGTGGAAAAAAATATCCTCTAGCGAGGATTAAAATATATAAATAAATAAATACATAAAGATAACTATCAGATCATTCCATTGTTATTTAAATTATTTAAGATAATTTCATTTTAGGAAGCACATATAATATTATCCCACCAACCTGATGGACTACCATGTTGTTTATTAGCAAAAATTAAAAATTTATTTGGAATATAGCCCCCAAATTTTTAGTCCAATAAAAGGAAACCATAGGCTGTACTCTCTTAAGAATTTCCATGCAGTGAGAGGTGAAAAATGGTGGAGGAGTAAAAGGAGGCTACACAGACACGCTCCCAGGACCAACATGGAATTACAACTAAAATACAAAAATTATCCTGAATAATGAACAGAAGACTAGCTGGAGAGAACCCTGATAACCTAGGATGGAAAGTGGAGACCACATAGAGACTGGTAGGAAGGGCAGAGGAATGAGAGGGCAGGCCAGGCTCCCAAAGACACTGGCTGAAGTCCTGGAGAGATATCTCAGCTGTGGGGGGTTGCCACTGAGAAGTCTGGAGTCTAATTCCCAAACTGGGCCCCCCAGAAGAGAGCACCAGCATTGAGAATGGTGCCCACATAACACCTGGCTGTGAAAAGCACCTGCTTTGCTGTCTGCCATGGAGAGGTGGCTGGAAAAGCAGGCATACTTAAAGGACCAATGCACAAAATTTTGTGTGCAGCCACTCACTTTGTGATTTGACAGAGGGAGGGCAGAGTGGACTAGAGCTGTATGAGTAGAAGCCAGGGTTTCGGGGTTCTTGGGTTAGAGCTCAGAAGGCAGACACCCCTGTTTCCTGTGCTGAGTCATTTCCTCACACTATGGAGGTCAACTTTCTCAGCCAGACGTTTGCTATCCAGGCAGTTTTTGCCTGGGAGGGAAGACACTTGACCAACCCTATTGGAAAACACCTTGTTCCACTCTGTGGAGTTCCTGAGGCCCATTAAGAGACTGAGAAAAACAATTAGCCTCCAGGCATAAGCAATTGCTCCACCCTGTTGGAAAACTTCTTGCCACACCTGTGGATAATTGCCTGAGGGCTCCTCAAGACTGAAGCCAATCAATCTGCAGGCAGAGGCAGGCATCTGGAGGCTTTGAGTCTTTGCCTGAGCCAATGAGAAAGAAATAGCATTTGACACAGTCCTGCACTAGAGATTGAGAGGCGTAGCAGATGTACCTAATACATACTAGTAGTCATAAACCCAAACAGACAGACAATATGGGAGATATATAAATAACCCCTAAATGAAAGAACAAGAGAATTCTCCATAAGAGGAGATAACTGAAGTAGAGATTAGAAATTTATCTATCGGATACACAGTTCAGAATAATGATGATAAAAATGCTTAACAGCATGAGAAAGATATATTAACTCTGAAAAAAAACCCACAATTGGAAATAAAGAACAACATAACACTAATAAAAAACACATTGGAATAAATACATAGCAGATTAGGGGAAGCTGAGGATTGGCTAAGTGAATTAGAAGACAGGGTAGAAAAAAATCACTCAATATGAGAACCAAAAAGGAAAAAATATTGAAAAGGAGGGAAGTTTAAGGGAACTATGGAACAACATGAAATGTAATAATATTCACATAATAGATGTGCCAGAAGGGGAAGAAAGGGAAAAAGTGATAGAAAATATGTGTGAACAAATAATGACAGAAAACTTCCTTAGCCTGGTGAAGGAAAAAGTCACAGAAGTTCAGGAGGCACAGAAAGTCCCAAGAAAGAAGATCCCAAACAAGTCCATGCCCAGACACATCATAAATACAATAATAAAAATTAAAGACAAAGAGAAAATCTTTTGAAAAATGTATTTTTACTAGAGGCCTGATGCACAAAGATTCATGCAAGAATGGGCCTTCCTTCCCCTGGCTGCCGGCACCACCTTAGCTCTGGCTGGAGCTGCCTTTCCACCTTGGCTCCATCCCGGAGTCGCCTTTCTGCCTTCCCACAATGCCCAGAGACCTGGAGTGGTTGGGGTGGTGCCTTGTATGCAAATTAACCCACCATCTTTGTTGGGTTAATTTGCATATTTGCTCCTGATTGGCTGGTGGGCATTGCGAAGGTACAGTCAATTTTCATCTTTCTCTTTTATTAGTATAGATTAATTTCAGAGAGGTAGGAAAATGGAGAGAGAGATGGAAGCATCAATGATGATAGGGAATCATTGATTGGCTGCCTCCTGCACGACCCCCAATGAGGATTGAGCCCACAACCCAGGAAGTTCCCTACTACTTTAGTCTGCAGGTCAACACTCTATCCACTGAGCAAAACCTGCTAGACCAACAAAGAGAGGATCTTAAAGGCAGCAAATGGACAAGCAAGTTGTTACCTACAAAGGAGCTCCCATAAGGGTGTCACCTGATTTCTCATCTGAAACTCTACAGCCCAGAAGGGAATGGAATGAAGTATTCAAGGTAATGAGAAACAAGCATCTGAAACCAAGATTACTATATTCAGCAAGGCTATCATACAAAATAGGTGGTAAAATAAAGAGCTTCCCAGACCCAAAAAAATAAAAGGCTAAATGAGTTTATTGCCACCAAACCAGCACTTCAAGAAATGCTAAGGGGACTGCTATAATGAGAGGAAGAAAGAGAAAGAGACAAACCTAGGCATATAAAATTTAAATGGCAATAAATAAGTAGCTATCAATAATAACCTTAAAGGTAGATGAATTAAATGCTCCAATCAAAAGACACAGGGTAGCTGAATGAATACAAAAACATGACCCAACTATATGCTGTCTACAGGAGGACCACTTTAGAACAAAAGACTCACACAGGATGAGAGTGAAGGAATGGAAAATCCCCTCCCCCCGTTTTCCATGCAAACAGAAAAGAAAAAAAATGCTGGAGCAACAATACTCATATCTGATAAAATACTAGTAGACTTCAAAATGTGGACCATCACAAGAGTCAATAAAGGTCACAACAACACTAAAGGGATCAATCCAACAAGAGGTTATAACCCTGGTAAACATGTATTCACCCAATATAGGAGCACCTAAATATATTTAAAAAACAGTCAAGAGGACTTTAAGGAAGTGATTGACAGTAATACAGTCATAGTAGGGGACTTTAACACCCTGATGACCTCACTGGATAGATCTTATAGACAAAAAGTTAACAAGGAAACGGTGACTGTAAAGCACACACTGGATCAGATGGATTTAATTGACATTTATAGAACATTTTGCCCCAAAGCCCTTCTCAAGTGCACATGAATCATTCACACAGATAGACCATATGTTAGGACACAAAACAAGTCTGTACAAGTTCAAGAAGACTGAAATCATATCAAGCATCTTCTCAGATCACCATGGAATGAAATTAGAAATCAATTACATATAAAAACACAAAAAAACCATTCACATATGTAGAGGCTAAATAGCATGCTATTAAACAATGAATGGGTTACCAATGAGATCAAGAAAGAAATCAAAAACTTCCTGGAAACAAATGAAAATGAACACGCAACCATCCAAAGTCTCTGGAACACAGTAAAAGCATAAGGGAAGTTCATAGCACTACAGGCCTACCTTGAAAAACAAGATAATTTAATAATGAACTATTTAACCCTACCACTTGAAGAATTAGAAAAAGAACAACAAGAAAATCCCAGAGACAGTAGAAGGAAGGAAATAATAAAAATGAGAGCAGATATAAATGACATAGAGACTACAAAAAAAATATACAAAAATCAATGAAACTAAGAGCTGGTGCTTTGAAAAGATAAAGAAGATTGATGAACCTTTAGCCAGACTCATCAAGAAACAAAGAGATAAAATCAGAAAATAAATAAAATCAGAAACAAAGTCAGTGAAGTAATCATTGACACCACAGAAATACAGAGGACTGAAAGAAAATACTATGAACAACTAACTATATGCCAACATGCTGGACATTTGGATGAAAATGACAAATTCCTAGAAAAATACAATCTCCCAAAAGTGAACCAGGAAGACTCAGAAAACCTGAATAGGCCAATAACAACTGATGAAATAGAAGAAAAACAACAACAACAAAAAAAAACAAAAACAAAAACAAAACAAAAAAAAAACACAAAACCCAAACTCCCAGCAAACAAAAGCCCTGGTCTAGATGGCTTCACAGGGGAGTTTTACCAAACATTCAAAGAAGAACACCTATACTCCTCAAACTGTTCTACAAAACCCAAGAGGAAGGAACACTTCCAAGCTCTTTTTATTCGGCCAGCATTATCCTAATTCCAAAACCAGATGAAGACACTTCAAAGAAAGAGAATTACAGGCCAATATCGCTAATGAACAAAGATGCTAAATTCCTTAACAAAATATTAGCAAATATGTTCCAGAAATATATTAACTGAATCGTACATCATGACCAAGTGGAATTTATTCCAGGAAATCAATGATGTTACAATATTTGCAAATCTATAAACAAGATACATCACATATACAAATTGAAAGACAAAAATCATATGATCATTTCAATAGATGCAGAAAAAGCATTTTTAAAAATCCAGCAAAGTGGGAATAGAGGGGTCATATTTCAACATGATAAAGGCCATATATGACAAACCCACAGCCAACATCATACTCAATGGGCAAAAACTAAAACCATTTCCCCTAAACACAGGAACAAGACAGGAATGTCGGCTTTCACCGCTCTTATTCAACATAGTACTGGAAGTCCTAGCCATAGCGATCAGACAAGAGAAGAAGTATAAGGCATCCAAATTGGAAAAGAGGAAGTAAAACTGTTGTTATTCGCAGATGGCATGACATAAAAAACCCTAAAGTCTCCACCAAAACACTACTAGATTTAATAAATGAATTTGGCAATTTGGCAGGACACAAAATCAACACCCAAGCGTCAATGGCTTTTTTATATATTAAAAATGAATTCTTAGAAGGAGAAATTTAACAAACAAGCCCATTTACCATTGCAACAAAAAATTTAAGCTACTTAGGAATAAACTTATTCAAGGTTGAAAAGATTGTACTCAGAAAACTATAGGATGCTGACAAAAAGAGATTGTGGAAGATATAAACAAATGGAAGAATATATCATGTTCATGGATTGGTTGAATTAACATCATTAAAATGTCCATATTACCCAAAGCAATCTATAGATTCATTGCAACCCCTATTACAATACCAACAGCATATTTCACAGATCTAGAACTTATGCTCCACACATTTATATGGGACCAAAGAAGACCCCACAGAGTCACAGCAATCTTAAGAAAGACGAACAAAGTTAGCAGAGTCACAATACCAGGTATCAACTTATACCACAGAGCCACCGTAATCAAAAGAGCCTGGTCCTGGCACAAGAACAAGCATGTAGATCATTAGAATAGAACAGAGACCCCCTGAAATTGGCCAAGCCATTACACTCAATTAATATTTGACAAAAGAGGCAAGAGCATACAATGCAGTCAAGACAGTCTCTTCAATAAACAGTATTGGGGAAATTAGACAGGTACATACAGAAAAATGAAACTAGACCACCACCTTATATCATACAGAAGAATAAACTCAAATGGCTAAAAGGCTTACATGTATGTCTTGAAGCCATAGGAATCCAGAAGAATCCATAAGCAGCAAAATCTCAGACATCTCTTGTAGCAATATGTTTGTGGATACATCTCCTAGGGCAAAGGAAACTAAGGAGAAAATAAACAAATGGTACTACATAGAAATAAAAAGCTTCTGCACAGCAAAACGAAAAAGGGAGCCCATTGTATGGGAGAACATATTTGGCAGTGGTACCTCTGATAAACAGTTAATATCCAAAATATATAAGGAACTCATAAATCTTACCAAAAGATAGACGAACAATCCAATCAAAAAATAGAGCAAAGACCTAAATAGACACTTCTCTAAAGTGGACATACAGATAGCCAAGAGCAAATAAAAAAAATGCTCAAAGTCACTGATCATCAGAGAGATGCAAATTAAAACGACAATGAGGTATCACTTCACGCCTGTCAGAATGGCTACCGTCAATAAATCCACAAATGACAAGTGCTGGGGAGGATGTGGAGAAAAGGGAACCCTCCTGCACTGCTGGTGGGAATGCAGACTGGTGCAGCCACTATGGAAGACAGTATGGAATATCCTCAAAAAGTTAAATATGTAACTGCCATTTGACCCAATGATTCCACTTCTAGGAATATAGCCTAAGAAATCAGAAACACCAATCAGAAAGGATATATGCACCCCTATATTCATAGCAGCACGGTTTACAATAGCTAAGATCTGGAAACAGCTCAAGGGCCCATCAGTAGATGAGTGGATTAAAAGCTGTGGTACATTGCCTGGCCAGCATTGTTCAGTGGTTGAGCGTCAACCTATGAACCAGGAGGTCACAGTTCGATTCCCGGTCAGGAAACATGCCTAGGTTGTGGGCTCAATCCCCAGTGGGGGGGCATGCAGGAGGCAGCCAATCCATGATTCTCTCTCATCATTGATGTTTCTATCTCTCTCTCCTCCATTCCTCTCTCAGAAATCAATAAAAATATAGTATATATTAAAAAGAAAAGCTATGGTACATTTACACCATGGAATACTATGCAGCAGTAAGAAAAGGAGGACCTCTTTCCCTTTGAGACAGCATGGAGGGACCTGGGGAGTATCATGCTAAGTGAAATAAACGAGTCAGAGAAAGACAAGTACCCTATGATCTCACTCATATGTGGAATCTAATGAACAAAATAAATTCTTGAACAAAATAGATTCAGAGACATAGAAACATGGAACAGGCCGCAGAATCTCAGAGGGAAGGTGGGGGGCAGTGGGTGAGTGGGAAGAGATAAAACAAAGACCTTGGACGCATATATGCGAAACCCATGGACACAGACAATAGCGTGGTGAAGGCCAAGGGCAGAGGGTGGAGATGGGCTGAAGGGGGACTTTGGAGGAAAAAACAGAGCATATGTAATATTTTCCACAATGAAGATTTTAAAACAACAGCAACAAAGAATTTCAATGTAAAAACTTAGAATCTAACAGCACTTTTAAAAGATCCATTGTCCTCAGGTAGGCGAGCTCAGTAGTGAGAGCATTTGCCCGTGCTCTGAAAGGTCGCCAGTTTGGTCCTGGTCAAGGGCTTGTCCTGGGTTGTAGGTTTGATCCCCAGCCCTGGTCAGAAGGTGTGCAGGAGGCAACTAATCTACCAATCTCTCTCTCTCTCTCTCTCTCTCTCTCTCTCTCTCTCTCTTCCCCCCCCCTTCCCTTCCTTTCCCCCCACTCTCTGAAAAGCAATGGAAAAAATGTCCACTGGTGAGGATTCAAAACAAGACAAAACAAAAAAGATACATTGTGATCAAGTCAAGTTTGTTTCAAGGATGCAAAAGGGTTCCATATTAAAAAATCTGTTAATATGTAATGCTTTCCACAGATATAGAAGATGTATTTGACAACATTAAACATCTACTTGTGTTTTTTTAAAGTCAAAACAGTAAACTAGAAATTGATACTTGCCGGGAGCCGGTCCATGCTTGCTGTTTCAAGGGACCTGGCATATATGGCATACTGTTCTTAATATGTTTGCTCACCTTCTTGGCACTATGTGTTTTAACCAAGGTCGCCTGTCTGAGAAAGGTTGTTTCCCCAAGTAGGGATTTTCCCCTGAAGTTAGGGAGGGAATAAAATCCCTTAACTAAGTGCCAGGTGGGTAATTAATCACTTTAACTACGAATAATCATGCTTAAGCTACATAATCTTTACTCCCTGGAATGGAGATAAGAAACGCCCTAACCTTTGTAATAGAGATTGATAGGATTGGAATCAACTGGTATAAATACAGTTGAAACAAGACAACAGCAGACAGATGTGAGGAGACAGAGAGAGAGACAGAACCTAGGCACAGAACCTACACAGAATGTTCTCTAGAGACAGAAGAACTTCGCTGGAGAGAACATGGCAAAAGATCCTGGACTGAACCTGACTACAGAAATTGGCAAGAGAACCTGACTAGAACCTGGTGACTGAACCTGGCTGGAGAACCTGGACAGAACCTGGCTGGAGAACCTAGCGAGGGAACATGGCTACAGAACCTGGCTGGAGAACCTGGAGAACCTGGCTGGAGAACCTAGCAAGAGACCATGGACACAGAACCTGGCTGGAGATCCTAAGCAGAACCTCTCTGGAGATCGAGACCAGAACTTGGCTGGAGATCCTGGCTAGGCTGCTGATCAACTGAACACTGTCTCCGTGTCCTTCCTTCTTCGCCGACTCCGTCCACACCTTTGGGGACCCCTGGACCCGCTGGGGTTGGACCCCGGCAGATACTATGGACTTTAACATGATTAAAAATATATACTGTAGCTCAAAAGTCAACATCTTACTAGCTTTTCTGCTTAAGTAATGACTAAAACAATGGTATCACTATGTCCTCTATTATATAATGTAGAGTTGGAGGCATTAGCCAGGGCTATTTATAGAAGACGTGATTATACATTGTGGTATAAAAGTAGGTTTACAGTTGTGATTACATGCAACACAATTTTAATTCTTATATTATCACTTATTAATTATTGTATTATTTTCCATACAAGCAACTGTAAATCTACTTTTGTCCCACCCTGTATATCTTGAAAACTCTGAAGTAGTAATGGGAAAACTAGTGCAAACAAGATAATTTTATTAAAGTACCAAAACATTTTATCACGTTAATGTATAAAACACAAAAACCTTCCTACATACAAACAAGAAACAGATAGAAGACACGATGGAAAGAAGCCCGCGTTTGTTATACACGGCACCAGGGCATAAGTGCAACAGGTAACGCCCAGAAGAGGGCGACTAACAAGGGAGAGTCAACCTGGCAGGAATGTGAATTCTTACCACACTGATTTATAAACGGAAAGCAATCCCAATAAAAATACTGTGTTTTGTTTAACAAGGTAATTTGATTATAAAATGTATTTGGAGCCGAAACCGGTTTGGCTCAGTGGATAGAGCGCCGGCCTGCGGACTGAAAGGTCCCAGGTTCGGTTCCGGTCAAGGGCATGTACCTGGGTTGCGGGCACATGCTCGGTGGGGGATGTGCAGGAGGCGGCTGGTCGATGTTTCTCTCTCATCGATGTTTCTGACTCTCTATCTCTCTCCCTTCCTCTCTGTAAAAAATCAATAAAAACATATTTTAAAAAAAATGTATTTGGAAGTTTAGATAAGCAAAAATAGCCAGTAATCCCCTCTAAAAGATAGGACAGTGGATAACCTTACCTAAGACCTAAACTTACCAGGCATTAGAATATATATAGTACACAGATTCTATATTTAAAACATTTTAGTAATGGCCCATTAATATACAGAATGATCAATGGAACAGAATTTAAAAATCCAGAATTAGACTCAATTTCATTTTTAAAGGTATACATGACAAAGGCAGTGTTTAAAAGCAAATGGACTTTTAAAAACACTTTTTTAAAAAGTCCTCACCCAAGGGTATATTTTTCATTGACCCTTGGCTCAAGAGAGAAACATAGATCAGTCGCCTGCTTGGGATCACACCTGAGACCCTTCAGTGCACAGAACAATGATCTGACCCAGTGGTCGGCAAACTGGGGCTTGGCAAACTGCGGCTCGCGAGCTACATGCGGCTCTTTGGCCCCTTGAGTGTGGCTCTTCCACAAAATACCGGCTCTTCCACAAAATACTGACTTCTGCGCATGGGCCACGAGATTTCAGTCGCACTGTATGTGCGCGCCCACATGTGGTATTTTGTGGAAGAGCCACACTCAAGGGGCCAAAGAGCTGCATATGGCTCACGAGCCGCGGTTTGCCAACCACGGATCTAACCAACTGAGCCACACCTATGCCCATCTTTTAATTGTTTCTTGCAGTTGTTGAGTTATTAGGGAAATACAGATCAAAACTATAATGAGATACCACCTCATACCTCTTAGAATGGCTATAATCAACAAGACAGGTTAAATAACAAATGAAGAGATTGTAGAGAAAAAGGAATGCTCATTCACTGCTGGTGGGAATGTAAACTGGTAGAGCCACTATGCAAAACCCTATATTGGTTCCTCAAAAAATAAGAGGAGTAACCATATACCCAGCAACCCCTCTTTTTAGAAATCTACCCAAAAAATTTGAAAACATTTGTTTATTTATTTATTTTAAACAAATTCGTGCACCTTGAAAGGAACTGTGGGCCTCGAGGCTGCGGTGGACACAGGAGCAGGTCTCAGCCCATCTTCTGTGCCCCTGCCCGGCCCCTCCCGCCATGTCCCCTGGTCCTCTGTCAGCCAGCAACCTCACTCCCGCCGCCGCCGCTCCCACACACTGATGGGCCCAGCCCCACTCACACCCGCTGATGGTACAGAGCAATTGGGGCCAGTGCCAGCAGTGGGTGTGAGCAGGGCTGGCACTGTCAGTGGGTGCAAGCAGAGGCTGCTGCCCTGATTGCCCCTCAGGAGCACGGGAAGATGGAGAAGCCCTCAGAGGCGGTCAGGGCCAGCAGCCACCGCTCGCACCCACTGACAGCACTGAGTGTTCAGGACTGCCACAGGGCGCCAGGAGCGGGTGTGAGCAGCAGTTCTGGTGCCAGCAGCGGGTGCAACCATGGCTGGTGCCAGCAAAAGGTGTGAGCACTAGACAGGACCATGGTGCGCGGGAGCAAAGAATTTTCAGTAACCACCAGAGGTTTGCCCCGATGACAGCAACCGGTGCCCTGCCTTGGTCTGGCGTCCCTGCTCACCCACTTCACCATCCCGCTGGGCTGAGGCCCGCCATGTTCCGTGCATGCCTCCTGGTGGTCAGCACATGGCAAAGCGACCGGTTGTTAGGTTGTTCGGTTGTTCCGCTGTTTGGTTTATTTGCATATTAGCCTTTTATTATATAGGATATTTATTGTTGAGAGTATTACAGATGTCCTCCCTTTCCCTCCCATTGCCCCCTCTATCAGGTTTGCACCCCACTCCAGGCCTTCACCACCCTATTGTCTGTGTGCATAAACACTGCATATATGCATATAAGATCTTAGGTTAATTTCTCCCTTCCCTCCCTTTTCCCTCTGAGATTCGTCAGTCTGTTCCATGTTTCCATGCCTCTGGTTCTATTGTAGTCATCAGTTTATTTTGTTCATTAAATTCCTTGGTCATTTATTTTGATTTTTAGATTCAATTGTTGATGGATATATATTTATTGACATTTTATTGTTCATATTTTTATCTCTCCTTCTCCTTCTCCTTCTTTTTCTTCCTCTTCTTAAAGAAGACCCTTCAATGTTTCATGTAATACTGGTTTGGTGGTGGTGAACTCCTTTAGCTTTTTCCTGTCTGTGAACCTCTTTATCTGACCTTCAATTCTACATGATAGCTTTGCTGGGTAGAGTAATCTTGGTTGTAGGTCCTTGCTATTCATTTGAATACTTCTTACCACTCCCTCTGGCCTGCAAAGTTTCTTTGAGAAATCAGCTGACAGTCATATAGAAGCTCTCCTGTAATAACTAACTGCTTTTCTCTTGCTGCTTTTAAGGTTCTCTCTTTGTCTTTAACCACTGGCATTTTAATTATTTTGTATCTTGGTGTGGGTCTCTTTGGGACTCTGTGCTTCCTGGACTTGTAGGTCTATTTCTTCACCAGGTAGGGGAAGTTTTCCTTCATTATTTCTTCAAATAGGTTTTCAATATCTTGCTTTCTCTCTCTCTCTTCTCCTCCTGGCATCCCCATGATGTGAATGTTGGTATGCTTAAAGTTGTCCCATAGCCTTCTTACACTATGTTCATATATTTGGATTCTTTTTTCTTTTTGCTCTTTTGATTGATTGTTTTCTGCTTCCTTATATTCCAAATCATTGATTTTATTCTCAGAATGCTCTACTCTACTGTTGAATCCAAATTATTGTTCATTTCAGTTAGTATATGCTTAATTTCTGACTGGTCTTTTTCATGTCTTTGAAATTCTCACTAAGATCCTTGAAAATCTTAAGTCCCTTGAAGCTCTCATTAAGATCCTTGAGTAACCATTGTTTTGGACTCTGTATCCAGTAGTTTACTTGCTTCCATTTTATTAATTTCTCTTTCTGGAGATTTCTTCTGTTCTTTCATTTGTGACATGTTTCTTTGTCTCTGCATTTTGGCTGCTTCCCTGTGTTTGTTTCTATATATTAGGTAGAGCTGCTATGTCTCCTGCAATTGGTAGAGTGGCCTGTGTAGTAGGGCCCAGTGGTTCAGCCTCCCCAGTCACCTGAGCAGTGGACTCTAGATGCACCCCTGTGTGGGCTCAGTATTGTAGTTGAGCCTTGACTGCTGTTGGCATGACTGGGAGGAGTTGACCTCCAGGCCAATTGGCTGTGAGGACCAGCTGTGACTATAATGGAAGAGCTGCTGTGCAGGAGACACCCCCATGGAGCAGGACTTGTTCCAGTGGGATTTTGGTGCTCACTGAGTCTGCCCCTTGAGTGTGTTGCTTGTAGAGTTATAATCTGGTATGATCTGAAGCTGACCACTGGGTGCACTGGCTCTGGGGCCTCCCAGAAGGGGAAAAATCAGCTACTGCCTGAGGCCACTGGGCAAGAGCTACTGAGCGATCTTCAGATGGCTGCTATTTTTATTGGGCTTGGTAGTCCCCAGAGGAGCCCCAGCTGTGAAGCATACATATGATGTATGATGAATATCACCCTAATGATATTGCCAGGTCTTGAACCTCTTATTAATAGGTGTGGGGCATGCTGAATCCAGCTGCTATTTGTTTGAGAGATTTTAGGAAAGTCTGAAGCCTGAGCCAGGACAGACCATTTGTCTGTAAAAGCCACTGCAAACAACTTGAGTGAGGCTGAAAATTGGATTGTGCTGAGTCTCAGCGAATCACCAGGGTTGAGTGAACAGAGTGAGCCAGGCTGATGGAAACTCAGATATGGATTCCAGTCAGCTCTAGGATGGGAGAGGTCCGAGCACAGGAACAATGACCTCTGTGAGCACCTCCACCTGGGAGAAAGCTGCCCCCAAGTTCCTGCCTTGATGTCAGAAAATCCAGTTCCTCCTCATATGTACCTGGTTCCTCCAATGATGCCACCCAGTACTGAAGCTCAGAAGGAGTGGGACCATGTAAGTTCATGCACTGGCCTTTAAGAGTGACTGCCTGGGTCTCCAGCTGCCTCTGTGTCACTCAGCCACGATCCCCCTGGTTTTTACAGCCCAAAGTTAAGAGTACTTTTCTTCCCAGCTCTGGAACCCTGGGAGGGGGTCTGGTGTAAGGCTGGGACCCCTTGCTTCTCACAGGAGGCCTTTGCAGCAGAGATGTCCCTCTAAATGAAAAACAAGCCGCACCTGGGTGTCGGACCAGCCCGTTCCGCGCCTCCGCTCCTGCCAGTCTGTGTGCTTCCTTCTTTACTTCTCTAGTTGTAGGACTTCCATTCAGCCAGATTTCAGGTGGTTATGGATGATGGTTGTTCTGTATTTTAGTTGTAATTTTGTTGTGGTTTTGGGAGTTGGCAAGTATCGATGTTTACCTATGCTGCCATCTTGGTCTTCAAAACATTTATCCTCTGTTCATTGCAGTTATTCACATTGGCCAAAACATGGAAAGAACCAAAGTTGTTTAGATGATTGTATAAAAATATGGTACATATATACAGTGGGAAATACTACTCAATCATATGAAAAGATGAAATACTGCCATTTGAGACACCATGGATGGGTCTTGGGAATATCATGCTAAGCAAAATAAGGCAGACAGAAAAAGTCAAAAATCATATTATTTCACTCATATGTGGGATATAAAACTAAAAGCAACAAGTGAATAAACAAGATAAAGAAAGAAAAATTCATACACACAAAGAACAGTATGGTGTTTACCAGAGGAAAAGCAGGGTGGGGAGTTAGTAAAAGATAAAGGGGTCAAATATATGGTGACAGAAGGAGATTTGACTTTGGGTGGTGAGCACAATGCAATATGCATATGATGTATGAAATTGTACACATGAGGCCTATACAATTTTATTAACTGACAGCACCTCGATAAATTTAATACAAAATAAAATTTAAAAGTATTTTTTAAATTGAGGTATAATTATTATATAAAATACATAGCTTTTATTTGTATAGTCCAATCAATTTTGACTAATTTTTACACAAATGCCAGTCAAAATTTACAACACTTCCAGAGCCCCAGAAAGTTTTCTTGTGCCACTCTTCATTCAACATCACTCCTCCCCACCCCCCCCCCCCCCCAAAAAGGCAACCACTCAACGATTATTCTGATTTCTATCGTCACAGGACTTTTTTACTTTTTTTCTGTTCTGGAATATTACATAAATAAAATCATATAATATGCACTCTTTTACACCTTGCTTTTTTGACATGTATCAGTAGTTAATTTCTTTTTAATGCTTAGCTAATATTCTATTTATGAATATACCACAACTTGCTTATCCATTCACCTGTTCATAGATATGTGATTATTTCCAATTTTTGGCCTTTGTGAGCATTCTTGCTTAAGTCATTTTGTGGACATGTTTTCATATCTCTGGAATAAATACCTAAAAGGGAAGGTACTGGGTCATAGGGCAGAGGTATGTTTAATTTTATGAAAAACTGCCAGAATGAACTTCAAAATGGTTCTAATATTTTAAATTCTCACCAGCAGTAAATGAGAGTTCTGTTTGTTCTATATTCTTTCCCAATATTTGATATTATCAATCATATCAATCATAAAATTTTTAGCTATTGTAGTAAGTGTAAAGGGATATCTCATTTTAATATGCCTTTCCCTGGTGACTAATGATGTTAGCACTTTTCCATATGCTCATGCACATGCCCTTTATAGAGTCTATTCAGGACTGTTGCCCATTTAAAATTTTGGGTTGTTTATCTTTTTTTTTTTTTTTTAATATATTTTATTGATTTTTCACAGAGAGGAAAGGAGAGGGATAGAGAGTAAGAAACATCGATGAGAGAGAAACATCGATCAGCTGCCTCCTGCACACTCCCTACTGGGGATTTGCCTGCAACCAAGGTACATGCCCTTGGCCGGAATCGAACCTGGGACCCTTCAGTCCGCAGGCCGAGGCTCTATCCACTGAGCCAAACCGGCTAGGGCGGTTGTTTATCTTTTTATTATTGATTTGAGTGAGTTCTTTAAATATTCTTAATACAAGTTACTTTTTCACAGATTTTTCAGATTCACAGTTACCTTATGACTATTATTTCCCTTTCTCTGGTTTTCCTTTTTGGTCTCTAAATTATGTATTGATGAATAGAGATTTTTAATTTTGCTAACATCGATTTATCAATTTTTTCCTTTATGGTTCTACTAGAGGCCTGGTGCATGAAATTTGTGCACTGGGGGGGGGGGGGTGTCCCTCAGCCCAGCCTGCACCCTCTTGCAGTCCGGGACCCCTTGGAGGATGTCCGACTGCCGGCTTAGGCTTGATCCCCTGGGATTGGGATAAGCCGGCAGTTGGACCCTGGGATCAGGCCTAAGCTGGCAGTTGGACATCCTCTCGCAATCCGGGATCCCTTGCTTCTTATTGTCCACCTGCTCACTGCTCTTTACCACTCAGCTCGCTGCTCCTTAGCACTGCTGCAGAGACACCCACCACTGCTGCTGCGCTCACCAGCCATGAGCCCAGCTTCTCGCTGAGTGGCACTCCCCTGTGGGAGTGCACTGACCACCAGGGGGCAGCTCCTGAATTGAGTGTCTGCCTCCTGGTGGTCAGTGCTCATCATAGCGACCTGTCGTTCTGGGCATTCCACCATAACGGTTGCTTAGCCTTTTATTATATAGACTAGTAGCCTGGTGCACGAAATTCGTGCACTGGGGTAGGGGGGAAAGTGGCCCCTCAGTCTGGCCTTCACCCTCTCCAACCTGAGACCCCTCAAGGAATGTCCGACTGCCTGTTTGTGCCCACACTTTTAACAGATAACAGCTCCATTGTTGTTTCTTTCTTATGCTTAAAACCATTGAAATTAGTAGGTATTCAAAGAGTGTATACATTTTGGGGGGACACCCTGTATATCTCTAGTCAGCGGTGAAAGAAACCAACAGCAGATTTGGGACCCCCAGACAGGGAACCTCATTCACTCTCCACATGTCTCCCCACTTCGCTTTCCACCTTCGTGGGCAGCAGGAGAATCAACGTTTTCACTCATTAATTCAGAAAAGCACGTCCTGTCACCCGCTGCCCGGCGGGAGTGCACTAGGCCCCAAGCAAGCGAGGCTCAGTCAGGGCAGCCTTCGCTCATGGGTGCTGCCACCCAAAGTGCACATTCCTTCTCTACAGTCGCCCAGACTATCCCACTGTTTCACTGAGAGGACGGAATTCCTCTCTGCCTCTGGGTTCTTAATCTTGAAGATTAAGAACCTCAGAGACGGCCACCCGCACCCACCAGGTGTGTCTGTCTGCATCTGCTCCCGCCTCAGCACCTGCATTAACCCCCTAGAGGTGATCTCATAGCTGCACTGGCCTCCGTGGGAACAGGGCATCACCACTCCGCCCATTCACTGTCATCTCACAGGCGCCCACCCTCAGCACCCAGAACACCCAGACACTCTCCAAAGAACGTGAGCGCATCAGAAGGGATGTGTGCACATCCTATGGGGGTGTTAGGCATGCTGGGTTGATGGAAGTGCGGTGGAGAGGCGGGGGGAACTTGTGCACGCCTTGGTTTGCAACTGTTGCAGGCGCGGGAGGGTGACAGTGTGCTGGGGGATGTTCGCAGGCCAGGGGGGGATGTGCACACTGGAGGCCTCTGGCTTTGCAGATCCGCAAACCCCCGTGGTGCGGCCAGGAGGACGTCAGTCTGGCCTGCCACGGTGGCTGTCCTTGCGATCCTGCACCTTCTGGGCCAGGAGGTGGATCTTGCACAGCCACTCCTGGGCGCTGGCTGAGGGCCTGCAGGCGCTACTTCAGCACAGCCTGCAGGCTTCACTTGGCGAGCTCACAGCTGTCATCACCACCACGTGGGGAGTACAGGCTGCCCTCCGCCAGCCTGCCTTCCCTGTCCAGAGGCTCTCTGCGCTGCTCACCTGCCCAGAGTGTCTGGGGCTGGGCGGAAGCCAGGCGTCCTGCCCTGCCCAACTCCGGCCGATCCGCCCCTGTGCGAGCTGCCGCCATGCCGGGAAGGGTCACGGATCCGGGTCCCAGGACCACGGACAGCCTCAAGCATTGCCCCCCACCCGGCAGGGTCACAGATCCGGGTCCTGGGACAGCAGACAGCCTCCCGCGCTGCCCCCCGCCCGGCAGGGACACAGACCCAAGTCCCGGACTGCAGACAGTCTTGCCCGCTGCGGCCTGCCTTCAGTATGTAAATTAGCCGCCATCTTGTTGCTTCAGGGTGGGGGTCCCCACTGGGGTGCCTGGCTAGTCTGGGTGAGGGGCTGAGGGCCGTTTTCAGGATGGTGGGTGACTGAAGCTCCCAACCTCTCCTTTTTTTCTTTTTCCTTTTTTATTCTGGGATTTATTTACCTTCTATGGCTGTCACTGGAGCTGAGAGCCAGTTTTAGCTCTGAGGCCTGGCTGCAACTCTGAGACCTCGGCTGCTGAAAGCAGGGATCTGGGTCAGTTTGGGTTCTATAATTGTAACACTGTTGCGGTCCTGCTAGCTCCAGCTCTGAAGGCTGAAAGCAGGTTTCTGGGGATGGTGCTTCTGTAATTGCAACATAGTTGCTTAGAGTGTAAGCTGAGAGCCCAGCAGTGGCAGGCGGGGAACCTTGGCTTCCTCCTTCACTGGAGCAAGCAAGCCTCCTGTTTGCTTCAGCTACCTGGCTGCCTGCCGCCATCTTGGTTGGCAGTTAATTTGCATATTGCCCTGATTAGCCAATGGGAAGCGTGTCGGAAGTATGGTTAATTACCATGTTTGTCTATTATTAGATAGGTTATGTAGGCAGTTAAATAGGCACGGGAAGAGCTGGAATGAGAGGCCGGGAAGACACAGGTGCCTAGCAATGGGCAAAACTACCAGTCCTTTCAGGACCACTCCCTTATATATTAACCCTCAGAGTAATATCTGGCTTCAGCTTTGTTTCAGCTCTATGTCCAGAAAAGCAGAAAAATCAGATGGAACAACAGCAGGCTGACATCAGGACCAGCTGCATTGACTAGTGACCCCCTGCCCAGCACCAGCTCATCAGTAGACACCATGGCCCTGAGGAGACACACCTGGAAAGCTGATGAATATGCTATTGAGATCATCCCCTGAGACCTTGTGTGGTATGTGAGAACATGGGCCCCTTTCCAAGCTTCAACACCCCCTCTGACCCTGTGGGGATATAATGAAGGCCATCTGTAAGTTGGCTGTGGGACCTTGGGAGCCTGGCCAGCTCCCAGTCAAGGCACGACCTAAAAGAAACTGTTACTGGATATGAGCCTGGACTGTACACATTATTACCCTGTGTTCGTTGTTTTCTGTACTTTATATAGCCCTGTACTAAAACGCCTGTGCTCTGAGACTTCCCTGGCAGCCCGTCCTGGGTGTGCAGTGAGTCCTAATAAACTCATGTTTCTCGCAGCCAGGCCTCCGAGTTGTTTCTTTGGAACCGGCAAGCAATACTCTGAGGCCTCCTTGGCCCTCAGTTCTTTGCATAACAGATCTCCAGATCAAAGCCCTGGGGACAGAGAGCCCAGGGGCTCTCTCCATGAAGCACACTGGTTCCTCTCCCAGCCCGCTCCGCTTTCGCCCCTTTCCCCCAGGCGGGTTTCCTGGCCTCTCTCTCCCTTAAGCTCCAAGGGCCCTTCTTTAGACTCTGTAACTTTTTTTCTGAGCCCATTTCTTCTAAGTGCACTTCTTCTACCTCTATGACTGTCTAAATAAGTTTCCTCTTATAGTTTGAGTCTTGCCTCTGAAACCTGCCTTAGCCAGCACGCAAGTACCAAGTTTGCTGAATGGAGATCCAATCTGACTCCACTAGTTTAACACCTGGTGCCATTTTTGCAAACCATAATTAGTGTTTTCTGGGTCTAAGAAATAGTTGTCTATTCCAGATTGTGAACATCATCTCCTATGTTTTTTTTTTTTTTTCTACAAACTTTGTTATTCCAATGTTCACATTTAATTTCGGGGTAGGTGTCAAGGTTAGTTTTTAAAAAATTATTTTTATTTAAAAAAAAATTCTCCATGTTGTTGTGTGTATCACGAATTCATTCCCTTTAATTATTTTTATTGATTTCAGAGAGGAAGCAAGAGGGAGAGAGAAACATTAGTGATGAGAATCAATGATCACCTGCCTCCTGCACGCCCCCTACTGGGGATCGAGCCCACAACCAGGTGTATGCCCTTCACTGGAATCTAACCCGGGACTCTTCAGTTCACAGGCTCTATCCACTGAGCCAAACTGGCTAGGGCTAGCACCATTTCTTGAAAAGAATATACTTTTAAAATAAATGATGTTGTGATAACTGGATAGCCATATGAAAAGAGAGAAAATTTCATTAATTAAAAAAAACGGTACAAAGGGAGATTTAGTCTCATGAGGCCCTCGATTAAAATTAAAATTCTGACTTCCAGAATTCTTTTTGACTAAGCCAAAAATGTTTAACAGTGGCTTTATTAGGTAAATGCTTGAAAGTATTCAACAAGAATTTTAAGATAATCAGTTTGCTATTTGGAGATATAATTGACATATAACATTGTATAAATTTAAGATATAATATTCAATGATTTGATACACTTATATATGTGAAATGATTACCATAATTACTAAGGTTAGTTAACACATCTTTTATTTCACATAATTACCATTTTTTTGTTGTTATGGTGAGAACATTAAAACTGTAGTCTCATAGCAACTTTTAAGTGTATAATACCAGTATTAATAACTATAGTCCTTATGCTGTATATAAGATTCCCAGAACTTATTCATCTTATAACTAGAAGTTTCTACCCTTTGACCAACATCTCCCCTCTTACCCCTCAGACCCTAGTAACCACCATTCCACTCTCTGTTTCTATGAATTTGGCTGTTTTTAGATTCTACATATACAAGTGAGATCATACAATTTTTGTCTTTTTCTGTCTGACATATTTCATTTAGCATAGGGTCCTCAAGGTACATCCATGTTATCACGCATTTCCTTCTTTTTTTATGGCTGAATAATACTCTATTGTATGTATATACCGTATCTTCCTTATCCATTCATATGTCAATAGACACTTAGGTTATTATTTCCATGTCTTGGCTCTTGTTAATAATGCTGCAATTAACACTGGGATGCAGATATCTCTTTGAGAAAACAATTTCATTTCCTTTGGATGTATACCCAGCAGTGGGATTGCTAGGTCATATGGTAGCTCTATTGTTTTCCATAGTGGCTGCACCAATTTACATTCCCACCAAGAGCACACAAGTGTTCTCCCCGCCCCTGCCCGCCCCCTCACGCCCCCATTTTTGACAGCACTTGCCATGTCTTTTCTTTTAGACAACAGCCTTTCTAACAGGGGTGAGGTGACACCTCATTGCGGTTTTGATTTACATTTCCCTAATGATTAATGATGCTGAACATCTTTTCAAAGATAATAAATTTGTATTATTTAAGCAATATATACATACAGACAGACATAAAGTTCCCAGGAACATTAACTCCTAACTAATAAAACATGTTAAGGGTATCTATAAAATTAAAAAAATATGCTGAAATGGTTTTGTGATTGTGTTAAGTATGTTTGTTTAAGAACTGTGAGAAAAGTCTTTCTTTGTGTTGTCCATTATGGTTATGCCATAGAGACTTCTTTTTTTATCTAAACCAACAGTGCATAGCGAGGATGTGTAAGTACGCTCCCTAAGTCTTCTCTAGATTCATCTGCACACAGTTGTCTGTAAATCAGAAGCACCATCCCCTAGACATGCTGGATTTTGAAAGTTCATCTGACTCCTTGTCTCTGTGCTCTGATACCACATTCCCACCACAGAACTTCTTAAAAAATTAATTTTAGAGTCGGAGAGGAGGAGGGGAGGGGTGTGTTAGAGAAAGTGAGAGAGGTTTATTGTTCCACTTATTTGTGCACTCATTGGCTGATTGATGTGTGTGCCCTGACCAGGGATCGAACCCTCAACCTTGGCATATCAGGATGATGTTCTAACCAAATGAGCTACCCACCAGGGCCCACCACAAAATTTTATAGCATTTGCCTCTGACCCTTCATCTTCTGTTCTACTCCCTTAGCTCATG
Organism: Myotis nattereri; assembly: GCF_964212035.1. Lineage (NCBI taxonomy): Eukaryota > Metazoa > Chordata > Mammalia > Chiroptera > Vespertilionidae > Myotis > Myotis nattereri. Next base: position 1,460,003 of record NC_138088.1, read on the forward strand.
GGGTGGGGTCATCTCTTCCTTAGCTCTTCTCTGTCCTGCCAGCCTGTGCTGAAGTTTGCCCAGTTGTGCAATTTGTCCACAGGACAGCACCCGACACTGGAACCTTTGTCCCTTATCAGTCCTTCGGGGGCTCCTGGGAGACAGCCATCTGCCCCACTGGGATGATTGGAGCACAGGCTGTGGAAGTGCAGTGGTTTTCAGGGTGTGCTTCCTAGAATACTGCTCCCTGGGGATTTTTTAGAAATGCAGATTCTCCAGTGCCACCAACGGCCTGCTGAGTCAGAAGCGCTGGGGTGGCACCGCAGTCTGTGTTTTGCTGAGCTCCCCAGGAGACTCTGACGCTGCAATCTGTGAAGCACTGCTTAGCGTGGCCTGCCCTCTCATCTTCACCCTCAGTTAAAAGCAATCTTAGGCCTCAGAGGGCAGGCTTCTAGGGCTATCTGTTTGTATTTAATATTAAACTTTTCTTTCTATATAATGTGATATAAAAATCAAGGAGATGAGGATATTGGGACAAAGACAAAATAGCAATAAAGAAAATTAGATGAATCTGGGAGCTATGGCTACATAGGCAGCACCCAGGAACCTTTGCAGAAGAGGAAGGGAAAGAAAGTCAGATGACTTATACTTAGAGCTGCCAAAGAAAACACGATCACCTCAAGTGTTCAGGGCATCACAAGATAACATCGAAGCATAGCTCTTTCTTGTATTGGGAACTGAGATTCCTTTCCTAGTCTTCATCTGGAGACTGTTGAGTATGTAGCATCTTCCCCAATACCCATTGACAAGCTGCGGGGAGCCATTTCTTGCACCATTTCTTAATTTAGCTGATGCCATAAACCCCAATGCTTACGTAAATGCATTGCTTGGGGGATATTCTTGAGGAGTGTGTTTAAGACTTTCAGTCTAGGGTTTGCCTTTCCAATGATCTGACTTGTGAATTGCAGTGTGTTTAGATCTATTATTTTTCAATATTTTAAACATGCATCTTATCATCCAATAAATTCAATTTTAATTTCTAGGGGTTGATATTAAAATTGATACTTCATTTTCAAAATATAGATATGTGATTCTTAAAATCAAGCTTTCCCGTCCTTATCTCCATCTGGTGAGTCATACTCCGTTCCGCGGTTCCACCGTCCCGCCATGGAGTATCACTGACCTGGAGACATGGAAGAAGGAGATGTGTTTCAAGAAACACACCTAAAATGTTATGTATTGTAGCAGAGCTATTAGTAAGTGTGAACCCAAGGATTTTAGAGAGCAACTAGTCTAACTCCAGGGCAGCTCTGGACTTTAACGCTCAGCCAGACAGTGGAGCCGCCAAAATAGGGCACTCCAGGCAGGCCTCAGTGTCAAGGAGGGGGAGACCTGTGGGTGACAGAATCCTAGTTCTTGGCAAATAGAACCACATGGATGGTGCGATGGAGCTACTCAAGATCTCAGCACTTGGGGTGCTTGTTTCTTTCCTCAAGCTCAGCAAGACGTCAGCTTATATTTTGGTGTGGTAGGCGGAGTGTATGCTCCTGCAGAGCTCAGCGGGTGGGAAGGCAGGGGACAGGCTTGGATCTGCAAACAAAATATTGGCAGTGCCCACCTCAACAGCAGGTGGGAGGGAAGCACATGTCAGCTCCAAAGCGAAGGTTCTCACTGTCCGCGTCAGCAGTGGAGGAGACAGGTGTGACGAGGTCAAGCAGCATAGGTTAGTCCAAAAGGCCAGCGAGAGGTGGGGTCGGCTGCTGGGCTGGCGTCGGCTTAGGCCAGTGATGGCGAACCTACGACATGCGTGTCAGAAGTGACACGCGAACTCATTTTGGGTGACACGCATCGACAGAGACAAAAAATTGCATAATTCAAATATTTGTCTCCCGCAATGGCCAGAGTTGGGCATCACTCGAGTAATATTATTACTCACGTTACTCATGATCAATAATGGAATTCTAAAACCGGATGTAAGCATGTACATCGGTGTTGGTAGCAAAGATACATAATGAAAACATCCAAGATACATTGTTCCAATATTGACATTAATATAAAAAGGTTAAGAATTGCACTATAAAGAGATTGACATTTTATTTTTACTCGAGTGACAAAATGCCCAATTCTGGAAACGGCCTCATTATAGTCAACATGTGCCTCGGGTAAGCTTCCCGTGCGTTCGGGTGCACTCGGCAAATGGACGCACCTGATCGCCATGTTCGTTAGGAGACAGGAGTGGGAGGGTTAGAAGAAAAAGATATACAGTGCAACAGTGCTCGACGAGACATTCTGCGTGTCGGATAATTGATTACAGCACCATATATTTGTTGGTTATACATACTATCTTTGAATTATTTTGCACCAGGAGTCTGTGCAACAACACTGCAAAAAGTTAATAGGTAACAAACCTATCAACCTTTTATAAAAAACGCCTTGATTTATATTTATTTATTTTTGCAGCCTTGTGATGGAGAATCAAGAAAATAAAAAAGCAAGATTGAATAATAAAGGAAGTGGAAGTAGCAGTAGCCGACCCTTTCAAGACATATGGACTGAGATGTACGGAATTGTCAACAGAAACAACAGATCATTGTGCATACGGTGTAATGAAACGGTAGTAAGCAGAACGTGGAATGTAAAGAGACATTTTGAAACTAATCATTGTCAGCTCTTGAAAAAAAGTATCGATGAAAGGAAGGAATACGTTTCTAAGCAGCTACACCTCTATAAAAGTCAAACAAATTCCATCATTAAATTTGTAAGATGCTCTACAAATTTAACATCAGCAAGTTACTGTATTGCTCACTCCATAGCTCAGCATGGAAAAGCCCTCAGTGATGGAGAATTTATTAAGGAAACATTTCTAAGATATGCACCAGCTCTATTTCACGATATGAAAAATAAAGATGATATTATTAAAAGAATTTCTGAGTTACCACTCAGTAGAAATACTATCAAAGACAGAATAATAGATCTTAACAAAAACGTACAACATAAATTAAAAAAAGACTTAAGGAGTTGTAAATATTTTTCAATTTCTCTTGATGAAACTACTGATGTCACATCAAATGCTCGGTTGGTCATTATTGCTAGATATTCTGATGGCCTTACAATGAGAGAAGAGTTGATAAAGTTAGAATCAGTGCCAATAAGTACATCAGGAAACGAAATATGTAAGGTTGTTATAAAAACATTCAGTGACCTAAACATTGATATCTCTAAAATCGTGTCAGTCACGACAGATGGGGCACCAAATATGGTGGGAAAAAATGTGGGATTCCTGAAATTGTTTATGGAAGCTATTAGACATCCACTTGTACCTTTTCATTGCATTATCCATCAGGAGGTGTTGTGTGCCAAATCGGGATTCTCAGAATTGAATGATTTAATGTCAGTTGTAACAAAAATTGTGAATTTTATAGCTTCTCAACCCCTTTACAAGAGAGAATTTTCTGCACTTTTACAGGAAGTTGATTCAACCTACAGTGGACTACCGATGTTCAATAATGTGAGATGGCTGAGTCGAGGTAAAGTACTTGAGCGATTTGTGGAGTGCTTTGAAGAAATTACGGTATTTATTGAGAAGGAGGACCTGGCAAACTTTCCTCCGATCAATGACCATAAGCGGGTCAGCAATTTGATGATTTTTACAGATCTCTCTGTTCGTATGCATGAACTGAACTTAAAATTACAAGGTTTTGGAAAAAGTACTGACGTTATGTTTGGATACATCAAATCTTTGAAAGTAAACTCAAAATTTTCAAGCGAGACATTGAAACTAAAACTTATAAGTATTTTCCTCGGATTAAAAAGTATTTCGAGAAGGCCACTACAACGAGTGTAATGGAGTCCGTACTTATGTACCAGAATATAGTAAACTCGTTATTTGAACAGTTCAGCGAAAGATTCGACCAATTTAGAAGCCTAGAACAGACCATTAAAATAATTAAGTAGCCAGATGTAGTTGTTTACAGTACTTTGGAATTAAAGGATTTCCAATGGATGCAAATTGATGATTTAGAGATGCAACTTGCAGATTTTCAAGGTAGCATTTGGACTCATGTGTTTGTCGACTTAAGGTGGAAACTTGAAAATCTGGAACGAAATCGTTTGAATAATGAAGAGTGCAACTACAAACAAGAAATTTTGAGAGCTTGGAACAGAGTACCTGACACTTTTAGCGACATAAAAAATCTAGCAATGGCTTTGCTAACAATTTTTTCATCAACATATTTTTGTGAGACTTTGTTCTCAACATTAAATAATATTAAAACGAACAAAAGAAACCGGCTAACAGATGAAGTTAGTGGCGCTTGCTTAGCCTTGAAGTGCACCAAGTATGAACCTGCAATTGAAGAATTAACAGACAAACTTCAGCACCAAAAAAGCCACTAATTTCTAGTTTTCGTACCATTTGATTATCATTGTTTTTATTTATTTTCCTAAATGTACATTGTTTTTCTGTTTTTGTTCATTTTATACATATTTTTTGGTTGATTTTTCTTTGTTAAATGGCATTTAAATATATAAAGTAAATATCAAAAATATAAATCTTTTTTTTACTATGGTTGCAAATATATAAAAAACATTATGAATATTTCTATATGTGACACAGCACCAGAGTTAAGTTAGGGTTTTTCAAAATTTTGACACGCCGGGCTCAAAAGGTTCGCCATCACTGGCTTAGGAGGAGCACAGACTGGATCCTGGGGACAGAGAAGCAAGGTCGGGAAGGGGGCGGGTCCCAAAAGGGGGCGGAGCTGGAAAGGCCGGCGCGAGGCGAGGGCGGGGCCATAGGTGGGCGGAAGCGGGAGTCAGGGGCGGGTCGGGGCGAGGCGGAGGGGCGGGGCCCACAGTCGGCGCCTGCGCACCGGGTCGGGGCGGGGCTGCGCACGCGCGGTTCGGGGCCCCGAGGGCGGAGTCCGGCGGGCGCGGCCGAGAGCGGGCGGAGGCTCCGGGTCCGGCGCTCCCTCCGGCCACTGACGCGATGCCGGCTGCAGCGGGCGGGGCGGCCGGCCCGGAGGGGATGTGACAGGCGGCCCTTCGCTCACCTGCGGTCCTTGCGCCTCAGGTTCCGGGCGAGCCGCCCTGGGCCGCGCCGAGGAGGCAGAGCGGATCCGAGCGGTAAGGGCCGGATGGTGGCGGGGCCGGGTCCCGGCGGGATGCTGACCGCGGCCGCTCGGGCAGGGGGTGCGGTCCGGCTGCTCAGGCCCGGGCGCTGGGATGAGGCAGTGGCGCCCTTCGGACTCCTGCCTCCGGGGTGACCCTCGCGAGCCTCCTAAGGCGAGACGGGCGTGGGCCGGGCCGGACGTCCCCCATCCCCCTGAAACCCCGTCCCCCCGAACGCTCGCCCCGGTCCCCCTGAAACCCCGTCTCCTCGTTCCCCACCTCCCAACCCCCCCGGTTCCCCTCCTTCCTCCCCATCTCGCAGTCTCCGTCCTCCCTTCTCCCGCCCCCGCCCGCTGCCCCCCGTCCTCTCCCGTCCCCCTGACCCCTCCGTCTCCCTGTTCCCCCGGCCTCTCGACTCCCCGAACCCCCACCCCCCTCCCCGTCTCCGCCCCGCAGGGCTGCCGCCTTCCTCCCAGGAAAAAGCAGGGCGAGGCTCAGACGCCCGGGGTTCAGTCAGGGTGCTGTGCGGCTGCAGGGGAGGTACGGGGTGCCCCAGGGACTTTTTTTTCGGGGGGGGAGGGGGTTATTACTGGGACACAACAAAGACACACCCAAGCACGTCTTGAGAGGAACTTCGTGGACCACTCGGTTCCGGGGCTCAGGTGCTGGCTCTCCCAGGGGAGACCCGCTGGCCTGGGCGTCGCCGGGCGCCTCCTGCGCCGACGCCGCCTCCCGTGAGCTGGTCCCGGGCCGCCCTGGAGCTGTGCCCCGGACTGCGGACCCGTCCGTCAGGCCCGCGCCCCGCCAGGCCCGGCCCGCGGGGGTGGTTCCAGTGGGCGCGAGGTGTGCACCGCTGGGGATGGATTGCTGTAGGCTCTCCAAACAGCCATTGGAAATACATTCCTTTTTTTCTTGAACATTAAAATATTATGGAACCCGCTAATTTTGCCATTTAAAAAATCTTCCTTTAATTTAAGGAGTTTAGAGGTGACAGCTCTTCTTTAACCAAAAGAAATTTAAAATACTCTCCTCTTGCAAAAGATAGGCACACCGCATGTCTTCCCTGAACCCGAGGCGTGGTAGGATGTAAACACTTCTGAATGTTTTCCTTGAAGTCGGCCGCCTCAGCTGTTATTCCTGCTAGCCTCTCCTTATCTCTCATAGAGATGTTTAGTATTTTCTTATTTGGTTGCTTTCTTTAGTGCGCTCAACAAAATTGACTTCAAGTAAACACTTTCTTGCACCGTTTAGCTGTCATTTCAGTTCAGGCTGTCTTAATGTGCCATCGAAGGACCTGCCCGGCCCTGAGGGAGTGAACTGTCCCTAAATAAGTACCGTGACTCTCTCTGACCCCGACCTGCCTGTCTGTCTGTCACCTGGACCCCGCCTTGGACTGTGGAGGGAGCGGGGACTTTGAGTCCGTGTGTGAAGTCTGTGGTGACTCTCCATAATCTGTAGTTGAGAGAGTCAAAGTCCTTCACAGCTCTGCACTCATGCATGTTTCTAATTTCATCTTCTACCATTTTGCCTGCCTTCTTCATACAAAGACTACTTAGAGGTCTCTGAAGAGGACATCTTCCGTTGTAGAATTCTTCTCTACCTAGTAAGCAACTTGCCTTTTAAGACCTAACCAAAATACTACTTCTGAATCTTGTCCAGACATTTTATCCTACTTGTCTCAGCTGATCCAGGGGTGCATTGCACATTATGCAGTTAGCATCTGTCAGCCGGTAGTTAATGATTTGTTTGTCTCCACCAGGGAGCTTTGTAACTGGAGCACATACTGTGTGGCACAGGTGTTCAAAACTATTTATTGAATAAATGATTGAGGAATGCTTTCAATCTTGAATATAGCTTTAAGATAGGCAAAATGTGTTAACTACTCTCAATATCAGAAAACTTAGAAAAGAGAAATGCACAAACGAGGTACTTTTAAATTTCCAAGAATAAAGTCAAAATTATTGTTTCTTGTTAGGAAGTAAACCCCAGTTATGATAAGCTACCAATGTGTTTTATGACACACGAATTAAAGGACATGGTCAGTAGGACTGCTGCTGCTTTGATTTTAGGACTTCAAGGCAGAGTGATTTGCCCAAGGTCATGCAGGTAGGAAGGGTCAGACAGAGCTGGGATCCAATCCAGGCTTTTGACCATCTGTGTATTTTACCTTTGCTCCTAGTTTCCTAATTCTAAATCTTAACAATTATTTTACAATCTGAGTGAGGCATTTTGGGTGGGGAGATCAGTATTGAATTTGAAAGAATTAAGAGATTATTTGATTTAACTTTTAAATTTTTATGCCAAAGGACAAGTTGCTTGAGGTTACTTAGTCACCTGTATAACATATCTCCTGACCATATGCTTGTGTATTTTTTTAAAATAGAGTTTTATTGATTTCAGACAGGAAGGAAGGAGAGAGAGAAACATCCTATAAAATAAAAGGCTAATATGCAAATCAACCAAATGGCTGAACGATTGGTCTCTATGACGTGCACTGACCACCAGGGGGCAGACACTCAACGCAGGATCTGCTCCCTGGTGGTCAGTGTGCTCTCACAGTGGAAGCGCCGCTCAGCCAGAAGCTCTGAGCTGGGCTCATGACTGGCAAGTGCAGTGGTGGGGGGTGGGAGCCTCTCCCAACTCCAAAGGATGTCCCAGTGAAGGCTTAGGCCTGGTCCCTAGATGGGCCTAAGCCTTCAGTCAGACATCCCCCAAGGGCTCCTGGACTGTGAGAGGGCGCAAGCCGGGTTGATGGAACGCCCCCCCCCGCCCCCCCCCCGCCCCTGGCTCCAAGTGCATGAATTTCATGCACTGTGCCTCTAGTCTATGATGAGAGAGAATCATGGATTGGCTGCTTCCTTCACGCTCCCTACTGGGGATTGAGCTCGCAACCTGGGCCTGTGCCCTGACTGGGAATAGAACCGTGACCTCCTGGTTCATAGGCCGGCCGGGCTGCTTGTGTGTTTTTCTTTACTCCGTGGTGCTTTTAGAAGGAAATGAAGAAGTTTCCAGTCTTCAGAGGGAGAGCAGATAGTCTTACAATTTCTTCCTCCTTGAATGCTTTAGCTCTTGAGTGGCTAAGAAACATGGAACTCATTTGGGGATATAGGAGAAGCCTAGGCTTCACCATTACATTTGGCCAGATAGTTTTTAACCTCAGTGCTTGGGGCCCACTCTCCAATTGCCCCATAATAAGTGGCTTCTGCTCACCATATGGAGATCCCACATATAGTTACGTTTTGATGGTAAAATGAGATTTTAATATAACAAGGTTCCAGCTGGCTAATAGCATTGGGTAAAATGACATGTATGATTACTCTGTATGTGAGAAGAATTTATCCAATTACTCTGTTATAGATTTTTTTGGAAAAAATGATAATTGTGGTTTTATGCTTCAGAAGAGTCAATTTTAAAATATATACTTACTGTGGTGGATCTGATCAATTCTAACAGGCTTTTTATTTTACAAATAATTTAATGGTCAAAGAAATAAGAAATTTTTTTTTAATTTTTCTTATTTATTTCTCACCGTATATACATGATTTTATATAACAATCAAAGCATAAATATTTAATTTTGCTTTCATAGTTAATGTTTTCTTTTTGCTAAAGTTTTTGTACCTGTAAATTATTATATAATGCTAGAGGCCTGGCACATGGGATTCATGCACTGGTGGGGGACGTGGCCTGTGGGGATCGGGCCGCTGTGGGAGCGTTGCTCATCCAGGTCGGCTGAGCAGCTATGGACCATCCCTCTGAGTGACTGCTCCCTGGTCCGGCATCTTCCATGGAGCTGGGGCACGCTTCTCCAGGGGACCCGGTTGGGGCCAGGCGGCGGGACAGGAGTACTAAGAGGCGGCAGAGTAGGCTTCAGTCCCACGGTGGCCATGAACCCACCTTGCAGCCTCCGGGGTCAGCTCTGCATAGCCTGCGAGCTTCCCGAGGAGGCAGCAAGGAGCAGGAGGAGGAGCCTGGGGCAAGGAGGCCATGATCCCAGCCCAGGTTCCTGCCCATGGCCCCACCCCCCCACCCCCATTCACAGCAGGAGCAGCCGCTCATCCCAGTCAGCCGGCAGCATTCCCACTGTGGTTGTGCACTGACCACCAGGAGGCAGCTCCTGTGTTGAGCGTCTGCCCCCTGGTGGTCAGTGCGCATCATAGTGACTGGTCAACCAGTTGTTCTGGTTGTTCTGCTGTTGGGTTGTTGGGTTTTTATTACATAGGATTACTAGTTGAGTTGCTTAGCTTTAATAATTGTACATCTAAGTTGCCTCCCATTTGGCAAGTAATGCAGTTAATATATAGCTGTTCTTTGTTTTCTTCTTTCATTAGGCTAAAGTTCCAGGAGAGGGATTACAAGGTCAGAGAGAGTGAAGGTTTTTTGTCACTTAAAAAAAATGTTTTTATTGATTTTAGAGGAGAGGAAGAGGGATAGAAAGATAGAAACATCATTGATGAGAGACAAACATCCATTGGCTGCCTACTGCAGGCCCCTACTGGGATGGAGGCTGAAATCCTGGCATGTGCCCTCACTGGAAATCCAGCCAGTGCCCTTTTGGTTCATGGGTCACTGCTCAACCACTGAGCCACATTGGCCGGGTGGTTTTTGTCACTTTTGAAAATATTACCAGGTTTATTTCTAAAAGGTTGTATTGATTTATACTGCTTCCTGCATTTTGGTTGACAGTTTTACAATACTTTTAAAGGCTTTTGTTTTTTAAAGGTTGGTATTTTACAAATGGGTATAAGGGTACCTACTATCTAACATACAATCTGCAATAGAAAAGCAAATGCAGTATTTTCCTACTTTTATTTTCTCCTTTGTTGGAATTGTTTGACCTTTGTGCATAAATTTACGGGGATCTTACTAATTTTCATTAGCACTTAATTTTTAAAACTGCAAAGTATACAGCCATAAACAACAAAAACAAAACAAGAGATTAATGTATTTATGATGTTAGGTGCTAATTAAAATTACTGACTTTTTAATTGAATTTATTGGGGTGACATTGGTGATAAAATTATACAAGTTTCAGGTATATAGTTCTTTAATACATAATCTGTATACTGTATTGTGTATTTACCACCCAAGTCCAATCTTCCATCATCATTTATCCCCCCTTTATACCTTCTTCTAAAAATCACGGACTTTTAAACAAAATTTTGTGATTTCATCTTTTGATTGTGAATCTGAATGTCTGTCCATCATCTGGTGCACACTTATTTTCTTAAGTTCTTAGAATTTGTTTTGTTGTACGTGTGTATCTTTAGTAAATTATGCATATGATTGAGATTGAATATAATTCATGTGGATTCTATACTATAGAGAATCACATTCTTATATGTCGAAGTGTGTTTTCTTTTTTTTTCCTTCCTGAACTTGAATAGGAAACAAAACAAAACAAACTAACCTAGTTGGTTTTTTAAAAAATAAATTATAGTAAATTTAGACAAACTAAAATTTTCATGAGAGCAATATTTTGGTTAATTGAAGTTTTTTTTTTTTAATTTTTATTTTTTCCTTTTTTTTTATTGCTTAAAGTATTACAAAGAGTATTACATATGTCTCCTTTTTTTCCCCCCGCCCTTGACAATCCCCTGGCCTCCCATACCCCCCAGTGTCTTATGTCCATTGGTTATGCTTATATGCATGCATACAAGTCCTTTGGTTGATCTCTTACCCACCCCCCTCCTGCCCTCCCACCCTCCCCGGCCTTGCTGCTATAGTTTGACAGTCTGTTCGAGGCAGCTCTGCCTCTGTATCTATTTTTGTTCATAAGTTTATAATGGTCTTTATTATCCAGAAATGAGTGACATCATGTGGTATTTTTCCTTCATTGACTGGCTTATTTCACTTAGCATAATGCTCTCCAGTTCCATCCATGCTGTTGCAAATGGTAAGAGTTCCTTCTTTTTTACAGCAGCATAGTATTCCATCGTGTAGATGTACCACAGTTTTCTAATCCATTCATCTACAGATGGGCACTTAGGCTGTTTCCAGATCTTAGCTATGGTGAATTGTGCTGCTATGAACATAGGGGTGCATATATCCTTTCTGACTGGTGTTTCTGGTTTCTTGGGATATATTCCTAGAAGTGGGATCACAGGGTCAAATGGGAGTTCCATTTTCAGTTTTTTGAGGAAACTCCATACTGTCTTCCATAGTGGCTGCACCAGTCTGCATTCCCACCAGCAGTGCACAAGTGTTCCTTTTTCTCCACATCCTCTCCAGCACTTGTCGTTTGTTGATTTGTTGATGATAGCCAGTCTGACAGGTGTGAGATGGTACCTCATTGTTGTTTTGATTTGCATCTCTCGGATGATTAGTGACTTTGAGCATGTTTTCATATGTCTCTTGGCTTTCTGAATGTCCTCTTTTGAAAGGTGTCTATTTAGATCCTTTGCCCATTTTTTGATTGGATTGTTTATCTTCCTTTTGTTAAGTTGTATGAGTTCCCTATAAATTTTGGAGATTAGGCCCTTATCAGATATGACATTGGCAAATATGTTCTCCCATGCAGTGGGCTTTCTTGTTGTTTTGTTGTTGGTTTCTTTTGCTGTGCAGAAGCTTTTTATTTTGATGTAGTCCCATTTGTTTATTTTCTCTTTAGTTTCCAATGCCCTAGGAGCTGTATCGGTGAAGAAATTGCTTTGGCATATGTCTGAGATTTTGTTGCCTTTGGATTCTTCTAGTATTTGTATGGTTTCCCGTCGTATATTTAAGTCCTTTATGCATTTTGAGTTTATTTTTGTGTATGGTGTAAGTTGGTGGTCTAGTTTCATTTTCTTGCATATATCTGTCCAGTTTTCCCAACACCATTTATTGAAGAGACTATCTTGACTCCATTGTATTTTCTTGCCTCCTTTGTCAAATATTAATTGAGCGTATTGGTTGGGGCTGATTTCTGGGCTCTCTATTCTATTCCATTGATCAATATGTCTGTTCTTGTGCCAGTACCAGGCAGTTTTGAGAACAGTGGCTTTGTAATACATCTTGATATCTGGTATTGAGATCTCACCTACTTTGTTCTTTCTCAGGATCGCTGCAGCTATTTGGGGTCGATTTTTATTCCAGATGAATTTTTGGAGAGTATGTTCTAGGTCTGTGAAATATGCCATTGGTATTTTAATGGGAAGTGCGTTGAATTTATAGATTGCTTTGGGCAGTATGGACATTTTAATGATGTTGATTCTACCAATCCAAGAACATGGTATGTTCTTCCATCTCTTTATATCTTCCTCTATCTCTTTTTTCAACGTCCTGTAGTTTTCTGAGTAGAGGTCTTTTACCTCTTTAGTTAAGTTTTTTCCTAGGTAGCTTAATTTTTTTGGTGGGATGGTAAATGGGATTGCTTTTTTAGTCTCTCTTTCTGCACATTCACTATTGGTGTATAGAAATGCCATAGATTTCTTGGCGTTAATTTTGTATCCTGCTACATTGCCGAACTCTTTTATTAAGTCTAATAGTTTATTGATGGAGCCTTTAGGGTTTTTTAAGTATAATATCATGTCATCTGCAAATAAGGACAGTTTTACTTCTTCTTTTCCAATTTGGATGCCTTTTATTTCTTCTTCTTGCCCAATTGCAATGGCTAACACTTCCAGTACTATGTTGAACAGGAGTCATGAGAGTGGGCATCCCTGTCTTGTTCCTGTTCTTAGGGCAAATGGTGTTAGTTTTTGTCCATTGAGTATGATGTTGGCTGTGGGTTTGTCATATATGGCTTTTATTATGTTGAGTTATGATCCTTCAATTCCCACCTTGCTGAGAGTTTTTATCAAAAATGGGTGTTGAATTTTGTCAAATGCTTTTCCTGCATCAATTGATATGACTATGTGGTTTTTTTCTTTCAATTTGTTTATGTGATGTATCACGTTTATTGATTTGCGAATATTGTACCATCCTTGCATCCCTGGGATAAATCCTACTTGGTCGTGGTGTATGATCTTTCTGATGTACTGCTGGATCCGATTTGCTAAGATTTTGTTGAGGATTTTGGCATCTATGTGCATGAGGGATATTGGCCTGTAATTCTCTTTCATTTTGTTGTCTTTACCTAGTTTTGGTATAATTGAAGTTTTTATTGGATCAGGATTAACCAGAAGACCATTTCTGATTTCACTTTTACTATTAATCATTCTAATATACACTGAGTGGCCAGATTATTATGACCACTTCATCAGTACTTCGTTGGGCCACCTTTTGTCTTCAATGCTGCCTTCTTCTTGGCAATGACTCCACGAGATGTTGAAAGGTGATGCGAGGAATCTGACACCATGCCTGATGAATAGCACTGTCCAGTTCTGTGAGATTTGATGGTTGTGGAACCAGCTGCCTGATGGCTCTTTTAACTTCGTCCCACAAATGCTCAATTGGATTGAGATCTGGTGATTGTGGGGGCCACCTAAGCAAGGTAAAGTCTCGCTCATGTTCTTGAAACCACTCCTGCACAATATGAGCACCATGGCATGGCGCATTGTCTTATTGGAAGAAGCCATCTCCATTGGGATACGCCATCAACATGATAGGATGAACTTGATCAGCAATGATACTTAGGTATGTTGTGCTATTCAGACGTTTATAATGGTATGGCCCTCTAGCAACTTCAGCGTGAAATTATAGCTAATTTGCCTACAAACGTCAGGTGGTCATAATAATGTGGCCACTCAGTGTATATGAAAGTAAGACCTTGATTATCTGCTTCCTTTGGGAAGTGTGACATTCTAGATCAGCGGTTCTCAACCTGTGGGTCGCGATATCTTTGGGGGTCGAACCACCCTTTCACAGGGGTTGTCTAAGACCATGGGAAAACACATATATAATTACATATTGTTTTTGTGATGAATCACTATGCTTTAATTATGTCCAATTTGTAACAATGAAATTGGGGGTCACCACAACATGAGGAACTGTATTAAAGGGTCACGACATTAGGAAGGTTGAGAACCACTGTTCTAGATAAATGAGACAACCCAGGATAATAGTTAATATTGATTGCGTGCTCAGTACTGTGCTGGTGTTTGGCATGGAGTTTTTTATTTCGTGTAACAGGCCAAGAGAGATAGGTTCTTTTGGTATCCTCATTTCACAAATGGGAAAACTTAGAGAGGAAAAGTGACCTGCCAAAGGTAACTCAGTTAGCAAGCAGTGGACTGGAACTTTACCTACTTTTAAAAGCCTCTCTTTGAAAAATATATTACCTTATTTTTGTGTGCTAAGGATTTGAACTTTATCTCTTAGGCATTGGAAAGATATTAGATGTTTCAAAGCAAGGGGATGATATGGTATGTTATGTCTTTTAGGGAGATGGCTGATGCAACAATGTGGAAATATATTGAATTGTGTTTCTGATAGACACTGGTTGAAATAGGTCATATGAGAAATGAAATCTGACTGCAAGGTGAATTTGGAGATCAGGGGATATGAGGGAAAAGATATAGGACTTAATAACTGACTTACAAGAGAATGGGAAGCTGGAGTGTTGATTTGGAAAATATCTGGGTAATGACAAGTGAATATGCGCTCACAGCACTTTGTTATATTTCTTTCATAGCATTGACTGATGTACCTAATCTAGTGACACATCTACTCCCCCCCCGCCCCCCCCCCCCCCCCCCCCCGCCCCGACTGGATTATGTGCTTGTCAAGGACAGGTCTGAGTAGAATGCATGAGCTAATGCAGGATGAGCTAATATAGAAGAGGATAAGAGACAACTGCCTGTGGGGAACACCAGATCACCAGAATCAAAGAGTAAAAGAGTAGATGGAGAAAGAGGAGCTATAGAAAGTGAAGGCTGTCTGGAAGGTGGGGAGAGCCATCAGTGTCAGATCAGGGGAGAAGTGTTAAGTAGCAGGAAGTATTAGCAAAGAAGTATTAACACAGAATGCTACCTCAGGCTACAAACAGTTCTGGTTGGTGTGCCCTAATGCGATATTCTGATGGCCAGTGAGTGTATAGAGCTAACTTGTTTTTTCCTTTGTTACAGACTCACCCTTCTCTCCCCTTTCCCCCCCACCTCCCAACACACACAGCCCATACCTTTCTCAGTGTATTCAGTTGTCTCCCACCTCTTTTAGTTTCTAACATTTGTTTGCTGTGCATACTGATGCTGGGGTTTGACTCAGCCTAATGAGGGCAACCAATCAGAACCTTCCTTTCTTTTTAATGAAATTGACCAATCAGAGTATGTTAGGTGTAATTTCTGAGTTTTCAGCTCTTTTCTGCTGAGTTGATTACTTTTGAATGCCTTCAGAGTTATTTCTCTAACTTTCAAGACTCCCATTTTGTTATTTTAAGATTTAGAGCCATTTGGAAGGCAGAGGTTTTTTAAAGGTTAGGTCCATGAAAGCTGAAGTGTTTTTTTTGTTTTTTGTTTTTTTTTTAACCTGTTTATGTTTCCATGTTGATCAGTATGATCAGTATGAATATAGTTGGATCCTTTTTGAGGATTGCTAATTTTAACAGTGCCCCAGGACCATAATTCTAAATAATTAAGCATTTCTGTTCTCTCTGTACAAGTTTTATACACATCAGGTGTGAGGCTTGTTTTAAATTCCTTAGTCAGTTCCTAACTTCATATGTCTGCTTTTCAAAGACATATTCCTTAGAAAAGGAATTCATCTTGATTTCTTCTGCTACCAGAGCTCCTTACCCTTCACTCTGCCTTCTTCTTCCCAGTTTTCATCTGCCCACTTTTTTTACTTTGTAAGTACAATAGGAAAGGGAAACAAACAAACACAGGCAACTACTTCTCTCCCTCCTTTCCATACAGGTTACCACCCTCCTCTCCCCAATTATTGCTCCCAGCAGTCCAGTTTGGCATGGCCTTCTGCACCATAGCTACAATTTGGTGTGTGGGAATGGAAACACAAGACAGCTCTTTAGCTGAGAAATGCTGGCTACCTTGAGGTATTTGGTCCTACTGTGATCTCTGTGTTGGTGTCTGGTATTGAAAAGTCTAGGTGCCAGCTTTATTTTAGTAGATACTTTCTATTCCCTGGCAAGCTAACTCGCTTTAAAATTCAAAAAAATATCTAGGTGCTGTTTCTTTAAATTCATTCTCCCTCTCTCTCCTCACCCTCTCCTTGTTCCTCTCTCGGTCCCTTCCCCTCTCTCTCTCCCACATGCATACCCCCATAGGAAGATATCACAATTTTTGATGCCTGAGCCCTTAGTGAATACATCTGAATACATCAGGGACAGTGAAGATAGGCAGACACCAAAGGTACTTTGAATTGTTGTTGCCATCTTATGAGTGATATTTGGTTGCAGCCTGAGTACCTTGGGGAAATTTGAGAGCTTTCTGTGACCATTATTTTCTTGGCAGCCAGTGTTAGGGTTGGGAGTTATAATTTTCTCTGAAGATCTTAGCTTAGAAAAGCAGGAACTATTCATAACAGCTATTTAAGTGTATAGAATGGGTCTGGTGATATTTTGGTCTGAGTTGATAGGCCAGCTTATAGGAAATATATCCACGTGGTATTTCTTTACAGGAAGTGGGGAGGTAGGTGTGGCCATTTTTTCACTTATTCTTTTTATTTTAAATTTTTTTCTCAAGTTTATTTTCTTCATTTTACAATAGTTTGGACTTGTCCACCCTTATTTATTACTAGAGGCCTGGTGCACGAATTCGTGTAAAGTGGGTTCCCTCGGCCTGGCCTGCAGGATTGGGCCAAAACCGGCTCTCTGACATCCCCCGAGGGGTCCCAGATTGTGAGAGAGCGCAGGCCAGGCTGAGGGACCCCATCGGTGCACAATCGAGGCCAGGGAGGGATGCAGGAGGTTGGCTAGCTGGGGAGGTAACATGGGAGGGCTCCAGGGTGTGTCTGGCCCATCTCACTCAGTCCCGATCAGCCGGACCCCAGCAGCAAGCTCACCTATCAGTCAGAGCGTCTGCCCCCTGGTGGTCAGTGCACATTATAGCGACTGGTCGGGTGGTCGACTCTCTGCCCCATGGTGGTCAGTGCACATCATAGCGAGCGATTGAGCGGCCTTAGGATGTCATTAGCATATTATGCTTTGATTGGTTGAACAGCCAACTGGATTACCGGACACACTTAACATATTATGCTTTTACTAGAGACCCGGTGCACAAAATTCGTGTGTGGGGGGGGTCCCCTCAGCCCAGCCTACACCCTCTCCAATCCGGGACCCCTCAGGAGATGTCCGACTGCTGGTGTAGGCATTAGGGGCGATTAGGCCGGCGGGGGGGAAGTAAGGGGTAATCCAGATACTGAGTGTGGATTTTCCTCATTCATGTCATCCATCCATCCATCCATTCAAGAAATATCTGCTGAACACTTGCTAGTAATAGTGCAGTGAGGAAACACATTTTCTGCCCTGTGAAACTTATCCTATCGAATAAAAGAGAAACATGGTAATTGGCGTACGACTGCTACCCTTCCCATTGGCTAATGAGGGCGATATGCAAATTAACTGCCAGCCAAGATGGCGGCCGGCAGCCAGGCAGCTTGAAACTAACGTGAGGCTTGCTTGCTTCAGTGACGGAGGACTCCAACGTTCCCTGCCTGCCTTGCCGGCCTCTGAGCTGGCAATTGGAAACATAGTTACAAAAATAGAAGCTAAACAAAACCCCAGAAACCAGCTTTCAGCTAGCTGGGATCTCAGAGCTGGAGTTGATAAAGAGTTTTGATTGTAGAACCAAAACAAACCAGATACCTGCTTTCATGAGTGGAGGCCTAAGAGCTGAAGCCTCAGAGCTAAAGCTGGCTCAGAATAAAAAAAAAAGAAAAAAAAGGAGCAGTTGGGAGCTTCAGTCACCCGCCAGCCTGAAAACAGCCCTCAGCCCCTCACCCAGACTGCCCAGGCACCCCAGTGGAGACCCCCACCCTGAAGGGTGTGTGACCAGCTGCAAACAGCCATCATCCCCTCATCCAGGCGGCCAGGCACCCCAGTGGAGACCCCCACCCTGAATGGTGTGTGACCAGCTGCAAACAGCCATCAGGTATCCCCTCATCCAGGCTGGCCAGGCACCCCAGTGGGGACCCCCACCCTGATCCGGGACACCCTTCAGGGAAAACCAGTCAGCCCCCACCCGTGCACCAGGCCTCTGTTCTATATAGTAAAAGGGTAATATGCCTCCCAGCACCGGGATCAGCGGAGCCGCGAGGTCTCCTGGCACCGGGATCAGCATGACAGGGGGCAGCGCCGAGACCCCCTGATTGCCCTGTGGCTCTGTGTGTGACAGGGGGCGGGGCCACAACCTCCCTATCGGCCCTGCTCTGTTCCTGACAGGAGAAGGTGCCCCAACCCCCTGATCGGCCCTGCTCTTTGCCTGATGGGGGGAGCTCCCCAACCTCCTGATTGCCCTGCGGCTCTGTGTGTGACAGGGTGCGGCGCCCCAACCCCCCCACCCCATGGGCCCTGCTCTTTGTGTGACGGGGTAGAGCCATAACCTCCCCATTGGCCCTGCTGAGTGTGACAGTGGCGGCGCCCCAACCCCCTGATCGGCCCTGCTCTGTGGGTGATACAGGGTGGTGCCCCAACCTCCTGATCTGCCCTGCTCTGTGTGTGACAGGGGGGAGCTCCCCAACCCCCTGATGGGCCCTGCTCTGTGCATGACAGGGGGCAGCGCCCCAACCCCCTGATAGGCCCTGCTCTGTGCACAGGGGGTGGTGCCGCAACCTCCCCATCGACCCTACCTTGAGTGTGCCGGGGGCGGTGCCCCAACCCCCCAATTGGCCCTGCCCTGAGCGTGACTGAGGGTGGCATCGCAACCTCCCAATCCGCCCTGCTCTGTGCATGACAGGGGGCGGTGCCCCAATTCCCCAATCGGCCCTGCTCTGAGCCCAACCAGGGCTGCACCTAGGGATTAGGCCTGCCTTCTGCCACCTGGGAGCTGGCCTAAGCCAGCAGATCATTATCTCCCGAGGGGTCCCAGACTGTGAGAGGGCAGAGGCCGGGCTGAGGGACCCCCCTCCCCCCCGAGTGCACAAATTTTTGTGCACTGTGCCTCTAGTATTCTAATGATATCATATAGGAAATAAACAAGTATATATGTAATATAGCTGCTATTATAGTGCTGTGGAGAAAAAGCAGGATAAGGTGGAAAGAACATGGGAGGGGATGCCGCTGTTTTATATAAGGTGGTTAGAGAGGCTGTAGTGATGAATGGTATAGCAGAGATGTGGGAGAAGTAATATTGTGATCTAATCTGAGCAGATTTAGGGGAGAGAACATTTGAGGAAGATGGAACAAGAGTACAAATGTGCTTGTTCTGTGGCAATTGTCCCCTCATTTCTTCAAGTTCTCATTTATTTTTTTCTAAGCATTAGAAGGAAAAAACCCTTTAAATGGAAATTTTCAGTCATACTAAAAGTATCTCATTTCTCACAGTTAGTCAGCTTCAATAATTTTTATTGAAAGCTCACTGGAGGACATTTTTTCCATTGATTTTTAGAGAGGGTGAACGAGAGGGAGGGAGGGAGGGAGGGAGGGAGGGAGGGAGAGAGAGAGAGAGAGGGAGAGGAAAGAAAGAGAGAGAAACATCCATGTGAGAGAGATATATCAATTGGTTGCCTTCCGCACATGAGTCAGGACCAGGCCTGGGATTGAAGCTGCAATCCAGGTACCTGCCCTTGACCAGAATCAAACCCAGACTTTTCAGTGCTTGGGCCAGCATTCTTACCATTGGGCACACTGGCCAGGGCAACAGCCAGTCCTTTTAAGGAATTTGCTATAAATTGAAGCTGGGAAAAATAGGTTGGTAATTGGAGGGGATGTAGAGTCAAGGAATTTTTTTAAAAGATGGGTGTTTTTCTAGTATCCTATATAATAAAGAGCTAATATGCTAATTAGACCGCAGCACAACCATCTGGACTACCTTCCGGACAACTGTCCAGATGACCTTCCAGATGAAGCTGGGCTGCGAGGCGCTGCGAGGGCCGGTCGGGGCTGTGAGGGGCTGCGTGGGCCGAGCTCCTTGCATGAATTTTGTGCATCAGGCCTCTATATTTATATAAATAGAGAGTATAAAGCTGATGGAGTGATCCAAGAGAGAGAAATAAATTACAGGAACCATTTCTTTTAAAAATAAATGAAATTAATTTTATCCTAATCTGTGTACCCAATATCGTTATTATATATATGTATATCCTTATGTATTAACCTATTTATTTCAAACTAGTGGCCTGGTGCATGGATTCATGCACATTGAAAGAAAATTAATTAGAAGAAATATTTTAGCATCACTACTTGCCCTTTCTCTATAAGAGAAGTGTCAACCAAATTCACGATGGACAATGGCAGGTCAAAACACACGTGTGCAATTGGCACCAGCAAGAGCTTTACATATATTGCACATGCACGAGTCAATGTTTATTTTTAAATTACTAGTGTATGTCATATGTACTGGCTGGTTGGACGGTTGCATGGACGGATGGTCGGTCACTGAGCGTTTTATATATAGATGAAGACAGTGGCTTGTGGGGAGAGGTGTTAAAGAACATTCCTTCCCCCCCAATTTGGTGAGATTTCATTAGTTCAAAACTGTAGTATTTATATGTGGGTAACAAATTTTTTTTTATAAATTACTAGAGGCCCGGTGCATGAAATTCATGCAAGAGTAGGCCTTCCTTTCCCTGGCTGCCAGCCCGGGCTTCCCTCTGGCACCTGGGACCCAGGCTTCCCTCTGGCACCCGGGACCCCTGCTCACCCACTGCAGTCTGCTGGTTGGTGGCCTGGGCCTCCCTCTGCAGGGAGATCATGGGACAATGGCCAGGCCCCAACCAATTGCATTGCACCTGCCTTGGCTGGCCTGGAGTCAGTGGGTGTCATAATGTGGTCCTGGATGGTCGTCCAGATGGTTGTCTGTATGGTCATTCCGCTGTTCAGCCGTTTGGTCGATTTGCATATTATGCTTTTATTATATAGGATTATGAAATAAATTAACTGGTCTTTTTTGTTTGTTGTTTTTTGTAGCTTACCTATACTTCTCTGGTAATTTTCACCTGTTTATTTTTATCAGCAGTTTTACACAGTGCTTGCCCAGTAGTAGATTCTAAATTTTGATTTGGTAATCTCTAATATGGTAGTTTTACTATATGACCTTTTTACTAAAAAAAAGAAAAAATTAAAAACTTTTTAATTTGAAGTCTAATTAAAGCACTTTAAAGGGGAAAATTTGATGGCCACTCTTTTCCTTTTTTTCTAATGTACTTGACCATGCTTTTACTGTAATTGCTTCTGATTACTGAGTTGCTCTCTGAGATAAGTTCAGAAAATTAAGTTGAAAGCTCATATTACAGTTACAGCACTTTATGTGCCTCTTTTTGTGGTTCACTTATGTTTGGTACGTAGTTGTCAATATTTAGTGCTGGAGCATCATCGCAATAGCTTTTTAATCTTCTTTGTTGGTCTTCCTCCAGATTTTCTTCCCTTAGCCACTGATCCATGCTACTGACTTTGGATTTCTGAAACACAGATCTGATCAGGTTCTGTTATTGCTTAAAAATCTCCTGTGGCTCTCTGTTTATGGGAGTTAGTTCTCCCTCTTTTTTGCTTCTTGCCCACCTCCCTGCTCTTGCCCTCTGCTTTAAGGGATCTGGAGTGTTCCCTAGGGGGTTCTAATGCTCGTCTGACATTTCTTACCGGAGGACCACAGGATAGAAGTCAAATTATTTTATCTGTGTACACAGAAAGTCCTCCATGAGCTATGGCCCTTATCTGTCACGGTTCCATGAAGATGAGAAACTGATATCTCTGTGCTTTTGTACATACTATTCTTTTTTTCCAGAATACCATTAAATTTCGTAGGTATCTTGTTAAATCACTTCCTCTGCCTCCCTCCCTCCCTCCCTCCCTTCCTTCCTCCCTCTTTCTTTCTTTCTTTCTTTCTTTCTTTCTTTCTTTCTTTCTTTTGTTTTCTTTTCTTTTCTTTTCTTTTCTTTCTTATTTTTTCCTTTCATGGACACTGTGTGTGCCCTGCTGGAGAACTTTTTTCCCCTTTAAATATATATTTTTTCATTTCAGAGGGAGAGAGAGATAGAAGCATCAGTGACAAGAGAAAATCATTGATTGGCTGCCTCCTGCACACCCCACTGGCGATCGAGCTGGCAACCCAGGCGTTTGCCCTTGACTGAAATTGAACCTTGGACCCTTCAGTCTGCAGGCCAATGCTCTATCCACTGAGCCAAACCAACTAGGGCACTTCCTCTGTTTAAAAACTCAATATAGATGTCTCCTTTTTCTAGGAAAGCTTTCTTTTAGGCATATGTTTTTAAAAAAATATATTTTATTGATTTTTTTTACAGAGAGGAAGGGAAAGGAATACAGAGTTAGAAACATCGATGAGAGAGAAACATCAATCAGCTGCCTCCTGCACACCCCCAACTAGGGATGTGACTGCAACCAAGGTACATGCCCTTGATCGGAATTGAACCTGGGACCCTTCAGTCCACAAGCCAACGCTCTGTCCCAGTGATGGGGAACCTTTTGAGCTCGGCGTGCCAGCATTTTGAAAAACCCTAACTTAACTCTGGTGCCGTGTCACATATAGAAATTTTTTGATATTTGCAACCATAGTAAAACAAGGATTTATGTTTTTGATATTTATTTTATATATTTAAAAGCCATTTAACAAAGAAAAATCAACCAAAAAAATGAGTTCGTGTGTCACCTCTGACTCGCGTGTCATAGGTTCGCCATCACCGCTCTATCCACTGAGCCAAATCGGTTAGGACTTTTAGGCATATTTTTATCATGATTCCTCTACTCCATCATATTCTCTATTCTTTGTTACCTGTGTTCCTGTAACATTTTGCAGTTACTTTGTTGTAGTAATTGCTGTATTTTACTCTATTTGCTTTTTTGTTTAGTCCCCCTTGCTCCAACACAAACTTAGAATCACTCAATACATTTTGTTGAATGAATGATGGAGTAAAGTAAAAAATATTTCAACATTGACCTAGTTTTGATTGATCCATTTGGTTGGGCTTTTACATCAATTTTATTTGTACAAAATATACAAATGAGCAATACAGATAGCATGGTTAAGAGAGTCATACTCCGAAGTATTTTAGGAAATATTTTATTAAATATTTATCTAGCCCTCCTGCCATACTCTCCTTTGACTGTTCCCATGCTCCATGCCCTGGTTCTATTTTGTTCATCAGCTTATTTTATTCATTAGATTACACATATAAGTGAGATCAGATGGTATTTGTCTTACTCTAACTGGCTTATTTCAATTTGCATAAAAATCTCCAGGTCCATGCATGCTGTTGCAAAAGGTAATATGTTCTTCCCTTTCCCCCCCACCCCCCCTGGACATCTTCCACTTTATAGAATGGGAAACTGAGGCAGGGAGGTGGGATGTGTGTGGCAAGGATCATGGTATATAGAAGGTGGCAAGGGGGCCTCTGAGCTGGGGATCATGCCTCAGGTGGGAGGCTGAGGCCGGGCAGGTGTGGTCTGGGTTAGGGAGCTGGGGAGGGGGTGGCGGCCAGCATGGGCAGGGCGGGCACAGAGAACGTGAGCTTCTCAGTCTGGAGGAAGGCAATGAATGTCCTTCTCGTAGTAGGCAGCCTCATTGATGAACACGGGGTACACAGTGGACTCCCCTTCATAGAGCACGTCCTTGCTGCTGAACATCCGGAAGATGGGTGCTCCAGGCTGCAGTGGCTCGAAGTCTTGGTCCTGCAGCTGAGAATGCACGTTGCCTGCCAGGTCCCCGGCCTCTGTGCGTGGGAAGTCCATGCTGCTCACTTTTCTATACACTTCCATCTCAAAGGCAGGAAATGCGGTGCCCTGGTTGAAGAGCTGGATGAAGTCCAGGGCTGCGGCCACCAAGGCCCTAATCCTGACGAGAAGGTCAGCCCGCAGCACTCCCTGAGGCTGGGGGCCCAGCTCCAGGCCCAGTCTACTCTTGGCCGTGGAGTTGACGCTGTAACTCTTCTCCGGGAAACTGGTACAGGAAGACCCGGCAGGGCAGCTCCGGGCTCTGCAGCTGTAGGTGGCGGCACAGATGCATCGCAAAGACTTTGTGGGTGGATTCCGCGATGAGGCAGGTGCCCATGCTGGCCGTGGTGTTGTGCAGGTCCAGGACGAAGTCAGAGGCCTGGCCTGAGGCCTTGGGCCCCAGCAGTTGGTTCAGCTCTTGGGCCCTTGTCACCTCATATGGGTTATCCGGGTGTACCCTGGCAGTGAGGAAGGCGCTGGTGAAGGCGCGGTTGAGGTCACAGTCCACTTAGCGGCGGCAGATGGCTGTTGCTGCTGGGTTGGCCAGCACAGGCACTGCGGAGAAGCTGGGTCTCTGCAGCTCCCCCGGGGCCTGCTGCCAGTACTGCGCCAGGTAGACACCAGACATCTTATTGCTGTGGGTGCCCCCGATCACTGCCACACGGCGCAGGGCTCTCGAGGCTCAGCTGCGAGCACATCCCGTGTGGATGGAGGGCCCGGTGGGTGGGCCTGGTTAGGGCCTGGTGCTGAGCTGGGGTGGGGTGGGGTGGTGAGCTCCCTGAGGTGTGAGGAGTCCCAGAGTCGCAGCCAGGCAGCTCAGCTGTCTGTCAAAAGATGTGAGTGGGGGCAGCTCAGCGGAGTGCCACTGCCCCTCCACCTCCATTGACCCACTCAAGGGCTCTCCCTCCTGGTGCCCGAGTCCGGAGCTCCTTTCCTCATGTTCTTCCTTTTTAAGGCCAAGTAGTATTCCATTGTGTAAGTTCACCACAGCTTTTTTTTATCTATTCATCTACTGATGGGCACTTGGGCTACTTCCATATCTTGGCTATTGTAAATAGTGCTGCTGTGAGCACAGGGGAGCATATATTCTTTCTGATTGGCATTTCGGAATTATTAGGCTGTATTTCCAGAAGTTGGTTCAAAAGGCAGTTTCATTTCTAATTTTTTGAGGTAACTCTACAGTGGTTGCACCAGTCTACATTCCCACCAACAATGAACTAGGTTTCCCTTTTCTCTACATCCTCAGCAGCACTTGTTTTTTATTGATTTATTGCTGCTAACCATTCTGGCGGATGTGAGGTGATACCTCATTGTCGTTTTAATTTGCATTTCTCTGATGATCAGTGACTTCGAGCATTTTTTTCATATGTCTATTGGCCATATGTTTGCATGTCCTCTTTGGAGAAGTGTCCATTCAGGTCCTTTGGCCATTTTTTAATTGGGTTGTTTGTTTTCCTGGTGTCGAGTTGTGTAAGTTCCTTATGTATTTTGGAAATTAACCTCTTACCAGATACAGTGGGGCCTTGACTTACGAGTGTCCCGACTAATGAGTTTTTCGAGATATGAGCCGTCTCTCGGCCGATTTTTTGCTTTAAGTTGCGAGCTAAAATTCGGGTTACAAGCCAGCTTCAGATACCCCACTGCTAGTTGGCGCAGTGAACGTCACAATGAACGCCACAACATCAGCCCAGCATTTCAATTCATTGTAATGGTGAAAATTGATTTGACATACGAGTAATTTGAGTTACAAGCTCGGTCATGGAACAAATTAAACTCGTAAGTCAAGGCCCCACTACATCATTGGGAAATATGTTCTCCCATTCAGTGGGTTCCCTTTTCATTTTGTTGATGGATTCTTCTGCTATGCAGAAGCTTTTTAGTTTGATGTAGTTACATTTGTTTATTTTCTTCCTTTGTTTTTCTTGCCCTAGGGCCTAGGCCAGCCTTGGGCAAACTACAGCCCGTGGGCCGGATCCGCCCATTTGAAATGAATAAAACTAAAATAAATAAAGACCGCACCCTTTTATGTAATGATGTTTACTTTGAATTTATATTAGTTCACACAAACACTCCATCCATGCTTTTGTTCCGGCCCGCTGGTCCAGTTTAAGAACCCATTGTGGACCTTGAGTCAAAAAGTTTGCCCACCCCTGCCCTAGATCAGTGGTCAGCAAACTCATTAATCAACAGAGCCAAATATCAGCAGTACAACAATTGAAATTTGAGAGCCAAATTTTTTAAACTTAAACTATATAGGTACATTGTTATTAACTTAATTAGGGTACTCCTAAGGCTTAGGAAGAGCCACACTCAAGGGACCAAAGAGCCGCATGTGGCTCGTGAGCTGCAGTTTGACGACCATGGCCCTAGGGGATGTATTGGCAAAAATTATGCTATGATGGATGTCTGAGATTTTACTGCCTATTTTCTAGGATTTTTATGGTTTTGCAACTTACATTTAAGTCTTTTATATATTTTGAGTTTATTCCTGTGAATGGTGTAAGTTGGTGGTTTAGTTTCATTTTTTTGCATGTACTTGTCCAATTTTCCCAGCACCATTTATTGAAGAGACTCTTTTTACTCCATTACAAGCTCTTGCCTCCTGGATCAAATAGTAATTGACCATAAAAACCTGTGCTCTCAGTTCTGTTCCATTGATCTATGTGCTTGTAATGATAGCAGTACCAGTTTGTTTGACAACATCAATCCGCTGCCTCTTGGACACTCCCTACCGAGGATCGAGCCCACAACCTCGGAGTTACTCTAGACCAGGCATGGAAATGGCAACCTCCTGGTGCATAGGACAGTGCGCAGCCAACTGAGCCACACTGGCCAGGGCAGTACCAGGCTGTTTTCATTACTGCGGCTTTGTAGTATAGTTTGATACCCAGTATGGTGATCCCTCCAACTTTGTTTTTTCCCCCTCAAAGTTGCTAAGGCTATTCTTTTTTGGTTCCATATAAATTTTTGGAATACTTGCTCTAGCTCTGTGGAGTATGCCATTGGTATTTTAATAGGAATTGCATTAAATCTGTAGATTGTTTTGGGTAGTATAGACATTATAATGATGTTAATTTTTCCAATCCATGAACATGGTACATGAATCCACTTGTTTATGTCTTTCTCTATTTCTTTCTTCAGTGCCCTATAGTTTTCTGAGTACAGGTCTTTTACCTCCTTAGTTAAGCTTATTCCTAGGTACCTTATTATTATTTTCTGTTGCAATAGTAAATGGGATTGTTTTTTTAGTTTCTCTTTCTGAGAGTTCATAATTGGTATATACAAATGCCACCGATTTCTGTATATTAATTTTATATCCTGCTACTTTGTCAAATTCATTTATTAGATCTGGTAGTTTTTTGGTGGAGCCTTAGGGTTTTCTATCTACAGTATCATGTAATCTGCATATTCTTGGCAGTATCTTTAAGTCTCACTTAATATATATTATCATTACTGAGTTCTACTATAATTCAGCAAACACTTTTTGGCCACTTCTAGTGTTTCTGACTTGTTAGTACTAGTGATGAAAGGTTGAATGAAAGAGGGTCCCAGTCCAAAAATGATTATGATACAATGTGGTAAGTATAATAATATTGGGACAGTGGGATATCTAGAGCACCCAAGGAGTATAGAATATCTTTTCATGTACCCCTTAATTCTTACTTTGGCTACTGCCAGCCTCACTTAGGCCTTTATTACTATGTAATTTTAGGACTGCTTAATAGCTTGCCCTGCCTTAACTCTGTTGTCATTCCAGTTCATAATTGAGGCTAGTCACCACAGTAGTTATCTTTAAAAAAAAAAAAAGAAAAGCTACCTGACTTTCTTCTTCCTGCTCACAGAATAAAGTTAAAAGTAGAATAAAATGTGGAATGCAGTCATTGGCCTAAACTTCCTTTCTTGTTTTCTGCTTTGTGAACCTTCCATTCCAGCAAAACTCTTCTACATTCTATTCTAAACACACTTCACACTTTACCTTTTTTGCCTTGTTTGTTTGAGCCATTCCCCCTCCCTGAAATAGCCTCAGCAATCTTGAGTGGTTCTATTCTTGCTTCCTCTACTTACTGAAATTGTATCCTGGTTATAGTTCCTAATTATTAAATCCATTGTGGACTTTTTATATGATCATGCCCATGTTTTTAACTCCTCTTTTTTTGTCTTTGTGATATCACTCTTATTTCTCTTTTTTACTTACTAGAGGCCCAGTGCATGAAATTGTGCATGGGGGGTGGTGAGGTCCCCTCAGCCCAGCCTGCACCCTCTCCAATCCAGGACCCCTTGGGGGATGTCCGACTGTCAGCTTAGGCCCGATCCCGGCCTAAACCAGCAGTCAGACATCCCTCTCACAATCAGGGACTGCTGGTTCCTAACTGCTCACCTGCCTGCCTGCCTGATCACCCCTAAATGCCCCCCCGCCACCCTAGTTGCCCACAACTCCCTGCCCCTCTCCCCACCCCGCCAGCCTAGTCGCCTGTTACTGCCCCTCCTCCTGGCCTGGTCGCCCCCAACTTCTCCCCTCTCCCCCTTCCCCCCCCACTCCCCACCCGCTGGTCTGGTCACCCCACGCAGCCTGCTGTTCAGTCATTTGGTCGTCCCTCACTAACCCTCCTGCCAGCCTGGTTGCCCCACGCAACCTGCTGTATGATCATTACTGTTACTATGATGGCATCCCAGACAATTTGCATATTCCTCTATTATTAGTATAGATCAGCCGTGGGCAAACTACGGCCCGCAGGCCGGATCCGGCCCGTTTGAAATGAATAAAACTATTGAATAAAAAGACCGTACCCTTTTATGTAATGATGTTTACTTTGAATTTATATTAGTTTACACAAACACTCCATCCATGCTTTTGTTCCGGCCCTCCAGTCCAGTTTAAGAACCCATTGTGGACCTCGAGTCAAAAAGTTTGCCCACCCCTGGTATAGATTCTTTCTCAGTTATCTTTACTGACTCCTATCCCTTAATGTTCATGCTTCCTGAGGTTTCAGGCTGACTTCTGTTTTTTTCTTCATTCTGCCATGCTTTCTTGAACACATGTTTTTCATGATTTCCTTTCTGTGTTCATTTCCTAAGCCCATTTTTCTGGTGAGCACTTCTAGTCCTTAGGTTTGCTACTTAGAATGCCCATCTGATTGTCTAGTAGAAAAATCTGTGCTTAGCCAGTGTTGCCCAGTGGTTGAGCATTGACCTATGAACCAAGAGGTCACTATTCAATTCCCAGTCAGGACACATGCTTGGGTTGCAGGCTTGGTCCCCAGCAGGGGGTATGCAAGAAGCAGCTGATAAATGATTGTCATCATTGATGTTTCTATCTCTCTTTCCCTTTCCCTTCCTCTCTGAAATCAATTAAAATATATATAAAGAAAACCCTTCCTCTCTGAAATCAATTAATATTATGTGTAAAGAAAACCTGAAACTTAGAACATCAAAAATTAAGTACATGTTTTTTTTCCATTCACCTAATTTTCCCATTTTGATTATTGATGGTGCCAGTCACTCAGTTACCTAAGTTATAAACCCAGGAATCATCTTGACTTCTGTCTCCTATTCCTCATTTTCCATTAGCTGTCAAGTCCTGCTGATGGAGCTCTTTCCTCTCCATTCCCTTCACTATTTCTTACGAGCCAGGTTCTAATTTCCTGAGCAGAGCATTGTAAAAAGCCCCTTCTGCTTGGTCCTGGACATTGCAAACAAGTTTGACATGCTTGTATGTTGGTTATATTATGTAGGAATGCCAAAGGCAAAATAGTTTTGGGTGCCACACCACTAATCCCTGTTTATCCTTTAAAGGTCAGTTTCCTAAACATTTTTATTAGATGACATTGTTAGTAAATATCTTATGCTTTTTGTAAGAAATTTGCTTAAGGATTAAGAGTATGATTTATAAGGATTAGAGGGGAAAAGCAAGAAAAGATGTATAGAAATAGAAGTCTGGCTGGGTTAAGTGCCAGAAATGATCTAATAGGACATTTTCTTAATGAGCTAGAAAAAAAGATTAAAAGTTTGAAAGTAATACTTGGTGCTTGGTAGTCAAATATCAGTTAGGAGCAGTTAACTATAGGAAGATCTTGAGACTGAATAGGCAGAAATGAGGTCTTTGCTATTGGGAATTGTAAGCTAATCTATTTGAGTAGTACTCTGAAGAGATGCTATTTAGCTGTCAGTTAATACCCAGGAGAGACTCCTGATATCATTATTTATGTTCCTGGAAGATATTGGCCTAATGTACTAATGCTGCAGATGTGGTAACATAATCACTGTGCTTCTACATCGTCTAATGCAGTGGTTCTCAACCTTCTGGCCCTTTAAATACAGTTCCTCATGTTGTGACCCAACCATAAAATTATTTTCGTTGCTACTTCATAACTGTAATGTTGCTACTGTTATGAATCATAATGTAAATATCTGATATGCAGGATGGACTTAGGCGACCCCTGTGAAAGGGTCGTTCGACCACCAAAGGTGTCGCGACCCACAGGTTGAGAACCGCTGGTCTAATGTGTTTCATAACCACAAGTTGTTTAGTATAGAATCATTATTTTCTGAAACCAGATATAACCATAGAAATGCTCTTAGTTTCTTGAATTTTTTTTTTGTTTTCAAGCAGATTTTAGAATTTGTCTTGCTTATAACATTTTAAAAAGTCCAAATTCATAGAAGAAAGTACTTTAAAATTTGAGTCCTTTATATTCTAAATGACTTAGCACATGTTTAAAAAGAATTGAATTTTATGTATTGTGAATATTTTGCACAAGTATTATATGTATTTACATTAGCTTTTGCTGTAGTATTGGTCTTTATTTACTTTCTGATGATTTTAGGATTTATGAGGGTGGCACTAGATTCTCACCTAGTGTAACTTACTGTAGAAAATCTATTTGAACATTCTGTATAGTAGTATTTTGAAGTTGAGAGTGGGGTGTGTGTATCATTTTGGCTTATATTGTTCTGCCTAGGAGCTCCACTCTGAAGGAGGTGAGACAGAAAGAAAAAGTTTCAGAGAGATTTACCAAGATGGACCAAGGTGGGTGAATGGCATTTTGAGCCAAGGGAGTAGTGTGTTCCCTGGTAAGAAATCCTGAAAGATCATGGTGTGATACAGACCCTTGGGTGGTTTGGTGTGAATGGAAGGCAGAGTTGGATAGTGGTGGGAGAGAGCAGCTGCCAAGTTTCCTTTAAAGTATTTCCTCCCTCCTCCCCCCTTCCCCCTTTCAGACTGCCTTTTATTTTTATTCATTTATTTTATTGATTTTAGAGAGAGGAAGGAAGAGAGAGAAACATTGATATGAGAGAAAAACATCAATCAGTTGCCTCCCAAAATCTGGGTATGTGCCTTGACTAGAAATTGAACCCACCACCTTTTGGTGTACGGGACAGTGCTTCAACAAACTGAGCCTCAATGGCCAGGATTACAGACTGCCTTTTAAAGAACAGAGAATCAATTATGAGAGATTTTTTAAAACTACATTTGTATTTCAGAGAAGAAGGGAGAGGAAGAAAGAGATGGAAACAACATTGATGAGAGAGAATCATTGATCAGCTGCCTCCTGCACGCCCGCTACTGGAGATTGAGCCCACAACTCAGGCATGTGCACTCCTGGTTCATAGGTCGATGCTCAACCACTGAGCAACACTGGCCCGGCAATCATGAGAGATCTTGATAGAATTTTGTATTTAAAAAATCACGGAGTCTTAAAGTTGGATTCTCATTGTACTCCTTATCTGTCTTTCCTCCAATCTTTCAATCTCAGAAAATGGTAGCATCATTTGATTAGCTGTCCAGGCCAAAAACCTGAGAGTCATTCTTGATTTCTGTCCTTCCCTTTTCTCTCATCTCTTGCATTTAACTCCTCACCAATTGCTGTAGCTCCTATCTCCCCACACATCTTGAACTCTATTCCTTTCTGTCCATCTACTTCAGCCTACTTAGTCCATCATCATTTCTTTTCTTAGGTAGGACTCCTTCCTATCTAGCTTCTTAACTGATTTCCCTGCCTCCATGTTTTTTCCTTTTTGACTTATTTTCCATGTAACAGTGAGAATGATCTTTTAGAAGTAAAAATCAGATCATGTCACTCTCCTGTTATAACCTTCAGTAGATTTTCATTGTGCTCATTTCATAACTAGCTCCTCTTCTTTTAGGCCACAACTGAAATATGCCCCTCTTAAGATGCCTTCCTTAATGCCCATTCTACTGTTTTCTCCTATAGCATTTCATAGTTTCCTTCACAGGTCTTATGATTTGTAATTACATTTGTACTTGTGGTTTTTTTTTGTTTGTTTGTTTTCTATACTAGACCATAATTGCAAAAGCCATAGGGACCATGCCGGTCTTGTCAGCTTTTTTATACCTAGCACCTAGCACATTGCTACGATCATAGCAGGTGAATAATGAATATTTGAATACACGAGTGAAAAGAAACTTGAGAGATTTTCTAATCCTACTGTCCAAGAGTCTTCGCCATCTCTGGCAAGTGATTGTCAGCTTGTTTTTGAACGCTTTCAGAGATGGGCAGCTTAGTGTTTTATGTGGTAGCCTATGGCCTTGTTTGGTAATTCTGATAGTTTGAAAGATTTTCTTATTTTGGGCTTAAAACTGCTTTTCTTTTTTTTCCAACTGTTGATCCCAGTTCTGCCCCTCTCTGACACCCTTTAAACTGTTTGACATCACCAGTCATATGTTCTCTTAGTTTTGTAAACGCTGTATTTTTCATCATGTGACATGTTTCTTCACCCTTACCCCTTTGTGTAAATACATTTTGTTAGGGTAACTTTAAAAGTGGTATATTGAAGGATAAAGATGTTCATAATCTTTGGTCCTATAATTCATGGTTAAATAATTTGTAGCACATTTGTTCAATATAATACATTGTAGCCATTAACAATAAATGTAATGATAGAAATGTGGGCAATATTTATAAAATGATATTTTAAAAATAGAATATTAAATTATATCTAGACCATTATTATAGCCAAATGAGTGTGTAGATGTGATTTCGGGGGGCATAAAAAGTAATGAGAAAGTTGTGTTAAGGTGGTACAAGATGGTTTCAAATAAAGAGTATTTTATAGTTAGTTTAATAATAAAGGAGAAAATGTCATGGTCAGAACTATTAATGTCATTCCAACTAAAGGTAAGTGAGACTTCAATAGCCTGCAATAACTTTTGGTTTCGATACTGAAAGAAACTGAAATACAAATGGTAGATTAAATTATTGCATCAATGCTAAATTTAGTCAAGTTCATAACTGTATAGTGGTTACATTAAAAAAATTCTTATTCTTAAGAAATACATATGGAAATACATATTTTTATATTTTATGCAAGAGAGCAAATGGTAACCAAATGGCATAAAATATTAACAACAAGTAAATCTGGATAAAGACTATACAGATACTCTTTGTACTCTTCTTACTCTTGTAACTTTTATTTATTACATCTAGTTTTATTTAAAAGTTTCTTATAAGAAGCTATTTTTATCTGATTTATCTCTTTTTCAAGGCTTATCTGTCTTCCTCAGGCACATTTTGTGATTTATAAAATGGAATAAAAATAAACAACAGGCTTTTTTTTTTCTAGAAATAATAGCAAGATTTGAAAAGACAGGAGAGAGGATAAATTCTTTTTTTGTTTGTTTGTGTATTATGATAGCCTCTAGCCACATGTAACTATTTAAATGAGTTAAAATTAAATAAAAATAAAAATTCAGTTCCTTAGTCACCCTCACCATATGTACTCAATAACTACATGTGGCTAGTGACTACTGTATTGGACAGGAAAGATATAGAATATTTTCATTATCAGAAAGTTCTATGGAAAGTGCTAGAATAAGTAATTGTTTGGGATGGGATTACTCATGAGAGGTGGGAGCCTGATTCCGGGTGCATCACCTGAGAACTGCCCTCTTGCAATTCAGGACCCCTCGGGCGATGTCAGAGAGCTGGTTTCAGCCCAATCCCCGCAGGCGAGGCTGAGGGACCTCACCTGCCGGAGGGACCCTGCTCACACTGCAGACGCCCTTTGAGCTGAGGCAACGCCCCAAGTGCAACTGGCTGGGGAGGGTCGCAGGAAGTTGGCTCCAGAGCGTATCCAGCCTGTCTTGCCCAGTCCCGCCCTGCCGGCCACCTTCTAATTATTTACCTTTCACTGTCTACGAATTTGTGCACCAGGGCACTAATATGAATATAAGTTCTTTGGTTAATCTCTTCCCCCACCCCCTTTCCTTCTGATATTACCAGTCTGTTCAATGTTTCCATGCCTCTAGTTCTATTTTATTCATCAGTTTATTTTGTTCATTAGATTCCTTGCTCTTTTATTTTGAATTTTAGATTTAATTGTTGATAGATATGTATTTATTGCCATTTTGTTGTTTTTAATTCCTTTTTTTTTTCTTAAAAAAGACCCTTCAACATTTTATATAATACTAGTTTGGTGGTGATGAACTCCTTTAGTTTTTTTCTTGTTTATGAAGCTGTATATCTGATAGCTTTGCTGGGTTGTAGGTCCTTGCTTTTCATCACTTTGAATATTTCTTGCCACTCCCTTCTGGCCTGCAACGTTTCTGTTGAGAAATTAGCTGATAGTCATATGGGAGCTCCTTTGTAGGTAACTAACTGGTTTTCTCTTGCTGCTCTTAAGATTCTCTCTTTGTCTTTAACTCTTGGCATTATGATTATGATGTGTTTTGGTGTGAGCCTTTTTGGGTTCCTCTTGTTTGGGACTCTGAGCTTCCTGGACTTGTAGTTCTATTTCTTTCACCAGGTGGAGAAGTTTTCCATCATTATTTTTTTCAATAGGTTTTCAATTTCTTGCTCTCTCCCCTCTCCTTCTGGCACCCCCATGATGTGAATGTTAGTATGCTTGAAGTTGTCCTAGAGCAGCGGTTCTCAACCTGTGGGTCGCGACCCCTTTGGGGGTTGAACGACCCTTTCACAGGGGTCGCCTAAGACCATTGGAAAACAATATATAATTACATATTGTTTTTGTGATTAATCACTATGTTTAATTATGTTCAATTTGTAACACTGAAAATACATCCTGCATATCAGATATTTACATTACAATTTGTAACAGTAGCAAAATTACAGTTATGAAGTAGCAATGAAAATAATTTTATGGTTGGGGGTCACCACAACATGAGGAACTGTATTAAAGGGTTGTGGCATTAGGAAGGTTGAGAACCACTGTCCTAGAGGATTCTTACACTACCTTCATATTTTTGGATTCTTTTTTCTTCTTGCTCTCTGATTAGTTGTTTGTTGCTTTCTTATATTCCAAATTGCTGATTTGATTCTTAGAATCCTCTAACCTGCTTTTGATTCCCTGTAAATTTTTGTTCATTTCAGTTCATGTATCCTTCATTTCTGACTGATCCTTTTTCATGTCTTTGGTGTTCTCACTGAGAACCTTGAAATTCTAAGTTCCTTGACATTCTCACTAAGTTCCTTGAAGCTCTCATTAAGATCCTTGAGCAACCTTATAACCAATGTTTTGAACTCTGTATCCAGTAGTTTGCTTGCTTCATTTAATTTAGTTCTTTTTCTGGAGATTGCTTCTGTTCTTTCATTTCTCTTTGTCTCTGCATTTTAGCTGCTTCCCTGTGTTTGTTTCTATGTTTTAGGTAGAGCAGCTATGTCTCCCAGAGTGCCTTGTGTAGTAGATGTCCTGTAGGGCCCAGTGGCTTAGCTTCCCTGGTCACCTGAGCTGGGTACTCTAGTTGCAACCCTGTGTGGTCTGTGTGTACTGTCCTGTTGTAGTTGAGCCTTGATTGCTATTGGCATCACTGGGAGGAGATGACCCCCCAGGCCAATGGGCTGTGAGGACCAGATGTGACTACAGCAGAAGAGCTGCTGTGCAGGAGACACCCCTATGCAGCAGGACTTGCCTCAGTGGGGCTTTGGTGCTCACTCAGTCTGCCCCTTGAGTGTGTTGCTTGTGGATGTGTTAGAGTTAACCTGCTATGGTCTGAAGCTGTCTACTGGGTGCACTGATTCTGGGGCCTCATGAGAGGTATAAAGTCAGCCACTGCCTATTCTCTGCCTGGGCCTTCTGGCACAATAGAGTGATCTGCAGGTGGCTGCTACTTGTTCTGGGCTTGGAGGTTCTCAGGAGATACCAACCTGTGAACCTTGGCAAGCTGTTGCTAGTGCTGGGCCTGGGGCCACTTATCCAGAGGTATGGGGCACACTGAGTCCAGCTGCTACTTATTTGAGAGATTTTAGGAAAATCTGAAGCCTGAGCCAGGACAGGTCATTCAGATGGAAAAGCCACTGCAGACAGCTTAGGTGGGGCTGCAAATTGGTGGGTTCCAGGGTTGGGGGTCATTAGTCAATGAGGCTGGTCCTGAGGCAGCCAAGGCCCTCACTTGTCTGGTCGTGCTGCTTTTCTGGGCTTGGAGCTAAAATACAACTGAGGCCTAAATGTTATCTTTAGGGAGGAAAAGGTCAAGGGGGAAATCACCAGGGTGGGGCAAACAGTGTGGGTCAGGCTGATGGAAACTCAGATATGGTGCCTGCCAGTCAGCTCTGTGGTGGGGGAGGTTTCAGCATAGAAACAGTGACCTCTGCAACCACTTTTGTCTTGGAGAAAGCTGCCCCACCTCTTGCCCTGATGCTAGACAATTTAGTTCCTTCCTGTATGTCCCTGGATGCTTTCAAGCTGCTGTCCCTGGTCTGGAGCTCAGAGGGAGGGAGTCCAAGTAAGTCCATGCACCAGCTCTTTAAGAGAAACTGCCTGTGTCTTCAGCTGCCTTCTCATCCTCAATCCCCGCTGGTTTTTACAGCCTGAAGTTACAGGGCCTTCTTTTCCCAACTCTGGAACGCTGGGCTGACTATTCTGGTGTGGGGCAGGGACCTCTTACTCCTCATGGGAGGCCTCCATAGCCAAGACATGCCTTCGATTAAAAACAGCACAGTGGGGCCCTAGCTGGTTTGGCTCAGTGGATAGAGCATCAGCCTGTGGACTGAAGGGTCCTGGGTTTGGTTCTAGTCAAGGGCACATGCCTGGGTTGCAGTCTTGGTCCCCAGTAGGGGATGTGCAGGAGGCAGCCAATCAGCGATTCTCCCTCATCACTGATGTTTCTCCCTTTCTCCCTTCCTCTCTGAAATCAATAAAGATATGTTTAAAACAACAACAACAATGAAAAAAAACAGCACAGTGGGTGTCAGACCAGCCCATTCTGTGCTTTCTCCCCTCCTACCAGTCTCAGTGTGATTTCCTCTTTTAGTCTCTAGTTGCAGGGTTTCCATTCATCTAGATTTCAGGTAGTTCTGAATGATGGTTGTTCTGAATTTTAGTTGTAATTTTAATGTGGTTGTGGGAGGATGTGCCTTTACGTATGCTGCCATCATGGTTCTTCCTCCCATTACAATATTATTGACTGCTAGAGGCTCGGTGCACAAAATTTGTGCACGGGGGGTGGGTTCCCCTCAGCCCAGCCTGCACCCTCTCCAATCTGGGACCCCTCGGAGGATGTATGACTGCCGGTTTACACCATCTTGTGTGGGTGTGAGGGTTAAATTGGCAGTTGGACATCCTTTTCACAATCCTGGACTGCTGGCTCCTAATCGCTCACCTGCTGCCTGCCTGGCCACCCCTAACTGCCCCCCGTTGCCAGCCTGATCGCCCTTCACTGCCTCTGTTTGTTGGCCTAGTTGCCCCTAACTGCCCCCTGCTGCCTGCCAGGTCTCCCCCAACTCCCCCCTCCCTGCTGGCCTGGTTGGTCCTAACTGCCCCCCCTGCCAGCCTGGTCACTCCCAACTACACCCCCCTGCCAGCCTGGTTGCCCCCAACTGCCCCCCCCCCCCGCTGGCCTGGTTGCCCCACGCAGCCTGCTGTTCAGTCGTTTGGTCGTCCCTCACTAACCCCCCTGCCGGCCTGGTAGTAGGCAGCCATCTTGTGAGGGTGTGAGGGTTAATTTGCATATTGCCTCTTTATTATATAGGCTATTAAACCCTGTGATGTGTACATTAGATCTGCATGACTCATTTATTTTATAATCAAAGTTTGTACCTATTATTCCCCTTCACCTTTTTCACCCATCCTCCCACCCCAGCCATCTCTGGTCATCATCAGTTTGCTCTCTGTATCTATGAGTTTGTTTCTATTTTGAAATGTGTAATTTTTATATTGTTACTGTTTTTCAGGAGGCTCTGGTAACTTTTTTCTTCTAATTTTTCATACTTGTGTTTGGTGGCTATATTTTTTTCTCTCAGAGTTAAATTGAGCATCTTCTTCAGCTTTCTTTTGTCAACCCCCACCCTTTTCCTCATATTCTTCTAAAAGTTAACTGAAGTGTTGATTTCTTAAAAAATAGATTATTCTTTGTTTTTTTCATTGAAATAGGCTTTATAGTTACTTTAAATAATTCTTAAATATTTTTTCTCTCTTTCTATTCTATACAAGTTTATACTTATAGAAACAAATTTTCTGATTTGTGTTCCATGAATAGTTCTTGAATATTTTTTATTGTTAAATTTGATTGTTTCCTTCCCTACTCATTACAAAACTAAACACTTCAGTTACATATTTTTTTCCTGCAGTTTTTCACCTCCATGATCTCGGCTGTCTCTTCCAGCAGTGGAGAAGGTACTGGGAAAAGAATGGGGTAGTCAGTTCTATTCTAGTATTTTCATTTACAACAAAACTTGCTTGTTATAAAACAATAAGTTGATGTCAGAAAAGCAGCACAACCAGACAAGTGAGGGCCTTGGCTGCCTCAGGACCAGCCTCATTGACTAATGACCTCCTGCCCTGGCACCGACCAAGACAGTGGAGACCATGACCCTGAAAGAGCACCCCTAAAGGTTGATGACTGTTCTATTGAGACCCTCCCCTGAGAGCTCCCCTAAGATTCCCACCTGCAAGGAAGAGATAAATATGCTCAGGGCAAAGAACCTAGTGTGCATTCTCCCTCCAAGGAGCATGGCTGTGCCATTCCCGCCTCCTCTCCTTCCCCCACAGGCATGTATTCCCTCATCTCTAAGGGACACAGGAGACTTGCAACCAGGGGAGTAATGGGCAGCACCAGCAGCTCGTCCCAGGCTCACCCCCTGTCTCCCTTAAGACCCCCCTTTCTCAGACTTCTCAGTGAGCCAAAGCAGCCTAGGCTTGCCTGTTGATTCTTCTATGCCTTCCTTGCTTCGCTGTCCTAAGTCTATTTTTGCTGCCATCATGGACCCAGTACCCTTTGGCTCAGTGCTGTGTAGCCCTTCCCTTGGGATATCCTCATCCCCCATCCCCCTTTCCTTAAAGAAATTCAGTTTTTCTTTATTCACCATCTGAGATGGCTGTTTAGCCTGCCTGCTTATCACCAACTGAATCTTTCAATGAGCAGTTTGAAAACATAGGTTTATTGAGTGCAGCTTAAGAAAATGAATTGGAGAGAGGCCATTAGGGCAATAGTTAAATTTCAGTCCTGGTCCC
This sequence comes from Myotis nattereri, assembly GCF_964212035.1. Taxonomy (NCBI): domain Eukaryota; kingdom Metazoa; phylum Chordata; class Mammalia; order Chiroptera; family Vespertilionidae; genus Myotis; species Myotis nattereri. The sequence goes on from NC_138088.1 coordinate 1,499,213, forward strand.
ACTACTTATTAGTTGTGTAACCTTGGGAAAAGTACTTAACTCCTCTGTATTTAGTTTTTTTGTTTGTAAAGTACAGATTATATTTACATCATAAAGTAGTTGCTACATAGGTTAACATATATCAAACCCTTAGAATACTGCCTAAGGCAGCAGTCGCCAATCTTTCAGACCTCATGGACCACCAGTGTTCCACGGACTACCGGTTGGTGACCGCTGGCCTAAGGTATGGTAAGAGCTATAAAACAGTTAGCTGCCGTTGCTGTTGCTATTTCTGTGGCTGCTTCTACTACCCTCCTCACCATATTGAGTGCCACTGAGTTGGCTTCAGTAGTTTTGGTTCTTTATTATCTGTATGAACTTGGACAAGGTACTTACTTTGCAAACCTCAGTTTCTTCATCTCTGAAATGGAAGTAAATGTACCCATCCTGTGTTATAATGAAGTTAAGATATGATAATTCTTATAAACTGCTTAGCATAATGCTATGTACGTACTGTTCTTAATAAAGTTAGCTATTATCATTTAGGTCCCTCACAGTCATGTTTTCCCTTTTGTCTTCAGCACGGACAATTAAGTCCTTCCATCTTCCTGGTCCCAGAGGAAGGAGAGTTTCTGGCCTAGGTCAGGGAGACACTGCATAGCCTACTTTCCACAGGCCCGAGCCAACCCCAAAACATCATTCATTTGTATACACTGATGTCTGTGATGTGTCACACTCTGTGCTAGATGCTGAGAATTTTAAAAACAGGTTTTAATTAAGATATTGATTATATAACTTTCATATACTATATTTTTGAGATTATTTGTATTGCCCAAGTTCCCCATGCTCTTGCTGGTTGAGTTTGCTCATATTTAGTAAGACCTAGTCCCTGCTTTCTCCAGTCTCATTTAGCTGCAAGCACAGTTCCCACACCCTGCAGTCTCAGCCAGTCCTGACTGAGGTGGGGAGTGGGGCCTGCAGTCAGTGTGGCTAGTGTAGCTGCACAGTTCAGTGTTCCAGGGCTTGAGCCCTGAGCAATGTGCTTGTAAGTCTGTAACCTTTTTCTTGACTCAGCTGTAAATCAGAACCTCTGCATTGTTTTCCTGTTTAGCATTCCAGTTCTCAAAACAGGACTGTAAGCTTACCTTTTTCTTATATCCTGTTGGATCTTGCTCCAACTATTGTTCCTACCATTTTTTTTTTTTTAATTTCAGAGAGGCGGGGAGGGGAGAGAGAGAGAAACATCAGTGATGAGAGAGGATCACTGATCTGGCTGCCTCCTGCATATCCCACATCAGGGATCAAGCCTGCAACCTAGGCATGTGCCCCCGACTGGAATCGAGCCAGGGACTCTTCAGTCTGCAGGCTGATGCTCTATCCACTGAGCCAAACTGGCCAGGGCCCCACCATTTTTTTTTTTATTTTTAACCTCCTTTTTAGCTTTTCCCCTGCATCTTAGAAACAGTATCAGTACTCTGGATATTGATTAAATGCTGTTAACTAGTGTGAAGATTTTTTAAAAAATATTTATTATTGAGAGTATTACAGATGTTGCCACCCCCCCACCCCCCAAATACTCCCTTCCACCCAGTTCCCACCCCACCCCAGGCCTTCACTAACCTATTGTCTGTGTCCATGGGTTGTGCATATATGAATATAAGTTCTTTGGTTAATCTCTTCTCCCCACCCACCCTTCCTTCTGAGATTCGTCATTCTGTCCATTTATTTTGATTTTAGATTCAATTGCTTTTTTATAAATTAAATCTTTATTGTTCAGATTATTACAGTTGTTCCTCTTTTTTCCCCCCATAACTCCCCTTAGATTCAATTGTTGATAGATATGTATTTATTGCCATTTTATTGTTCATATTTTTAATCTTTTTTTTTTTCTTAAAAAAGACCCTTCAACATTTCATGTAATACTGGTTTGGTTGGTGATGAACTTTAGTTTTTTTCTTGTCTGGGAAGCTCTTTATCTGACCTTCAATTCTAAATGATAGCTTTGCTGGGTAGAGTAATCTTGGTTGTAGGTCCTTGCTGTTCATCACTTTGAATATTTCATTGCAGCTGTCTACATCCAAAGCAGAAGTGGAAGTTTTATCTTCCTATAAATGGAATGATGACATATGTACTTTTAAGGCCTGCATCCTCTTGCAGTCCAGGACCCCTAGGGGGATGTCCCCCTGCTGGCTTAGGCCTGCTCCCTGGGCGAGTGGGCCTAAGCTGGCAGTCTGACATCCCTCTGACAGCCCAGGAGCCCTAGGGGGATGTCCGACTAACAGCTTAAGCCACAGTTGGACATTCTTAGCGCTGCTGAGGAGGCGGGAGAGGTTCCCGCCACAGCTGCTGTGCTTGCAGCTGTCAGCCCGGCTTGTGGCTAAGTGGAGCTCCCCCTGTGGAAGTGCACTGACTAGCAGGGGACAGCTCCTGCATTGAGCGTCTGCCCCCTGATGGTCAGTGAGTGTTATAGCAACTAGTTGTTCCCTGTAGTTCCGCTGTTAGGGTCAATTTGCATATTACCCTTTTATTATATAGGATATTTAGGTGCGCTTATATTGGGTGCATATATGTTTTCAGGGATATAGCATCTTGTTGGATCAATCCCTTTGGTATTATGTAGTGAACTTTATTGTCTCTTGTGATGGCCTTCATTTTGAAGTCTATTTTTTCAGATATGAGTATTGCTACCCAGCTTTTCTTTTTGTTCCCATTTGCATGGAAATTATTTTTTCTCATCCCTTCACTTTCATTCTGTGTGAGTCTTTTGTTCTGAGTGGATCTCTTGTAGACATAAATAGTTGGGTCATGTTTTTATATTCTTCAGCTACTTGATGTCTTTTGATTGGGTCATTTAATCTATTTACAGTTAAGGTTATTATTGATAGGAAGCTATTTAATGCCATTTTTTATGCTCTCTCTTTCTCTCTCTTTCTTCTTCCCTTTAGCATTTCTTGTAATGCTATTTTGGTGGTAATGAATGCCTTTAGTCTTCTTTTATCTAGTAAGCTCTTTTCTTTTGCCTTAGATTTTAAATGATAGCTTTGCTTGATAGAGCATTCTTGATTTCAGGTTCTTGCTTTCCATTACTTTGAATATTCGTGCCAATTTCTGACTTGCTTCTCTTGAGAGATCTGCTGATAGCCTTATGGGCACTCCTTTGTAGGTGACTGACTGTTTCTGTCTTGCTGCCTTTAAGATTTTCTCTGTGTGTTTAACCTTGGCCATTTTAATTATGCTGTGTCTTGGTGTGGGTCTCTTTGTGTTTATTTTGTTTGGGACTTTGTGCTTTCTGAACTTCTGTCACATTTTCCTTAACCAGGCTAGGTCATTATTTCTGTCATTAATTCTTTAAACAGGTTCTCTATCCCTTGTTCATTTTCCTCTCCTATGATGCGGATGTTAAGTTTCATGTTGTCCTAACGTTCCTTTAAACTATCCTCCTGCTTTTTAATTATTTTGTCTTTTTTTCTGTTCTGTTTGAATGATTTATTTTTTCTATTTTGTCTTGTAGTTCACGGATCCTACCCTCTGTTTTGTCCCATTGACTGGGAATTCCTTCCAGTGTATTCTGTATTTCGATATGGCATTCTTCATTTTTGACTGATTATTTTTTCATGGTTTCTATATTCTTCATGCTATTGTTCTCACATTATTCTGAATTCTCTGTCTGATAAAATTGCATGCTTCTATTTCATTTAGCTCTTTTTCTGGACTTTCCTCCTGTTCTTTAATTAGGGGCTTATTTTTTTATCTCCCCATTTTACTGTCTCTTTGTGTTTATGTCTGTGTTTCAGATAGTAACTCTCTGCTCCCAGTCTTGGTGGGGTGACTTGTAGGTGTTCCAGAAGTGCAGTCTCCTTGATCTCCTCACCTGGGTGCTTTAGGAGTGATTCTTGTGTGGTTTGTTTGGACCTTCCTGTTGTAATTAGGTCTTGATTGCTGATGGCCCTTTCCTGGTTGCGATTGACCCTCAGGCTGGGTTACTATGAGGCTCAATCCGGACCATGGTGTGTAAACTGCTGTGCAGGTGCCATCTTGAGGTGTCTTGATGGGCTAAGGCACAATTATTAACCCTTCAGGCTGGGTGTCTTTAGAGGTAAACCTTTATTACTATGTATGTGATGGTATCCTGGGGCTTCCCTCAAGGCAGGCTTGTTCCCAGCAGGTCAGGGGCCTACTGGGCCACCTTTGGGCGTGTCGTTTGTTTAGTTGGTTCGATTTCCGGTGTGGACTGAGGCCCAACATTGGTTGTGATGGTTATGAGTCCTTTAGGTTCTTTTGGGTGGGTTTCAGATGCAGGTTGCTGTCAGATGTTGTATGTAACTGGTCTTGGGCTGCCTGTGTGTAGTCACCACTCTGTTCACTGTTTGTGTCTGCCTCTGCTAGACCTGTGTGTTCATGGGAGGGACCAGTCTGTGTGAATGGATTGGTTTCTTTTCGTTTAGAGCTGGGGGCAGGTCGGTGGTGGTTCTGAGGTTCCTTGAGCTCTGCCTCCACCTGTCAGCTACTTCTTCCCCCTGAAGTTGCCTTGTCTTCCTCCAGTGCCTTTAGAACAAAGTCTTTAGGGTGGACCCAGGCTAGCCTAGCTCTGGCTAGTGCCCGGCCCCCCTGCTTAGAGATTACAGTCAGGCACGCCATGAGGGGAAATTAGTCTCTGCTTCAAAGCCAAACTCCTCAGTTTCTACCAGAGACTCCAATTCGAGTTTCCCCTAAGGTGTCCTGCTGCAGGCTCAGGCTGAGTCCAGCCTGCAGTCTTCTCTGCAGGAGCAGTTCCAGCTGCCCTGGGCTCAGGGGGATTGAGGGAAAGAGTCTCTGGGTGAGGATGTTGCCAGCCCAGCCTGAAGGAGGAATAAGCACTTCCTCCTGGTCCCAGACAGTAACCTCTGAGGTCTCACACTTGGAATGGCCGGTTCTGAGCTGCTCCCTTTCCCCCACAGAACTGCGACCGGTGAGGGTACCCAGTGAGGGCATCTGGGACTTCACAAAGCAAACCAGTCTCCTTTTGGGAGTGGTGTTTGCATCCTTCAGGGCAGGAAGTCAGGTTCTGTCTCGCCTTCCCACGGCTGCCTGGCTGAACTCGCAGGGAATTCGGATCAGCCTCCCCACAGTGCAGTTACAAAGCCCAACCAACACTTGCTTATCCATCTCCCTGATAGAAGTCTTCTCAGGGGATACAGTTCAAAAATCCCAGCTCTGCGTGGAACCAGTGCCCGCATGCCACAGGTCCAAGCAGGAGGGGTTAGAAAACAGCCCCGTGCAGGACTCGGATCTCTCCAGGCTGCTGATCTCAGCAAAATGGGGGCTGACATTCCCAGCTCCACTAGTCCTCTAACTCTCCTCAGTGCAGCCCCCACAGCCCCAACCTGGCCTGCTCCTCTGTGCTGCTAACCCCACAGGACTGAGCAGTCTGGGAGGCTCCACAAGTAGGGGAAGAGGTTCCAACCCCGCACCCGAGGTGGGAGAATCCTTTCCTGTTTCCCAAAGCCAAACAGTTCAGTCACTGTCTGGGGCTCTGCACATGCCTTTCAGAAAGTGGAGGGTCTTTCAAGATCGTGGCTGGGTGCAGCCCACAGGCCCTCACTGGACCCGAACACTGCAGCGCAGCCTTTCCCATAGTCAGGCCCGAGCGAGCTCCTCGGCCGGGCTGCTCCTTCACTGGGAGGTGGGGCCCAGTCTCCCAAGCACACAGTTTCCCTGGTTCCCTCTGCCCATGTCACATGCTACGTGGGCTCTTCTTCCAGTCTCTGCTGCTCTGGGTTTTGGATCCCTGCGTGGGGTTGAGACCCCACACTCCCAAGGGGAGGGAGCTTTGCAGGTAACATCACTGGGCCTCTCAGCTGGAGCACTTGCTCCAGGGGGCTCCCCCTTTCCACGACTCCCCTCCTCTTGCTACACTGTTTCTTCAGTGCTCCTTAGATATATGTCCAGTCAGCTACACTTCTCTTGGTTTTTCAAGTTGATTGTGCAATATTTTACCTGTAAATCCAGTCCCTGGCTGGGAGCAAGCACATGCAGCCTCCAGTTTCTCTGCAGCCATCTTCAGTCATTGAGGTTTTGTTTTATTAAATGTATATTCTTAGTAGGTTGTTCTCTGTTACAAAGAACTGTTAATGTAAAAACATTCAAACCTGTAAAGAATTTTTGTGAGTTTATTTGAGCTACACTGTTGACAATTTCCGGGAAGCAGAAATTCAGTGGATTGGGGATAATGCTCCAGAGCAGTGGTTGCCAACGGGTGGTCCGTGAACCACTGGTGGTCCGTGAGGTCTGAAAGGTTGGCGACCGCTGCTCCAGAGAATGGTTGTTTTTTTCACCTTGTTTTATACCTTATGTCAAAGGAGGAGTGGGTTACTTGAAGTCCATTGGCAATAGATTAGGGAGGCGGGAGAAAGCAAAGTGGCAGCGGGGGTGGGGGGTGCCTCTGGGATTGGATAGAAAGTAAAATGACAGACAGTACTTAGGTGAGCACAGGATAGTTAACAGTCAACAATTAACATGATAGCAATAACAGTGAAGGAATTTGTGATATCTGTCCTGGTGCCCAGACACATTTGTGCCTCAAGGGGTCCGGAAAAAGGGGAGTTACAAGTTACCCAGACATTTCAAGGATATGTTATCTTAGATGCAAAAAGACACATAGGCCCAGTTAAGATAAAGGTTGATCTTGTCAGGGAAGGTATCGGCCTAGGAGTGACTACCCTCCATAACTGCTTTTAGTTAAAGTTTAATTTCAGACCATCCTTTGTGGTGACTTTAGGTCTCTGAGTTTGCAAGCTTGCCATGCAGGCCTCTCCTGAGCTTGTCAGGTTAGCATGTGGCCCCTTTCGTCCACAGAACGCACTGGGGATTTCCTTACGTTCCTTTTTATGTCATCTTTCAGATTGGGCTCTTTCTTTGTTTCTCTTGCTATTGTCATTTGTTTCTCCCCTTCCTTTCACCCCTTGTTTGTACAGTTGAATGGCCATTCCTTCTTCTCTTGCTGGTAAAGGCTTAGATAAGGAGGACAAGATTGTGTATTTGCCCTGATATGCTATGGGTTCATTCCCCCACGCCTTTCCCACCTTAGCTGTGACTTTGTTTCCTCCTTTCACTGTACCCCCTGAATATACTTTGAAGCATTGTGTGGTTCTCTGTTTTCTGTTTAGTATAAGGTGGTATTGGGGGAATAGCTCTGCTGGTGCCTCAGGCTCTCCTTTCTGTGTCTTTAGAACTTGTTGTGTCTTGTACTGGCCTTTCTTCATCCTGCTGAGATGTAGTATATTTTCAGGGGCTTCAGACCCTTCCCTCAACTTAGAATTAAACAGGTTCTGGTGCCCACTAGGCCTCAGCTGAGGCTTTTTTCCTGGACCTTTCTGGGGCATGCAAAATTGGATATTTCTATCCAAACTGGAAGATAGTCATTAAAACTTTCAAGTTTTACTCCCTCACCCATTTTTCTCATTACTGCTTCCAGGCAGTGTAATCAGGCAAGGATAGGAGCCAGACCATACTGCATACTGTACAGAATCTTTCTGGCCACTACTTTCTTTTTTTTTGATTAATTTTCTCCATCACCGTTGATCTCCTCTGTACCCTCCTCCACCCATTCCTCTCCCCCTGCAATCACTATACTGTTGTGATAGTGAATCCATGAATTCTTTTTCTTTTTTTCCTTTTTTTGCTCAATCCCTCTACCTCCCAGCAACCCTCCCTTCCCCCCTACAGCTGTGGAGGTTCTTAGTTTAAAGTTTCTTGTTGGCAGCTGGTGGTTTTTTGTTTGTTTGTTTTTAAATCCTCACCAGAGGACATGTTTCCATTGATTTTAGAGAGAGAGGAAGGAAGAGAGAAAAATATCGATGTGATAGAGAAACATCGATTGGTTGGGGATTGAACCCGCAACCTGGAGTATGTGCCCTGACCTGGAATTGAACCATGACCCTTCAGTGCACACAATGATGCTCCAACCAACTGAGCCACACTGGCCAGGGCAGCTGGATTTTGGCTAAAAAAAGAATGCACACACATTCACATATGTATGTATATTTTTCCATTTTATTAGTTATTGGGGACAGGAAATTTGATAATTCTGCTTCAGCCTACCATCTTTACTTGAAAGTCTGTGTGATTTCCTAAGTATTATTTTTGACATAACTAATAACACATATGCACTTTAGAAACTTGATAATTCTAAAGGTCAGGGATGACTTGGAACCAAATGTTTAATTAAATAAAATTAACAAATTAAAGACAATATAAGATAGTAAGCTTAAAATATCAGTGACCGTAAAGCATGCATATTTCTTTCATTTGCATTTTCTCTTGTGTGTGCTTTTATAAAATTTGCATATAACTGCAATGAAAATATAATGACCATATTATATTCCTGTTAATGTTAGGGTAAACATTTTAATATTTCTATCTCATCTTTATAACCTCATCATATGACACATCATAATTTATTAAGCAGTTACTCAAATAGAAGAAACTGTTGTTTCTAGTTTTATGTTTTTGTGTGTGCATTTAACCTTTTTTGTGTTTATTGTTTCATATTACCTTTAAAATAAATTGGAAAGGTTCAGATTAATGGACTAACCAACTCTATTAAATCATTATACTTCTTACACTGGCACTAAACAGAGTGTCTATTTATATTACTGGATAAAAATTATTTTGAGATTGTTGCTTAAAATGACAGCTGAGCCCTAACCGGTTTTCACTCAGTGGGTAGAGCATCGGCCTGCGGACTGAAGGGTCCCAGGTTCCGATTCTGGTCAAGGACATGTACCTTGGCTGTGGGCACATCCCCAGTAGGGGGTGTGCAGGAGGCAGCTGATTGATGTTTCTCTCTCATCGATGTTTCTAACTCTCTATCCCTCTCCCTTCCTCTCTGTAAAAAATCAATAAAATATATTTAAAAAAATGACAGCTGATATCTCAGCCTTTAATGCTATCAGACTTTTGGTGCTATTGTATTCTTTTTCTACATTCTTCCAATGACTTGAATAATAAAAGTTTAAAAAATGTATTATAGTTTCTATAATGTATCATGTATGCTTATAAAAAAAATCACTTTAGTATTTTTAAAGGAGATATTACCCAAAGTGAAAAAAGTAATTTGGGTAAAAATTAAAATATATGCTATAGAAGTATGTTTTTTGTTGCTCTTTTAAATAGTCTTTGGTAGTCTAATTTTATTATTGATTTTGCTATCATCCATAGTCTAGGTTTATAAAAGTGTTCATTTTCTCCTATCATAAAGTTAAATTTCATTATTGCATTCAGTATTTATTAAGAGTCTTATAAGAATCACTAGAGGCCTGATGCATGAAATTCATGCATGGGTAGGGTCCCTAGGCCTGGCCGGTGATCAGGGCCGATCTGCGGGGCAATGGGTGGGGGAGGGTATGGCCCTCTCCCTGCAGGCATCCACCTTACCTGGACTGGGGCCTGCTGGCTGGGGGCAGCTCCTGTGTTGAGCATATGCCCCCTGGTGGTCAGTGCATGTCATAGCGACCAGTTGTTTCACCAGTTGTTCTGTTGTTTGGTCAATTTGCATATTGGGCTTGTATTATATAGGATGAGTAGCTTTTGGGCTTTGCTGTATTTAACTATATAAGAATATGCATTCACATTATGTAACAATCAATGTAATTATCCTTATTTAGGAATGTTTAATCTATTTTTATTCTCTCCTCAGATTCTGTCAAATTTTAAGAACAAATGTACCTTATAGCTCATGGAAGAAAAAACACAAATCAAGACATATTTGGGTTCCAAGTTGCCAAAGTATGGAACAAAATCTGTAAGAAGTACACTGCAGCCAATGCCAAGTGGGACACCTGTTAATTTATTGGGAACTTCCAAAACTAGCAGCATCAAAAGTTACATCAAAAATAATGGCTCTGATTGTCCATCATCCCATTCATTTAATTGGAGAACAACAGCTAAGTACCAACTTAGTGCACCAAGTGCTGAGGAACCTAATGATACTCAAAGTTCACATGATAAAGTAATTGATCCTGAAAAACATGCACCTGCTCAAGGAATGTTTGCTAAAAATGGGATAAAGGGAGATTTGAAGAGTGTTTCTTTTACATCAAACTTAGCGAAGCCGTCCACTATGTTTGTGTCATCTACAGAGGAATTAAAACAAAAGTCTTTGTCTGGACCATCCGGTTTGGGTAAATTCACCAAAGGCACGATATTAGGAAGGACTTCATATTCTCTAGTCAGTGCTCCAACATCGCAGTTGAGTGGGTTCTATGTGAATCGATCAGCTGGTAGCATAAAGAGGCCTAGAGCAAACTCCTGTGCTACCAGAAGCAGTTCTGGAGAAAGCTTAGCACACACCCTAGATAATATGAAATCTCTTACTTGTGAAAAAATGGTAAGGTCACAGAGTTTTTCACATTCCATTCAGAATTCATTCTTTCCACCTTCATCTATAACCAGATCGCATTCCTTCAGTAGAGCTGCAGATCTTAAGCCTTATCAGAACCAACATCTACCCATTAGAATGCCTCTGAGGGCAAGTATGCTAACAAGAAATTCCCAGCAGTCTGATGTACTCAGTGGGCATGAACATTTAGGGTATGGATTTAATAGGCCTTATGCTGCTGGTGGAAAGAAGTTGGCTTTATCAAATGGCCCAGGTGTAACTTCCACTTTGGGTTATAGGATGGTTCATCCCTCTCTACTGAAATCTAGCCGATCTCCATTTTCTGGGACTATCACAGTTGATGGTAATAAAAATTCACCTGCTAGCACATGTGTAGGGGAAGATACTGGACTTTTGGCTAAGGACAGAGCTACCAACAAGGACCAAGGACTAATTGAAAATAGTGATAGAACAGAAAATGGCCAGACCATGAAGCATGATGCTAAAATTAGATACCTGAGTGATGATGTGGATGACATTTCCTTATCTTCTTTGTCATCTTCTGATAAGAATGATTTAAGTGAAGACTTTAGTGATGATTTTATAGACATAGAAGACTCCAACAGAACTAGAATAACTCCAGAGGAAATTTCTCTCAAAGAAGAAAAGCATGAGCATATACCAACAAAGGATATATTTGATTCCCCCAAGGAGAATGAAAAATGCTTCAGTAAAACTGATGACTGGATAGATATAAGTGTCTCTGGTAAATATTAATATCCTTAAGTTTATTTGCTTTCTCCTAGATTATATAACTGAAGTTATATTTAGGGTTATCTTCTGATTAATTCCATGAAACTATCAATTTCATGGAGGGATGGATCTAGATAAAGTAGAAATGGGGCAACATTTTCCTTTCTTGTGACTTTTGTTCCCCATCGTATTTTTCACTTTATGTAGAACAGCAATGAAAGCATTCTTCTCCTAAGGTTTCTTACCTTTTTCTTTCTTGGGTATCCTACACAGGCTTATTCTTACCTACTTCAAAAGGTCCCTCTCCCCCCACTTCTCCGAACAGGTGGCATGCCATTTTAAACCATATCTTTTCTTAGGGGTAGTAAATCATTGCTATTTGTTAAGAGTGAAGTTATACCAAAGGTAAATGAGCAATTATGTCTAATCTAAAGAATTTTCTTATCCTAGGAAATTTTAATTTTTTTAATGGAAAACTTAGATTTCTTGTTATAGCAAACTTTTTATAGTTAATATTTTTTAAAAATATATATTTATTGATTTCAGAGAGGAAGGGAGAGGGAGAGAGAGATAGAAACATCAATGATGAGAAGGAATCATTGATTGGCTGTGTCCTGCACGACCCCCACTGGGGATTGAGCCCACAACCCGGGCATGTGCCCTTGACTGTAATCAAACCCGGGACTCTTCAGTCCACAAACTGATGCTCTGTCTACTGAGCCAGACCAGCCAGGGCCATAGTTAATACTTTCAGAGGACTTTTATTTTTTTAATTGAGGAAAGTGAGATGGCACATGTTAAACATTTCCTTATTTTTAGTTATCTTAGCACTAAATGCCACAGAAAATTTATCCGTGTGCTCAAATAGCCTGAAAATAGAGCAAACTGAAGGGATAGGGTAAGGCATGTGGCCTGGTCAAGGCACTAGGCCAGTGATGGCGAACCTTTTGATCTTGGCATGTCAGCATTTTGAAAAACCCTAACTTAACTCTGGTGCCATGTCACATATAGAAATTTTTTGATATTTGCAACCATAGTAAAACAAAGACTTATATTTGATATTTATTTTATATATTTAAATTCCATTTAACAAAGAAAAATCAAACAAAAAAATGAGTTTGTGTGTCACCTCTGACACGTGTGTCATAGGTTCGCCATCATTGCACTAGGCCATACTTAGAGATGTACATAACCCTTGACTGCCTGAGAATCTTCTAGTTAGGAATGACTGCCTGAACAACTTTTTTCCTTATAAGGAGGCAACTGCAAACTTAAATGATATACATGGAGGAAGGAGTTTCCTAGCCAGTGCTTAAATGTAAATATATTAGGAACTATTAAAGGAATATTAGGCTTTACTTACATTTTTAGAAATGTTGCAGAAGTGAAAGATGGCTCAGTGAATTTTCTTTATATTGGGAAATATTTCAGTAGGTTATTTTTGAAATTTTACCTCTGGATTTATTTATTGTTTAGAAGTTAGAAAATGCTACATTTATTCATGCTTTTTGCTATAATATATCACATTTTTATTTTATAATATTTATAAAAATAAGTGATATTATTGGAACCTGAGAACTAATTATATTTTTGTGAATTAATAACTGTTTTCTCTCTCTTTTAAAAAAAATCAATCGAAGACAGGAGTGAATGTACAAAACATACTTCTGGGAGTAACTTGATTTCACCAGATACAGATTACAGAGCTGGTTCTTCCTTTGAACTCTCTCCATCTGATAGCTCTGATGGAACATACATGTGGGATGAAGAGGGCTTGGAGCCCATTGGAAATGTCCACCCAGTTGGGAGCTATGAGTCCTCTGAAATGAACAGCATAGTATGTATGGTTTCTATACACTTTTGGAACGGTTTATCTTACTGTAGAGAGACTTGTGATACTGACGGGGTTATTTTTAAGGTACTGAATTAACTCTCCAAGTTTGAGAATGGAAATTTATATATGTTAAGGGCCTATAAAACATCTGATCTTTATACACAGTAAAGCATATATTTGTGTCACGTGACATGTGAATTAAATATACTTTCACACCTTTGTAATACATATATACCTATATGTGTATATACATATATATATGTATATACATGTATTAGCCTACCTTGATGTCTCTATGTATGTATGTGTATACATACATACAGAGTTGGGGGGGGCAATGTCAAGAGACATTTTTGGTTCTCACAAAGTGGGGGTCGTGCAGGAGGGAGCTGATCATGCTGCTTAATGTTCTGTAATGCAGTGGTCACCATTCTTTCGGACCTCTTGGACCATCAGTGGTCCGCAGACCACCAGTTGGCGACCACTGCTAATGCACAGAATAGCACCCACAGCAAAGTCGTATCCTACCCAAGATGTCAGTAGTGCTTCTTTTGAGAAACCCTAGCCCGTGGTCGGCAAATTGCAGCTCGCGAGCCACATGCGGCTCTTTGGCCCCTTGAGTGTGGCTCTTCCTAAGCCTTAGGAGTACCCTAATTAAGTTAATAACAATGTACCTACCTATATAGTTTAAAAAATTTGGCTCTCAAAAGAAATTTCAATCGTTGTACTGTTGATATTTGGCTCTGTTGACTAATGAGTTTGCCGACCACTACTCTAGGCTCAGGTAACATTATGAGCCAACTGTCAGGGCTTAATCAATAAAAAATTATTTTTTACTTTTACAAAGTCAGTTGTAGGTATGAACAACTCTTGAGTAGTTGTCTTAAGTGTTGTAAGCTGTCTTAACCTTGGGGCTTTACCATCTCCTTTTGAGGTTCTGTCTTGTCATTGTGGTAGAGGAAGAGTGCCTAATGGTCTAAAATGTGCAGTTACTTGCTTTGGCCTGCAGATGGCACATAGAATTTTCACGTAAAACTATTGATCCAAAATAATGTTATGTACTAAGAAAATTTCCAGTTGTCTGAAAGGCATGAAGCAGATATGGATGAGTACCAGAAGACCTGCTATGCATCCATACATGCAAATTTTAAGAAACATTACAAGTAATGTGTACGATATGCTCTATGAGTAAAGTGTAGTTGGTATATTTAAAGTGAGTCATTGTACTTACTCAGTATGTACTAGTAAATATATGGTTTTCCAGTAGGTGTATAGGAAATTGGTAAGCTTTGTGCATATATTAAATTCCAAATAGATTTCAGGCAATGTAATTTTGTTGTTAATCCTCACTAGAGGGTATATATTATTTTCCATTGATTTTCAGAGAGAGTGGAAGGAGGGGGGAGGTAAGAGAGAGAGGGGGGTCAAGAAGAGAGAGACAGACAGACAGACAGACATTGATTGGTTCTCTCCTGCACACACCCCAGCTGGGCCTGGGGTTCGAACCTGCAACCCAGGTATGTGTGATGTGCAGGCCAATACTCTAACTACTGTACCATGTCGTCCAGGGCCAGGCAATGTAATTCTTTATACTCATACTAGTGACCCAGCAGGCAAAATTGCATGAGACCCAGACCCGTGGGAAATTGCATGAGACCCGGGACCCCTGAGTCCCGCTGGCATCATAGGACTCCCCCGAGGCCCAGTGTGCCACAGGACCTAGAGTCAAGTCCCTGCCCACCACCTGCGCATGCCTCGCTGCACATGCAGCCTCCTGGTGACTGGTCTTTGGTTGTTACAGTGTTACGACCACTGGGTTTTTATTATATAGACTAGAGACCTGGTGCATGAAATTCGTGCATGGGCAGGGAGTCCCCTCAGCCCAGCCTGCACCCTCTCCAATCCGGGACCCCTTGGGGGATGTCCGACTGCCGGGCCTAAACCGGCAGTCGGACATCTCTCTCACAATCCAGGAACTCTGGCTCCTAACTGCTCACCTGCCTGCCTGCCTGATTGCCCCTAACTCGCCCCCCTGCCAGCCTGATCACCCCTAACTGCCTCTGCCTGCCGACCTGATTGCCCCTAACTGCCCCCCCTGCCAACCTGGTTGCCCCCAACTGCCTCCCTTGCCAACTTGGTCACCCCTGCTGGCCTGGTTTCCCCTAACTGCCCCCCCCACCAGCATGGTCGCCCCCAACAGCCCCCCTCTGCTGGCCTGGTTGCCCCTAACTGCCCCCCCCACCCGCCTGCCTGGTTGCACCTTACTGCCCCCCTGCTGGCCTGGTCGCCCCCAACTCCCCCGCTCTGCTGGCAAGGTCGCACCTAACTGCCCCCCCCACCCGCCAGCCTGGTTGCCCCAACTACCCCCCTGATGGCCTGGTCACCCCTCACTGGCTCCCCTGCCAGCCTGGTGGCCCCCAACAGCCCCCACTGCCGGCCTGGTCATCCCTCACTAACCCCCCCTGCCGGCCTGGTCGCCTCACTGCAGTGTACTGCTCAGTTGTTTGGTTTCCTCACTAACCCCCCTGTCAGCCTGGTCACCTCACACAGCCTGCTGCTCAGTCGTTTGGTTATCCCTCACTAACCCCCCTGCTGGCTTGGTCACCCCACACAGCCTGCTGCTCAGTCGTTTGGTCATCCCTCACTAACCACCCTGCCGGCCTTGTTGCCCCACTCAGCATGTTCAGTCGTCCATTTGGTTGTTTCAGATGTGATGGCCCCTGGCTCTTTATATATATAGACTAGAGGCCTGGTGCACAAAATTTGTGCACTGGGGGGCGGGGGGGATCCCTCAGCCCGGCCTGTGCCCTCTCGCAGTCTGGGACCGCTCGGGAGATAACGACCTGCTGGCTTAGGCCTGCTCCCAGGTGGCAGAGGGCAGGCCCAATCCCTAGGTGCAGCCCCTGGTCGGGCTCAGAGCAGGGCCGATTGGGGAGTTGGGGCGCCGCCCCCTGTCATGCACAGAGCAGGGCGGATCGGGAGGTTGCGATGCCACCCTCAGTCACGCTCAGGGTAGGGCCGATTGGGGGGTTGGGGCACCGCCCCCTGTCACACTCAAGGCAGGGTCAATGGGGAGGTTGCGGCGCCACCCCGTCACACACAGAGCAGGGCCCATCAGGGGCGTTGGGGCGCTGCCCTCTGTCACGCACAGAGCAGGGCGCATCAGGGGGGTTGGGGCTCTGTACCCTGTCACACACAGAGCAGGGCCGATCAGGGGGTTGGGGAGCTCCCCCCTGTCACGCACAGAGCAGGGCGGATCAGGAGGTTGGGGCGCCACCCTCTATCACCCACAGAGCAGGGCCGATCAGGGGGTTGGGGCGCCGCCACTGTCACACTCAGGGCAGGGCTGATGGGGAGGTTATGGCTCTACCCCATCACACACAGAGCAGGGCCGATCAGGGGATTGGGGCGCCGCACCCTGTCACACACAGAGCAGGGCCAATCAGGGTGTTGGGGCGCCGCACCCTGTCACACACAGAGCAGGGCCAATCAGGGTGTTGGGGCGCCGCACCCTGTCACACACAGAGCCGCAGGGCGATCAGGGGGTTGGGGAGCTCCCCCCTATCAGGCACAGAGCAGGGCTGATCAGGGGGTTGGGACACCTTCCCCTGTCACAAACAGAGCAGGGCAGATAGGGAGGTTTTTTCCCCGCCCCCTGTCACACACAGAGCCGCAGGGCAATCAGGGGGTTTGGGCGCTGCCCCCTGTCACACTGATCCCAGTGCCGGGAGGCCTCTCAGCTCCGCTGATCCCGGTGCTGGGAGGCATATTACCCTTCTTTTACTATATAGGATAGAGGCCTGGTGCACGGGTGGGGGCCAGCTGGTTTGCCCTGAAGGGTGTCCTGGATCAGGGTGGGGGTCCCCACTGGGGTGCCTGGCCAGCCTGAGTGAGGGGATGATGGCTGTTTGCAGCTGGTCACACACCCTTCAGGATGAGGGTCCCCACTGGGGTGCCTGGACAGTCTGGGTGAGGGGCTGAGGGCTGTTTTCAGGCTGGCAGGCGACTGAAGCTCCCAACAGCTCCTTTTTCTTTTTTTTTTCTTTTTATTCTGGGCCAGCTTTAGCTCTGGCTCCAGTTCTGAGGCCTCTGCTGCTGAAAGCAGGTATCTGGTTTGTTTGGGTTCTATAATCGAAACACTGTATCAACTCCAGCTCTGAGATCCCTGCAGGCTGAAAGCAGGTTTCTGGGGTTTTGTTTAGCTTCTATATTTGTAACAATGTTTCACACTGCAAGCTCAGAGGCCAGCAAGGCAGGTGGGGAACATTGGTTTCCTCCGTTACTGAAGCAAGCAAGCCTCATGTTCGCTTCAAGTTGCCTGGCTGCCAGCCGCCATCTTGGCTGGCAGTTAATTTGCATATCTCGCTCATTAGCTAATGGGAAGGGTAGTGGATGTACGCTAATTACCATGTTTCTCTTTTATTAGATAGGATAAACCTGTAACTTGTGAAAAATAGGCATCGTTACCAAAGGCTTAAGTTTCACAATCATAAAGAGGATACAGATGTAATTCAGAAAATCTGTTTCTATCCTTTTAGATAAAGGAAGTTAAGAAAAGAGTATGATTTAGGGCCTTATGTGCTTTCTTATTACTGGGACTTTCTAAAGTGGCTGACTCAAGTAGAAATGAACATTGTGTCCAGCAGATGGCAGCAATAAGCCACTTAGAACCTGACATTTCTTAGAAGGTTCACTATCTTTAGTTCCTCATTGTGCTTTTTGTCTTAAGGCCTCTTTTTTCTGGATAACAGTATATTTCACTACTTTTATTTATATATATTCTAGCCTTTTATTGTCAAACTTTTTGACACATAGCAAATAGGTTATTTTTTTTAAAATGCAGGCTGTCTTTTCTTTTAACCTGTGAGTTTAGTCCTTCTATGTTTGCATTTATTGATATACTGGGACTTCATTCTACCATCTTATTTTTATTTAAATCATCTCACTTTTCTGTTTTTTTCTTTTTCCTTTTTCCCCCCCTAAAATAGTCTACATGAATATCATTAACTTTAAAGTATTCTCATTTTTCTTGGTCACTCCATTGCTTCTCACCAAACGCCTTTCCTGATCCCTATGTCTGTCATCTCTGTGGCCTTCCATTCGCTCCCCCTCCCCTTCAACCACCACCACAGTTGGCTTGTTCTCTACAACAATGCCCATTTCAATCCAGGTAGAGGTAAGGAGCTTTCAGTGGAATGTAAGTCAAATGGTGTCACTACTAACACAGTTTATTTCAACCCACTATTTAGTACAGTTAATACTGTTTTCATAGCAAGGAAATGCATTGTGGTGCAAGCTCCTTATCTTGTCTTGGATCCTTTGTAGAATGACTTAATTGCATAGCACTTATCTAGAATCTAGGTTATTTTTTTGTTTAATTACAGTGTTTTGTTGAGATATAATTTCCATACAGTAAAATGCACAAATCTTTTTCATACAGCACAGGGAATTTTGAAAATTTGTTTATACTTATTTAACAGTCATTTACATGTTTCCTGTGCTTTTCAGTCATTCTCTCAAACCCCGCCGCCCCCCAGAGGCACCACCACTATTTATATATTTATTTTTTAAATATGTTTTTATTGATTTTGAGGAAGGGAGTGGAATAGAGAGATCAAAACATTGATGAGAGAGAAACATGGATTGGCTGCCTCCTGCATGCTGCCTACTGGGGATCGAGCTCACAACCTGGGCACGTACCCTGACTGGGAATCGAAACTGCAACCTCTGGGTTCATGGGTCGATGCTCAACCACTGAGCTGCACTGGCAGGGCAGTTTGCCTATTCTTGAATTCCATATAAGTGCAATTATAAACATGTCTATTTCACGTCTGCCTTCTTTGAATAAAGATTATGTATATAGTTATTTGTAGTTTGTTCAGTTTTTGTTAATGTAACACTAGGAGCCCAGTGCGTGATTCGAAATTGCGTGGCACCGCCCACTCCCTCTCTGGCCCTTGAAGCAGCCACAGCCGGCCACTGCTGACCAGGTCCTCCCCCAGCACAGACACGGGGAGGCCCCTGCCGCCCTGTCCCCGATGCTGCACAGGCAGCCTCCTCCTGTTCTGTCGACCCATTATAGTGTCCTGGTTAATTAGCATATTTCTGTAATATATATAGAGAGAAATTATATATATATGTGTGTGTGTGTGTATATATATATGTATATATATATGGATTCCTTTGTGTGAATGTACTACAACTTAGTATTTTATCCTGCTGTTATGGGCCTTTAGTTGTTTCCAGTTTTGGGCTACTACTGCTTTGAAGATTTTGCTACATGGTTTTTGGTGAACATTTATACATATCTCTTGATAAAATATGTAGGAGGGGAAACCCTGGATTATAGACTATATATGTCATCTAAATATACATATATAGAGTGAGACCAAAGTGGTTTCCATGGTGCTTTTACCAGTTTACACTCACTGGCAGTAAATGAGCATTCCAGAAACTCCACTTCCTAGTCAGTCCCTGGCATTGTCTGTTGTTGCATTTTTGCTATTCTGGTGGGGGTATGGTGTAGTATTGCACTGAGATTTTTGTCTAGTGTTTTGTGGTAACTACTCATAGAACATTTCACTTATGTTTATTTACCATTAGGAGATCTTTTGTGAAGTGCCTTCTGTTGGGTTATATGTTTTTTCTTTTTACGGCTTTGTAGGAATCTTTCATATATTTTGATATAAATCCATTATATACAGTCATACCTCATAGATATTACAGGTTAGGTTCCAGACCACCACAATAAAGTGAGTTCTAATCTGTTGGCTGGTAGAGGGTCTTGCCTTCAATTTGTAAAAAATACAATATCTGTGAATCAAACTAAAGTGAGATATGCCTGTGTGGGTGTCACACACATACACATATGTGTATGTATATCAGGGTTACTTTTTAAATGATAGAAGTTTACGATTTTAATACAGTCCAATATAGTATTTTTTCTTTATTGTTAGCACTTTTTTGAATTATGTGAAATTTTTGTTTTTGCTAAAGTCATGAAGATATATTTCAGTGTTTTCTTTTAAAATATTTGTTTTTTAACCTTCATATTTAGAGCCTCAAAGCCATCTGGAAATTATTCCTGTGCATGGTGCGAGGTAGAGGTCAAGATTAATTTTTTTCTTTTTTGAAAACTCATATTTCCCCCCCTCTTATTTTTGTCATAAATGTTTATATATTTCTTGACTTTCTTTTAGTTCTTTGGTCTCTTTGTTTATCCTTATGTCAGTGCTACACTGTTTTAATTACTGTAGCTTTATAAGTATTGATATCTGGTAGTGTAAGTCTTCCATCTTTGTTCTTTTCTAAGATTTGCTTAACTTGCCTTTTTAAAATCTATTTAAATATTAGAATGAAATTGTCAATTTCTGCACAAAAACCTGCAGGGATTTTGAATGGGATAACACTGAATTAATTGTCCAAATTGGGAAAAATTGACATGCTTGTTGCTATAGCGAGTCTTCCAATTCATGGTGTATGCCAATACTTGTTCTATTTATTTGGTATTTTAGAAATATTTTTAACTAATGTTTTGTACTTTTCTGTAGTTTTACACATATCTGATTTATTTTTAGCTATTTGAGTTTGTTGTTATAAATGATACTTTTACATTTTGTTTTTTAAGTTTTTGTTGTATATGCAAATATATTTGATTTTTGTATTTTGACCCATTTTTCCAGTGACCTTGGTAAATTCACTTATTAGTTTAATAATTTGCTTGTGAATGTTTTTGGAATTGCTGAATATGTACTATACAATCATACCATTTGCAAAGTCTCCATTTCTCCACTTTGGTTAGGACCCCCTAACATAATGTTGAATTGAAATGAGGATGAATTTCAGGAAAGTTTTAATAGTTACCATTAAAGTTTATCTTTATGTGAGAGAGGGGGGAGAGGTAGGGGTTAATAAACATCTTTCATCAGATTAAGGAGGTTCCCTTTGATTTCATTTGCTGAATTTTTGTTGCGAGTTGATGTTAATTATTATTAAATGCTTTCTCTACATCTATTGAAATGATCAGATTATTATTACTTTTCTGTTACATATTTTCTGTTAGTGTGGTAGATTACATTTTATGATTTTCAAGTATTAAACCACCTTTTCATTCCCAAAAGGAATTCACTTGGTTTTGATGTACAGTAAACCTTTGATTTTGCGGACCTCGACTTAAAAGACTTCAGATTTAATGGACAAAATTTCTGGTCCCTATGTCATATGTGAAAATTAACACCCTGTTAATTTAAAAATGATTTTAACCAAGATTTGTTTATAATTAAATTAGGTTATTGTTATTAATCCACTGTTATTTTTAAAAAATTGTAGCGATAGGTCATATGTTGGAAAAGACACTGAAGTAATTTTGCTGACGTAAATAAACATATCATATCTACAATGATATTCTACATATTTAAATTCATGAGTCACCGTTCATAAGCAGTGTTCGGCAGATGATTAGCCCATGATCACACCACATTGGCGCAAATAATAGATTCTGTTGTCATGTGGCGTGACTTAATGCAGCAGTTTTAAGGTGTGCAGATGTTCTGATTTTTGCTAAGCCACACCCAGTTTGTACATTTGTTTACTCACAGTGATTGGTGAATGTATGTATTTACTGGACCTATTCAGCATGAATTTAAAATTACAGTAATACATATAGAAAACTTTTCGGTGAAATTAAACTTTTCGTACATAATTTTAATTACACAAATGTGTCTACATAAGTAAAAACATGTAAACTAATTTGTCAGTTTTTTAACATACGCATTTGGAAAACCTATTTTATTATATAGTGGACTTTCGGCTTTAATGGACACCCCCTTATTTAGTCCATTATATCAAGGTTTTACTATATTTTCTTTTTAAGTGTCATTTGAATTGATTTCCCAGTAGTTTATTTAGTGTTTTGGTTTTTTTTTAGAAATTCATAATTTTCAAAAAGAATTTTAAATTTTATGTATTTAGTCCTCACTCAAGGATATGTTTCTATTGATTTTAGAGAGAGAGGAAGAAAGACAGGGAGAGAGAGGGAGAGGGAAAGTATAGAGAAAGAAACATTGATATGAGAGAGAAACACAGATGGGTTGTCTCCCATGTGGGCCTCAACTGGGGACCAAACTCACAGTCTAGGTCAGTGGTCGGCAAACCACGGCTCGCGAGCCACATGCGGCTCTTTGGCTCCTTGAGTGTGGCTCTTCCACAAAATACCACGTGCGGGCAACAACATACAAACCTGACTTACCCAAACTTTCCAAGGAGATGCAAGGCCATTGTTCACATTAGTGTTTGTCAGTCATTGTCATCATTTAATTTTATGGATATTGTAAGGTAAATTGTAAGGAATTTAATTTTATCAATAAATAATATCATTATTAAATACGATATCAGGTTTTATTCAACGTACCTATAATTTAACTTAAGACTTAAAACTTTAAAGTATATTAAGTTAATTTTAGGGAACGTTGTGGAGTGAAAGAAGATGTAGTGTCGAGGATTGAGAAAGGTATGTTGAGATGGTTTGGACATATAGAGAGGATGAACGAAAGGAGATAGACGAAACAAGTATACAAGACAAGTGTGGCTGGGAGAGTTGGAAGGGGTCGACCTCAGCGAATGTACCTCAATCAGATTGAGGACGTTTTTAATAAAGGCCAGTTTAGGAGTACCCTAATCTTCCTATCTAATAATAGAGAAACATGGTAATTAACCATAACTTCGCTACCCTTCCCATTGGCAAATCAGCGAGATATACAAATTAACTGCTAACCAAGATGGTGGTCGGCAGCCAGGCGGCTGAAGTGAACAGGAGGCTTGCTTGCTCCAGTGACGGAGGAAGCCAAGGTTCCCCGCCTGCTGCAGCCCAGCTCTGAGTTTGCAGTCTAAGAAACAATTTTGCAAATATAGAAGCTAAACAAAACCCCATGCTTTCAGCCAGCCAGCCGAGCTGGAGTTGCAACAGTGTTTCTAATTATAGAACCTAAACAAACCAGATACCTGCTTTCAGCAGCCAGGTCTCAGAGCTGGAGCCGAGCCTCAGAGCTAAAGCTGGCTCTCAGTTCCAGTGTCAGCCATAGAAGGTAAATAAATCCCAGAATACAAAAAAGAAAAAAGAGAGGTTGGGAGCTTCAGTCATCCGCCAGCCTGAAAATGGCCCTCAGCCCCTCACCCAGACTGGCCAGGCACCCCAGTGGGGACCCCCACCCTGAAGGGTGTGTGACCAGCTTCAAACAGCCATCATCCCCTCATCCAGGCTGGCCACGCACCCCAGTGGGGACCCCCACCCTGAAGGGGGTGCGACCAGCTGCAAACAGCCATCATCCCCTCATCCAGGCTGGCCAGGCACCCAAGCGGGACCCCCACCCTGATACGGGACACCCTTCAGGGCAAACCAGCCGGCCCCCACCCATGCACCAGGCCTCTATCCTATATAGTAAAAGGGTAATATGCCTCCCAGCACAGGGATCAGTGGAGTTGCGAGGCCTCCCAAACCCAGGATCAGCGGAGCCACGAGTCCTCACGCCCCAGGATCAGTGGAGCTGGAAGGCCTTCCGGCACTGGGATCAGCAGAGCCAAGAGGCCTCCTGGCCCCTGGAGCAGTGTGACGGGGCAGCACCCAAACCCCCTGATCGTCCTGCGGCTCTGTGTGTGACAGGGGGCGGGGCCACAACCTCCCTACCCGCCCTGCTCTGTTTGTGACAGGGGAAGGTGCCCCAACCCCCTGATTGGCCCTGCTCTGTGCCTGATAGGGGGGAGCTCTCCACTCTCCCGATTGGCCCTGCTCTGTGTGTGACAGGGTGCAGTGCCCCAACTCCCCCATGGGCCCTGTTCTGTGTGTGACGGGGTGGAGCCGCAACCTCCCCATCGGCCCTGCCCTGAGTGTGACGGGGGGAGTGCCCCAACCCCCTGATCGGTCCTGCTCTGTGGGTGACGGGGCGACGCCCCAACCCCCTGATCCGCCCTGCTCTGTGTGTGACGGGGCGGTGCCCCAACTCCCCTATCGGCCCTACTCTGTGAGTGATGGGGGAACTCCCCAACTCCCTGAATGGCCCTGCTCTGTGTGTGACAGGGTACGGAGCTCCAACTCCCCTGATGGGCCCTGCTCTGTGCGTGACAGGGGGCAGCGCCCCAACCCCCTGATCGGCCCTGCTCTGTGCGTGACGGGGTGGCGCCGCAACCTCCCAATCAACTCTGCCTTGAGTGTAACAGGGGGCAGCACCCCAACTCCCCAATCGGCCCTACCCTGAGCGTGACTGGGGGTGGCATCGCAGCCCGTCGATCCTCCCTGCTGTGTGCATGACAGGGGGCGGCGCTCCAACTCCCCAATCGGCCCTGCTCTGAGCCCGACCAGGGGCTGCACCTAGGAATTGGGCCTGCCCTCTGCCACTTGGGAGCAGGCCTAAGCCAGCAGGTCGTTATCTCCCAAGGGGTCCCAGACTGTGAGAGGGCACAAGTGGGGCTGAGGGACACCCCACCCACCAGTGCACAAATTTTTGTGCACCAGGCCTCTAGTTAAGTTAATAACAATGTACCTACCTATATAGTTTAAGTTTAAAAAATTTGGCCCTCAAAAGAAATTTCAGTCTTTGTACTGTTAATATTTGGCTCTGTTGACTAATGAGTTTGCTGACCACTGGTCTAAGTATGTGCCATGACCAGGAGTTGAACTCGCAACCTTTTGTTGTATGGGTCAGTGCTCCAACCGAGCCACTTGGCCAGAGTGGGTTTTTTGCATTTATGTTCATAAGCAAGATTGCTCTATAATTTTTCTTTTTTTAGTGTTCTTTTTACATATTGGCATCAGAGTTATGCTAGTTTCATAAAT
This sequence comes from Myotis nattereri, assembly GCF_964212035.1. Lineage (NCBI taxonomy): Eukaryota > Metazoa > Chordata > Mammalia > Chiroptera > Vespertilionidae > Myotis > Myotis nattereri. The sequence continues at coordinate 1,523,963 of NC_138088.1, forward strand.
GAGGTGAGAAATGTTTTCCTATTTTTTGCACTTTACATGATTTTATGTACAATTGATATTACTTTTTCCTTAAATGTTTAAAAGAATTCACCAACGAAACCTTTTGGTTCTGCAGTTTACTTTGTGAGAAGTTTTTATTAACATATTTGATTTTTAAAATAAATATGAGTGAGTGTGTGTGTGTGTGTATACTAATATATATATATACACACACACACACTAATAAAAGGGTAATATGCTAATTAGACCGGATGTCCTTCTGGCCAAAGCCACAGTGGCTGCGAGTGTCAAGGAGGACCGGCGGCCGGCAGTGTCAGCAGCAGTGGGGTGTTTTAGGCGGCGCCTTCCCTTGATCAGCCTGGTCGCCTCCCACAGAGGGAGGCCAGACTGAAGCCTAAGCCATCGTTAGGACATCCCCTGAGTGCTCCTGGACTGTGAAAGGGGGCAGGCTGGGCTGAGGGCCCCCTCCTCCCAGTGCATGAATTTTCGGGCACTGGGCCTCTAGTATATATATATATATATATATATATATATATATGAAAGTCTAATATGCAAAGTGTCCCCTTGGGAGTTCGACTGATGGGGAGTTCAATTCCTCGCTATGACATGCCCTGACCACCAGGGGGCGGCATGGAATATATATGTATGTATGTATGTATGTATGTATTTCTTTTTGTGTTGGTTTTTGAGAATTTGTCCATTTTATCTACTAGTAAGTTGTCATTTGTTGGTGAAAGTTGTTTAGGATTATCTTATCTTGTTAACATCTTTATAGACTTGAAGTGATGTCTATGTTTTCATTGCTGATATTGGTAACTGGTGTTTCCTCTCTTTTTCATTTCAAAGAACCCAAGTTTGGGCTTTGCTGATTTTTGTCGTTTACTATTTTTGTGTTTTACTAATCTTGTCTCTTATCTTTATTTCCTTCTTTCTACTTTTAGTATAATTTTGCTGTTTTCCAAATTTTTGACATGGAAATTAGAGCATTGACTTTTCACTTCTCCCCACCCCCCAATATATGCACTGATGTGTCATAAAGAGAAGGCATTGTTATATACTAAATTGTGCATTCAGTAGCACTCTAATAATAAATGTAAAGGTGGTCATGTGCCTTGCTTTAAAACAATGTTCATTGTTCTAATGTGCCTTGCTTTAAAACAATGAATTCTAAGCCATGTTATGTAGGCCATATTAATTTTTTAACCTTTAATACATTTACATATATGTAAACAATACATAATATTGTTTTATATTAATGTTTTCCAACTTATTTAAGTGATACATAATGTTCTGTAATGTTTTTACTCAATTTTATGTTTACGTTACATGTGTTTTTATATTATAGGTATAGCTTGTTCATTTTTATTGCTGTGTAATATTTATAATCCTATATAATAAAGAGGTGATATGTAAATTAACCCTCACACCCTCACAAGATGGCTGCCTATGACCAGGCCAGCAGGGGGGTTAGTGAGGGACGACCAAACGATTGAACAAGCAGGCTGTGTGGGGTGACCAGGCTGGCAGGGGGGCCATGAGGGGTGACCAGGATGGCAGGGGGGGCAGTTTGGGATGATCAGGCTGGAAGGGGGGGGCAGTTGTGGGTGACCAGGCCGGCAGGGGAGGCAGTTGGGGGCAACCAGGCTGGTGTGGGGATTAGGGATGACCAAATGACTGAAGAGCAGGCTGTGTGGGGCAACCAGGCTGGCTGGGGGTTAGTGAGGGATGACCAAACGACTGAATAGCAGACTGTGTGGGGTGACCAGGCCGGCGGGGGGGGGGTGGGTGGTGCAGTTGTGGGGGAGACCAGGCTGGCAGGGGGCAGTTGGGGGCAATTAGGCTGGCAGGGGTGGCAGTGAGGGGCGACTAGGCCAGTGGGGGGCAGTTCGGGGTGACCAGGCTGAGATGGGGGCAGTTAGGGGCAACCAGACGGGCAGAGGGGGGCAGTTGGGGGCGACCAGGCTTGCAGGGGGACAGTAAGGGGCGTCCAGGCTGGCGGGGAGGGGGGGCAGTTAGGGGCAGCCAGGCCGGCAGGGAGGGGGCAGTTGGGGGCAACCTGGCCGGCAGTGGAGGGGCAGTTAGGGGCAACCAGGCTGGCATTGGGGGAAGTTAGGGGCAATCAGGCTGGTACGCAGAGGCAGTGAGGGGCGATCAAGCCGGTGGGGGCGGGCAGGTAGGGGTGACAAGGAAGGCAGGGAGGTGAGCAATTAGGAGCCAGCAGTCCAGGATTGTGAGAGAGCCCTGTGGGATCGGGCCCTGTGGCAGTCGGACATCCAACAAGGGGTCCCGGATTGGAGAAGGTGCAAGCTGGGCTGAAGCCCCCCCCGCTCTCCCCCATCCTGTGCATGAATTTCATGCACCGGGCCTCTAGTCCTATCTAATAAAAGAGAAACATGGTAATTAGCGTACGACCGCTACCCTTCCCATTGGCTAATCAGGGCAATATGCAAATTAACTGCCAGCCAAGATGGCGGCCGGCAGCCAGGCAGCTTGAAACTAACATGAGGCTTGCTTGCTTCAGTGACGGAAGACTCCAATGTTCCCCGCCTGCCGCTGCAGGCCTCTGAGCTGCAACTCGAAGCAACTATATTACAAATATAGAAACTAAACAAAACCCCAGAAACCTGCTTTAGTCCTTCGGGCTTTAGCCAGCAGGATCGCAACATTGTTTCAAATACAGAAGGTAAACAAAGGCCAGAAACCTGCTTTCAGCAGCGGAGGCCTAAGAGCTGGAGCCAAGCCTCAAAGCTAAAGCTGGCCCAGAATAAAAAAAAAGAAAAAAAGGAGTGGTTGGGAGCTTCAGTCACCCGCCAGCCTGAAAACAGCCCTCAGCCCCTGACCCAGACTGGCCAAGCACCCCAGTGGGGACCCCCACCCTGAAGGGGGTGTGACCAGCTGCAAACAGCCATCATCCCCTCACCCAGGCTGGCCAGGCGCCCCAGTGGGGACCCCCACCCTGATCCAGGCGGCGCCCCAACCCCCACCCCATGGGCCCTGCTCTGTGTGTGATGGGGTAGAGCCATAACCTCCCCATCGGCCCTGCCCTGAGTGTGACAGTGGCGGCGCCCCAACCCCCTGATCAGCCGTGCTCTGTGGGTGATAGAGGGCAGCACCCCAACCCCCTGATCCGCCCTGCTCTGTGTGTGACAGGGGTCGGTGCCCTAACTCCCCTATCGGCCCTACTCTGTGAGTGACAGGGGTGAAATCCTCAACCCCCTGATCGGCCCTGCTCTGTGCATGACAGGGGGGAGCTCCCCAACCCCCTGCTCTGTGCATGACAGGGTATGGAGCCCCAACCCCCCTGATGGGCCCTGCTCTGTGTGTGACGGGGCAGCGCCCCAACCCCCGGATTGGCCCTGCTCTGTGCATGACGGGGTCGCGCCACAACCTCCCCATCGACCCTGCCTTGAGTATGACGGGGCGGTGTCCCAAACCCCCAATCGGCCCTACCCTGAGCATGACTGAGGGTGGCATCACAACCTCCCAGTCCGCCCTGCTGTGTGCATGAAGGGGGCAGCACCCCAACTCCCCAATCGGCCCTGCTCTGAGCCCGACCAGGGGCTGCACCTAGGGATTGGGCCTGCCCTCTGCCACTTGGGAGCAGGCCTAAGCCAGCAGGTCATTATCTCCCGAGGAGTCCCAGACTACGAGAGGGCACAGGCCGGGCTGTGGGATCCCCCCGCCCCCCCGGGTGCACAAATTTTGTGCACCGGGCCTCTAGTCTATAATAATAAAAGTATAATATGCTAATTAGACTGGACGTCCTTCCGGACGACCTTCCGGACAAAGCCGGGGCTGTGAGGGAAGCCCGGGTCCTGGGTGCCTGCCAGAAACTGGAGGGAAGCCCGGGTCCTGGGTGCCAGACGGAAGCTGGTGCCGGCAGCAGGGGGGAAGGAAGGCCTACTCTTGCACGAATTTCATGCATCTGGCCTCTAGTATCCTATATAATACAGTTTAAATATATCATTTTTCTCTCTGTTCCCCTGCTAATGGACATTTGAGCTATTCCTCAGTAATATTAAAAATATTAAGACAGTGCAGCAGTGAGCACTCTTATTCATATCTCTTTGATATACATGTCAGGGTTTCTCTAGGATGTATACCTAGGAATACCATTACTGGGTCAGAGGATATATGGATCTTCAACTTTACTAGATGCAGTCACATATCTCTCTAAAATAGTTCTACCAATTTATACTTCTCAGCTGTGAATGAAGATTTCTGTTGTTCCTCATCTTTACCCTGCTTGCTGTTATCTGATTTAAAAAGAAATGTATGCAGTCTCGTGAATGTGAAATAGTATGTCATTTTAATTTACATTTATATTTCTATTATTTTTATAATTTTTCTTACATTTACTGGCTGTTTGGTTTCCTTATCTACTTCGTTGATTTTTCCTGTTTGTTTTTTTTGCCTTTATCTTACTATTATTATTTTAAAAAATCTTTATTGTTAAAAGTATTACATAGGCCCTCGTTTTTCCCCTCACTAACCACTTCCAGCAGGCTCCCATCCCACCTCCTCGCCCCAGGCCCTCACCACCCCATTGTCTGTGTCCATAGGTTATACATATACTAGAATGCATACAAGTTCATTGGTTGATCTCTTCCCACTCACCATCCCCTGCCTTCCCTCTTAGGTTCACCAGTCTGTTGTTTATGCTCCTATGTCTCTGGGTCTAATTTTGATCATCAATTTATTTGGTTCGTTAGATTTCACATATGAGTCAGATCATGTGATACTTATCTTTCTCTTATTTCGCTCAGCATTATACTCTCCAGGTCCATCCATGCTGTTGCAAATGGTAAACGTTCTTTCTTTTGTATTGGCTCATAGTATTCCATTGTGTAAATATACCATAGTTTTTTTTTTATCCGTTCATCTGCAGATGGGCACTTAGGCTGTTTCCAAATCTTAGCTATTGTAAATTATGCTGTTATGAACATAGGAATGCATATATTATTTTGATTAAGTGTTTTGGGTTTAATAAGATACTAGTATATTCCCAGAAGTGGACTCACGGGGTCATGAGGCAATTCCCTTTTTAGTTTTTGAAGGAACCTCCATACTGTTTTTCATAATGGCTGCACCAGTCTGCATTCCCACCAACAGTGCACTAGGGTTCCCTTTTCTCCACACCCTTGCCAACACTTATTGTTTGTTGATTTGTTGATGATAGCCATTCTCACAGGTGTGAGTTGATATCTCATTGTGTTGATTTGCATCTCTTGGATGATTAGTGACTTTGAGCACTTTTTCATATGTCTCTTGGCTTTCTCTGTGTCCACTTTGGAGAAGTATTTCGGTCCTTTGCCCATTTTTTAATTGGATTGTTTGTCTTCCTTTTGTTAAGTTGTATGAGTTCCCTATATGCTATATTTTGGAGATTAACCCTTTATTAGACATTAGAGGCCCAGTGCACAAATTCGTGCATGGGTGGGGTGTGGCTGGCCCTCCCTTATCGGGGCAGATCAGGCCAGGAGGAGGTGACACGGGAGGTTCGCCGGCCAACCCCACCTCCTGATCAAACTCCAGGTTGAACTCCCAGTTGAGGGGACAATTTGCATATTAGCCTTTTATTATATAGGATATTATTGGTAAATATGTTCTCCCATGGGGAGGGCATTCTTGTTATTTTTGTTGATGGTTTCTTTTGCTGTGCAGAAGCTTTTTATTTTGATGTAATCCGATATGTTTATTTTCTCCTTAGTTTCCATTGTCCTAGGACAGTGATGGCGAACCTTTTGAGCTCGGCATGTCAGCATTTTAATAAACCCTAACTTAACTCTGGTGCCGTGTCACATATAGAAATTTTTTGATATTTGCAACCATAGTAAAACAAAGATTTATATTTTTGATATTTATTTTATATATTTAAATGCCATTTAACAAAGAAAAATCAACCAAAAAAATGAGTTCGCGTGTCACCTCTGACACGCGTGTCATAGGTTCGCCATCACTGTCCTAAGAGATGTATCTGTAAACCTATTGCTATGACATAGGTCTGATATTTTGGTGTCTATGGTTTCTTCTAAGATTTTTATGGTTTCAAGACTTACATATAAGTCTTTTATTATTCATTTTGAGTTTATTCTTGTGTATGGTTTAAGTTGGACAGTTTTTTTTTATTTTGAATGTACCCACCCAATTTCCCCAACACCATTTATGGAAGAGATTGTCTCTGCTCCATTGTATGTTCTTGCCTTCTTTGTCAAATATTAATTGAGTATAATGGCTGGGGTCAATTTCTGGGTTTTCTGTTCTGTTCCATTGATCTATATGCCTGTTCTTGTGCCAGTACCAGGCTGTTTTAAGCTCAGTGGCTTTGTAGTATAACTTGAAATCTGGTATTGTGATTCCTCCAACTTTGTTCTTCTTTCTCAAGATTGCTGTGGCTGTCAGGGGTCTTTTTGGTTACAAAATTTAAAAAATTTTATACATAAACTATTCAAGATTGGTCCACCACTAACTGATACAAAGCACAATGAGATGGCACTTATAGAGACAGCAGCTTCAGACCCAGAAGAGATTAATGAGATGAGTTTCATTTGGCTTAATCAGTGATAAAATCATAATTTTCTTTCATTCAAGGAGGCAGGAGAGCAAATAACTGGTCACTTCAACATAAGCAGCACATACTCCATTCTGGGAACCACTGGGGAAAGGGTAGAGATGGGACAAGGATTTGGTCTCAGACAGAGAGTTCTCACCATTTTAATTTGGTCACTTCTGATGAAAAAAATAAATTGCCCAAAGATACCTTAAAAGCTGAAACCTAAACATCACCCTCCCCCCTCTTTTTTTGGCTAACTCCTGGAATAACCTTTCTTATTTGGCCAGTACTCTGCACAAAGCAACGATTCCCCATAGTGGAGTTGTTCTCTGGGCTCTATGTGGCTCTCAGTAAGACAGGCCCATACCTCTTTCCCTCATCTATGGCGAAGGCAATATGAACTAAACTGAAAAAGTACCTCCTCAGAGTGAGAAAGGGATTAGCTGCTGCTTGAGAACTGTGGAATTATTTGGAATGTTTTACAAATGGTTGCCACATCAACAACAAAAAAGGTAATTACAAAATGTGTACATCACAACATGCTTTTAAAGACACTTTGCATTGTGCTCACATTCCCTTAAATCAGTGGTTTTCAACCTTCCTAATGCTGCGACCCTTTACTACAGTTCCTCATGTTGTGGTGACCCCCAACCATAAAATTATTTTCGTGGCTACTTCATAACTGTAATTTTGCTACTGTTATGAATCATAATGTAAATATCTGATATGCAGGATGTATTTTCATTGTTACAAATTGAACATAATTAAAGCATAGTGATTAATCACAGAAACAATATGTAATTATATATGTGTTTTCTGATGGTCTGTGAAAGGGTCGTTCGACCCCCAAAGGGGTCGCGACCCACAGATTGAGAACCGCTGCCTTAAATGTTCCCAAAGGTGCTCGGTCTCTAGCCCAGTGGTTCTCAACCTTCTGGCCCTTTAAATACAGTTCCTCATGTTGTGACCCAACCATAAAATTATTTTCGTTGCTACTTCATAACTGTAATGCTGCTACTGTTATGAATCATAATGTAAATATCTGATATGCAGGATGGTCTTAGGCGACCCCTGTGAAAGGGTAGTTCGACTGCCAAAGGGGTCGCGACCCACAGGTTGAGAACCGCTGCGTCTAGCCCAATCAAAATCTCTGAGGAGAGGCAGAGACAATTTGGTGAAAAAGACACGGGTTGGGGGGGCAGTGGGAGGCAGTGAAAGGAGAAAGCAGCCTTCCAATTAAAGATCAGCCCTCAGTTTAAAGGTCAGCTTCCAGCAGGCTGGCCTCAGTGGGTGTCAGGGTCCAAGGGAGGAGCAGCTGCAGGGCCGGACTGGGTGGCTCTACATTTCATTCAGGTCCAGCAGAGTCAAGTTCAGCCTCCTTTGTGTACAGAGGTGTTCCTTTTTGGTGCATTTTGGTTTATCTTCCAAATCATGGTCTTTTCCAGCATGGCTACCCATCCGATCTCTCAGCAAACTCAGCACTGGCCTCTGCCTCCTTGAGTTTATCAGTAAGAATCTTTATCTCGTCCTCATATTTGTCTTCTTTTTGAGAGTGCTTTTCTTCAGCAGCACTCAGACACTTCAGGTTCTGGCCCATCAGTCTGATCTGCTCATCCATCTCTTGGCAATTAAAGGTTAATACAATATTATTAACACAATGAAGTACAATATTGGCACTTCAGGCAGCCAAATCTTGTGCTACCAAACATGGAACATGATAGGGCTATACAAATATCTTTGAGGGAGGGAAACTAAAGTTCACTGTCGACCCTTCCTACACAAAGCAAAACTGTCCTTGACACTCTGGAGCCATGTTCATGAGCAGAAGGCATCAGTCAAGTCCATCATGTAGGGCATTGCTCTAACGCTATGCAGGGTGATCCATGCCCTTGGCTACAACCGCCACCTGGGCGTGTAGCAGAGGAGTCACCTTGCACAGTTCTCTGTAAGCCACTGTCAGGGCTTGTGTGAGGCGGTCAATTTTTCTCTCTATGTGCAAACACAGTCTGTCCAATATCCCTAGTGTGTATTCTGGCATGGGAGAAAGTTCTTTTGCTGTACACAGACAGCTAATCTTTACAACTGGGCTTGGATATCTGCCCAGTAGCCTGTAGTCTACAAGTTTAACATGCAGCCTCAGGTCCTCCCAGCCCAGTGGGGTTTCGGCCAGTCCCTCAGTCCGACTCCTCCTCTCTAGGAAAGTCTGAAATTGCTGAAGACTCTCCGGTCCAGGGAGAGTGCCTTCTCTTTACCCTCTGCTACCCTTTGACTCTGAGCAGTAAACTAAACACAGCCTGGGCTGCAGGGAGAGACAAGTTTGTACATTGCAAAGCGCTCCAGTGGCGGCTTGGGCATCAGGCCCTTGCCTTTCCACCTGTCCTTTTTCCTGGCAGAGACTGTGGCCTCCTCTGTGGGCTCCCTTGCCAGCATGGGGCATCTAGACCCCCCACCTAACTGGGTGTCTTGCCTACTCCTTGGTCTAAGGGGTTAACTTTCTCAACTTCCCCAGGAGAGTTTAAAGTCCTGAGCCCTCCAATTTAAAGGAGTGTCTTCTTTCCTGTTAACTTCTTGCTGTACCAGCAGCTGTTATTGAAATTTTAACCCTTTCATTATATTTGCAACCAGAAAACGTTTACCAGCTCTATTGCTGGCTCTTTTCACAGATTCCAGGGCCTATTGCTTGTCATTTTTACTTTTAAGCAGTAAGTCAAATGTTTAAGTTTTTTTATTGTGTGTTGTAAAACACTCATAATTCATTGGGCTGCTGCTTGGGTGTCAGGTCATTGCCTGCATCCCCCACCTATTGTGAAGCAGAGGAAGACAGTTCCCACAGAGAGGAGAAATAGAAACAGCGGGAGTTTCGGAGTAAACTACAGGCTGCCGCTGTAGCAGTCCTCCCTCCCCGAGGCTGGGGTCTGACCTGTGGAGAAAAATGACTCTCCGTTGGACTGGAAAAGAAGGCAGAGGATGACAAGGGTGTGCAGGGAAATTTTTTGTGGACTGAAAGCCTGGAGGGCCTCCTGAAAGAAAAGATCTTCAGTACAGTCACAGATGCTGTCAGGATCAGGAGTGAGGGAGGAAGGGAAAGACCAGGTTATGTCCTCTAGGAGGATCCTAATAAATAACTGAAAAGGGCAAGCCAAAGAAGACATACAAGATATATAACCAGGGTAGACAGGATTCATGAATAGATTATTATAATAACACTAGTTGGATTTCCTTTTAACATTTTTCATAACCTTTACAAATTTTATACTTTCAAATTAGCCTTTAAACCTTCTTTCTGTGTCCTTTAAATACATATAACCATGTCTCAGACCTTCTATTAAGTATTTTCATTTTCAGTAACTTGTACTGGCCTTCTCTTTTATTCTTCAGATTGTATTAGAATTTCTTATTCTTAGAAACCTTAATCCTTTAATGATTACCAAAAAGTAAACAGTCAGCATTTCTTAGATTAACATTTATGAACACACTTTAAATATACTTTTGCTTTCAAGAAAATATACCTTTAATAAACTAAGAGCAGGCAAATTAAAACGCATAACATTTTATATTATGTTAGTTTGCTGTTTTTGCCTTATTTTTATGTACATAGATTTTCTGAGCCTTTTAATAGTTTTATTTAAATTCTTTATTATACCTTAATGACCTTGGGATTTGGTCTTGACTATAGAATTAATTTTTTTCCTAGTAAGGCCAATAAAATATTATATCCTAAAGTTCCTTTATTGAATATTTTGACGCAGCCTAAGAAGCACCCACCCATTTCCCCCATCCCCCCCTCCCCGCTAAGCTTGGAGACAAAAACCTTTTTAATCTGGCTGGACAATGAGATTTTCTCTATGTGTATTAGAAGGGTTAAAGAGAATAAAATGGGGTAGAGAAAGATTTATTGTGCTTTGCAGAAAGCTTGTGACCTTGAGTTCAGCATAGCTCAGATAAGCAAAAATTAAAAAAAACCTATCTCTTCCTGCTCTCCCTGCTGAGGCCTCCCTCCCCTTTCTGCATTAACTATTACTCTGTCCTTAGCAGGGGAAACAAGGCAAGTGGTCTGAGATCCTGTATATTTAGGCTTTTTACACTTAAGGACACATTCTTCTCTCTGTAACAGTTGTTTTCCCTCAAAGTTTTTTTTTTTTTTTTTTTTTTTTACTCTAAGCCCTTAGATCAGTGGTTCTCAACCTTCCTAATGCTGTGACCCTTTACTACAATTCCTCATGTTGTGGTGACCCCCAACCATAAAATTATTTTCGTTGCTACTTCATAACTGTAATTTTGCTACTGTTATGAATCGTAATGTAAATATCTGATATGCAGGATGTATTTTCATTGTTACAAATTGAACATAATTAAAGCATAGTGATTAATCACAAAAACAATATGTAATTATATATGTGTTTTCCGATGGTCTTAGGCGACCCCTGTGAAAGGGTCGTTCAACCCCCAAAGGGGTCGCGACCCATAGGTTGAGAACCGCTGCCCTAGAGGATCTCAAATTCTCCTCCTTACTTCTTTTGATCTCTCCAACCATCCCCCGGTCCCTTAGCCTAGGTCCTAGGGCAGCCGTGGGAAACTACGGCCCACGGGCCGGATTCGGCCCGTTTGAAATGAATAAAACTAAAAAAAAAAGAGACTGGACAAAAATCGTACACCTATGGATGAGGACGGGGGGGGGGTGGTTAAGGGCTGAGGGTGGGGTGGGAACCGGGTGGAGGGGAGCTATGGGGGGAAAAAAGAGGAACAACTGCAATAATCTGAACAATAAAGATTTAATTAAAAAAATAGCTCCCCCCAACTAAAAATAAGTAAATCTAACTTTAAAAATAAGAAGTCATATAACTTATTATTAAAACAACACAAAATCCAATTAAAAAATTGGCAGAGGACCTATTTAGACATTTCTCCTATGAGGACATATAGATGGTCAATAGACATATGAAAAGATACTCACTGTCACTAATCATCAGTGGTGCTTAAGTTCTGATTAGGCAGATGTAGTTGAACTATTTAACTAACTCATTAACCACTTATTCAATTGATAAGTGAAGAAAGTGCTACAGGAGAGTTAGAAAGTGTGAAAGTATATAATTTGAAAACCTGGTCTGGTGTGGGTGTTAGGTGAGGCTTTTTCAGGAAGTGCTATTTAGGCTATGTTGGACTAAGGATTCAGTAGACAAAAAGGATTTATGTAATTGGAAGAATATTATGTGTTTTAGTAAGTTGCATGTGGAAAGACCTTATGATCATGGGGTGTTTGAGGAACTCTGAGAAGGCTAGTCTAGACTGAGTGTTCACACAGAGGGAGGAGTGGCAGGAGAGGAAGCTGTTAGTAAAGAGCAAAAAGAAGCTATGGAATAATTAAATGCATATGCGGGATTCATTAGTTTGGGGGGAAAAATATGACTTATATTTAGAGCCCAGCTCAAAGGATTTTGATATTTATCCAAAAATTGAAGGGAAGCTGTTGAAGGATTTTAAGCTGGAAAGGTACATAATTTAATTTATATTTAAAAAATGCTCTGTATGAAAATTGAATTAGAAGGGAACTGGACAGGCTGCTGGAACCTACTGGTCCAGTGAGGGTTGTCGTGGCTTGGGCTAAGGTGGTGGTGTAGTGGAGATCTGGAGGGGTGGGCAATTTTGAAAATGGGCTAAGAGGGTTCAATTGACAAAATTATGTTATTTTAGTGTAGGGGGAAAAAGTCACCCCCTCATTTTTATTTTTTTTAATTTTTTTGTTTGTTTTTTACTTATTTATTTTTTTAAAATTAAATCTTTATTGTTCAGATTATTACATTTGTTCCTCTTTGTTCCCCCCCCCCCATAACTCCCCTCCTTCCAGTTCCCACCCCACCCTCCGCCCTCACTCCCCACCCACTGTCCTCATCCATAGGTGCACGATTTTTGTCCAGTCTCTTCCCGCATCTCTCACACCCCTTTCCCTCCCAAGAATAGTCAGTCCATTCCCTTTCTATGTCCCTGATTCTATTATAATCACCAGTTCATTCTGTTCATCGGATTATTTATTCACTTGATTCTTAGATTCACTTGTTGATAGATGTGTATTTGGTGTTCATAATTTGTATCTTTACCACCTTCTTCTTCTTCCTCTTCTTAAAGGATACCTTTCAGCATTTCATATAATACTGGTTTGGTGGTGATGAACTCCTTTAGCTTTTCCTTATCTGTGAAGCTCTTTATCTGACCTTCAATTCTGAATGATAGCTTTGCTGGATAAAGTAATCTTGGTTGTAGGTTCTTGGCATTCATCACTTTGAATATTTCTTGCCACTCCCTTCTGGCCTGCAAAGTTTCTGTTGAGAAATCAGCTGACAGTCGTATGGGTACTCCCTTGTAGGTAACTGACTGTTTTTCTCTTGCTGTTTTTAAGATTCTCTCTTTGTCTTTTGCTCTTGGCATTTTAATTATGATGTGTCTTGGTGTGGTCCTCTTTGGATTCCTTTTGTTTGGGGTTCTCTGCGCTTCCTGGACTTGTAAGTCTATTTCTTTCACCAGGTAGGGGAAGTTTTCTGTCATTATTTCTTCAAATAGGTTTTCAGTATCTTTCTCTCTCTCTTCTTCTGGCACCCCTATAATTCTGATGTTGGTACGCTCGAAGCTGTCCCAGAGGCTCCTTACACTATCTTCGTATTTTCGGATTCTTTTTTCATTTTGTTTTTCCGGTTGGGTGTTTTTTGCTTCTTCGCATTTCCAATCTTTGACTTGATTCTTGCGCTCCTCTGGTCTGCTGTTGGGAGTCTGTATAATATCCTTTATTGCAGTCAGTGTATGCTTAATTTCTAGTTGGTTCTTTATCACAACATGGAGGGTCTCATTAGATTTCTTGAGGATCTCACTATATTTATCGGCGGTTTCACTAGTCTTTTCGAGGGCCTTACTAAATTTATCGGCGGCTTCTAGACAGTTTTTGGGAGACCTTAAAAGTGTGGTTTTGAACTCTATATCCTCCATTTCTGTCATTTGTGTCCTGTTTCTTTGTCTCCACATTTTTTATGCTTTCTGGGTGCACCCCCTTGTGATCTTTGTGCGCAGTCTTGTTGTAGTTAAGCCTTGATTGTTGTAGGTAACACTGGGGGGATTTGACCTCCAGGCCAACTGGCCGTGAGAATCAGCTGTGTCTACAGTAGGAGAACTTCTGTCCTCTAGGGAGGTGCTAATCCAGCCTTTGCCTGAGGCTATCCCGCAAATGCCTCTGGCCAGGCTTGGGCAGGGCGGGTCCCAGGGGATCTACAGGGCGGGCGGAGTGAGCAGTTATGGTTGCTCTCAGTCCGGTACCCAGAGGCTCTGCCTCTCAGTGTCCCAGCAACCGCTGCAAACCTCGGAGAGAAAGCTGCCCTCGAGTTCCTACCGATGCCAGACAGTCCCTCTTCTCCCGTTTGAGTCTGGGTCCCCAGAGACTCTCCTGGAACTGGAGCTCAGAGCCTGAGACTCCCTCCCGATTGAAACAGACAACCGCCCCCTCAGGCACCAGCCTGCTCTGCACGCACCTCCGCACCTTTGTATTTTATTTACGCACTGCGCCTCCTCTGAGTCTCGGTATGCTTTTCTCTTTCCTTCTAGTTGTAGAATTTCCACTCAGCCTGCCTTCCTGTGGTTCTGGGTGATGTCCGTTCTGTATTTTAGTTGTATTTTTGAAGTGGTTGTGCAAGGCAGCAATCTCCGGTGTTTACCTATGCCGCCATCTTGGTTTTTTTTCCCCCCTTCATTTTTAGAAGTTAACACTAGTATTGTTTCCATTTATTCTGCCCAAATTATCCTAAATTGCCAGTTTTACTTATTTTTCCCATTCCTTGTAATATTAAATCTAAACTCCTTTTTTGGCTTAATTTCACATGATCTGTTCTCATTTTATATTTGTCTATCTAGTTGCTTTTAATCTCCAGTTCCTACTACATGTCTTGAATATAGTTGATATTTCATTATCTCTTTTAGGGTTCTGGCACTAAGTACGGATGCAGTATATACATACTTATTGAAATGGGTGCCATTTTGTTCAAAATAAATAGAAACACATAAACTAAAGGTACTGTTTACTACTGTTCAATTTTTTTTCTCATACACATTGTGACATAGACTGTTTACAAAGAAAGTGTCAAAGGTACCACGTGTCATAATAGCAAGGTACAAGTAACTAAAAATGTGATGTTAGCATAGATATGATAGTCGAGGGACAGCTTACAGAAAGTTGAGACCATCATAATGTAGGTAAATTAAAATCTCAAACTGACATTGATACTTTCAAAAAGCTATGCTCTGATACAGAATAGCAGAGAAGGGATTTAATCCAATGTAATTATTTTACAGATAAGGGGCAGAATGAGATGAGGAAATAAATGTTTCTTAAGTCATATTTTTCCTCCAAACTAATGAATCCCCCATATGCATTTAATTATTGGCATAGCTTCTTTTTTGGCTAATTAATATAACTTTTATGTTTGAAAACAAGTTTAAGTTTATCAAATGTAGTTGTCGTGACCCTTTTCTTCACTCTGTATTGTTTCTTATAGATTAAGTCTGTTACAATATGAACTTTAATTCAGTAATTATTGGGCTTCGACTGGGTGCCATGCATACTGTTAAGTGGTGAAAATACTGGATGTGGATGAGGCTGTCTTTGTCCTTAATGAATTCAATGTATAGTGTGTGTGTGTGTGTGTGTGTGTGTGTAGTTTTATAAGTTTTATATCATGCATCCTGTGATTAGTGTGCATGTGGTTCTGAAATAATGCAGAATGGAGGTTTAATTGTGTGTGTTCAGAAGGTTTCAGCGAGGAAGTGACATCTGAGTTGAATTCCAAAGAATGAATGAAAAGTTGGCCAACTGGCCAAGGAAAAGAGAAGGTGAGCATTTTAAGCATAAGGAACAGTGGCATAGAGGTATCACAAAAATCATGATGTGCTAGAGGACTGTTAGCACTGCTAAGGGTATGGAGTAGGAGATGAAGACAGTTGAAGACAAGGCTAGCGAATTAAGAAATTGGAAAGGAAGAAAAATCTTTCATCTCAAGCTGAAAAGACAAATTATGTTTACTTAGGTTAGTTCTCATCCCAGTGGTTGTGTTATTCATTTGTAATCCTGTTAGGTTCATTTGTTACTGCTTATTTTTCATTTTGAGGTTCTCCCCTCCATAGCATGGTTCATTTAAATTATTGATTTACTTCATATTACTTATAGAGCAATTCCTTGTTTGTTTCATTTTACCACTGTGCACTACTTCATTCTGTAGGTATACAGCGTTTATTCAGTTACTCTTCTAACAATGGATGCTAAGCTTATTTCCAATATTGTACAATTATAAACTACAGTGACTATCCTAGTGCATATTATTTTTGTAATTTAAATAAAAGGAAGTTTATCACCTTATCCTGTGTTCATATTAGCTCCTATTCAATTGTTTAGAAACTTCTGCATATGAAAATGCTACTCACTATTACAATTTGGTGTTGTTACTCCTGATATTGTATTTACCTAGAACATTTCAAGTCACCTTCCAATCTTATCCAAAACTTACTAGCAAATTGTAATTGCTATAATTAATAAATCTATGAGGTTACTATAACATATTCTTAAATTTCATCCTGTAATGTTTTTATTAGTACTACCTCCCCCCCAAAATGTACATTACAGTTAAGATGTGAATGTATACAGTGTAATGAAAAAAAAATGCTTTAAAAATATTTCTGAAACTCCATTTGATATAATTTGTAATAACTCCTGATGTTCAGCTAAATGCACTATAACTTGACTGGTTATAAATTTAGAAACTTGAATCTAAAAGAAGGAAATGAGGTTAGCGAAGGAATAAGGGCAATTAAATACATTCATTTTCCCATCATCCCACAAGAGGACTACACTAAATCACTAATGTACTTGGCATTTCAATTTAGTAAACATCATTTTAATCAACATTTGTTGAGTAGAGCCCTAGTGTGCGGGATGGTGAGCCAAAAGACCACAAGAGAAATTAATATAGAGGTTTACTATTTACAGGTCCTGGAAGAAATACACCACACACCTTGAGGACAGGGCCACATGGAAGGTCAAGGCAGGAGCAGGCAGGGAGTGAGCAGGCCTGGGCACACACCTTTCTGAGAGTGCTTTGAGGTTCAGGGCCAAGGTTGGACGGTCAGTTTACCCAGGAGCAGGGCTTTGGTCAGTTGCTTAGGTGGTTTTATCAAGGGTCTCAGACGGGGAAGGTGCTGGGAGGCAGGGAACTTACATTTACTTGTCACGACAGGCTGTTTTCTAGGGTTTTAATGTCAGTTTCAGGTCCTTGCAGGCTGCCGGGCCAAACAATATGGATGCCAAGGCAGCAATGCCAGGGCATAGCTTAGCTGAACTCTTGACAAACACACCTGTTAATTGAAATCCGCTACCCACCATTAAAATCAATACTAGAGGCCCAGTGCACAAAAATTTGCACTGGGGGTGGGCAGGGGGGTCCCTCAGCCTGGCCTGTGCCCTCTCGCAGTCTGGGACCCCTCAGGGGATGACCACCTGCTGGCTTAGGCCCGCTCCCCGAGGGATTGGCCTAAACTGGCAATCAGACATCCCTCTGGCAGCCCGGCAGCCCTCGGGGAATGTCCACTTGCCAGCCGGGACCAGGCCTAAACTGCAGTCGGACATCCTTAGCGCTGCTGAAGAGGCAGGAGAGGCCCCCACCACCACTGCTGTACTGGCAGCCGTCAGCCTGGCTTGTGGCTGAGCAGATCTCCTCCCATGTGAGAGCGCCCTGACCACCAGAGGGCAGCTCCTGTAGTGAGCGTCTGCCCCCTGGTGGTCAGTGTGTGTCATAGTGACCAGTCATTCCCAGTCGTTCTGCTGTTGGGGTCAGTTTGCATATTGCCCTTTTACTATATAGGATAGAGGCCTGGTGTATGGATGGGGGCCGGCTGGTTTGCCCTGAAGGGTGTCCCGGATCAGGGTGGGGGTCCCGCTTGGGTGCCTGGCCAGCCTGGATGAGGGGATGATGGCTGTTTGCAGCTGGTCACACACCCTTCAGGGTGGGGGTCCCCACTGGGGTGCCTGGCCAGTCTGGGTGAGGGGCTGAGGGCCATTTTCAGGCTGGCAGGTGACTGAAGCTCCCAACCTCTCCTTTTTTTCTTTTTTTTTTTTTAATTCTGGGATTTATTTACCTTCTATGGCTGTCACTGGAACTGAAAGCCAGCTTTAGCTCTGAGGCTCGGCTCCAGCTCTGAGACCTCGGCTGCTGAAAGCAGGTATCTGGGTTTGTTTGGGTTCTATAATTGAAACACTGTTGCAGCTTCAGTTCTGCCAGCTGAAAGCAGGTTTCTAGGGTTTGTTTAGTTTCTATAACTGCAACATTGTTTCTTAGAATGCAGTACAGAGGCCGGCAGTGGCAGGTGGGGAACCTTGGCTTCCTCCATCATTGGAGCAAGCAAGCCTCCTGTTCACTTCAGCTGCCTGGCTGCTGGCCGCCATCTTGGTTAGCAGTTAATTTGCATATCTTGCTGATTAGCCAATGGGAAGGGTAGCGAAGTTATGGTTAATTACCATGTTTCTCTATTATTGGATAGGATAAAGTTATTCATCTGAAATCTATAAAGACTAAAGTAAAAATTAAAATGGTTTAAAAACAATGTAAGTTGTTTTATCTTAGAGTTTTATAGTTTGGAATTCAGATTCAGGTCTCAGTGGGCTAAGGTCAGGGTGTCAGCAGGTCTGCATTTTCTGTGAATGGTCCTTACCTTTACCAAATTCTAGCATCTGCCTTTGAATCATTCTCCTGCCCCTTTCATCTTTAAAGCAAGCACCACT
This sequence comes from Myotis nattereri, assembly GCF_964212035.1. Classification (NCBI taxonomy): domain Eukaryota; kingdom Metazoa; phylum Chordata; class Mammalia; order Chiroptera; family Vespertilionidae; genus Myotis; species Myotis nattereri. Next base: position 1,542,319 of record NC_138088.1, read on the forward strand.
GCATCTCCTTGACCATTCTTCCTCTGCTTCTCTGCTCTCTCTCTCTCTTTCTTTCTGTCTCTTGCCCCCTCCCCCTCACTCTTCTACTCTGAAGAGTGATTACATTGGACCCATCCTATAATCTAGGATGATATCCTATTTTTAGGTCAGCTGACTGGCAACTATAATTCCATCTGTAACCTTAATTCTTCTTTTGCCATGTACCCTGACATTCACAGGTTTCAGGATGTCAATCCATGGTCCTTGGAGCCAATTCAAATGCCAACAGGAACCCCCAATGTGGGGTGTTGAAGAAGGAGACTATTCAGCACCAACACTTTGACTGTAATGCAGCTCGGCTGTGAGCATAGCTGGACAGTGCCCCAGTGGGGGCTGCAGGCTGCAGGGCCAGGCCCTCTTCAGCTGGGCATCTCTGCTCCAGTACTGTCCACCCCACTCAGGGGGACTTCATTGTTTCAGCTTCAGCAGAGGGAGAGCAGTAGCCAGGCTGTGGGGAAAGGTGTGCTCTCTAGCCAGAGGGAAGCTGGTTTATGTAGATAGAAGTCCCCGCCTCTGGTCCCTCATTGGTCAGAATAGGTCCACTCTGATTGGTCAGAGCTGCACAGCTCCGATTGGACGGGAAAGGTTTAGTCCTATTGATTGAAATAGGATTCCAGGAATCCTTTATGAGGGCTCAGATGCAGAAATGGAGCAGCCAGCCAGGTCAGTGCAGGGGCAGGCAGTTCAGCAGTGGTTTCTCCCTAAAGGTTAGATTGCATGAGAGGCTCCTGTACAGAAATGGTTGCTAAGTTCTGACCCTCTCCCTTTCCCTTTCCCTTTCCCTTTCCCTTTCCCTTTCCCTTTCCCTTTCCCTTTCCCTTTCCCTTTCCCTTTCCCTTTCCCTGACCTCTTTCACTTACAATATTTTACTTATAATATTTTTTAGGTTTATCCATATTATAGCATGTATCAGTAGGTAGTCCATTACTTTTTAAAGCTGAATAGCATCCATCATATGTATATTCCATTCATCCATTGATTGGAATATGGGTTGTTTCTACCTTTTGGCTATTGTGAATAGAGCTGCTGTGAACATGTGTATACCTGTATTTGTTTGAGTACCTGCTTTAAATGTTTGAGGTGTATATTGGAGTGAAATTGCAGGGGGAGGTAGTAATTCTGTTTAACTTTCTGAGGAACTGCCAGACTGTTTTCTACAGCAGCTGAATTATTTTACATTTCCACCAGCAATCTAATCTAATAAAAGAGAAACATGCTAATTGACCGCACTTCTGCTATGCCCCAAGCCACGCCCACCAGCCAAACAGAGCGACTATATTCAAATTAACCCAACCACGATGGTGGCCGGCAGCTAAGGAGCAGGAGCAAGCAGGAGGCTTGGTTGCCCGGCGATGGAGGAAACCAAGCTTCCCGCCTGCCCTGGCTTCCTGTGGCCTCTGCTCAAGGCAACACAGTTTCAATTATAGAAGATAAATGAATCCCAGATACCTGCATCCAGCCAGCCTCCACTGGGAGCTTGGGTGAGTGGGGGCTGTGGCCAGACTTTTATCAGCCATCAGCCCCTCACGCATGCTGACCAGGCACCCGGCGGGGACCCCCACCCTGATGGGGCTGTGTCCAGCCTGCAAACAGCCATCAGCCCCTCACCCAGGCTGGCCAGGCACCCGAGCGGGGACCCCCACCCTGAAGGGGCTGTGGCCAGCCTGCAAACAGCCACCAGCCCCTCACCCAGGCTGGGCAGGCACCCCAGCAGGACCCCCACCCTGATCCAGGACACCCTTCAGGGTAAACCAGCCCGCCCCCACCCATGCACCAGGCCTCTATTCTATATATATAATAAAAGGATAATATACAAATTGACCCTAACAGCAGAAAGACTGGGAATCACTGGTCACATTGACACACACTGACCACCAGGGGACAGACGCTCAATGCAGGAGCTGCCCCCTGGTGGTCAGTGCATTCCCATAGGGGGAGCTCTGCTCAGCCACAAGCCAGGCTGACGGCTGCCAGTACAGCGGTGGTGGTGGGAGCCTCTCCTGTCTCCTCAGCAGCGCTAAGGATGTCCGACTGTAGCTTAGGCCTGCTCCCCGCTGGCAAGTGGACGTCCCCCGAGGGCTGCCGGGCTGCCAGAGGGATGTCTGACTGCCAGTTTAGGCCCAATCCCTTGGGGAGCGGGCCTAAGCCAGCAGGTGGACATCCCTTAAGGGGTCCCAGACTGCGAGAGGGCAAGGCTGGGCTGAGGGACACCCCCACCCTCAAAGTGCACAAATTTTTGTGCACCGGGCCTCTAATATATATATATATATATATATATATATATATATATATATATATATATATATGGCTTCCATTTCTTTACATCTTTGACAACACTTGTTTTTTTTCTGGCTTATGTTTTGCTTTTTAAATTATAGCCATCCTACTGGATGCTAAGTGGTATTTTATTGTAGTTTTGACTTATATTTCCCAAATGAATAATGACCTTGAGCATATTTTCATGTGCTTATTGATTAATTATATATCTTTTTCAGAGAACTGTCTACTCACATCCTTTGTCCTTTATTTAAAAAATTGGTTGTTTGTGATTTTATATATTCAGATAATAGTGTTTTATCAGGTAAAGATGTTATGCAAATATTTTCTCCCATTCTGTGGTTGTCTTTTCACTTCATTGGTAATGTCCTTTAACATACAAACGTTTTTAACTTTGATGGAGTTTGACTTACTTTTGTTTCATTGCTTGTGCTCTTGATGCCATATCTAAGAATTCATGTCCAAATCTAGTTATGAAGGTTTACCTCTATGTACGGTTCTTATATTTAGGTCATTGGTCCATTTTGTGTTAGTTTTTATATATCGTGTGAAGTAATGGTCCAACTTCATTCTTTTACATGTGGATATCCAACTCTCAGCACTGTTTGTTGAAGGGACAGTTCTTTCTTTATTGAATGACTAGAGGCCCAGTGCATGGATTTGTGCACTGGTGAGCTCCTTTGGTGGAGCCTGCGGGGATTGGGCTGAAACCTGAAACCGGCAGTCCAATGCTGCCTGCTGCTCCTGCCTGCTGCTCCTGCTCATCCTGGCCCCGCTGTGCCTGCCGCCGCCACCACTGCTTGGTAGGCTTGCTGCCGCTCTGCTGTGTTCTCCAGGCTGTGGTGGCCAGCTGTGAGCCCTGTTTCTGGCACCCCTCGGTCAGCTGAGCGGCACTCCCGCTGTGGGAGCACACTGACCACCAGGGAACAGCTCCTGCGTTGAGCGTCTGCCCCCTGGTGTTCAGTGCTCATCATAGCTACTGGCCAGTTATCCCGTAGTCCGGTCATCTAGCCAACCAGTTATTTATAGGCTTTTATATATATAGATTTTATATATATAGATATTGGTACCCTTGTCAAAAATCAGTTGGCCATAGATGTATATGTTTATTTCTGTTCTCTCAATTGTGGTCTATTGATTGGTATGTCTGTCCTTTTACCAGTAACACACTCTTGATTGTTCTAGTAATCTGTAATCAATGGTTTTGATTACTTGCCACAAGGGTAAATTTTGAAATCAAGAAGTGAATTCCTCCAAATTTCTTGTTCTTTTTCAATACTGTTTTTGGTAGTTGTGTTCTCTAACACTTCCAATGTAAATTTTAGGATCAGCTTTTCCATTTCTGCAAAAAAGGCCATTCACATTGTGAAAAAGATTGCATTGAAAATATAGATTACATTATGTAGTAGATGTGTTAACATTATTAATTTTTCCAATCTATGAACAAAAATGTCTTTCCATTTATTTAGGTCTTCTTTAGTTTTTTTCAACAATGTTTCATAGTTTTCAGTATATACTTTCTTGGTTAAATTTATTCTAGGTACAGTTGACCCTTGAACAACATGGGGGTTAGGGCACTGACCATGCTCACAGTCACAATTCACATGGAACTGAAGTCAGCATACACAGATTCCCAACTGCATGTTGAAAATACAGTCCACTCTGCACAACGTAGGTGTGAAATGCGCGGGCCCACGTAAACACAGATTTTTTTTAAGCTTTATTTTTTTTTCAATTGTAGATACTATTACAGATGTTCCCCATTTTACCTCCCTTTGCCCCCTTCCACCCAATCCGTCACCACATTATTGTCTGTGTCCATGGGCTATGCATATGTATTCTTTGATTAATCTCTTCCAGCTACCCCCTTCCTCTCCCCAAGATCTGTCAGTCTGTTCCATGTATCCATGTTTCTGGTCCTATTTTGTTTGTCAGGTTTTTTTTGTTCATTGGATTCCACAGATAAGTGGAGATGATGTGATATTTGTCTTTCTCTGACTGGCTTATTTTGCTTAGCATAATACTCTCCAGGTCCATCCATGCTGTCACAAAAGGTAAGAGTTCCTTCTTTTTTGCAGCCAAGTAGTATTCCATTGTCTAAATGTATTAAATGCAGATTTTAAAAATCTATGTATAACTGGATTCACACAGTTTGAGCCTGCTTTATTCAGGGGTGAACTGTATTTTATTCTTTTGGATACTATTGTAAATAGAATAATTTCCTTACTTTCCTTTTTGCGTTGTTTCTTGGACATATAGAAAAGCCTCCACTCATTTCTGTGTTGTTCTACACATGCTGAGGTTGTCTCAGTCAGCTTGGGCACTATACCAAAATACCGTCAACTGAGTGGCTTAAACAATAGACTTATTTCTCACAGTTCAGGCTTGAAGTCCAAGATCAAGTTGTGGCAGATTCAGTTCCTGGTAAGGGCCGTATGCCTGGCTTGCAGATAGCTGCCTTCTCATTATATCCTCCTGTGAGGGAGAAAGACAGTGTGTACTTTGGTCTCTTTCTCTTCTTATAAGGACACTAATCCCATCATGGGATCCTTACCATCATGATCTTATTTAAACCTATCCTCCTTCAGCATACTAATTTGGCATGGAGAGGGGCAAACATTCAGTGCATAATAAGTGTTAATGAGCTACTGCAGTTATTTGAATAGAGCAGGTCAGCAAACTTTGTCCTGTAAGCCAAATTTGCCCAACCATCTGTTTATTTTACAGCCTACCAACCATGTTTTTCTACATTTTAAGTGATTACACTTTATATCCTATTTAATAAAACCCTAATAAGCAAATCGACCGAACTGCAGAATGACTGGTCGCTATGGTACGCACTGACCACCAGGGGGCAGACGCTCAATGCAGGAGCTGCCCCCTGGTGTCAGTGTGCTCCCACAGGGGGAGAGCTGCTCAGCCAGAAACCGGGCTCATGGCTGGCGAGTGCAGTGGTGGTGGCAGGAGCCTCTCCCTCCTCCGCAGCAGTGCTGAGGAACAGCGAGCTGAGCGGTAAGGAACAGTGAGTAGGCGGGCGGTAAGGTGCGAGGGGTCCTGGACTGCAAGAGGGCACAGGCCGGGCTGAGGGACTCCTGCTCCTGCCCCTCCTTCCCCCACTCCTGCACAAATTTTGTGTACTGGGCCTCCAGTGATTATATAAGTACCTATATAATATACTCAAATTTGTCTGTAGGCCTGCAAAGTTTAAAGTATTTACTTCCTGTCCTTTAAAAATATTTTGCTAACATACGGAATAGGTTATGATTTTTGCTTCCTTGCCCTTACCATCCTGCTAATGCAGAATTATCCTGTTTTATGTTCTAGAGGCCACATTTGCCTTTTCTTTTGATTGTCTCTTACTTTGGCTTTGTTTTAGGTTGTCTCTGACTTGCCAAACTTAGATATCCATCTAATATGCTCTCCTGGTACGGGGCAGTTACCATGCTATAAAGGAATGCCTGAGGGGAGACAGCCTGGAGGGTGGTGGTGACTTGGTTAAATTAACATTTGTTAAATGGAGCTCTGGGGTCTTGGAGGTGAGCCCCAATTCAACAATAGACCACAAGGAAAAGTGACAGAGAGGAGTTTATTATGGTCATGGAAGAAATACACAGCCTGCCTCACAGGCCTTTACAGGTTTATACAGAGAGAATGGCAGGACCTGGGGCACATGCCTTTATTAGGGTCTGTGGCTGAAGTGTTTTGGGGGCTAAGGCTGGGTGGGTCAATTCAAACCAAAAAGAGCAAGGTTTTGGTAAGTTCCATGGGAGTCTTATTCAAGGGGTGCACAAGGGGAAGGCCTTGGGAGGTGGGAGACTTGCTCACAAGGGCTGCTGGGGATGTCATTTGTGACTTGGAGGCTGTTATCTGGGGCATGAACTCAACTCAGGGAAGGGATTAGTTTGAGTTCAAGGCTCCTGCAGGCTGCTTGGCCACACTGAATGGATGCCAAGACAGCAATATCATAGAGTAGTTCAGTTAAACTCTTGACAAAGATAGGGATTGTCTTTATGTGCTGAGAATTGTACCTTATCTGTATTGTTTTTTATCTGTGTTGAATTATTGAAAGTGTATCTTTGGTTGCCTCACGAAGAACAGGGTTAACTCCCCTCCCCCAAAATTTGTTTGGATGTCAAGACCAGTGGTGCCACACATGCTAAGAGGGTGTGAAAAGATTTCTTACTCAGATAATGAGATTTTTCTGGGGAGAGCATAGCAGACACCCAACCAGTCTAGACTGGCTTGAGTGAAGGCAGGAGGGGCAGTTAGCTCTAGTTTTTATTGTGGTTAGGGGATAGCTGGGCTGAGGGGTCCACAAAAGCAGGTCTGCATGGTTTGAACTTCCTTGCTGATGCTAACATAGGTAGACTTTTTCTAAGATGAAGTTTTGCTTATTATAAAAGCACTTTTTCCTTATTACAGAAAAATAAAAAAGGATATAAAGAGCATAAGCATGTATTATCTCACAATATGGAAAATTATAAACATTTCTTTGGTTTATCATCATTCAGATATTTAAATGTGTTTTTCAGCATTAAAGATGGGGTCATATTGTGCATATGTAATCTGCTTCTTCCCCTGCCCCTATTTTACAAAAGAGCTTCTTTCCATGTGATTGATAAAATTTCTGAAACTTTCTATTGTTAACATAAAAAACCTTTGAAACCTGTAAAGAATTTTTGGGAGTTTATTTGAGGCAAACTGTCGACATATACCGGGAAGCAGAACCTCAATGAATTGAGATAATGCTCCGGAGAATGGCGGGTTACATCTGTATTTATACATTGCAATCAAAGAAAAAGTGGGTTACATGAAATCCATTGGTGATAGACTAGAGAGGCAGGAGAAAGCAAAGTGGGGAAACCCCTGGGATTGGATAAAAAGTAAAATGGTAGACACATACTTAGGTGGGTGCAGGAATAATTAACATGATAATGAAGGAATTTGTGGTATCTGTCCTGGTGCCTAGCCCATTAGGTTGTGCCCCAAGGGGTCCAGAAAAAGGGAAGTTACAAGTTACCCAGACATTTGAAAGGGTATGTTATTATAGGTGCAAAAAGACAGATAGGCTCAGTTAAGGTAAAGGTTGACCTTGTCAGTGAAGATATCGGCCTAGGATGTAACTACCCCACCATAACTGCTTTTAGTTAAAGTTTAATTTCAGACCATCCTTTGTGGTTACTTTAGGTCTCTGAGTTTGCAAGACCACCATGCAGGCCTCCCCTGAGCTTGTCAGGTTAGCATGTGGCCCCTTTCAAACACACTAAGTAATGATCCTAAATTATAAAAACCCTGTGTCATAATGACCAGTAACGACCGAGGCTCCACCAACCAGAAGTCAGTCCTGTAGTCATTGCTGGGTTGCCGCTGCAGGCATGGTGCCCCAGCACTGACTGCTGAGGGAGCTGCGAATCAAGGCCAGAGACAGGCCTAAAGAGAGAAGCAGGGTCTGATCTGTTGCCTCTGTGGCAGCTTTTGATTGGCACTTGCCCCTCTCTTTCCCAGTCTGGCTAGCAGCCATGCCTCCATTTCTCTCCAGGCCTCCACCAGGGCTGCTGATCAGCCCCGCCTTTCTGATCAGGTCCCGTTGATAGGCCCAGGGACACTGACTAGCATAGAAACTGACCAAACAGAACCAAATCTGAGTGAAGTGTGAGGAGCCAATGGCTGCTGGGAGGTGGAGCTTTTGACACTGACTGGCATAGAAACTGACCAATCAGAACCAAATCTGGGTCAACTGTGAGGAACCAATGGCTGCATAGGAGGCGGAGCTTTTGATGCTGACTAGCATAGAAACCAACCAATCAGAACCAAATTGGCCAGCAGAGGAGAGCACATGGGTGCGAGATCAGGCCGGCAGGGGAGGGCAGTTGGGTGCAACCAGGCCAGCAAGGGGAGGGCAGTTAAGGAATCCACACGGGCTTGGAGGAGTTTTCTGAAAGTATACAAACATATTCTTGACGAAAGGTTAATAAAGGAATCTTTTCTATCAACTAGACTTGGGATCCTTGCTTTTCATTGTGCCCAAACCATTTTCCTTTGGTTTATTTTGACACCATGTGTGTTTTCATGGGTGTCTTGTCTTTAGCATTGCAAGTGAAAAATAATTTTTAAAGTAAAAAATTTTCTTGATGTAATTTACTCACAGGGGATTATTCCACTATCCCCCTTCTTTTTTTTTTTGATTTAAATAATATTAAGAGGCTTTTGGAAATTTTGCAGTGCAGTCTTGATAACTTTTTAATTTTAATTTTCTGTATAGAAATATGACTGCTTTGGATTCATTACATGTTAAGCAGTTTTTGAACTATGAGATAAACCATTAGTAAAAAATTAGTTAATGCTTCAGGAACAGTTTCCTGCCCAGTACAATAAAGTTTATGAATATTCATTTATTTTAATTAGCAAATTAAAATCAATCTGAAATAAGGTTTATTTTTTAATTTTCCTTGTCCTAGGTTATAGACAGTAAATGACATTAATTAAATTTCTGCTATTCGCCTTTGAGTAACTTAACATAAGCTTTGTCAGGGAGGCAAAAACACAAATTATTTACTTCTCTTCTTGAGGCCTAACATGTTGACTTTTCATTACAGTTTTCCAGATGTTTGAAGGAAACCTCTTTTTATTTCCTTCCAGAGCAATTATTAGGACACATTTAGAGAGTGTCATTTAAAAAAAACACACACTTTCATTTTTATTTTTTATGCCAAGCAACAAATGTAACAAACATAGTTGCTTTTTTGATGCTGGGTGATAGTGCCTCCTAGTAAGGATCAGATTTAGTATTTTAATAACAATCTTTAGTTTACCCTGTAAATATTGGCGGAAGTGATTTCAAAATTTTTAAATTTCTCCTTTTTATTAAGTTTAGAATTATATTTTTAAAGAGTATCCCCTTTGGCTTATTTGCATGTACAGAGGGATCATGGGAAGTCCCAGTAACTTTCAGAGGGATTTATTATAATTTAATTGTTTATAAAAATTTTGGCTTTTCATTTAGCTGAAATTATATGAAACCTTGATTATAATTTAGAAAGCTAACTTATAAAGTAATTAAAATAGGTATCTTTATTTAAAAAGGCAAAGCAAGTAAATTTAGAAAACTTATATGTCTGGTTCACAAGACACAAAGGCTGCCTCACCTCCAGCCTATTTAAAAATGCAGGCCCTTAGAGGCTTTTTGTCTTTTAAAATTTCGTCGCTGAAAAATTTGGCTGTATTTAAGAAATATATTGTTACTTTATTTTTCCCTCCTTAGAGGCCAAAACCTTCATAACATTTAAAGTATATGTATATAAGTAACATATAGTTATTAATTTTTACTTGATTAAAGCTTTGCATGTGATTTCAAGTATATTAGACTGGCTAAATTTAAATTATTTCCTTTAAGAAGAGAGAACAAATTCTTTGAATTACTTCGGGCCCTTAGAGTTTTCCAAAAATCACCCCTCAGTTATAGCTTTGAAATTTAACTTGGAAAGATGATCAAATATATATTTAAAGATTATATACTTTTAATAATTATTAAAAGATATTATTTAAATTTAAACTCTTTTGTATTAAAAAATTCAGTTTGTTTCACTGAATTAATCCTCTTCTTTTTTTAAAAAAATTAGACCAATTAGCAACATATTTTGAATTCCTAATTATTACAGAGAAAACACACAAATTATTTTCTCAAAAATAAATTTATATACTTTAGGCATTTTGTTATTACAACTATATAATTTCTTCCAACTTAATTTAAATTCTTAAACTTTTAGAGCTGGAAAGTCAAGCATTTCTTGATTAGTAAAACCTTTATATTTTTAAGAATAAATTTCAAATAAAATATAAGACATATTTAATTAATAGATTCAATTCTATCCTCTAGATTTTTTTTTTTTATGAGGTAAACTCAGGTGAATATTTCAGTATTTTTGTCATTTTAAAATACCTTGATATTTAATAATTTTTATTATTTAATTTAGCAATGTTATAAAGTCTTAAGTTATCAAAGGCTTTGGAAAACTATGTTTCTGGCGAGAAGGCCGGGGAGGGGATTTAAAAGCGCCACATTTTTCTTTAGAGATAAGGTTTCTGTTGCCATCACAGGCTTCTCCAGCTTCTACAGGGAGAAGTGCAACTGGCCCTTTATCATAAATATATTATTACTGAAAAGCTTTACCACAAATTCTTTATTTTAGTTATTTTTATTATTTATGTTCTAACAACTTTAAAATTTCAAAGCCAATTACCACCAAGGCATTTTCTTTTGGCAAATTTTGTAACAGAGGTAACATTGATTTTTAGTGGCTTCAATGCTAAAGTATATATTATTTTATTTTGTGGACAAACAGGAATGCCCCCAATTTTGGGAGGCAACCTCGGAATACGGTACATTATTATTTTTAAATTACCTATAATTATGGAAGCATTAATCCTACTGTCCAAATATAGACTGTATATTTTCTTCGCATCTTTTTTTTTTTTTCACCTTTTTAAAGAAAAGAGTCTGGGTTATTCTGTAGCATCCGTGAAGAGATTGGGGCTCAGGAAGTCACCTGAAGTCGGCCAGAGCGTGCGCATTTTCTTAAGCTTGCATTTCTATTCACGGTTACAGAAATCCCAGATGCATCCCCAAATTCTGGGAAATGTTTCATTTGTCTAAATTTCAAATGACGGACTGGGTAATAAAAACATGGCAAAAATGAGACTTAATAACACTCTTGAGAGTGGGCGCCTATTTTACAGGATCGCCAAGAGACCTAGTAATTTTTTAATTATTTCCCTAGAGAATTTTCTATAACCTGTATTATTGGCCTCATGTACTGCTCATATTCTTTCTCTCTCCACTCCTGCATTCTTTTTGTTCTGGGGAAACTCAGCAATGGCCTGGTCATCTATCATTTCTTTCTTATTAAATTAACGTCATGCTTAATAAACTAACAATAAACAACAAAGAAAAATAATAAGTACCCAATAATTTCCTTTTTAATATCTAGGACATAAAAGAAGTTGAATATGCATTGATCTAATCGGCAGGCAGATTGCTCGCACCTTTCTCTGGAGCGCCACCTTGTGTCCCTCTTGGTTGCCTACATTCTTTTTTAAAATGTCCTGTTTTTCCACGAAGTCTAATTTGCTTATAAGCGTTCTGCACATAATTTAGCTGATTTTGCACGTCATTATACTGTCCCAGCCCTGCCAGCATTTCATTTTTGAGCATTCAGCCCGCGGTTTATCCTCCTTAGTCTCTTTAAAAGACTTTAGCAAATGCAATACCATGTTCCACAAGGAGAAGCAGTTTGGAGGCAAGTTTTTCCCCTGCTGCTGAGCTTTTTTTCAAGTTCTAAGTTCTCCCAACATTCAAGACCTAATGTACCTTCTTCAGGAAACCAAGGGTTATGTTTATAATAACATGCAAAAACTGTAAGAGAATACCTTCTAAAACTTTAATTCCTTAAGCATGCAAATCAAAAGCCGACAACAAAGTTTCTCATTTTTTAACCGAATTCTGCCTCATTAGCCTGGCTAAAAAGACACGTTCTCACGTTCTACTTACAGATCGCGATTTCTGCAGCTGGCCGTGGGCTTTGCGTGTGGTTAATATCCCACTTATCCGGTGTCCCCACCTATCCAGGGAATAAATCTTGGTTTTTCACTCTAGGGGAAGTCTTCTCTTCCAGATTTCCCTTTGAGGTGCCAGATGTGAATTTTCCCAGGGCCCTCGTAGTTCAGGGTTCAGGGACTGGAGGAGAGGCCACACGCAAATGAAAGAGACGAGACAAGAAATAATAATTTGGAAACATTGGGCCAGTGGGCAAGCCCAATGCAAGAGAAAGGACTTCCACTGGTGCCCAGGCTTTGCCAGCCTTTTATTCAATGTTGGGTACACATCTAGCTCTTAGGCAGGTAATTGCAGTAACAGACAATCTTAACGGTCAGTAAATATTAGAAGGATTTACTCTGAGACTATCTGATCAGGAAATAACTTTTGCCCCCATTGTCTGGATTAGACAGTCGGTGCATAACTCTGGCCCTTGCCATGGGTTCAAGATTCACCAGTGTTCTGGGATCTTTGTTTATACTTCTCTAATAGTGAAGACAATGGGCGGCTTCCTGCACTTAGCTATGGTAAATTGTGCTGCTCTGAACCTAGGGGTGCATATATCCTTTCTGATTGGTGTTTCCAGTTTCTTGGGATATAGTCCTAGAAGTGGGATAACTGGGTCAAATGGGAGTTCATTTTTAGTTTTTTGAGGAAACTCCATACTGTTCTCCACAGTGGCTGCACCAGTCTGCATTCCCACCAGCTGTGCAAGAGGGTTCCTTTTTCTCCGAATCCTCTCCAGCATTTGTCATTTGTTGATTTTTTGATGATAGCTGTTCTGACAGGTGTGAGGTGGTACCTAATTATTGTTTTGATTTGCATCTCTCGGATGATTAGTGACTTTGAGCATGTTTTCATAGGTCTCTTGGCCTTCTGTATGTCTCCTTTCGAAAAGTATCTATTTAGGTCCATTGCCCATTTTTTGATTGGGTTGTTTGTCTTCCTTTTGTTAAGTTGTATGAGTTCCTGTAAATATTGGAGATTAAACCCTTATCGGTGATAACGTTGGCAAATATGTTCTCCCATGCAATGGGCTTTCTTGTTTTGTTGATGGTTTCTTTTGCTGTGCAGAAGCTTTTTATTTTGATATAGTCCCATTTGTTTATTTTCTCTTTAGTTTCCAATGCCCTAGGAGCTGTATCGGTGAAGAAATTGCTTCGACATATGTCTGAGATTTTGCTGCCTGTGATTTCCTCGAGTATTTTTATGGTTTCCCATCTTATGTTTAAGTCCTTTATTTTGACTTTATTTTTGTGTATGGTGTAAGTTGGTGGTCTAGTTTCATTTTTTTTGCAAGTATCTGTCCAATTTTCCCAACACCATTTATTGAAGGGACTGTCTTGACTCCATTTTATGCTCTTGCCTCCTTTGTTGAATATTAATTGAGCATAGTGGCTTGGGTCGATTTCTGGGCTCTCTATTGTATTCCATTGATCTATATGTCTGTTCTGTGCCAGTACCAGGCAGTTTTGAGAACAGTGGCTTTGTAATATAGCTTGATATCTGGTATTGAGATCCCACCTACTTTATTCTTCTTTCTCAGGATTGCTGTGACTACTTGGGGTCTTTTTTATTCCAGATGAATTTTTGGAGAGTTTTCTAGGTCTGTGAAATATGCCGTTGGTATTTTAATGGAGAGTGCATTGAATTTATAGATTGCTTTGGTTAGTATGGACATTTCAATGATGTTGATTCTACCAATCCATGATCACGATATGCTCTTCCATCTGATAATGTCTTCCTCTATCTCTTTTTTCAGTGTCCTGTACTTTTCTGCTTATAGGTCTTTTACCTCCTTAAGTTTATTCCTAGGTATCTTAATTTTTCTGGTGCAATGGTAAATGGGATTGTGTTTTTAGTATCTTTTTCTGTAAGTTCACTATTGGTGTATAGAATTGCCATAGATTTCTTGGCATTAATTTTGTATCCTGCCACATTGCCGAATTCATTTATTAAGTCTAATAGTTTTTTGATATAGTCTTTAGGGTTTTTTCATATACAATATCATGTCATCTACGAATAAGGACAGTTTTACTTCTTTTTTTCCAATTTGGATGTCTTTTCTTCTTCTTGTCTGATCACAATGGCTAGTACTTCCAGTACTATGTCGAACAGGAGTGGTGAGTGTGGGCATCCCAGTCTTGTTCCTATTGAAACATTATTTTTAAGAGCAAAAGATTAAAAGAACCCAGTCTGTTTTTGCCCCAATTGACATCTTTCCATGTCTATAAATATATTTTTATTATCTTTTAAAATTAATAACAATATTCTGTTGTATGACTATATCATACTTTCTGTTTAACCATTTTTCTATTGTTGGACTTTTAGGCTATTTCTACTTTTTTGCCTTTCTGAATAATGCTGCAGTAAACATACTTATACATACGTTTTTTGCATGTGTTTATTTCTAAGGCATACATTTTTAGGAAGGAAAAATTTACTTTTTTTAAAAAAACTGTTAGCTAAATTTTGACAAATTGTCCTCCAGAAAATTTATATGAATCTAATCCTATCTGATTACAGATTAATACTAGATTCCTCTCCACCGTATTAAGTCAACTGGTGTTAGCATTCATTCCTACATCATATTTATTCATTGTTTAATTTATATTTACTTTGTGGTCTGCCATATGGCCTTTGCCCATTTTTTTTCATATTCAAATTTTTTCTTGATTTTTAGGAAGACTATTAAGGAAAGCAAATCTTTCACAATTGAAACAGGTTTTATGAAATACCTTTCTTGTGCCAGGGTTAAATAATTATCCAGAGCTTTTTAAAAAAATAATTAGAGTTATTCAGGTTATTTTTAGTTCTCAGCATATATTGGAAGGACCCATTTCAACATAAAATTGAAAAGATTTGCATGGCATACCTGACACAGGGAACAATGCTAATTTATTCTTATTGTCCACAATAAAGTAGATATTTCCCGTCTAATAAGAGTCTTTCAAGGCTATAATCTCTAAATCATTTAAAAATTTGTGGATTTGTGATCTTCTTACATGTATATGCTAAGGACAGGTCTTGCAATATTGAATCCGTTCTTGTATTGAAAGGATCCGCTAGTGGGTTATAAGTCAACCTGAGTTTGTTACCTTAAACTTAGTTTTGTTTATTTAGTTATTTAGACTTTAGAACAAGGGTCTTTCAAAGCAAAACATTACTTTTTTAAGGATAGAGGATAGCTAGCGAGATTGCAAATAGAACACAGGAGGGGTTCCTAATAGCCATTTGACTACTCCAGTCCTATTATAGAAAAAGAATGAATTAAGGTCAAGCAAGGAGGTAGTAGTGGTGCTAAAGGTAGTAGTAGGTAGCTTTGGCACAAGAAAGGAATGGAGTAATCACAGGGTTAAAGGATTATTTTGTTATTTTTACATAAATTGTCCAATCCCTAGAGGTAATAAAACAAAACCTCCTACACCAGATATGAATAAGATTTGGTAGGTTCTTTTTTTTTTAAATTGAACTTATTGGAGTGACATTGGTTAATAAAATTATATAGGTTTAAGGTATACAATTCGATAGTACATAATCTGTATATTGTATTAGATAGATTTCTTGTGTTCATATCCTGTTTGGGCCAATTATTTAGGCTCTCTGTGCATTAAATTCATCATATATAATATGGGAATTGTACTAGTCACAAAATCATAGGGTTATGTTATAAATGAATGAATATTTGTAAAGTGCTTAGAACAATATCTTTTAGTGTGTAAGTTTTTCAAAGTAAAAATCTACTGATGGGGAGGAAGACTAGGAAAAGGATGTTACAAATAGCTTAATCAGGTAAACCAGTTGAGTCTATTTTTATTATTTAAAAAATTTTATCTCTAAAAACTGTTCTTCACACATAAACATTGAGTAAATTCATATTATCATATATTCATGTTTTCAGAACTAATGATTACTTACATTCTGGAACTAGGTCATAGCATTTCTACTGCTTTTGTTCACAGGATATTCTGAATAATCTTGAATCATGTGATCTGGAGGATGATGACCTTATGCTTGATGTGGATCTGCCTGAGGATGCATCTGTTGAAAATGGTAAGTGGGGACAGTATTGAACCTTCAGAGGCATATAGTTGAGTTATTTGACTATAAGCCAATTTGATATTTGTTATTTACAGACTTCCTAATCTCAATATAGGAAGACTTTTTTTTTTTTTTTTCTCGTGGGTTCTAGGACCAATGATCACCAGCTGCCCAAGTACCAAAAAATTATGCTTCCGAATCTCTTGGTGTTCACTCTGCACGTGGAGCAGTCAGGCTGCTCTGCGTGTGCCATGCACGACAGAAGCCCTTCTTTTGAGGAAGACTTTTTAGACGGAGTCTTAAGTGATGTTAAATAAGTTCATTGCAAATGTATTTAAATGTTTAAAACCTGATTTTATAGGTAGGTTTTGGTATAATTCTGTATGATGCAATAATACTGTATACCTATTCCATAAAGTAAGTGGTAGGTAGGATTTGGCCTTTTTTTTCCATAAATACATACCCAATTTTTTCTCCTTTTTTCTCATTTTGATTCCAAGAAGTAGTACATTTAGAGAAACAGATAGCATTTGACTAGAGAAATATCAGTAAAAAATCATGGTTGATAAATATTTTTAAAAGATTAGTTCTGGGAAAATTATAACCTGAATAAATTATTCTATCATTTTAATTACCAAGTCCAGTCTGTCTTCCTTTGTAGACCCCAGTAACTGCTGGAGTAGGGCTTTAAATAATCCATATGCAAAAGGGGCCTGGGTGCTCTTGTCCCACTGACTTAGCATTTGTAGGATTGCTATTTTAAGGACTGGTCAAGGACCAGAGACCAACCTAGGAAAGCCCCTGGGACAAGGGTGGAAATGGGGATCCTCTTGGGAAGAGAAACTGGCTCCAGAGATCTTTCAGTCAACATTTGCCGGTTTTCTCAGGCCTCCCAGGGATCAGGGATGAACCAGGGTGGTGAGGCTAGGAACGCAGGGATGTTTGAGGAAGGGTAGATGTTTGTTTTCAGTGCATCACTGAGGTACTAGGAGGTGGTTGCTGCTCATATTTGTCATATTGATCAGGCTTTGTGTGCGTGTGCTGCAAGGATGCTCTGTGACAGTCAATCTCAAAATCTCAGTGGTTTTCAAAATAGACATTTACTTTTCTCATTTGTGGGTCTGTGGGTTAGCTTGGACAGTTTAGGCCAGTCATGGCGAACCTATGACACGCGTGTCAGAGGTGACACGCGAACTCATTTTTTTGGTTGATTTTTCTTTGTTAAATGGCATTTAAATATTTAAAATAAATATCAAAAATATGTCTTTGTTCTACTATGGTTGCAAATATCAAAAAATTTCTATATGTGACACGGCACCAGAGTTAAGTTAGGGTTTTTCAAAATGCTGACACGCCGAGCTCAAAAGGTTGGCCATCACTGGTTTAGGCTGTGCGTCTGAATTCATGTCTCTCTGCTTTCATTTTGAGACCAGTCTACTTGGAGCAGGTTTCTCTCATGGCAGATGACAGGACAACAGGGTGAGCAGAAACATGCCTAGATCATCCCTTAACATCTTCTCTGAGAACCAGCACACTGTTAATTCTGCACCAGTGGGACCAAGAGGTCCACACTATTGACTGTGAGAAGCCCCGCCACAGAGGACAGTAAATGTATGATTCTATTACAGGAGGGAGTGATGAGCTGATATCAGTATCTGCTCTACCTGTTGCACCTTCTTGTGGTTTTGCTGTCACTTGAGATACTTGAGCAACCAAAGCTGAGTTCCAGGCATCTGAGAAAGGAAAATCACAGCTAACACCCAGAAAGAAAAACAGAAAAGCAATAAAACTCCCAGAATTAGAGTGGCCCAGGACATAATAATGAGAGCACTTAGGGAGAATCAATTGCAGAACAAAGCTTTCTGGAGCTGTTAAAGAAGACTTCTCCACAGAACAGTTCAGTAGATAACAAAAAAAGAATAGCTATTGTTGAAATCTGAGTTAGTGACCTGGAAGATCAAGTAGAAAAATACTGTAGAACACAGAGGAAAAACATACAGCATTGAAAATGATAGGGGGAAGAATGAGACTTCCTGGTTCAGGATATTTATGTGAAGTTTCAAGGGCTGGTATTGAGGAACCAGGGATTTACCTCCTCGAAATAAGTCACGCCCTAAGCAATGCATTTTACTTTGACAGAATTATAACCACTTCTCTTTGGGAAGCATATGCCCTTTCTTTGCTAAAACAGGAAGCAAAGATGGAGTCAGTCTTAGAGCCTGCCTCATCTTTTGGGAACAAAAAGTTGTCCACATAAAAGATAAAAATGTGATCACAGGGAACTTTATTGTTTTGAGGTCTTGTTTAGGGACTTGTGAAAAGTTCAAGGGAATTCCTGAACTTTTCAGGAATATGTTACAGATTTTCCTAGAAGGCAGACAAGTATTAGCTATTTTGAGCTTATGGATACAGAAGAAAGCAGAACATGGGTCTAAAATATATTGCCTTTAGAGGACCCAAAGATAAAGTAGCATTTGGTGCTACAAGGAAGTCGGTAATGACTAGTCTTTATAGTTCTGAAGTCCTGAATGACACTATACTATACCCACCCACTGAGTGTTTTGATTAGGAGAATAGGAATGTTATGAAGACTGGTACAGTGTGTTTTTTAAAAAAATATATTTTTATTGATTTCAGAGAGGAAGGGAGAGGGAGAGAGAGAAAAACATCCATGATGAGAGAGAATCATGGATAGGCTTCTTCCTGCAAGTTCACTATTAGGGATCGAGCCCACAACCCTAGCATGTGCCCTTGACTGGAATTGAACCTGGGACTTTTCAGTTCTCAGGCTGACACTATCCACTGAGCAAAACTGGCTAGGGCTGGTACAATGTTTAAGGAGTCTTCTAATATACTTCTGACTATTGTTTTTAGTACCTTTAGATTCTGGTTTTTGAAGCTATTAGGGA
Source organism: Myotis nattereri (assembly GCF_964212035.1). Classification (NCBI taxonomy): domain Eukaryota; kingdom Metazoa; phylum Chordata; class Mammalia; order Chiroptera; family Vespertilionidae; genus Myotis; species Myotis nattereri. The sequence continues at coordinate 1,561,177 of NC_138088.1, forward strand.
AATTTGGGTCTAGTTTTTGGGTGGGTCACTCTGAACCTTGATGGGTTCCGCCCACTTAGTCTGCCATTGTAGGTAGAATTTCTGCCAACAAGATGACTGGCGCCTAGTTGAAATCTTCAATTTGAATTCAAGTTTGCCATGACTTCATTATGATAGGGTACTCTTCTGTGATTTCAGGGAAGAAGCTATAAGAATATTTATCTGGGAGTTGCATTTGTGTAGCAAATCATTACCTATTAAGCCAGCATAGAGGAGAAAAGAATGTTCCTTGGTCAAAAGTTTCTTAGACATTCATGGGGTAGGATTTGAGAACTGTTAGAGAGTTATTGGAGATACTCACATCTTAGTGGTTTGGTGACACAGGGAGAGGTTATGTAGAAGTAGTAGGTTGATATTGTAGTATCTGTATCAATAAAATATTTGTAAGGTTGTCTTTTAATATTTAGAGAAATTTATCTTTGAGTTTAAGGGTAAAACCAAAATGGGGTGCTTGATTTCTTCTTCAGAACACTTTGATTCATCATCCACTTTACTTTTTCTATTTTATTTTTTAGTGCAATGTAGGACACTTATTTTTCAAATGCTTTTCTATTTATTGTTTCTATAAATGTATTCAGAGATTTCTTCTTCCAGTATTTAACTGAGTGTGGAAGCATCTAGTTGTTACATGTGAAGGACATCATTTTATTCTGAGTCTTATTCTACTTTTTTCGAATGCTCTTTCTGTGCCTTGGAAATCTGGCAGTGAGACTGTTTACAGCATTTCTGCCTTAAAATCCTTCCTAGAAAGCGATGGCCACTTCTCTTCCAGAATCTACGCCTTAATATGATCTAACTAGAGGCCAGGTTACGAAATTTGTGCACGGAGGGGTGTATCCCTCAGCCTGGCCTGCACTCTCTCCAATCTGGGAACCCTCAGGGGATGTCTGACTGCTGGTTTAGGCCCGGTCCCTGTGGGCCTAAGTCATCCACAGGGACCGGGCCTAAATCAGCAGTCAGACATCCTTCGCACAATCCGGGACTGCTGGTTCCTAACTGCTTGCCTGCCTGCCTGCCTAATTGCCCCTAACCACTTCTGCCTGCCAGCCTGATTGCCCCCTAATTGCTCCCCTGCTTGCCTGATTGATGCCTAACTGCTCCCCTGCTGGCCCAATTGCTCCCAGCTGCCCTCCCCTGCTGGCCCGATTGCCCCCAACTGCCCTCCCCTGTCGACCCGGTTGCCCCCAACTACCCATCCCTTACTGGCCCGATCACCCCCCACTGCCCTCCCCTGCCGGTCCGGTTGCCCCCAACTGCCCTCCCCCGCAGGCCTGGTCGCCCCTAACTGCCCTCTCCTGCTGGCCTGGTCCCCCCTAACTGCCCTCCCCTGCAGGCATGGTCCCTCGCAACTGCCCTCCCCTGCAGGCCTGGTGGCTCCCAACTGCCCTCCCCTGCTAGCCTGTTCACCCCCAACTGCCCTCCTCTGCCGGCCTGATCGTCCACAACTGCCCTCCCCTGCCGACCATCTTGTGGTGGCTCTTTTGTGGCGGCCATCTTGTGACAACATCACACAAGGGTGTGATGCCACCTGGGCTTTTATTATATAGGACTAGAGGACCGGTGCACAAAAATTTGTGCACTCGGGGGGGGGGGGGGAAGGGGGGTCCCTCAGCCCGGCCTGTGCCCTTTCGCAGTCTGGGACCCCTCAGGGGATGACCACCTGCTGGCTTAAGCCCGCTCTCCGGGGGATTGGGCCTAAGATGGCAATCAGACATCCCTCTGGCAGCCTAGCAGCCCTCGGGGGATGCCCACTTGCCAGCAGGGAGCAGACCTAAGCTGCAGTTGGACATCCTTAGCACTGCTGAGGAGGCAGGAGAGGCTCCCACCACCACCGCTGTGCTGGCAGCCATCAACCTGGCTTGTGGCTGAGCAGAGCTCCCTGCTGTGAGAGCGACTGACCACCAGAGGGCAGCTCCTGCATTGAGCGTCTGTCCCCTGGTAGTCAGTGTGTGTCATGGTGACCAGTCATTCCCAGTCTTTCTGCTGTTAGGGTCAGTTTGCATATTACCCTTTTGCTAAATAGGATAGAGGCCTGGTGCATGGGTGGAGGCCAGCTGGTTTGCCCTGAAGGATGTCCCGGATGAGGGTGGGGGTCCCGCTTGGGTGCCTGGCCAGCCTGGATGAGGGGATGATGGCTGTTTACAGCTGGTCACACCCCTTTCAGGGTGGGTGTCCCCACTGGGGTGCCTGGCCAGTCTGGGTGAGGGGCTGAGGGCCATTTTCAGGCTGGCGTGCGACTAAAGCTCCCAGCCTCTTTTTTTTTCTTTATTTTTTATTCTGGGATTTATTTACCTTCTATAGCTGTCACTGGAGCTGAGAGCTGGCTCCAGCTCTGAGGCCATGGCTCGCTGAAAGCAGGTATCTGGGTTTGTTTAGCTTCTATGATTGAAACTCTGTTGCCATTGCTGGCGCTCTAAGCTCTGAGCCCGCTGGCAGCTAAAAGCAGGTTTCTGGGTTTGTTTAGCTTCTATAATTGCAACATTGTTGCATCTGGAGCTCAGAGCTGGGCTGCGGCAGGCAGGGAACCTTGGCTTCCTCTGTCACTGGAGCAAGCAAGCCTCCTGTTCACTTCAGCTGCCTGGCTGCTGGCCGCCATCTTGGTTGGCAGTTAATTTGCATATCGCCCTGATTAGCCAATGGGAAGGGTAGTGAAGTAACAGTTAATTACCATGTTTCTCTATTATTAGATAGGACTAGTGGCCCGGTACACGAAATTTGTCCACAGGGGAGGGTGTGTTCCTCAGCCTGGCCTGCACCCTCTCCAATTTGGGACCCCTTGAAGGATGTCCTACTGCCAGTTTACAGGGATCGGGCCTAAACCAACAGTCGGACATCCCTCTCGCAATCCAGGACTTCTGGCTCCTAACTCCTCACCTGCCTGCCTGCCTGCCTGATTGCCTCTAACCACTCTGACTGCCAGCCTGCTCACCCCCAACTGCCCCCCCCCGCCCTGCTGCCAGCCTGCTTGTCCCCAAATACCCTCCCTGCCAGCCTGCTCACTCCAAACTGCCCCCCCCAGCTGTCCTGATCACCTCCAACTGACCCCCACTGATGGCCTGCTTACCCCCTACAGGCCCCCCTGCTTGTCTGCTTACCCCCAACGGCCCTGCCCCCCACCAGCCTGATCACCCACAACTGCCCTCCCCTTTGGCCTCTAACCGCCTCTACCTCAGCCCCGCTACCATGGCTTTGTCCAGAAGAATATCTGGAAGGTCTCCTGGAACGTCTCCCAGTCTAATTAGCATATTACTCTTTTATTAGTATAGACTAGAGGCCCGGTGCACAAAAATTTGTGCACTCGGGGGGAAGGGGGGGTCCCTCAGCCTGGCCTGTGCTCTCTAGCAGTCTGGGACCCCTTGGGAGATAACGACCTGCTGGCTTAGGCCTGCTCCCGGGTGGCAGAGGGCAGGCCCAATCCCTAGGTGCAGCCCCTGGTCGGGCTCAGATCAGGGCCGATTGGGGGGTGGGGCACCACCCCATGTCACACTCAGGGCAGGGCTGATGGGGAGGTTATGGCTCTACCCCGTCACACACAGAGTAGGGCCGGGGGAGGGGGGGGGCGTTGGGGTGCCGCACCCTGTCACACACAGTGCAGGGCCGATCAGGGTGTTTGGGCGCTGACCCTGTCATGCTGATCCCGGTGCCGGGAGGCCTCTTGGCTCCGCTGATCCCGGTGCTGGGAGGCATATTACCCTTTTACTATATAGAATAGAGGCCTGGTGCACAGGTGGGTGCCGGCTGGTTTGCCCTGAAGGGTGTCCTGGATCAGGGTGGGGGTCCCCACTGGGGTGCCTGGCCAGTCTGGGTGAGGGGCTGAGGGCTGTTTTCAGGCTGGGGGTGACAGAACTCCCAAACGCTCCTTTTTTCCTTTTTTTTTTTTTTTTTTTTTTTTATTCCGGGCCAGCTTTAGCTTGAGGCTTCGCTCCAGCTCTTAGGCCTCCGCTCCTGAAAGTAGATTTCTGGCCTTTGCATACAATGTTGCCATCCTGCTGGCTGAAGTCAGGCGGCATTTGTTACAATGTTTGAAACTGCCGGCTCAGAGGCCTGCAGTCGCAGGCGGGGAATGTTGGTTTCCTCCATCACTAAGGCAAGCAAGCCTCATGTTAGTTTTAAGCTGCCTGGCTGCCGGCCACCTTCTTGGCTGACAGTTAATTTGCATATCTCGCTGATTAGCCAATGAAAAGGGTAGCGGTCGTACGCCAATTACCATGTTTCTCTTTTATTAGTGTAGATGGTGCTGTGGAACAGCTTGGTTGTGCTGCACCACAACTACAGAACAGCCCTGGGCCAGGCAGCCCTGGGCCAGGCCCCTCTCTGGCTAGACAGCTCTGCCCTGAGGGGACATTTTTGGGTGTTTCAGCTCTGCCAGGGAGATACAGTCTTCAGTCTTAGGTGAAAAGGAAAGTGTGGGGAGCCACAGGGAAGCTGGTCTATATGGACAGGAGTCCCCACCCTTGGTCTCTGATTGGCTTGTCCTCATGCAGATGAGGGCTCCAAATTCTCAAAATTTGATTGATCCAAAAGGCACTGTCCTGATTGGTCAGAATAGAGCAACTCTAATTGGCTGGAGCTATGCAGCTCTTATTGGATGGGGAAAGCCTCAGTCCTATTGGTTGAAGTGGGATTCCAGAAACTCCTTTATGAGGGCCAGCTCAGATGACAGAAACACAGCTGCAGGCAGGTATTTCAGCATAGCTTCTCTGTGAAAGTGCAGTTGGCATTAGAAGCCTCTGTGTACAAATGGCTGCTAGGCTCTGCTTTTTATAATTTGAGCCCAGTTAGCAACCAGGAGCCCTTAGTAACTCCCCCCTCCCCTCCCCCCCCCCCCCCGATTCACATTTTCATAAAAACCACTATTGTATTGCATTATTTTCTTGCTCCAGAACCTCTAATCATCCCTCATTGCCTATAGATTAAAGCCTAGAATTTGACACACTCATAGAATAATAATCTTATGAAATTTCTCTTATGTATCCCTTCTTACATGTGTTATTTTCTCTACTCACTCTGGTTTTAAACTTATCTGTGTTGAAAACGATGTCAAATTTCTTCCTGAATCCCACCCCACCAAGTTATGGTGCCTATTCACTTGCACTTATTTTATGTTATTTTTCCTAAGGCCACACTTTTGTTAACTTTTTATTGAGGTATAGTCATATGAGAATAATAGTATTGTCCTTGACCACTTTCCAGTCATTATTGTATTTTTTCTGGAAATTTATTTCTGTGTTTGAGTACTAATTGTGTTTAGTAATAACAAGGTTCATGAATTTTTATTTTACAGAAGCCTTTCTAATTTTAAGCCAGATTTCAGTTAAAAGCTTTCCTGATCAGATTGTAAAACTTCCCACTGAGAACATATTTTTCAGGCTTCGCGATGTGTAATTTCTTCCCACCATCTTCATAGCCAATTGTTAGTCACAGATGGAAATACTACCTGTGTTTTCCATTACCTTCTTAGGACAAGCTACCGGAGAAGTGATCTAGGTAACTTTTGGTGTTCCTTTATCAAAATCAGAAAAAATGGGTATGATGAGTGTTAGACATTGGCACCCCCACATGCCTTCCCTTGCAGTTAGCTGTGCAAGACCAAGACCCTCTTTTCCTCTTGAGAGGGTAAAAGTCTTGGGAGTATCTCTCTGTCTCCTATTCATAGTAAAAATAAACAAACAAAACAACATATTAAAGCTGCTGCCTTTTACATTTGGAGCTGGAAACCTTCAGAAGGCCTTTATTCTCTAGTCCTACACTCATAGTTAGGGCCCAATCTGCTGTGTATAGGTAGTTTTGATCAGCATACTGGGTTAAAACTTTTTCAAACTAGGATTCCTTTAGGTTTATCCCATCATTTTCTGTTGTGACCCATTGAGACGGATTTGTTTCCTTCCTCAGTCTTATTTGTCCTGTTTCTTTTTGGCTCTGGAAAGTGATTTTGAGTTACCTCCATTTTGTAATTTTATTTTCTTTCTATATTATTTCTTCAATTCTGTTAGAGAATTTTTAACCTTTTCTAAGAAACCACCACTGATTGTTATTTCACATTATCTCCTTAATAACATTGTAAAGAAAATAAACATGTGATTGATGGGTGCCTCAGCTAGAAGTGTCAGCAGGACCTTCCTACACAGTTTTGGCGGACTCACCTCTGTCTCCGTTTCTACCAGCTGTCTTTTGTGGTCATGACAGATGTTTCTTTCCAGTATTTAGTTGCCATTATGCCCATGTTTGAGTTAATAATTCAGTAAAGGTGCTTTAATTTGAAGGTTGTGTATAGTATCAACACTTTGAGCAAACTGAAAAGCAGCACATCTATATATTTCTGCATTTAATTTCCCGCGGAATTGAACCCTGTCTCCTGACCTGTTTGCCTGGTTTGTTTGCTACTTGTTATTCTGTGTTGTTGATGTTTACATGTCAGGTTCTTATTAAAACAATTTCTTGTGTGGGGAGTGAGTGAATTTTACCTGCCTGGATTAAGAAAAATACGAATTCAGAACATTTAAAAGTAGATATAGACCATCCCTCAGCTATATAGAGCACCATGCTTTTATTTATCTGACAGCCTAGTTTTCTAGAATTGAACTTAAAAGTAGATTTTAATTTATCGCAATAAAGTGACACGACCTTCCTAGCACTATTGTTTGTCCAGGAGCTATGCATATTTGCATATAAGTTCATTGGCTAATCTCTTCCTGCGCCCATCCCCCTTCCCTCTGAAATATGTCAGTCTGTTGCATGCTTCAATGTCTCTGAATCTTACCGTTTGTGGCAGCATGGAGGGACCTGGAGAGTATTATGCTAAGTGAAATAAGCCAGTCAGAGAAAGACAAGTATCACATGATCTCACTCATATGTGGAATCTAATGAACAAAATAAATTAATAAAATTATTTTAAATGTAAACTGCCTTTAAAAGTTTTATCAGCCCTAGCCGGTTTGGTTCAGTGGATAGAGTGTCAGCCTGAGAACCAAAGGGTCCTAGGTTCAATTCTGATCAAGGGCACATACCTTGGTTTGCAGGCTCCTCCCTGGTCCGTGCCCTGATCAGGGCCCATACAGGAGACAACCAATCAATGCGTTTCTCTTACATCGATGTTTCTCTCTGTCTTTCCCTCTTCCACTCTCCCAAAAAATCAATGGGAAAATATCCTTGGGTAAGGATTAACAACAACAAAAATGTATTTGAAAATACCATAAAACATAGTCCCCCCCACCGCCCCCCCCCCCCTCACCAAATTTATTCCTCTAATGAAGTTAAACAAAATTTCAGTGTCTTTTAAAATCTTAGCCCGGCCAGCCTGGCTCCATTATTGAGCATTGACCTATGAACCAGGAGGTTGTGGTTCGATTCCCATCAGGGCACATGCCTGGGTTGTGGGGCTGGCTGGATCCCAGTGTGGGCGTGCAGGAAGTAGCCGAACAATGACTCTCTCTCATCATTGATGTTTCTATCTCTCTCCCCTTCCTCTATGAAATCAATAAAAATATATTTTTAAAAAATAAAATGTTACTCATTTAGAAGACATGTTACAGTGAGTTCAATGTATATGAGAATTGAATTATACCATTTTTCTTTTGGAATGGGAAAGTGTTTTTTATCTGGTGTAGTATAATGGGATACTCTCCATATTTTAAGTCAAGTTTTAGGTTAAGGGAAAACAATCATTTAAATACTGTAGTGAGTTGTTTTTAAATTGGGGATTACATTTATTTTTTAGGGTTTGTTTTTGTTTTGTTTTGTTTTTTATCACAAGGAGTTCTGAACATGCCGGATTTGAACTTTCTCATGTAGTAATTCTCAGACTAGAGAATCCTGTCCTGTTCCTGGCTTGATTGAGTGTTGCCTTGTATTTTTAGTAACAGTCCTAACTCAGTAGCTATGTAAGCTGGAGGGAAGATGGAGTCACGGGGTAAACTGGGCTTGCTTCCCACAGGGAGGCTGGGATTGAGCAGGAAGGAAGGCCTGCTTGTCTGCCCGGGTGCAACTATGTCTGAGTAGGCAGCAGGCGACACAATGTCTCTGTTGTACAGAGTAACTCTCTCAGCCAGTGCTCAGATCTGTGAGGAAACAGTGTTCCGGTAAGTGCAGGAGAAGCTTGGTGTTTCAGAGAGATTCTTTTCGTGTTTTTGTGGCACTTGGATATCAGGGAGTGTACTGTTTGTTGCTGCAAAGGACTGGCTTTGTTTTCAGTGGGATTTTAGACTTTCGGACAGCCTCTCCTGCAGGCAGATTGAAGCGTCTTTCTAAAACTGTGAGCTTAATTACAAATATAGGATTTGTTTGTGATGAAGAGTTAATTTGAGCTTTTTGAAATTAGGAATATTGTGACATTCATTTTAAGGAATGAATTCCATACTAGCCTTAAATACTTTTTCTTGTCACTTTATTCTGAAGTCAGAACCAACTAGTGACAATGATGAAAACCACTTAAAACTGGTGTTTAAGACGTATAATGCTGATTTCAAATATCATTTGCTGTTTTGAAACAGTTACTTTTAGTGACTGTGATAGGAAAGTTTTATAATTTACTTTAGTTTTGGATGATATAAACTTAATTGTTACCAAAAGAACTAGTTTTTATGTTTTTTTCTGGAAATCTTGATTTTGTAATTAGCTAACATAAATGATTGGTATTTTTTAGAATTTTATATTTTCAGCAGCAATTAATGATCAAGCTCTAAGTAGTTAACTTTTGTAGCGTATGTACATGTTTATAGTGTTTTGCTTTTGAATCTGCCTAGTGGAGTGTGACAATATGAATCGCTTTGATCGATCAGACAGAAATGTTCGGCAGTCTCAGGAAGGATTTTGGAAAAGGTCACCCCAGAGGTGGAGTGGACAGGAACATTACCCCCTCAGTCATCCCGACCGCTATCATCACCATGGGAAAAGTGACTTGAGCAGGTGAGTCTAATTTTCTATCCTCTTATTAATTGTGAGTCATAAGTTCCCCTTTATTCTCCCCTCCTTCCCCTCAAAAACCTTTTTCTTTATTTTTCTTTTTTTTGGCCTGGTCTTTTTCTTTGGTGTGGCAAAAAATATTTCAAGTTATATGTAGTGCTAATTGGAATAATATGTCTAATTTTTTCCTTTTGACCCAAATCTTTGTTCAACTTTATCATGAATATTAATATTTTATTTATGTCTGCTATTTGGAATTTAAGTTTTGTTCTGATTTTTCTAGTTCTCCTTTGGGAATGATTAAATGTTGACTTTGTTAAAGTTTATTATTTTTTAAATACTAATGTAAAATTAGTGCCAAGTGACTTGTCTTCTTTTGTGCATATAAATTGAAATTAAAAAATTTCTCAAGTACTGTTAGAAACAAAGGAAGGTACTTTACAATGCTAGAATTCTTTTTCTTTTTGAAGCATAGCATAGTCTTTAATTTGATCAGACCTTGTGTATGATGTGTCTTTATAATCATTCAAGCCTGGCCCTGCACATGTTAGCTTTGTGAACTTAGGTAATTTATTTAACCCCTCTCCACTTCCGTTTATCATTTGTAGACTTTATAATACCTTTTTCTCACTGTTCAAAAATCAGGTTAAAAGTGCCTGGAGTAGTATCTGGCTTATATTAAGCACCCAGTAGTAGTTGTTAAATTTTTTTCAGCCACCTTATGACCATTTCTCTCAATATTTTAAGGCATAAAATACAACACTCTCTCATCTTGTTCCATTTGGATTTGAGGTCATTTTTGAGCCAATTTATAATACAAATAATAAAATTGGGATAAAGAAATAGTGGCAGGGAAACACATGGCCTCATATAGTTCTTGAAGTAAGAAAAAGTTGGCTCTAATTCCTTGAGGCAAATGCAAAGAATAAAACATGATCTATTATAAGAGTTCCAGGTACATAAGACAAAGGACACATTTCTCCTGAATTGATTGGCTTTTATTTTTTTATTATTTTATTTATTTTTACAGTGTATTGATTTTTTTAAATTTTATTTTCTTGTTTAAAGTATTACAGGTAGTAGTACAAATGTCTCCTTTTTTGCCCCATTGACCTCCCCCTGTCCTCCCCTACCACCCTGCACATGCCCTTACCACCCCGTCCCAGTTTCTTGTGTCCATTGGTTATGCTTATATGCATGCATACCCCCACCACCCCTGCCAACACTCCCCAGCCTACCCACTGTAATTTGACAGTCTGTTCCATGCTTCTCTGCCTCTGTATCTATCTTTTAGTTCATTAGGTTATAATGTTCTTTATTATCCATAAATGAGTGAGATCATGTGGTGTTTTTCCTTCACTTCCTGGCTTTTTTCACTTAGCATAATGCTCTCTAGTTCCATCCATGCTGCTGCAAATGGTAAGAATTCCTTCTTTTTTACAACAGAGTAGTATTCCATAGTGTAGATGTACCATAGTTTTCTAATCCACTCATCTGTTGAAGGGCATTTAGGCTGTTTCCAAATCTTGGCAATTGCAGACTTTGCTGCTATGAACATAGGGGTGCATATATCCTTTCTGATTGGTGTTTCTGTTTTCTTGGGATTTATTCCTAGAAGCGGTATTACTGGGTCAAATGGCAGTTGCATTTTTAAATTTTTGAGGAAATGCCATACTGTCTTCCATAGTGGCTGTACTAGTCTGCATTCCCACCAACAGTGCACAAGGGTTCCTTTTTCTCTGCATCCTCTCCAGCACTTGTCATTTGTTGATTTTTTGATGATAGCCATTCTGACAGGTGTGAGGTGGTACCTAATTATTGTTTTGATTTGCATCTCTCGGATGATTAGTGACTTTGAGCATGTTTTCATGTGTCTCTTGGCTTTCTGAGTGTCCTCTTTTGAAAAGATTCTATTTAGGTCCTTTGCCCATGTTTTTATTGGATTGTTTATTTTTCTTTTGTTGAATTATATGAGTTCCCTGTAAATGTTGGAGATCAAACCCTTATCGGAGGTAACATTGGCAAGTATGTTCTCCCATGCAGTGGGCTTTCTTGTTGTTTTGTAGATAGTTTCTTTCGCTGTGCAGAAGCTTTTTATTTTGATGTAATCCCATTTGTTTATTTTCTCCTTATTATCTCTTGCCCTAGGATACGTGTCTGTAAATATATTGCTACGATATATGACTGCTATTTTGCTGCCTATGGAGTCTTGTAGGATTTTTATGGTTTCCCATCTTACATTCAAGTCCTTTAGCCATTTTGAGTTTGTTTTTGTGTATGGTGTAAGTTGGTGATCTAGTTTCGTTTTTTTTGCATGTATCTAACCAAATTTCCCAGCACCATTTATTAAAGAGGTTTTGACTCCATTGTATGCTCTTGCCTCCTTTGTCGAATATTAATTGAGTATAATGGCTTGGGTCAATTTTTGAGTCCTCTATTCTGTTCCATTGGTCTATATGTCTGTTCTTGTGCCAGTACCAGTCAGTTTTGAGAATCATGGCTTGGTAATATAGTTTGATGTCTGGTATTGTGATTCCCTCCAACTTTGTTCTTCTTTCTCAGGATAGCTGTGGCTATTTGGGGCCTTTTATTATTCAAGATGAATTTTTGGAGAGTTTGTTCTAGATCTTTGAAATATGCCATTGGTATTTTAATAGGTATTGCATTGAATATATAGATTGCTTTAGGTAGTATGGACATTTTAATGATGTTGTTTCTACCAATCCATGAACATGGTATGTTCTTCCATTTGTTTATGTCTTCCTCTATCTCTTTTTTCAATGTCCTGTAGTTTTCCGAGTACAGATCTTTTACATCCTTAGTTAAGTTTATTCCTTGGTATCTTAATTTTTTTGGTGCAATGGTAAATGGGATTGTTCTTTTCATTTCTCTCTCTGTGAGTTCATTATTGATGTAAAAAAGGCCATAGATTTCTGGGGGTCAATTTTGTATCCTACTATATTGCCAAATTCATTTATTAGGTCTAGTAGTTTTTTGATGGAGTCTTTGGGGTTTTCTATGTATAATATCATGTCGTCTGCAAATAAGGACAGTTTTACTTCTTCTTTTCCAATTTGGATGCCTTTTATTTTTTCTTCTTGTCTGATTGCTATGGCTAGTACTTCTAGTACTGTATCAAATAAGAGTGGTGAAAGTGGGCATCCTTGTATTGTTCCTGTTCTTAGACGAAATGGATTTAGTTTTTGCCCATTGAGTATGATGTTGGCTGTGGGTTGGTCATATGTGGTTTTTATTATGTTGAAGTATGATCCCTCTATTCCCACTTTGCTGAGCGTTTTTATCAAGAAAGGGTGTTGGATTTTGTCAAATGCTTTTTCTGCATCGATTGATATGATTATGTGTTTTTTTGTCTCAGTTTATTTATGTGATGTATTACGTTTATTGATTTGCAGATGTTGAACCATCCTTGCATCCCCAGAATAAATCCCACTTGGTCATAGTGTATGATCTTTCTAATGTATTGCTGAATCTGATTTGCTAGGATTTTGTTGAGGATTTTAGCATCTATGTTCATCAAGGATATTGGCCTGTAAGTCTCTTTTTTTGTGGTGTCTTTATCTGGTTTGGGGATTGGGGTAATGCTGGCTTCATAGAAAGAGCTTGGAAGTGTGCCTTCCTCTTGAATTTTTTGGAATAGTTTGAGGAGGATAGGTTTTAGTTCTTGTTTGAATGCCGTCTTATTTGAACTCCCTTGTAAAGTTGTCTGGACCAGGGCTTTTGTTTGCCGGAAGATTTTTGATCACTGTTTCAATTTCTTCGGTGGTTATCGACCTATTCAGGTTTTTTGACTCTTCTTGGTTGAGTTTTTGGAGCTTGCATTTTTCTAAGAATATGTCCATTCATCTAGGTTGTCCATTTTGTTGGAATAGAGTTGTTCATAGTATTTTTTCATAATTGTTTGTATTTCTGTGGGATCAGTTGTTATTTCACCTCTTTCATTTCTGATTTTGTTTATTTGAGTCCTCTCTCTTTGTTTCTTGGTGAGCCTGGCTAGAGGTTCATCAATCTTGTTTATCCTTTCAAACACCCAGCTCTTGGTTTTGTTGATCTTTTCTAGTGTTTTTTTTTTGTCTCTGCCGTTTATCTCCACTCTGATCTTTATTATTTCCTTCTTTCTGCTTACGCTGGCTTTTCTTGTTGCTCTCTTTCTAACTCTTTGAGTTGTAGGGTTAGATTATTTATTACCATTGTTTCTTGTTTCATAAGGCAGGTCTGTAGAGCTATGAACTTCCCTCTCAAGACTGCTTTCGCTGTGTCCCATAGATTTTGGATCGTTGTGTTTTCAATGTCATTTGTTGCTATGATGCTTTTTATTTTTTCTTTGATCTCTCTGGTAACCCAGTCATTGTTTAATAGCATGGTATTTAGCCTCCAGGTGTTTGATTTTTTTATTGTAGTTGATTTCTAGTTTTATGCCATTGTGGTCTGAAGATGGTGCCTGATATGATTTCTATCTTCTTGAATTTGAAGAGACTTTGCCAATATATGGTCTATCTTTGAAAATGACCCATTTGCACTTGAGAAGAACGTATATTCTGTGACTTTGGGGTGAAATGTTCTAAAGATGTCAATTAATTCCATCTGATCTAGTGCATCATTTAGGATTGGTGTTTCTGTGCTGATTTTTTGTTTAGAGGATTTGTCCAATGGTGATAATGGGGTATTAAAGTCCCCTACTATGACTGTATTGCTATCAATCCCTCCCTTGATATCCTCCAAAAGTTTTTGTTACATATTTGGGTGCACATATGTTTGTTTACCAGAGTTATATTTTCTTGTTGGATTGCTCCCTTTAGTAGTATGAAGTGCCCTTCCTTATGTCTTGTTTTGTCCTTCAGTTTGAGATCTAATTTGTCCGATATAAGTATTGCTACCCCAGCTTTCTTTTTCATTTCCATTCACCTGAAAAATCTTTTTCCATCCCTTCACCATCAGTAGATGTGAGTCCTTTTTTCTGAGGTGGGTTTCCTGTAGACGGCAGATATGTGGGTCATGTTTTCTTATCCACTCAGCTGTCCTATGTCTTTTGATTGGGGCATTTAATCCATTAACATTTAAAGTTATTATTGATAGGTACTTGTTTGTCACTATTTTTATTCTTTACGCCTGTGTTCCTTCTTTGTTTCCTATTTCTTCTTTTTACAGCAGACCCTTTACCATTTCTTGCATTGCTGGTTTGCTGGTAATAAACTCCCTTAGTCCTTTTTTTTTTGTCTGTGAAGATCCTGATTTTCCCCTCAATTTTGATTAATAGTCTTGCAGGATACAGTATTCTTGGATTCAGACCCTTCCTTTACATGACTTTGTATATTTCATTCCATTCGCTTCTTGCCTGATGTGTTTCTGTTGAGAAATCAGTCTTTAGTCTGATAGGGAATCCTTTGTAGGTACCTTTCTGTCTCTCTCTGTCTCTCAACAAAGATTCTTACTTTGTTGTTGGTCTTTGCCAATTTAATTATAATGTGCTTTGGTGTCGGTATTTTGGGGTTCATTTTGTTTGGGACTCTGTGAGCTTGGATTTTTGTGGGTTTTTTCTTCCTTATATCAGGGATGTTTTCTGTCATAACTTCTTCAAACAAGTTTTCTATTCCTTGCTCAGTTTCCTCTCCTTCTGGCACCACTATTATGCAGATGTTGTTTCATTTCATGTTGTCCCAAAGTTCCCTTAGGCTCTCCTCCTATTTTTTAATTTTTTTTTCTAGATGCTGCTCTGCTTGGCCATTTTTTCCTACCTTGACTTTTAGCTCACTGGTGCGGACCTCTGCTTCTTCTAGTCTACTGTTGACGCTTTCTATTGATTTCTTTGTAGCAGCGATGTCATTTTTCATTTCTTCTTGGTTCTTCTTCATTTTCTCTTGATTCTTATACATATTGTTGAATTTGTCTTCCAGTCTTTTCAGCCACCTTATGACCATTTCTCTCAATTATTTCTCTGACATATTGCTTGACTCCTTTTCGGATACTTCCTTTTCTGGTGATGCCTCCTTTTCTTTCATTTGTGGGCTGTTTCTTTGTCTCCCCATGATCTCTCTTCTCCGGGTGTCTAGTTATGTAGCTCTCTCTCTCTCCTGCTTTTATTTTAAGGCATAAAATACAACACAACATTGCACAATGCACAAGCACTGAACACAAATGTATTCATGATACTAATGACCCCAAATAAAGGTGACCACCTGAGAAAAGAGAATTAGGGGATAAGAAAAGAAAAAAAGTTCAAAAATGATAGTGAGAAAAGGAGAAAAAGTAAGTGAGAGAAGAAAGAATAAAAAGGAAGGGGGGGGGACTATTTATATGGGGAAAAAACTCCAGTAGAACAACTAATCCAAAAAAATTCAAATAACAAACACCCAGAGATGAATGCAAACTACAAACAACAACTAATAAGAAGCAAGGAGAGGAAAAACAGAAGCAAAAAATAAAGACAAAAACAAATCAAAAATAAGGAAACAATCTCACAAACAAGCAAAAAACAAACAAAACAATCTAATCAACAATCAACCCAACAAGAACAATAGGACAGAGAGAAAGCAAGGCAAAACAAATCAGAATAAAACAAAAAAAATAGTACAAAAAACCAAACCAAAACAAAAAATAACAACAACAGAAAAAAACAAAACAAAATGATGAAAAGGGAAGAGAGAAAAAATTTTGATAGTGAAGAAGCCGAAGAGAGAGGTGTGTATGGACTTGGAGTAGGGGATCGGAAATTAGAGTTATTAGTAAGTTGAATTTTTAACAGGTGGCAAAAAGAAGGAATAGAGAAAACCTAACACAGGAATAGAGTAAGAGAACAGGACAACAAAGGGGAAAAGTGAGGGATGGAGTGTTGGCATAAAGGTAAAGTTGAGATAGAGTAAAATGATGCTGAAGGAAAAATGATAATAGAATGTAGAACATTAATCCCAAAATAAAATAAAGAAAAAATAAGATGACACTTAAAAAAAAGTTACAATAATAGTAATAATAACATTAATTAAAAATAAAAATATAATAATTAAAAAGGTAAAATCAAGTGAGGGGAAAAAAGAAAAAAAATAGTTTCTTAAGTAAAAGGTGAAAAAATAAAAATGTGCAGTAGTGAAGGTCATTCACTTCCTCTACTCTTCTGTCTGGCATGCCTTTTTCCTGTGAGGTAAACAGGACAGTATTGAAGTTCCCTACGATATACTGCTCCTCTGTGTTGTAAACCACAGTCCTGATTTTAAAGCAGGCTGTATTTCTTTGTTTCCCAGACTCCCTTTATTTGTGTTTACAGAAGAGTCAATTTGTGATTCAGCCCCTGGGTGGTAGTATTTCTGGATTGACCTCCAGGCCTATACGTCCTCCCTAGCCAGTATTTAGGATTTGTTTTCCCTTTCATACTTAATACTGGTTTGGGAGAATCGACTGCCCTGGAGCTGGTTCCTTGATCGTTACTCCCCTCTCTGATTCCCAGGTTCCACAAAAACTACTTTCCCCTGCAGTCTCTGTGAGTGTCCCCAATTGGGTGATCCTATGTATTGGGTCTAGTAATCAAAAGCAAGGATTTAAAGAGAAAAAAAAGAGCCAGAGTAAGTGCACGAACTTGCAACTTTTACTGTCCAGCTCTGCGCACAATTCTCCAAACGTCTCTTCTGCACGTTGTTTTCCCCCTGACACTAAGCAGCCCGGGTTACTGGTAAAATCCGAGGCTGCCTTTTTGCGCCCAGTCCCCTATGGACTGATTTTTAGAGTTCCCTTCTGCCAGCAGCCCTGCGGATCCCCTTACACACTCGCGGATCACACTGGCTCCAAAGGCTGCAGACTTTGTGGGGTGCATACTTCCCCTACGCACGTTTCTCTCTCCAACCTGGATTGCAGACCTCACCTTACCGTAGGTGAAATCTGACCTTTCCATGAGGAGGAGCAGGACTTGTCCTAGTCCACGTTTTCGCGCTGCTTGAGATCGATATTCCTGGGTTTGTAGCTGGTCCCTAGGTGCCGTGGTTGCAGGGTCCCTGCATATATACGCTTCCAATAACAGCCACTCTCCCCTTCAAGATGGCGCAGCAGAGCTGGCCGCTCTGGGAAAGATTTCAGCAGCAATGGAGGCTGCCCGGTTAGTGGAGCCCGATCCAGCCGTCCCCAACGGTCCCCTGGAGTATAGCTATCGCTCACCCACAAATTTACACTCTCCGTATGACCACACCCTCTCCTTTCGTTCTCTCACTCACACACTATCTTGCAGTCTGTCTTCCCGTCAGCAGCCATCTTCTTCTTCTAGACTGGCTTTTATAAGACCTGAAAGGTTGCTTTGTATGAAAATACCTTGTGATATAGTGGACAGGTCTCAGACAGTTTCCCAATGTAGAAGTAATGATAAGTTCCTTAAGTCTACAGAGAACTCTAGTCCAAGTGAGAAAAGGTCATGAAATGATGATGTCCAACTAAAGATCCTCTGTTGGTATAATTTGATGCAAGGATGAAATTTAGAAGATCTGGAAAAATTCATGCAGCACACATCCTTCCAGGCATTATTTTAACTGTTTTCTTTTTCACATCTGGGGATTTTGATAAGGAATGGACATCAGAGAATTGGTATTATCAGACAAGAATCTGGTGTGAAAATAGTCGTTTTTTAAAAATTGTACAGTGGGGCCTTGACTTACGAGTTTAATTCGTTCCATGACGGAGCTCGTAACTCAAATTACTCGTATGTCAAATCTTAAAGTGAACGAGTGAGACACGTGATGCTGGGCTGATGTTGTGGCGTTCACTGTGACGTTTGCTGTGCCAACTAGCAGTGGGGTATCTGAAGCTGGCTCGTAACCCGAATTTTAGCTCGCAACTCAAAGCAAAAAATCGGCCGAGAGACAGCTCATATCTCGAAAAACTCGTTAGTCGGGACACTCGTAAGTCAAGGCCACACTGTATCTTTATTTTTGAAAGTATTGCAGATGTCCCCCTCACCCTCACCCCATTAGCCGCCCCCACCCCCCTACATTCTCCCATGCCCCACTGGGCGTACTGCACTAATGTCTGTGTTCATGGGTTATGCATGTATGCATGTAAGTTCATTATTGCTAATAATGAAGGTTTTGCTTCTCTCATCTTTGATGTTTGGTTTAAAAGAAGGTAAATTTAAGGCCAGCTTATGAAAATTTAGAAGTCTAAAACATGAACCATTGCTTATACTTCAGATAAGATTTATTCATCTATTTCACAGATACTCATTGAGAAACCAGTATGTTGAACTCTGTGCTTAATGCTTAAGCTGGAATGAATTTGGGTATGGCATGAGGGGTGAAAGCTGTAGATTGGTCACAGCTTCTTGGAGCATTGTTCTGAGGATGAGAAGAAGCTGTGCAGTGTGTGGGCTCAGTTGGAATCATTGCAGTTATTGGTGAGGTAGGAGATTTGTGTGCCTCTTCCATCCCATGCAAAGAGGAGGAGTATATGCAGGCTGCTGAGGCTGAGAGCGACAGGCATGTCAGTAGTTAGAATGCAGTATTCGTGTAGGGCAGTGATGCCATGTGCCTTCATACGGTGACGTCTACAGACTGAAGGCGCATGCAGCAATGGTGTTTGTCTCAGGTAGTGCTGTATAAGGGAAGTTACTATTGAAATGTGAAGGATGACTGTACAGTTTGTAGAGGAGTGGTTTATGTAGGAGAAGGATGAGATTCAGATGGAAAAAACAGTATGTGTAAAAACATTTATGAAATGGGTGGCATTCTCAGAGAACTACATTTAGAGCTGGACTGCTAGGTCATTTGGAGGAATGAATAGATGTGATTTCTAACTCTAAATAGCAAAACTATCTATGCATTTAAAATAAAGATGCCAATTCAATTTAAAGAGAGAGACTATTAGTCAGACCATCCAAAATGGAACGAATTACCTAGAGTTAGTAATCTCTGTCCCTGGGAATGATCAAGCACAGGCTGATTAGTTTATCTACCAGGAAAGTTAAGCAACATTTTCCAAAAATTATATTCCTGGATGTCAATAGATGTAAATAAAAGAGATTCTCTGATCAAATGAGTATAGGAATAAACAAATTAAACAACGTTAATTGAGTTTTTTAATAGTAGACTCCACAGTGCCTTCAACATATAAACACTAGAGGCCCGGTGCACAAATTTGTGCATGGGTGGGGTCCCTCGGCCTGGCCTGCGAATCGGAGCTGATCAGAGGGACCGGCTGGCCGGGGAAAGTGACCGCAGGAGGTTGGCCAGCCGGAGGGAGGGACCACGGGAGGTTGGCTGGCCACCCGCCATCCCCCGCGATTGGCCCCGATGGGGTGATGGGGGAGCCAGCTGGGAAAAGGGACCGCGGGAGATTGGCTGGCCACAGGAGCTTGGCTGTTGGATTTTATCAAATGCAATTTGTGTCTATTGAGATAATTATTTTTCCCCTCATTCTCTTAATTTGGTGTATAACATTTACTTATACCAACTTTGTGTTTCTCAGATAAATCCTACTTGGTCATAGTATGTAATCTATAATAATAAAAGTGTAATATGCTAATTAGACCGGACAGCTGAACGACCTTCCAGACGTCATTCCAGATGTCATTCTGGATGAAGCCACTGTGATGGGGGCCATGGCAGAGGTGGTTAGGGGCAAGCAGGCAGGCAGGCAGAGTGGTTAGGGGCGATCAGACAGATAGGCAAGCAGTTAGGGGCATTCAGGCAGGCAGGGAGGCAGGCAAGCAGTTAGGAGCCAACAGTCCTGGATTGCGAGAGGGATGTCCGACTGCCAGTTTAGGCCCGATCCCACAGGGATTCCTAGTTATTTTACAAGTTGCTAGATTCAATTTGTCAGTATTTTGTTGAGAATTTTTCTGTAGACATTCTATATCTATATATATAAAAACCTAAACAACCATCGCAATCGGATGGACGACTGAACAGGCTGCATGGGGCAACCAGGCTGGCAGGGGAGTTAGTGAGGGGTGACCAAATGACTGAGCAGCAAGCTGTGTGGGGCGACCAGGCCGGCAAGGGGGTCAGCGAGGGGCGACCAAACGACCAAGCAGCAGGCTGTGTGGGGTGACCATGGCCCACAGGGGGGGCAATTAGGGGTGACCAGGCCAGCAGAAGGGGGCAGTGAGGGTGACCAGGCTGGTGTGGGGGCAGTTGGGGGCAACCAGTCTGGCAGGGGCGGCAGTTAGGGGCGACCAGGCTGGTGGGGGGTAGTTGGAGGCAACCAGGCCTGCAAGGGGGCATTAGGGGCAACCAGGCTGATGGGGGGGCATTTAGGGGTGACCAGGTTGGCGGGGGGGGGCAGTTGGGGGTTAATAGGCCAGCAGGGGGGACAGTTAGGGGAAATCAGGCAGACAAGAAGGTGAGCAGTTAGGAATCAGTGGTCCCAGATTGTGAGAGGTATGTCCGACTGCCCAAACCGGCAAACGGACGTCCCCCGAGGGGTCCGGGATTGGAGAGGGTGCAGGCTGGGTTGAGGGGACCCCCCTCCCCCATGCATGAATTTCATGCACTGGGCCTCTAGTAGCAGTAATAAAAGCATAGTATGCAAATTGTCCCCTCGACCAGAGTTCTTCTGGGAGTTCGACCAAGGGGCTTGCTGACCAGGGGAATGGAGAGAGGTCCTGGTGCTGGCAGGCAGCTGGGGAAGGAAGGGAGGGAGGCCATGGCCAGCGGCGGTGGCAGGCGGCCCGTGGCTGGGGCAGTGAGGGAGTACCCAGCCAGCAGCTGGTAGCCACTAGGGACCCTACCAGTGCACAAATTTTGTGCACGGGGCCTCTAGTAATAAATATTTGTCCTTACTTTTCTTGAGATGTTTTTCTCTGGTTTTGGTATTATGACCATATACACTGAATTGGTGTTTCATTTATTTCTGTTTTTGGAAGAATTTGTAAAGTTTTTGTTAATTCTTCATTGAATGTTTTGTGATGAATTCACCAGTGAAGTTGTTTGGGCCTGGGTGTTTTTTGTTTGTTTTGTTTTTGTGGCAAGTTTTTTTTTTATTATTACTAATTTCATCTCTACAGATGTTCTATAGATATTTGTTAGTGTTTTTATTTTTAGTTTGTAGTGTTGTTCAAGTCTTCTATTTCCTTGCTCAGCTTCTTCCCAGTTGTTCTACCCACTAAGGAGAAGGAAGTTTTGAAGTTTCCAACTTCAATATATCTTGTAGGGAAGGTCTGAGAGCAACATACTCTTTAAGTTTTTTTGTTTTCATAGGAATGCTTTAATTTCTCTTTAGTTTTGAAGGATAGTTTTGCTGGATATTGAATTCTTGGTTGACAGTCTTACTTTTAGTATTTTGACTCCTGTGCTTTCTCATGAAAAAAAAAAAAAAAAAAGCCAGTAATCTTATTTAACATGCCTTCTATATTATAGGTTATTTCTTTCTTCCTGCATTCAAAATTATCACTTATTCTTTGGCAGTCAACTTTTATTTTTTATTTTATTTTTTTAATATGTTTTATTGATTTTCTACAGAGAGGAAGGGAGAGGGATAGAGAGTTAGAAACATCGATGAGAGAGAAACATCAATCAGCCACCTCCTGCACGCCCCCCACTGGGGATATGTCCACAACCAAGGTACATGCCCTTGACCATAATTGAACCTGGGACCCTTGAGTCCGCAGGCCGACACTCTATCCACTGAGCCAAACCGGTTCTGGCTGGCCTTCAACTTTTAACTATGATGTGTCTCTCTTTTACTTTATCATATTTTGGAATTTGTTGAGCTAATGATTAGACAGTGATTTCCTTACATGCTTTGAACCAGTAAGTATTCCAGCCTTTGCCAAGGGGCTCTGTGTGTGTGTGTGTGTGTGTGTGTGTGTGTGTTTGTGTATGTGTTCATGGTTGCCTTCAACAATTTGGCAAATAATTTATAGTTCTGCCTTAGCCTTCATTTCCTGCTTGCTCAGAGCAAGTGAGATATTAAGGCCTTCTCAGGTTATTTCCTTGGCATGCACACATCCCTATACATGTGTATAGCCTTTTCTATGTCCAAGAATATATTGGAGCCTATACATGTGTATAGCCTTTTCTTTGTCCAAGAATATATTGGAGCATTTCAAAACCACCTGTGGCCATCTCATTCCTCAGGTTTTCCTTAGAAGTTTTTTGGTCAGATTGTTTGCCCCAATTGGTATCACTGTCTCATGCAGCTGGGATTTTAAACAATTGCCATTAATTGTTTTGCACAAATATACTAGAATTAGTAGCCCAGTGCATGAAATTCATGCACTGGGGTGGGGGGGGAGGGGCCCCTCAGTCTGGCCTTCACCCTCTCCAATCTGAGACCCCTTAGGGAATGTCCAACTGCCTGTTTGTGCCCACACTTTTAACAGATAACAGCTCTGTTGTTGTTTCTTTCTTATGCTTAAAACCATTGGAATTAGTAGGTATTCAAGGTGTGTATACATTTTGGGGGGACACCATGTATATCTCTAGTCAGCGGTGAAAGAAACCAACAGCAGATTTGGAACCCCCAGACAGGGAACCTCGCTTACTCCCCACATGTCTCCCCACTTCGCTTTCCACCTTCGTGGGCAGCAGGAGAATCAACATTTTCTCTCATTAATTTGGAAAAGCACGTCCTGTCAACTGCTGCCCGGCAGGAGTGCGCTAGGCCCCAAGCAAGCGAGGCTCAGTCAGGGCAGCCTTCGCTCATGGGTGCTGCCACCCAAAGTGCACATTCCTCCTCTACAGTCGCCCAGACTATCCCACTGTTTCACTGAGAGGATGGAATTTCTCTCCGCCTCTGGGTTCTGGATCTTGAACGCTGACTGAAGGCACCTCAGAGACGGCCACCCGCACCCACCAGGTGTGTCTGTCTGCATCTGCTCCCGCCTCAGCACCTGCATTAACCCCCTAGAGGTGATCTCATAGCTGCACTGGCCTCCGTGGGAACAGGGCATCACCACTCCGCCCACTCACTGTCATCTCACAGGCGCCCACCCTCAGCACCCAGAACACCCAGACACTCTCCAAAGGACGTGAGCGCATCAGAGGGGATGTGTGCACATCCTGTGGGGGTGTTAGGCATGTTGGGTTGATGGAAGTGCGGTGGAGAGGCAGGGGGAACTTGTGCACGCCTTGGTTTGCAACTGTTGCAGGCGCGGGAGGGTGACAGTGTGCTGGGGGATGTTCGCAGGCCAGGGGGGGATGTGCACACTGGAGGCCTCTGGCTTTGCAGATCCGCTAACCCCTGTGGTGCGGCCAGGAGGACGTCAGTCTGGCCCGCCACGGTGGCTGTCCCTGCGATCCTGCACCTTCTGGGCCAGGAGGTGGATCTTGCACAGCCACTCCTGGGCGCTGAGGGCCTGCAGGCGCTACTTCAGCGCAGCCTGCAGGCTTCACTTGGCACGCTTACAGCTATCACCACTGCCATGTGGGGAGTACAGACCGCCCTCCACTGGCCTGCCTCCCCTGTCCAGAGACTCTCTGCACTGCTCACCTGCCCAGAGTGTCTGGGGCTGGGCGGAAGCCAGGCGTCCTGCCCTGCCCAACCCCAGCCGATCTGCCCCTGTGTGAGCTGCCGCCATGCCGGGAAGGGTCACGGATCCAGGTCCCGGGACCGCAGACAGCCTCAAGCACTGCCCCCCACCCCTCAGGGTCACAGATCCGTGTCTTGGTCCTGTGGACAGCCTCAAGCACTGCCCCCGCCCTGCAGGTCACAGATCCGGGTCCCAGACCGCAGATAGCCTCCAGCACTGCCCACCGCCCAGCATGGTCACGGATCCTGGTCCCGGGACAGCGGACAGCCTCCCACGCTGCCCCCCACCTGGCAGGGTCACAGATCCGGTTCCAGACCGCGGACAGCCTTGCCTGCTGCCACCTGCCTTCAGTATGCAAATTAGCCACCATCTTGTTGCTTCAGGGTGGGGGTCCCCACTGGGGTGCCTGGCCAGCCTGGATGAGGGGATGATGGCTGTTTGCAGCTGGTCACACCCCCTTCAGGGTGGGGGTCCCCACTGGGGTTCCTGGCCAGTCTGGGTGAGGGGCGGAGGGCCTTTTTCAGGCTGGCGGGCGACTGAAACTCCCAACCTCTCCTTTTTTTCTTTTTCCTTTTTTATTCTGGGATTTATTTACCTTCTATGGCTGTCACTGGAGCTGAGAGCCGGCTTTAGCTCTGAGGCCCGGCTGCAGCTCTGAGACCTCGGCTGCTGAAAGCAGGTATCTGGGTTTGTTCTATAATTGAAGCAATGTTGCGGTCCTGCTGGCTGAAGCCTGGCTGGCTGAAAGCAGGTTTCAGGGGTTTGTTTAGCTTCTATACTTGCAACATTGTTTCTTAGACTGCAGCTCAGAGCCTGGCAGCGGCAGGCTGGGAACCTTGGCTTCCTCCTTCACTGGATCAAGCAAGCCTCCTGTTTGCTTCAGCTGCCTGGCTGCCTGGCTGCCTGCCGCTATCTTGGTTGGCAGTTAATTTGCATATCACCCTGATTAGCCAATGGGAAGCGTGTCAGAGGTACAGTTAATTACCATGTTTGTCTGTTATTTGATAGGATTAAAGCTGTTTCCACGTAATGAGTTCTGAATCAAGTCAAATAAAACAACTGCTGAAAATGGGCATTTTCTAAGGAAGGGGAAGATAAGGTCAAATAGTAGTAGTTTTCTGGAAATGATGCTTTTTGGAGAGCCCACCTCCCACCCACCCCCTACTGATTGCTGAATTTCATAGCCACCATGCTTGTAAGACTTACTTTTCAAGCTGCCACAGAGCTAGGGAGATAGGTACGGCAGTAGAATAAATTAAAATGCCACTGTTGGTCTCACTAAGGTGTTTTTTTTTTTAGTAAGTGCTTCTCGTTTGGTGCAAGCATTTGGTTGATTTCCAGAGTTCTGAAAAAGTTGGTTTTGACTAATTTGCCAGTGATCTCAGTGCTTTTATGAAGGAGTGCATTTTTGGAGAAATTTATTCTGCCCTTCTTTTCTGTTATTTTTTTCTTTGTTTGTTTAATAGACTTCATTTTTTAGAACAGTTTTAGGTTTACAAAAATATTAAGCAGAAAGTACAGAGAGTTCTCATATACTCCCTCACCTCCTTTTATACAGTTTCTTCTATTATTAACATCTTACATTAGTTGTTACAACTGATGAGTGATTATTGATACATCATTCATGAAAATTCATAGTTTACATTAGGGCTCCCTCTTTGTGTGTACATTCTGTGGGCTTTGACAAATGTATAAAGGCATGTGTCTACCATTACTGTATCATACTGAATAATTTATTCATCCCTTCCTCCCCCCGTGCCCTACCACTCTTGGCAATATTCCTGGCAAACACTAATTTTTTTTTACTACCCATAGTTTTGCATTGTCCAGAATGCCATATAGTTGGAAATAGTACGTAGCCTTTTTGGATTAGATATTTTTCACTTAGCAATGTGCATTTAAGGTTACACCATATCTTTTCATGTGTTGATAGCTTATTTTTCAAATTTCTAAATAATAGTCCATTGTATGGGTGTACTACGGTTTGTTTATCCATTCACATACTGGAGGACATCTTTAATTGCTTCCAAAATTTGGCAATTATGAATAAAGCTGCTCTAAACATTTCTGTGTGTAAATTTTCAACTCATTTTTGGTAAATAACAAGAAGCATAATTGCTGGACCACATATTAAGAGTAAATTTAATCTGGTAAGAAACTGCCAAAGTGTCTTGCAAAGTGGCTACACATTTTGCATTTCTTCCAGCAGTGAACGAGAGCTGCTATTGCTACACATCCTCATCAGAAGTTGGTGCTGTGTTTTGTATTATAACCGTTCTGATGGGTGTGTAGTAATATCTCATTGTTTTAATTTACAATTCCCTAATGATATATTATGTTGAGCATTTTTTCATATGCTTATTTGTTATTTGTACATCTTTGTTAGTGAGATGTCTGTTTAGCTCTTTTGCTCAATTTTAAATTAGGTTGTTTGTTTTCTTGTTGAATTTTAAAAGTTCTTTGTATATTTTAGATTCCAGTCCTTTATCAGATATATATTTTAAATATTTCCTTCCCGTCTGTGCTTGCTTTTTCCTTTTCTTAATGTTGTTTTTCACAGAGCAGATATTTTTATGCAATCCAGCTTGTCAATTTTTTCTTTCATGGACTGTACTTTTTGTATTGTATCTAAAAACTTATTGCCAAACCCAAGGTCACCTGGATTTTCTCCCTTGATATCTTGTAGTTTTGAGTTTTACATTTAGGTCTTTGATCTTAGTCAGTGTTTGTGAAAGGTGTATAAGGTCATTTTTTTTGCATGTGAATGTCCAGTTGTTCCAGTACCATATGTTGAAAACACTGTCCTATCTTTTTTGAATTGTCTTTGCTCTTTGTCTAGGACCAGTTGGTTCTATGGGTGTGGGTGTATTTCTGGACTCTCTGTTCTGGTGTCCCGGTCTGTCTATTCTGTAGTCAGTACTCCACTGTCTTGATTAGTGTTACTTTACATAGTATGCCTGAAAGTCAGATAGTCATTCTGATCTCATTCTTCAAAATTGTGTTGGTTATTCTGGGTCTTTTGCCTGTTCATATAAACTTTAGAATCACCTTGTTGATATCCATAAAATAACTTGCTGGGATTTTGATTGAGGTTCTGTTGAATCAAGCCTTTAAAAAATACATCTTGAACATAAAAACACACATTTAACTTTTATCACATGATTTTTAATAAAAGTGAGTAAAGAAAGACTCAAGGTTGTGTGAAGACAAATTGTGACTCAGATTAGGAAATAAACAAAAAATCTCTCTCTCCTACTACCTCACCCCAAACACACCTCCACTTACCAGTCTAATCTATGAATCAGAAACCTTAAGCACAAAATCACACATCTTGGTAATTAAGAAGCACAGAATCACACATCTTGTGCAGAAGTGGAGAAAGTATATGGATACAGCCACATAATTTTGTGAGATTCCTTTAAAACTATAATAAGTAATTGTGCAGCAATGTGATTATTAGATTGTGTCGTGCCAGCACTGCCAAGGGTTCGGTGAGCCTGAGGAGGGGCGGTGAAGGATTAAAGAAAAGACAAACAGAGAATATAGCTGGGGCTTGGTGGTTCTCCTGTGCCTGGATCAGGCCACAGAGAAGGATCCAGCTAGCAAGCTGAGGCTTTATTTTATAGCCAGAGGTAAACAAGGTAGTGGTCAACATAGTTACACTTTTCTTGTGAGTTTCACTTGTTTTGGCAGCACTTGCTCCAACTCCCACAGCCCATTAGCTACCCAGGAAGGATCTAGGGGGCGGCCAAAGGTCAAGCTTAATTAGGCTAAGAGGGCTGTGCCCTCTAAGCTGGGACTTGTTTGTGGCTCTGTCAATCCGAGGCTTACCTCTAGAGCCGCTCCCTACATTAGCTGTGTGGGTTGAATATCAGGTGCTGCTATTGAAATTGGATTCAATTTTAATGGGTTAAAAAAAGGCTGATATTTTAAAGATTTCTTTCTATAGTTATTCTGATCCTTTTTTTCTTGTTGATTTTATTGGCTATATTTATAAAACAATGTTAAATAATGTTGGTGATTGTGGGCATTTCTTTCTCATGCTTCTATAACCACTTAACTAATTTTTCCCTTCACCCATACCTATATATTGGTTTCTTCTTATCTACTAGACTGCCTGGCCTGTGATTGACCACATAGACCACACAGGTGCATTTCTGCCTTTACTAACACACTACTAACCTCCCAGTATATTCCCCAAAGCAGCTTGCAGTGTTCTGTTGCTTCACCATATAATTTCTCTACTAAAAAGCCATGATTATTAAAATTTGTATAAAAGTACAAATGTGTGCCTGTCATCTTTTTTTTTAATCCTCATCAAGGATATTTTTATTTTTTTTTTCTCAAATAGCATTTCTTTTTTTTAAAAAAAAAAATCTTTATTCTTGAAAGTGTTACATAGGTCCCCCTTTCCCCCCCATTGACCCCTTATAGCTCGCCCCTGTGCCACTCCCCAGGCCTCCATCACCCTATTGTCTGTGACCATGGGTTATGCATACAAATTCCTTGGTTGATCTCTTCCCTCCCACCCCTGCCTTTCCCACCCCTACCTTCCCCCTGAGATTCATCAGTCTGTTCCATATTTCTATGTCTCTGGATCTATTTTGTTCAACAGTTTATTTTGCTCATTAGATTCCACATGTGGGTGAGATCATGTTGTATTTATTGATTGAGAGAGAGAGAGAGAGAGAGAGAGAGAGAGAGAGAGAGAGAATGAGAGAGCGAGAGGGAGGGAGGAAGGGAGAGAATGAGGGAAAGAGAAAGAAAAAAAGAGAAACATCAATCGGTTGCCTCCTTTGTGCCCCCCAACCTGGGATTGAACCCACAACTTAGGTATGTGCCCTAACTGGGAATTGAACCCACACCCTTTTGATGGATGGAACAATGCTCCTATGAGTGGGACCACCCAGCCAGGGCTGTGCCTGTCATCTCAATATGAGGTGCTGTGTCTACTAATCCTCTTTTGTCTCAGGTTCATTGTTTTCATCTTGTTTATGTCTTCATCCCTGGATCTGTGCTTGTACTCTTGGAAAGTGATTGAACCACCCATTCCAATTCAGAGGTCCACTTCTCAGGTGTGAGCATCATCTTCTCAGAATGTGAAATGTAAAAATCTCTCTGTTCTGTTTTTTCCCTCTCTTGTGTCCATAGTGCCATTTTATTTTCTGAAAATAACATCTGATATATATTTGCTATCTTTGTCTTCTTCTGCCTCTTGCTTTCTCCATTACACGCTTTTGCCTTCTCAATTACACTCTTGTTTCCCATAGAAGACTTCAAATGGTCCTCTAGTGAGGTGTTCTGTTATTTCCAACTTGATGTAAAGAAAAGTGTGTCACCCTGACCGGTTTGGCTCAGTGGATAGAGCGTCGGCCTGCGGACTGAAGGGTCCCAGGTTCGATTCTGGTCAAGAGCATGTACCTTGGTTGCGGGCACATCCCCAGTGGGGGGCGTGCAGGAGGCGGCTGACCGATGTTTCTCTCTCATCGATGTTTCTAACTTTCTATCCCTCTCCCTTCCTCTCTGTAAAAGAAATCAATAAAATATATAAAAAAGAAAAGAAAAGAAAAGTGTGTCAACATTTACCAATCGGAGAAGATAGCTGAAGGGTATATGGCCTAATAGTATTCTTTTGACATTTATGTTAGAAAACATTTTCAACTTAAAGAAGTTGGAAATTATTGGTAATAATACATTAGTAGTTGGTTTTTATTTAACATCTACTATGCATGGGGGGGAAAATGGACACATATGTAATACCCTTTGTATTACTTTAAGCAATAAAAAACAAACAAACAAACAGAAAACATCTACTATGCATCAGGCTTTGTTCCAAGTACTTTAACATGTGACTTCACTTTTCTTAAGCCTATCCAATGAAGTTTTTATTATAAATGGGACTGGATTTTGTTGAATGCCTTTTCTGTGTCTATTGATAGGATCATGTGATTTTGATCCTTCATTTTGATTATGTGATATATCATATTTATTGATTTGTGAATATTATACCAGCCTTGAATCCTCAGAATAAATCCTACTTGGTCATGATGTATGATGTTTTTCATGTATTGCTGGATCCAATTTAATAATATCTTGTTGAGGATTTTGGCATCTGTGTTTATCAGGGATAATGACCTGTAATTTTCTCTCTTTGTAGTGTCTTTGTTTGGTTTTGGAATTAGGATAATGTTGGCCTCGTATAAACAGCTTGGAAGTATTCCTCTTGAATTTTTTGGAATAGTTTGAGGATAAGTGTTAGTTTTTCTTTGAATGTCTGAAAAACTCGCCTGTGCAGCCACGCAGTCCAGGATTTTTGTTTGCTGGGAGTTTTTTTGATTACTGACTCAATTTCATTAATTATCAGTTCATTCCAGTTTTCTGATTCTTCTTGATTGAGTTTTGGAATATTGTATGTTTTTAGGAATTTGTCCGTTTTACTCAGGTTGTCCAATTTGTTGGCATATAATTGTTCATAGTATTTTCTTAAAATCCTTTGTATTTCTGTGATGTCAGTTGTTATGACTTTTATTTCTGACTTAATTTGGGTCCTCTTTCTCTGTTTCTTGATGAATCTGGCTAAAGGTTTATCAATCTTATTTATCTTTTCAAAGAACCAATTTTTGGTTTCATTGATCTTTTATATTGTATTTTTTTTTCCTTTGGTCTCTATGCCAGTTATTTCTGCTCTAATCTTTATTATTTCCTTCATTCTACTTTCTCTGGGCTTTTCCTGTTGTTCTTTTTCTAGGTCTTTTAGTTATAGCATTAGATTGTTTATTTGAGATTTTTCTTGTTTCTTGAGGTAGGCCTGTAATGCTATGAACTTTTCCCCTCAGGATTGCTTTCACTGTGTCCTGTAGATTTTGGGTTGTGTGTTCATTTTCATCTGTTTCCAGGGTGATTTTGATTTCTTCCTTGATCTCATTGGTAACCGATTTGTTGTTTACTATTTAGCCTCCATGTGTTTGAATGTTTTTGAGGTGGTTTTTTTTGTTTTTTGATTTTTGCTGTAGTTGATTTATAGTTTCATGCCATTGTGCTTCAAGAAGATGTTTGATATGATTTTAATCTTCTTGAATTTGTTATGACTTGTTTTCTGTCCTAACATGTAGTCTGTCTTTGAGACTGTCCTATGTGCACTTAAGAAGAATATATATTCTGCAGCTTTGGGGTGAAATGTTCTGTAAATATAAACTAAATTCATCAAATCTAGTGTGTCATTTAAGGTTGCCATTTTCTTGTTGATTTTTTTTTGTCTGGAAGATCTATCCAGTGATATCAGTGGGGTGATAAAGTCCCCTACTATGACTGTATTGCTGTTGATCTCTCCCTTAAAGTCCTCCAGAGTCTTGCTGCTCTGTTTGATTTTTTTCCTACGTTGTCTTCTAATTCACTTATTTGATACTCTGCTTCTTCTAAACTACTGTTTATG
Organism: Myotis nattereri; assembly: GCF_964212035.1. Taxonomy (NCBI): domain Eukaryota; kingdom Metazoa; phylum Chordata; class Mammalia; order Chiroptera; family Vespertilionidae; genus Myotis; species Myotis nattereri. Next base: position 1,592,007 of record NC_138088.1, read on the forward strand.
TCTTCCAGGATATTCTTTATTTCAGATATGTTATTCTTCGTTTCCAAGTAGTTGTTTACCATAGTTTCTATGTTATTTGTCCTGCTGTTGAACATTTTTAAAACAATTACTTTATACTCTGTTACTAGTAAATTGCTTGCTTCCATTTCATTTAACTCTTTTTCTGTAAATTCCTTTTGTTCTTTCATTTGGGACCTGTTTCTTTATTTCCCCATTTTTGCTGTTTCTTTGTGTTTGTTTCTATGTATGGATAGGGCTGCTATGACTCCCAGTCTTCATGGGGTAGCCTTCTGTAGTGGTTATCTTGTGCAAGCCAGTTGTGTAGTCTTATTCTTTTTTTAATCTTTTTATTTTTAATTTTTACCTCAAGAAAAATGATCTTAAATATAATATTACATGCAATAAACATTAATATTTCAAGAAAAAAGGGATTTTAAGTATAATATTACCAATATTGTACTAGTATGATATTACAAAGAGTGTAGGAAATATTAAAAATCTGCAAATAACAGGATTACTTCTATTATGTTCTTAAGATATTATTTTTTCCCTCTGGCTCTATTTTTGTTTATCAGTTTATGTTGTTCATTATATTTCACAAATGAGTGAGATCATGTGATATTTACCTTTCTCTGACTGGCTTATTGCACTTAGCATGATGCTCTCCAGGTCCATCCATGCTGTTGCTAATGGTAAGAGTTCCTTCTTTTTACCACTTCGTAGTATTCCATTGTGTAGATGTACCACAGTTTTTTAATTCACTCATCTGCTGATGGGCGCTTAGGCTGTTTCCAAATCTTAGCTATTGCAAATGGTGCTGCTATGAACATAGGGTTGCATATATCCTTTCTGATTGATGTTTCTGATTTCTTCGGATATATTCCTAGAAGTGGGATCACTGGGTCAAATGGGAGTTCCGTTTTTAATTTTTTGAGGAAATGCCATACTGTCTTCCACAGTGGCTGCACCAGTCTGCATTCCCACCAGCAGTGCAAGAGGGTTCCTTGTTCTCCGCATCCTCTCCAGCACTTGTAGTTTGTTGATTTGTTGATGATAGCCATTCTGACAGGTGTGAGATGGTACCTTATTGCCGTTTTGATTTGCATCTCTCGGATGATTAGTGACTTTGAGCATGTTTTCATATGTCTCTCAGCCTTCTGTATGTCCTCTTTTGAAAAGTATCTATTTAGATCCTTTGCCCATTTTTTTTATTGGATTGTTTATCTTCCTTTTGTTAAGTTGTATGAGTTCATGTTGTCTTCTTAATCTTCTGAGTGAGATGCTCGAGGAATGTACCATGTGGATTATGTGGACTCTCCTATTATAATTGTGTCTCAACTGCTGTTGTCTGTTCATGGGTGGGCTTAGCTCGTGGGCTGGATGACTGTGAGCTCAACCCCAACCACATCATAACAACTGTTACACAGGTGCTGACAGAACAGAACAAGACAAAGCAAGCCAAGCTGAAAACAACAAGAAACAACAAGCCAACAACCACAAAACCAAGAATAATTAGGAGGAAAAAACAATACAGAAAGACGAGAGACCAAAGAATTAGAAAAGAAAAAAGAAACAAAAGAAGGCAATATGAAAGAAAAGAAAAGAAAAAGAATAAGAGTAAAAAAGAAAAGTAAAAAAATATTAAATGAGATAAGTGTTAAAAAGTAATAATAATGAATAAAATAAAATATAGAATAGGAAAGTAATAAATGAAAAATAAAAAAGAAAAAAAGAAGAGAGAAGGAAAAAGTAGAATAAGAAAAGGAAAAAGAGAAATAGAGATATTAAAGTTTTATTGGTGGGGTGGTCTCCGTGTCCCCACTTGTTATTGAGTGGAATTGGCCTTCTTTGGGTGCCATGGGAATAAGAATATCTTGAGGCCCCCACAGGAGGATGAGGTATCAAAAAAAGCGTGATTTTGGTTGAATTAGACCCCTGTGTTCCAAGGTCCCATCTCCCTTTCATTGCCATGGAAGATATCTAGCTTTGTCTTTAGTGGAACTGGGATTAAAGCCGTTGCCCAGAGTTTCACTGCATTTGCACAGTTCAGTCCCGCATCTCACTAGGTTAGCTTGTATTCCCAGCTACACTCCATTGCATGTGGGGTTTGCTTGGCTATGGGCCATGCAACTCCCAGGGCCACATGGTTATGGAAGGAGCACAGGTGAGTGCAAGGAAGCAAGAGTGAAGCAAGAGGAACAAGAGAAAGAATTCCTTTGTCTGCGAATTATGTATTCCAGATTTTCACAGGCTTGCAGTGGCTCCAACCCTAACCAGTTATATTTGTTCCAGGTTAGCCTGACAGGCAAGTACTGTCCCTACCTCACCTCACCTTCACTGTGCAAGCATCCATCTTCCCCTTTGTTGGGCCCCTTCCCCTGTGATTTGCAGGAATTGGGCCAGTGATTCCCTGGGAAGTGCAGAGTTGCAGCTCCCAGGTGAAGCTGCCCAGATGACCATGCTTATCATGTCCGGCAGACCCTTTGCCCCAATCCTATTAATATTAATAACTAGCCAATTACAATGCTGACAAAAGTGAAAAGAGAGGAAACGAATATTTTAAATGAAATATAAAAGAAAAAGTAAAGAAAATATTAAAATTAAAAAGTGTTCACCTCCATAGGTTTTAGTGCCTACTGTGTTCACCCTTTGGATCTGCTGTTAGTGGAGCCTGCTGGATTTTGCTCCATGTTGTCAAGTTGGCCACTTGGTGTGCTGGTCTCATCCCTCCCTGGAGGTTCTCTGGTGCAGCCAATGGCAGTCATTGTCCCTGCCTGGCCCTTAGCAATTTGACTGATGCTTGGCAATTTGACATCTGGTGGACGGGCCTCTGGAATCCAGAGGCTGGTCTGCCTCCAGTATGCAGCTGGAATGTCTCTGCTCTGAGTAGCTCTTCCTTTGCCCATGGACCTGCACTCTGCCTCCCAGACCTAGCCAGTGGTTTGTAGTCTGTTTAAACCAGGTTACAGGTGCGCCTGTAACCTGTAGGAAGGCGGTCACTTCCTTTTCTTCCTAGCACGGGGCTCGCTGAACTCACTGGGGAACTTGGATCTGCTTCCCTGTCATGCAGCCCAAGGGCTGAGCACAGGCCCATCTGTCTCCCTGACAGAAGCCCCACTCAAGATACACAGTTGCATTGCCTTAACTCTGCCTGGCCTCTTGGCACCTTCTTGTCGCCACACCCAGTAGGGCATGTTTAAAAGAAAAATAAGGCCTGAAGTAGTTTCAGAGGAAAATAATATTGTGAAAACAAAGCTCATATTAAATATTTGAGAATTTAGAGATTTGGGAATATTTGTTCAAAGCTAGAAAATTTTAGCAGAAATCGTATTTCTACTTTTTAATGTGGTTGAAAATTAATGCATTGTGCGTTTTGCAAATTTAATGCATCATGAATTTAACTTTAATCATGATAAAACATAGCCATTACAGTATTTTGGAAAGAACATTTTTTTCCAGCATGTTTTTGTCTTAACATAAGAACCAACTGGAATTATGTGTAATGTGAATGCAGTACTTTTTAAATTGCTGTAGCTATGACTTCTGATTAAAATATTGTTTTTTTACACCCATAAAACACATTATCCCTAGTCTTAAATGTTCAAACAAAAAAATTCTAAATTATTCATTATGTGTATTGTATGAAACTAAAGGAAAATTTAATTTTTTTTTTACAGTGGATTTTTAAAATGTAGTTTAAGATTAGGAAACAAGATTTTAAAAATCTTACTTAAGACGTTAAGCGCCAAGCTTGTTTTGTCTTCCTTTCCGTTTAGCCCACGATAGCCGATTTCACCAATATGCTAGCAGCACCAGTGACTGATGAGGTCTGGATGGAAAGTATAGTGTCAGTCACCAGAGACTGACATGGTGCTTAACGTGTTAATCTTTATTGGAAAAGATGATTTGTTAACAGTGTAAAACTTAACTGTCTACTGGGACTTTCAAGAAATAGGAGTCCTGTAGTGTTATGGGGCTAAAAAAAAAAAGTGATGTTGAAGAGGCCAATTAAAGTCAACATAAAAAGCAGGCAGTCGGTGCAGGAAAAAGAAAAATAAGTATATTTTTTCCAGCCAAAGTCTTTCCCCCAAGATTTTTGTTTCTATTCATGTTCCTAAGGAATAAGGTTTATTCAGCCAATGTGTAAAATACACAAAAGGAAGAGCAATGCAACTAGAACTGATTGCACTTTTTAGACATATTCAGGGTCTGAGGTGAGTAAAAGTCAGAGACTTTGTGATAATGATAAATCAATTATAATATTCATTGCAATAATGTTATTACCTTTATTTTTTTCTGTTTGCATAATTTGTGTTGCATATCTTTTACCTCCAATTTCTCCTTCTAGAGGCTCTCCCTACAGAGAATCTCCTTTGGGTCATTTTGAAAGCTATGGAGGGACCCCCTTTTTCCAGGCTCAGAGAATGTTTATAGATGTACCTGAAAATACAGTGATACTGGATGAGATGACCCTCCGGCACATGGTACAGGATTGTACTGCTGTAAAAACTCAGTTACTCAAACTGAAACGTCTGCTGCATCAGGTGAGTTTATAATGAACATTTTTGACTTTTGATATTTGAGTTGCAAGATGTATTAACATTACTTTAAAATTTTTAAATTGGGTTTTTAATGTCTATTTAGGTTTCTATAAAAATAATACTTATAAATAGTACTTAATAGCCCAGCTGGTGTGCCTCAGTGCTTCTGGTTGACCTATCAACCAGAAGGTCACAGTTTGATTTCTGGTCAGAGCATATGTCTGGGTTTCAAGCTTGAATCCCCATTGGGGGCAATGCAGGAGGCAGACGATTAATGATTCTCTTAATCATGGATGTTTCCATTTCTCTCTCCCTCTCCTTTCCTCTCTGAAATCAATAAAAATATATAAAAAATATTTTTTTAAATAGTGCACAATAGAAATTTTTGTGGAAGGAAAAAATATATGAATTTATATATGGTCTCCATACAGTCCCCAACATTTATGAGCTGTGTAATATTGGATAAGCCAATCTCTCTGCTTCTTTTTCCTCATTTTTATAGTACCTGCACTGTAAGGTTACTGAGAGAATTAGAAACAGTAGTTGTAAATTGAGAGATTTAATACCTGAAATATGGTAGGCTTTCAGTCATCAGTGACTGCTACTAATTTTGGCTAAATGGGAATAAGAAAGAGCAGTTTTTATTTACATCTATACATATATATATATATATATATAGAGAGAGAGAGAGAGAGAGAGAGAGAGAGAGAGAGAGAGAGAGAGAGAAGCCAAGCAACCGGAATGACCAGAACGACCGGTTGCTATGACGTGCACTGTGGCCCAATTGGGGCCCCCCGCAACATCCCGCGGTCCCTCCCCCAGGCTGGCCCGGCTCCAGATCGGCCCTACGCCCCGATTGGGAGTGGGGCTGGCCACCCAATTGCCCGCAGCCCCTCCCCCTGACCAGTACCGCTCTCGATCAGCCCCCCTACCCTGATCAGGGGCGGGGCCAGCCAGCCAACTGCCCACTTCCCTTCCCCCCGGCTAGCCCAGCCTGATCGGCCCCCATTGACGGACCCCACCCGTGCATGAATTCGTGCACTGGGCCTCTAGTAATCATATAATTGTAGTTTTGTTTGAAACCTTCAAGTTTAATCTTTCTCCATCTTATTTTTTTATTTGAGAAAATCTAGACTCATAACAGTGATGTGACTTCTCAAAAGACACGGGGTGAGCTGATGTTTGAATCTGGCTTCCGATTCAATAGCATTTTTTTGGTTTGAACATATAACACTTAAGAGACAAGGTCAGATGCATAGCAGAAAACTTAGGAATAAAACACTAATTTCAAAATGTGGATATCTTTTGTTTAGTTTTAAATCTACATTTGTCTTTTATAGACTAGTCAAATTTTGCTTAAATTAATGTTGAGAAAGAACATTCTGGCTTGCTTGCTCAACTTATTTTCTCATCTTCCTCAGGGTTGTGTGTTCTAGCTAATTCTGAGCAGGGACCAAGTTTTAGAGCTTATGATGGTAATAACTCAAGCCATATGCTCAGAAGTGAAATATGGCTCTGCTATGTCAGCAATGATGATTAGTAAAGGTATTCTGATACAGTCATGTAAATTATTTTATATTATTTGGGTATGGATTTCCTGGACTCCTCTTCTCCATGCTTATAGAGATTGGACCTTTCTGTGCTAAGGCTGGAGTGAGCACGTGGAGGATCCTTTGCAGAGATCCCATTCTTGGACTCCTTTCAAGACAGAAAGGATTTCAAGTTTGAAATATACAGACATAGAGCTTAGAAGGTAGTTTAACTGTAATAGAAGTAGACGAGTTTATAGTATTTCTCTGCTTGCCAGTCTGGAGAGAAGATTTCTGATCAGGAGCTTTAGAGTCAAAGGAAAGAGGTCGTAGAAAGCCTGGGAAATAGCTAAACTATGTTCAGTGTCTCCTTCGAGTCAGCCAGTGGGCGAGCTATTCCACACACCTTCTTTTGTGTCTGGGTTTATTGTTCTGAAACATGAAGCCTGATCAAATATTAGCTAATAAGACCAGGTTACCTCTATTAGGAGAGAAGTTAGGTAATTTAGAGAATAAGTGAATAAGGACCATAAAAATAGAAAACTCTTTTTTGCGACACTTTATGAAAAATGGAATCTCTTAATGGCTTTGTGCCATTATGACCTCTGAAATTTTAGATAGTACACATTGATCAAATTGACTCTTTGTTTACACAGTGACAACAAAATTATGAGAAGAAAATTGCAAAATCTTTTTAGGGCATGTTTAAATTTCCCCAAAATGCTAATAGATATTAAAAGCTGGATAAGTCCAAGATTTCATATAACTGCCTCTTAATTTTTTCCCTTTTAATATTACTAAATTTAAAAAAAGTTTAGGGTGATAAATATATACGGTCTGAAAACATTCACATAGTATCAGAGGCTTAGTGAAAACAGTCTCTGTGCCTCCCCCACCTCTGTCAGCCTTTCGCCATCCGAACTGTCAGAAGCTTCTCCAGGGCTCCTCGCAGCGACTCCCTCTTGTTCGCAGGGGCTGGGCCCACTCACTTCCTGGGTGAACTTCTTCTGGCTTAGGTTACTCCCTTACTACCCTAGAGCATATCTTCATTTACTTCCTAAGGGAGGTCAAATGGATGCTAAATATTTTTAGTTACTGCATTACTGAAAATCTCTTATATTCTCATTTGCTTGAAAGTAACAGTTTGGCTGGATGCAAGTGAGTTTTCCCTTAAAATCTGAGTGTATTGCTTTTCTAGGATCTAGTTTAGCTACTGAGAAAAGTACTAAATTCTGATCCATTTAAATTGTATTTGCCTGTTTTTAATCTCTGGAAGAGTTTTTAAATTTTTTACTTCCAGCATTTTAATCTTTATTCCTGGCATTCTGAAGCTCACAGGAATGTATTGGGATTTGAGTTTTATTGCACTTGTTTTCCACTTAACACTTGGGTAATTAGTGGACTCTTTGGAGAGTTATGCAGGGTGAAATTTTAAGTCATTTCTGTGATTTTTTTGTTTTACCCTGTTTTTTTTTTCTGTATCTTTCTGGTATTCTTGGTAATCGCAAACCAGAACTTCTAAATTGTTTCTCAGTCTTTTATTTTTTCTTTCATATTTTTCATTTCTTTGGGTTTGATTATGTTTTCCAGTATATTTATACAACTTCATATTCCAGTTCTCTATTTCTGTTGAATTACTTATTTTGGGAGTTATATTTTCAATATCCAAGAACTCTTTATTGTGCACCATCCTTCTTCATACTATTCAATTCTTGTTTTGTCAGGAACTGTTATTGATGCAGTTCTTGGGGGGCTGCTGGAATAGGCATTTCCAGAGGCCCCCTGCGGGAGGGTGCGATCCAGTAGAAAGCTTTCTTTCTGTGGAATTACATTCCTGGGTTTCCAAAGTCCTATTTTCCTTAGTCCAGTCATAGATGGAGTGAAGCTGGGGTTTCAGTAGAGCTAGAAGTAAAGCCAGTCTACCGACTTTCCTCTCCATGTTGGACCTGGGTCCATACAGCATCAGGCTGGCTGCAACCATTAGTCCATTGTGGGAGGTTCACACTGGTGTGGGCCACATGGGAGAACGCAGGCGAGTGAGCCCTCACAACAAGAGCCCTGTGGGTCCTGCAAGCACAAGAGTGACTTTCTTTGTTCAGGTAATTCAGGTCCCAAATCTCCATGCCCTGCGGTGGCCATGCCTGTTCTGGCCAGTGGCCTTTGCTTCCAGGTGTGACGGACAGAGAGCCCCTTCCCTAGTCATCCCGAATCCCTGGTCATGCATCTCTCTTACCTTTGTCCAGTCCTCTTCAACCAGTGTTTCACAGGGGACATCCTACAACGTCTGGCCTCTCCTTTGCTCCTTTCCTATTACTAGTATTAATAACTAGTTAATTACAGTGGTGTCATAGGTATATTAAGTTCTGTGTTTTTATTACATTTTGTTAAGATTTCTTAGGTTACCTGCATTATCTCTTTCTAAATGGTTATTTTGTTCTTTATATTTATTTTGTATTCTATTTCTTTTAGAATCTTTCTTCAAATAAATAATTCTTTGTTGTTTATTTATATTTAAGAGTGAGGAGCTAAAAAGTTGATTGATGGCTGTATGTGAGCTGTCTGGTAAGCCAGCTGGCTTTATTGTACAGTGATGGATGGGTACTGATGTCCCTCAGTACCCACACTATGTGGAAAGTTTTTCCTGCTGAGGTTACTTTAGTTTCTCCGGAGATAAAAATCTCTGATATTTTAGCTTGGAATTGAGGCAGAACACTGGGAGTATTTCTTGTCTTATGCAGACTTCCAATCAATTCCCACATTTAAAAAAATTGTTGACAGTAATACAGATATCCCCCATTATCTCCCTTTTTGTCCCCCTTCACCCAGACCCCACCCCCATCCCAGTCCTTCCCCATACTATCATTTGTGTCCATGGGTTATACATATATGTTCTTTGGTTAATCTCTTTCTGTCCCCTCCCACCCCCTCCCCTCACTGAAATCTGTTATTTTGTTCCATGCATCCATACCCAGGTTCTGTTCCTCAGTTTATTTTGTTCATTAGATTCCACATATAAGTGAGATCATGTGATGTATGTCTTTCTCTAATTGGCTTATTTCACTTCGCATAGTAATCTCTAGATCCAGTTCCCACATATTTAACCCAGACAAGTCATGTGCTTACCTTTTCTATATCTCACATATTGACCGTCTTTGGGGTTTTGCAGGGCACATTTTGTCCATTTTTTCATATGCACACACTCTAGTTGTGTCTTCCTCCAGTCCTGCTAAATCACTTACTAAAGTTTATATATTTTTTAAAAATTTCTTTATCATTTTAGTATAGGTTTAAGAGAAAGAGAAGATAAACATATTTCTAATAAAAAAAAACCTTTTTAAAATATAGAGAAAAATCTCATAAACATTACTTTAGTTGTGTGACTGCTTCCTCATGAAACTTGATTGGGTCACGGCTCAGGATTTTACCTGATCATGCACATGGGTAGCTCGTCACGGGAGGGGCCAGCACGTGGCAGGTCTCCTGAGGCTCCTCTGGATGGACCGTTTCTCAGCTGTCCCTGTGTTTGATGGATGATCTTGATAGTTTTGAGGAGAACTGTCAAGTGTTTTGAAGACTGTCGCTCAGTAGGGATTAATACGATGCTTTTCTCATGATTAGATGGGTTTATAGATTTTGGGAGGATGACCAGAGAGATAAAGCGCCATGCTCATCACAACATATCTCATCATATCACATCAAGGGTACAGACAAGCAACATGAATATCACTGTTGATGCAAAACACCATCACCTGGCACAGATCGTGTTCTTCAGGTTTCTCCTCTGCTTCCTTCTTCACATGCTGTTCTCTTGGGAAGGAAGTCACCGTGCACATACCCCCAGAAGCAGGGGAGGCATACTCCACCTCCTGGAGGGCAGGGCACGTGACTCTTCCATGGTTGGCAGACTTATCCCTAAGGATTGTATATTTTTGGTGCTATTTTCATGAGATTTTCTTATACATTTTTATTTCCAGTTATTTGTTGTTAGTGTTTAGCAATACGGTTGATCTTATGTATTGATTTTACAAACTGGCGGATTTTGCTCATTTGTTCCAGTAGCTTTTTGTAGATCCCGCTGGATTTTCTGTCTAGACAATCAAGTCGTTTGCAAATAAAAACATTTTTTTCTCTTTTAAATCTAGGTGCCTTTATTATTTTTAATGCCTTATTACACTGACCATAGTGATGTCTTTTTTAAAAATCTACATTTTCTAATTTCTGATTTTTCTACCATGTGTATTTACTGTTTAGGGGAAAATAAAAGGTTATTGAAAAGTATGTGTCCTGTTCAAAGATCAGCTAATAATTGGATATGGATAATATATTGGGTTTTAGAGAAGAGGCAGGAGTGATAGGTAAGGTTAGGGTAGATTGTGAAGGGCCTGTGTGCCCCTAAAGGAGCGTGGACATTATTCTGCGGGCAGTAGTGAGCCAGATGAGTGACATGGTCAGGTTGACCCAATTGTTATTTCAAACATATTGCTTGAAGGGATTTGTGCAAAATGATTAGCAGAGGGAATAGCTTAAGTCATAATATTTAGGAAGCTATTACTGACATCAAAGTTTTAGATTAAAGTTGTTATATTTAATTGCTTTGGAAACAGTTGAAGTTTAGTGCTCTTTCTCATGTGTGTGTCTTACAGAGTTGTCTATGTACAACTTACGTAGTGGTCATACATTACATACCAGGCATTGTTCTAGGTTCTAAAATATACATTATCTCCAGCCCTTGAAAAGTAGGTGATACTGGTTTCCTCTTAGAGTTGAAGAAGTTGAGGCTCAGAAAGCTAATTAGTGATAAAACCAGGACATTTTACTTCAGTCTGTATGACCCCAAAGCCAGCACACAGTGGCATTCTAGAAGATACCTTGGAGGACAATAGGGAGGGGAGAATATGGAGGCAGCCTCCAGCACTCTCTTTATGATTGTCCTTCATCCCCTCAGACAAACACAGAGCAATGAGATCTTTGCTTTGTTAAATAGAACTCTGTTTAAGATGTTGAACAAAATTCTTATTGCACACAAAATTTAAAAATTATAAACCACTGTATTTAGACTTTGATCTATTTTTTTGTTTTTGTTATACGCAGTTCAGGGTTACTTTATAGTTTAAACAACACTTTCATGTATGTTATTTTCTTCATCTCAGCAACACTGTGGACAGCAGGTAATACTGTTTTAATGGTCAGAAAAGTGATACTCCAAGATTTAATTGCATTTCTCAAGGTCACCCAGTTGCATATTAATGCAAAATATATTTTAAACCCAGGACTTTGGAAATATTTAGCTTAGTACTTCTCATATTGTATTGCCTACATTCAGGTAATTTTGAATAAGAATGTTGATCTCGATCTGAAGAACATGGGATATATAGAAAATGTAATTTTTTTACTAGTGTTTTGTCTCCTTACTTTAATTCTCTAGATCCCATTTCAAACATTTGAAGTGTAATATTCATATAGAAAAGGGTACCATTCAAAAGGTCTATCTCAGTGAATTTTTACAAACCAAACATACCCAGGTCGCCAGCACCCAGCAAGCACCAGAACACAATATATCCTGGAGCAGACGCTCCCTCCGGTGAGCACCCTCCATTTCTAATGGTGACTACTTGCTTTCTGAGAACACAGAGCTGTTTACCTGTGTTTGAACTTTATATGAATGAAATAACATATGTTCTTTTTAAAATCTGGCTTCTTTTGCTCAACATATTTGTGAGTCATCCATTTTTTGGATTCATTCTCATAGTTTTAGAGTACTATAATATATGATGGGAATATACCATAATTTATTTCTTTTGTTCTCCAGTTGATAGGCATTTGAGCAGTTTTCCAGTTTGTGGTTATTATGAATAGTGCTGCTACAATATTCTAGTATGTCTTTTGGTGAATATATCTTATGCATTTTTGTTGGGTATATACCCATGATACCAGAAGGTATGTAGATATTCAGCTTTAGTAGATACTGCAAAACAGTTTTCCAAAGTGGTCATGCCCATTATTTTCCCTGTCATTTATTTGTATTATTTTCCCTGTTTGCTTTTATAATATCACTAGAGGCCTGTGCATGAAATTCGTGCCTGGGTGGGGGTGGGGGGAGGGTGTCCCTCAGCCCAGCCTGCACCCTCTCCAATTTGGGACTCCTCAGGGGATGTCTGACTGCTGGTTTAGGCCCAATGCCTGTGAGCCTAACATCCCTCTCACAATCCGGGACTGCTGGCTCCCAACAGCTCGCTTGCCTGCCTGTCTGATTGCCCCTAACCGCTTCTGCCTGCCAGCCTGATCACCCCCTAACCATTCCCCTGCCAGCCTGATCAATGCCTAACTGCTCCCCTGCCGGCCTGATTGATCCCAACTGCCCTCCCCTGCAGGCCTGGTCTCCCCCAATGGCTCTGCCCTGCTGGCCTGGTTGCCCTCAACTGCCCTCCCCTGCAGGCCCGGTCACCACCAACTGCCATGCCCTGCTGGCCTGATTGCCCACAACTGCCCTCCCCTGCTGACTATCTTGTGGCAGCCATCTTGTGATGACATGGGGATGGCCATATTGTGACCACATGGGAGCAGCCATCTGTGCAAGGGCGTGGCCACATGGGGGCGGCCATCTTGTGTGAGGGCATGACGGTCAGTTTGCATATTATCTCTTTATTATCTAGGACTAGAGGCCCGGTGCACAAAAATTTGTGCATTCGGGAGCGTCCTTCAGCCGGACCTTGCCCTCTCGCAGTCGGGGACCCCTCCGGGGATGACCACCTGCTGGCTTAAGCCCGCTCCCAGGGGATTGGGCCTAAGCTGGAGACAGACATCCCTCTGGCAGCCTGTGGAGCCTTCAGGGGATGTCCACTTGCCAGCGGGGACCAGGCCTAAGCTGTAGTCGGACATCCTTAGCGCTGCTGAGGAGGAAGGAGGGGCTCCCACCACCACTGCTGTGCTGGCAGCTGGCAGCCTGGCTTGTGGCTGAGCAGAGCTACCCCTCTGGGAGCACACTGACCACCAGAGGGCAGCTCCTGCATTGAGCGTCTGACCCTGGTGGTCAGTGTGTGTCATAGTGAACAGTCATTCACAGTCGTTCTGCTGTTAGGGTCAATTTGTATATTAGCCTTTTATTATATAGGACTAGAGGCCCGGTGCACAAAAATTTGTCCACTCGGGGGGGGGGGTGGGGGGTCCCTCAGCCTGGCCTGTGCCCTCTCGCAGTCTGGGACCCCTCAGGGGATGACCACCTGCTGACTAAGGCCTGCTCCCCAGGGAATTGGGCCTAAGATGGCAATCAGACATCCCTCTGGCAGCCCGGCAGCCCTCGGGGGATGTCCACTTGCCAGCGGGGAGCAGGCCTAAACAGTCATCCCCAGTCCTTCTGCTGTTAGGGTCAGTTTCCATATTACCCGTTTACTATATAGGATAGAGGCCTGGTGCATGGGTGGGGGCCGGCTGGTTTGCCCTGAAGGGTGTCCCGGATCAGGGTGGGGGTCCCGCTTGGGTGCCTGGCCAGCCTGGATGAGGGGATAATGGCTGTTTGCAGCTGGTCACACCCCCTTCAGGGTGGGGGTCCTGCTAGGGTGCCTGGCCAGTCTGGATGAGGGGATGATGGCTGTTTGCAGCTGGTCACACACCCTTCAGGGTGGGGGTCCCCACTGGCGTGCCTGGCCAGCCTGGATGATGGGATGATGGCTGTTTGCAGCTGGTCACACCCCCTTCAGGGTGGAGGTCCCCATTGGGGTGCCTGGCCAGTCTGGGTGAGGGGCTGAGGGCTCTTTTCAGGCTGGTGGGCAACTGAAGCTCCCAGCCTGTCCTTTTTTCTTTTTTCTTTTTTATTCTGGGATTAATTTACTTTCTATAGCTGTCACTGGAGCTGAGAGCAGGCTCCAGCTCTGAGGCCGTTGCTGGCTGAAAGCAGGTACCTGGGTTTGTTTAGATTCTATAATTGAAACTCTGTTGCCATCACTGGCCTCTCTAAGCTCTGAGGCCGCGCTGGCTGAAAGCAGGTTTCTGGGGTTGGTTTAGGTTCTATATTTGCAACATTGTTTCATCCGGAGCTCAGAGCTAAGCTGCGGCAGGCGGGGAATGTTGACTTCCTCCATCATTGGAGTAAGCAAGCCTTATGTTCATGTTCGCTTCAGCTGCCTGGCTGCCGGCCGCCATCTTGGCTGGCAGTTAATTTGCATATCTTGCTGATTAGCCAATGGGAAGGGTAGCGAAGTTATGGTTAATTACCATGTTTCTCTATTATTAGATAGGATAGCAGCCTGGTGCATGGGTGGGGACCAGCTGGTTTGCCCTGGAGGGTGTCCCGGATCAGGGTGGGGGTTTTGCTGGGGTGCCTGGCCAGCCTGAGTGAGAGGCTGAGGGCCGTTGTCATGCTGGCCACAACCCCTTCAGGGTGGGGGTCCCCGCTGGGGTGCCTGGCCAGCCTGGGTGAGGGGCTGATGGCTGTTTGCAGGTTGGCCACAGCCCCTTCAGCGTGGGGGTCCCTGCTGGGATGCCTGGCCAGCCTGGGTGAGGGGCTGATGGCTGTTTATAGGCTATCCACAGCCCCTCCAGGGTGGGAGTCCCCACTGAGGTGCCGGGCCATCCTGGATGAGGGGCTGAGGGCCGTTTTCAGGCTGGCCACTCCTCCTTCATGGTGGGATGGTTCCTGATTGGGTGCCTGGCCAGTCTGGGGGAGGGGCTGATGGCTGTTTGCAGGCTGGCCAAGTCCCCCATGAGGGTGTGGCCATCCTGGGTGAGTGGCAGATGGCTGTTTTCAGGCTGGCCAAGCCCCCAGCCACCCAAGCTCCCAGTGGAGGCTGGCTGGAAGCAGGTATCTGGGATTTATTTGTCCTCTATAATTGAAACGTTGTTGCCTAGAGCGGAGGCCACAGCCAGGCAGGGCAGGTGGAAAGCTTGGCTTCCTCCATCGCCGGGGCAACCAAGTCTCCTGCTTGCTCCAGCTCCATGGCTGCCGGCTGCCATCTTGATTGGGTTAATTTGCATATGGTCACTCTGATTGGCTGGTGGGCATGGCTTGGGCATAGCGGAGGTATGGTCAATTTGCATGTTTCTCTTTTATTAGATTAGACTAGAGGTCCGGTTCATGAAATTCGTGCCCTGGGGGGGGGGGGTTATCCCTCAGCCCAGCCAGCACCCTCTCCAACCTGGGACCCCTTGAGGGATGTCTGCCCATTTAGGCCCGATCCCTGTGGACATCCCTCTCACAATCCGGGACTGCTGGCTCCCAACCATTCGCCTGCCTGCCTACCTGATAGCCCCTAACCGCTTCTGCCTGCCAGCCTGATCATCCCCTAACCACTCCCCTGCCAGCCTGATCGATGCCTAACTGTTCCCCTGCCAGCCTGGTTGCCCACAACTGCCCTCCCCTGCAGGCCTGGTTGCCTCCAACTGCCCTCCCCTGCAGGCCTGGTTGCCCCCAATTGCCCTCCCCTGCAGGCCTTGTCCCCCACAATGGCCCTTGTATGCCGGCCATCTTGGGGTGGCCATCTTTGACCACATGGGGGTGGCCATCTTGTGTTTGAGTGATGGTCAATTTGCATACTGGTCATGACTAGTTAGCATGTCAGGGATAATTAGCATATCCCTCTCACTGTGTTGGAGTGATGGTCAATTTGCATACTGGTCGTGGCTAATTAGCATATCTGGACTAATTAGCATATCCCTCTCTTATTATATAGGATAGGATATTCAGCATCTGTTTTGACCTTGGAGAGGTGATGAAAAATCTGAGGTAGAATAATGAGAAAAACATGATAATGCCTCTTTCTGACATTTTCTGTATGATTCATACCCTGTCTACATGTTTGGGGGATAAAAATACAGAAATATATAATAGTGCTTTATGAGCTGCTTTTTATTTAAAAATGTTTACTTATTGACACTATCCCATTGCCAAATCACATAATCTAACCATTGCTTTAATAAGAGTTGATAATACATTCCCATGGTTCCCTATCTTTTTTATTTTAATTTTAATAATATAGTTTATTTCATTCGATAGGTCCAAAGTGTTGTGATTTTTTTATGTAACTAACATAAATAATTATTGAGATGTTTTACATAATTTTTCTCCATACTTTAGACTTTGTTTTGACAGAGCTAATCTTATTTAAATAAAACACTTAACGTACTTTCTTGTCAGCTTTTTCTGTTCTACGAGCTATTATTTGTTGGAGTTGCTGCTCTGTTCTAGTTTATTTTCTTTCTTTTTTAATGATTTGTGTTGTATTTTATTATTTTATTTTTTTAATTACATCTTTATTGTTCAGATTATTACAGTTGTTCCTCTTTTTTCCCCCCATAGCCCCCCTCCACCTGGTTCCCACCCCACCCTCTGCCCTTAACCCCCCCCCCACTGTCCTCATCCATAGGTGTACGATTTTTGTCCAGTCTCTTCCCGCACCCCCCCACACCCCTTTCCTCCCGAGAATAGTCAGTCCACTCGCTTTCTATGCCCCTGATTCTATTATATTCACCAGTTTATTCTGTTCATCAGATTTTTCATTCACTTGATTTTTAGATTCACTTGTTGATAGATGTGTATTTGTTGTTCATAATTTGTATCTTTACCTTTTTCTTCTTCTTCCTCTTCTTAAAGAATACCTTTCAGCATTTCATATAATACTGGTTTGGTGGTGATGAACTCCTTTAGCTTTTCCTTATCTGTGAAGCTCTTTATCTGACCTTCAATTCTGAATGATAGCTTTGCTGGATAAAGTAATCTTGGTTGTAGGTTCTTGCTATTCAAAGTAGAATATTTCTTGCCACTCCCTTCTGGCCTGCATAGTTTCTGTTGAGAAATTAGCTGACAGTCGTATGGGTACTCCCTTGTAGGTAACTGACTGTTTTTCTCTTGCTGCTTTTAAGATTCTCTCTTTGTCTTTTGCTCTTGGCATTTTAATTATGATGTGTCTTGGTGTGGTCCTCTTTGGATTCCTTTTGTTTGGGGTTCTCTGCGCTTCCTGGACTTGTAAGTCTATTTCTTTCACCAGGTAGGGGAAGTTTTCTGTCATTATTTCTTCAAATAGGTTTTTAATATCTTGCTTTCTCTCTTCTTCTGGCACCCCCATAATTCAGATGTTGGTACGCTTGAAGTTGTCCCAGAGGCTCCTTACACTATCTTCATATTTTTGGATTCTTTTTTCTTTTTGTTTTGACTTGATTCTTGTGATCCTCTAGTCTGCTGTTGGAACTCTGTATAATATTCTTTATTTCAGTCAGTGTATGCTTAATTTCTAGTTGTTCCTTTTTCATATGCTAGAGGGTCTCACTAGATTTATTGAGGGTCTCACGAAATTTATCAGCGGTTTCTAGATAATTCTTGAAAAACCTTCTAAGTGTGGTTTTGAACTCTATATCCAGTAGTTTGCTTTACTCCATTTCTGTCATTTGTGACTTGTTTCTTTGTCTCCGCATTTTTTATGCTTCCCTGTGTTGATAAAGTGGCTTTGTGTGCTAGATGTCCTATAGGGCCCAGTGGCTGAGCCTTCCCAATTACCTGAGGTGGACACTCTTGGTGCACCCCTTAATGGGCTTTGTGCACAGTCTTGTTGTAGTTAAGCCTTGATTGTTGTAGGTATCACTGGGAAGAATTGACCTCCAGGCCAATTGGCTGTGAGAATCAGCTGTCTCTATAGTGAGAGAACTTCTGTGCTGGAGACACCCTTCTGGGGCAAGACTTGCTTCAGTAGGGCTTTGTTGCTCACTGAGTCTGCCCCCTGAGTGTGTCCCTTATGGATCTGAGGAGTTGTAATCTGGATGGTCCCACTCTGACCACTGGGTACACTGGCTCTTGGATCTCTAAGGAGTTGCCAATTTAGCCTCTGCCTGAGGCTGCCCAGCAGGAGCCATGGAGAGATCTGCAGATTCCTCTTCTTTGGGGTTTGGAGGTGCCCAGATGAGGCCCAGCTGTGAAGCAATGCAAGCTGCTATGGGGCCTTGGGCCTTCTTTTGGATGTTCTGGGTCGCTCTGACCCAGCTGCAGTTTGTTAGGTAATTTTAGATTGCAAAGGGCCAGGCCCTTTCATATGCAAAAGACTCTGCGCACAGCTTGGGTGGGGCGGGGTCTCAGGGAATCAATAGGGTGGAGCTAACAGCTATGGCTGATCCTCAGCCCAGCCTGGAGAATCCCCGGGTCTCAGTGTCCCATGGTAATCGCTGCAAGCACCTCTGAGAGAAAGCCGCCCTCGAGTTCTGCAGGATGCCAGACAGTTCAGTTTCTCCCCGTATGAGTCTGGGTACCCAGAGACTCGCCCAGAGCTGGAGTTCAGAGCAGTTGGGAGCTTGAGACTCCCTCCCAATTGAAAAAAAACAACCATGTCCTCAGTTGCCAGCCCTTTCCATGTGCGCCTCCGTACCTCTGCACTTTACTTCTGCACCTCCTCTGAGTCTCAGTGTGCTTTTCTCTTTCCTTCTAGTTGTAGAATTTCCACTCAGCCAGCCTTTCTGTGATTCTGGATGATATCCATTTTGTCTGTTAGTTGTATTTTTGATGTCATTGTGCGAGGCAGCAATTTCCAGTGTTTACCTATGCCGCCATCTTGGTTTCTCCCCCATGGTTCCCTATCTTGCTAAGTATCTTAACTATTCTTAGTCTTTTGCTTTTTCATAAGATGTTAGAATCATTTTGTTGAGTCCTATGAAAAACTCATTTGGGGTGTTAATGGGAATAGCATTGAATGTGTAGAACAATTTCAAGAAGTATTAACATCTTGGAATATTTAGACTTAGTATCCAAAAACATGATGTAGGTCCTTGGTTTAGTTTAAATTTTTTTCAATAAAGTTTTATATTTATTTTCTTTTAAAAGTCTGGAACAGTTTTGTTTGATATATTTCTAGTACTTAAAGTTTTTGTAGCTGTTATAAGTGCTGCCATTTTCTAATGGAATGTTGCTGGTATACAGAAATGCAGTAGACAGGGTTTTATCAAATTTGTATTCAGTAACCTTGATATAATTATTATTAATTCTAATAATTTATCGTTTGATTTATTTGAATTTTTTAATTTATATAAGCATGTAATTTGCAGTAATGATAGTATGTTTTTCCTTTCCAATGTTTGTATTTTTCCTTGCCTATACACTGGCTAGGAACTCCAGTATAATATTGGATTGTTCCTGGTTTGCTCCTGAACTTACTTAACAGGCATGCTTTCCACGGTTGACTGTTAAATATGATATCTACTATATCTTTTATGTGCATACCCTTTCTGAGATTAAATTTGTTTTTTATTTTATTTTTTAATAGAAAACATTTTGAAACATTTGCATTCTTACAAAAACGTTGCAAGCACTTTCTTCAAGTTTCATGAACTTTTTTTCTGAACCACTGAGAGTAAAATGCCTTCTGAAGCCCATCACTCCTACATATTGTGTGCATTTCCTACTGAAAAAGATTTTCCCCCTATATCACCACTACATTGTCACCAAGATCAGGAAATTAACATTGAGACATCATTAGCATCTAATCTTCAGAGCCTGTTCAGGTTCTGCCACTTGTCTTGGTAATGTCCTTTATAGCAGAAAGGTCCAGGTCAGAATCCCATATAGTTTCCTTGAAACCGCAGTACTTCCCTTGACTGTGATGGCCTTGACCCTTGTATGTTATGGGCCAGTCATTCTGCAGATTGCTCTCCATTTGGGTTTGTATAAATGCTTGCATTTGGGGTATGGATCTTCAACAATGCTACATTGTCTTTGTTGTGTCCTGTCAGGAGGCACATGATGCTGTTTGTCCTAATAGTGATATTAGCATTGACCACTTGATGAAGGTGTTGCTGCCAGCCTTCTTCACTGTGAACTTACTCTTTCCACCTTTATAATTAGCATTTTGTAGGGAGGAATTTTGAAACTATATAAATATCCCATTCCTTGTCAGATTTTCAATTTATTCAATGAATTGTTTATATTATGTCCTGTGGTTTCTAATTTTATGCAATCAGTTATAATTTGGGAATATAATTTATCATGATGCTCAGACTGCCCAAGATTTGGCATTTGAGAGTTTTTTTTGGGTTGGCTTCTATGTTTTGACTTGTACCCATCTTCTTGGAGTAGTTCTTTTCTTTTTTGTCACACCAGAGGTACCAGGCTATTTAGTATTTCCCCTTTTCCCACCTGGAAACAGCCATTTTCCCCAAGGAGCCCAGTAAAGAATGTATTTGAGAACCAAGCTCTGGGGGCTAGTTGTGCTTATTTCTATTGGGGGTTGGGGGTCAGTGCCCTTAAGCTCGTTTAAGATGTGTATGTGTGTGTTTGCATACTGTGACTATATTTTTATATCTGTCTGTATCTGTTAAGAGCCGTACTCATACCTTTAATTGAGTCTAAAGACATCATTTCTCTTTTTCCATATTTATAACTGTTCTCCAACAGGGAGAAAATTGGTATCTATTTTCCTTACTATATTTACTCATTTGATCAATCCTCTTGTGTGGTAACCAATTTTTCTACCTTTGCTGTCACCTCTCCTATGTAGTTGCCCTCCTCACCCCACTAAGATTCTAAGTCCACATGCATGGCTGCTTCCCTCCCTCTGTGCACCCCTTATTCACCCCGCATGGGCTCTGACACCCACACCACTCTCCCTCGCCTATGCTGCCTCCTCACTATGCTTGGGCTGGATACCACGTGTTAGTTGATGCCCACACGTGGCCACTCTCCTTGTTCTGTTTGGGTCTTATACCTGGCACTGGGCCTCTTCCTGTATAGATCCCTTCTTCACCTGATGAGCTCGGGTAACCTCTCCGGGCCATCCCGTGTATGGCTGCCACATCACTTTGTGGATGCTGGCAGCCCACCTCAGGCCACCCATATGTCCCCTCCTCATTCTACTAAGGCTTGATTCTGATATCAGACTGGGTCCCCATCTTTTCTATGGTTACCCTTTGAACTGTTTGGGATCTGACATGCTTGCTTCCCCTGCAGGGTTATACTCCTCAACCTACTTAGGCTCTGAAACTCCAGGCTAGGCTGCTTTGCGGGGGGAGGCCTACCTTGCTCTTTCTCACCTAGTGGCTTGTTCTGGAAGTGAAAGGGAAGGGCAGAGGAAGAAAAAGCGTATTTAACTATTTAGGTCCTCGGGTTACATTGGAGATCGGTTCCTACAGTGCAAGGTAACGCGATTTTCGGAACCCCCTACATAAGCACCTACGTCACTCGCATGGAGCACATACACAGCAGTAATGAAGTGAAATAGTAAAAACAATTTAAAAGAAAGATAACAATTCCTGACCTTTACTTGAGTAAATAAATAATAAAAAACATAAAGCACATATGTACATACGCTGAAATAATGGAACTTTTTTTTTATAAATAAATGGGAGATGGCGACGTAACCACGAAATGACATATGATGAGTCCATGTAACCCGAGAACTGTCTGTATTGACTTTATTAGGAGAATTTACATTCAAATATAGTGTACCCACTTTTAAGTGTACAGTTTGAGTTTTAATGAATGTATTCAGTTGTGTAACCACCAGCACAATCAAGATGTAATTTTTTCATAGCTGCTAATACCCTCTCATGCCCCTTATCAGTCCTCTCTCAAACCTGGACCAGACAGCGATTGTTCTACTCTCTGTTACTCATGGTTTGTTTTCTCTGGAATGTTACCTCAATTGGACTAGCCAATGTGGACTCTTTTTTTTTTTTTGGATTTTTTTCATGCACCATAATAATTTTGATATTTATCTGTTTTGTGTGTATCAGTAGTTCATTTATTTCTATTGCTGAATAGCATTCCATTGCACACATATGTACCACAATTATATTTTTACTCATTTACCCATTGATGCAGTGGTTCTCAACCTTCCTAATGCCACGACCCTTTAATACAGTTCCTCATGTTGTGGTGACCCCTAACCATAAAATTATTTTCGTTGCTACTTCATAACTGTAATTTGCTACTGTTATGAATCATAATGTAAATATCTGATAAGCAGGATGTACTTAGGCGACCCCTGTGAAAGGGTCGTTCGACCCCCAAAGGGGTCGCAACCCACAGGTTGAGAACCGCTGCATTGATGGATATTTTAGTTGTTTTCAGCTGTCAGATAATTGGATAATGCTGAATTTCTAGATATTAATGTTAATAAAAATAAATGTAATTTCAAACAATTAGAATTTGAATTTAGACCAGTTTTTTCACTTGTTTGTTGTGTGATCTTGGACAAATTACTTAAACTTCATGCCTACATATTTTTATAAAAGATATGGAGTCTATGGCTCCTATCTCAAAACTATTGTGAAGAAATTCAGGTAAGTTAGTAAGCATAGTGTCTGGTGCATAGAAAGCAATTAATAATAATGTTAGCTGTTATCTTGCTAACAACAATAGCAACAACAATGATAAAAATGTCCAGATTTTTTATAATTGATTTTTTTAGAGAGAGAGGAAGAGACAGAAAGGGAAAGGGACATGAAAGAGAGAAACATCTACTGTTTGCTTCAAGTCAGCACCTTGAACTGGCATCGAATTGGTGACCTTTTGGTGCACATGATATCGCTCAACCAACTGAGCCACTCTGGCCAGGGCACGGTCATGGGTTTTTAATTGCATGCATTGCTCACAATTTTATGTAGATTCCCCAAAGCTAATTTCATTTACTTGAATATTCATTAGTTATTTTTATTCCACCATTCAATATACTTTATTAAGCACTTGTTGAATACCAAGGATTGTAATAGTAATGAAGATAAAAAGAAAGAGGACACAATTATTGTCCTGTATCTGATGTGTGTTTTTTTGGTTAATCTTCTCCTGAGGATATTTTTCCATTGATTTTTAGAGTGAAAGAGAGGGGGAGATACACAGAGAGAGAAACATCAATGTGAGAGACACTCCTATTGGTTGTCTCCTGCATGCCCCTAACCAGGGTAAGGGATCAAGCCTGCAACCAAGGTATATACTCTTGACCAGAATCGAACCCTGGACCCTTCAGCCCCCAAGTCGATGCTCTATCCATTGAGCCAAACTGGCTAGGGCTCTTTTTAAAAATATATATTTTTTTAAATTGATTTCAGAGAGGAAGGGAGCGGGAGAGAGACAGAAACATCAGTGATGAGAGAGAATCATTGATCCGCTCCCCCCAGCAGGCCTCCCACTGGGGATAAAGCCCACAACCTGGGCATGTGCCCTGACCGGGAATCAAACCATGACCTCCTGGTTCATAGGTCAGTGCTCAACCACTGAGCCACCCTAGTTGGGCTGATGTGTTTTTCTTAACACTACACATTATAATGGGTCAGTGGGTTTTGAAATAAAATTTGTCCATTGTAACTATATTTTTCCCCCCAATACAGTAGAATAGTATAAAAACTATCAGGGGGTATCGCATGTAATAAGGGCAATGTGAAACTTGTTTTTAATGTGATATCTATATCTGTTTACCCATCCATCATCCATCTATCCATTCATCCTTATTTAGATATAAACACACACACTTATTTATGTATATGTGTGTATGTGTCTGTGTGTGTACTTGGTTGTGATATAAAATGCTTTTGATATCACATGGTCCCCCCCCCAAAAACAAACCTGTTCTAATAGATAAGCACTACTATACTCAAGACTCCAAGGATAATCAATCCTATATTTCAATTAGAAATAATCACTATATTAATTATTTAAAACATTAAATCATCAATAAATTTGCTGAGCTTTGTGTTGTTTCATGAAGAAACCTGCAAAACTTTGTTTAAAAAATTTAAAGAAAATATTATGGTTCTGTGTGAAGGCTAAGTATTGTAAACATTCTAACTTAATCCATGGACATTAATATAAGCTACCTTATAGTCTAAGAAGACATTCGAGTATTAAATAAGTATAATGATGTGTTACAAAGGACAAAGTAAGATACCAAATGAGTGTATGATTGGAACCTATAGTTCTTTCCATTACTATTTATAGATGTAATATAATTTCAATTGAAGTCACAACAGCTTTATTTTTAGAATTCCCCTGAGACCATCCTGCATATCAGATATTTATATTACTATTCATAATAGTAGCAAATTTACAGTTATGAAGTAGCAACAAAAATAATTTTATGGTTTGGTCACAACATGAGAAACTGTATTTAAAGGACCAGAAGGTTGAGAACCACTGGGCTAAGGTCTGTGTACATTATGACAAAAAAAAAGGGGGGGGTGCGGGGAGACGGAGGCCTTTAGAGCAGGGTATAATACTGACCCAAATAGAAAATATAGAGCAGAGGAGAGGATAGAAAACCCAGAAGTATGTGCTGAAATGTCTACTGAAAAACAATTGGACACAGAAGGATTTTAAAGTAAATGTTGAGAAAAACTCTGTATTAAGGATCAATTATTTAGTTTCTTGTTTTATACTATAGTAAATTCAGATGCTTGAAGAGTTGAGTATTTTTATTAGAAGAAATCTGCAGCTAATATTTTTTTAAAAAATATATTTTATTGATTTTTTACAGAGAGGAAGGGAGAGAGAGAGTTAGAAACATCGATGAGAGAGAAACATCGATCAGCTGCCTCCTGCACATCTCCCACTGGGGATGTGCTCGCAACCCAGGTACATGCCCTTGACCGGAATTGAACCTGGGACCTTTCAGTCCGCAGGCCGACGCTCTATCCACTGAGCCAAACCGGTTTCGGCAAGAAAATGTGTTTTTTTTTTTATAGACTTTTAGAGGGAGAAGGAGAGAGAGAGAAGCATCCATGTGAGAATGAAACATCCATCCACCGGCTGCCTCCTGCACGCCCCCCACTGGGGAGGGAGCTCGCAACCTGGGCATGTGCCCTGACCGGGAATCGAACCGTGACCTCCTGGTTCAGAGGTCGGCGCTCAACCCCTGAGCCACGCCGGCCGGCTTGCAGCTAATATTTTTAAGTGTCACAAGAAACCTATAGGAAAGGATATCCTGATTCAATTTGTACAAATGAAATACTTTATTTACTTTAAAATTCTAAACAAAAGAAATTTGTAAATAATATTTGCTTATAATATTACAGATCTATGCATATATCACAACATTCCAGTCAATTTTAATGCATGGTAGATTTTTCTGTTTTAAAAATGTCTTTGTCTCAACCATCTGTTAGAATCACCTAATCTCTGAAGCACTTATTTAAAATTAGGCTTTGTGAGTGCATTTTTTAAAGCCTCTCAATTGTAGCTTGAATCATTGGGTTTTAAGTCCCATAGGTGAATTTTACAGCATTACTTAAAAATTATTCTCAGTGCACATTCCAGAGTCTGTATGATATGATACGGTTTTTCAACCATATTTTTTTAAAGTTAATTTTTGAAAAGAAAGTGAAAAAATGAATCTCTCTTCTTCCTCTAATCCAGCGGTTCTCAACCTGTGGGTCGCGAACAATGAAAATAATCCTGCATATCAGATATTTACATTACAATTCATAACAATAGCAAAATTACAGTAATGAAGTAGCAACGAAAATAATTTTATGGTTGGGGGTCACCACAACATGAAGAACTGTATTAAAGGGTCGCGGCATTAGGAAGGTTGAGAACCACTGAATCTCTTTCCTAAGATGCCTCCTGTGATTTGCTGCAGCAGATCTGAAACACAAGGCAGCTTTGTTGACATCACTGATGATGCTTGTCAGCAGAGGCTGGTCACCACTGCCAGGTTTTTGTTGTTGGTGGTCACTTCAGGTGTCCATGTCCATTGTAGCTGCTCTGGAACTCATAGGAAAACCCCAGTTTCTGCAAAGTCCTAGAAGAACCACATGGGTAAGATGGAGTTTGTTGTAGGGTTCTCCAGCAAGTTAATATGTACAAGAGTTAGACTATTAGAACAAAAGTTTACCTATGTACTGTGTCCAAAAAGTAGAAATTGTTTGCTGACAGTAGTCCCCTAATACTCTTAAGAATAAAGGAAGGCTTATCTATCTTTTTGAATCTTTAATAAAATGCTGACACTTAATTAGCTTAAGGTTACCTGTATTCAGAGTTTAAAAATCCTAACTAGAGCTTGCTGAAACTGAATTGCTCATGTTTTATACAGTGATGTGTAGTACTTAAGTATTTTTTTCATTTATTATGCAAAATGTGTACAATAGTACCCATCATTGATCAATAAATGTTAGGTCCTTAGTATGTGTAATGTGAATCATGAACTTTGCATGCATGATTGGAATTCAGACATTCTTAAAAAAGAGGTTTTCTATTTATTTTAAGGTTTTATTACCCCTTGTAATGCTTAAAGATGCTTTTCTCAAACTGTTTCCTTATTTTGGCTCGGACACTTTTCAACTTAGTCACGGTATAATAGAGAGTACTACCATTGGTCAGTGCCAGAGGTATTTGGAGGGAGCTGGTGTTATTAATTGATTCAGTTAGAGATTATATTCCTATTCTTTAAGCTCTTATGCTTTGATGGAAATAATTTTTTTTTTATCTCCTATGTTAAAACTGCTAGAATGTTAAAAAAAATTAGGTTTTTTTGGAGGCATAGCAATAATTTAAACATTAATAACTTCCAATTGTTTTTGGCTATATTATAAATTTATTTTATTTAGAATATTAATTTTCAGTTTTCAAAAATATTGGTTTGGTATATGGGACTTTCACTTTCAATTGATTTCCAATCTTCGTACATCCTATAAAATAAAGAGGTAATATGCAAATTGACCATCACTCCAACACACGAGATGGCTGCCCCCATGTGGACACAAGATGGCTGGCAGGGGAGGGCAGATGTGGGCGATCAGGCCAGCAGGGAGGGCAGTTAGGGGGGACCAGGCCGGCGGAGGAGGGCAGCTGTGGGTGATAAGGCCAGCAGGGGAGGGCAGTTGTGGGTGACCAGGCCAGCAGGGGAGGGCAGTAAGGGGCAATCGGGCTGGCAGGGGAGCAGTTAGGCATTGTCAGGCAGGCAGGCAGGCGAGCGGTTGGGAGCCAGCAGTCCTGGATTGTGAGAGGGATATCCGACTGCCCGTTTAATTATTGTCCTTATATCTTGTTTATCTTCACTAAATTATTACCTTTGATCTGTGAGTTTCTGAGAATAACTTCCTGCTATAATTATGGATTTTTTCCATTTCTCCTTTAATGCTGTGAATTTTTGTTTTAGGGTCTTCAGGCTATTTTATTAGAGCAGTAATGCTCCCTTATTTGTGGTTTTACTTTCTTCAGTTTAAGTTACCTGTGGTCAATTGCAGTCCAAAAATATTAAATGGAAAATTCTAGATATTTTGAGAGAGAAACAACATTTGCATAATTTTTTACAGTATATTATTATAATTGTTCTATGTTAACACATTGTTTGCGGGTAGTTTTTATTGTGCACTAACAGGTGGCGCAGGCCATTTTTGCTCATTTTTTGTGCAAATGGCAACTTTTAGTAAAATTATGATAACTTTAGTTTACGTATTTATACGTTACCCGCATTCTACCGCTAGTCTATAAGAAACGTATTAATACGTGTCCCGCGCTCTACTACCAGTCAACGTAAAACGTATAAGTAAACGTATAAATACGTTTCCCGCATACAATGTGTTATTATTAGTTGTTAAGCTCTTACTGTACATGATTTATAAAGTAAAGTCTATCACAGGTAGATATGTGTAGGGAAGAACAGTATATATAGGGTTAAGGACTATCAGGTTTCAGGCATCCACTGGGGAGTCTTAGAACATATTTCCCTCAGATAAGGGGGAACTACTGTATATAAATTTTTATGATTGATACATTTTGGTGGATTGTTCCTGATCACCAATTAAAGTCTTAATTTATCCTTATTAATATTTTCATCTTTAATTCTGCCTTGTCTCTTGTTTTATAATAATATTGGTATATCAGTTTTATTTTTTTGATTGTTGCGATTTATAAGTAATTTCTCTTTTTGTTTGCTTCAATTGTCTTTTTTTGTTCCTTTTTTTTTTTTGTCAGTTCTTATATTAGTTTTCTAGGGCCTCCATAACAAAGTATCACAAGCTGGGTGGCGTAAACAACAGAAATTTATTCTTTCACACTCTGGAGGCTAGAAATAGGGAATCAGGGGTCATGAGGGCCATGCACTCTGAAGGCTCCAGGAGAGGAATCTGTAACTTGTGGTTGCTGGCAGTCCAGGGCATTCCTCACTTGTAGGTGCATTTCTCCCCTGTGCTCCATCATCCTGGGACCTTCACATTACCTGTGTGTCTGTGTCCAAATTTCTCTCTCATAAGGATCCCAGTCATTTTGGATGAACTCAATTTGATTACATCTGCAGATACCCGATTTCCAAGTGAAGTTATATCCACAAGTTCTGGGTTAGCCTGAATTTCTGGGAGAACATTATTCAACCTAGCAGTTCTGTTGAGGTATAATTTCCATGCAGTAAAATTTAGCCTTTTTTATTGTACAGTTCTGCGAGCTTTGACAAATGCATATAATTATGTAGTTTTTACAGTCACACCCTCAAAAAATTCTTTTTTCTCCTTTTTTAGTTGATCCCTCCACCCACTGCTAACTCCTAGAAACTGCTGATGTGTTTTATGTCTCTGTAGTTTTGCCTTTTTAAGACTGTCACATAAGTAGACAAGACTCTAGCCTTTGATTCTAATATTTTTCACTTACCATAATTCATTTCAAATTCATTCATTCTGATCCATGTATCAGTAACTTGTTCCTGTTTTTTCCTGAGTAGCATTCCATTGTATGCATGCATCCTAGTTTGCTTATCCATTTACCAGTTGAAGGATAGTTTTGTCACTTTCACTTTTTGGCAATTAGGAAAAAAGCCCTATGAACATTCACACACAGACTTTCCTGCATGCATGATTTCATTTCTCTTGAGTAAATACCGGGGCTGGGATTGCCAGGTAGTATGGGAAGGATACATTTAACTTTTTAAGAAACTGCCAAACTGTTTTCCGAAGTGTCTATATTATTTTGCATTCTCACTAATGATTAATGAGAAGTTCCAGTTGTTCTGCATCCTTGCCTACAATTGCTATTGATAGAATTTTTCAAAAGCCTTTCTCCTGGGTGTGCAATGGTATCTTATGATAGTTTTAATTTGCATTTACCTATTGACTAATGATTTTGAGCATGTTTTCTTATGTTTATTTGCCATTTATAGATTTTTTTTTGGTTAAGTGTTTGTTCTTTGGCCCATTAACAAATATTTTGAAAAATGGAATTCACTTTTGGCAGCTCTATACTGTTGAGTTAATGAGGTTGGTTAAATACCCTGGACCTTCACATATTCATTATTTTTGTTACTATTGTTTAAAAAATAGCTAGCAATTTATAAATATTCTCTGTGAATTAGTCACCTGCAAAGTATTTTATCTGAATTATTGCAAATATTTTCTCCTATTTCATGGCTTCTTTTTCATTTTGCTAATAGTTTTTCAAAGAGCAGAAATGAAATTTATCAAATTTTTATGATAATGTTTTTGGCATCACATTTAAGAAATCTTTGCCAACCCAAGGTCAGAGAGATTTTTTATTTATTTGGAGAAGTTTTATAGTATTAAGTTTGACGTTTAGGTCTACAATCTGATTTGAGAATTTTTGTATATGATGTGAGGTATGAGAAAAATTAATTTTATTGCATATGGATGTTCCAGCACCATTTGTTGAAAAAACTATCCTTTCTCTATTGAATTGCCTTTGTATTTTTGTCAAAAATGCCCTTGAACATATATGTATGGGTCTATTTCTGTACTCTATTCTAATCCTTAGATCAGTGTTTGTCCTTTTGCCATGTCACACTCTTGATTACTATTGATTTTACTAGTGGCCCGGTGCAAGAAATTCGTGCACATTAAAAGGGAATTAATTAGAGGAAATTTCTTTTTTAAATATATTTTATTGATTTTTTACAGAGAGGAAGGGAGAGGGATAGAGAGTTAGAAATATCGATGAGAGAGAAACATCGATCAGCTGCCTCCTGCACACCCCGCACTGGGGATGCGCCCTCAACCAAGGTACATGCCCTTGACTGGAATCGAACCTGGGACCCTTCAGTCCGCAGGCCGACGCTCCATCCACTGAGCCAAACCGGTCAGGGCTAGAGGAAATATTTTAATATTGCTATTTTCCCTTTCTCTATAATAGAAGTGTCAGAGAAGAAAGAAAATTAGTAAAATGTATATGAAAATCTCCCTCCTGTTAGAGTCTGGGGTGTGCCACGGGACCTAGAGTCAAGTCCCTGCCCACCACCCGCATGCACTTCAAAAATCCAGGAGACCCAGACCCACCGGCCCCACCCCCGTCAAGCCCCTCTAGGCGGGGGGCACAGCCTCAGGTCCCCCAGCCTGGTGCCAGGTGGGAGGCGCAGTCTCAGGTCCCCCATCAAGCCCCGTGGGGTGGGGGGCATGGCCTGAGGTCCCTCGCCCCGGCCAGGTGCCATGCAGCCTCAGATCCCTGTTCTCTGGTCAGGATGTTATGGTGTCTGGGCTAATTTGCATATTCCTCTATTATGTAGATAGATTAATTTGATTAATTGTTTTCTCTAAGATTGTGTAGAAATGATATTACTTCTTTAAATTTTGGTAGAATTTGCCAGGAAAATATTTGCCTTCAATATTTCTCTTAAGGAAGGTTTAAACTATGAATTCATTTCACTAATGATCATAGATCTACTCAAACTGTTTCATTTTGGATGAGTTTGTGGTTTTTTGAATAATTTCTTCATTTCATATAAGTTGTCAAATTTGTGTGCTTAGTCAGTATTATTGCCTTACTAGCTTTTAATGCCTGTGACATCAATAATGATATTTCTGCTTCCATTTCCTGATTTCTGTCTTCTATGTCCCGGTAAGGGTCTGATTTGTGCTTTCTGTCTTTTGCTCTTTGGCAGTTTTGCTAGAGGCTTTGCAAATGTCAAAGAACCTTTTTTTGGTTTATTGATTTCTCTCTATTTGTTGATTTTCAATTTCATTAATTTCTGCTCTTTATTATTTTCTGCTTGTTCTGGGCTTATTTTGCTTCAGTTTTGATTTGACACCTTTCTTTTAATATAAGCAGTCTGATACAGTAATTCTCTCTCTGTGCACTGCTTTAGTTGCATCCCACAAATTTTGGTGTGTAGTGTCTTCATTTTCCTTCAATTCAAAGTATTTTTTTGTGTACCCTGAGACTTCTTCTTTTGACTCAGGCATGTTTAGAAGTTTTTGTTTACTCTCCAAGTGTTTGAATAGTATCCTCTGTGACTGATTTCTAGTTAAATTCCGTTACGTTCAGAGAGCACACTTTGTCTATGTTCTATTCTTTTAAATTGAGCTTCTCAAATGTGAAGGTTCATGTCTTTCACCAAATTTGAGTTTGTTTAACCATTATTTCTTCAAATATATTTTTCTTAATAGGCTCTATTTTGGGGGGGAGGTTGTAGGTTTTGTTTGTTTGTGTGTTTTGCCAATCTTTTTATCTCTTTGTTGTTCAGGTTGGATGATTTCTGTTGATCTACCTTAAAGTTCACTCTGTCATGTACTTAGTCCATCTCATGTATTTTAAATTTTTGATTATTAAATCTTTTCTGTTCTAAATTTTCCATTTGTTTTCACTTTGTGTTATTTCTTTGCTGAGACCTTTTTTTCAATTCCCTTCAAGAGTTCACCCTTACTTTTGGAGAATTTTTATAATAGCTCTATTAAAATCTCTTCCAGTTTATCCCAACGTCTGTGTTATTTTGGCATTGATGTTTATTGACTGTCTTTTCCTGTGAATTGATATTTTCCTTGTTTGTACGTTTAGTAATTTTGGTTCTTCATCTTGTTTAAATGCTCTGGAGAATATTGGTTTTTATTTTTTTACAGCAGACAGTTTGCTTGGGTTGAGGCTACAAGTTCCAACTAGTAACTTTGGGATTGTGGTTTTAACATCAGTTCTGTTTTCAAAGGCTTTGCCTTACTCTTCAGCTACTTTCTGAGTCTACGCCTTGCAGAGGCTAGTTTGGGTCCTGGGCAGTGGTCTTCATTTATTGCTCAGTGTTTGATCTGATGTTTAGAATCAGACCCCAGAAGTGCTGCTCAGGAGAGAATCTAGAAACTCACGTACAACTTCCTAGAGTCGCTTTCCTGAGCTCCTGGTACTTCGCAGCCTCCCTGGTGGTATCTGAGTCCCTGGACTCCTGATTTTCCTTCCCCCTGAAAACTGATGTTCACATTTCCCGTTTGCTGCATACTTCCCACAGCTACACACACGCTCAAGGCAAAATGGTGTCTCTCTCATTCCTTGAGCTTCCTGCTTTGCAATGGGCAGAAAGATGCTATCGATGTTTGGAATTAAGTCCAATGTTAAAGTCCCTCTTTTCTCAAATATATACTTGTATGTAGGCCTGGCCCTGGTTTTATATGTCATGGCATTTATAGCAGAGCTGAACTTTTTACTGACATGAGTCTTGTAAAATTTTTCTTTAAAAAAAAAAAACACACCCCAAAAACATTTTTTAAGGTGTTGTTCTGGGAATACTTGTTATTCATTAGGTCATTGCCTCCCTTCTCAAGTCAAATTTTGGATGTCCATGTGATACCACCAGTAAATGTCATTAATGCTAGAAATTTGGCAAATGCTTATTTTTTCACTATCAATCAGTATTACCAATTGAACTTTCTATATATACATTCCTAGGCCCCATCCCTTTAGCTTCTGATTTAGTAGATGTACAGCACAATTAATAAAGAAGAAAATGACCTACATGCTTATGTCTCCTGTTTTGGCACTCTTGTTTCAATGCCAGACATTTCCGTGGTCTGGGGGATTTCCTTTAGGACAGATATGTCTGAGAAGATTGCGATCATATTGTTCCTTGAAGGTTGTCAAATCCCTGGGTTTCCCAAGGTAGCTAGGTACCATCTGAACAAACTCGGTGCCAACCCGCAGTTTTCCTGCCTCGATGAGGGGCTCAGCTTCTCCCCATATCCCAGGTGTGTTCTTCACTGGTTCTTCATTCTTGAGGTTGTCTGTGAGTCATTGAACATGCATTGCTTAGCTGGTTGTTCCCAAACCATCTTGTCAAGGGACTTAATATTATCCTGTCGTTTTCTTTATTGTGTTTAAGGATAAAAAATTTAACTTTTTCAAATTTTAAAAATTGAGGTATAGCATACATCCAGTACTGCTTAACATATATCAATCTTAAATCTCCAGCTGGGGTTCTGCATAAGCATGTGACCGCGCACCCACCCTGCATGTGGTTTCCATCACCCTGGTGGTTCCTTAGTGCTCCTTCCCAGTCAGTGACCTCTTCCCCTGAGTCAATCTCTGTTATTCTGATTTCTAACACCATTAGTTAGTTTTGCCTGTTCTAAGACTTTATATAAGATGCAGAATATATACTCATGTATCTAGTATTTTTAATCAAATGGTTTTTATGGCCAATCCTTGCTGAGTTACTTAATATTACTGTTTCTGTCTCATTTATACCCCCGAACACCACAGCTAAACCAAAGCAGATTTAATTTGACTTTTATTTTACATTTTTCATAGGTGAGAGAATCTTAAAATTCTTTAGAAAATTTCTGATATTTCTTTTCCCATTCTAAAAGTTTCAGAGGTGTTCTGCTTCGTCTACTCATCTTTTTTTTTTTTTAATATTTTTTATTGATTAAGATATTACATATGTGTACCCTCTACCCCCCCTCTCCCCGCTCACCCCCTCACCCCCCCGTTGTCCGTGTCCATTGGTTAGGCCTATATGCTTGCATATAAGTCCTTTGGTTGATCTTTCCCCCTTGCCCCCACCCTCCCCTACCTTCCCTCCAAGGCCCGACAGTCCAATCAATGCCTCTCCGTCTCTGGATCAGTCCTTGTTCATCAGTTTATGTTGTTCATTATATTCCACAAATAAGTGAGATCTTGTGGTATTTATCCGCTCTCCAGTTCCATCCATGCTGTGGCAAATGGTAAGAGTTCCTTTTTCTTCTTCCTCTTCTTAAAGAATACCTTTCAGCTTTTCATATAATGCTGGTTTGGTGGTGATGAACTCCTTTAGCTTATTCTTATCCGTGAAGCTCTTTATCTGACCTTCCATTCTGAATGATAGCTTTGCTGGATAAAGTAATCTTGGTTGCAGGTTCTTGCTATTCATCTCTTTGAATATTTCTTGCCACTCTCTTCTGGCCTGCATGGTTTCTGTTGAGAAATCAGCTGACAGTCGGATGGGTACTCCCTTGTAGGTAACTGACTGTCTTTCTCTTGCTGCTTTTAAGATTCTCTCTTTATCTTTTGCTCTTGGCATTTTAATTATGATGTGTCTTGGTGTGGTCCTCTTTGGATTCCTTTTGTTTGGGGTTCTCTGCGCTTCCTGGACTTGTAAGTCCATTTCTTTCACCAGGTGGGGGAAGTTTTCTGTCATTATTTCTTCAAAAAGGTTTTCAATATCTTGCCCTCTCTCTCCTTCTGGTACCCCTATAATTCTGATGTTGGTACGCTTGAAGTTGTCCCAGAGGTTCCTTACACTATCTTCATATTTTTTGAATCTCTTTTCTTTTTTCTTTTTCGGTTGGGTATTTTTTGTTTCTTTGCATTTCAAATCTTTGACTTGATTCTTGGGATCCTCTTGTCTGCTGTTGGAGCTCTGTAAAGTATTCTTTATTTCAGTCAGTGTATGCATAATTTCTAATTGGTCCTTTTTCATGACCTCCATGGTCTCACCATACTCCTTGAGGGATTCATTAAATTTATCGGCGGTTTCCATAAAATTCTTGACAAACCTTATAAACGTGGCCTTGAACTCTATGTCCAGTCGTCTGCCCTCCTCCGTTTCTGCCAGTTGTAACCTGTTTCTTTGTCTCCGCATTTTGGCTGCTTCCCTGTGTTGATAGAGTGGCCTGCGCGCCAGGTGTCCTGTAGGGCCCAGTGGCTCAGCCTCCCCAGTTACCTGGGGTGGACACTCTTGGTGCACTCTTGGTGCCTTGGTTGATGTAGGATCACTGGGAGGAATTGACCTCCAGGCCAATTGGCTGTGGGAAGCAGCTGTGTCTGAAGTGGGAGAATGGTCCCCCTCTGACCACTGGGTACAGTGGCTCCTGGATCTAAGGAGGTGCTAATTCAGCTCCTGCCTGAGGCCTCACAGCCGGGGCCACGGAGAGGCTCAGCTGTGAAGCAATGCAAGCCGCTGCGGGGCCTTGGGCCTTCTCTTGGAAGTTCCGGGTCTGGCTGGCCCAGCTGCAGTTAGGTAATTATCAGGTTGCAAAGTTCTGGGGCATTCACATGCAAAAGCCTCTGCCACAGCCTGGGTGGGGCGGGGTCTCAGGGAGTCAAAAGGGCGTAGAAAGAAGCAATGGCTGATTCTCCGCGCCCGGAGTCGCGCGTCTCAGTGTCCCAGCAATGGCTGCAAGCACCTCCGAGGGAAATCTGCCCCCAAGTTCGCCCGCTGCCGCCTGACAGACCAGCCTCTCCCCGTATGAGTCCTGGGTCCCCAGAGACTTCCCGGAACCGGAGATCAGAGCAGTCGGGAGCTTGTGATTCAAAAAGACAGCCGCGTCCTCAGGTGCCACCCCCTTTCCGCGCGCGCGCGCGAGCCGCCACGTACCTCTGCACTCAGCCTCCGCAGCTCCTCTGGCTCTCAGTGTGCTTTTCTTTTCTTCTAGTTGTAGAAATTACACTCAGCCAGCCTTCCTGTTGTTTTGGACGATGTTTGCTCCGTCCTTTGGGCTAATTTTCAATTGTTGTGGGAGGCGACTATTTCCCGGTGTTTATCTATGCCGCCATCTTAGTTTCTCCGTCTACTCATCTTATATAATAAAAGTGTAATATGCAAATCGACCGAAGAACGGAATGACTGGTCAGCGGGGGGTGTGGCTGGCAAGCAGGTGGCACCAGGCCAGCCAAGGCGCATGCCAGCGGGCAGAGGGAGGGGACAGCGGTGGAGAGGATGTGGGACGGGGGATGGAGCTGCTGCTCGCCAGCCGGCGCCATCCCCTGATCAGCCTGCCAGGTCACCTCCTGCAGAGGGAGGCCAGACTGCGAGAGAGCAGCAGACCAGGCTGAGGGACTGCCCACCCCCCCATCCCCACCCCCCGCCAAGTGCATGAATTTTCATGCACTGGGCCTCTAGTATATTATGTTATTTATTTCTACAAATTTTTCTTGCCCTAGTTCTTTTTTTTTCCTCTTCCACATTTTATTGATTTTAGAGAGAGAAAAGAGAGAGAGAGAGAGAGAGAGAGAGCGAGCTCCCTGACCAGGGATCTAACCCACAACCTAGGTATGTGCCCTGATGTATGGGATGACACTCCAGCCAATGGAGCCACCTGGCCAGGTGTGCTCTTCCACATTTCCTTCTACAAGTGCATAGAGATGAAAGGGAGATTTCTACAACTTGTTTTCTCTTCGTTCTTTGCCATGCTAGCATTTTGTCTGGGGTGAATTAAGGTCAACTGAATGCCCCCAGTTATGTATTAATCTCTCTTTTCCTTCTCTTCCTTCTGACAGCATGATGGGAGTGGATCATTGCATGATATCCAGCTATCATTGCCATCTAGTCCGGAACCAGAAGATGGCGATCAAATATACAAGGTATGACTAGGTGGTCATGCTGAATTTTTCAAAGTTCTTTTTATTACTAAAGGTGTAAAACAGCAATAATTAAAACATTTACTAATGAATGTTTTAAAACCTTTGGCTTTGCTGTTTTGAATTTTAACAAGCTTGCTTTTAACTTTTGCTACCTTATTAAGTTAAAGTGAAATCCCTGTAGGGCTTTAATTTGAATTTATTTCATCAGTTGAATAAGCATTTGTTCCTGTGTTACCACTGGCACAGGATTCTTTTTTTTTTAATCATTAAATTTTTAAATTATTTTTTTATACTTATGAATAACAATTTAAAAATATGACTACCAGTAACAGTTAAAATGGTTAATAAGTACTTATATACCATATCACATATCTTAACATTGAAGAAATATACTGAAAAGGAAATTATTTTATCTTTTTTCATGTTTATAAATATAACTAGAGGCCCGGTGCACAAAAATTTGTGCACTCGGGGGGAAGAGGGGGTCCCTCAGCCTGGCCTGTGCCCTCTCGCAGTCTGGGACCCCTCGGGAGATAACGCCCTGCTGGCTTAGGCCTGCTCCCGGGTGGCAGAGGGCAGGCCCAATCCCTAGATGCAGCCCCTGGTCGGGCTCAGAGCAGGGCCGATTGGGGTGTTGGGGCACCGCCCCCTGTCATACACAGAGCAGGGTGGATTGGGAGGTTGCGATGCCACCCCCAGTCATGCTCAGGGTAGGGCCGATTGAGGGGTTGGGGCACCGCCCCCTGTCACACTCAAGGCAGGGTCGATGGGGAGGTTGCGGCGCCACCCCCTGTCATGCATAGAGCAGGGCCAATCCGGGGGTTGGGGTGCTGCCCCCTTTCACACACAGAGCAGGGCCCATCCAGGGGGTTGGGGAGCTCCCCTCTGTCATGCACAGAGCAGGGCCCATCAGGGGGTTGAGGAGCTCCCCCGCCGTCACTCAGAGAGTAGGGCCCATAGGGGAGTTGGGGCGCCACCCCCTGTCACACACAAAGCAGGGCGGATCAGGGGGTTGGGACGCCGCCACTATCACACTCAGGGCAGGGCCGATGGGGAGGTTATGGCTCTACACCATCACACACAGAGCAGGGCCCGTGGGGTGGGGGGGGGGGTTGTGGCGCCGCCCTCTATCACCCACAGAGCAGGGCCAATCAGGGGGTTGGGGCGCCGTCACTCTCACACTCAGGGCAGGGCCGATGGGGAGGTTATGGCTCTACCCTGTCACACACAGAGCAGGGCCCGTGGGGTGGGGGGGGGCGGGTTGGGGCGCCGCACCCTGTCACACACAGAGCAGGGCCGATCAGGGGGTTGGGCGCCGCACCCTGTCACACACAGAGCTGCAGGGCGATCAGGAGGTTTGGGCGCTGCCCCCTGTCACACTGATCCCGGTGCCGAGAGGCCTCTCGGCTCCGCTGATCCCGGTGCTGGGAGGCATATTACCCTTTTACTATATAGGGTAGAGGCCTCATGAATGGGTGGGGCTGGCTGGTTTGCCCTGAAGTGTGTTCTGGATCAGGTTGAGGGTCCCCAACTGGGGTGCCTGGCCAGCCTGGGTGAGGGGATGATGGCTGTTTGCAGCTGGTCACACACCCTTCAGGGTGGGGGTCCCCATTGGGGTGCCTGGCCAGCCTGGATGAGGGGCTGAGGGCTGTTTGCAGCTGGTCATACACCCTTCAGGGTGGGGGTCTCCACTGGGGTGCCTGGCCAGTCTGGGTGAGGGGCTGAGGGCTGTTTTCAGGCTGGCGGGTTACGGAAGCTCCCAACCGCTCCTTTTTTTCTTTTTCTTTTTTTAATTCTGGGCCAGCTTTAGCTCTGAGGCTCCAGCTCTTAGGCCTCCGCTGCTGAAAGTAGGTATTTGTTTTGGTTCGAAACAATGTATAACTCCAGCTCTGACTCCAGCTCTGAGATCCCAGCTCGCTGAAAGCTGGTTTCTGGGGTTTTTTTTAGCTTCTATATTTGTTAAAATGTTTCAAACTGCAGGCTCAGAGGCCTGCAAGGCAGGCGGGGAACATTGGTTTCCTCCGTCACTGAAGCAAGCAAGCCTCATGTTAGTTTCAAGCTGCCTGGCTGCCGGCCGCCATCTTTGCTGACAGTTAATTTGCATATCGCCCTGATTAGCCAATGGGAAGGGTAGTGGTCGTACGCCAATTACCATGTTTCTCTTTTATTAGATAGGATTATAGAATGCAGATATATTTTAGTGAAAGTACATTTTGTTATAATGCTCATCTTTTGTCTATTTTTAGTTAGAGAAAGCTTTTTCCTTTGCAACTATTTTTGAAGCATATATTTTTTTTTAAGTACATACAAGTATTTCTGATTTATTCAATTCTTGATTTATAAATTTTTTTGCCATTACATTCTACTTGCAGGGTATGCTAGGCAGTGTTTGTTAGTCATCTGTAGTAACAACCAACCATGAAATATTGGTGCCTTACAATAAGAACAGTTTATTTCTCACCTGTTATTTCTTCACATGGTACATATTGGATGTAGGTCAGTTGGGACTCAGTTTCCTCTGTCTTCATCCTGGTGTC
Source organism: Myotis nattereri (assembly GCF_964212035.1). NCBI lineage: Eukaryota > Metazoa > Chordata > Mammalia > Chiroptera > Vespertilionidae > Myotis > Myotis nattereri. The sequence goes on from NC_138088.1 coordinate 1,631,050, forward strand.
CAGGCTGAAGGTCAGCGCCTACCTTAGACATGGTGTTTTCATACCTGAGGGGAAAGAACGCTGGCAGAATCGTGTGGAGTCTGCTTGGATGTAGCATGTTACTCCCACAAGTCAAGTGACCAAGCCTGCTATTAGGGATCAGAGAAGCATAATTTTCTCACAGGATGTAGACTGACTTATTGGAAACAAAATTGTATATAAAACAATCAAATCAAAAGAATATAGAATAGTAGCCACACTGTGGCTTTTCAATATGTTATACATCTCTTCCCATCTCTCCTCTTGCTCACATTGTGACTAATTGTAAGGCAGCCGGTCCCCAGCAGAACATTCTTTAAAGAGCCAAGAACATGCACATAGTTGAGAAGCACTTACTTACACAATCCCTGATTATCGCACAGTTGACTTTTTTCCTGCATTCATTTTTGTGAAAGTTTTTTACATGTAAAAATATTCGTTTTAAAGAAAAAGTTTTCAATGTCAACTTTTTTATGCAAGTATCTTCATTTTTTTCCACAGATCTTCTTGTTTGTCTATGATAGACACATTGTTACACAATATTTATTTATTTATTTATTAAAGAGAGTGGAAGGGAGGGGGAGAGACAGAGCGAGAGAAACATCAATGCGAGAGACACATCAATTGGTTGCCTCCTGTATCCGCCCCAATGGGGGGGGCTGGGTATCTACCTTCAACCTAGGTATTTGCCCTGGACCAGAATTGAACCTGTGACCCTTCAGTCCGCAGGCTGGTGCTCTAACCACTGAGAAAACTGACTAGGGCATTATTTATTTACCTTTTAGACAGTAACCCATTTATTTATTACTAGAGGCCCGGTAAATGAATTCGTGCATGGGTGGGGTCTGGCTGTCCCCGTCCCTGATAGGTGTGGGAAGTCTGATTGGGGGTGGGGCCGGCTGGGGTAGGGGCCGCAGGCGGTTGGCCAGCCAGCCCCGCACCCTGGTTGAAATCCCAGTTGAACTCCCAGTCAAACTCCCCGTTGAGGGGACAATTTGCATATTAGCCTTTTATTATATAGGACAAGAGGCCCGGTGGACAAAAATTTGTGCACTTGGGGGTCGGGGAAGGGGGGATCCCTCAGGCGGCCTGTGCCCTCTCGCAGTCTGGGATCCCTCAGGGGATGACCACCTGCTGGCTTAGGCCTGTTCCCCGGGGGATTGGGCCTAAGATGGCAATCAGATATCCCTCTGGCAGCCCGGCAGCCCTCGGGGGATGTCCACTTGCCAGCGGGGAGCAGGCCTAAACTGCAGTTGGACATCCTTAGTGCTTCTGAGGAGGTGGGAGAGGTTCCCCCCACCACTGCTGTATTGGCAGCCATCAGCCTGGCTTGTGGCTGAGCAGAGCTCCTCCCATGTGAGAGCAACCTGACCACCAGAGGGCAGCTCCTGCATTGAGCGTCTGCCCCCTGGTGGTCAGTGTGTGTCATAGTGACCAGTCATTCCCAGTCTTTCTGCTGTTAGGGTTAGTTTGCATATTACCCTTTTACTATATAGGGTAGAGGCCTGGTGCACGGATGGGGGCCGGCTGGTTTGCCCTGAAGGGTGTCCCGGATCAGGGTGGGGGTCCCCACTGGGGTGCCTGGCCAGCCTGGATGAGGGGATGATGGCTCTTTGCAGCTGGTCACACCCCCTTCAGGGTGGGGGTCCCGCTTGGGTGCCTGGCCAGCCTGGATGAGGGGATGATGGCTCTTTCCAGACTGGTGGGTGACTGAAGCTCCCAACCTCTCCTTTTTTTCTTTTTCTTTTTTTATTCTGGGATTTGTTTACCTTCTATGGCTATCACTGGAACTGAGAGCCATCTTTAGCTCTGAGGCTTGGCTCCAGCTCTGAGACCTCGGCTGCTGAAAGCAGGGATCTGGGTTTGTTTGGGTTCTATAATTGTAACACTGTTGTGGTCCTGCTCGCTGGGCTGAAAGCAGGTTTCTGGGGTTTGTTTAGGTTCTATATTTGCAACATTGTTTCAGAGTGCAAGCTCAGAGGCTCGCAGCGGCAGGTGGGGAACCTTGGATTCCTCCGTCACTGGAGCAAGCAAGCCTCCTGTTCGCTTCAGCTGCCTGGCTGCCGGCCGCCATCTTGGTTGGCAGTTAATTTGCATATCGCCCTGATTAGCCAATGGGAAGGGTAGTGAAGTTATGGTTAATTACCATGTTTGTCTATTATTAGATAGGATTGGACTTTAGAACTTTGTGCTGGGTTCCACTGGATGTTTCCCTGGTTTCTTCTGGGCTCACTCATGCCTCTGCTAGCTGATTGTTGCCTGGGGCCCACAACTTCTCTCCCTGTAGTCTTTCACCCAAAAGGCCATCCCTGTCTTGTTCACTTGGTTGAATTATTAGGGGTCCTCATGGCAAGAGAAAGTGTCAGGCTTTATAAAGCCCAAGTTTAAAACTTCAACTTTGCCTTTCCCACCTTGTGTTGATCATAGGAAGTCATGAGGCCAGTTCAGATGTAAGGAGTTGAGAAATACAGTGGAGAGGGAAGAGTTTGTTCATTGTTTTAAGTCTATATTATATAACTTTAAGAAAAAATCTGTGTGGCTGGTTAATCCCTAAATTCTTTTATATATAATATATTTTTATTGATTTCAGAGAGGAAGGGAGGGCCCGCAACCCAGGCATGTGCCCTTGAACGGAATCGAACCTGGGACCTCCCAGTCTGACGCTGTCACTGAGCCAAACCGGACAGGGCTAGTCCCTAACTTTTTAAATGTTCAATAATAGTGTCATTGTTTGTGGTTTCTGTCCTCTCCCTCCTCCCCTTATGTGCATTGAACTTGGCCATCATTCCCAAGGTGAGAGACCATGTCTTTGCCATCTCCTTGCTTTATGCTTCACAGAATTCAAATATGTCAGTCAGCCTTTCTTTTCAAGAAATAGCCATAATATTCTGTGCAAATTTTTAACATCATTGTCATATACCTGTTATACTGTTTGCTACTGGCTTTTTTGCCCTTAGGTGACCTCTTGGGGACAGTCACTTTATCTTCCTTTTTAAAAAATGTATCTTTATTTTGAAAGTACTACAGATATCCCCTTATTTTCCACCACTGACCCCCTCTAGCCTGCTCTCCCTCCCTCTCCCCCCACCTAGGCCTGCACTGCACTGTTATCTGTGTCCATGGGTCATGCATGTAAGTTCTTTGGTTAATCTCTTCCCACATCCTCCCTTCTTCCCTCCGAGATGCCTCGTCTGCTCCATGCCTCCATGTTTCTGGACCTGTTTTCTTGTCCCTGTGCCGTTCCTTCCAGGCAGACCATTCCTAGTCTTTCTTCCTCCTCTTCAATGTAAGATGCAGTAGCTGATAGTCCCTTTCCCAGACTCTCCTGCTCTTCATCAGCAGATGCCTAGCTGTGTTTCCCTCTCATCTAAAATGGTTTAGCAGTTTCAAATTATGTAAATACTAGAGGCCCGGTGCACCACAGTTTGTGCACTCGGAAGGAGGGCGTCCCTCAGCCCAGCCTGTGCCCTCTCACAGTCTGGGGCCCCTCGGGGGATGTCCGGCTTGTTTCATTCCCACCGCCCTCAGCCTCCCAGCCTGGGTTGTTTCGTTCCCGCCTCCTGGCCTGGGTTGTTTCGTTCCCGCCTCCCAGCCTGGGTTGTTTCGTTCCCGCCTCCCGGCCTGGGTTGTTTCGTTCCCGCCTCCCGGCCTGGGTTGTTTCGTTCCTGCTTCCCAGCCTGGGTTGTTTTGTTCCCGCCGCCCTCAGCCTCCTGGCCTGGGTTGTTTCGTTCCTGCCTCCCAGCCTGGGTTGTTTCGTTCCTGCCGCCCTCAGCCTCCCAGCCTGGGTTGTTTCATTCCCGCCTCCCTCAGCCCCCCGGCCCGGCCCGGGTTGTTTCTTTCCCGCCGCCCTCAGCCACCCAGCTTGTTTTGCTCCCGCCTCCGCTGTCTGGCTTGCTTCGCTCCCAGCCGGTATATGCAAATTAACCGCCATCTTTGTTGGTGGTTAATTTACATATTGTGTTGATTAGCCAATGGGAGGTGTAGCGAAGGTACGGTCTATTACCATTTTTGGCTATTGTTAGATAGGATGGTGACTTGTGTCATTACAAGTTTAAGGTCTAAAATCTCCACTGGACCTGCCATGTCTCTAATCTGTCCTTTATCTCAGGACATCTCCCTCTCCCATTCCCCTGATAAACTGTTCCAAACAAACTCTCCTCAAGCCCAGTTCTCAGCCACTCTTCTCATCTTCTTCAGTAGCCTCGTGCTCATCAAACAAGATCACCTGCTACCTGCTTCCTGCCACCCAACTTCCCTGTAGCAGGTGTCATTCTCATTCACTTTGTCCCAGCTCCAGGGAAAGCGGCACGATGCTGTGGAGGACCCCGCTCTCCTTGTGACTATCTGCTGCTGCTGAGGACCCGCCTGCATCTGCCGCTGTTGTCTGCTTCAGTGTGCTTTATCTACTTCCTCTTCATCCTCAGTGTATACATTTCTATCTTAAATTCAGTAAATCAGGTAAACTTTTCCTTGCCTCTCCTTAAAACCCCTTCCAGTAAACCTGGAAATCTGGAAAACCTAAAATAGCTACTGATTTTAATGCTGTACGTTTGGTGTGACTTTTGTCGTAAAAGCTTTTATTCCTTGGGTTTTGTGTCACTTCTCTCTGAAATCCCCTTTACCCTTTTTTCTTTCATCTCCTTTGTAGGTTTCTTTTCTTCTTTAGAAGGTAGATTTAGCCCAGTCCCCTTTCAACCTTTTACTGTCATGATATCACATATGACATGATTGATAATATATAAAATCTTTAATACTTGATAATCCAGTTGCCCACTGGAAATTTCCACCATATGTCCCGCCCATAGGTACCTCTAATAGTATATTTAAAACTCAGGAATATTCCTTTCTGGACATATTTCCCCTCCTTTATTCTCCAACTAGAGGCCCGATGCACAAAAATTCATGCAAGAGTAGGTGTTACTGCTCCCAGCTGCCAGCATAGGCTTCCCTCTGGCACCTGGGACCCAGGCTTCCCTCACAGTCCCGGCTTCATCCAGAAGGATGTCCAGTTTAATTAGCATATTACGCTTTTATTGTAGACTAGAGACCCGGTGCACAAAAATTTGTGCACTCGGGGGTGGGGGGTGTCCCTCAGCCCGGCCTGTGCCCTCTCACAGTCTGAGACCCTTCGGGGGATGTCCACCTGCTGGCTTAGGCCTGCTCCCCGGGGGATTGGGCCTAAGCTGGCAGTCAGACATCCCTCTGGCAGCCTGGGAGCCCTTGGGAGATGTCCACTTGCCAGCGGGGACCAGGCCTAAGCTTCAGTCGGACATCCTTAGCGCTGCTGAGGAGGCGAGAGAGGCTCCCGCCATCACTGCTGTGCTGGCAGCTGGCAGCCTGGCTTGTGGCTGAGCAGAGCTACCCCTGTGGGAGCACACTGACCACCAGGGGGCAGCACCTGCATTGAGCATCTGCCCCCTGGTGGTCAGTGTGTGTCATAGTGACCAGTGATTCCCAGTCGTTCTGCTATTAGGGTTAGTTTGCATATTACCCTTTTATTATATGCCTGGTGCATGGGTGGGGGCTGGCTGGTTTGCCCTGAAGGGTGTCCCGGATCAGGGTGGGGGTCCTGCTGGGGTGCCTGGTCAGACTGGGTGAGGGGCTGAGGGCCATTTTCAGGCTGGCCACACCTCCTTCAGGGTGGGGGGGGGGTCCTGCTGGGGTGCCTGACCAGTCTGGGTGAGGGGCTGATGGCTGTTTGCAGGCTGACAAGCCCCCCAGCATGGACCCTTACTCCATGAGGGTGTGGCCAGCCTGGGTGAGGGGCTGATGGCTGTTTGCAGGCTGGCCACAGCCCCTTCAGGGTTGGGGTTCCCACTGGGTTGCCTGGCCAGCCTGGATGAGGGGATGATGGCTGTTTGCAGCTGGTCACACCCCCTTCAGGGTGGGGGTCCCCACTGGGATGCCTGGCCAGCCTGGATGAGGGGATGATGGCTGTTTGCAGCTGGTCACACCCCCTTCAGGGTGGGGGTCCCCACTGGGATGCCTGGCCAGCCTGGATGAGGGGCTGATGGCTGTTTGCAGGCTGGCCACGGCCCCTAGCCATTCAAGCTCCCAGTGGAGGCTGGCTGGAAGCAGGTATCTGGGATTTATTTATCTTCTATAATTGAAACTTCATTGCCTTTAGTGGAGGGCACAGCCAGCCAGGGCAGGCGGGAAGCTTGGCTTCCTCCATTGCCAGGGCAACCAAGCCTCCTGCTTGCTCCAGCTCCATGGCTGCTGGCCGCCATCTTGATTGGGTTAATTTGCATATAATCACTCCGATTGGCTGATGGGCATGGCTTGGGGCATAGCGAAGGATGGTCAATTTGCATGCTTCTCATTTATTAGATTAGATTCTTTTGATGGCACAACAATCCACCATATCACCCAAGCTAGAAGTATAGATGGCACTCTTCTTTTGTGATTTTAATATTTTTATTAAATTGATTGGGGTAACATTGGTCAACATGAACATACAGGTTTCAGGTGTGGGTTTCTATGTTACAAGATCTGTGTATTACACTCCATGCCCACCACCCAGTGTCAAATCTCCTGTCACCTTATATTAGGACCCCCTTTTCCCTCTCCCCTTCCCTCTTGTAACCACCGCACTGCTGTTTGTGTTCATGAGTTTCAGTTTTATGTCCTACATATTGAATGACCTAATATAGTTTTTAGCTTTTCTGACTGAATTATTTCACTTAACATAATGTTCTCAAGGTGCATCTATATTGCTTCACGTGGTGCTATTTCATCCTTTCTTATGGCTGAGTAGTGTTCCATTCTGTATGTGTACTGCATCTTCTTTATCCAGTTCTCTGTTGCGGGATACTTTGGTTGTTTCCATGTCTTGGCTACCGTGAATAATGTTGCAATGAACGTAGGGGTGCTTGTATCTTTGTGACTACATGAATTCTAGTTTTTCGGGCATGTATCCAGGAGACAGACTGCTGGGTTGTATGGTAGCGCTATTCTTCATTTTTTGAGGAATCACCAGACTGCTTTCCATAGTGGCTATACCAGCCTACAGTCCCACTAGCAGTGAATGAGGGTTCCCCTTTTTCCACCTCTCCAGCACTTGTTATTGCTTGTCTTGTTGATAATGGCCACTCCAACAGGTGTAAGGTGGCATCTCATTGTAGTTTTGATTGACATTTCTGTAATTGCCAGTGAGATTGAACATCTTTTCATATATCTATTGGCTGTTGGTATGTCTACTTGGGAAAGGTGTATTTTCAGGTACTCTGCCCACCTTTTTAAAAAAATATATTTTTGCCATAGCTGGTTTGGCTCAGTGGATAGAGCGTCGGCCTGCGGACTGAAGGGTCCCAGGTTCGATTCCCGTCAAGGGCATGTACCTTGGATGCAGGCACATCCCTAGTAGGAGGTGTGCAAGAGGCAGCTGATCGATGTTTCTCTCTCATCGATGTTTCTAACTTTCTATCTCTCTCCCTTCCTCTCTGTAAAAAAATCAATAAAATATATTTTAAAAAATATATATTTTTATTGATTTCAGAGAGGAAGGGAGAGGGAGAAAGAAGAGAGACATCAATGATGAGAGAGAATCATTGAGTGGCTGCCTACTGCATGCCCCTTACTGGGGATCCAGCCCACAACCTAGGCATGTGCCTTTGACTAGAATCGAACCCAGTACCCTTCAGTCCACAGGCCAATGCTTTATCCACTGAACCAAACCAGGTAGGGCCCACTGCCCACTTTTTGATTGGGTTGTTTGTTTGTTGTTGAGTTTTTACGAGTTTTTTATATATTTTGGAAATTAAACCTTTGTCAGAGGTACTGTTTGCAAATATCATCTCCGATTTGGGTGGCTGCCTCTTTGTTTTGTTGTTTCTTTTGCTGTGCAGAAGCTTTTTAGTTTCATATAGTCCCATTCATTTATTTTTGCCTCTACTTCCTTTGCCTTTGGGGTCAAGTTCATAAAATATTCTCTACTGCCAAGGTCCATAAGTTTGGTACCTATATTGTCTTCTGTGTAACATTGTTTAGGGTCTTATGTTTAGGTCTTTAATCCATTTGTACATGGAGACAAACTGTAATCCAGTTTCCTTCATTTGCATGTGGCTTTCCAGTTTTCCCAGCACCATTTATTGAAGAGACTAGCTTGATACCATTTCTGGTTCCTTTGTCAAAAATTATCTGTCCACAGACATGTGGTGTTATAGCTGGGCTCTCTATTCTGTTCCTTTGATCGGTATATCTGTTTCTCTGCCAATACCATGCTGTTTTGATTATCGTAGCTCTGTAATATAATACCTCCAGCTTCATTCCTTTTTTCTCAGGATTGCTTTGGCTTTTCGGGTTCTTTTGTGGTTCCATGCAAATCTGATGATTTCTTGTTCTATTTCTTTAAAAAATGACATTGGGATTTTGGTGGGGATCGCATTAAATCCGTACATTATTTTAGGCAATATGGCCATTTTAATTATATTGATTCTTCCAATCCATGAACATGGAATATTTTTCCATTTTGCTATGACTTTTGCAGTCTCTTTTAATTATGCTTTGTAATTTTCAGCATATAGGTCTTTTGTGTTCTTTGTTAAGTTTATTCTTAGGTATTTTATTTTGGGGGGTTGCAATTACAAAAGGAATTGTTTTTTTCATTTCTTTTTCTGAAGTTTTGTTGTTAGTATACAGGAAGGCAATGGATTTTTTCACATTGATTTTGTATCCTGCAACTTGACTGCATTTGTTTATTGTTTCTAATAGTTTTTCGGTGGAGTCTTTGGGTTTTCTATATACAGAATCATGTCATCCACAAAAAAGTGACACTTTTCCTTCCCAATTTGGATGCCTTTTATTTCTTTCTCTTGCCTTATTGCTCTGGACCTTCCAGCACTATGTGGAATAAGAGTGGTGAGAGTGGCCATCCTCGTCTTGTTCCCGATCTTAGAGGAAAAGCTTTCAGTTTTTCACCTCTGAGTATGATATTAGTTGAGAGTTTATTATATATGGCCTTTATTATGTTGAGGTACTTTCCTTCTATTCCTAGTTTATTGTTTTAATTATAAATGGATATTTTTATTGTCACAAATTATTCCTGTTGGCTCTGTAAGTTTTTTGGTGAACTTGTGTTGTGACCTTATATTCTTTGCTTCAGGTGGAATATCTCCCTTGAGTATTTCCTGCAATGGAGGTTTCATGGTGATAAAATCTCTCAAGAATGTCTTTATTTCTCATTCATATTTAAAGAATAATTTTGCTGGATATATTATTCATGGCTGGTAATTTCTCTCTTTCAGGCATTTGAATATTTGGTTCCACTCTCCTCTGGCTTGTAGAGTTTCTGCTAAGAAGTCGGATGGAATTTGATGGCTATTCCTTTGTAGGTCACTTCCTTCTTTTCCCTGGCTGCTTTGAGAATTTTTTCTTTGTCATTAATTTTTGACAGTTTTGATACCAAGTGCCTTGAAGAGGACCTCTTTGGATTGAGGTAACGAGGTGTTCTGTATTCTTCTTGGATTTGAGGATCTAGTTCTTTACATAGATTTGGGACGTTCTCATCCACCATTTGTTTTAATAGACTCTCCATTCCGTGCTCCCTCCCTTCCTCCTCTGGAATGTCTACAGTTCTTATATCGCCTTTTTCTGATGGAGTCAGTCATATAGGTCTCGTAGAGCTCTTTCATTTTTCTTAATTCTCTCTTCCTTCTGTGTCATTTATTGGTTCCTATCTTTGATGTCACTAGTTCTTTCCTCTATCTCATTGGTCCTATTTTCTATGCTGAGTAGTTTACTCTTTTGTGGGGAGGGGGGGCTGTATAAGAAAGTCTTTATTGTAGAAGCTAGTGGCCATGTAGCCATTGCTATCAAGAAGCTACTAAAAAAAAACAGTCTTTCAAAACAGTCCCATATAGTAGGTAGCCACACACTGGCTAGGTAATGGAGATACCTCCTTTCCTACATAGTAGCAGCCTCCAACATAGGAGCTATTATCTGAGCAGCCGTGCACTGCTTCTGGACTCACAGCCTGTCATAGTAGCTGCATATGAGCTCACTAACTTGCTGGTCAGTACCATACTTTAATAACACTTAGACAAAAGAGACTTCTTTCCAAATAGTGACATCAATCATTTGGGTTAGAGAAGGGCACGCTTGCGCATTCTGGATTGCTACATCCTTGCACCTGCACATAGCATCTTAGCCATGAACGTTTTGATTAAGATTTCCATGCTCACCATGGCCTTGACATCCAGCATGTTCTGAACAAGGCCTCTACACTCCACTTGGCCTTGAGCATCCGGGATACTCTGACAGTGTTCCCATGCTGCACCTCTTACGCTGGATGTCCACCTAGGGGCACTCTACCTACTTGCCAGCTCCCTAAACACAGAGTTCACAATAATAATACAAACTGTAACATGCTATGACCAGTACTCATATGTGGGGCCCTAATAGCAAAACTTGTAGGTTCCACCCCTTGGTGGAGTTCACTTTTCCTGTCCCCACATGGGATGATGGCCTACTAGCCACTGTTGCTAGTGCCACAAAGACAGCCAAGCTGTCCTTCTAATGGCCAAAGGGCTACTCTGTCCAGTATCTGAATCAAACCACAGTTCATCTGTACTCAAATGGACAGTCACAGCTGTCCGTGTAGTAGGGTTCCCCCTACTTGACTCATCCTTAGCACATATGGCCTCTGTGAGGATGACATGCCCTCTCAGAACGAACTAGGGAGTAGCTCCTCCACTCGAGCTTTATCCCTTCGCAGGGTCTCACATGTCACAGGACCTCACAAGGCCTGTAACTCCTGTGACAGAGGGCTGGTCCTCGCGGCTTCCCTCTGTTGCAAATACCGCCCCCAACTCCTACTTTATTCAAGTGGGGTTTGTGCCACCCCCAACATGGGCGTGGTCACACAGGACTACAAGGCAACACACAGACTGCCACCTGTCTCTCTATGAGAGAGTATTGGCTCCCAGATTTTTTCTATAACTGGGACTAAAATCTGATGGGTGCTCTCCTCTGTTCCCTTGGGTGACTACCTTCTTGGCAGCTAGGTACCCTCTGCTTCTGGGGTTCAACCCCACGTTGCCCCTTCCAGGATAGCAGACACGTGGCCGTAACATCGGCGCTCAGTGGGGAGCTGGACACTCACCAGTACTCCTAAAGACCAACCATCATAGGTCTGCAAAACTGCTGGGAGCTGCGTTCAAATTTGCAAAAGAATTAGAGGTTAATACAACATTGTTAACACAATGAAACATTGGCACCGTGGCCGCCCCAGGCAGCCAAATCCTGTGCCATCAAACCTTGACACATGGTAGGGTCCTGTCAACCCTTCTATGCAAAAGCGAACTGTCCTTGACTCTCTGGAGCCGTGTCCATGGAGAAGGCACCAGCCAAGTCCTCCATGTAGTTTTCTGAAAGCCACAGTCAGGTGCCAGGTGCCGTGAGGCTCCTCTTCACTGGCCACACCCGAGAACCGCAGCAGCTGAGTGCGGTGGACGATCCTTATCTTCTCTGGCCTCAGACTCCTGTCCAGCCTCCCTAGATGGTGCAGGAGAGAGTTGCCCGCCTCACATGGGTAGCTTACTCTCTAGGTACAGGCAACTGAGCCTGTACCTTTATCCAGGCTGTAGCAGAGCAAACTGTAGTCTGTGGGTTCCACATGTGGCCTCTGGGGCCCCCAACAGGGTGTCTGGCTTGTCCCTTAGTCTAGGACAGTGGTTCTCAACCTTCTGGCCCTTTAAATACAGGTCCTCATGTTGTGACCCAACCATAAAATTATTTTCGTTGCTACTTCATAACTGTAAGGTTGCTACTGTTATGAATTGTCATGTAAATATCTGATATGCAGGATGGTCTTAGGCGACCCCTGTGAAAGGGTCGTTTGACCGCCAAAGGAGTCACGACCCACAGGTTGAGAACCGCTGGTCTAGGAGATCAAATTCCTTTCCTCAAGGAAAGTGCAAAGTCCTGGAGGTGCTCCAGCTCAGGGGGAGTCTTTTCTCCATTCTCTCCGGGATTTCTGCTGCTGTTACTGGCTCCATTGCCACTGCTTTCAAGATCCTGGGGCCCCTGCTCCACCCCTGCAGCTGCTGGCTGTGTTGTCCCCATCGTCTCCTTTGTCCCGGTTGTCCCTGTCCCTGGTCCCCCCCCCCCCACTGCCGCCCTTTGCTCAAAGTGGCCCTGAACAGGGCGGGGGGTGGGGGTGGAGGTGAGGGGAGGGGGTGGGGGTGGGCGGGAGCATAGTGAGAATCACCTGTGCACATTGCAAAGCACTCCTACAGCATCTGGCCTCTCTTCTTACTCCCAGCAGCCGTGGCAGCTGGGCATGGTGGCTTTGCCATCTCTGGATCGCTGGATTACTGGGTGGCAGCTTGGGGAGTCCAGCTCAGGTGTCTGGCCCCTGGAGGCCGGGTCCGCAGCTGCTCCCACTGTGGCTGTGTCACACCATAAATGGCGGCCTGCTTCCAAGTCCTCTAGGGTGTCAGAGTCAACATGATCTCCCGACTGGCCACTTACCCCAAATCCTGTCATGACCTCAAGTGTTGGGGAGCACTCACTGCTCCATTATCCTCTCTTCGCCCATTGTCCATCCGAGCCCCTCTGCCAGGGGCTGAGCCTGTGTTTTATGTGGGAATATATTGCTAATGCTGCACATTGCAGGGCGATTCTGAGATTTACTAACAAATAGTGTTGTTGTCTAAAAATACTGTGCATGAGCTGAACTTTTCACAAAGGTGACGGGAGATACATGGTAGGAATAGTTGTTCTTCCTCTTTCCTCACATTCCATTTGACATTTCTTGAGGAAAATGGTCTGCGCTGGAATGGTCAGAGGGATTACCCTACAGCCCACTATTATAGTAAACTGCCCAGTGCCTCTTCCACCTGTCTCTTTCCAGGCCTTCTGAACTCTTTCCCATCTCCTGTCTTCTCACAGCACTTAGCTTCTTTCTTCAGCAGGTTCATAAGTGAGGCAAGGTGATAGCCTGGTCTGGCACTTTGGGCTGCCCTGGCCACTGGAGGTGAGCTCCCTGTGGCCCCTGTAGCCCCAGGCTGGGCAGCTGGAGACAGCAGCAGCGCAGCTGCGCAGATGGGCTGCAGCAGTTCACTCTTAATCTCCTTAATTGCGGCTTCATTTCCAGGATTTCTGATTGGTTCTTCTTTGAAGTTTTAATCTCTTTGGTAAAGTAGTCATTTTGCTCATTGATTTGTTTTCTGAATGAACTCAGTTGTCTGTCATTATTTTCTCGTATCTCATTGAGTATTTTCAGAACTGCAATCTTGAAATCTGTCAAGATTATATCACATTTCCATGTGTTCTGACCTGCTTTGTGGGGACTTTTCATTTTCTTTCTGGTCATTGTCGTTACTGCAGCCCTTCATGGTATTTGCTGTCCTCCTTTGCTTTCTCATTTATCTCTGAAGAAGTCTTTCTACTATTTCCTGTAGATGGTGCCCGAATCGCAAGATTTTTACCTCTGTGTTCTCCTAGATTTGAGCCTCCCTGGCTTCCTTAAGACAGGACAGTCGGGGTGTGGCTCAGTGATTGAGCTTGAACCTATGAACCAGGAAGTCATGTTTCAATTCACGGTCAGGGTACATGCCGAGGTTGTGGGCTTGAATCCAGTGTGGGGTGTGCAGGAGGCCTCTGATCAATGATTCTCTCCCATCATTGCGCGCCTTCTCTTCTCTTCTCTTCTCTTCTCTTCTCTTCTCTTCTCTTCTCTTCTCTTCTCTTCTCTTCTCTTCTCTCCTCTCCTCTCCTCTCCTCTCCTCTTCTCTTCTCTTCTATCTCATCTCATCTCATCTCATCTCATCTCATCTCATCTCATCTCATCTCATCTTCTCTCTCTCTCCCTCTCTCTCTCTCTCTCTCTCCTCCCCCCCCTTCTTCTCTGAAAGGAAAAGCAAAAAACAATACAGCCATGCTGCTTGGGGGTGGGGTTTGTTTTGTCCTCGCTGTAATGGTGATCTCTGACCTCCATGCAGTCCTGCCGCAAGCACCCCTCCTGGGGATCAGTCACAAAGGGAAACAGCGGTTCTACGGTTCTACTGCCATAGCTCTCGGTTTACAGATCATGTGCTCCTGGACCCAACTCCAAGGGCAATGGGAGGTGAGTTTGGGAGTCCAAGTGTCAGCAGGCCTCTCTGGTTCTGTTTCTTTGTTTGATACACCATCACCCTGGCCCACAGTGCTCTGTCAGGCGTCTGCTGATTCAGACACTGTTCTCTCTCTCTCTCTCTCTCTCTCTCCGGTGGCTGAGGGCCCTCTGCGCTGTCCTTCTCATCTCTCCACTTATTCCCGGATGCCCACCTTTAGCTGTCTCAGTGCACAGTCGCTCAGGCATGCGTGTAATGTTGAGCAGGGGTTTCTTTGTTGAATTATAGGTGGTTAACTTGTTGAAATGTCAGGGGGAGAGGAAAGGACGTGCCGTTAAGCCGCCATTCTTCTGTGTCACTCCTTCAGCTGTCACTCTTGACTGCGCCTCTCTGTTCTCCTCTCACCTGCGGTGAATCACCAAAATCTTCTAATCTGATTTTTCTCCTCTCCCTTCTCACCCCTATTATCACCATTGTGCATCAGGCTCCGACTTGTCTGGAGTATTACATCTTGAATATAAGTTCCCTAGCCTAGTTTTGTTGTTGATGTTGTCAAATGTGTCTTCAAAACAGCTGTCAAAGACATCTCAAATGCAAATTCATATGTCATTCCCTGGCTTAGGCCATACTTGATACTCATGGCCCTCTGATCTGGCCATTGCCTAGTAATTAACCACACTGCTCCCACCACAGCTTTTGTGCAATGGCACCACTTGTAGTTCTCCAAATGTGCTGTGCTTGTCCTCATCTCTGTATTGTCTGCAATATTTAGAATCGCTTACCCTAAAATCTAAGGCCTGCCACACTTCTGTGTCTTCAGAACATTTTACTCATCCTTTAAAACTCTCCTGGAGTTAACCCATCCCCTGTTGTATTCTCCTTTGCTTATCTTTATGTGTAAAAAGGATTTTTCCTTAGAGCAGTGCCTGTCATATGATGAGTGCTGTATACATGTTGCTTTCCAATGTTATTACTAATTGTATTTTGATTTAATTTTGGGACTCTTTCTTCCATCAGTGGTAGAACTTAGCACTGACTGAGTGATGGCTCTCTAGTTCTCCATCAAGTTGCATTTCAATTGTTCCCTTATGGGACAGATGTACATTTGTAAACTTTCAGATAATACCTTGTTGTAAGTTTTCTCAAAGTTTTCTTTGGCATGATTCCTAGAAGTGGGATAACCAAGTCAAAGACTGCGAGTACTTTTATGACTCTGGGATAGCCATGTGTTCGTCTGTTGTGGTATCTTATAATGTGCCATATTTACCTGCAGTCTTGTTAATCACATTGGGTATTTTTCTCAAGTTTAACACCTACAAAATAATATCTTTAATACTTTAATTTACATTCTTCAACAAGTTAAACAGAACATTTTGCCAATGGCATATGCTTGTGAGAACTGGCTCTGTCTTTTGGAGCCTAGAAAATGATTTTATGTGTTTCAACGGGCTTTTAGTATACTGAGATAAAAACCCTTTGTCATGTTTGCTTAGGTTTTCTCCAGCTTTTAACTTTGATGGCAATTGTATATATGCTTTAAAATTGCGTGTAATTAAATATATTCATCATTTTTAATAGCATCATTTGCCACATAGCTTAAAACATATCTTTTATGATCTGAAATCTGTCTTTTTTTGGTCTTGATTTATGAATTTTTCAAATTCCTAAACTCTTTAATTTCAACTGGAACTCTTTTTTATAATAATAGAGTTTTCCAATTCAAGTATACATAGCAGCATTTTCTTTTCTTTTACTATTATTATTAGTTTTTAAAATTTTTTTAATTAAATCTTTTATTGTTCAGATTATTACATTTGTTCCTCTTTGTTCCCCCATAACTCCCCTCCACTCAGTTCCCACCCCACTCTCCTCCCTTACTCCCCACCCACTGTCCTCATCCATAGGTGCACGATTTTTGTCCAGTCTCTTCCCGCATCTCCTACACCCCTTCCCCCCCAAGAATAGTCAGTCCATTCCCTTTCTATGTCCCTGATTCTATTATAATCACCAGTTCATTCTGTTCATCAGATTATTCACTTGATTTTCAGATTCACTTGTTGATAGATGTGTATTTGGTGTTCATAATTTGTATCTTTACCACCTTCTTCTTCTTCCTCTTCTTAAAGGATACCTTTCAGCATTTCATATAATACTGGTTTGGTGGTGATGAACTCCTTTAGCTTTTCCTTATCTGTGAAACTCTTTATCTGACCTTCAATTCTGAATGATAACTTTGCTGGGTAAAGTAATCTTGGTTGTAGGTTCTTCGCATTCATCACTTTGAATATTTCTTGCCACTCCCTTCTGGCCTGCAAAGTTTCTGTTGAGAAATCAGCTGACAGTCGTATGGGTACTCCCTTGTAGGTAACTGACTGTCTTTCTCTTGCTGCTTTTAAGATTCTCTCTTTGTCTTTTGCTCTTGGCATTTTAATTATGATGTGTCTTGGTGTGGTCCTCTTTGGATTCCTTTTGTTTGGGGTTCTCTGCGCTTCCTGGACTTGTAAGTCTATTTCTTTCACCAGGTAGGGGAAGTTTTCTGTCATTATTTCTTCAAATAGGTTTTCAATATCTTGCTCTCTCTTCTTCTGGCACCCCTATAATTTGGATGTTGGTGCGCTTGAAGCTGTCCCAGAGGCTCCTTACACTTTCTTTGTATTTTTGGATTCTTTTTCATTTTGCTTTTCTGGCTGGGTGTTTTTTGCTTCTTCGTATTTCAAATCGTTGACTTGATTCTTGCAATCCTCTAGTCTGCTGTTGGGAGTCTGTATAATATTTTTTATTTCAGTCAGTGTATGCTTAATTTCTAGTTGGTCCTTTATCACAACATCAAGGGTCTCATTAGATTTCTTGTAGCTCTCATTAAGTTTATCGGCAGTTTCTAGAAAATTCTTGAAAGACCTTAAAAGTGTGGTTTTGAACTCTATATCCAGTAGTTTGCTTTCCTCCATTTCTGTCATTTGTGTCCTTTTTCTTTGTCTCCACATTTTTTATGCTTCCCTGTGTTGATCCAGTGGTTTTCTGTGCTAAGTGTCCTATAGGGCCCAGTGGTTCAGCCTCCCCAATTACCTGAGGAGGACACTCTTGGTGCACCCGCTTGTGGTCTTTGTGCACAGTCTTGTAGTTAAGCCTTGATTGTTGTAGGTATCACTGGGAGGAATTGGCCTCCAGGCCAATTGGCTGTGAGAATCAGCTGTGTCTGCAGTGGGAGAACTTTTGTGCTGGAGACACCCTTATGAGGCAAGACTTGCTTCAATGGGGCGTTGGTGCTAACTGAGTCTGCCCCGAGTGTGTCCTTTATGTTTCCACGGAGCTGCAAACTGGATGGTCCCACTCTGACCTCTGGGCATCCTGGCTCCTGGATCTCTAGGGAGGTGCTAATCTAGCCTTTGCCTGAGGCTATCCAGCAAAAGCCTCCCTGCAGGGCTTGGGTAAGGCGGGTCCCACGGGATCAACAGGATGGGGCTAGCAGTTATGGCTGCTCTCAGTCCTGCCCTCAGAGGCTTTGATTCTCAATGTCCCGGTAATCGCTGCAAGCCCCTCTGAGAGAAAGCTGCCCTCTTGTTCCGACCGATGCCAGACAGTCCCGCTTCTCCCGTATGAGTCTGGGTCCCTAGAGACTCGCCCAGAACTGGAGCTCAGAGCCTGAGACTCCCTCCCGATTGAAATCGACAACCGTGCCCTCAGCCGCCAGCCCGCTCCGCGTGCACCTCCACATCTTAGTATTTTACTTCCGCACTGCGCCTCCTCTGAGTCTCGGTATGCTTTTCTCTTTCCTTCTAGTTGTAGAATTTCCACTCAGCCAGCCTTCTTGTGGTTCTGGGTGATGTCTGTTCCATCTTTTAGTTGTATTTTTGAAATGGTTGTGCGAGGCAGCAATCTCCAGTGTTTACCTATGCCGCCATCTTGGTTTCTCTACTATTATTATTATTAGTAGTAGTAGTAGTAGTAGTAGAGGCCCAGTACACGAAATTTGTGCACAGGTAGGGTCTCTATTCCTGACCGGCAATCAGGGCCTTCCTTCCTCTGGTTGCCAGCTGCCAGCCGGGGCCTTCCTTGATTCTGTGCCGCCCCCGGTGGTCACCGCACATCATAGCAAGCAGTCGAACTCCCAGTCTGTTGAACTCCTGAGGGGACAATTTGCATATTAGCCTCTTATTATATAAGATTTTTTTTAGATAGGGCCCTAGCCAGTTTGGCTCAGTGGATGGAGTGTTGGCCTGCAGACCGAAGGGTCCTGGTTCAATTCACCCAAGTCAAGGGCACTTACCTTGGTTACAGGCTTCTCCCAGGCCCCTGCCCTGGTCAGGACTTATGAAAGAGGCCACAAATCGATGTGTTTCTCTCACATCGATATTTTTCTCTGTCTTTCCCTCTCCCACTCTCCCTAAAAATCATTGGAAAAAAATCCTCGCGTGAGGATTAAAAACAAACAAACAAAAAAGAAATGTGATAGGGAATAAAAACCTGACTTTTCTCTCCTCTCTCTGTCAGATCAAATGCTAGAGATTCCAGTTTGCTCAGTTGACAAAAGCCAGAGAACAAGGAAGCTCTTGATTAATCTCTTCACACCCCTTCCCAAATTATTATTTTCCTATCTTACCCAGCTCTGTAGAAAGAGCCACCATCTATTCACTCGTTCAAACCAAAAATGTAAAATCATTCTTACTTTTTTCTTTTCCCTCCGACATTGCAACCAATCCATTAATAAATCTTATGTGTTCTGCCTCAAAAAGCTATCTCTCAGATATTCTTTCCTCTCCATATGCCACATTTCTTGTGTAGATTTCAGAAATAGCTGCATAACAGGTCATTCTGCTTGCTTTCTTAGCCTTTTCTACTCTCTACATAAAATGCCAAAGACCTCAGAGGGACCTTTAAAAAATGCAAGTCAAATAATGTCTCTGCTTGGAATCTGCCCAAATGTTCCCTTGCATGTGACTCAAACCCAAACGTATCATTATGGTAAAAACTTCCTATGCGGCTTGCTTCCTACCTACATAGCAGTATTTTTAAAAATCTTTTCTTCCTCATTGTAATGCTTACTAGCTATGTGAAAGTCTTTCTAAAATATCTGTTTCTGATCTCTTGTTAAAGAAACTGCAAGTCTTTTTGTTCCTAACATATCGTAAGGAGATGACAACACATCCTAATTCTTTGCTTACATGTTTTTCTCTCTGGAAACATGATAGTATTATTCATCCTATCTAATAAAAGAGAAACATTGTAATTAGCTGTACCTCCGCTACCCTTCCCATTGGCTAATCAGGGCGATATGCAAATTAACTGCCAGCCAAGATGACGGCCGGCAGACAGGCAGCTTGAAGCGAACATGAGGCTTGCTTGCTTCAGTGACGGAGGACTCCAACATTCCCCGCCTGCCACTGCCGGCCTCTGAACTTGCAATTTGAAACATTGTTACAATATAGAAGCTAAACAAAACCCCAGAAACCTGCTTTCAGCCAGACGGGATCTCAGAGCTGGAGTTGAAACAGTGTTTCGATTATAGAACCCAAACAAACCAGATACCTGCTTTCAGCAGGGGAGACCTAAGAGCTGGAGCCAAGCCTCAGAGCTAAAGCTGGCCCAGAATAAAAAAAGAAAAAAGAAAAAAAGGAGCTGTTGGGAGCTTCAGTCACCCGCCAGCCTGAAAACAGCCCTCAGCCCCTCACCCAGACTTGCCAGGCACTCCAGTGGGGACCCCCACCCTGAAGGGTGTGTGACCAGCTGCAAACAGACATCATCCGCTCATCCAGGCTGGCCAGGCACCCCAGTGGGGACCCCCACCCTGATCCAGGACACCCTTCAGGGCAAACCAGCCGGCCCCCACCTGTGCACCAGGCCTCTATGCTATATAGTAAAAGGGTAATATGCCTCCCAGCACCGGGATCAGCGGAGCCGCGAGGCCTCCCGGCACCGGGATCAGCATGACAGGGGGCAGCGCCCAAACCCCCTGATCGCCCTGCGGCTCTGTGTGTGACAGGGGGCAGGGCCACAACCTCCCTATCCACCCTGCTCTGTTTGTGACAGGGGAAGGCATCCCAACCCCCTGATCAGCCCTGCTCTGTGCCTTTGGGGGGAGCTCCCCAACCCCCTGATCACCCTGCGGCTCTGTGTGTGACAGGGTGCGGCGCCCCAACCCCCTGATCGGCCCTGCTCTGTGTGTGATGGGGTAGAGCCATAACCTCCCCATCGGCCCTGCCCTGAGTGTGGCAGGGTGCGGAGCCCCAACCCCCTGATCTGCCCTGCTCTGTGTGTGACGGTGTGGTGCCCCAACTCCCCTATCGGCCCTACTCTGTGAGTGACAGGGGGGAGCTCCCCAACCCCCTGATCGGCCCTGCTCTGTGCGTGACAGGGGGGAGCTCCCCATCCCCTGATTGGCCCTGCTCTCTGTGTGACAGGAGGTGGCGCCACAACCTCCCCATCGACCCTGCCTTGAGTGTGACAGGGGGCGGTGCCCCAACCCCCCAATCGGCCCTACCCTGAGCGTGACTGAGGGTGGCATCGCAACCTCCCGATCCGCCCTGCTCTGTGCATGACAGGGGGCGGCGCCCCAACTCCCCAATCGGCCCTGCTCTGAGCCCGACCAGGGGCTGCACCTAGGGATGGGCCTGCCCTCTGCCACCCGGGAGCAGGTCTAAGCCAGCAGGTCATTATCTCCCGAGGGGTCGCAGACTGCGAGAGGGCACAGGCCGGGCTGAGGGACCCTCCCGGGCCTCTAGTCCTATATAATAAAAGGGTAATATGCAAATTGACTCTAATGATTTAAAAACCAGTGCTATTACATGCACGGACCACCAGGAGGCAGACACTCGATGCAGGAGCTGCCCCCTGGTGGTCAGTGTGCTTCCACAGTGGTCGCTCCACTCAGCCACAAGCCAGGCTGATGGCTGGGAGTGCAGCGACGGTGGAGGAGCCTCCCACCTCCTTGGTGGAAGCACTAAGGATTTCTGACTGCGATGTAAGCGGGGAGTTATGCCTAAGCTGTCAGTCAGACATTCCCCGAGGGCTCCCACGCTGCCAGAGGGATGTCTGACTGCCATCTTAGGCCTGAATTGGGCCTAAGCCGGGAGGTGGACATCCCCGGAGGGGTCCTGAACTATGAGAGGGTGCAGGCCGGACTGACAGACACCACCACCCCACCCCACCCCCAGTGCACGAATTTTTGTGCACCGGGCCTCTAGTACATATGTATATTCTAATATCCTTGCTTGCACTACTTCCTCAGTATGCATTTCTGGGTAATTGAATAGTAGTGAACAAAATAGGCTAGCTATAGGGTAATGATAGTTTATATTTAAAAATGTAACAGGATTTTGGCTTAACTTGACAATAAATTTCCATTTAATACTATTATGAGTTTCTTATAGATTAAGTTGATTCAAGCAGTTTTCAGAAAAGTGGCTTCTCAAAAAATAATCTTTTTTAAAGATTTTTTATTATTTTTAGAGAAAAGGTAAGGGAGAAGAGAGAAAGAGAAACATCCATGTGAGAGTGAAATATTAATCGTTTGCCTCCTGCACACCCCCTACCTAGGACTGAACCTGCATGCTGGGCATGTTCCCTGATCAGTAATCGAACTGGCAACCTTTTGGTGCACAGGGTTACGCCCAGCCAACAGCCACACCAGCCAGGGCTTTGCTGATTTTGGAACCAGCCATGAAATAACTCTTCCTTTAATTATACTGTTCCCTCTGCTTGTTGTGCCCTTCATTTTCAGTGACAGGCACATCTTATACATCCCTTGAAATTTAGCTGGAGGTACTGCTTTGTAACTTGTTGTACTATATAGCCTGTGTTCCAGTTTTTTAATCTGTAAAATGGGGATAATAGTACCTATCTCAGGGTTGTAGTCAGGATAAAATGCATTGATACCTAAAAGTTCTTAGTTCTTGGCACCTGTTGAGTACTCAATGAACATTAGCTGTTGCTGCTATTGTTCATTGTTTACACGTCAAATTCCATTAGACTGTGAATTCATTGAACACTAAAATGTGTTGTTTGTTGTTTTTTGTGTTCCTTTTATAGGCTGATAGCTGGAATATTTAAGAAGAATTTTTACCTTGAATGAATGAATCATTCATTGCTCAGTCTTCATCATTGATTTAATGTTTCTCATTAGAGTATTTTAAATGTCATTAAATACTTCATGTTAAATTTTTTGTAATGTTTCAGAATGAAGATTTATTAAATGAAATAAAACAACTTAAAGAGGAAATAAAGAAAAAAGATAAAAAAATCCAACTATTAGAACATCAGCTTGTAAGTATTATATAATATAGTATGTGAAGTGAAGACTTTTTAAACTGAGCGATATAAAACTATAGCCAGAATTTAAATTTGACTTTATTTTTGGCTTCCAAAGTTGCACTATTATATTATTTTTAGATTATGTGCACTCTAAAAGTATGTGGTTTAACTTACAGTCTAAATAGTAAATATTCAAGTTAAAAAGAAAATCTTTGTCCATTCATTTTCAGTGGCCTTATGTTTTGGGGTTTTTAAATTCACCAATTTACAGTCATTTTATTGATAAAGGGTAGATGTCTTTTCTTAATGTGATTTTAAAGAAGTGAGTACTGGTGAGCTGAGAACAAGGTGTTTTCTCTCCTCTGATAGCAGAAGGAACCTGGATTATCAGACTGTGGTACCAGTACAGCTGTCTATTAGAGACCGTAAAGAGTGTTCTAAGAAAATGGTTCTCCTCCATGAATGATGCTGAGTAGAATCTTTATAATTGTCTAGTGGTTACAGATTCAGATATAGTTCCATATGGAAACAACATATACACTCTCTCAAAGTTAAATATAATTTAGTTTCTAATAATATACAAGGCCAGGATAACAAGAACATAATGGCATAAGAATACCAACAAGCCAAGGAAAATCTTTGTTGGAAATGAACAGCATATCACTAAAAACTAGGTTTTCCGAATTATAGAAAACTCAAATACTTGCCAAATCTTACTCTTCGTCTGATAGCACACAGACACAGAGAGGAACTTATTTCCAGAATCGCACTAGTCAAGAGAGAATAAGTCATATGCTTGCCTTAAGATGAATGCTTTATGTTATCTTTCCTTCTTTACACACCTCCTATATATGTGAAAAGTCCTATTGCAGTGAATACCTAGAGACTCTTCAATCGACTCTTGAATAGAACAACATGGGATTGAACTGTATGGCTCCACTTATACACAGTTTTTTCAGTAAATTCATACAGTATTATAAGTGTATTTTCCTTATGATTTTCTTAATATTGTTTTCTTTTCTGGAGCTTTATTATAAGAATACAGTATATATCCACTCATCTGAGATCAACCAAATTGCATAACCAATGCAATTTGCATAACCCATGGACACAGACAACAGTGCGGTGAAGGCCTGGTGGGGGTGGCGGTGGGCTAGAAGAGGTCAGTGGGGAAGAAGGGGACATGTGTAATACTTTCAATAATAAAGTGTTTTGTTTTTTAAAAAAGAATACAGTATATAATACATATAACATATAAAATATGTGTTAATCAACTGTTTATGTTATTATGGCTCTGGTCAACAGAAGGCTGTAAGTAAACCTTTGGGGGAGTCAAAAGTTATATGCAGATTTTCAACTGCACAGGAGGTTGACACACCTAAACCCCACATTGTTCAATAGTCAATTATATATTGAATGTTGTTTCAATGACCGTCTCATTTCTTAGGAATTGGAAATATGTCTGTACTACAAGAAATGGAAAATGTCACTA
The DNA here is from genome assembly GCF_964212035.1 of Myotis nattereri. Classification (NCBI taxonomy): domain Eukaryota; kingdom Metazoa; phylum Chordata; class Mammalia; order Chiroptera; family Vespertilionidae; genus Myotis; species Myotis nattereri. The sequence continues at coordinate 1,654,861 of NC_138088.1, forward strand.
CTTACAGATTTTTTTTTTTTGTTTTAATTAGATTGTATTTTGTAAGTGGAAATTGGAATGATCCAATTGCAATTAAGATAAATTTTGAATATTGGTAATTATTTTTAAAGTAGAAACTTGTAATTTTAGCTTGATGCAATAGTTAAGAATTTGTTATATAAGTATCCCTACAAGAAAGTATATTTACCTCTATTGGAGTTATTTAACAAATAATAAGGTTATATTCCAACTTCCCACTGAAGAAAAATTCTCATTATCAGTCTTTTTATTTGTAAAAAATTTTGATATTATTTGAAAGACCAAAGTTTACACAATAGATACATTACTTTGTGTTGTATAAGTGACTAAATGAGTATGCTTTGAGTAGAATCATGTGTAGAGAATTCATTTGTGAACTAAGATGCCCAGATAGATCTTGTCAAAGGACAGAGATCCTTCAAAGTTTTCCAGTCCAATAAAGTCAGCACATCATTAAAGGAGCTTAAAGCACTGGACCTGTGAAAAGACAATCTTACTTGTGGGCTGGGGTATTTAATATCCAGTAGAGTCCAATAAAAAATGAACTTAAGAAATTGTGCTGCAGTTATTGTAGTAGCATCATAGTTTAGGAAAATACTTAAAATCTTACAATTGTATTCTTTAGATGCTATGTATTGTTATATATATTCTACATCTCTCTATATATAGTATTGCATCTATATGTATAAAGTCATAGGTAGTATGTTTTATGGATAATAAAGGAGATTTCCAAAGGTAATTTTAACTATTCAAAATTGTAAGCTGACTCTAGGACCCAATCTCTGAATAAGACAGGAGACTATTTACCCCCTAAGAGAGACCCTAATTACTTTGTCCATGTGTAGGTGTATGAAAAATTATACCACTATAAAAAATTGTGTTTTTGTCCAGGCAACTCGGTGTAACTGCCACCAAAAATCTAAAGAGGAAAAATGCACATATGCCGATAAATATACCCAAACATCCTGGAGAAGAATTCCTGTAAGTAATTAACCCCTTTTCTTGTCATTTACTGTTTTGCTGTTTTGTTCCACCTTTTTTACTCAAATCTCTAAAAATTTTAAATTGGCCATGGCTGTTAATTTTTTTTAAGTTGTCTTTTTCTTGTCTCTTAGGTGTATATGTGCTTTCTAAAGCTTCTCTTGTGTGTCTTACATAAGTGAATGTGCATTTAATAGCTTTCCATTCTGCACACTGTAACCCATTTTATTTGAGTGTCGAGTCTTCTCTTATTGCCTGTATTTATGAGAGTATTATTTCCCCATACCCTTAAAGAAACAGAAGTCCAAAATGCAGCCTTCCTTCTAGCAGCAAATGACTCTGAAAATATATGATGCCACGTATTCTTTTTTTGTTGAAATTTTTCAAATAGATTTTATTAGAATTTCTCAAATGTTGAGGCTGTTAGGAAGTATAAATGCATTAGGAGATAGGCAGTAAAGGTTATGTTTTAGACATGGTTAGGGAATGGTTTGTTCTAAACAGTAGAAAATAACCATGCAGCTTTTCCTTCTTTGTTGTTTTTCAAGGTTACATCTCAAAACATAGTTAGTGCTAGAATACACTGACCATTATTTTTACCTGAGTTTTTCTAAACTTAGTTCAGGTTGTGTCTGAGCCAGAGAGTCATCAGATGGCCACAATCCTTATCCTATGGCATATGCTACAGGTAGCTACTTCTTGTTAAGAGAATGCCTAATTACCCAGCCTTGACTCTTCTTTTGTCTTATTTTGGCAGTGGAATCCTAGTAGCACAAATGAACAAGAACCTATAATGGTTAATAATCAGCAATCCAGTTTTTAAAACTTAGATGTAGACCTTTAAAGTTTGTAAGTTATTTCTTTTCATCTAATTAACAATTTTTGTGTGCTCTGTATAAATATAATGCTGATAATTAATTTATTCAACATAAGTTTGGTGAGCCTCTCCCATCAACTGACTTTTGAACTAGAGTGAGGATTTGGGGAAGGAAATACCAAGTAAGGGGACTCCGCTATTAACAAGTGCTCATTGAAGACAGTGGTGATGGAATATTTCTTTAAAGTCAAAGGATGTGGAAACTTATTTGTTTAGAAGCAATTGCAAAATGAAAGACGGAGCGTTGGGCCTTGTAGGTTTCTCCAGGGTCTTCGCAGGCCCAACACTCTTCTAACATTGTCACTGCGTGGAGTGTGGCTGCATTGAGTGTGGAGTCCCTTCTTCCTGGGAGTTTATACCGTCTCTGGCTCCTCAGCTTCACTCTTCTGGAAAAGGCGATTGATCACTCGCAGGCCTGCTCACCAGACAAAAGTAAATGGTGCAAAACACTCCAAGACATTCCTGAATATATTCCTGAGATAGTTTCACTGTAATCTTGAGGGAAGTGAAGGTCAGATTTTCAGCCTAATGTACCTAACAAACCCAGACTTTATGCTTCCTTGTTATCCTTTATTATAAGAATCACCTGGCTGAATACCTTTGTTTTATAGATAAGGGAGATTAAATGGCATAGTAAAGTCTCCTAATTAACCAGTGGCTGAAATAGTACTGTTAACTTCAGACTGCTGACTTTTAGTCCAGGGTTCCTTCCCCCAAAAGCACCCTGAGGAACCTGAAGAACTGAGAGGGGTTGCAGATTGAAATGGGAGATACATATATAGAGTTGGGCAAAGTCAGGACATGATTTTGGCAGGAACACAGACATATGTTTAGGGAAATAGGTGAAGATAGTGTTAAAGTTCCTTCAAAACAGTGGTTCTTAACCTTCTGGCTCTTTAAATACAGTTCCTCATGTTGTGACCCAACCATAAAATTATTTTCATTGCCACTTCATAACTGTAATGTTGCTACTCTTAGGAATCGTAATGTAAATATCTGATATGCAGGATGGTCTTAGGTGACCTCTGTGAAAGGGTCGTTTGACCGCCAAAGGGGTCACAACCCACAGGTTGAGAACCGCTGCTTTAAAAGATAGAATTTTAAAATTCACCTAGGAGTTAGTGAGAAAGCAGTTGCATTTATTTAAAGGAATAGTTACATATATTTATTTAATCACTTTAATGTTAACTATTAAATATTAATATTAAATATTGAGTTTATTCCCTGATTTTTATGTTCTTTGGACTTTGATGGATTCATCCTATATAATAAAAGCCTAATATGCTAAGTGTCCAGTCATCCAGTCATCCGTTCAACCAGTCAAAGCATAATATGCTAATGATATGCTAAGGCCACTTAACTGCTCGCTATGACGTGCACTGACCACCAGGGGGCAGAGTCAACTGGTCAACCATTCGCTATGATGTGCACTGACCACCAAGGAGCAAATGCTCCGACTGGTAAGTTAGCTTGTTGCTGGGGTCCGGCCAATCGGGACTGAGTGAGATGTACTGGACACACCCTGGATCCCTCCTGCTGTCCCTCCCCAGCTGGTCAACCTACCACGTCCCTCCCCAGCCCCAATTGTGCACTGGTGGGGACCCTTAGCCTGGCCTGTGCCCTCACACAATCCGGGACCCCTTGGGGGATGTCAGAGAGCTGGTTTTGGCCCAATCCCGCAGGCCAGGCTGAGGGACCCCATTAGTGCACGAATTCTAGTTTAAATTATTTTGGAAACCATTTACTATAATAACAAAGATTTTATTTTTTTCTTTTAAAAGTTACACTTGATTCTTTTTTACTAAGAACCCAACATATTTAAACAAGATGTTGATTACGGGAATGGAGAGATTCAGTGGGACTCTTTGGCAACATCTAGTTTTGTCAGGTGGCAATTTTGGGAATCAAAGCATGTTATATTAAAAATATTTCACAAGTTTAGTGTAGGTTTTGTTTGTCTTTTTAACTCTGGCTAAGCCTTTGGGAAGATTGAAAGTAATGATCTGAGCACTTGTTCTTCACCATTCCCTGCAATATCTTGGGACATTTAAATGCCCTTCTTGACACTCTCCTAGTTAGTTGAGGGTTATAGAATGTGTCTCAGAGATTTGTGAGGCACATGTAACCACTGGAATAGGAGGAAGAAATCTGGCTGCAAGGGAAGGCAGAGGATGGTGGAGAAGAAAGCTACTCCCTGTAATACTTGGGAATGGCTGTTTAGGATGTGGAAAGAAATAGGGAAAAATAGACATTACAGGCAGAGCCTTTCGGAAGAGGGAGCGTGGAGGGCCACTGACAGCAGCAGAGCAATGGAATGTGAATGTGTTGGACCCAACGTAAGTTTTCATAAATTTTTTCCTAAGAATTTTGGTATCACCTAATTGCTGCAAATAAATTTTTAAATTCAAGAACCAACAGGAATACGAGGATGAAATAAGGTATTGGAACAGGGAAAGGAAGAAAAGCAGATATCCACTTACTTACGGATATTTGTGCACCCACTCTATTCTGGGCACTGTCGTAATCTGAGAGTGTAAGATGAAAAGGGTGCACATAGGCCCAGGCCTCAAGATGCTTACAGAAACCTCCAGTGGGCCGAGAATGGTGTCACTCTCACTCTCTTCCTGCATGGAAGAAACTGGGACCAAGAAGTAAATTGTGCAACTTGGACACAGCAGTCTGAGGCCAGAAGCAGGCTTTCTGACTTGTAGGTAACGTCTTAGTTGCCTGCCTTTGAGTGGCAGCAAGAGGTGAGAAGGGTGCAGGAAACAGGAGGAAGGATCTGAGCCCGGGAAGGAGGACTCAGGCTTGGTCCAGTGAGAGGTCATGATGACAACTGACTTTCCTAAAACCCAGCTATCTGGGTATATGCTCTGTGGTAGAGATGTCAGCATTCCATTATGATAACCCATAGAACATCCCTATAGTTTTAAAATTTTATCTTGGAGATAAAATGAAATGTTAAGTATTTTATTTTATTGTTAAATCTTTATTGTTGAAAGTATTACATAGGTCCCCCTGTTTCCCCCATTAACCTCTTCCAGCCCACTCTGGTCCCCTCCCCTCCCCCCAGGCCCTCACCACCTCACTGTCTATGTCCATGGGTTATGCATATATGCATACAAGTTCATTAGTTGATCTCTTCCCACCCTCCCTCCCCTGCCTTCTCTCTGAGGTTCAACAGTCTGTTCATGCTCCTCTGTCTCTGGGTCTCTCTTTGATCATCAGTTTATTTGGTTCATTAGATTCCACATAGGAGTGAGATCATGTGATACTTATCTTTTTTATGTTGTTTAGTATCCAAGTTTTGGGGAAATTTTTCTGTTACTGATTTCTAATTTGATTAGGATAATTTCAATTCAGTATAATCCCAGTTCTTTTATGTTTGTTGTTATTTGTTTTGTGGCCTAGACTATGATCTGTTTTTTGGTCAATGTTCTGTGAACTCTTGGAAAGAATATGATCGTTTGCTATTGTTGGATGGAGTATTCTATAAATGTTGATTAGATTCAGGTTGTTGATGGTGTGCTTGAGTTTTGCATCATTGCTGATTTTATTGTTTAGTTTTATCAATTATTGAGAGAAGGGTTGCTAGACTCACTAACTATATTTTTATGGAATTTCTCCTAATTCTATCAGTTTTGTTTCATGTATAGTTCTTTAGTTTGGTGCATACACATTTAGGATTGCTATGTCTGCTTGGTATATTGGTCCTTTTATCATTTTATAAGGGTTCCTCTTTGTATCTGTTAAATTGCTCTGAATCCTTTATTTGATATTAATATAGCCACTTTTGCTTTCTTTTGATTTTTATTGCATGGTATATCTTTTTATGTTTGATTTTAAAATACCTAAATTGTTATATATAAGGTGAATTTCATTGACCATGCATGTAATTAGATCATGATTTTTTTCATTCACTCTGCTAATCTGCCTTTTAAAAAATATATATTTTTATTGATTTCAGAGAGAAAGGGAGAAGGAGAGAGAGATAGAAACATCAATGATGAGAGAGAATCATTGATTGGCTGCCTCCTGCATGCTTCCCACTGGGGATCGAACCCACACCCTGGGTACATGCCCCTACTAGGAATTGAACCTCCTGGTTCATAGGTTGACACTCAACCACTGAGCCACACCAGCCAGGCCCAATCTGCCTTTTAATACATTGTATGCGGGAAACGTGTTTACACGTTTTACGTATTTATACGTTCTACCAGTGTAGTAGAGTGCGGGACACATATTAATACATTTTTTATAGACTAGCGGTAGAATGCGGGTAACGTATAAATACGTAAACTAAAGTTATCGTAATTTTACTGAACGTTGCCATTTGTGCAAAAAATTAGCAAAAATGGCCCGCGCCACCTGTTAGTGCGCAATAAAAACTACCCGCAAACAATGTGTTCATTGATGTCTATACATCCTTTATATTTAATGTAGTTATTGATGTTAGGGCTTTGGTCTACCATTTTATTTTTTTTTGTTTCCTTTCTTCTTTGGTTTTTTTTTTTTTCTCTTTTTTTTTTTGCCTTTCTGTATGTTACTTATATCTCTTTTAAAATTGCATTTTGATTTATACTTAGTGTTTTAAGTGTATCTTTTTTATGGAAATGTTATAGTTGGTCTAGGTATAGTGTCAAAGGTTCATAAAGAACAGTAATAACACCAATGAATCCCCAAAATAGTATTAGTAAAAGTTGATAATGCTGCCGAAACCAGTTTGGCTCAGTGGATAGAGCATTGGCCTGCGGACTGAAAGGTCCCAGGTTCGATTCCGGTCAAGGGCATGTACCTGGGTTGCGGGCACATCTCCAATGGGAGATGTGCAGGAGGCAGCTGATCGATGTTTCTCTCTCATCGATGTTTCTAACTCTCTCTCTCCCTTCCTCTCTGTGAAAAATCAATAAAATATATTTTTAAAAAAAAGTTGATAATGCTAACATCAAAAAGACAATTTGCAACCTGGGAGCATTCAAACCAAAACATGGAATGAAGTTCAGAGGTATCCTATATAATAAAAGGTTAATATGCAAATCGACCGAACGGCAAAACATCCAGTTGCTATGACATGCACTGACCACAAGGGGGCAGACACTCAGCAGGAGCTGCCTCTGGTGGTCAGTGCGTTCCCACAGGGGGAGCACCGCTCAGCCAGAAGCCAGGCTCATGGCTGGCGAGCACAGCGGCAGTGGCAGGAGCCTCTCCCGCCTCCACAGCAGCACTAAGGAGCAGTGAGCTGAGCGGTTAGAAGCAGCAAGCTGAGCGCTAAGGAGCAGCGAGCTGAGTGGTAAGGAGCAGCGAGCAGGTGGGCAGTAAGGAGCGAGGGGTCCCGGACTGCAAGAAGGTGCACCGGACCTCTAGTATTGTTATAAAGCAGTTTATATAGTGAGAAAACAGTGGCTGTTTATTCTCCACAGTGATTAGTTATATTAGAATTTTCAGTGGTTACCTCATATCAACCTTGAGAGATAGTTCAAATTTTAGTTATGATTTCCAGAGGTATAGTCAAGAATTGACCCAGGTCTAGCTAATCTTGCAAAATAATCAAAATTAAACTTTGTTTATAACACTAAACTGGTTTTGTCTGCTCAGATAATTTTTTAAAAAAAATATATTTTATTGATTTTTTACAGAGAGGAAGGGAGAGAATAGAGAGTTAGAAACATCAATCAGCTGCCTCCTGCATATCTCCCACTGGGAATGTGCCTGCAACCCAGGTACATGCCCTTGACCGGAATCGAACCTGGGACCTTTCAGTCCGCAGGCCGACGCTCTATCTACTGAGCCAAACCGGTTTTGGCTGCTCAGATAATTTTTAAGGCTTGTCTCCATTTGTTCTGTTTTATTTTATTTTAATAATGTATTTATATTTATGTAGTCTACTAAGTATGGAAACCTTACTTTCCTTTAAGTTCCTTCCTCTCCCCCATATAAGTATTTTAAACATTTCCTATACATTCCTTAAGATCCATGAAAGACAGTGTTAAAGCCAGATGAATGGGGCCGGGCTAAGTCCATGGTGTATGCAAATGTGTGAATTACTAGGCTACCTCTTTCCTAGCAGCACCTTGGAAGGGTGCAGGTTTTACTGGAGACCTTTTTGCTTTTGCTTTTGTCTGTGCCCATTGGCATTTCTGGGTGCTGGCTTCTCCGTCACCTAATCCAGGATACACTAGGCCAAAAGAAAACCCAGGAATTATCTACCATGTTTTTCCTCAGATTTAAAGGTCCCTGACTGGTCTGTCTTCTTAGCATCACCCTTCAGAGTTGTATGTTTGTTCTATATATAATATCCAGGGTTGTCCACTATACTTGGCAGGAGAAAAAGTGTATCTGTTTCATCCCGTGCTGGTACTGCAGTCCCTTTTCTATGAAATTTTAATCACCGTGTGTTGTTTCTACTCTGTGAGTCACTTATCAAGAAGCTATAGTTCACACCAAGAAAAGTAACAAAGCCATTATTCTAAGTGTAGTTATGTGTACTAGAAGAATAATAAAAATATTTATATCAACATAATGAACAGATGGAGAAAAATGCCCTGAGACAAGCATCTGCCAAGAAACATGGGTGTGTATAAACTAGAGTGATGGTTACTGCAAGTAGGACAGGGAAAAGTTTTTGAAAATGGGTTTGAAGTGTAGGGAAGTTGAAGAAGTCATTTTAAGTGGTAGAAATAAAATGAATAACATTCTTTGCTTTTCAGGCATAAAGTCAGATGGCAACTGTTCAGTCAGCTTAATGAATGGGTGCCCATTGGCAGTAGCAGGCAGAGCTGCTTAGTTCACCAAGTTGTCTGTCTCTCCTTTTTATGCTCTGGCCTTTCTCAGAGATCCTGACTTGTTGGTCTTGGGGGAGTGAAGATGGATTGTCATGTTTTTGTTTTTTTTAAAGATTCTTTACTGCTTGCAGTATGTGTCCAGGCCTGATGGATGTTACAGCTTCATCTCTAGATAAACATAGTAACTTATTTTAATTTCATTTAAATTTACACAGTTATTTAGAGCCTGCTGGGGGCTGGGGCTATTGGGCAGAGGAGGGGAACGTTTAGCATAGATATTGTGTTAGGAGGAACAACTAAGTCTAAAGTGGATTGTTTTAAATGTCCTATAAAGAGAGTTATAAAGTGAAAGGATAGCAATGATTCTGGACAAGTGAAAATAGGGACAGATATTTGAGTAACTGAATTATAAGAACTAAAGAAGTTTTTTAGAAGGAGCCGTTCTGCCTTAGTCTTTTCAGGCAGCTCTCACAGAACGCCATGGACTGGCGGCTGATAAATGAGAGTTCTTTCCGGCAGTGCTGGAGGCTGGGCGCCTACGGTCAGTGCACCAGCAGCTCAGTGTCTAGTGAGGCCCACGTCCTGGTTCTTCGACAGGGAGCTCTTGGGGTTTCTTCTATTATAAGAGCATGGATCCCATGTCGGTGGGCTCCGCCCCTATCACCTGATCATTTCCCAAAGGCCTCACCTTCAAACCATCACACTGGGGGAATAGGTTTCAACATGTGAAATTTTAGGAGGCACAAATATTCACTCTACAGCACATCCCAAGCCTGATCTTACCAATGAAGAGCAGAGGCTCTCAGAGGAGCGCTGGCTTTCTCGAGATTGGAGGGTTTAGGGAAGACCCAGGACAGCCCCCGTGCCTGGGCCCAGCGAGCTCTGTTTCTGCAGGCTCCAGAGGGAACCTGTTTCTGTGAGGACTTTGACTGCTGGGTTAGCTTATGTACAAAACCCCTGCCTGCAAGTGCCTCCACCCAGTGTTGTGGGTAGAAGTTGGCCCTGATGAAACTCATCGGGAGGGTTGAGGACTAGTTTTGTCTAAAGCTTTTGAACCAAAACATTTGTGAAACAGCAGAATAGAGTTTTATCAGGTAATATCTATGGAGAGTTGCCGGGGTTCTTGTCCCAGCATCAAGAAGGGTTCAGGAATCTGGAGAAGGCTGTGCGTAGATTAATAAAGAGTCCGGAGATGAAGCATAATTTTGAAAGGCATTTGGGGGTCAGAGGAGCCTAGTTTAAAGGAAACTAGGATCTATTCTAGGATCTAAGGCAGGGGTCCTCAAACTACGGCCCGCGGGCCACATGCAAATATAAATATTGTATTTGTTCCCGTTTTGTATTTTTACTTCAAAATAAGATATGTGCAGTGTGCATAGGAATTTGTTTAGATTTTTTTTTAAACTATAGTCCGGCCCTCCAACTTTCTGAGGGACAGTGAACTGGCCCCCTGTTTAAAAAGTTTGAGGACCCCTGATCTAAGGTCTTAGGTCTAAGGCAGGGATGGGCAAACTTTTTGACTCGAAGGCCACAATGGGTTCTTAAACTGGACCGGAGGGCCGGAACAAAAGCAAGGATGGAGTGTTTGTGTGAACTAATATAAATTCAAAGTAAACATCATTACATAAAAGGGTAAGGTCTTTTTTGTTTTAGTTTTATTCATTTCAAACGGTCTAGCCCCGGGCCATAGTTTGCCCACGGCTGGTCTAAGGTCTAAAGGTCTCTTCATCCCAGGACCCCATGCTTCTTATTGACACAAATTGTCCTGAGGCGAGGCAGAGATATACACTAGTACAGAGTCCATTGTCAGAATGGGGGAATTAGCCTAGGGCTGTTCAGGTGTTTGGTCAGTAGGAGGCAATAACAGGTAGATTAAGATGCCTTTTAGCTATCTAGCAGCCAAGCAATAATCCCTTTTCAGGTTTGGGGAAATGCCTTCAGCCATTCCCAGATTCAGCCCTGCTGTCATGCTGGAATTGGTCTCCACAGAGTGTGCCTGGGGTCATCACCCTGTTAAATATTTTCTAAGCTATTTTCAGAAACATCCATGGTTAATTTATGAAGAAAGTAATAATTTTTAAAAAATGGATGTTTATTTACTAGGATATTTTGAAGGCCATCAATTCTATTTAGTAACTTATAGCTGTTTTTTTTCCTTCATCAACATAGAAAATGGGTCTTTTTTAAAAATAGTGGATCACTTATGTTATAGCGAGCAATGTATGATCGCTCTGAAATTGAAAGTATCTGATTATACTGAACTGAGCCAGGAATGTTACTGATACAGAGGGGCAAAAAAATTGTTATTTGGATCAATGTTCTTGAAATGTGTAAACACCAGTAAACTACGTTAGTAATCTTCTAATAACGTTATTTCTATGACAGATTAATTGGTCTGAAACATTATGCATACTTTCTTTTGCAAATTGAACTGGGTATGATTTATAGGCTCATTTTCCTTGGTGATAATGTTTCAATAGTTTTATTTATTGCTATGCTTCAGTCAGGGAGGAGGCTAGGAAGTGGAAGACATGAGACCCATCTGGGTCTATAGCCAATCGATGGGTCCATGCTGCCTGTCACTCTCAAGCCAATTAAGCAGAGACAGAGTTCAGTCATATATGAGCACTTACTCCAATCATGCCCGCATTCCGGGAGAGCAGCTCTCCCCAGGCTGGCGGTCTGGTTCCTGCAGCAGAGTTGTTCATCTTCCCATGAGGCTTGGCAGCTCCAAATGGGGGCCGGGCTGCACTTCCAGGTGAGCTCCCAGGTCCGGAGTGGGGCTGCCAGCCAGGCTAGAATCAGAACAAAACAGTCACAGTTAACAGAGCATGATTACTATTCCTTACAATTCTAGCTGGTTCCCCAACATTCTGTTTCTGCCCCTATCAGCTCTATTTGTGTGACATTGAACAAATTCTTTTTTGAAGACTCAGTTAAGAAATTTAACTAAATGACATTCAGATGTATTCTACTTTTGACAATCTCTATTAAAATCAGTAAAACTAAGAAACCACGGGTCACTCAGATTAAACAGCATGCGTGTGTAACTGGCCTGCATGTCAAGTTCTTTATGTAGTGACTCTCACGGCATCCTCAATCTTCTTAATGCTGCGTTGGTTCTGCTGTCTTTAGCTAACGGTCTTTATCTGCTAATCCTCTGAAAACCTATGGCTTAAAAAGAAGTACAAATTTTTGTGAGGTAATTTTTTTATTGCCTGATTGATAATTGATGTTTTGTCTGTTTGTTTAACACCTACAGTTTATCTCCCCTTTTAAATGCTTTCATTGCTTGCAAAACTGGGATATGCTACTTTAAAAATAGATATATGAAAATAAATGTAATGTGTGTCAGAAAGAATATTTTTTGTGTGTATTAAATACAAATATTAGAAGAAAATATTTTTTTTCTTAAAATATATGAAAAACGAATCAGTTTGGAATTGTGTGTTTTTTAGTAATTTGAGCTGCCTATATTAAAAAATGAAATCTGTCTTCTCATAAACACTATTGTGTTTGTTTTTTTAAGTATGACTGGTTTCTCTATTTTTCAGTTCCCTTTTTTATTATACCTCCCTGCCCCGTCTCTCTCTACACAGGGTGGGTATTCTGCTCCCTCCTTCTCTCCTTGGCAGGGCTCCTTCCGGGGGACCCCACGGACTGTGCCACCGCACCGCAGACAGAGTGAGTCTGTGTCTCTCACTCCTCCCGCCGTCTTCCTCCTGGTATTTCCCTTCTGCATGCTCTGTCCCTTCCCAGCACCGCCCTCCTGCTCAGTGACCTGCAGGCATGTGCTAAACCAGCACTTCCTGAGCTCTCCTCTCGATTAAGGTCCTTGTCCTCCACTGCATGTAAATAGACTTCTACTTAGAGCCTGCAGAAAGCTATGGACTCCTTTTTATTCTAAAGCTGTTAACACCTATTGCCAGTGGCCCTAATCCTGCCAACCTTCACCTGTCTCTAGTGCATTGTGCTTTTTCATGGCCTGGGTATATGTGAATCAAAATTGCTTTGACCTAGTTATGTTTAAGATGTACACTATCACAACAGTGTGTTCACTTCCAAGCACATGTCTGATGATTCCATGTGGAATTCAATGACTCTGAGTTTTCTGGGGGGAAATTATGCTATTAGCAGTGGTATAATGAACAGATGCATACTGTTTAGGGAACAGACATACCAGACCATTGCACATTTCTTTAAACATTTCCTAATCAAAAGGCTTTGATTACTTTTCAATGTCTTCTAAAAGAAAAATCTTGTAAATCAGTTTTCAAGGGTGGTTTTTAACAATATGTCCTTTTAATTTATCAGCTGCTTACAGTACAAAGGAAATGGCTTTTGAATGTGCATGGTTTACTAACATTTCTAATGTGACTTAAAAAGATTTATTTACATTAAGTATTTCCAAGACATTGTGTATTATTTCACATTATATACTTAAGTATGTCTGGTAAGTTGGTTATATTTTATCTTTTTTGAAAAGTCACCCAAAAAAGCTAATGTTAATGAAAAAGAGATATAAATATTGTCAGTCACTTTCATGCCTTCTCCACAGATTTACCCTAATTTGTGATTCATATCAGTTTTTTCATAAATTATCCTTATCTATGTGATATATTGAAGGGCCAAAAGGGAGCAATTTTAAGCAATTAAAAATGTGATTTATTAAAATAAAAATTTATTTTTTAATTAATCAAAATTATTAGGAATCAACATGAATTTGAGACAGTGTTGAAGTTTATTTTTTGACTGTTTTAAAGATAAATAGAATAGAGAGTTTGTATAGGCTTTTATATCAAGTATTTAGTAGCAAGTGAATTTGTTTAGTGGATGTAGCAAAAAGAGGAATTTTTCTTCCTCCTCTTCCTTTTACATCTCTTACCATCTTTGTAAACCCTCCTTTTTTGCCTCTCGTATCTTCAAGTAAGTTGCTTTCTTTTCTCCTCTATTTAAAGATTTTTTGCTCATAAGGAATTATTCTAACCTGCTAGCGAACTACTCTGAATTTCAAGTGCAGCTACAAGTGAGACTGTATTTTGGGCTTGTAGCCAGTAAACAGCATGGGTGACAGGGTGACCTCAGGTTAACACGTGACTGAATTTACTGAAGGCTGCGTTTAGCCTTGTTCCTTTCTCCCACCATGCTTCTCCCCGTTCTCCTTCCCTCAGTAGCTGCAATGTGGGAGTGAAATTTGAGGTTTAATTATTCTGTATTGAAAATATTTTAGATTTTTTTAAAAAATATGTTTTTCGGAAACATCCATGTCACTAGTTTCTTATTTGTATAGCTTCACAATTTCCTTGTCCCTCCATTTGCAAATGCTTCTCCCTCCTTTCCTATTGGGTGTAGAGTTGTCATTTTCATTTCCAGCTATGAAGGAGCACTGTCGTGCAACACCGCTATCAAAACCTGTCCTTCTAGCTTTCTAGAACAAACCTCCTTTGTAGCTCCAAGTTAGTAAAAGAAAGTGTAGGTTTTCCGAGTGTGGCTGTGTGAGCCACCTAAGGATACGGTACCTGACCACTAGACTTGTTCTTAACTTTCCGAGAGTTGAGCTAGAAATGATCCTTTCGAGGAGAAATAGGCTCTAGCCTAGTACACAGTTTTGAGTTTACCCTGAGAACAGCTGAAACAATTAAACAATAAAATCATTTTTATTTTTTAATGATAAAATATAGAGAAAGAAAAGGGTATGGAATTATGGAAGCAAATCCAATGTTTTTTCAGATATTTCCTTTTCCTACACTAAACATTCAGTGAAATAATACTTGTCTCCACATTTAGTTAATATGGGATTCCTAGTGCTGATTTTTTTTTTTTTTGGATAGTTCCATAAGGGATGATAGATAGTTGAGTGAGTTTGCCTACATTATAATGTTTCATTAATACATTCTTTCTGATGCTCTCTTGAACATCAACTTAAGTGAACTGCCTTTAATTCTAAATGTAGAAGCCAGGTAGGGTTGATTATTAGTCATCAGGCAATCTGTTTTGGCTCTTTTTAATGTAGAGCAACAGTAGACTTTCCCTTGCCAGAGTGGCTCAGTTGGTGGAGTGTTGTCCTGTGCACCGAAAGGTTGCCAGTTTGACTCCTGGTCAGGGCGCATACCTGGGTTACCTGGGTTGCAGTTCAATCCCCAGTCTGGAGGGCAAATGATTGATGTTTCTCTCTCACATCAATGTATTTCTCTTTCTCTCTCTCGCTCCTCCCACCCCTTCTCGATAAGCACGCCCTAGGATGAGACTTCAAAAATAAATAAGCAAATAGTAGACCTTCCAGCATAAAAAGATAGCCTGGTCGCCATATGCAAAGTGAGCAACTCATGTTGACAGGGAGTGTGTAGCTCTAGTCACTCCAGGAAGCTGCCCTGGCCAGGGATGCCCTTGGCCGAACTTAAGAATAATTCTGGAAAAATGGAGATAAAAGGGAAGCCCTAGTCTTCGAGTATTTTTTTTCTTTCTCGAGACATTTTGACTTATATTTCTTTTCTCCAGTGTGTCACTAGTCTCAAAGTGAGGATGTTTGACCTCCAGTCTCCAATGAGAGCTTCCTCTGGGCCAGCAGAAAGCATCTCCCTGTGGGGTCCTCCTGTCTCCTTAAGCACCTCGACTTTTGTCCAGATCGACTTGGCTGGCATTGGCCCAGCTGCTCTAATTTCCAGCTGTCTGAAATCAGAAACAACAGCTAACCTACCGCACAGTGGTAGTTAACAAAAATCATTCCTTTTGGCAAGTAAAAAGCCTTAGTGGTAATATCAAATAGCTTTTCTTGCTAGAGTATATGCTTTTAGGAATACATAACTTATTCAAAAAATTTATTTTGAAATAACACCAACTTTTTAACATGCCTAATATGACTTCTGAAGTTTTCTGTTTAACACCTTGCTTGAATGAATTTAGAAATCTTATCTACTTGTAGCTTATATGTGCAATAACTAAGATGGGAAGAAAAAAAATGTTTTGAAATACCAAAAATCACATACATCATGTTTATGTCTTAATAGCCCAGCAGATTTTTGTAATGCTGCCTGATTTCTAAATTTATATTATAATAATAACTAACTGTATTCACCAGAACACCATGGACAATGGTGATTATGTTGTCTAATGTCCTCCTCCTTCCCTTATAACCTGCAGGCAGGGCTCACTCCCTTTTTGAAAAGCAGCACTTCATTACAGCCCAGTGTGTATTCCCTGAGTGGAACTGTGCAGGCAACACTCCGCACATGTGCATACAGGTACCATTCAGATAAAATATTCTCCAAGTGGTACTTTCTCTCAGGACATCTACACTCATACTTTCTTCTCAACTTTTGTTTTGTTTTTTCTCACATAGTGTCATTATGTGAACATTTCTTACATAGTTAATATTTCTTGAAAACATTTTAATGGCTTCATGACATTATATTATCATGTGGATATACTCTAATTTATTTAATAGTTTCCTGTTGTTGGGCATTGGTATTGTCTCCATTTTTCCCTATTAATAGAGATACTATTGCAATGCAGGCCATTCTTGCATGTAAATCAGTGTCAGCATCTCTGTACTTCAGTAGGTTTCTAGAGGACGTTCATTAAAGGCTCGCCTTTCTAGAGACACGGGTGTGTTGTTTAAGGTGGGCGTTACCATGGCTCAGTCAGAGTGGCTTCACCACGTGACTAGCTTCACATCTGAGAAGTGCATCCGTTTTCATGCTTTCGTGAGAAGTTAGCTTTAGGGGTGACTTTTCATAAAAATAAAATATTTTCCAGTGAAATGGAATCTAGGGTATCTCAGTAAAAACGGAACAATTGCATTTTACAGTAAGCTACTTCTTTGAAGTACAGTTACTGTAGAATATCGTTCTTTGTTCATTTTTGTAGCTAATTCAAATGCTGCTTAGTATTGGTTAATTGACTAGAAATGTGCATAAAATTCATGTTCCAGGAGGCTGTCCTCTAAGCTTAGGCATGAGTTCGTTTCTGTCTCGACACCTTGCAATCATGAGAAACACAGCGGCTGCCGTTCTCTGTGCGCGCCTGGTAACAGCTGCCCTGCAGACCGTGGGGCGCGCGCTGTGCGTGCTGTGCTGGTGCCTGCGCATCCCGCTCTGGGTAAACGGACCGTGCATATTGGTCAGACCAGGGAACTGTGCTATTTTCTCAACTACTTTGCATTCCAAAACTAGATACGGATGGTCTTGTGTCTCAGAGATATGAAAATTAAGCATCTTATACTGATTGTGCCTGTGTAGTAAATGCTTACTTAAGTCACTATTATTCACTGATAGTTTTTTTTTGGGGGGGGGGATTTTTTTTTAATTTTTAACTTTTTATTGAATTTATTGGAATAATACTGGTTAACAAAATTATACAGTTTCAGGTGCACAGTTCTACATATCATCTGTACACTGAAGCAGTTAACTGATCAACTTGGAAGAGCCAATGAATTTATTTTAGAATTTATTTGCTTATAATTTATGTTTATAAATCAGGTATCTCTTCTAAGCTCTCTGATAGTCGAGGCACCATTCTGAGCTATAAGGAAACAAGAGCATTCCTGGTTTCCAAGAAGCCTGGAGGCTGTGAGTGGGTTGTGTGGATTCTAGAGTGGAATTCATTTACTCTGCAGTGGTCTCCCTCATCTTCAGGGGATACATTTAGAAACCTCCAGTGGACGCCGGAAACCGTAGATAGTGCCGAACCCTTATGTATACACTATTTTCCTTCCTATATACACACACCTTTTCAACTTAAAGAGGTTGCACTCTATGGTTCTCTTTGGCGTATTCGAATTGCCAGCATCACTATCTTGTGCTTTGGGGTATTATTAAATAAAGTGAGGGTGACTCGAGCATGAGCTCTGTGGGGCTGTGCACATGGGTCGAAACAGCAGGGCTCCTCAGTTACTATGGCAGGTGGCACACACAGCGTGGATGTGTGTGGACCTAGGGTGGTTTACATCCCGTGGGTCTCCAGAGTGAGATTTCATCAGACCACTCGGAACAGCACACAGCTAAAAACGTATGAATTGTTTATTCCTGGAATTTTCCATTTAATGTTTTCGGACCATGGCTGATCACAGGTACCTGAACCTGTAAACAAGGTGGGACTATAGTTAGACCAGGGACTCGGTTGTGTCTCCATCTCTGCAGTGATGTGTGGCGCCTCACTTACCGTTTAGGACATTATATTGAAGACATACACGAAGGTCAGGTTATGCTTTTCTCAGTCTAATGTAGCAGCAGTCATAAAAGTAAACCAACAAATATTGAGTTGTGTTCAGTTTATAATGTGGAAGACTGAAATTATTAAAAATAATTTCTATTTTCTTTGTAAGGGATTACATGTAGCTAAACCTTTTTAGATCTTTGAAGTATGAATATTAAATTGTGTCAGAATTCTTTTGAAAATTTATTTGGAAATATTCTCCAAGTGATTCCTTTTAAATATGAGAACTTTTATAGACACTGTTATGTGGATATGAATATTTATTTGTGTTAACTTGCAAGAAAATATAACACTTGAGCAAGAAAGTATAAATAAATCTATTAAAATGTTTTCATTTCATACAAACACGTTAAGGATGCCTAGAAAAAAACAAAGGCAGGGCAGGTACTGTTGGCTGCTACCCAGCCCTGGCAGCTCCTCGGGTGTACGTGCTCTCTGACACCATTGTCCTGTCTCTTTCTTGTCTCTGCTCTCCCATTACGCCTTTGGCAAGGAGTTGAGAAGTTAGTCCATTACTTCTCTGACAAAGCGTGGTACAGTACAATTTCAGATTCTCCTACCACCGTCCTCATTGTCATTCGTGTGTGTTTGTTTTCCCCCCAGTTTGCATGATGCATGTCAGAGCCTGCATGAAATTATAGGCATGTTACAGATGGCACCATTGCCATCTTTAAACCTTTAAAATGTATTTAATATTAATAATAAACGTGTATGTACCAAGAAAAGAATGTTAAGCAATTCCTGTTTTCTGTTATAACATTATGACACTTGAGAACATTTCCTGCTTTCTGCCTTGCAGACTTAGACATCTTTTTACTCTTATCAGGACTTGATGTGTCTAGCTGCCATTTTATTATTATTGGTGACTTTAGAATGTTTACGGAAACTAGTATGAGTATTGTTTCTTACAGTAATGCTAACAATCTTGGAACTAGTATTTAACGGTGAAGGTGAAGTTCTTCTTAGTGATGAGTGCGAATTTACCTTTCCTTGTGTTCAGCGTATTTTTCAAGTGGCTCACTTGGAACCACTTTTCCCCAGAAATCTGCTCCGCAGTGTGGCTCGAGTTTGAGAGTTATCCTGTCTAGTATATATAGATCAGCTAAGGAAGAAATAGGGCATTAGTCAACACCTGAATGTTGGTATTGAATATGCCCACTGAGTTTTTTAAATAATCATCTGGCTATGTTGCATATTCTAAAAGTCTGTGAACTCATTGGAATTACCCAAGTAGCACAAATAATAAAGTTTTAGCACTGCATTTTAAATTCTCTGTGGTACAAATACTGGTTTTGCCATTTGGTAAAGTGTGTGAATTTGGACATGTTACTTAAGTTTATTTAACTTCAGTTTACTTATTTACCAAAAGAAAACATGACCTTTCACCTAGGGCAGCGGTTCTCAACCTGTCGGTCGCGATCCCTTTGGGGGTCGAACGACCCTTTCACAGGGGTCGCCTTAGACTATCGGAAAACACATATATAATTACATATTGTTTTTGTGATTAATCACTATGCTTTAATTATGTTCAATTTGTAACAATGAAAATACATCCTGCATATCAGATATTTACATTACGATTCATAACAGCAGCAAAATTACAGTTATGAAGTAGCAACGAAAATAATTTTATGGTTGGGGGGTCACCACAACATGAGGAGCTGTATTAAAGGGTCGCGGCATAAGGAAGGTTGAGAACCACTGACCTAGGGTCTAGTGATAATGAGAGACCAGATACAAAATGAGAGTCTGGCTGTCTAGCCTCGGAAAGAAGGAAGCCCTGTTCTCAGCCCACAGCATATTATTCCTCAGGTGTTTGTGAATGTCACCATTACTGCTTACAATTACTTGATGTGGTGTAGATATTGTTATCATCCTAATTTTATAAATCATGAAATTCCATCTCAGAGGAGTAAGATAATTCACTCATCTCACACATAGTAAGTGATAGACTCAGGATTCAAATCCAGATCCGTCTGACTGTAAGAGCTAACTCAGTGATTCCCTGTGTGTTGTGCTGGCTCTTAACCATATGTAGACTTTTTCTAAATGGGAAAGTGTCTTGCACGTGCTAACTCTGGTGCATCTCCAGAGAGGAGCCTTGACTCCATGTCATATCACATATAACTGCTGTGGACTTAAAACATTTAGGTGTGACTGGCATTATTGAAACCTCTTACTCAGTAGCAACTAATTTATTACTATACTGCTATAGAACTTGCCTTTTTTTTTTTTTTTCAAGACCCAGTTACAAAAAGACCATGGCTTAAATTCATCATTTTCACACCTAAATCGTAAATGACATTTATTGAGCATATTTGATGTGCTAGGAGATCTTATGATAAGTATTTTACATGAATATTATGAAATGTATTTAATTATTAGAAATAGAAATAGCTGAATGCTTGGTTAAGACAATTTTCACAACTCATTTTATCCACAAATATGTAGTCTCCAAGTAAAACATATTTGTGGCTTGGCTGGTGGGCCATTATGAGAAGTGCTGTGTTCAAGTTCAAAGATAATCTTTACTGCTGTCCTTCTAAACATGAACCACTAAGCTAATCCTAAACTTACTTAAGGTAAACATTTTTATAATTATTTTTTTCATCAGTGTTGTTTTTTTTAAGCTTGTTTTTATTTGATTATTAGTGCTGCATCATTGACCTAATAGGGAAGTATCATTTTGATAATTTATTATCAAAGAAGTAATTCTTATATATAACACTCACTAATAAGTTATTATTTTTTCTAGAAAATATATATGTGCATACATCTATATATGTGTGTGTGTGTGTGTATATATATACACCACACACACACACACACACACACACACACACACACACTGGGGTGGGCAAAAGTAGGTTTACAGTTTTATAGACAAAAAGGCATGCAGGTTATGATTATTAACTACATTTCATGTACTCACAACTGTGAACCTACTTTTGCCCACTGCTGTATAGAGTGTATATTTCCTACTAGAGGCCCAGTGCATGACATTCATGCACTGGGAAGGGAGGGGATCCCTCAGCCCAGCCTGCACCCTCTCACAGTTCGGGACCTCTCGCGGGATGTCTGCAGCAGGCCTAAGCCGGCAGTTAGAGATCCCCCGAGGGGTCCTTAATGCTGCTGCCACCACCTGGTGGTCAGTGCGCATCATAGCGACCAGTCATTCCACCCTTCGGTCGAGTTGCATATTAGAGTTTTACTATATAGGATTATGTGCCAAATACTAGGGATACTAACTACAACAACAAAAAATGAATAAAGCTGGAGCATGCCTGTAGAAGCTCCTAGTCTCTAGTTATCTCTGTAAACATACCAAAATAAACATTTAAAGATGGTCACTGAGGATGCCTAGCAATCCCTTGCACAATTAATTACCCAGTAGTACTTGTTGCTAGCACTCTTGACCTTGACACTTGTAAGCATTGCTTCTGAGAATTCTCAGAATAGTGTGCTGAAGTGCATGTTTAAGTAAAGTAAGACTGAACGTTACTGGGTCCAGTTAGAAGCACTTGGCTCTGTAAGTCTAGGGTGGATCCACATTTTAAAGCTTCAGTCACCAAGGACCGAATAATGAAGTTCTACTTGTTTGTGACTCTGGGCGTTTCCTGATGGCCCCCTGTAGTGGGGTTCCTTTTGCCTGGAATCCTGTGGGCTGAGGCTGAAATGGTGGGCAGCTTCCCCCTGAGGCTTTTGTTCTTGTGCAGGGC